>NC_073265.2:87761000-89124000 GCF_029289425.2 Pan paniscus | reverse complement strand
GTCATTAATAGCAAAAGATTTTAATTTATATTATGATAGAATTCTGATGTTAAAAGCCAATATGCCCTTTAATTCTGGTTGATATTTTTACAAAAATAAATGTATAATGACTAATGAAGTTAAGTCTATTTCTTACTCCAACAGAAAATACTGACAGACTACTCACTATCTCTAAGGAAAAAAATGTTCACAAGTAATAAATATTTTAAGCAACTAATTTATAGAGGAAAACCAAGCATAAAGAACTTCTACACAATTCCAACTTTATGTTAAATCTCTCACGTTAAAAAAATAGATAAAAGGCATAAAAGAGAACTAATTAAGCTACCTAACAGATTTAGTGCCATCTTACTAAACACAATAACAAGTGTAGAGTCAAGGAATAACATCATACCTACCATTTATTGGAAGAAAGGAACAACTGTCAAAACCATAAAATAAAACCAAGAAAACCAAAAGTAGAATAAATATATAAAGAGGTAATGAAGTTTAATTTTCAAAAAGCTAACATCTACCAAACCAATTCACAAGTTTAGAAGTTACCTTTTCAGAAAACATCTTATGTTAGATTGACATTGAAATAAAAAGTACCAAAGGAAGCCCTTGGTCAAATACAGGCCTATAACTCCTTCATATAATAAAACCAAGCCATTTCCTATTTATATTATAGACACAAACCTTTGAATAACCTTGCTTTTCAGAAAAAGCAGTAAGACTTGCAATAACCCAGAACCAGTATTTGCACGTTATCAGAATGAAGTAAGGGCATTTAAATGTAGTTTATTTCTCCTCCTCCACAATACTTTCCGGAGACTCTAGCTCACCAGTGGAAGTTGACTGCCTATGTCTTTTCATAACTAAAAGCTTTATTAACATGGGCAGGATAAGTCAATGGGTTTTCCTCATCCCTCTCAAAGTAAAGACTTGCCACATTGGTGCAAGTGTATCTATGCACTAAAATACTATCCCTAAACCATGTGAAAAAACAAGAAAGGAAAAGGAAATTCTATTCCAAACCACACAGCACAGCCTGAAGACAAAGAATGTTGACAATGCAAAACTGTGAGGGGGGCGGGGGAAGTCACCAAATCCCAGCCATTGATCCCTCAAACTGTCATTCACCCCAGCTCTTTGACTGATCCCCCAAACTCTCATCCATCCGAAACCCCAAAGCTTTGTGGCAAGAGGCTAGCCATGAGACCTAAGGATCATCTGGAAAGATCATCAGAAATATTAAACCCACCCTAAAATCTGAAAATAGTGGAGAAGTGTCTGGAGAGATCAGAACACAGACTACAGGGAAGGAATTTCAAAATTCTCTTGATTTAAAGGGCCACATAAAGAGGCGCACCGAAACACACAGCTTCTGGCAGCAGGCAAAAATGGGCAAAAGGGAGAGGAAACTGTTCTTCAGTAACTGTAAGGTAAAAGGAAAAAGAAAAGGGAATAGTTAAGGTCCTACAAGACCTTAAAAGACTCATAAAATTGCAAGTCCCACAACTCTTCTCCAACCATTGAAACAAATGAAAATCACTGAAGTAATAGGACTACTCTATACTGACAAAAGAGGGAATCAATAAACTAGGAATACTATAAAACACTCAATACTATAAAAATAAACAAGGCTGGGCACAGTGACTCACGCCTGTAATCCCAGCACTTTGGGAGGTTGAGGCAAGTGGATCACTTGAGGCCGGGAGTCCGAGACCAGGCTGGCCAACATGGCGAAACCCCGTCTCTACTAAAAATACAAAAAATTAGCCAGGCGTGGTGGCACGTGCCTGTAATCCCAGCTACTTGGGAGGCTGAAGCACAAGAATCACTTGAAACTGGGAGGCAGAGGTTGTACTGAGCTGAGATCACGCCACTGCATTCCAGCCTGGGTGACAGAGTGAGACTCTGTCTCAAAAAAAAGGACAAAAGAAAAATAAAGTCCAGAAAATTAAGAAAGAGAATGTGGTACATATCCAGCAAGGAACCCTGCCCCACCCTCCACTGACCGAAAAAAAAAACCCTAAAGCAGAAAAAAAAACTATAAGCCAATATTCTAAACAGAATTAAATACATTCAAACAAGCATTTGATGATATGAAAACTACCGTGAATCAGAAATCTAAAAACTAAATGGACAAAATACAAAGAGCAATTTAAAAGGTGGCTAAATTCAGACAAGAAATGGGAAAAAATACAACATTAGTACAGAAATGAAGACTAAATTGCAAGGCACCCAAGAAAGAAGTGATTCAAATGAAAATGAGCTACCACAGGTCATGTGTTATGAGCCCCATCTATCCACATCTGGTGTTAGGTTTCATCTGACAACTCTCCTTCCACCATTTCACAGTAACTCAAAAGCCACACACCTTAGGACACTCACATAAGCAAACTTCATGCCTTTTTCATGGTAAAGTAACACATTTATCATGTACTTATATATTCCTTAATGATTTAACATGTCTAAAACCATGCCACTGTTTTAATCAGGTTTAAGTTCCAATCCTTTCTTTTACTGTGTCAGTGACAAAGTTTTTGAATGCTATTTCTCTAATTTCATTGATCACACGAACCCTGTGGCTTTCATTGCATGATTATGCACACATAGTGATTTTGGGGAATAAATATGCTGCGTTATAGCAGAATTGACTGTGGATGTGAGTAAATGTGTGGGTTCGTATACACACATATTTCTTAGCTCTGTCTGCTGAGAAGGAAAAAGACTCCCCAGTAGCAATGAGCGGCAGTCCTAGTACCCAGATCTCGGTTTCTAAATG
The DNA here is from genome assembly GCF_029289425.2 of Pan paniscus. Classification (NCBI taxonomy): domain Eukaryota; kingdom Metazoa; phylum Chordata; class Mammalia; order Primates; family Hominidae; genus Pan; species Pan paniscus. The sequence continues at coordinate 89,121,230 of NC_073265.2, read as the reverse complement.
CTATCCCCCAAAACAAGGAGCCAGGGCTTTGTGGAAAAGAAGATGATTACAGGGTTGGAGCTGGTAAAATGCAAGATGAGCCTGAAGTTTCTCAGAAACTTTTCAGTACCAGAAAGTGAAGAAGAGCTTTCAAGCTGAAGGGAGCATGTAAAAACGACAAGGAACCAACCGGACAGAGCTCTCAATGCCAAAGCAGAACGATCTGAGCAGTAACATAAGCGACAGCATCAGATTGCAACCTAGAAAATAAAAACCTCTGAGTCCATACTGATATAAATGAATGAATAAATAAACGAGGGAGAAGGGACACTTCTTCACTGAAGAATTTTAATAAATGAGAAAGGAACAAGGAAATCACAAAATCACCATGAGGTTAATACTACAGTAGTAGGTATCACAGATAAGTTCCAGCAATGAATGCTGAAGTGAATGGATGAAAGTTGGAAGAAAAAACAGAAATTAGCATAATCTCAAAGTATCTCCCCAAAAATATTTATCAACTACACTATGACTTTACAGAGGAGAGATCAGCAGATATTACCTTAATTAAGTGAACAAGATTAACATCATTAGTAATAAGACAGTGACATCCTGTAGCCCCTGATATAAACATATCTCCTGATATGATACCATTACTTCGGTGTATTGCCAAAAATGTATAATCCCACATTAATCATAAGAAAGCATCAGAGAAACCCAAATTGAAAGACATTCTACAAAATAACGACCAGTACTCTTCAAAAAAGCATCAAGATCATAAAGACAACAGAAAAAATGAGTTAATATCAAGATTTCAGGAGACTAAAGAAACACAACGAATAAATGCAATGTGGGATTATGGATTGAAACTTAGAACTTAGAACAGATAAACACCATTAGAAGAAAAACTGATTAAATTCAAAAGAAGGTTTTCATAGTGAAAAGGTAAACAGTATCATACCAGTATTACTTTCCTGGTTTTGGCATTTACATTATGGTTATATAGCTGTCCAACATTAAAGCTTATTTTCCTGGCATTCCTGAAACTAGGTTAATTACCCTTGCAGATGTGTACTCTGCATCGTACACATCTATTACACATCAAAATCAAGCACAAATCATCTATGTCCACACTCCCCCCTGACCGTGAAAGCCAAGCCTTGCTCACTGGTATTCCGCAGCACCTAGCCCAGTGGACTGAATAAAGTAATGAAGTTACCAGTTGTTACCAGTTATTTCAAACTGTGAAATAAATCTTTATGTTTCTTCTAGAATAAGTTATTAAAAACAAAATATATAAGCCAAAGTAACACAATAGTTACAAAGAATTTGAACTGAATAACTCCTGGATCAGAAGCATAATATTCCTTCCACTATGCTTTATAGCACTTAATTTCACTTTCATAAACAATTTAACATTAATTACATATACAGTGTGTAACATAGAGTTAAAAAGGATCTAGCTATCATATCATTGTATAATTAAAGTGATGCCCAGAAAGGTTATTTTACTTGCTAATGAACAAAACAGTATAACACCAATGCCAACATTAGGCATTTTGATGTTCATTAATTATATACTTTAATTTCAGGAATTAGGCTTTTAAATTTTTTAAGTTAAAAACTAAAGTTTATGGCCAGGCGTGGTGGCTCACGCCTGTAATCCCAGCACTTTGGGAGGCCGAGGTGGGTGGATCACGAGGTCAGGAGATCAAGACCATCCTAGCTAACAGGGTGAAACCCCGTCTCTACTAAAAAATACAAAGAAACAAAATTAGCCGGGCGTGGTGGCAGGCGCCTGTAGTCCCAGCTACTCAGGAGGCTGAGGCAGGAGAATGGCGTGAACCTGGGAGGCGGAGCTTGCAGTGAGCCAAGATTGCGCCACTGTACTCCAGCCTGGGTGACAGAGTAAGATTCCGTCTCAAAAAAAAAAAACAACAAAAAAACTAAAGTTTATGTTTCTTCTAGAATAACAGTTATTAAAAACAAAATATATAAAATCAACACTTCACTTAAAAGAAAGGTTTCCACAAAATTAACTAAAATATTATAACAAATACAGGAATAGTTCATTATCATATAAAAGTAATAAAAATAATGTTGGGTCATTATTATAATTATAAACAACAACCTTGTTCAAGACAAATCAACCACGCTCAAGACACTATGAACATATTCACTGAGTAAGTAAAAGATATAAAACAGGATTCATACTCCTGTTTTAAAATGTTTTGGAAAACAAGACCCAACCACTGTAGAATTAAATAGAAGAATTCGGTGAAAGTAGTTATTTAAATTGTTAACACTTTCAAAGAAAACAGTTTCTCCTAGGAGTTTTGGGACTATAAAGATAAATTACAAACTACTGCCCGAGGAATCAGCATAAATTCAAAATTTCTCAGCTTAATAAGCCAAAAGGCTCTAAAACAATGAAACTCCAATATCAATAGCATACCTGCTGCCTGGTTTCTGGTTTCTAAATACTCTTACCCAATAAAGGAAAATTTGAAATAATGTAATGACTGATTCCAGGACAAGAGCAGGAGATGACCATAAGATGAGCCTGGAATATCTTACTGGTCCGGAATGCAAGAAAGTGCTCAACAAATGATGGGGGCATGTTAAAACAACCAATGAGTTAATGTGAAGAAGTTTCCACTAACCAAATGTGGGTTAATTTGGAACATCAAAATGAATACTGGCAGGTAACAGAAAACAACCTACTTAATAAAAAAGAATCCATTATATCATATTGATATCAAAATGAATAGGACAAGGTCTTCTTTAAAACAGACTAGAATGCCCACTAATAAATGGAGAGGGAACGATGGTTAGAAAAACACTATTTTGCAATTCTGTGTAGTAAGTGATTCAGGCAAGAGTAATCAATGAATGCTAAAACCATTCTGTAAGCGTTTGGAGGAGGAAATTTTCAGTCTCCAAGTGTCTCCAACAGATTATTCAGTAATAACAAAGGGGACTATGATACCTTTTGTAATAGAGAAAACTAGCAGGTAAAACCTTAACTAAGTGGTCCAAATAAACATCAACAACATGGTCAAAATGACACCGTACTGCCTCATGATGTGATGCACTGAGGATATACCATCACTTACATGGGATTTTTGCCAAAAATGCAAAACCTGAATCTAATTACAAAGAAGCACCTGGACAAATCCAAACTGATGGACATCCTACAAAACAAAGGGTCTGTACTCTACAAAACCCAAAAATTAAAAAGGCTGAAGAACTGTTCAGATTAAACAATACAAGGGATATAATTAAAATGCATTGTATAATATTGGAATGGGAAAAATATTAAAGGATATTATTGACACTATGGGAGAAATTTCAACATGAACTGTACATTAAACAATAAGATCAATATTAAATTTCTTGAATCCCCCATACTAATGTAAGAATATGCCCTTATTAGGAGATATCAGTTGAAGTATTTAGGGGTAAGGGAACTTGATGTGCGCAACCTCCTCTCAAATGGTTCAACAATAAAAATAATTTTAATAGGAAGAGAACAAAAAAGAGAAAAAGAGATGAGGAAACAGATCTACACAGTGGATTCTTGATATTATATAACAATGCCTGATGTGTTAATGATAATAACATGTCAGGTTTCCTTGTTAGAAATGTACACAGTGCATTAACATAGCATTTCCATCTATCCCTGTATATAACCTGAATTTAATCATACCTGTGATGTTTTGCCACTGACTTTAACTAAATAAACTTGCATCTTTGACATATTCTAGACCAGAGGTCCCCACCCCGGGGCCATAGATCAGTACCAGTCCATGGCCTGTTAGGAATGGGGCCACACAGCAAGAGATGAGCGGCATGCCAGTGAGTGAACCTTCATCTGTATTTACAGCCGCTCCCCATCGCTTGCATTACCACCTGAGCTCCACCTCCTGTCAGATCAACGGCAACACTTAATTATCGCAGAAGCACAAACCCCACTGTGAACCACACACGCCAAGGATCTAGGTTGTGCACTCCTTATGAGAATCTAATGCCTGATGAGATCATCAGTCACTGTCTCCCATCACCCCAAGATGGGACCCTCTAGTAGCAGGAAAACAAGCTCTGGGCTCCCACTGATTCTACATTATGGTGAGTTGTATAAGTATTTCATCACATATTACAATGTAATAATAATGGAAAATAAAGTGTACAATAAATGTAATGTGCTTGAATCATTTTGAAACCATCCCCTCCCCCCACCATTCATGGAAAAATTGTCTTCCACAAAACTGGTCCCTGGTGCCAAAAAGGCTGGTAATAGCTGCTCTAGGCAGAAGATGTAATCAAGGAGTTTCAAACTGTAAATAAAATAATAATCTCTGTTTCCAGACTTTGTACCCACTCTGCAAATATAAAAAGAGAGCAAGAACGACAAAGCAAATATGGTACATGGTAACAACTGGTGAATCTGCGGCAGATATAAATGGGAGTTCATTGTACTATTCTTGTAACTTTTCTCTAGGTTTGATTTTTTTCCGAAATAAATTAAAAAAAAAAAATCTGTCAACCCTAAAACTTTACTTTGTGGAAATTAAGCCATTTCTGAAAGAAAACAAAAACAAAACCTTAACTCCTAGACTCTTCTCTCCCTTTCTCTTCGTAATCCATATCATCAATTAGGTTTATCACCATTAACAAAAAGGTTTTCAGTATCAAAATAAACATTTTGCCAAAGGAATCCCCAATTTACAAATGGGGTATGTTCCAAAAGCCTATTTGTAAGTCAGCTATTTAGAATGGGGAATGACTTTCACTATTACAAATGGTGACTGGGTTCCTAATGTTGGCTACAAAAGTTCTTTGATGTATTTTCATTAGCAATACAGCTGAATTAGTAATGTATTTCATGTATACTGTGTTAATTTCCATAAGGTTCCCCCTCAACTTGGAGCTTTTCTATAAACATATGAAATTAGTTGGATAAGCTAGAGGGAAGGAATAGGGCCAGAAGGGATGTTGGTTAGTAAGGAACAACAGAGATATGCATTTCAAACTGGAAATACTTCCCTCAGACAAGATGGCTACTCAGTGCCCAGCAAGAAAGCAAAATAGAATCTGAGGAAATGCCCCTTGTGCTCCATAGCTCTCAAATTCCTGCCCTTAGAATAATGACCGTACGTTAATAGAAAACACATAAAGTAAGATTATAATCTGGAAAGTACCTTTATGATTTTTAAAGTGTGATTTGGGAAAACTGGTCTGTGGTTGGTTATTTCCGTTGATTAGGACAACTTCTTTTTTTTTTTTTTTTTTTTTTTTGAGCTGGAGTCTAGCTGTTGCCCAGGCTGGAGTGCAGTGGCACGATCTTGGCTCACTGCAGGCTCCGCCTCCCGGGTTCACGCCATTCTCCTGCCTCAGCCTCCCGCATAGCTGGGACTACTGGTGCCCACCACCACGCCCGGCTAATTTTTTGTATTTTTAGTAGAGACGGGGTTTCACTGTGTTAGCCAGGATGGTCTCAATCTCCTGACCTCGTGATACGCCCGCCTCGGCCTCCCAAAGTGCTGGGATTACAGGCGTGAGCCACCGCACCCGGCCGATTAGGACAACTTCTACTCAATTCAACATTTACTGAGAATTCACTATATCTACTATAATAGGTTGGTTGGTAGATACTGAGCACACAAAAGAGCCAGCTGGTCCTTGACATAGCAATTCAGCCTAATAGAAGACAGTGACATCAATTATATTCAAATAATCAAATAATATTCTAAATACCTAACATGGGATTTACTCTACAAATAGTGCATGTATCATGGGCTTTAGAAGCACACAAGAGCAAGAGCAAAAAACTTTTGTCTAGGAGATTAAAACTGGTATCACAGATGACATCTGAGCTAAGACTTAAAGGATAAGTAGTTCAATAACTATAACTATGTGTGCAAGACAGCATTCCAATCATTGGCAAAAAACAGGAACAAAGATACAGAAGCATCAAATATTTACTATCTTCCAAATGCCAGGCGGCATGCTAATGCCTGGGGATACAGCTAAGAGTAAGATGAACAAGGCCTCTGCCTTTATGGAGTTTACATTCAGGTAATAGACAAATACCATAAATAAGCATTAACTAAACAAACCAGGTATACACAAATTACAATTGTCTTGAAGGAAATAATCTGTGTAAGAGAGTAAAATGACAGACTGCAGTATTAAATAGGATGGTCAGATTAGGTCTCTGAGTGAGAAGTGAGATTTGGGCCAAACTCCAAAGTGTTTAGCCAAGCCAGACATTTGAAGAATATCCCAAGGAGGGAGTACAGAAAGTGCAAAAGGCCCTAAAAGAAAAAAGGGTGCAGAGGGTTTAAGAAACACTGAGAGGCCTTCGTGGCTGACATGTGATGAATGAGGGGAAGAATGATGAGAAGGAGAAAGCTCATTCAGGGCCATTTAGGCCACAGAATGGAGGACTTGATTTTGAGAGGAATGGGAAGTCACCAGAAGATTTTAAGCAGAGAAATGATATGATCCAATGTAGGCTCTTAAAATAATTCTCAGGCTGCTGTGTGAAGAAAAAAAAAAAAAAAAAACTTCTGTGGAGCAAGAAGAAAAAGAAGAAGCCCACTTAGAAAATTACTGCAGTACTTCATGCAAGAGAATGATGGCTTCAAATAAAGAGGTGGCAACGAAGACTAAGAGCAGTGGACTGCTCAAGGCAAATTGTGAAGATGCAACAGGACGCGGGGATGGATCGGACTTAAGAGAAATGGAAAGAATCAAGAATAATATCTTAAGTTTTTGGCTTGGGTACTGCCATTTATGGATATGGGGAATGCCAGCAGAGACACCAGGGTTTAGGGGTAGGAAGAAGGCTGGGGGAGAGGGAAAAAATAGCTATATTTTACCCATATCATTTATATTATATTTGAGATTCCAACTAGACTTCCAAGTGAATATCAAACTCAAGAGAAGTCTGGGCTGGAAAAATAAAAGTAGTAGTCATCAGTATGAAAACATATGGCCTTTTCAGATTAGTGCTAATAGTTGGCTTTGACTAGGGCATAGAAACTGAAAGGTGATGGCTGAAAATGAGCCTCAAAAGACACGATGGAATCATATTATAAAGTGAGCCATGACTAATAGCAATAGCAGTAGTAGTAACGATAGTAATGGTAGGAGGAAAATTGATGCAGGTTATATACCAGGCACTGCACTTTATAATACACACCTCATTTAATCCTCTCAAAAACTGTATGAAATAATGTTATAATTACTATTTTATACACTAAGCCTCAAAAATCATAAGAACTTGCCGAAGAACACAAAGTGTAAGTAACTAAGTAAGAACACAGTAAGAACAGTAGGTATTTTAACTTAGGATGGGAAGTCTGTTGTTGTTGTGATTTTTTTTTTTTTTTTTTTTGGAGATGGAGTCTCATTCTATCACCCAGGCTGGAGTGCAGTGGCACGATCTCGGCTCACTGCAACCTCCGCCTCCTGGGTTCAAGCGATTCTCGTGCCTAAGCCTCCAGAGTGGCTGGGATAACAGGTGTGAGCCACTATGCCCGGCTAATTTTTGTATTTTTAGTGGAGACGGGGCTTCACCACGTTGGCCAGGTTGGTCTCAAACTCCCGACCTCAGGTGATCTGCCCGCCTCCACCTCCCAAAGTTCTGGGATTACAGGCATGAGCCACCGCGCCCAGCCAGGAAGTCTGATTTTACAGGCCAATCTTCTATCCCTTACATTACTGCCACTCTATTGATCTCATACGCCTTCAAAAGTTGTTTTTTTTCTCTAAGAAGAAATGACACATAGATCTGAATTTTAGAAATATAATTCCAATTTCTATGTAGAAGATGGACAGCTAAGGATGAGGACGAGAGGTGAAACAGGCAAATATAGTATTAGTCAATGCAAGAGCCGCTTGTTTTATTAAGCCCAAAAGTTACAATTTCTCTTACCAGGTCGAATGGGAAGCAGCCCTTTGTTCCAAGTGTCACAAATCATGCCTCAAATGAATCCAAGTCAACCTGCACATGCATGCTGCTGGTCACGCAAAAGTAACAAAGTAAAAATGTCCAGCTCATGCAGTATAAACTTACTGACCACTACTGAAAACCTTTCTCAAGCATATAATTTTAATAATGGTGAGAATTTTTTTAAGTCCATATATTAAAGGTTTTTGTTTTGTTTTTGCTTTGTTTCGTTTTTATGTTTTCATGTTTTCTTGTTTCTTTATTTTGTTTTCGAAGTTTGTATTTTTGTGTAAGGAAGTAAAATTAGTATTAATTCAAGACAACCATAAAAAGACATGCCCGGGTTGGTATTTACTAGAAGTTTAATTAATTAATATGTTTTTCACCCATGTTTGTTCCTCTGGCTTTTATCAACATCACTTGTTAAAATAATGATGAAGTAAATTACCTGCCTTCATACACCAATGTTTAAATATGGTATTCCACCTCACAAAGGATCTAATATTTTTAACTCATATGCTTATGATTTCATCTCGACTAAGATAATTAATATAATTAAAATATTAAATTCAGTAAATATCAATTAAATTCTGTAAATATAAATATTATTAAAGTATAAAGCATCTATATAAAAATGTAGTACTTATTAAATAAGTACCAACCTATATCGTGTGCTATGTGTAAGATTTACTAATTAACAAATGGATTTACACTCTTAATTATAATAAACTGGACACAAGGTCCATTTATTATAAGGCACACAGATAAACTATACACGAGAAAATCATTAATTTCACACCAAATAAAAGTATTTTAAAAATTACAGATTAACTAAAGTTACTTTAAAATATTAAAATAACCTTCAATATTAAAATATTTAAAAACTTTTCTTCAGAAATTAAGCTATTTTAAAATACCTATTCAAGGTAGATTACAGAAGTATTCTTCTAACTTTAAATTTTAAATACCATATCTTAGAGACCACTCCCACAGACAATCCCTAAAAGACAGAATTCACTGAAGATTGGGAAACTATTTATATTTAACTTGAATCTTTAGAAAAATATTTGGGGAGATTATGGAGATTAGAAACAAACTATGGTTGAAGATCAAAATTCTAATGTTTTAAAACAGCCAATTAAGCGTTTTATGTATAATCTGACAATGAATTTAAGATGCTGGGATATTTTATCCAAAACAAACACATTAAGCATTCTCTATTGATACATTCTACGAAATCCTTTTGGTCACAAACACTAAACGTATGGGTACTGGGCAGGGTACCTACATAATCTTCAGAGGAAAGAAGAAACAAAAGCCAGAAGGGATGCAGGGAGATCAGGCAATACGCATTTTTGCACATGAAGCTTCAGGCAGTGTGCTAGAACTTTTACACTCGCTATCTCATTTAATTCCAACACGGGGCAGGTAGTGTAATTCTATCTCATTTTACAGGAGATATCTCAACTCTGTCAGCAGTGGAGCTGGATCTGAATCAAGATCTGACTACAGAGTCAAGCAGCCTTCCTTTACTGGGGCTTGCAAATCAGCATATGTTAAAAGCATTCTCTTGCATGAGGTTATCCAGCTTAAAGGGTGATCTGATTTCCATATTTACACTTATTATTTAAACATTAGGAGAGAAGGCACTCACTTCTCCATTTACTAAGAATCCACAGATTTTCTTTCTTATCTAGAAAAAAGAAATAGTGATCATTTTTGGTCCACAAATGGTTTTCTCATAGTGTCATCGCATAAAAGAAAACTTCAGCTAGACTTTGAAACATTCATATGTACCATGAGTAACCGGGGCACGGTCTGATGAAAACACAGAATATGTGAAATTAGAAATGCCCCCAAATCCAGGCCCATCATCACCGTATATTACACTACATTCTTCTTGCCAGACTAAAAGCAGCAAAGGGAGGAAAAAAGATGGTTTTCCAACCTGACAAGCATAATGCTATTTTTCAGTAACAAATTTCCTCATGGCTTCTTCCTCCTAAATCAGAACACAAATCTACTGAAAAGATTTAGCTAGACTATTTCAAACTCCAAAATCATATTCTAATGAACATTTCCACAATTTCTTAACCACCCTCAGAATATAATGCAATATTCCTCTTTTTGGTAGCCAATTAATGGATGACACTGCTATTGCTGGAATATTAATAAAATTAATATTAACCCACAATGCATGATGGAAAAGGCAAATTGTAATGAAATTGCTTTGAAAAACATAACATCACCATTTGAAACAACTCAACCTTTTTAAGAGATTATTTCCAACTGCATTTACAAAAAAAAATCCTTGTCACACATACCCATATGAAAACAAACTCTAAGAATACAGAAGGAAATTATTCTCAAACCATTAATTCAACATGGTGACATTACAATTATTTCTGGGTGTCAATAAGCTATTTTCCTTCCACTGAACACCCCCCAGAATTTAATTTTTTAAACAACTTTTGAAGGCAAGTAAAGTGTAATTTTAACACTTTTGTTCTAATATGAAATCAAACCACAATTTTATATATAACCATAGTGTGAATTAAAGGAAATAGGTAAGCAAATAATTGCGTTTAGAGAGGTCACCATTACTTCACAGTCACTGTCTTCACTAAGTAGCTACTGGAACCACACTCTTCAACAAAACTGTTAATCTAGAGTCTACAAACATTCAAATCACCAGTTTTAGCTCTTCAGAGTACTTTTGATTATTGTAACACCATTATCACAACTTTTTGCAACAATGCTCACTGAGAATTAAAATAAAGGTGATTCTATTGTCAATTAATGTGTCACCATATAACAAATACTGATCTTAATGTTTTATGATATACAGGTGTGTGTTTATGACATTTAATATAAACTAATCTAAATCAGCACCTGCTTTAGTGAAAACTCTTGATTCCCTAAAACAAAAGTTGTAATTTACAGAAAAAGAAATGGAGACTGAGCTCTCCAAAAATACACACACACACACACACACACACACACAGAGTACATACAAAAGCCATAAAGGCACAATGCAGTCATTTTTATCCTCACTTCCTAAATTCATATTAAAAGAAATGTCATTTTTGTATGTTTAAAAAAGAACTATTTTGTTTACCTTTTCCACAGACTGTTCAAGAACTGCCAAGGTAACACAGATTCTAAAACTGACAACTAGAGTACTTAGCAGTTGCCAAAACAACACAGCTGGATTCTTAAAGGGAAAGTACTCTTGGGTAATGTACACCTAATTACAGCTTTAGAGAATCTCCTCTTCATATAGTAATAGATGATACAAGACACAAGGGAAACACACTGCGCTAAAAACCCGAAAAAATGTTAAGACAATGTTTGTTTAAAAATACATATGCTATTGTTAACACATCACAGCAGGCCTTTCTAATAGGGCATTTATTGGAATCCCAATCTCACTGTAAACTAAAACGCAGGTTAACACTATGTTATATTCAAGCTACACACGGTTCCCTGCTGGACCATAACAGGAGGCTCGCTTCACAGCTCAGGAATCTATTTCGGATGTGAGCAACAATTCTACAGCTACACTTTTAAAGAAAAACTGTTTTCTTATTCAGGATTGCTCACCTTTTCCAAACTTGTTTGCACTATCTCACTTACTTTAACCCTCACTGCTCAAAGGCATGAAATCGAGCCAAAAAGCAAAGTTTCTAACACAAAAAATATTTTCTGCGTGCTGGGATCTAGCCGGATGGCAGGGGTTCAGCCAGCGGTTCCCTGTGCAGCCCCTCTGTCCCCGCGACGTCTCCCCGCACGATCCGGCGTCCGCAACCGCAGGTGTCCGCCCCAAACACCGACCCCGCCACTGACATCTACACACTCACAGAATTCGTACCTAAGCGTTCCGCCCCGTTGGACCAATCTTCTCCCAAAGCAGAAGTGGGGGAACTTCTTCAAGTCCAACAGGGCAGAAGGCCCCCCGCACTTGGGGCTAATCCCTTCGGGGAGACCCCCGGGCTTGGAGGGAAAAGGGGAAGGAAAGGGCCCTCGGAGCGCACCACCTCGGAGAAGCTCCGGGGTCTCCAGAGAACTCCTTCAACTTTCAAGGAGGCGACGTCCACCACCGCCCCCCGGCCCCAAGCGGTGCGCGCCCGGGGAGGCTGCTCGCCACCAGCCCGCGCGACTGAGCTCCCCTCGGCCCGCCCAGCCGAGCCCCATCCAGCCCCCCCGGCCCGCCCTCAGGGCACCCCGCCCCCACCTCCCCGGGCGCCTAGCTCCTCAGCGCCGACCCCGACCCGACCACCCCTCGCCGCCTCCCAGCACCCTACCCGCCTCCCAGCACCCTACCCGCCCCGCCAATGCGCGAACGCGACCCTGGCCCCCTCCAAGCCCGACACGGCCTCGTCCAGGGGTCCCCGGAGCCCCCCGGGCGACCCTCTCGGCCGCGCCGTCCCCCGCCCCAGCACCTCCACCCCAACCCCTACTCGGTCCCCTAAGCGAGACGCCGCCCCCCTCCAGCACTGCCGGCGCCGCGGACTGAGCCCCGCTGCCCGCGGCCCTCACCGTATCTCCGGAGCAGCTGGCGGGCGCGCACACGCCGCAGCCCGGGCCCGCCACCAGCGCTCCGCGCCGCCCGGAGCCGCCTCTTTCAGCCCGGGACTCGCCGGGACATCCGCGCACGGATCCCCACACCGGGGCTATTTTTAGGAGACAAGCCTCGGCCAGACCGGAACTCGTTCTGTGCTGCGCGTGCGCACTACGTCCGCCGCCTCGGTGTCCCTCCGCAGCCCTGCCTCCCCTCCCTCCTGGGTTCCCTTCCTCGCCTCTCCCCGTCAGTTTCTTTTCAGGACTGAATTATCCTCTCGGTGGGTTCTAGAGTAATTGGAATGGGAAAGACAAGGGTAGGGCAAAGAGAGTCACGGTGCTTGGAAGCGGGCGCTATTCCACAAGGACGTGGGGGCGGACTATGTTTTTCCGGGTGGGTGAGGAGACGATCACCCGGCACAGGAAGGAGATGACGGCGGCTTGGCGCCGGGGCCGCGGGTTGGAGCTCGCTTTCCTCTGAAGGACCGTGTTCTCCTGGAAGGGATACTGGTCACTTGATGAGGGCCCGGGCGCCTCCCAGGGCGGGGCGGCCCGGCGGCGTCGCGCCCTGCCGCCCCCGCTCCGCCGCTCAGCCGCCGCCACCTCCGTGACCAGCCCCCGGGAGCCCAGGCCGGGAGCGGCCCGGTGACGCGGCGCGTGGCAAATCGCCGCGCGTGGCCTCCAGGGCGGCCAACCCGGGCGGTGGGGCGGCGAGGCTGCTGAGCGGAGCGGGGCGGGGCGGCGCGACGGGACTGGGCGGGGCTCCCGGGGGCGGGGGCGGGGCCGGGCGGGTCCTTCGGGACACCCGGGTCAGCCGCCTCCCTCCCTCCCTCGAGGCGCCCTTGGCCTCCCCGGGTGTCGGCTCGCCACGCCCGCATTGTGGCCAGGGCCGCACCTGTGCTCGCCCCGGGGCACGGGCAGGTCACCCTCAGGAGCAAGCACAAGGGGACTCTGGGACCCGGGCCGGGAGAGAAAGGGGGACTTGAAGGGGTCTCGAGGGCGAGAAGGCCCTTTCGGACTGGCCAGCCGAGCTCCCCGGGTCCCAGGACAGTAGCAACCTCCTTATCGTGACTTAATCGTTTCTAGGATGCCTGGGGCGGTAAACTATGTGATGGACATTTTGCATATGACAGCTTATGTAATACTTACAAGGCCCCATGAAGCAGATTCAGTTTCTATTCCCATTTTACGGATGAGGAAAGGGAAGCTGAGCGCTAAAGTGACCTGTCAGGGTCACAGCTTCAGAGTAGGGCCCTGAGGACTTGAACTCCTGACCACTCTGCATGTTGCCTTTTCTGAGATAGGTGCAAAGGGGATAGGCTTGGGACAGCTGTTGTGTTTTCTGGGGGCTACTGATTATGTTTATCGAGGTCTTTAGGAGATGAGCCATTGTTGGCCCTCTCATCCTGAAAGCCGCTCACCTCTGAAGAGTTTTTCGGGGCCACAGTGCCTGCATGTGCCCCCAGAGGTGCCTGTGTAATGGACACGAAGCCCAATGGTTGTTTGCATTTGAAGATGAGAAATTCAGTCCCGCAGCACTTAAAACAAAGTGGTTGGGGTGGGTGAGCAGATGAGCAGAGGCTGTGAGCGGAGGAACTGGGAAGTGACAAAGGGAGCCAGAGACTGGCTGGCTTCCTCCCTCAAGGACAACGGGGCAATGTGCTGGGGAGAGCCCAAAACAAAGGCGGCACATAGACAGCAGACGCCAGAAAATAAACCTGGAGCTCTGCTCAGAGCTCCACAACAGCAGTGTTCAGGGGAGCCAGCAAAAGGAACTGCAGGGACGTTTTTAAAACATGTCAAAATGTGGTGTAAATCAGCAAGTCATGTGGAAATGCATGCTTTTTAACCTGCCAGAAGCTGCAGAGCCGGCTGGATTTGGCTCTTCTGCTCCAAGAGGACAAGAAGAGTTTAATACTTATCCTTTAAAGCTTAGGGTCTGGAGTGGGGGCACAGTGATCAGTGGCCCTCTCCTTGCCACCTGCTGTCACCCTGGAAGAAGAGGCAATGAAAACAGACTGTTCCAAGAGATGTTTTCACCCTTATTGCTCCACTCCGGCTCCCACCCTTCCAGAAATTGAGCCTCCTGAGGCACAGAAGACTCAGCTCAAACTGGCCAGCCCTCACCCATTCCAATGCTATTGTTACCCTCAAAATGTCAAGCAGAGAACTCAACTATGAGTCCAGCCACAGCAGAAATGAAAAGAGTGTTTGCATCACCTTAAAGAGCACCTCTCTCCCCACCACTCTGCATGTCAAAGCCCTTGTCTGAGAATTGCAGGCAGTGGTAAGAAGGAAGGAAGGAAAGGAAGGAGAGAAGGAAAGGAGGAAGGCTAAGTTTAAGAATTGTGGAGCACAGCTATTAGCAGAGCACAATCACTGTTATTTGTAGTAAAAGCAACCAATTTTAGGAAATTGCCACAGCCTCTGTTTCAGCTGTTGAAAACCTATACCTGAAGTCTAGTGTCTCTAGCAACTTCAAGCGCTCAGAAAGACCCTGTGCCGAGCACTTACGTGTGCCACTGGCTTGGAGGGAACTGAGGAGCAGCATCTGTCAGTCTTTCCCCTCTGGCCTCCTTAAAGGCACTCAGGGGTCCAGATGTTTCTGAGCTGCAGGGACTGTGCACTGGGCCAGGCACTGAGATGCAGAGGTGAGAAGGAGCAGCCCTTTCTTCAAAGGGGCTGGCAGGCCGTGGGGAGAATACACCTTAAAACACAACCCATCATGAGGGGTTTCCTAGGGTGCGGGAAGAGCACAGATGATGAGTGCCTAAGGAGGGACAAGAATTAGGGTAGGCTTCTTAGAGGACATAATGCCCACAGTGAATCTGGAAAACCTCCTGGTAGGATGAAAAAAGGGCCCTCACTCTGTCTTGATGAGAAGAATAATGCTCAAGCTGCCTAGAAGCCAAAGGAACCCCTGACGACTTGGCCAGCTTCTCCCTCACCTCTTCTTCCTGACACCCCACTTTCTCCATCCAGAAATTTGAGAAGCTTCTCTGTACACACCAGCCTGTGTCCTCCTGTCTGCAGGGTAAACTCTGCATCAAGTCAATCCATCAAGTCTCCACTTAGGCATCATTTTCTCTAATATGGGGTTTTACTCAACGTATAGTGTATTTCTTTTTGTATGTCTGTTTCCTCCCTTTAGAGAGTGAGCTCCTTGAAGACTAAAACTGTAACTTATTCTTTATTGTATTCACTGTGTCTAGCACAATGCCTGGAATGTCCTAGAAAATCAAATAAATGTTTCTTAAATATTTATGAGCAGACTTTAGGCAGAGGGACCGCTGTGTGCGGGGACCTCGAGTGTGGCTCTGAGACCCGACAGCTAGCACAGTGTGCCTGGAGTCTGCATTGAGTACTGGGAAGCAGCTAAAAGAGTAGCTGGGGATGAGATGGTGCAGATCATTAACATGTCAAGATCAAGCCATTTGGATTTTATTCTGAACCCCTGACAGATTTTAAGCAGGTGAGGAGCTTGAGCTATTTGGCATTTTAGAAAGATTACTTAGGGAGTAGTGGTTGGTGGGGAGAGCAAGCCTGGAGGCAAGACAACCAGTTAGGAGGTACTGATGTTGTCAGACCCCCTCCGGCCCTCATCTCCAAAGATCTCCGCAAAGTTCCCACACATGCTGATGACTTCCTGTGTGTCTGTGTTTGAGAGCATGCTCTAGCTTAGAGGGCTGGTCTTCGTAGATAAATATCCCAGCTTCCTCAAAACTCAGGAAGACATTTCTGAGGCATGCTCCCCCAAGTCTCTTGTAGAGGGATGGGATGTCCCAGTAGATTGGGCATTCTTTGACAGCAGTGGTGACCTACCCATTTGCACACTTCTGTTACCTCTTCTCCTTTCCCCTCTCTCACTTCCTGGGATCACCTTCCAAACACTCTACCTTCACCAGAATCTTTGGGAGTCTACTTCTCAGGGGACCTATTTGATGCCGATGCTACCTGAGATAAGAAAGAGGACCTGAATGAAGGCAGTTTCCTGATACAAATGAGAAAGCAGGGGCAAAATAGAAAGCTGTTTAGAAGTCACAACTCACTGGCTTGCTGACCTTTGAACCAGGGCTTAGGGGGGGTCAAGAAATCCCAGTTGTCCCCACCAGGTTTGTTGTTCAGGCTCCTGGGTGGACAGTAGCAGCATTATTTAAGTGGGGAACCCTGGAGGAAGACAAGATGGAAGGAGCTGGGGCTGGACAGAAAGAAATAGGATGAGTTCCGTTATGCTTGTGTTGAATTTGAGATGCCTGTGGGACAATATCTCCTTAGCCTCAGGAGCTGGAGAAAGATACAACTAGATGAGACTGGACATGTTAGCAGGAGACTTCTTGGAGGAGGAAAAAAAAAATTTTTTTTTTTTGAGATGGAGTCTCACTCTGTCCCCAGGCTGGAGTGCATCACGTGATCTTGGCTCACTGCAACCCCTGCCTCCGGGGTTCAAGCAATTCTCCTGCCTCAGCCTCCAGAGTAGCTGGGATTACAGGCACCTGCCACCATGCCCAGCTAATTTTTATATTTTTAGTAGAGACAGTGTTTCGCCATGTTGGCCAGGCTGGTCTCGAACTCCTGACATCAGATGATACGACTGCCTCAGCCTCCCAGAGTGCTGGGATTACAGGCGTGAGCCACCGTGCCCGGCCAGCAGGAAAAATCTAAGCAGATTTTTGAAGTTGAGGTATATGGGCTGAAGAAAAACGGAAATGACTTAGGGAGTAGAAGAATGACCAGAGGGAGGTGGTCAGGGAAAAGAATGGATTCATAGAGGAAAAAAGTCAGTTTACCCGAACCAGGGAAAACTAGAGCAAATAAGTGATTGGGGTAAAATGAGCCTCGAAGGAGTTTTGTGAGCCACTTGAAGACAGGGACTATGCCATGTTCAATCTTCTGTCTCCAATACTTGTACACAAAGTTGATACTTTTTAAGTATGGTGTGACCCAAGCAAAGTATCTAAAAAAAAATCTAATACGTATTTCTATATATCAATCTTGTGTGAGTATAAATAATTAAAAATTGAAGGTTTTTAATCTGTTACCCCAAATTAGTAGTAAATTCTCCCTCCAAATTTAACTTTGTATAAAGACTTGTATCTTGCTGAGAAATGCCACATATAAGAGAACTATGTCTTACTTGTTACATCGAGGATCTAGTGACTTGTAACCATTTCAGAAAATCAAAATTCTACACTATTAATTAAACCTAGAGATAAAAACAGAATCTGCTTTGTTCTGTTCATGGAAAGTTCTTCAGCTTTAAGATCCCTAATGTCTGTGTGCCAGAGAGAGAAAATTGTACACTCATTTTCTATTGCAAGTTCTACGATAAACACCCAGATCTGTAATAAGTGCCGTTTTACAATAAACTATGGCTAAGGAACTATGGCTCCTTAGAGAAATGGTTGATTTCAGGACTGGGGCAAGAAGAAAGCAAGATGAACTTATGGTACCAGAAAACAAGGAAGTGCTCAAAAAATGATGGGGGCATGTCAAAGGAATAAAATAAATATCCATGAGCCCGTACTGATACAAATAAATAATTAAGTGAATAAATAAATGGGAGAGATGGTACAGATCTTCCTGACCAAAGAATTCCAACTAAAAAATGTACAAGGAATAAGGACAATACAAAGCCATCATTAGGCAGACACCACTGTTAATAATTGTCACAGTGGGTGAAAGGATGATGAGAAACAGGACATTTACATAGTCTCAAAGTAGTCTCCTACAAGATATTTATCAATTACAAAGAGAAAAATAGTAACTTTATAGTAGAGAAACCCAGCAGACACCACCTTAAGCAAGTGAACAAGGCTAGCATCATCAGTAACAAAGTATATCAACGTCATGTACCCCACCATATGATGCAACGAGACGGGCATCTCACTTCTTTGGTATTCTTGCTAAAAATGTATAACCTGAATTTAACCATAAGAAAACATCAGACAAACTGCAATTGCGGGGATATTTTACAAAATAACTGACCAATGCTTGTTAAAAGTGTCCAGACCATGAAAGACAAGAAAAGACTGAGGACCCGTTGCAAACTGGAGGAAATCAAGGAGACCTGATTACTGAAGGCAAAATGGGATTCTGGATTGGATCCTGGTGCAGGAAAGAGACAGAAATGGGAAAACTGGTGAAATTTGAGTAAGGTCTGTATTCTATGAGTATATATAATAGTGTTATATCAATGTTAGTTTCCTGATTTTGATAATCATACTATCCTTATGGAAGAATTCAATGAATTTTCTGCAGCATTTTTAAAACTTTTGGTAAGTCTAACATTATTTCAGGATAAAAAATTAAGTGATAAAATATTTTAGTTATTCTACGCTTTACTCAATTCCCCAATTTTAACCCTCATATGGAGTTAATATATCCAGTATAAAGTATTTTTACGATGCTTTACAGTGGTAAATTCAACTTCAGTTTGGGCAATATTAAGACCATTGGAAAATGTTTATAAGTATGGATGTGTTAAGGTGATCAGTGTTCTGAATTGAGGGGGAAAATCACAGAAAATAATAAAATGTTTGCAATTATTACACAAAGCCGTAGGGTTCCATGTCCACCATGTGGCTATTCTGAAACACCAGGAACTGACACATACACATGTATAATGTGGTCCATTACACCCTTTTCAGGTATTGAAAGGGGCGTTTTCACTTTTCTTATTTTAATATCACATGGGCGTTTATTCTTGAATGGCTGATGATGAAAAGGATGAATTCAGGTTCTCAAAGAAGCAGATAAAAGAGCTTTTCTTTGCTCAGTTTATATTCTTGCATGTAGAAGTCTACCTAAAGATTAAATAAACTTTTAAAATATAAGAAATTGAATCTTTGACAGCTGGATGTTTTACACAATTGAACTTCAAATAAGTCTTTCAATTTCTATTATATGTTGTCATTTTGTTATATTGTATTTTTTCTCCTGTACAGAGTTTATTCAGACTTTGTGATTCTCTCCACAACCAACAATATATTCACATGTCAATTACAGGAATTTCAAACTTTGAGTTTATTTTCTTTTCATGTTTTATATTCTATCCAAAGACAGACTGCATTTCACACATCTCCCGATATCCCACCCACTTCGACCCTTGCATATGTAACCATCATGATCTCTCTCTACTGTCCTCTTTGCCTGTGTATTTTTGTCTCAACATTTCTTTTAAAGGCTTGACCTCTCCTACCAAGAACCCTTTAGTCACCCCTCAGTAATCTCTTTTGAAATGCATTCCAGGCATTATCAGACTCTACCATGCCTATTAAGATGTCCATTTAGACCAATTCTGGGTCTGGATGTCCCCAAAGATCTTGTACAGAGAGAACGGTCAGTTCTCTGTGATGGCTACAGAGAGAACACAAATCAGTTGCAGATTGCAACTCATGATCTAGCAAGGATTTATATCTGTAAGAATTTTCGAATGTTGAGATTGGAGACAAATCTGGGAGTGACTGAAATGGCAAGACCACATATTTTCGAGTCAAAAGTTCCTTTGTTTAAATCACATCTCCACCATTTCCTACATGTGTTATGTTGGGCACATTGCTCAACTTCTCCAAACCTCAATTTTCCTCCATATAAAAGATGATGATAAAAGGTTATCATAAAAGATGATAACCTTGAGTAAGATTATCTTACTCAAGGTTATTTAAAGTGCCTCCATAAGCTACATGTACCAACATAAATAATAGTTACATATGTGGTTCATTGATTTCTTCCACAAACTTCTGAGCCCCTGCTGTGAGCCAGGCACTATTCAGGCCCTGGTATTTCCAGGAAGTAATTCCATCGATCTTCCCTGGAAGATCGATGTTCTCATGAAGATTGTAGTCTTGGAGGTAGACAGACAATAAAAAATGCACCAACAAGAAAATGTCAGATGGTAATAAGAGCTATGATGAAAATAATCATGAGATAGAGTAATTGGGCCAATACCTTAGCTATGAGTTCAGGAAAGGCTTCTCTGAGGCAGTGACATTTAAGCCGAGTGGCCAGATTAAGACCTGGAGAAGAGTATCTCGGGCAGAGGAAATAGCAAAGTTCCCCAGGTGGGACAGAGGTTATTTTGTTGAAAGAACAGAAAGAGCACACATGCGGCTGGAGCAAGATTAGGGGGCAGGGGGTGGTTTTTAAACTACTGGACGGTTGTTGCATTGTTGCTACCTAAGGAGGGTAATCAGGAATAAGTAGTAGATTAAATCGTTAGCAGGGTTAGTACAAACTGCTCCCTTCCTGTTCAACAGGGACAAGTGACTCTACTTCTGGCTGTCTAGTAGGTCTTTGTTTGTTTTGTTTTGTTTTGTTTTGTTTTTTGAGACAAAGTCTCGCTCTGTCCCCTAGGCTGGAGTGCAGTGGCTCCATCTTGGCTCACTGCATCCTCCGCCCCCTGGGTTCAAGCAATTCTCCTGCCTCAGCCTCCTGAGTAGCTGGGATTAGGCGTGCGCCACCACACCCAAATTTTTGTATTTTTAATAGAGACAGTGTTTCACCATGTTGGCCAGGCTGGTCTCGAACTCCTGACCTCAAGTGATCCCCCCACCTCGGCCTCCCAAAGTACTGGGATTATGGGCATGAGCCACTGCACCTGGCCCTGGCTGTCTATTAGCTTTTCAGCTGCAAGTAACAGGAACCCAAGTCAAACCAACTTAAGCCAAAAAGTAAAAGAGAAAGAATGTATTCATTTGTTTGACTGAAAGGTTCAGGGATATTTACAATCCCAGCATGGCTGGATTAGAAGCTGAAATGACATCATCCATTCAGATCCTGTCCCCAACACCACCACCACATTCGGTGCCCCTCTGTGTCACCTTCACTCCCATGCAGGCCCTCTTTACAGCTGGTCCTGCAACAACTCTGGGTTTGTTGTTGTTGTTGTTGTTGTTGTTGTTGTCGTTTTTTGTCGGAGTCTCGCTCTGTCACCAGGCTGGAGTGCAGTGGTGCGATCTCAGCTTACTGCAACCTCCAACTCCCAGGTTCAAGTGATTCTCCTGCCTCAGCCTCCCGAGTAGCTGGGACTAGAGGCATGTGCCACCACACCCAGCTAATTTTTGTAGTTTTAGTAGAGCCGGGGTTTCACCATGTTGGCCAGGATCGTCTCGATCTCTTGATCCTCATGATCTGCCCACCCCGGCCTCCCAAAGAGCTGGGATTACAGGTGTGAGCCACCACTCCCGGCCTCAACTCTGGTCTTACAGTTTCCAGCTTAACGATCTCCATCAAAAAAGAGCTTTATTTTACATTTTTATTAGCAAAGTCCCAGACTTGAGCCTGGCCCAGGTCACATGTCTCTCTTAACCAATCACCATGGCCAGGGTGATAGAGTACTCTGATTGGGCATGTCTGAGTGGCTTTCCCACCCCTGGAGTCCTGGAAGGGGACTCAAATTCATCAAAACCTCAGGGGCACATGGACTGAGAGTGAGGGGAGCTATTTTCCCCAAATTGGGATGCTATTACCAGAAGAAGGGAGCCTGTACGTCAGACAGACAAAAAGAAAATCAATATCACAACAGTTGTTCAGCAAGTGTTGATTGTATGCTTGTATTCAGGCTGTAGTTGGCAGAAATTTGGTCCATATCCTCAAAGATAATCCTGGGCTACTATTGAAGAGATAGAGATAGAGAAGGAAAATTGTCAGTAAGAAATGTAACAGACTATCTTGTAAGGCCTGAAATATCATGTGCTGCTGCCTTGACTGTCTTTGACCCTCATGAGATCCAAAAGGTCTCACCCTGAGTCCCCCTGCTTTCTCTCACCAGATATGGCCCCCACCCAGCAGGAAAGATTCTTCACCCAGCTAGTTCCCCTATCAGCCAGACCAGCTGCACACCATCTGGACCTAAACCTAATAGGTTCCATGTCACTGCCAGCCTGTAAAATTATCAAAACAAGCCAATGACATCCTCCTGCAGGAACCTGGGGACACCTCACCCTCTTGTTACCACAAGGCCCGATTCCCACGGCCCCTGCTGGTTCCCTCTGCCCCGAGTGTAACCCCAGTGTTGCTCCACATGGTGCGTGGTATCCTCGTCCCCAAGGCTGTGAGGATATGTGACTAATAGACTGGTGCCAACCTCACCTACCCAGTGTCAAGTGTCTTGTATTTGGCCATCTCATATTAATTAGAGCAAGGGATCCCTCCTTCACCAAGAGAGTAAACAGGAGGTGATCAGAACTCATGCTCTAATTACTTTCCTGACAGTAGCCAAGAGCTCTTTGCACTGGTCACTTGATTTCAGACTGGACTGGACTATGATAAACCCCAAGAGCTCCTACTAGTAGGCATGGGGGCCACTGCACACACCAGCAAACTCCTCTATTCTGCTAGTCCCCGGCCTCTCTTCTCAGATCTTCTCTGTTGTGAGGTCAGGCCAGCAGCCGTGGTGTCTTCCTCGTTAGTACCTTCCCCAGAGTCTAGCTGAGGACCTGACACATAGTAGGCTTCCAATATATGAGTCCTGAGTGAAAGAATAGATCTTTGTCTTCAATCAGGCAACTGCAAAGTGTGGAACACTCTGGTCTGATTCAAAAACTTGTTTTAAGTTAGAGCCAAAGTGACCAACCCAGAAAATTGGGGAATGGAAAATCTATTTCACCGTGGGCTTCACAGATGAAGTACATACTGGAGGTCAGAAATTATGATTTTCAGTGTTCACATTAGCAAAGTATTGAAGCAGCTTTTTTTTCTCTTTTAATGAGGATTCATTTTATGCTTACATTTTCAATAAGGTCCCTGTTTTTGTCAGAAATTTCAACCTCTTCTGGGTAATTGCACAACTTCTGGCTTCACTTGGCCTGCATAGCCTTGGCATGACTGATTTTTTTGGGTACATGCTGTAGGCAAGATTTTTATGAGGTTTGATTCTTGTCTTGACTTTATTTG
Organism: Pan paniscus; assembly: GCF_029289425.2. NCBI lineage: Eukaryota > Metazoa > Chordata > Mammalia > Primates > Hominidae > Pan > Pan paniscus. The sequence goes on along the minus strand of NC_073265.2, from coordinate 89,097,841 downwards.
ATCATGTATATCTGTAATTCAGCACGTAGATGAAAGCAGACAGCACCTCTCAGCACCATGATGGTGAACGCCACAGAAAATGATAAAAGTATTTATCACATATGGATCTACAGGAATGCAAAAAGCCTTTCCAGAAATCACGCTCTGGCATGTTGTGTGAATTAAGCACACAGTTTCAAGGGGCTGGGTCTCTTGTTGAGAATCATTTGCAATTTCCAGCAGCTTAGATAAGTTGGATTTGGCCTAACCTAGAAAAAGAAAAAAGAAACTGAAGTGCTTTATCAGAATTCTTCTCCAGAATTCTCTGTCCTGGTCTTTGGATCTATATGAGGGTACATTTTTGAGCAACTTCCCTTTAGACTACCTGTTCTAGAACTGAACACAGCGGCAGAGCTGTGACAGAAAAACCCCATTTTTCACCTTTCAGATTAAAAAACATGAAAAGGTTTGTTAACATGCTGAGTTGGCAAGGGCGTATAGAAACAGGCATTCTCATACATTGTTAGCGAGAGCGAATATTGGTGCATTCTCCTTGGAAAGCAATTTAGTTACTATCTATCACGATGTCAAATGTGCTTAGCCTTGACCCAGCAATTCCACATCTAAGAATTGTCCTTTGCAGAATATATTCCTTGCGGAATTGTTTATAGTACAAAATAATTCAAAAAAGGAATAAATATCTATCAAAGTGAGATTGGGTAAATAATTTATAGTACAACCATATAAGAGAATACTATTTACCTACTATAAATATATGACACAAATATATGTGCATATGTGTGCGTGTGCTCCTAGACCAGTGGTTTTTAACAAGAGAGACATCTGATAACGTTTGGAGACAACTGTGGGTGAGGTGGGGAGTGGGTGCTACAGGCATCTAGTCGGTAGAGGCCAGAGACACTGCTAAGCATCCTCCTATGCACAGAACAGCACTTCCCCATGGACAACAAAGAACCATCCAGCACAACATGTCAACAGTGCCAAGGATGAAAACTCCTTCTTCTAGACAAATCTCTTCCTCCAAGAAGGGAAACTGGAAGACCCTTTTGGCTTGGTGGGCACGTGTTTATATTCCACATTTTCTGTTAAAGAGGAAATGCTAACCAGTTTTCCAATGTGCATTCTCAGGCTGTCTCAGGCTGGGTATGAGACAGCAGCAGGTTTCACACCAGCCATTCCTTCATCTTCTTTTGCCTTGATCCCCTCCTTGCTTAGACAAAATGGCAGATGCAGTGAGTGAGCTTGAGGTTGAGAAAAACTGCTTGGAATTCACAAGTTCCTGGGCCATTTCTGGTCACCCAGGGACAGAAACATCACTGATATGTTGGGTGTTGACTTTAAAAGTAAAGAAAAGTGGGTAGCTTTCTTTGACTGCTTGCCTCTGCTCATGTTGACTCTAGAACTTGGAGATGTAGAAAAAGGCAAATCACTCTCTTCCCCTCAGGATAGTTAACCTCAGGGCTACAGCTCTCTGATGGCCAGAATGTGCAGTTTTTACTATTCAAATCATATATATTAGTTCTTGAGATATTTTAAACACCAACTCAAATTTAGCATATAAAAATTTACCCACAAAAATTTGCCGAGATAGGGCTGCAAGGATATTGGTTGCAGCATTGTTCATAATGGCAAGAATCTGAAAACTTTTAAAAGTCCAGGAGAAAACTGTCATATAAACTACATCATAGTCACGCTATAGAATATTCTGCTGCTGTTAAAAAATGAGGTGAGTCCATATGTGTTGATATGGAATAATCTCTAAGATACATTCCTTGAAAAAAGCAAGTTAGAGAACACTAAGAATGATAGGCTTCTTTCTATGTAAATTGCAATTATCTGTCTGTATATGTCTTTGTCTGTATCTGTCAGTCTATGTACATATATATATGTTAAATTGCATCTTCACATAGACATTTCACTTTCTGAAAGGAATAATAGTCACTTACATCATTGCTATGGGGAAAGGAGCTGAGGGCAGGGTAAATGTGAGTGTCCCAGGCAGCTTTCTCCTAGCATTTCATACTCTCATGTGCTGTTCAAACATTCTAACCACGTACATATGCATGCACTTTAAAAAATTTTTGACAGATGTCATCAGGGTGGTAAGAGTATGGATTATTTGAAATATTTTTCTTTATATTTCCTTTTTACTTATATAAATGCAAACATATGAATGTTATAAAAGAAAATTTAGAAAACATCAGAATGTAAAAAAGTCTATGTAAAACACGAAGGAATTAAAGAGACAATTAAACACTTTTCTTTAAAGTTATAGCGAAATTTATTTACAGTAAAAATGGCACATAGAGGAGCCCTCAAGTATGAGCAATGCCATTGAATAAGTATAATTGGGGCCGGGCGTGGTGGCTCACACCTGTAATCCCAGCACTTTGTGAGGCTGAGGTGGGTGGATCACGAGTTCAGGAATTCGAGATCAGCCTGACCAACATGGTGAAACCCTGTCCCCACTAAAAATACAAAAATTAGTCGGGCATGGTGGTGCACACCTGTAATCCCAGCTACTCGGGAGGCTGAGGCAGGAGAATCACTTGAACCCGGGAAGCAGAGGTTGCATTGAGCCAAGATTGTACCACTGCACTCCAGCCTGGACAACAGAGCGAGACTGCATCTCAAAAAAAAAAAAAAAAAAGTATGAGTGGAACATGTCTTGTTATTATCATCATCATTATTATTATTATTATGGTTACTATTATCCTTTAATCTGTTAGTATTTTTGAATGTCTACAATAAGCAAAAAACATTTGCGGTTAATTTGATGAAGGAAATAAAGATGATTCAGACATGGACACAGGCATAGACTCCTTGAGGTACCTGCCAGCTGAGGGGATGAGTTTGCACTGAATTCTGCCTGCAAGCTAGCTAACCAGGGCCAAAAACTTGGGTAACATCCAAGAAAGGATCAGGGCACGAACTGGACCAGTGGTTTGAGTACCAATTGCCACAAAAAATCTCTTTCATGTGGATGGACCGGGGCCTGAAATCTCCACCATTACAGTGAGTCCTAGAGATGACAACAGAGGCTGTTTTAAAACAAAATGCACTCTTGTCCACTGGAACCCTGGAGGTATCAAAGAGAAGAAGGTTCCTGCTGTGCCCAAAACCCTTAAGAAAAAGCGAAGGAATTTTGCAGAGCTGAAGATCGAGCACCTGAGAAAGAATTTTGCCTAAAAGATGCTTTGAAAGGCAAGGAGGAAGCTTATCTACGAAAAAGCGAAGCATTATCACAGGAAATATAGACATATATACAGAACTGAAATTCAAATGGCTTGGATGGCAAGAAAAGCTGACAACTTCTAAGTATCTGCAGAACCCAAATTGGCGTTTGTCATCAGGAACAGAGGTATCAATGGTGTGAGCCCAAAGGTCTGAAAGGTGTTGTAGCTTCTTTACCTCTGTCAAATCTTCAGTGGAATCTTTGTTAAGCACAACAAGACTTCAATTAACATGTTGAGGATCGTAGAACCACATATTGCACGGGGGTAACCAAGCCTGAAGTCAGTCAAAATCTACAAGCCTGGTTATGGCAAAATCAGTAAGAAGCGAATTGCCTTGGCAGATAACACGTTGATTGCTCGATCTCTTGGTAAATATGGCATCGCCTGCATGGAGGATCTGATTCATGAGATCTATACTGTTGGAAAACACTTAGAAGAAGCTAATAACCTCCTGCGGCTCTTCAAATTATCCTCTCCATGAGGTAAAATGAAGAAAAAGGCCACCCGTTTTGTAGAAGGTGGAGATGCTGGCAACAGGGAAGACCGGATCAATAGGCTTCTTAGGAGAATGAACTAAGGTGTCTACCAGGATTTTTTCTAATCTGGTCAATTAATAAACAGTGCCTGCTTTTAAATTGAAAAAAATAAAATAAAACAAAATGCTCGTGATTAAAATGCAGGTGAGCAGGTACTTATTTCTCAAGCCATACAACCCAACGTCTCAATGTGACACTTTTATTCCTCCTGATAGAAGCAGATAATGTAAATCTCAGCCAACTGGGGGCAAAGTGGGTTATTTCAAATTGAATCTCATCTAATTCAAGAATGTGGCTGGACGTGGTGGCTCATACCTGTAATCCCTGCACTTTGGGAGGCCAAGGCGGGCAGATCACTTGAGGTCAGGAGTTCAAGACCAGCCTGGCCAACATGGTGAAATGCCGTCTCCACTAAAAATACAAAAATTAGCTGGGCATGGTGGTGGGTGCCTGTAATCCCAGCTACTCAGGAGATTGAGGCACGTGAATCGCTCGAATCCTGGGAGGCGGAGGTTGCGGTGAGCCAAGATCATGCCACTGCACTTTAGCCTGGGTGACAGAGTGAGACTCTTTCTCCAAAAAAAACAAAACAAAAGAAAACAAAAAGACTCTCTGCCTTTTTAGTCTGCTCCTGACCTGTACAGGAGTGGAGGGAGGGAGGTGCTGGTTCACGGTCATTCTCTGTAACCAATTGGCATCCCCTGAGATCTCTAGTCCGCTCTGGATCTTAAGCACAGTCACCCCCTTGTTGGTGTCTGCTATGGCTTGGATGCAGTGTTCCCTTACTCAGCTATAAGGCTCCTATAAGTGCCCTATTCATCATAAAATGGCTGTGAAACCCCACTGGACAAAGATCCGTGAATCTGGTTCCGTTGGTATTCATCCTAGTTTTCTAGTTCTCCACTTTGCGCATTGGAATCAACTGGGGAGCTTTAAAAAATGTCTGGGCCTCACTCTTTCCCATGATCTTCGGATTTGATTGGTCTTCTGGGCAGCCTGGGCCTCAGGGTTTTCTAAGGGTCCTCAGGTGATTTTAACGTGCAGCCATGGTTGCGAACCACTGCCCTAGTTTCTCTAGGTGAGCCACTCAGCTCTCTGAGGTTTCAGTGGAAGATATGGGCCCCCATGTGGCCCTCTGACTCATCAGTTTCCACTCCTTCTTCACCCTCTGACATGACCTGTCACTGTACTAGTTGGGGCAGGCATGGCTTTGGTAACAAATGTACCAAAATGTGTAATGGCGCAAGATAAGAGGAATTAATTTCTAGCTCACATAATCTAGCTCACAGGTGTCAGGGTAAGTTGAACATGAGTGTGGTGGTGGAGTGGTCTCACACAGGCCCCAGCAACACAAACTAACTGACTGCAACTGTGCCGTCTTCAACAGCAGCTTCTGTGGTTCCCCCAGAGGTCACCAAAACAGCTCAACGGGGACAAGAACATGGAAAGACACATCTGGAAGGTTTTAATGGGCCAGGCTTAGGAGCGGCCCTCAAGACTTCTGTTCCCATTCCACTGGTTAGAACCAGTCCCAGGGCCACACCTGCCTGCAAGAAAATCAGGGAAATGTAGGAAGGAAGGAGAGGAAAATGGATTTGGATGAATGCATTGCCGTCTCCACCACAATCACTGTAGTTGCACCTGGCGAATAGCCTCAATTCTCTTGGCCCTCTCTGCCTTCAAAATAATGAGCTGGCAACACTGTAACATTGTGATGAACTCTTCATCTGCCCTCTTGAGGACTGCACCTAAGTAACTGAACATGGCTGGACACAGTTCGGCGTTTAATTCATGATTTTAAACCTTAAGTGGGGCCAGATACAGTGGCTCATGCCTGTAATCTGTAATCCCAGCACTTTGGGAGGCCAAAGCGGGCAGATCACTTGAGGTCAGGAGTTCGAGACCACCTTGGCCAACATGGTGAAACCCCATCTCTACTAAAAATACAAGAATTAGCCAGTGTGGTGGTGAACACCTGTAATTTCAGCTACTCAGGAGGCTGAGGTGAGAGAATTGCTTGAACCCAGGAGGCGGAGGTTGCAGTGAGCTGAGATTGCACTACTGCACTCCAGCCTGTCTCAAAAAAAAAAAAAAAGAAAGGAAAAAAAATCTTAAATGGGCACCCAATGCCTGAGGCAATCTGACTACATTTCCTTGATAAGCTTGCTCCCCTCTTGCTCAGTGTGACCATTTTATACCTCAGCCTCTTTTCAGTCTTAATATGTTCAAATCTGAACTTGACTTTACCTCTTAAACCAACCGTGACTCTCCTCTCCCGGCTTCCACATCTCAAGAAGCAGCACACTATTCAGCCAGTTGTTCAATCTGCAAACGCAGCCATTATCCTGATTCTTCCCTTTCTCTTCCCTACGTCTAACCCGTGAGCAAGTCTCATCAGTTTCACCTCTGAAATACATCCAGATTCTACCTTCTTTTTCCTGTCTTCTCTTCCACTGCTCTAGGCCAGGTCACCACTGTCTCTCGCCTGGACTGCTTACTCTTGGCCCATGCCCCTTATTCCTATTCCCCATCGATAGCCATGGGATATTGCTGAAACACGAGCACCATCACCTCACTCCCCTGCCCAATCCCCTAACATGGCTTTCACTGCATTTTGTAAAAACCCCAGGCTGCTGATGGTGGCTTCCTACATGGTACCCGCTGCATGGTCCCGCCCCTCCCGTCCCATCCAGCCCCACTCTCCCTCCCTTTGCCCTTGGGCCCCTCTACCTCTCCAATCCTCGAGTTTCATTCCTTTCTCAAGGCCTGTGCGTTTGCTGTTCTCTTTGACTAGAATGCTTTTCTCCTGGCTTTTCGGGGCCACTCCTAAACATCTTTCAGGTCTCAGTGTGGACAGGACTTCCCCTGTTCACACTTCCAAACAGGTCCTCCCCATCCCTTATCCTTTCACTCTGCTTCCTTTGCAGCACTCATTACTACCTGCAATTCATTAGTCGTGTGTGCTTATTTGTTTGTCATTTCACCCCACCAGATTCTTAGCTACACGAGGGTAGAGCTGTGTCTGCTTTGTTAGTGGCTGGCTCCAGTGTCTGATATTGGTTGAATGCAATATAGGTTCGTGAATGCAATGCAGTGAATGAATACGATAGGTCAATGGTTCCTAGCATCCATCTATCTATCTGTCTATCTATCATCTATCTCAAGGAACTCCTAAGAACCTGATGAAAGGCCTTCGGACCTTTTCCACTGAAATGCACAGAAAACACTGCATTTAGTTTCACATTATCTCTGGGCCTCCAGAATCCCATTTGCTCTGAAATTAGATTAATAATTCTGGAACTAAATAGTACTTTTAGCTCTAAAATTCTTTTATTCATTCATTCATTTATTTATTTATTTATTTATTTATTTATTTATTTATTTCGAGACAGAATCTTGCTCTGTCACCCAGGCAGGAGTGCAGTAGTGTGATCTTAGCTCATTGCAACCTCCCTCTCCTGGGTTCAAGCAATTCTCCTGCCTCAGCCTCCTGAGTAGCTGGGATTACAGGCATACACCACTACACATGGCTAATTTTTGTATTTTTAGTAGAAACAGGGTTTCACCATGTTGGTCAGGCTGGTCTCAAACTCCTGACCTCAAGTGATCTGCTCGCCTCAGCCTCCCAAAATGCTGAGAGTTCAGGCACGAGCCACCACGCCCTGCCCTAAAATTCTTATGGTATTACATATCAACTATTCTGCTACCAATAAAAGTACCAATAAAGAAAACAATAAAGCCTTAATAAGATGGCATCCAGGAAAGGTAATTTTTTATGGGATAATGAAAAGAAGCAGGAAATACCAGGAGAATAGGCTATTGCCTTCAAAAAACAGCTGGAGAAAGACACACCCAAATGAGACCCCAGAGAATCCAAAAACCACTTTGGAAGGTGTGATGTCCTAAAACAATCTAGGAATGCCTGAGTGGACCCCTTGGAGCCAGGTTCCAGGCCAGGAGACAGCCCCTCACCCCCAAATTACCTAATGCACGGCACGGCTGAGACACAAAAATCATCTGCAAGGCAATTGATGTGAGTCCCCTGAAGAGCACCCCAGAGATGTTGGAGCAGAACTCATATTTTGTTATCTTGGCAGCTGTGGCTGATGGGAGATGGGGGACAATAGGATCAGCTCATCAAGAGCCACTTCCAAGGTGGCAGTTGTGAAAGTGCTAGCATAAATCTCCCCTTGTTTGAATTTCCTTAGTACTCCCAGATACCTATGTGCTGGAGATACATGTTTCTGTCGTTTCAGGCAGCAGGGTTCATGCAATTCTCATGAAACTACTGCAGGCCTTGCACAGGGAGCTCCCCAAGAAATGCTTATCAAGGCAATGATCAGATCTTGTGTGGCTGCCAGGGCATTCACAAGCCCTAGAGGTGTCTCTATAGGGGCTGGAGGTAATGGCTGAATCAGAAGAGCCACTCCAGGGAGACAGAAATCCTTGTTGCAGAAGAAGCTTTAGGACCTGGGCAACTCATCACGTCTAATGTCAGGTGACATGCAACAGCCCAGTCTTTGGTCCAACAGGTGCTAGAGCACCTGTCAGCATAGCCGCTACAAACTCCTGGGTAAGTCACAAAAAAGAACCCAGGGCCAGCTATCCAAAGGGCAAGAAAGGATTTGGATAACCACAGGGGCCTCACCTATAGGTCACAGCTGTCCCTGGCCTCAGGCAAGCAGGCCAGCAGCCACTAGCAGGTGCCACCCATAAATGCTGTAGACCAGAAGTGGATACCTTGATCATTCAGCTGTTGGACATTCCGTGCAGCATATGTTGTGGGTTGTGTGGTAGATGATGCCAGTGCTTAAAATTTTGAGATGAGTTGGTAGATGGGCTATGGTCCAGCAGTTATTTCTACAGAAAGTGGGTTTATATACAAGGCAGAAACTTTACTGCGTGTGAATAGGACTCCTTTACCCCACCAAATCCCCCTTGAATGGACATTTCTTTGTTTCAAGAAGTTTTTTTCTTTGCTTGCTAAAGACATTTTTTAAAAATTGATCATCAGGATTGTATATTATTTCAACTTTTAATAGTTTAAATAATTAAATTGGGACTCTATATCGCTTAATAGATGCAGTTAGAGTAAAAGTCAGATGGCAAATATTAACTTCAAGAGACAGAAATTCCCTGAGAGGAAAGAGGAACAGAGGGGAGGACTCAGCTATTTCTGCTTACTTGAAAACACACACACAAAGATCTGAAAGAAACAGCAGAAGATCAACATCTGTCACATCTGGGAAGTAGAGGCTCTGTAGTTATATGTCATATTATTTTCTGTACTTTTTTGTACCTTTGAAACTTCGTAATCAAAATAAACTTTTTAAAAAATGATGGGATGGAGAAAGTAAATGTTATGGAACCTAGGTGTGTATAGGGATTTCTAAAATTTCTGCATATGATTTTTTGCCTTGGAGATGAGAAAAGGGAGATACATGTTAAGCTTGGATATGTAAAAGGCATAATACAAATTAAAGCAAACATATATGTGCTTAAAATGTGCCAGGCACAGTTCTGAACCCTTTAATCATTAACACATTGATTCAAGTACCAGCTAAAGTCTCCATTCAAGGACCTGCTTACCAGACAACAAATGGTTTCAGTTGCTAGGGTTTCCAATTCAGCCTCACTTACTAAAATTAAGCAAGGAAGCCTCCAGCCAGAAAAGATTAAGCTCCTATTTCTCAATGCATGGGTCTCAGGAGTAAGGGAAGCAGGGAGAAATAAATCTTGACTGCTGATGTAGCATCCTGTGTGAGATGGACCAGTGAAAAACAGGCCCCACTTCCATGAAGGAACCAGGGACCAGACACTAAGAGGACTAACCCCTGCCAGGATGCCCATCACTCACAGTCACTCTCCCTTCCCTTCAAGTTTACCATTATCCTGACTACTAACACCATACATTACCTTTGCTTGTTTATAACATGTATGTAATTGCAATAATTTGAAATGTATTCTTTTGTCTTGCTTTTGTACTCAACATTACATTTGTGAAATTTATATATATGATTGCATGTAGCAACAGTTCACTCTGTCATTATTGTAGAGCTTTCTGGTGCATGAACAGATTATAATTTATAAACCCATAACACTACTGATGGACAATTGGGGCATTTCCAGTTGAGGCCATTCTGAATGTTGCTATGGTGCTGCTGTCAATGTTCTTGTGTATGACTTTTTTGTTGTTTTGAGACAGGGTCTTGCTCTGTTGCCCAGGCTGGAGTGCAGTGGTGTGATCATGGCTCACTGTAGCCTCAACCCTCAACCTCCCAGGGCCCAACCAATCCTCCCAGCTCAGCCTCCCAAGTAGCTGGGACTATAGACCTGTGCCACCTGGCTAGTTTTCTGTATTTTTTTGTAGAAACGGGGTTTTGTCATGTTGCCCAGGCTGGTCTTGAACTCCTGGGCTCAAGTGATCCACCTGCCTCAGCCTCCCAAAGCATTGGGATTACAGGTGTGAACCACTGCGCCTGGCCTTGTGTGTCTTTTGGTGCAAATAGCTATGCATTTCTTTTTAATATATCCTTAGCATGCACATATGTTCGGTTTTCGTAGATACTGCCAAATAGTTTTCCAAGGTAATTGTACCAATAAACATTCTCTCCAGTGGTGTGTGAGTGTTCTGGTTGCCCTATAATATCATCACATCATCAAAACCTGAACTTACCTGTTTTTTAAAAAATTAACATCTAATCTATGCCCCTCTGTGCTTGTATTTAATATTTCTCTAGGGAAGAGATTTCTGGTGAGGCAAAAGCCTGCTTCTCACATTACTTTTCTTTTTGAAAAAGTTTCTTGTTTTCTCTCATTTTTTTCCATTCTAGGTGAATTTTATAATGAATTTATTGAGATCCATAAAAATGGTAATTGCTAGATTAAGGCTACACACATTTAAAGTTTTAATAGATACTGCAAAACTGCCCATCAAAAAGGTCATGTCAATATATAGTTCTACCAAGAGTGAAAGAGAGTAACTGTTTCCTCTCTCCTTAACCAACCCTGCATATTAACAAACTCAATTTTTTTGAGAGAGGGTCTTACTCTGTTGCCTAGGCTGAAGTGCAGTGGCATGATCCTAGCTCACTGAGGCCTCAACCTCCTGTACTCAAGTGATCCTCCTGCCTCAGCCTCCCAAGTAGCTGGGACCACAGGCATGTGCCACCACTCCCAGCTAATTCTGGTAATTTTTTGTAGAGATGGGGATCTTGCTGTGTTGTCCAGGCTGGTCTCGAACCCCTGGTCTCAAGCAATCTTCCTGCCTTGGCCTCTCAAAATGCTGTAATTACAGGTGTGAGCCATGGTGCCAGGCCAAAGTCACAAATTTTTACCAAAAAAAGGTATCTTATTGTGTTAAAATTTGCCTCATTAAAAAGGAGGGGGTTCAATATTTGTTACTCTTTTATTGGCCATTTGCATGTTTTCTGTGATTTGCATGTTCACATTCATGGCTAGTTTGTCTGCTATTTATCTTTTTACTATTTTTATCTGTAAGAAGAGTTCTTTATAAACTCTAGAGCTGCACTGTCAAGATGGTTCGCCACTTGCCCTATTTGTCTATCAAAAAAAAAGTGGGGTTTTTTTTTTTGTTTTTTTGTTTTTAGACAGTCATGCCTTATCACCCAGGCTGGAGTACAGTGGCATGACCTCAGCTCACCGCAACCTCTGCCTCCTGGGTTCAAGTGATTCTCCTGCCTCAGCCCCCCAAGTAACTGAGATTACAGGCACGTACCACCATGCCTGGCTAATTTTTCTATCTTTAGTAGAGACGAGGTTTACCGTGTTGGCCAGGCTAGTCCCGAACTCCTGACCTCAGGTGATCCACTGGCCCTGGCCTCCCAAAGTGCTGGGAGTATAGGGGTGAGCCGCTGTGCCCAGCCTGTCTATCTAAATTTGAATTAATGAAGTAAAATTTAAAATTCAGCTCCTCAGTCACACTGGCCATATTTCAAGTACTCACTAGCCGCATTGCTAGTGGCTGTCCTGTTCAGGATCGCAGAGAGGACATTTCCATTATCAAAGAAAGTCCTGTCAGATAGGGTTGGTCTAGACGGCAATCCTTTTTCTACCAACAGTGAAAAAGAGTAACTATTTCCCCTCACCTTCACCAATCCTGCATATTAACAAACTATCAATTTTCCTTTTTTTTTTGAGACAGGGTCAAAAACATTTCTGTTGAAATATTTTCACTCAGGCTATTCCTATTTTTAATATTATTTTTAATTGATGGATCATATATATATGTATGGGGTATAATGTAATGTTTTGATATAGGTATACAATGTGGAATGATTAAATCAAGCAAATAAACATATCACCTCACTTACCATTTTTTGTGATGAGACATTTGAAATTGAGCAATTTGGGAACATGCAAGACATTCTTATTAACTACAGTCACCCTGGTCTGTGATAGAACTCTGAAAAGTATTTATCCTGAGCAACTGAAGCCTTGTAATCTTTGACTAACAATCTCCCCACTCCCCCCATTCTCTTCCCACTCCCCCCATTCTCTCCCCACTCCTCCCCTCTCCACAGTCTTATCCTTATGTTTTAACTTTTGAATACATTCTCTTATGGCACAGAGGAATACATTTTTATGCAGGCAACTATGTTCATCCTTTTTGGCATGGATTGTTGAGTGTGAATCTTGCTTGTAATACCATCAGAAGTTATAAGCATATTTTCCTGCACCTTCTCCCGATTATTGACTAGTTCTGTTCTTTATCTAGAACTAGTTTTTAATTGTAGCACAAAACAGGGGCCTAATTCAATTTTTTTTTTTTTCCGCAATGGATGGTCAATCTTTCTAATACCACACATTGTGCTTGGGAAGAGGAAAACTAGAAACACTGGAGAAAAGCACTACTAAATATCACATACCTTTAACCAGGTTAATACGACTTTCCATCTGATTTTAGAAGGAAAAATTTCCTTCTGATTTGAGCTGGAATAAACATGAATTTTGTCAACTGAGTTCTCTGTGTCTCTCAGGAGAATCATTTTTTTTTTCTCCTTTAATTGGAACAAATCCTATCCTTAGTTAGGGTAATATATTGCTTTTAATTAACTGATGGATTTGAGGTGCTAACATTTTATTAGGATTGTTGTATATATCAGCACTTTTTGATACCTACTATTCCATTGTATCGATGTGTTACATGTTTAGTCAGCTTCGTATTAACAGACATTCACATTCTTCCAAAAATTTTCTCATACAAATACAAATTACAATGCTGCTGTAACTTTGTATATATGTCATCTTGCACCTGTGCATGTATATCTGTAAGATAAATTCCCAGACATGAGATTACTAACTCAAAAATCAGTTTGCCAGGTATTGGCAAATTGGCCACCATAAAGATTTGTACCAATTTACACTCCTACTGGAAATGTATGAGTGGCTGATTTCCCAGATTTCTCCTAAGAATGTCCTTAACTGAAAACTCCATCTCCTTAGCTCAGCGACGCCGCTGGGCTCAGTCTGTGTCCTCCGTTTGCCCCAGTGGTCTAGAAACTGTCTCCAGACAGACTGGGACAATCGTCGGGCTCACCTCGTTTATTTTCCTTCTCCAAGAGATCACAGTCCTGTGCTGTCCAGTGTCTGATGTTAGAAAACCATTGTTTGAAATATTTGGTCCAGTTTTCTAATTGTTGATGGTGGGACATTATTTCTGTGCCTGCTACTCCATCAGAGGCCAGCAGGAAAACTTCTCTTTTTAACTTTTGCTCTCACTCTTTCTGTACACAAAAATAGAGTTGGGCTGGGCTCGGTGGCTCACACCTGTAATCCCAGCACTTTGGGAGGCTGAAGCGGGTGGACTGCCTGAGCTCAGGAGTTCAAAACCAGCCTGGGCAATATGGCAAAACCCCGTCTCTACTAAAAATACAAAAAATTATCCGGCTGTGGTGGTGCGTGCCCGTAATCCCAGCTACTCAAGAGGCTGAGGCATGAGAATCGCTTGAACCCAGGAGGCGGAGGTTGCAGTGAGCCTAGATCGTGCCACTGCACTCCAGCCTGGGCAACAGAGTGAGACTCTGTCTCAAAAAAAAAAAAAAAAAAATAGAACTGGGTTTAGTTTTGTAATTCAACCTGAAACTCTTTTTTTATAGGTAAGTTAAGCTGCTTTACAGTGATTGATATGACAGATATGTGTGATCTCACTACTGTCATATTATTTTATATTATGCTTACTTTATCTATTAAAATCATTCACTACTTACCTTATTCTCTCATTTTATTTTTGTGCAAGTTTCTTCTGCAAATTAGGCAGGTTTGCATGTTTGATGTTTACCTTTGTAATGATAACTTCCTATCATGCTCTTAGTTCTCTACTTTGGACTGTATCTGTCAGGTCCCTATTATGAGCAATAATGAAATTGGCATATTTCCTCCTCCTTCCCTACCTTTTCCTTTCCTTCATCATCTAATTTTAGTCAGTGTTATCTTTCTTATGTTTATCTTTGTACAATTTAATATGCCCATAAATCTTTTACTTGATGTTCAACCTTAAGTGATATCCTTTGATTTCTGCAACTACAAAGGGGTCAATTAGTGAGCATATTCTACCTTCCACCTTTACCTCTCTTCTCTTTTCTATTCTGGAATTGTATCATTTCTAACATCTCAGCAGATTATGGGACACATTTTCTGATCTGTCATGCTAATCCCCACATTTGTTTAAGCCTTGGAACTATAGTTAGGTATATGCTATGTTCAACCATCTCTTGGTTTTCTGAAGTTTGTCTGTATGTGTTAGATATCCTTTGCCTGTCTTCTACATCTAACATTTTCTCTTTCATCTTTTGAAAAACTTTCTTTACTTCCATTTCATCTGTTCATTGTTTTCACTTTTACTCTTTTTTGTCAATACTGTGTCTTCTCTTTTATGTTCTTGTCAATTTTGTCTTAATTCTATGGTCCTTTTGCTATGTTATTCTATTTCTTTCCCAAGTTCTTCAAGCACATGATTTGTTTCTTCCTATTATTCTATCATCTCTTCCCTGATATATGTGTATAGATAGATAGATAGATGATAGACAGATAGATAGATAGATGATAGATAGATAGATGATAGATAGATAGATGATAGATAGATAGATGATAGATAGATAGATAGATGATAGATAGATAGATAGATGATAGATAGATGATAGATAGATAGATGATAGATAGATGATAGATGGTAGATGATAGATAGATAGATGATAGATGATAGATAGATGATAGATAGATGATAGATAGATAGATAGATGATAGATAGATGATAGATAGATGATAGATAGATAGATGATAGATAGATAGATAGATAGATAGATAGATAGATAGATAGATAGATAGATTTTTTTTTTTAGATGGAGTTTCGCTTCCAGGCTGGAGTGCAATGGCGTGATCTCTGCTCACTGCAACCTCCGCCTCCCAGGTTCAATCGATTCCCCTGCCTCAGCCTCCCAGGTAGCTGGGATTACAGGTGCCCATCACTATGCCCGGCTAATTTTTTTTTTTCGTATTTTTAGTAGATGGGGTTTCACCATGTTGGTCAGGCTGGTCTCAAACTCCTGACCTCAGGTGATCCACCTGCCTTGGCCTCCCAAATTGCTAGGATTACAGTGTGAGCCACCGTGCCCGGCCGATATTTTTGCTTTTTAATATTAATTTTTGCCTTGTAGTTTTACTTTTAGAGGAAATTTCTTCAATAATCTTTAAATTTCATGGCAACATATTAAGCAACATTTTACTGGTTTCATAATGACAACATTTTTCTGATAAGTATTCTTTATTTCTTGGCAAATCTTGCTGATTTTTTCAGCAAGATATAAAAGCAGGTATCTT
Source organism: Pan paniscus (assembly GCF_029289425.2). NCBI lineage: Eukaryota > Metazoa > Chordata > Mammalia > Primates > Hominidae > Pan > Pan paniscus. The sequence goes on along the minus strand of NC_073265.2, from coordinate 89,082,231 downwards.
TAAATTTGTGTTTGGGTAGTTCATTTTAAAAATTATTCATCTTGAATGACTTGGGTTTCCCTGGATCAAAAGGTTTCTGGCAGGGGAGTGGTATGGAGAGGTGGACTGGAGACAATATAACCTTCTAAATTTTACAACTCATAGAATTTCTTCTTCTCTGCTCTGCCACAGAGACAGACTGTTTCTTGCAAATAAGGCGCATCTTTGTGATTCTTTGAGCAGCTCCACCTTTTTTGCTTTTTTGTATCATGTGACCCATCCAAGAGTGTTTCTGCTGCCCAGCTTTGCTTACCATACTTCTTGCTTTTTTTTAACTGAAAACAGGAGATACATATGTACACGTCAAGTAGAGCCTCTTACCTATTTTTATTGGCACTTTCAACTCTGCTACCCCCACCCCCACCCTGGGCCATCTAGCTGCTCTCTGAACCTTTTTCTTTATATTCTTCTTATAGCTTTTGCTTAATATCAGCCGCCTTGACATTCCTTGCACATATTTTAGAGTCTGCATATGATATCTAGCTATCTTGATTTCACTGAAAGTGGAGTATGTTGGGTGTTTTTCATTCTCCTTGCTGCTTTTGTAGGATTCTCTGGAGGACAAGGTGAAAGATGTTGATTTACTCAACCATGTTCTACTTGAAGTCTGACCCTATTATTTGTCCTTGAAGTTAACACATCCTGTTGTTCATGTCCTTGTGTATTCTGAAAAATTGATTATTATCTGTTACCCAATATTTCAATTTAATTGAAATATTTGCTTTTGTAATTTTTATAGATTTGATTTTTATTTTATTAAAAATTATAGAAGGAGACGATCGTAAAGAGTGAAATATTCACCAGTTGGGGTGGCAGTGTGACTCTCAGCAGTTCCTTCTTTTGGAATTGGCACCCATACTTAGGGGGAGGCCTTATCCCTGTTCCTCTCATCACAGCTGTTTGGCACAGTAATACAGATGAGCAGTAGGCAATTGTCATAATCAACAATTCAGAAATATTATAATCACCAGTTCATAAATTCATTTCTTACCTTTTCTCTACTTTCTTCTAAAAAGGAAATGGGAATGCATTGTTTTATTTATTGTATCTATATCTTGGGATAACTGCTATTACTATTTTCATTTTACAGATAATGAAATAAAGCTCAAAGAGGCTCAGTTTCCAAGATTACACAACCAGGTAGGTGCTGAGATAGGATTTAAATCCAAGACCACCTAAATCTGAATTACGGTCATTTTACTATATTATACTATGCTATACTATCAATATAACAACACTACACTATACACCAGACTATACTATACACTATACCATACCATACCATTACCATCCCATACCATCCCATGCCATACCACACCATACCATTATCATACCATAGCATGCCATTACCTTAACTTGCCATGCCATACTATGCCAGGCCATACCATACCGTTACTAGGCCATCCCATCCCATACCATCCCATACTAATGCCATCCCATCCCATCCCATCCCATACCATACCATCCCATCCCATACTAATACTAACCCATCCCATCCCATCCCATCCCATCCCATCCCATCCCATCCCATCCCATCCCATACTATACAGGCAGCCTCCTTACTTTCTGGGGTGAATTCACATTTCCTGGAAATATACATATTATAAAATATACATACTATTGTGTACGTACTTTAGTAGAGTTTATAAACTTTATTAAATAACTATTCTTAAGTTTAAAGGCAGGTATATTAGTGAAGTCATTAAGTTGTTAGTAATGCCTATTTTTCTTTTCCAAATGATAACCAAAAATAATTTTTGCATGGGAAAGAGCCTTTTGTTTTTCCTCAAATTTTAAGCTTTCCCCTAGGGAATGAAAATTTCAAAGATGTTAAATAGTTCCCTAACTCAAGGTCTAAAGCAGGGGCAAATGTCCTATTCAGTAAGCCTGGGAACTCATCTACATTTCCTCCGGGTCAAGAGGCAGAGAGGCCGGAGTGCTTTCAGCTCTTGTCTGAAGATGTACACTGACAGGACATGGGCAGGTCACGAGGCAGCAGGATGCTGAGACGAAGATCCATACTCCCATTCCTGACTCTGTGGCTCATACGCTGGGGAGCCCTGAGCAAGTTACTTACCCTCTTGGGATCACAGTTGCCTCATTTTTACAAAGAGTGTGTTAGACTAGATGGTCTTATATAAGGCCTCCTCCAGAGAAAAAAATGATAGAATTTATGCTTTTTATAAGGCAGACTGTGTGAGCTATACTGTTAGAGTTTTAAAAAGCACACAGCTTACAAAAGTATTTTATAAACTATAATCTAAATAGCATCTGAAAGCAAATGCAACATTTTAAAAAATCCTTATCTCTGGGTGGTAGAATTTCCTTCTGTATGTTTTTCTGCCTTTTTCAATTTCTGTACAATGAATATGTATTATTTTTGTAATCTGAAAAAAATTGTATTTTGTTTTTTAACACATTGGAAACTGCAAGGGAACCAAAAATAGAATAAAACAACCCAAATTTTAATGTAGCCAGGATACCAGACAGAAGGCCCAACATCCCACATATTATGGAACGTTTTAAGGTGTCAGGGGGTCAGGATCTCATCTGACAGATGGACTCACCAGCAACCCAGTCCTCTCAGCAGCATCCGGGGACAGTGTTTCCATAATGACTCACGGGGACGGTGCCAGCCAACCCCAGATCACAGCCTTTTCCATTTCCAGCCCCAGAGTTGTCACAGCCTGACACTGTGGTTCTCATGGAATTCTGAAACAAGCCTGGCTTCATCATAATGACTGCCTATTCAAGGCAGAAATGGGAAGGAGGATATGACTAATGACATTTGGAGGGAGATTGGGAACAAAACCAAAAATTACAGTGACTTTCTGGTTGGGACACACTGGTTAGGAACAGAACTGCATATTCAGAAATCCAAGAGTGTGTGGCCTGGCCAAAGGACCAGAGGCAAAAATAAACATCAGACCTGCCCAATTTGTCAGTTTTGAGTGATGAATCTTGAGCTTCAGGCTGGGAGTTGGGCAAGAAGCCATTTGACAGGTGGACTCCTCAGCAGTGGGGGCAAACTTGCTTGGTGGGGAACCACAGTAGGGAGACACATCTTGGCACGAAGGACACTCCCAGTTGTCTTGTAAATGCTATCCCCCCAACCCACGCCAAAATTATCCTCATGGCATCTCACATTCTCAAGGTAGATTCAGACAAAATCATTGTCAGTTCACAAGCTTAGCCAATTGTGTAAGACTCACAACTCCCAGGCACTCCAGTTTCCATTCATTAATAGGGGTTCTTATCCTGGACCCACGGACTTCTCAGGGGTCTGTGGACAGAATTCAGGGGTCTTTGATCTTGGGTGAAAGAGCAATTGGATGTTTATTTTTATTAACCTATCACTGAAATTTAGCATTGCCTTCTGTAACGTATGTTGGCAACAAACCACAGTAACATCAATAGTACCCTGACGTTGTCAGCAATGGGAAGTAGTGATATATTTAAATTACATTACCTTGTTGTAAATATCTCAAAATAATGCTTATGCTTATTACTGCTTGAAAATTACAGAACTCATTAGACCCAGTATTAGGTCTTGTTATTCAATGCATTAATTAAGAAACACATCTATTACTATGGCACAAATTCACTTAGAAAAATATTCCAATAACTACATCCACTGTAATGATTTCCACTGTAGTCCTCTGTATTTTACCTTGTGCATTTCCAAACATTCTCAAAAGTAATCCATAGGTTTCACAAGATGGCCAGAGGATCTGCAGCATAAAAACATTTAAGAATGACTGCATTAAAATAAAAATATGGTACTTCCTTTTTCATCCACATTCAACATTAGACTAAATCTTTGGTACTTGATTACCTCTGAAGACTTCGGCTGCCAGGTGAGATGGGATAATGGGTCAGAGACTCTCCATCAATATAACTTAAAATCTGCACCAAATATGCAAAACAACTATTTTCAAAACATTGGAAATCAGCTAACAAAGTATAGTGATCCATGAGAGCTGGGAAATGAATAAAGGGAAGCCTACCATTGCCAAAGTGTACAGCCAGAAGACAGTTTCCAGGCATGAGTGCAGGCAGGGGAACCCAGCTGGAGCCTGCTGGTCTCCCCTGGTTAAGAAGACTTCAGTTGGAAGTCTGAGAGACAGAGGTGGCTAGAGTTTGCAAGACATAGTATCAGAGAAGAAAGAGCTGCAAAGAGAAAGAGTTCTGGAGATCTTCAAGGAAGTCCCTGTAAGTCTTCAGCTATGGACAGATCAGCACATGCATAAGAGAAAACTACCCACGGCTGAAGAAAGAAGCCCCTGAAAGGATTACAGGGAGCAACGCTGGAGATCAGCCTGAGCAGGGAAGGGTTCACAGTTCAGTGGTCACAGATTCTACCTCAGTAATGGGGAAAAAGTTAACCCTAGACTAAATGCTATTCTGGGCCCTCCTGTCAAAACTTGAAAGTAAAATCTGAAAGAAGCAAACTGGACCCAAGTACCTTAACTGAACTTCAGGATAAAACTCAATAATATGAATAGAAGTAGGAATACAAAAGTGTCCAACACTTAAAAATGTAAAATTGATAATGCTGGTATCTCAGAATTACCAGGCATGCAAAACAGCAGAAAACTATGACCCATGATGAGAAAAAAATTAATCAATAGAAACTGGCCCCAAAATAACACAGATGATGTAGTTACTAGCCAAGGACATAAATATAGTAATTATAATTGTATTTCGTGTGTACCAGAAGATAAAGATTAAACATGTTAAGTAGATATATGGTAGATATTACACACACACACACACACACATGAATTAAGAGATGAAAACTACCATGTCTGAGATGAAAAGTAGTTGGGACAGGATTAATGCTGCAGAAGAAAAGTTTAGTGAACTTGAAGACATGGCAACAGAAACTATCCAAAATGAAACACAGAAGAAAAAATAGAATAAAAAAATGATTAACAGAGATTCAGTGAACTGTGGAACAATTTCATGTGGTCTACTATATGTGTAATTGAAGTCTCCAAAGGAGGAGAGAGCAGAAAAAATAATTGAAGAAATAATACCCTCAATTTTTTCAAAGCTGATGAAAAATATAAACTCACACTATAAATTCAAAACACTCAATTAACCCCCAAGTACAAGAAATGTGAAGAAGGCTGGGCATGGTGGCTCATGCCTGTAATCCCAGCAGTTCGGGAGGCTGAGGTGGAAGGATCACTTGAGGCCAGGAATTCAAGATTAGCCTGGGCAATACAGCGAGAACTCATTTCTACAAAAAAATAAAAAAAATTAGCCAGACATGGTGGCGTCCACCTGTAGTCCTAGCTACTTGGGAGACTGAGGCAGGAAGATCACTTGTGCCTGGGAGTTCGAGGCTGCAGTGAGCTTTGCACCAGCCTAGGTGACAGAACAAGACCCTGTCTCCAAAATTTAAAACATAAAAAATAAACAGGTGAAGAAAACCAAGGCATATTACAATCAAATTGCTTCAAACCGATGGTAAAGAGAAATTCTTGGGCCAGGCGCCGTGGCTCACGCCTGTAATTCCAACACTTTGGGAGGCCAAGGTGAGTGGATCATTTGAGGTCAGGAGCTTGAGAGCAGCCTGGCCAACATGGCGAAACCCCATCTCTACTACAAATTAAAAAATAGCCAGGCATGATGGCGCACACCCATAATCCCAGCTACTTGGGAGGCTGAGGCACAAGAATCGCTTGAGCCTGGGAGGCAGAGGTTGCAGTGAGCCGAGATCACACCACTGCACTCAAGCCTGGGCAACAGAGGGAGAGAGGGAGACTATGTCTCAAAATAAATAAATAAATAAAAAATAAAAAAGAGAAACTCTTAAAGCAGCCAAAGGAAGAAAGACACCTTATTGTACAGAGGAACAAAGTGAGGATTCTAGCACATTTCTCATCTGGAACTGCAAGTGAGAAGATGGTACAGCAACATCCTCAAAGTATTAAAATAACAAAAGAAAACAAAGCAAAAAACCCATCAACATACAATTTTTCTCCTTATGTTAAATCCTTTAAGAAGTTTTTAAAAAATTAGTATTTATATATTTAATAAGTAATTAAATGTTTACATAATACTGTACAGATCTTCCCCTTCCTTGGTTAAATTTATTCCTAAATGTTTTTTGATGCTATTGTAAATGGGATTGTTTTCACTGCAACCTCCATCTCCTGGATTCAAGTGATTCTCCTGCCTCAGCCTCCTGAGTAGCTGGGATTACAGGCAGGCACCACCATGTCCAGCTAATTTTTGTATTTTTAGTAGAGACAGGGTTTCACCATGTTGCCCAGGCTGGTCTCGAACTCCTGGCCTCAAGTGATCCACCCACCTCGGTCCCCAAAGTGCTGGGATTACAAGCATGAGCCACTATGACCAGACCCAAAATTTCATTTTTCAGCTAGTTCATTGCTAGTGTATAGACATGCAACAAATTTTTGTATACTGATTTTGTACCTTGCAATTTTACTGAATTTGTTTATACAAAAATTCCTAAATCTATGACATAAATCAATAGTTTTGTCAATGTAGTTGAACAATATTAAACTATGTATGCCTTTTTGTAGTTTTCTATTTTTAACTTTTTTCCTGCTTTATTAAGGTAAAATTGACAAATAAAAATTATACATATTGAAGGTATATGATGGGATTTTTTTGATGTAGTTATACATTGTGGCATGGTTATCACAATGAAGTTAATGAACATAGCTATCATCTCACAATTGTCTTTTTGTGTGTGTGGTGAGAACATTTAAGCCCTTCTCTGTTAGCAAATTTCAAGTATACAATACAATATTATTAATTATAGTCACCATGCTGTTCATTAGATCTCCAGAATTTACTCATCCTGTGTAAAAAACCGTACCCTCTGTCCAATACCTCCTCATTTCCCCCACCCCACAGCTCCAAGCTACCACCATTTTACTCTGTGTCTATGAGTTTGACATTTTCAGATTTCACACATAAATGAGATCATGCACTATCTTCCTTTCTGTGCCGGGCTTATTTCACATAGCATAATATCCTTCAGGTTTATTCATATTATTCCAAATGACAGGAATTCTTTCATTTTTATGGCCAAGTAATATTCCATTGTGTGTGTCTGTGTGTGTGTGTGTATAATATTTCCATTCATCTGCCAGTGGACACTTAGGTTGCTTTGATGTCTTAGCTATTGTCAGTAATGCTGCAATGCACATGGGAGTACAGATATCCCTTCCACAGACTTATATCATTTCCTTTGTATACATGCCCTAAAATGAGATTGCTGGATCATAGAGTAAGTGCAATGTACAAGGGTTCCCTTTTTATCACATCCTCACCAACACTTGTTATTGTTTGTCTTTTTGGTAATTGCCATTCTAACAGATGTGAGGTAATATCTCATTGTGGTTCTAATTTGCATTTCCATGATGATTAGTATGTTGAGCTTTTTTTTCACATACCTGTTGGACTTTTGTATTCCTTCCTTTAAGAGCTTCTGCACAGCAAAAGAAACTACCATCAGAGTGAACAGGCAACCTACAGAATGGGAGAAAATTTTTGCAACCTATTCATCTGACAAAGGGCTAATATCCAGAATCTACAATGAACTCAAACAAGTTTACAAGAAAAAAACAAACAACCCCATCAAAAAGTGGGCAAAGGATATGAACAGACACTTCTCAAAAGAAGACATTTATGCAGCCAAACGACACATGAAAAAATGCTCATCATCACTGGCCATCAGAGAAATGCAAATCAAAACCACCATGAGATACTATCTCACAGCAGTTAGAATGGCAATCATTAAAAAGTCAGGAAACAACATCAGTCCAGCATGTGCTGGAGAGGATGTGCAGAAATAGGAACACTTTTACACTGTTGGAGGGACCGTAAACTAGTTCAACCATTGTGGAAGTCAGTGTGGTGATTCTTCAGGGATATAGAACTAGAAATACCATTTGACCCAGCCATCCCATTACTGGGTATATGCCCAAAGGATTACAAAACATGCTGTTATAAAGATACATGGACACGTATGTTTATTGTGGCATTATTCACAATAGCAAAGACTTGGAACCAACCCAAATGTCCAACAATGATAGGCTGGATTAAGAAAATGTGGCACATATACACCATGGAATACTATGCATCCATAAAAAAGGATGAGTTCATGCCCTTTGCAGGGACATGGATGAAGCTGGAAACCATCATTCTTAGCAAACTATCACAAGGACAAAAAACCAAACACCGCATGTTCTAACTCATAGGTGGGAATTGAACAATGAGAACACATGGACACAGGAAAGGGAACATCACACACTAGGGCTTGTTGTGGGGTGGGGGGAGGGGGGAGGGATAGCATTAGGAAATATACCTAATGTTAAATGACAAGTTAATGGGTGCAGCACACCAACATGGCACATGTAAACATAGGTAACAAACCTGCACGTTGTGCACATGTACCCTAAAACCTAAAGTATAATAATAATAATAAAAAAGAAATGTCTATTCAGGTCCCTTGTCAATTTTTTAATTGGGTTGTTTTATTGCTACTGACATACAGTTTCAGGTCTTATATTTAAGTCTTTAATCCATTTTAGTTGATTTTTTGCATGTGGTATGAGATAAGAGTCCAATTCTTTTCTGCATGTGCCAGGGGTGATGACTCATGCCTGTAATCCCAGTGCTTTGGGAGGCCAAGGCAGGAAGATTCCTTGAGACCAGAAGTTTGAGACCAGCCAGTGTAGAGAGAATCAACAAAGGGAGAACCTCATCTCTACAATTTTTTTTGTATTAGCTGGGCATGGTAGCATGCACCTATAGTCCTAGCTGCTTGGGAGGCTGAGGTAGGAGGATTGCTTGAGCCCAGGAGCTTAAGGCTGCAGTGAGCCATGATTGCATCACTGCACTCCAGCCTGGGTGACAGAGCAAGATCCTATGAAAAAAAAAGAAAGAGAGAAAAAAGAAGATTATTCTTTCTCCAGTGCATGTTATTGGTACTTTTGTCAAAGATCAAAGGTTAATCACTTTTGACCATAAATGTGTGGATTTATTTATGGGCTCTCTATTCTTTTCCATTGGTCTATATGTCTGTTTTCATGCCAGTACCATACTGATTTGATTGCTGTAACTTTGCAGTATATTTTGAAATTTGGTAGTGTGATGTCTCTAGCTTTGTTCTTATTGCACAAGATTGCTTTTACTATTCCGGGTCTTTTGCAATTTCAAATGAATTTTAGGATGGCCTTTTCTAATTCTGTGAAAAATGCCACTGGAATTTTGATAGAGATTGCATTGAATCTATAGGTCACTTTGGGTAGTATGAATATTTTAATAATTTTAATTATTCCAATCATTAACATGGGATGTCCTTTCATTTATTTGTGTCTTCTTCAATTTCTTTCATCACTGTTTTATAGTTTTCAATGTACAGATCTTTCTTTTACTTGGTTTGATGTATTCCTAAATATTTTTGGTGCCTTTGTAAATAATATTGTTTTCATAATTTCTTTTTTCAAATTGTTTATTGTTTGTATATAAAAATGTAACAGATTTTTAATATCATATCTTGCAACTTTACTGAATTTGTGTATTAGTTCTAAGAGTTTTTTGGTGACACTTTTGCTTTAGGGTTTTTGTATATAAGATCATAGCATCTGTAAGCAGAGACAATTTTACTTCTTCCTTTTTGATTTGGTTGCCTTTTGTTTCAGTCCATTCTCACACTGCTATGAAGGAATATCCAAGACTGGGTAATTTATAAAGGAAAGAGGTTTAACTGACTCACAGTTCCACATTGCTGGGCAGGCCTCAGGAAACCTACAATCATGGCAGAAGGCAAAAGAGAATCAGGCACCTTCTTCACAGGGTGGCAGGATGGAGTGGGTGCTAGCAGGGGAAATGCCAGACACTTACAAAACCATCACATCTCATGAAACTCACCCATTATCATGAAAACAGCATGGGGGAAACTGTCCCCATGATCCAGTTACCTCCACCTGGTCCCGCCCTTGACACATGGGGATTATAACGATTACAATTCAAGGTGAGATTTGGATGGGGAAACAGAGCCAAACCATATCACCTTTTACTTCTCTTTCTTGCCTAATTTCTGCTAGGACTACCAGTACTATATTGAATAGAATCAATGAAAGTGAGCTTGTCTTGCTTATGCCAGACAAGTGAATCCTTGTCTTGCTACTGATCTTAGAGAAAAAGCTTTCAGCTTTTCATTATTGATTACGTTAGCTGTGGACTTGTCATATATAGCCTTTAATGTGTTGAGGTACATTCTTTCTATACCTAATTTATTGAGAGAGTTAATCATGAAAGAATGTTGTCATCAAATGCTTTTTCTGCATCCACTGAAATTATCATGTGGTTTTTATCCTTTATTCTGTTAATATGGTATATCACATTTATTGACTTTTGTATATCAAACTATCCTTGCATCCCAGGGATAAATTCCCCTTGATCATGGTATATAATTCTTTTAATGTGCTATTGAATTCCGTTTGCTAGTATTTTGTTGATACTTTTTGCATACAAGTTCACCAAAAATATTGGCCTATAATTTTATTTTCTTATAGTTTCCTTGTCTGGCTTGGGCATCAGGGTAATGCTAGCCTCATAAAATGAACTTGGAAGTATTCTTTCCTCATCAAGTTTTTAGAAGATTCTGAGAAAGATAGGCTTTAATTCTTCTTTAAATATTTGGTAGAATTCATTAGTGAAGCTATTAAATCCTGGACTTTTATTTTTGGGGAGGTTTTATTACTGACTCAATCTCCTTACTCAATATTTGTCTGTTCAAAATTTCTATTTCTTCATGATTCAGTTTTGGTGGGCTGGACATTTCTAGGAATTTATCAATTTCTTCTAGGCTATCCAACTTGTTGGCATATAATTGTTCATAGTCTGTTATGATCTTTTGCGTTTCCATGGTATCCGTTGTAATGCCTTCTCTTTCCAAAACAGAGTAGTGGTAGCTATACTTACTATCAGGCAAAATAGATTTTAAGTCAAAAACTGTCACAGGAGACAAAGAAGGTCATTATATAATAATAATGGGGTAAATTCATCAAGAGGATGTAAGAATTGAAAATATATATGCATCAAACATCATAGCACCTAAACATATAAAGGAAATATTAAGAGAACTGAAGGAAGAAACAGGCAGTAATACAGTAACAGTTGGGAACTTTAATACTTCACTTTCAACAATGGATAGGTTATCTAGACAGAAAATCCATAAAGAAATAGCAGACTGTAGGCCAAAAGGACGTAACAGACATATACAGAACATTCCATCCAAGAGCAGCAGAATATACATCCTTTTTAAATACAAACAGAGTAGTCTCCAGGTAGATCACATTAGGCCACAAAACAAGTCTTAACAAATTTAAGAAGACCGAAATCAATCAAATATCTCTTCTGACCACAATGATATAAAATTAGAAATCAATAGCAGGAGGAAAACAAGAATTATAAATACATGGAAATTAAACAACATACTCCTGGACAACCAATGGTTATATCAAGAAATCAAAAGAAAATCAAAAAATATCTTGAGACAAACAAAATGGAAATACAACATATCAAAACCTATGGGATGCAGCAAAAGCAGTTCTAAGAGGGAAGTTTGTAGTGATAAACACCTACATTGAGAGAAAAGAAAGATCTTAAATAACCTAACTTCACACCTCAAGGATCTAGAAAAAGAACAACAAACTAAACCCAATATAGCATAAGGAAGGAAACAGTAAAGATCAGAGCAGAAATAAATAAAACAGACACTAGACAACAACATATATTGGTAAACTTAAGGGTTGGTTTTTTTTAAAAGATAAGCAAAATTGACAAAGCTTTCACCAAACTAAGAGAAAAAGAGAGAAAACTCAAATAAATAAAATGGTAAACACAGAATTCTTTATCCAGAAAAAAGTCTTTTCAAAATGAAGGCAAACTAAAGACTTTTGCAAACATACAAATGCTGAAGGAACTCATTACTAGCAGGTCTGCAGTACAAAAAAAAATTTAGAGAAAGTCCTTTAGATAGAAAATCGTGCTATTTGGAAATCAATATCTACACAAAAGAATTAAAAGCACTAGAAATATGTATAAATATAAAACTTTAAAACATAATTTAAGTCTCTTTTTTAGAAAAGATGTCACTGTTTAAAGCAAAATCCAAAACAGTGTATTGTGAGGCTTATATGTAGAAATAAAATGTATGACAACAACAGCACAAAGTTTGGGAATGAAGAAATAGAAGAGTACTTTTCTAAGGTTCTTATATGATACATGAAGTGATATAATATCACTTGTGGTAGGCTGTGATCAGATTTAAAAAGTTACTATAAACTCTACAGCGACCTTTAAAATAACCCAGCAAAGTGTTTGAGCTAATAAGGCAAGAAAGGAGAAAAAGTGAAATACAAAGAAATACTCAAGCAATCCACAGGAATAGGACAAGGGAAAACAGGAACATAAAAGGGATGAGACACATAGAAAACAGATAACAATATGTAGATTTAAACCTAACCATATTCATTCACATTAAATATAAGTGGCCTCAATGACCTAAATACAAGGTAGAGATCATCAGATTGGATAAAAGAGAGAGACCCAGGTATATGCTGCCTGTAAGAAACATACTTTAAAAATGAAAACTCAATAGCATAAAAATAAAAAGATGGAAAAAGATATATTATGCTGACACTAACTAAAAGAAAACTGGAATGCTTATATTAATTTCACACTGAGTAAACTTCGGAGCTAAGGATATTACCATGGGAAAAGAGGATTGTTTCAGCTGGATAAAGACGTCAAGTCATCAAGGGGACATAGCAATGTTAAACATGTAAGCATCTAGTAACAGAACTTCAAAATACATTAAACAAAGACTGGATAGAGATAGAGAAAAAGAAAAATTATAGTCAGAGATTTCAATAGTCCTTTCTCAATTACTGATGTCTCAATAATTGAGGAAACATAGTGACTTGTGGGACAAAACAAGTAGTCTGATTGGCATGTAGTTGGTATCCCAGAAAAAAGGAAGAAGCAGCAAAAAAATGAAAGAAATAATGGCCAAACACTTTTCAAATTTGACGAAAACTATAAACCCATGATAGAGGAAGCTCAACAAAACTCATGCAGAATAGACATAAAGAAAACCACACCAAAGTACATTATAATCCAATTGCTCAAAACCCATGATGAAGAGAAAAATCTTAAAAGCAGGTGTGGGTAGTTGGGGGAGATACACTACATACAGAGGAACAATGATAAGAAGGATGGCAAATTTTAGTCACAAACTGTGCAAGCTATTGGAAAATGAGGCAACAGTACTGAATGAAAAACCCTGTCAATGTAGGATATTATATCCAGCAAAAAGATTTTTTTAACGTAAAGGTAAAAAAGACAAACAAAAGGTAATAGAACTTATTCCCAGTAAACCTGCACCACAAGAAAAGGTAAGGAATTTATTCATGAAAAAGGAAAATGATACCAGATGGAAATAAATCTACGAAGGGTACTGGAAATGGTAAATATGTGGGCAAATAGAAAATATATTTATTAATAAGAAGTCTTTGCCCTGCAGCCTGGCCATGAGTCTGTTTGCCTCCGTGTGGCAGATGGGATGGATTGACTGCTAGATTTGTGGGAAGACTGGGTGCTGGGCACCATCAGGAGGAGACTTGCCAGCAGCCCTCCTTGGGTTCTGAGAGTTTGTCTTGGATTGAAAAGGAACAGTGGCCTTGGTTGTAGATGCAACTAGAAAGCTACAAACTATTCATGCTGGATGATCTGCTGTGTGCTCCCAACTTCTCCAAGAACATTTTAATCTAAAACCACTACCTGAAGTAATGGGAGTATCAGTAGCCATGATGCTGCCATTTGGAGGAACAGGAGTAGGCTCTAGGCAGCATGTGGAGGTAGGTCCCACTGTGCCTGGTCCCTATTGTGTGCCCCCTTCTATTTAATTTTCGCACACAGTGTTCTCCCTGTGTCACAGATGACAAACTCAAAGATTAAAGAACTACTAAAAAAAGCAAGACGCAGAAGAGTGTATGTAATATATTGCCTCTCATGTAAGAAAGAAAGGGAAATGAGAAAAAACATGATATTCACACACATACATATTTGCTTATTTTTGCAAATAGAAACATGGAAGCTAACGAAAATGGTTACCTAGGAGGGATAGACAGGAGTATGTTAAAGAGAATATGAATAGCAAGATTCCCACCCCCTTTTTAATAGCTTTGAGTTTTGATCTGTATAAATGTCTTACATATTTAAAAATAACATTTAAAATAAAAAGAAATAGAAAAAAAAAGGAAAAATTGAAACTGAACATAAACTAGGCCAGGTGTGGTGGCTCATGCTTGTAATCCCAGTACTGCGGGAGGCCAAGGTGGGAGGATCTCTTGAGGCTAGAATTCAAGACCAGCCTGGGCAACATAGTGAGACCCTGTCTCTATTTAAAAAAATGAACATAAACTAAAAAACACTATATCAAATTGATAACCTATTCATACAGAGCAAATAATTATTTCAAGTATCTTAAACTCGTAGTAGTCTGCTTCCTTCTAGGTCAGTCAATAGTTTATATCAGTAATATTGCTGTTGTAGATAAAGGAAAGCAACAAAATTATATCATGATAATAAGCTTGATGGAAAGGTTCCCAAACACAAGTCCTATATCTGTTCTATTTGTTCCTTCATGACAAAGAGCTTCCTCTACAATTCTTTATTTCCTGTGTAAACCCAAAACCTGAAACTTAACACTAAAAAAAAAAAGATGAGATGTCATTTACCTAAATAGAGAAATATAATAACATGGTGCTAATGAAAATATTGAAAATATAATCTAATTAATTTGAAGAACTGATTGGCACAGTTTAGAGGAAGCTATTGCAATAGACCTGCTGCTGTGGTTAGTAAATAAGAATTTTAGCTGTTTAGATTCTTTAATTTCTCACATTGAAGCTAGAGAATTTTCAGAGAAACCAATAAAAGATGAGGATCCAATTTCAGAGTTGGGTATTTGGAGTAAGTGGATCATAATATGGTGTAGAAAAGTCTGAGGGTGCTAGATTGCTGGATAAAAGTATTAAGAACAGTTAAGGAAAAAAACCTCTTTATATGGGAAAGAAATGTTTACATGCTAGGTACTTGCTGCAATCTCTATAAATCTTTGGTGAAACAAAACAAAGACAGTTGTGGTGAGTACTAAGTAATACCAGTCAAGCACTCACTGTTCGCCCATGGACACTGCTCAATTAAAATAATGGAGGGTTTGCTGACAGTTAAATCAAAATGACTAGGAGTTGTTTTTTTTTTTTTAACTTTGCCATTTGCCAGACATGAGTATCTTATTTTCTAGAATTTTGAATAAAGTTATAGTAAAAATGAATATTTTTTATTTTTAATCTTTTATTTGTTTTTTTTTTTGTTTGTTTGTTTTTGAAACAGAATTTTGCTCTTGTTGCCCAGGCTGGAGTGCAGTGGTGTAATCTCGGCTCACCGTAACCTCCACCTCCCAGGTTCAAGTGAGTCTCCCACCAGGTTCAAGTGAGTATCTGGGATTACAGGCGCCTGCCACCACGCCTGGCTAATTTTTTGTATTTTTAGTAGAGACAGGGTTTCATCATGTTGGCCATGATGATCTCAGGTGACGACCTGACCTCAGGTGATCCACCCACCTAGGCCTCCCAAAGTGCAGGGATTACAGGCGTGAGCCACTGTGCCCAACCTATTTTTAATTGTTTTAAAAAAGTATTTGGCTATTTAGAGCAAAAATAAAAAACAATGTATTGTGGGTTTTATAAGATATGTAGAAGTAAAATATATGACAACCATAGCACTAAGGTCAGTAGAACTGGAACTATGCTATTGTAAGTTTCTTATACTACAGAAGGTGTAATATTTCAAATAGGTTATTTGAAATAAGATGAAGATAATGTGTGTGTGTATATATATATATACACACACGTACATACATATACATATATTATAAAATACACACACATATAACTGTAAACCCTAGAGCAACCACTGAAAAAGCAAAATCAAGAGGTATAGCCAATAAACAGAGTGGAAATTTAATGGGATTATTAAAAAATAATTGAAAGAAAGAAAAAAAGGAGCAAAGACCAGGTAAAATAAAAATATAAGAAGATAAACTCCACCATACTTATAAGTACATTTAAAAAAATATTTTTGATGCATAATATTTGTCTATACTTATGGAGTACTTGTGATATTTTGTTACATGCATGGAATGTGTAATGATCAAGTCAGGGTGTTTAGGGCATCCATTACCTCAAGTATTTACCATTCCTATGTGTTGGAAACATTTCACGTTCTCTCTTCTAGCTATTTTGAAATATATAACACCTATTGTTAACTATAGTCACTCTACTTTGCTATGGAACATTATAACTTATTCCTTCTATCTAACTGTATTCTTGTACGCATTAACCCACCTCTTTCCATCCCTGCTTCCCAACCACACACTCTTCCCAGTCTCTGGTCTCTCTCATTCTACTCTCTATCTTCATATGATCCACTTTTTTAGCTCCCACATGTGAGTGACAATATGCAACATTTGTCTTTCTGAGCCTGGCTTATTTCACTTAACATAATGACCTCCAGTTCCATCCATATTGCTGCAAATGACATGATTTCATTCTTTTCTGTGGCTGAATGTATTCCATTGTGTGTATATATACACAGTTTGTTTATCCATTCAGCCACAAAAAAGAATGAAATCATTTGTTGATGGTCGCTTAGGTTGATTTCATATCTTTGCTATTGTACATAGTGTTGCAATAAACATGGGGCTACAGGTATCCCTTTGATATACTGATCTCCTTGCCTTTGTCTAAATACCCAGTAGTGGGATTGCTGGATCATATGGTAGTTCTATTTTTAGTTTTTTGAGAAATCTCCATACTATTTTCCATAGTGGCTTTACTAATTTACATTCTCACCAATGGTACAGAAGAGTTCCCTTTTTTCACACCCTGGCCAGCATCTGTTTGTTTGTCTTTTTAATAATATCCATTCTCACCGGGGTAAGATGATATCGTGTTGTGGTTTTAATTTGCATTTCTCTGATGATGAGTGATATTGAGTATTTTTTCACATACCTTTTGGCCATTTGTATGCCTTCTTTTGAGAAATGTCTATTCATATCCTTTGCCCACTTTTTAATGTGATTATTTGTTTTTCGTTGTCGTTGGGTTGTTTGAATTCCTTGTATATTCTGGATATTAATCCCTTGCTGGATGAATAGTTTGCAAATATTTTCTCCCATTCAACAGGTTGTCTTTTTACTCTATTGATTGTTTCCTCTACTGTGCAGACACTTTTTAATTTAATATAGTCCCATTTGTCTGTTTTTGGTTTTGTTGCCTGTGTTTTTGAGGTCTTAGCCATAAAATCTTTGCCTGGACCAATATCCTGAAGTGTTTCTCCTGCATTTCTTCTACTGCTTTTTAAAATAGTTTTGGGTCTTACATGTAAGTCTTTAGACCATCTTGAGTTGATTTCTGTACATTGTGGGAGATAAAGGTCCAGTTTCATTCTTCTGCATATGAATATCCAGTTGTCCCAACACCATTTATTGAAGAGGAATGTCCTTAATACGAATGATTTAAGCACTCCTATTAAAAGGCAAAAATAGTCAAATTAGATTTTAAAAAGCAAGATCCAAATATATGCTGCCTATGAGAAAATATTTTAAGTATAAAGATGTTAAAAAGAAAAGAATAGAAAACAATGTATCCTGTGTGCAGAAAAGAGTTAACATAAAAGTCTAAAACTGCTATCCCTAGACAGGCCTTCTTGCAAAGCTGGCCTTCAATGGTGTGTGGGAGCTTGAATTTTGGGAGTGTTACTACCATTTTCAGGACGGATGACAATGGCTTACTGTGCCTAAACTGTTTGTACAAATAATGTGGTTTATGGTGAACAACCACTTACCTTGTGGGAGTCTGGAATTTTGATATGTGCTAGTCAGAGAGTGTCTATATGACCAATGCTCTTAAAAAAACAGAAGAAAACCTTGGCCATGAGTCTTTAACGAGCTTCCCTGGCAGAAAACATTTCACATGTGTTGTTACAGTTCGCTGCTGGAAGAATTAAGTGCATCCGTGTATACTGAATTTGCTTTGTATCTCTTCACTATAATACATTATGGCTATGAATATAACTCTATGTGTCCTCCTAGTAAATCATTAAAACTGGGAGTTGTCTTGGGAGACACAACATGAAAATACTAATCAAAAGAAAGTTGGAGTGGCTACATTAACATCATGGTAGATTTAATGACTGCTAATATCACCAGGAATAGAGAAAAGCATTTCATAATGATAACAGGGTCAACTGATCAGGAGGATGTGATAATACCTAAATGTGTATGCAACTAGTTACAGAGCTTCAAAATACCTGAAGCAAAAATTGAAATAGTTGAAAGGAAAAATAAACAAATCCATAACTATAGTTGAAAATTTCCACTTTCCTTTATCTGTGATTGATAGATCAACTATAAAGAACATTTCTGAGGATATAGAAGAGCTTTTTTTTTGAGACAGAGTCTTGCTCTGTCACCCAGGCTGGAGTGTGATGGCACGATCTTGGCTCACTGCAACCTCCACCTCCCGGGTTCAAGCGATTCTCCTGCCTCAGCTTCTCAAGTAGCTGGGATTACAGGTACTCACCACCACGCCCGGCTACTTTTTGTACTTTTAGTGGAGACCGGGTTTTTCCATGTTGGTCAGGCTGGTCTGGAACTCTTGACCTCAGGTCATCTGCCTGCCTTCGTCTCCCAAATTACAGGTGTGAGCCACCACCCCTGGCCAGAAGAACTATTTAAACACAAAATTAAAGTAAAATTGATAATAAAGAGATATTTGAGATCTCTCCAAATATTTGGAAATTAAACAATACATTTAAAAATTCATGAAGAAATCACAAGGGAAATTAAAAAATATTCAGAACGGAATGAAAGTAAAATAACACATATTAAAATATGTGAAATGAAGCTAAGCCAGTATTTACAAGAAAATTAATAGCATTAAATACTTACATTAGGAAATAAAGAAAATTATCTAATTTTAAGGTACCAGGTAATTCAATGAAGAAAGGATTGACTTTTCAATAAATACTGTAGGAACAATTGTCTATCCATATTTGTATTCCATAATAGAATTAAATAGATACAGGATAATGAGTGCATTTCTGGCCATTCTTTTTCACAATTTCCAATTTTTCAAAAATAAGAGTGCATTACTTTTATCATTTTTTTTTTAAAAGGAGCAAAGTTCTTAGCTAACAAAAAGTTCTTAGCCAGATGGCATAATACAGCAAAAATCTGGCTATTTGAGAATAAAAGAGAATAGAAAAAATTTCTTTCTAAGATCATTTCTGATCTAAAATTCCATGATTCTCTCTTCCCACTAGTTAGTTACAACTCACGGCAAATGAAGTGCAGCTTCTGTCACTGCATACAGCCTTTGTCGCTGAATCCCAATGGCCTTTCAGTCCTCAACACCAACCACTCTGTCTCTCTCCAAGCCATGTCTCTATCTTGGATAAAGATCCAGTCTATCATTTGGCTGTTTTAGTAGGCGTCCCCTGTCCCTACAGGTTTTATGGACTCCAGGCCATTGTCTTCTTTGGGGTTCTAGGATGATATTTTAAAATATTTAGGGGCCATTTTCTTAATTGACTGAGACCACAAAAAATATAAAATATTTTGTTTAATTATGGCCTGAATAATATCATATGCAGAATTAACTGGATCAGACATTTTGAATTATCTTTACAGATTTCTTTAAAAATATTGTAGGCCAGACACAGTGACTCATGCCTATAAGCCCAGCACTTTGGGAGGCTGAGGTGGGAGGATTACTTGAGCCCAGGAATTTGAGACCAGCCTGGGCAACATAGCAAGATCCCTGTCTCTACCAAAACAAACAAACAAACAAAAAAGTAGCCAGCTGCTGTGGCTCGTGCCTGTAGTCACGGCTACCCAGGAGGCTGAGGTGGGAGGATAGTTTGAGCCCAGGAGGTTGAGGTTGCAGTGAGCTATGATCATGTCACTGCACTTCAGCCTGGGAAACAGAGCAAGACCCTGTCTCAAAAAATAAAAAGATAGATAGAGAGAGAGACAGACTACAAGGCAGGCTGGGTGGGATGGCTCATGCCTGTAATGACAGCACTTTGGGAGGCCAAAGCAGGAGGATTGCTTGAGCCCAGAAGTTCGAGACCAGCTTGGGCAACATAGTGGAACCCCATCTCTACAAAAAAAATTAAAAAGAAAAAAAAATTAGCCTGATGTGGTAGTGCACACCTGTAATCCCAGATACTTGGGAGGGTGAGGAAGGAGGATCACTTGAGCCCGGGAGGTTGAGGCTACAGTGAGCCATGATCATCGCAGCACTGCACTCCAGCCTGGGTGATGGAGCGAGACTCCATCTCAAAAGAAAAAAAAAAAGAAAGAAAAAGAAATAACCACCTTAGACAGAGTCAATTTATTAGTTTTGATGCAATTATCAGATGGTGAAGTTGTTTTGTACTTTACAAACGTGTAAGAAGTGTGTTAGATAAGTTAGTGGTGTTCAACCACCAATATCCGTCCGCTGTCTATTATGCTAAATACTCCATGGGGATTTGAATGATTCTCTGGTTTCAAGGAGCTGTTGGCTGAGTCTAGGAGACAAGAAACTTCAGACAACTTCTGAACAATTAGAGCAACTGTCACTAGCTATAGTTCAGGATGCACGTGTCAAAACTGAGGACATTCAACAAAGAGGAGAATTCACATAGAAAAGGTAAAGTCGGAGGAGGTGGAATCCTGGTGACACACTCTCGGGGTTGTCAATGCATATGGGTCTAGGACTAGCACAATATTTGGAGGAAAATATTACAAAGACCTCTCAACTGAGGTCAAATAAATATGCTATTGTATCATAGTCAATTCAATCTTACTAGTAGAAAAGTTGATTTGAAATCAATTCATTGGTTTTGATGGAAAATTCATGCACTCGTTCAAGAAATATGTACTGAATTTTTGGTATGTGTCAGGCACTGAATAAGAAGATAGGGATGCCCAGGTGAGCAGTAGGACACAATCCCTGCCCCCATGGAATATATACGTCCCAGGAGGGTTGTAGCAGGGTGAAGGGGAAAAGAACATTCCTGACAGAAGAAACTGCATATGTAAAGGTTAAATTACTTTTACCTTAAAATATTTTTGTGATACAGGTCTTGCTCTGTCGCCCAGGCTGGAATGCAGTGGCAGGATCTCGGCTCACTGCATCCTCTGCCTCCCGGGTTCCAGCGATTCTCCTGCCTCAGACTCCCAAGTAGCTGGGATTACAGGCCTGCGCTACCACGCCCCACTAATTTTTATTTTATTTTATTTTTTTAAGTAGAGACAGGGTTTCACCATGTTGGCCAGGCTGGTCTTAAACTCCTAACCTCAGGTGATCCACCCGCCTTGGCCTCCCAAAGAATTGGGATTACAGGTGTGAGCCTCCACGCCCAGCCAGGTGGTTATTTCTAACCTTTGGAGATTGCAGTCTCCTTTTAGAATGGCAAAAGTTGGGGACTTCCTGGAAAACTCCACATGCACAGACTGTAGGTTCAATAATCACAGACTAAGACTTACATTGAGCAGAGTGCATGGAATGTAGTATAAAAATACACTTGTGTAATCCAGGCCAGTGGTGTCTGTGATGTATTATTTTATGATTTTGCATTTATGAAGTTCTATGTAGGATCTGTCTTTGATGGCAATTATTAGAATAATTTGGGAGATGAAGAAAATAATTTTAGAGAAGAAAATTAACACTAGGTACCTACCATGTGACTGCATTGTGCTGG
Organism: Pan paniscus; assembly: GCF_029289425.2. Taxonomy (NCBI): domain Eukaryota; kingdom Metazoa; phylum Chordata; class Mammalia; order Primates; family Hominidae; genus Pan; species Pan paniscus. Next base: position 89,060,319 of record NC_073265.2, on the reverse strand, counting down.
GCCTGGTATATACCTGATTACATTTCATGACACAGCACCCTAGAGACAGCTGTCGTTGACCCCATTCTATAGTTGAGAAAACTGAGGACCAGTGAGTTAAACAACTAGTCTGAAATAATGCAGTTACTAAGGAGTGGAGCCGGGATTCAAGTCCAGCAAACACATCCTTCTCAAACACCAGCCAGACCTTGTAGGTCATTACAGCTGCATAAACCTCACTTTGGGCTGCTCTGTAGAAGTTTTGCTCTGAAGTTCTGTAATGTACTTTTTACGTTGAACCAACAATATTTTGGGGTGCACAAAGTATTAAAAGTGTCCCCATGTATGTGAAAAGGAGCATTTTGGCAATAAGAAGAAGAAAATAAGATCTTAGGATAAAAATAAGACTTTATTTCCTTTGCCATTTATCTCAGAAAAGCCTATAAAGTTCCACTGTAATTATTATTATTAAAAGAAAGACAGTATCTAATACACATCTAATACATCTAATCCCTATTTGACTCAATGTTTTTCTTTAAAACAAAAAGGCTTTTTTCTAAAATCCTGTAATAAACTTCATAATCTACCTATATATATAATTTCAAAATAATTAAATATAATACTTTAAATACAATACAAAGAAGAAGGCAAAAAAATTACAATAAAATATGTATTGCAACATGTACATATTCAGGCATGCCTAGACTGGAAGCCATAATACACTAATCAGGTTTTTTTCTCACCAATACGTGGAATCACACTTACAAATACAGGCTGACCAGGGAGTGCTATATTGAGGATTCACCATGAGCAGTATTGGTCACGGAGATGTGATTTTTCTGAAAAAGCAAACAACTCTCAGTGGAGTTTCAAACAAAATGTACAACAACTTTCGAAATTTATGTGTGTTGCATTCTTGGAAAATTCAGTGCATATTAAAACTGTGCAAATGTTACTCTCTGTTTATATGAAAAAAAACAGCATTATAAGTGCAGATAATTACAAACAGATTTTCCCCCTATATCGATGTCTGGTGGTATATTCTAAAGTTGTGTGGGACGTGAGACAATTCTTTGTACGGTAGGATGCCTCCACAGGTATTGTCTAGTGCTCCTGACTCTGCTCTCTAAACACCAGTATTGTCTTTTCAATTATTGTGATAACCACAAACATTACCATCACCACCAACACATTTCCAAAATCCCCCATTGTGAACCATTAATTTAATATGCACCAGGCACTGTGCTAAGTTCCCTACAAATATTATTTAATAATTTACTAATTTTTCCCATTCAACAAACATCACACACACTCCAGATGCAGACATGGTGCTATGCTCTGGATATACAGTTGTGAACAAGATAGTCAATGGCTGGTGACCACAAAGAATGAATGATCTAGTAGAGGAGATAGATGACAAAAACTTACAAATGAATATGTAATTACAAACTGTGTTGAGTCCTAGGAAAGAAAAAATTGGCTACTGTGAAACAGGGCAATACAGGAATCTATCAGGAAAGAAGAAGAGTATCAGGAAAGTTTCTCTGAGCCAGTCCACTTAAACCCTGACCTGAAGGATGTCAAGCAGGCAGCTGTGGGAAGTTATTCTATGCTTTTCTTAGAGGAAGAAAGTGAAGCCTGGAGAAATAATGTGCTCACGTCATACCACTTCTAAATAGTTGAACATATCTGAACTCAAGTCTCACTAGTTCTAAAGACTATCAACTTTCCAGGTTAAAAATGGACGAACAGTTCTCCCAAAGAAGATAAATAAATGGGCCAGGCATGGTGGCTCACGCCTGTAATCGCAGCACTCTGGGAGGCCAAGGCCAGCAGATCATTTGAGGTCAGGAGTTCAAGACTAGCCTGGACAACATGACGAAACCCCGTCTCTACTAAAAATACAAAAATTAGCCGGGCGTGGTGGCACCTGCCTGTAGTCCCAGCTACTCGAGAGGCTGAGACACGCAAATTGCTTGAGCCCAGGAGGCAGAGGTTGCAGTGAGCCCAGATGACACCATTGCACTCCAGGCTGGGCAACAGAGCAAGGCTCTGTCTCAAAAATAAATAAATAAATGGCCAAGAAGCACGTGAAATGATGTTTGGCATCCTTGGTCATTAGGGAAATGCAAACCAAAACCACAGGATACCAGTTCACACAAGAATGGCTATAATAAAAAATATGGAAAATAACAAGTGTGAGTGAGGATGTGGAGAAATAGGAGCCCTCATTCATTGCTGGTGGGACTGAAAGTGGTTCAGCCATGGTGGAAAACAGTAAGGCAGTTCCTCAAAAAGTTAAACACAGGATTACCACAGGACCCAGCAATTCCACTCCTAGGTGTAAACCCCCTAAAATGTCAACAGGTACCCAAACGAATCCTTATACATGAATGTTCATAGCATCACTACTCACAAAAGCTGAAAGGTGGAAAAACCCAAATACCCATCCATGGATGAATGGATGAACAAACTGTGATTTATTCATGCGTTGAAATATTATTCAGCCATAAAAACGAATGAAGCTTTGATACATGCTATAATGTGGATGAACCTCAAAAACATTATACTGAGTGAAAGAAGCCAGGCACATAAGATCACATGTTGTATGACTCCATTTATATGAAATATCCAGAATAGGTAAATTCACAGAAATGAAAGTAGATTGGTGGTTGCCAGGGGCTGAAGGGTGAGGGGAGAATGGAGGGTAACTAATTTATAGGTATGGAGTTTTTACTTTGGAATGATGGAAACGTTTCAGAACCAGATAGAAGTGACGGTTGGTACAACATTGTGAAGATACTAAATGCCGGCAAATTGTTCATTTAAAAATGATTAATTTTATGTTTTGTGAATTTCACCTAAATTTTAAAAAATGGATGGAAATATCTTCTTGCCTTCTTAGATTTAAATCTATCTGCTTTGAAAAAGATCTGACTTGTTTATATGTTTGCTTCCAGTATAAAGGTGTATGGCCAGGAAAATGTGACTCACCAGAAGTTTTCTCATGAGAAAAGCAGTCGACTGATAGGGGAACTCTGCTTCTCAGGCTTAGGGCCTTCCTGAGCTTCTCTGACTGGGAGGCCATGGAGGAGCAGAGGGTATGGCGCTGTGGGGTTCCCAGCCACCTGCAGGCCTGGTGGGCAGATAAAGCAAACGTCTCTGTGGGGACTTTTTACAGAGAGAGCACTGTGGAGGGGAGGATGGAAGAGAAGGGGGGTGCATGGAGGGAAGGAAGCCCAAGGTCAATGAGGGAGAGCAGGGAGATGCTGCCCAGAGGTGGCCGGGGGAGAAAGGTCTACACGCGGTTTGAGGGAAGCTATCCATGGTGTGTGCTGGGTAATACCCCCAAAGATCCACCCTGAAGAAATACCAAAAGTAAAGCCCTATATTCTTTATCAAGATTCCTGGCGACGGATTTGTTTTCTCTTAATATGTAAAGGAACATAAAGGGCATAAGACTCATTTGGTTATAGGTAAAAATGAAAAGTTGAAGGAGTTAGTGCCTCCACTTTTCTCTGTGAAGGTAGAGGCTATGGTATTAGCAGAATAGGAGGAGGACAGAGCCGAGGAAGGGATTTTGCAGAGGGTAACCCAACCCAACATGTGAGGACACAGCTGAGGCTAAGATCCCACTTTCCATAGCCCCACATCCCTACTTTCTATGTTAGGGTTCATTTGTAGACATCAGGAACCACACTAGCTATTTTGAACAGAAAAAAATTAATACAAGGAACAGTATGCTTTAAAAAAAATCATCAGAGGGTTCCACGCACAGACCTCAGGATGGGGAAGAAGGAACATGACTGGTGTGCTGAGAGCTGCCATAACCAGGAGCAAGAGAATCCAGAAGCTGCCCTGGATACATTGCCTGTAGGACACCTTCCCTTCATTGCAATCCGGGGATCAGAAAACTATTGTGGAAATATTGGCTGTCAAGCCAAGCAGTGACTTTGACCCATACCAGCAAAAACATGAGTGTGCCATGCCTTGCCTCTGGGGGAAAAGAAGGACACAGCACTGGCTAATACTGCAGCAGGATCCAACACGGCCTCGGTGGGATTTGTCACAGAAACAACAAAAGCATAGTCTGTGCCTTACTTCTGCCTCCCAAACTTTGTGCAAAAGCCCAAACAGAATCATATCAAAAGCTGAGCTGCAAGGGATCCTGGAAAAAGCTGATGCTAGCTAACCAGCCTTGCGGTACACAAAGGCCCACTAGGAAGGTCAGACTGTGTGTCCATCCACAGTATCCTTCTCCCCTTAGCCTCCCCTTAGACGTTTTTAAACCTTAAAACTATTAATCTTTAAAGTGAATCAGAGTTTGCATTGAAATATAGAAGCTCTAACTCTTGTCCTTGAGAGTTCTGTAGATTGCAAATCCTAAGAGATTTTAAAATGAATCATTTAAAAATGAAAAATTTGCTGGCATTTAGTATTTTCACTTAGATACTAAAAGGTATTGATTTTTCACTGAATTTCATCTAGACCTGAGAGAATCTGAAAATTTTGGAGTAGGAAGAGAAATCATTTTATTCTCATAATAAAGCTGGAGAAAGAAAAGTACAGAGAAGTCCAAGCCCTTGATGCTTAAATTCTAAATTGAGCACTCAGTCACAAAATAATCCCCCATAGAAAATAGCTGCTCTTCTAGAAGGAAGCCCCTAAAATCCTATTTTCATAAGTTTTTGAAAGAGTTCACCAGCTACACAGTCAGATGTGTAACTGAACAATCTTTTCATGCCTGGAGCAAGTTCCAAGGGCCTCTCCAATTTGCCCCCCTAATTTGCCAAACCATGGGACAACAAACCTGCAATTAGAGCTGTATTTTTAAATTGTGTAAGTTTTATGTGGCACTTTTTCCCCACTACACACAGTCTTGCCAAAATGCTGTTATTTTCGCAGAGGAAATACAAAGAGTGGGCTTAAAATTACAAGTCACATTCTAACTCAGGAAAAGGAAGTGGGTTCTCTGGGGCCACCTCCAGGCTGGACTCTAGGCAGTTGTCCCAACCTCTTGACTCCACGGTGTCAAACACCTGGAACAACCATGGCCTGCCCTGAAAATGCAAAGACTCCTGCTCCCAATTTTTCCACAAAGATTCGTGATCCTTACTGGCCACTGGACGTCTGTGCTTTCGGTTGGGTTTGAGGACAAACTTTGGCCCCTAGCTCTGTGTCACTTTAATGTCGGATATGTTCTCACTGGCTCCGTTGGCCAAATGTTCTTGCGCCATCCCCCACTGAGTCTCATGACATTTTATCTGTTCTAGAAATGACAGAAGATGGGTCCCTCTGGGATTCACGCTCCTCTGCTGGGAGTTTCACACCATTCGCCATGTTAACATGAAGCAACAGCTGGGTTGAAGAGAGCCGATAAAAATAGCAGCATCACACTGCAAGCAAGCTGCATAGAAAAGAAGGGGAGTCACGTACTTAATGCAGGGTGGCATTGATTTCTTGTCTTCCCAGTCCAGTGGTGTATTTCTCGGACCATCTACTTTTTCAGAAAGAGCAAAGTGAGCTGCTTGTCCATGTAAGTGTTGGCTAGGACAATGAGGAGAGGGCAGATAGCTCCTGCTCTCCTGCTCTCCCACTGCTCCCTTGTTGGCCCCTGGTACGCCTGATTGCTAACTGGCAGATCAGGCAACTAGACAGCGTAGCCCCTGAACCAGTGAGCCCAGACAACTCTGGGAACTTGGTTTTCAAGATTGCTGTGAGTTGCTGCAGAAACTTCCTGCTGTTACCCTATCTTTCCATTCATTAAAGTGTAGCTTGCAATTGAACATTCTGACATAACATAGCTGAGATTTTTGGCAGCAATGTTAACCATATTCAAGAGTTTCCTTCAGACGACGTTAAGTTTTTATATCCTCATGAATGCTTGCCACCTTCCTTTAATAACTTGAAAAAACAAGCTTCTCTCAGGAACGTCATTGTTCCAATATTTCCCCAGCACACATTTACTCCTTTTAGACGTGTGTTAGGTGTGTGTATATTTATAGAGTCTGGGTGTACCTAGGTGGGTTAGAATTGGACATCTTATAAAAAGTCAGCAATCTGAATGGACCTTAGAGAAGAGGTATTAGAAGTCTAGTATTTTCTTCGTAAGATCGTATTTTTCTCCTTCTAAACTATTCGTTCATTTCACCACAAAACTGTATTTTATCAAAAAGAGTATATTCACTAATCCTCAGCCTTGGGGTGTGAAATAGCCTTTTACATTTCTAAAGCAAAAATTTACAGAAAAGTTAAAAAAGGGTAAAATGAGGGTTTCCTTCCCTTCCTCCATAGTGAAAAATGTAGCCTAATTGTGTACAGACATCACAGTAGAATTTTAAAGTAGAAAATTGATTGTTTTAAATTTCCAGCTACTGAGATAACTGAAAATCTTTAAAAACCCATTCTCATTAAAATGCAAAGTAATAGCGCAAAATGCAATGAAAAGCCAAACTGAATTTGTAATTTTTAAGTGCCCCCACAAATGGGAAGTTTGTAGTCTTCTTGGATGGCCAGTGGTTTTAGTAAGTTCTCCAAATCCACTGTGGGGCTTGTTTGCAGGCAGAATTATCGCAGCAGAGTTACTGTTCCCTAAAACTTTAAACAGTGTTATGTAATGTCACACAATGTGGTTAACTGAGATTTTAACACAAATTATGACATTATTGAACCCAACAGGCTCCACTTAGATTTGTCTTTTTTTTTTTTTGGTGGTGGTTTTTTTTTTTTTTTTTTTTTTTTTTGAGATGGAGTCTCGCGCTGTCACCCAGGCTAAATTACAGTGTGCAATCTCAGCTCACTGCCTCCACCTCCTGGGTTCAAGTGATTCTCCTGCCTCGCCTCCACAGTAGATGGGACTACAGGTGTGCACCACCACAGCCGGCTAATTTTTGTATTTTTAGTAGGGATGGAATTTCGGGGTTTCACCATGTTGGCCAGGCTGGTCTTGGACTCCTGACCTCAAGTGATCTGTCCACCTCAGCCTCCTAGAGTGCTAGGATTACAGGTGTGAGCCACCGTGCCCGGCCTCCACTTAGATTTGGAAATTGACATACAGCTGTGGTACTGCATCCCTAATCTACTCCTTATGCAAATATACAAGGTGTAGGCTACTCTAGGGCCAGAGCAGCAATGGTATTAGTGACTTACTTCATCTTGAATTCACAGAGAAAGTCTTAGTATCCTCTATTTTACAGATGAGGAAAGAGACGCTAAGAGAAATTGAGGAACTTTGCTGACCTGATGTAACTAGATGGGACTAGAAACCTTGGCTCGCGGACCACAGAGTTGACATTACAGCCATTCACATGAGTTTGCATTTGTCATCTGAACCTTCTGGATTTCTATCATGTCACTTGCTGCGGTCTCTTGTATTTGTGGGAATTAAAATTAAATTGTGATGGTTTTTATTGACTTCTTTTCCCAAACATGTGCAACACCAAACAGAAAATAAAAGATCACAGATGGGACTCTGGAATATGATTTCTTTAACAAACAATTTTATAAATGTATCAGGCCCAACTTGCTTGGTTGGCCAGATGCTAAAATTGTATCGCAGAAGTTTGGGCAGCTTCTGAGGAAATGGGCTGCTTCCTGTGTGTATTTCTCAAGTCTGCTGTGGCTTTCGTCCCGCCACCCTCCCACCCCCAGGCGCATCTGGCTAGAGTGTGTGGATGGGGCAGACCAGCCAGGTCCAGCCAGGCCAGCATCTCAAGAGCATAGAGCCAGGGAGCATGCACAGAACCCCAAGAGCAGGGGCATGTGGGCACCTTGATTTCCCAGGGGAAAAAATATTACAGGAAGTGTGAACCAACAGCCAAAAGAAGGTAAGAGTCAGAGGCCTAGGTGGACAAAAGGACGCGGTGAAGAAGAAGATAATCTGGGGAGGTGTAGAAAAACTGAGCGGAACCGGCAGATGCAGACAGAGGAAGAAAGCCACGTCTGTGCAGCGAAAGGTCTGTGCAAACTAAGTGGCAATGAGAGACCGTGCCTCCGTGTCCAGGGATATTGTGGAATCCTCTCTCCCACGCCCCTCGTTTTAGTTAGGCCACTCTTGATTGGAGATGTGGGAGAGAACCTTAACTGGACAATATTTAGCTAAAATAAGAGAATGATACCTCCTGAAGCCAAACTGTGGGGTGGGGAGGTGGATACCTGCCATGGGGTAAGTGGGGCGTCTTTGGCTGCTCTCTACCTCTCATCTCGGCCTTTCTTTCTGAGTGGGCTTCACTGTCTCAAACCACTCCTCCATGAGGCAGGAGACAGCATGCCTGGGCTTTAGGATCTCCTGCTCCCCGTTCCAGTTTCCAGACCAGAGATGAGAGACCCCATTCCTCCACCCCTACCATAGGGAAAGTCCTTGTAGGGTTAGGCCACGTGCCCACCCCTAGGCCAATGACTGCACAAGGGGCAGGTGTGGTACTAGGATTGGCCCAGATCAGGTCATGTGCCCACCCTCTGAGCCAATTACTACATGAGGGGCAGGTGTGGTACTAGAATTGGCCCAGATTTGGTCGTGTGCCCATCCCCTGAGCTAATCACTGCATCAGAGGCAGGTGTGGTACTATGATTGGCCCAGATTTGGTCATGTGCCCACCTCCTGGGCCAATCACTGCATCCAGGGACAGGTGAGGGACTATGATTGGCCCAGATTTGGCCATGTACCCACCTCCTGGGCCAATCACTGCATCCAGTGGCAGGTGAGGTACTATGATTGGCCCAGCTTTGTCTATGCCCCTATCTATGGGGTAGGAGAGGCAAAATCTTTACCAGGGACAGGGCGATCAGAGTGCTGTTCAAATGCTGTAGCGTTCCGTTTTGCTGTCCACGTGTTTTCGTCATGTTCCGGCAGTGGCTTGATCTATAAGGACTCAACTGAGAGCAGCCAGGCTGTCCTTGTTGGATTGTCATATCAGGATCTTGCAGGGTGGGGACAGTGGCATAAAGTGTATTAAATTATATGATTCATTTCCTTTGCTTTGAATCACAATATTTATTTTTATTTGAAATTTCAAATAATATTGAAGGAGGGCACACAATGTTTACATTGATCAAAATGGGACATAGGTTTAAAATGTTGGAGAATCGGCATTATAAAGGAGAGTGTTCCAACTGCCTTGCCAGCGGCAGAATTCATTCCTGTTTGAACAAAGGCTGACTTCATCTCTTTAGTTCTTTGTAGGGTGAGTGGAGGAAATGGTCCACAGTGGTCAGCCACATTCAGAGGGAGTAGGGGACGGGGAAGGAACTGCCCACGTACTGAGCACCTACCGTGCATCAGGCACATCGTGTGCAGTTTCTCAAAGTGACCCCATTTCATCCGTTTGGCACCTCGGCGAGGTGCAGCTGCTCAGGCTATTTGTCATAGAGGCACCCGGCCTTAAGACGGGCGTCTTGGCAACTTACTTAGACTCTCTTTCAAGGTGCTTCCAAGTTTGCCACGTGGATAACAGTCCATCGTGTCTGCGTCAAAGTACAGAGAAGATTGATGGGATGGGGCTGGCAAAGACAAGAGTGATGAAGACACTCCTTTCTGTTCTGAAACCTTATTAGGATACCGAGAGTTCTTTCCATGCAGCATCCACTAGGGCTTTGGTTATGCCGCAGCCTTGAAAAAGACCAGCCTGTTTCCATTTCCTGCCCAAAGCCAGCTCTCAGCAGAAAGTGGTGGGGCTTAGAGGAGGGCTGGGTGACCACAAGCAGAACACCACTGGAGCCACATGGCCCTCACTGTGAGATGGGGTGACAACGCTAACCTTTGGGGATTTCAGTGCGAGACAGAGAACAACCATGCCTTTTCTGGAGCTGCTACAAGGCACATAGGATGTACCAGATACATGCTAGCTAGTGTTAGGAAGCGAGCATAAACATCTGCCTACTTATTTTTATTTATTTATTTTTACCCTGAGCTTGGAGGCCTAGCTTTGCTCAGCTTTCTGGATGCCAGCCAAGCTAAATTAACACACTTATCTTCTGGCCCCTGCAGCTGGCAGCCTCCACGTAGTCTTTGCGGCATTCTTTTTAGGCTCAGCCGTGTGCACTGGGAAGTCGTCCCGGGCCATCCCAGACTGTCCTATGCTTTGGGCTTTTTTGCCTACTCTACTGCCAGCTGAGCCCATGTTTCTGTGCAAGCAAAGCAAGGTCACTGAGGCGGCCCGGAGTCGCACACAGTGGGAAAAAAACATCTTGCTGTGAGAGTGAAGGAGGGGCCACAGATATTCAAAATAATTGTGTCTGCTGGCCAAAACTTCACCCAATTGTGCCAGAGGGGATTCAGCTAGATGTATTTGATGTACCTAGCAATGTCAGCAGTACCACGGGACGCTGCTCCCCAGGTTTTCTTAGGCTACTCTTCTCAAACTCTAAAATGCATGCTTAATCCCCTAGGGACCTGCCTAAAATCCAGATTCTGACTGAGAAAGTCTGGAGCGGGGCTGGAAATTCCAAAATCATAACAAGCTCTCAGGTAATGTCCCTGATCTCTCTGATGACCACTTTCCAAGAAGCTAGGCTTATGGTGTTATTTAGCAAACTTCAGTCATGATTTTTGCCACATGTCACCTTTTTTTAATTATTAAGCTTTTATTTTTCAAAAAAATTATTTGTAAAATGTATGGGGTATACATGTAATTTTGTTATAGGTTGGTGCAAGAGTAATTGAGGTTTTCTCATTACTTTTAACCACAATTACTTTTGCACCAACCTAATACCTGGATAATTACAGAGTGGTAAACTCAGGGCTTTTGGAGTATCCATTGCCTGAATAACGTAGACTGTATCCATTAGGCAATTTCTCATTATCCACCCCCTTCCCACCACCCCCCTCTTCCAAATATTCATTGTCTATCATTCCATACCATACGTCTGTGTGTACACATGATTTAGCTCCCACTCATAAGTGAGAACATGTGGTGTTTGTCTTTCTTTATCTGAGTGTTTCATTTAAGACAGCCCTCCAGTTCCATTCATGTTATTTCAAAAGACATGATTTCATTCTTTTTCATGGCTGAATAGTATTCCATTGTATATATATGCCACATTTTCGTTATCCAATCATCTGTTGATGGACACTTAGGTTGATTCTATATAGTGCTGCAATGAACATACAAATACAGGTAATTCTTTTTTTTTTTTTTTGAGATGAAGTTCCTCTCTGTTGCCCAGACTGGAGTGCAGTGGTGCAGTCTCAGCTCACTGCAACCTCCACCTCCCAGGCGCAAGCAATTCTCCTGCCTCGGCCTCCCAAGTAGCTGGGATTACTGGCACCTACCACCATAGCCGGCTCATTTTTGTATTTTTAGTACAGATGAGGTTTCACCATGTTGGCCAGGCTGGCCTTGAACTCCTGACCTCAAGCAATCTGCCCGCCTAAGCCTCCTAAAGTGCTGGGATTACAGGCATGAGCTACCATGCCTGGCCACTTTTTGATATAATGATTTATTTTCCTTTGGATAGTGTTTGTATTAATTTACATTTCCACCAATGGTACATACACATTCCCTTTTTTCTGCGTCCTCACCAACATCTGTGTTTTTTTGTCTTTTTACAGCCATTCTGACTGGTGTAAGATGATATCTCCTGGTTTTAAGTTGCATATAATTTACTTTTTAATTTTTTTTTTATTTTAAATTACTCTTCTTCATATTGACCTACCTTTTTTTTTTTTTTTTTTCCTTTTTGAGACAGGGTGTCCTCTGTCACCCAGGCTGGAGTGCAGTGACACAATCACAGTTCACTGCAGTTTCCACTTCCCAGACTCAGGTGATTCTCCTGCCTCAGCTTCCTAAGTAGCTGGGAGGCATGCACTACCATGCACAGCTAATTTTTGTATTTTTTGTAAAGACAGGGTTTCGCCGTGTTGACCAGGCTGATCTCAAATTCCTGGGCTCAAGCAATTGCCTACTTCAGTCTCCCGAAGTGCTGGGATTACAGGCATGAGCCACTGTCCCTGGCTGACCTGCCTTTTAATGTAAACTTATGTGTATTGCCATGAAATCACAGTTTCGAGGAATGATTTTTGTTTTAATACATCTTAAAATGAACATGTAACCATTAACATGAGAACTATATGTTGATAATAACTGTATGTTCCAACGGTGGTGTGGCATCATGTTCTAAGAAACACTGGCTTCAGGGCTTCTGAAGGAAACCATAGCCTGGACTGCCCAGACCCTGTTTTTTTTTGGACTCTTTAATTTGAGCAGCACTGATGCTTCTGCAGGAGCACTGGGGGTTCTGGAATGGAGTCAGGGTGATTTTTGGACAACGTATTGACTGCAGCAAAGAGCACCTTCCTGTGCCCAGCAGGCTGCGTGAAAGCAGACTGCTCCTACCCAATGCCAGGGCACCTAAGAGGGTGACGAACGGCAGTGGGCTGTCCCTCCAAAGCCGTGTCCAAAATGCTTTTTATGCTTGGCCACAAATTTTGTAAAAACCTATGCAGCGACTAGAGAGTAGGAAAAAAAAAATCCAAATTCCCTGCTGACTCTGAGGTGCTTGTTTACAAAGTGAAACGTCCCTGGTGAATTGTTTCATTTACAATTAAATCTAACAATAAGCCATTGTGGCTAAATTAATTTCGAGCTAATTTCACAGGAACCCCATGTCCTGTATCAATTCTAAACAAAAGAGTGTGGTGTCGGGCAATATGACTCATTCTGAAGCCGGGCCTGCAGGAGGAGCTCCAGGAGGTTGATGAATAAATGCTGGGTTAAGAGAGCAATGCTCAGGTACCCTGCAGGCCAGGCACACCGCTGTGACGGGTTCTGGAAGCCCCTGTAGGTTGTGCCAGTCACGCACCAGAGACTGGCTTTCTACTGAGAGCACCAACCCCTGACCAGCCCTTGACTGAGGCAGAGTTTTCCACTAGAACCTGGCCCGCTCTGACCACAGCCTGGAGGAGCCCGGTCCTGGCCACGAGTGTTTCTGCATAGGCTCTTTAGTCCTATGGACACCTTGATGGGCCAAACACCTTCACAAATAGCATCCCACTTCCTCCTCGCCCTGAGAAGTGCGCATGGGTCTCTCCTTTTTATGATGCAATAAGTAAGCTCAGAACCACCCCGAGTAATCATCTCAAAGCCATGTAAGAAGGAACTTTCAGAGCTAGGGTTTCCACCCAGACCTAGTGAGCCTGGTCCTTCTGTCCCTTCAGAGAAACAGTGGCCATAAAGATCCCCTACTCCATCTAGTTGGTCCCCCCCATCTCCCCACAGTGAAGATCTCTGAAGTTTATCCGGAAGCTTTTTCCTTTGAGTTTCAGATTTGACTCTGGTTCCCAATTTGGCTGATGTCAGTTACTCACATTTGAATGTGAGTGATTTTGAGAACAGACTTTGGGCCTCTCTGCTCTATGGTGGTGGGGGTGAGGAGGCCAAGGAAACCTCATCTCAGCCTCAGAAAGGGGAAGCTGAGGATGCCAATGAGAAGCTTGGCAGGATACCTTTATTTTTAGGGGCAATGGCCACAGAGTCTTTTTCCTCATGCTGCTTTGTCAAAAGAACAGGTCCGTGCACATCCCACCTTCTCTGGAACTAAGGCTCCAATGATGCATGTGTCTTCATTTTCACAAGCAATAAGCACCTGCCTGTGGGTGTTTTCAACCATGTTAGAGAATAATTCTTTCCTGGTTGGGCAACTGGTTTGGATTATTAAGATGACCTTCGAAAGAATTCACAGAGCGGGTCCTTCATAGGGTTTCTGAAGTGATGCATTTTAATTGAGATTGTTTCTGCAAAGGAAAAGATTAGGTCAGTGATACCACTCTCATGTTTCCTGTTTGCTCCCTGCCACCGTGGTCTCCTGTCTTGGCCTTCCCAACCGGGACAGGTTGTGTCTGAAGGCAAGAAGAGAACCATCGGTTGGAAAATCTGGAGTCCTGGGGAAGGAACGCTGTGAGACGGTTTGCCTGTGTCAGGGCTTGGGGAGCATGACATTTGTGTACCTGAGCAGGATGTCATTTCCCGCTGAATAACCCGGGCACCTACCCAGCCTTTATTTTGGCCCTGACTGTGTGTTAAATGCAACCAATATCTCTTCTGAAAGCTCCTAAGAACAATCTGAATTGATGGGGCTGTTTTGTTTCAAGCCAAAGGATGCTGGTGGCATCAGCGAGGAAGGCAAACCCCGTGACCGTAAGAGCTGAACAAGGAGGCGAGAGCCATCTCCACTGGCCAGGGTGATCGGTGCATTCAGGGGTGAGGAATGACAAGAGCAGTGCCCTGAAATATTTGTTTCTCTTCTTGTCATGTTTTTTCTTTGTTATCTGATGGCTTACACCTGACCTTCCCAACAGGCTGCAAAACAGTAATGATTGCTGCCTGGGGGAGGTGACCTTTAAGTGGAAATACTGTCCTTGTGGGCAAAAGGCCACAAACAAAAGGTCAACATGTGGACCAATGGGGAGCTGCCTTGTTTGCCCACCTGGGGCCTTTACCCCGATTCGGCCTTGCACTTCCCACCCCTCCTCCCCACAAGCAGATGGATGGGAGGGGGGCTCCGACATCCATATCCAAGCGTTGAGTTCTTCCCTCTCCTCCTGGCCCTGACCGATTTTCCACAGAATCTGGTTTCATCCCAGTGTTGCACTCCTAGCAATGGGAGGGAGGGCTGGTGCCACCCACAGTGAGTAGCTTTACTGTTGACGGCTCAAGTACTTCTAGCCACAGTGGCCTTTCCTTCAGCTCAGTCCCATCTTCAAGCTGGATAAACGCAGTCCTCAGGGGAGGGGCTCCCCTCCTTGGTGCCTCACCCCAGGCTCCTCCACAGTGGAGGGGCTTTCCTTGTGGTTCTCGGCCCTCTCATGAGTTCTCTCCCAGCTCCTTGGTCTTTGTCAGGCCTCTGCTCCTCTTCCTCGAGGCAGAATCTCTGTGTCCCTCAGCCTCTCCATGCTGCTTGGTTTGTGTCCTTGGGTGGAGCACCTTGGAGGCTCTCAGAGAACCTTCTCAGGCCAGCCCCAGTGTGTTTCTTGTGTGAAAGGAGGCCCTTGTTATGAGCTTTGGTTTCCCAGCACCTGAAGCATGATCTTGATATTTATGTGGAGAATTGCGTCTCTCACTCTTTTTTTTTTTAATATTTTGAGTCTTTGTGAAGAGCAAAACCACCTCTCTGAAAGGTAAGTGATGGTCAGATACTTCCTTTTTCCAGCCTGCCTTGCAGCTGGGGCTCAAAGAGTGGGGCTTCCCAGCCAGGTGAAGATGCCAATACCAGACTCAGAGCTGGTGACTCAGGAGGGAAGGGACAGTGGTGGCCGCAGGAGCAGTGGCAGCCAGGCACAGCTCCTGGGGTGGGCGAGATGTGGGTGCTCAGAGGTGGTGGCAGGGTTTCCCCATCAGCCCTGTTCTGTGGTGTGATTTGACTCATGGTTCCTCAAAGATCAGCTCTGTGCCTGTGTGTCCTCTAAAATGATTCGGAGCTGCCCCATAGCCTTTCACGAGACTCCCTTTCACTGAAATTAGCCAAAATAGGTGTCTGTTGCTTGCTACTAAGAACTTGTTGCAAACGGCATTTCCCTCTACTTAAAGCCCATTCTCAAGGTTTCTGTATCTTATTTTCCTTGTTGGCCGGCAGCCTCTAACCAAAGAAAGGGAGGGAAAGCCATCTGAATTTCCGAATGGATTTCTTTAAACACATGGCAGTGACAATACTCTTTACAAGGCCCAGGCTTTGGTTTCTTCAAGTAAATTGAAGGTGAAGGGGAGGGACAAAGGGGCAGCAAGTCTCTTGAGAAGCCCACGTGTGCCGTGGCACCAGAAGCATGGAGGGGCCCCAGCGGATGGGCCACACATGGTTTCCCAGAGCCCCCAGTTTCTCAGGGTGGCGCAGCCAACGTTTCCATGCCATGTAGAGAGGACAGGTGTGCCTGAGAGCAGGCTGCAGAGCCTTGGTGGTGGGCTAAAGAGAACACGGGGCACCTGCTTGGGTCTGGCAACTGGAGAGTGGAGAGGCCACAGATACAGGGGGTAGCTGGGTAGGTGTCAATGTCCTGGGGCCAATGAACATTGACTGTCTGGGTCGCAGACACACGGTGCCTCCCAACCCGGAATACAACTCACTCAAGTTTAACACCTGGTGAGAAAGAGAGGAAAGAGGAATAAAAAAAATCCATAACTGATTCCATTTTTACTTAAAGGACACTGAGAAAATTTTGATAGTGACTGAATGTAAATAAGGGGTTAGGAGCTGCATTAAATTCAATCAAAAAAATTAAGTAAGTTATTTGCCTGTATAAGCCTGAAAAATTTCAACCTTCCTCACCTCTTGGGGTTACCATAGGTTTTGGAAGAAGGTGGAGATTGGGGCTAGAAAACCCACCGTCTTCCAACTCGGCTTTATCCTTCTCTTTAAGAACCAGGCTTTCTGCACTTGATGTGGTTACATCTTTGAACTTACTGGCAAGAAACATATGTCTGTAAATTGGCCTTGAAAAGTGATACCCATATGCAGGTTATAGAGAAGGGCTAGGATCCTTATTCCAGGAAATTCTCTGCTTTCCTGGGAAGAAAATTACTGCAGTGAATGAAAACAAGGTGAAACAAAACCAAAGGAATCAATACATTCCATCTGCCTTTGCTGCTTCAGCCTGTTTTGGGAAGCTCAGGCACAGAGGTTGTTGAGAGCCTACTGAGAAAGTTTGCCGAAAAGGTCAGCATTCTTGGTCATCAGGGCTAGTCCTGGAGCCCCAGATCTGCTATTGCGGGGACTCTCTTCTGCACCCTCCAGCTTTATATTATTCTGGAAACATCTCCCCTGATCAAGCATGAATGGGACTGACCAAACCCTGCCTGGTTTGACGGCATGTTACCTTGCACAATACTCAGGCTAATAACACACACCCTCCCATGGGTGTTTGTTGTTTGGGGCCCTCCACCTTCGAGGACAGACACTGTCCTGTTTTGAACTCGAGGCAGGAACTTTGACACCTGCCCTTGGCTGTCTCAGGAGCTCCAGGAAGTGTCACTTTATGTCATAGTGAAGGTGCTCTTCTGTATGGCCCCTGCCTTCCTTTGCAGTAGACAACTCACCCCTCTCCAAAAATGCCACCCATGTTCACACTGCTGTGTCTTTAGACACATTATCTCAGCCCAGGATGCCCATCAGCCTGCCCTACCCCACTCCAGCTCCCTGCCTACTGCAGTAGGATGTCCTAGACTCTGCTAATGACCAGGCGCCACAGGATGGAGAAGCCAGCGCACGGGAAACACAAATGGTGAAATCCAAGAAGCCACCCTCCCCCTTTTTTTTTGATCTGTCTCAACAGATCCTCACTCCGTTGCCCAGGCTGGAGTGCAGTGGTGCGATCTTGGCTCACTGCAACCTCTGCTTCCCAGGTTCAAGCAACTCTTGTGCCTCTGCCTCCTGAGTAGCTGGGACCACAGGCATGCGCCACCACACCCAGTTAATTTTTCTATTTTTAGTAGATATGGGGTTTCACCATGTTGGCCAGGCTGGTCTCAATAACTCCTGACCTCAAGTGATCCGCCTGCCTAGGCCTCCCAGTATGCCGGGATTACAGGCGTGAGCCACCGCACCCATCGCAAGAAGCTACTCTGAGCTGAAGATCAATCAGTTTATCTAAAATGGGACTGGAAGCCAAGGTGTGGCTTGGACATTGACCAGATGTGTGGTGGTGATGGATCATTCGACCTCTCTAGGCCTCTACTTCCTCAGCTCTGAGCTGATGGGGCTAGATGGATGAGTCCTGTCTGCCACATTAGCCTGCCACTGTAAGTCTGGGTTTGCTCCAAGATGGTTCACCCACATGGCTTGTGGCAGGAGGCCTCAGCTCCTTGCTGCATAGACCTCTCCATGGGGCTGCCTGAGTGTCCTCACAACATGGCAGCCAGCTTCTCCAGTGCTAGTGATTTGAGAGCGACAAGGGCAGAAGCCACAATGTCTTTTATAGCCGTATCATCACTCGACCTTACTCCATCGGTCACGTGGGCCAACCCTGATCCGATGTAGAAGGGGACCACACAAAGCATTGATACTAGGAGGTGGGACTACAGATGGCCATATTGGAGGTGGCTGTCACCAAGCTCACAATCCAAACTTAGTTAGGCTCATCTGAATTATCAAGAAATCGATCTGGGGGATTTCCTAGGAGTTCCTGCCCACAGGGTTTGTATCCTGCCCCTTCGGTGCCCAGGAGTGATAGGTCCTGTGGAGCTGGATACCAGAGAAAATCTTTTCATGACACCAGGCAATGCCAGACACAGAGTTGACAGTCAAGCAGGTGCCACAAAAGGGATCTGAGAGCCTAAGGCTTGGAAAGTCCAGAGGCTCAGCAAATGTAGGAGGGCCAAGTGGGAGCCAAGTTGGAGCTGAGTGCAGGAATACACGATTTCTTTCTTCTTCTTTTTATTTTTGGAGGAGGGAATAAGTCATTCTTAGTTAACATCAAAGTAAATGTGTTCAGATTAATACCTTGAATTATATTAATGTGCTTTCTTTTTTCACTCCTCCTTATTTGTGATTTCCATCTACTTAGCCACAGTTTCCATTATCTTCATCAGCAGTAGCTGGAATGAAGGAGAAATGGGAAGTGGGAATGAAGACAGGATGCTGAGCTTCAGATACTTAAATAAACTCAAGAACAGGAGGACTGAAAGCCAAGACTTCAACTGCAAGAGCCGGGCCATTAAGAGAGGAAAGGGTTTCCTAAATTCGCATACATTTCTTTTAAATATAATAATCTTAGAGGACAAGCATGGGGTTTTCACCACACACCATAGTGCAGAGAAGGATTCACAAATGACCCAAGAGCAGTTCCCTGTCCCCCAGCAAGGGGAACAGCCCTTCTTGGGCTGGGATGTGGGGGGCAGAGAAGAGAGACATTTTCAGTTAATGAGATTATTAGGTTAAGACACTATACCTAGAGTGCAGGAGAGATTATGGACATTTCAGATGGTCCAGAGAAGAATCTGAAAGCTTGTGCTCCACTTTCTGTTTAGAATTCCAGGCAGAGACTGCCTTGCAAGGTGATCTACACCCATGCTGGGGGGCTTCAGTAGAGTAGAAATGATGGTGTGGAACGTTTAGATATGGAGGGAATCTGAGATGCCATAGAGGAGGTTCCCTGGGTCTCTGTGTGGCTTGGGTGAGATCTAGAACTTTCCGTGTGGGATGGGAGTGGGGAGCAGTAGTACTAAAAGGGTCGCGGGAGAGGAAGAGGTTGGTGCCTGGTAGTAGACAAACCCCTGCAGCTGGAGGCCAAGAGAGGATCACGGTGGGCAGAGCACATGGCCCAGGGGTGGAGCCGACCTCCAGACACCAGAAGAACAACCTAAGTTCCTCCCACACAGTCAGACTTGAAACTAGAGGACAGACAGAGAACCAGGAATGTCTACTTTGCCCCCATGAGGAATAGAAACAACTTCCTGACTATCCCTTGGCGGGACAGGAGGACTTTCAAGAGGATGAAACTCTGAGAAAGAGTTTACCCTGTGATTAATTAAATGAAATCCTCAATGGCCAGAGTAATTATACAAAGATTAAGTGTCAAATGGGAGAGAGTTTACCTGGAAGCAGTAAGATTCGTTGCTTTTATTGGTTCATTTGTTTTGTTTTCTGCTTTCGGTAGAAATGGATCTTCACGAGTCAGTTGAATTTGATTAAACAGAATTTAGCATTTCAGCCATTTGGGTGACAGTGGGTGCATTCTAAAGTCAGCACACCACCCAAAGTGATATATGAGGTGGAATGGGAGGGGTGGCAGGTATTCAGCTTAAAGGACCGGGATATCATGATCAGTGGCTACTGTTTTACTTTTAAAAACCTTCCTTTTCTGGGTCTAGAATGTATAAAGAATGTCTACAAATCAACAACAACAAAAAAACATGAACAGCCTAATTTTTTAAATGGGCAAATGAATTCAGTAGGTATCTCACAAGACAAATGAATGATCAGTAAGCACTGAAAAGGTGTTCAATGTCCCCAGTCATCAGGACAACACAAATTAAAATTGCAATAAGATAACATTTCACGTCCACTAAAATGGCTAAGGTGAAATACGATGAACATTGACAAGTGTGTGGAGACACTGGAACTCTTTATCATTGTGGATGATGTGTCTAGCAGCTTCTTATGGCAGTAAATAAACATGCTTCTACCCTATGACCCAGCAGTCAGTTCCACTCTTAGTTATTAACCCAAAAGAAATGAAAACAAATGTCTACACACAGACTTATACAAGAATGTTTACAGTAGCCATACTCATAAGAGTCAAACACTGCAAACAACCCCAAGGCATGTCAACAGAAAGGATCAACAAAATGCAGCATCTCCATTTAATGGAACATCACTCAGCAATACAATGAACCATCTTGTTTTTTATCTTTTGAGATGGAGTCTCACTCTGTCACCCAGGCTGGAGTGCAATGGCACGATCTTGGCTCACTGCAACCTCCCTCTCCTGGGTTCAAGCGATTCGCCTGCCTCAGCCTCTCGAGTAGTTGGGACTATAGATGCATGCCACCACACCTGGCTAATTTTTGTATTTTCATTAGAGACGGGGTTTCACCGTGTTGGCCAGGCTAGTCTCGAACTCCTGACCTCAAGTGATCCTCTCCTCTCTGCCTCCCAAAGTGCTGGGATTGCAGGCATGAACCACCAGGCCTGGCCAAAAATCCATCTTCTGTTAGACCCACAACAAGGATGAACCTCAAAAAAAATTGTGCTGAGTGAAATAAGCCAGACACAAAAAAAGTATATACAGTATGATTTCATTTATATGAATCTCTAGAACAAACACAATTGATCTATGTTGGTACAAGTCAAAAGGTGGCCAGGAACATGAGGGAACTTTCTGGGCTGATGGTTATGTTCTATATCTTGTGTTTGATGGTGATTACATAAGCATATGCAATTGTCAAACCTGAACACTGAAGAGATGTGCATTTTATTCTACATAAATTATACCTTAAATTAAAAAAAAATTGAAAAAACCCCTCTTCTTAAAGTTTTGGCTCAAGTTCTTATGAAGATTAGGCTGGCAAGCACACAAGCCCCAGAAGGCTCTTTATCTTTAGTGGGGGCACCCTCCCTCTGTCCCTTCGTCTGTTCCAAGTGCCTACATGCCCTCTTACACACACACTGCACACTTGGGGAATGTGAGCGTGCAAGCGTGCACATGTACAGACACTGCTTCATCCCCAGGGACAGCCCCCTCCCCACATGCCCCTCTCTCACTGGGGCCTGCAGGAACACCCCGCCCCTGCCCCTCTGTCCTTCTGCCCTCCCTGCCCACACCCTCGTCCTCCCCCCGTGGTCTTAACTGCACTAGAGTCACCTCCGGTTCTAAACCTCAGCACGCTCTAAATCATAGTTTGTGTGTGTTTTTTTTCAGTGAAATACGGATGCTTCTGAAACCACTTTCCCCTCTAAAGGCCTCCTCCTTCCTTGTTAACTCTGGGCTCAGCCGTTTCATAAATAATGCAGCTCCTTCTCTCATCTCAGTTACAAACGTGGACTCTTTCTCTGTGTTTTGCATCAGACCGGCCTCTTCCGGGTTGCTTCCTTGTTTCTCAAGTCTGGCCAGCAGCGACCCCTACCCTGCCACTGGGATGGAGGGCGGCACCGATTCTCTTGAAGTCACCCTTATCTTGGGGCTCAGTCACTTTGCTACAAGCGCATTACTTCCCCTCCCTCTTGCTTTTGCCCAAAGCAGCTCAGCAATCTCCTTGCGCCTGTGGGTCTGCATGGGAGGCCCTTTTGTGCATGCAGTTCCAGAGGAGCAGCCCTTTCCACACGATCTCTGCACACGCCATGTTGTCAGCCCCAAGGGACAAACGCATTCACCGTCAGTATCCACATCTCCATGGTTCTGAGCCCCTGCCTACTTTAGGAGAAATTCCGAAGCTCACACTGTCCAAATATTTACCAATCCAACAGCAGTCAGAACTGAGGGCTGCTCCCCAGCTAGCAAAGCTCCAAGTCCATAAGGCTAGGTCCTGCCCCCTCTCCATCTCTGTCCCTGTCCCCCAGCTAGTGGTCTTGGTGAGGCTGGGCCTGCCTGGGCCAGAGCCTGGGTGCTTCCCACCCTTCCTGTGGATGCTCCCCTGGGCCTCACTTGGGCAGTGAAAAGCATTCTTGGTTCATCAACCGAGCATGGGGCTCAGGCTCTGTCCCCTGCTGGTAAGGGAGGCCGTCCGGGAGTCCAGCCTGAGTCCTTGGAATTACTAACCCTGTGCTGTTCCTGGGTCCTTGGTGAGGGAGCATCCCACCTGGGCTGGTTTCATCTGCTGATATCCCAGCCTCTCCCCTGGGAAGACGTTGGCCTGAGGGAGGCCAGAGGCTGAAGCCCCCACTGAGTTCACAGCTCCTGAGACCAGACCAGAGGACCAGCGCTCGAGAAATCAGCCTTGAGAGATGAGGACCTTTCAGTGCCCTGACTTGCAGTGCTCCTGGCCGCAAAGGGTGACAGGCATGAGATGGTGAGAGGTGACAGGGTGCTGGCAGCCCTCGCGGTCCTCGCTCGTGGGGCCTCCTGGGCCTCGGCGCCCACTCTGGCCACACTTGAGGAGCCCTTCAGCCCGCCACTGCACTGTGGGAGCCCCTTCCTGGGCTGGCCGAGGCCGGAGCCGGCTCCCTCAGCTTGCCGGGAGGTGTGGAGGGAGAGGCGCGGGCGGGAACTGGGGCTGCGCGAGGCGCTTGCGGGCCAGGTAGAGTGCCGGGTGGGTGTGGGCTTGGCGGCACCCCCGGCCCCGGCCAGTGAGGGGCTTAGCACCTGGGCCAGCAGCTGCTGTGCTCGATTTCTCGCCGGGCCTTAGCTGCCTACCTGCGGGGCAGGGCTCGAGACCCGCAGCCCACCATGCCTGAGCCTCCTCCACCCGCCATGGGCTCCTGGGCAGCCCAAGCCTCCCTGACGAGTGCCACCCCCTGCTCCACGGCACCCGGTCCCATTGGCCGCCCAAGGGCTGGGGAGTGCAGGCGCACGCGCAGGGCTGGCAGGCAGCTCCACCTGCGCCACACTGGGGGACCCACTGGGTGAAGCCAGCGGTGCTCCTGAGTCTAGTGGGGACTTGGAGAACCTTTATGTCTAGCTAAGGGATTGTAAATACACCAATCTAGCTCAAGGTTTGTAAACACACCAATCAGCACTCTGTGTCTAGCTCAGGGTTTGTGAATGCACCAATCGGCACTCTATCTAGTTAATCTGGTGGGGAGTTGGAGAATCTTTATGTCTAGCTAAGGGATTGTGAATGCACCAATAGGCACTCTGTATCTAGCTCGAGGTTTGTAAATGCACCAATCAGCACTCTGTGTCTAGCTCAGGGTTTGTAAATACACCATTTGACACTCTGTATCTAGCTAATCTACTGGGGAGGTGGAGAACATTTGTGTCTAGCTCAGGGATTGTAAACGCACTAATCAGCACCCTGTCAAAACAGACCAATCAGCTCTCTGTAAAACAGACCAATAGGCTCTCTGTAAAATGGACCAATCAGCAGGATGTGGGTGGGGCCAGATAAAAGAATAAAGGTAGGCTGTCCAAGCTAGCAGGGGCAACCCACTCAGGTCCTCTTGCACACTGTAGAAGCTTTGTTCTTTTACTCTTTGCAATAAATCTTGCTGCTGCTCACTCTTTGGGTCCACGTTGCCTTTATGAGCTGTAACACTCACTGCGAAGGTCTGCAGCTTCACTTCTGAAGCCAGCGAGACCACAAACTCACCGGGAGGAACGAACAACTCCAGACGTGCCACCTTAAGAGCTCTAACACTCACCTCCAAGGTCTGCAGCTTCACTCCTGAAGCCAGCGAGACCATAAACCCACCAGAAGGAAGAAACTCCGAACACATCAGAACATCAGAAGGAGCAAACTCCGGACATGCCCCCTTTAAAAATTGTAACACTCACCGCGAGGGTTCGTGGCTTTATTCTTGAAGTCAGTGAGACCAAGAACCCACCAATTCCGGACCCAATGGGACGGCCAGGGTGTGCAGAGGAGGGATGCTCTTGGGCACCGTGGTGTCCCTGATGGGCTGACGGCAGCTGAGGGGCCAGCACAGCAGCTTCCCGGCTCCTGAGGAGGAGGTGGGGGTATCTTTCCACCAAGGCACGTGGGCCTGAGCTAGCAGTGCTGTCTCCCCAGGTGCAGCCAAGAACCCAGGTGATTGCAATTGCTCTGGGGAAGCTAATAATCTGATGTTGCAAACATCATTAAAATCTACCCTGCCCTAGGGCCGGGCGCGGTGGCTCACGCCTGTAATCCCAGCACTTTGGGAGGCTGAGGTGGGCAGATCACGAGGTCAGGAGATCAAGACCATCCTGGCTAACACGGCAAAACCCCATCTCTACTAAAAATACAAAAAATTACCCAGGCGTGGTGGGGGGTGCCTGCAGTCCCAGCTACTCGGCAGGCTGAGGCGGGAGAATGGTATGAACCCGGGAGGTGGAGCTTGCAGTGAGCTGAGATCGCGCCACTGCACTCCAGCCTGGGCGACACAGCTAGACTCTGTCTCACCAAATAAAAAAAAAATCAACCCTGCCTTTAGATATATTTTATTGTTGAATTCAGAAAAATATTTATTTCCCAGTTCTCTTGCACCTTGGGTGCAGGCTGCGGGACGCTGGATCCACCCCATGCTCCCAGAGATGGGGAGCACACAGCCTCAGCTACAGGCCCTGGGAGGTGCCTGCCGAGTGCTGCGGCGATACCAGGTCCCAGCAGGCCTCTGAGGATGAGGGCCCACTGAGCGCAGGAAGGGCACTGCACCGGGCCACACAAGCACAGTGAAGGCAAAATGACATCAGGGGCATGGAGGCCTGCGGTGGTCATAGCTGGGGTCCAGCATAGGGTGGTCAGCCTTGTCGAAAAGGGATGCTGTGGCAGGGTAGTTCCTGGGCTCATGGCCTCCCAACCCAGCCCTCCCATGCTCTGTCTGTTCCCCTCCAACTTTGTCTTTGAGCTCAGAGCTTGTGTCCTCCCTTCTAAATACTGCTTAGAATATGGACTGGCCTGGCCTCAGGACCGCCCCCTCAATGGGCTTCCCTGGCAGGCCTGACCTTCCAGGAGCTGCCCACCTTGGCCTTCCCATCCCTCCTCAGTCCTGGAGGATCCGCGGCTCAGAGGAGAGTCTTGTAGTGAAGCCAAAGTCAGGAGGGGGACAAGGCAGAGCGATGGGAGACGAGGTTGGGAAGACAAGTAGGGTTACAGAGGGGGCTCGGGAAGTCATGCCAAGGGCATCATCCTTTTCCTTGGAGTTGCTGAAGACATGCCCAAGGTCATTGACTGGGGACTGGGTCAGCTCTGAGTTTCCAAAAGATAGCTGGGGGCCAAGGCCATTGGGCATGAGGACTGAAAACTCAGGACCCACTTTCCCAGCACGGAGGCTGCCTTCCAGCTCCCCTCCTGCCCCAACCAAAGGCTGACAGCCACCACAGCCCCGTGCTGAGCCCTGAGAGCTCCTCCAGGCTCCACCATCTCTTTCCCTTCCCCGTGGCTTGTCCTCCTCTACCTCCCTTTCTGTCTGTCCTGCTGGAGACCTCACACCTGCAGCATCCCATCCCCAAATCCCTCCATATTCCCCTCAATGGAACCCTCCTCCTGGCTTTATATTTGTCTGTTCGTCTTCTTGCTGGCTTCTCCTGGGGACTCTCTGTCTCCCTTGTGCCCCTGGGATCTCTTTTGATCAGCTGGTTTGGAAGTGGAAATGACCCACACCACTCACGCCCTTCCTTGTGTCTCTGGAGGAGGCTGCCTGATGAATGCACATTGTCTCGATTGCTGTCTCTCTGGGCTGCCTTAGCTACACTTGCTAATTCTGGCATTAAGTGTTAGTTTAAAATTTAGCGCCAGTATTATGAAGGCCCGCAGATAAATGCCATGTCTTCTAACATAGCCTGTGTATGGACTGAATGTTTGTGTCTCCTCCAGATCTACATGTTGAAATCCTAACTCCCAGTGTGATGGGATTAGGAGGTGGGACTTTGGGAGGTGATTAGGTCATGAGGGTGAAGCCCTCTTAAATGGGATTCACGCCCTTATAAAAGGGACCCTAGAGACCTCTCGTCCTCTTGTCCTTATGTGAAGACAGAGGAAAGGTGGCCGTCTGCAATCCGGAAGAGGTCCTGCATCGGAACTCAGCCAGGCTGGTGCCTTGATCTCCAATTTCTAGTTTCCAGGCCTATGAGAAAGAAAATCTTGCTGTTTATAAGACATCTGGTCTTATGGTACCTTGTTATAGCAGCCCAAACTAAGACATCGTGTCAGTAATAAAGGTGATATTTTGGGTTATATCTCTCTTACTACTTATTTCTCACTTGCTTCAGATGTTAGGTGGGGAAGAAGGGTGCTATTTGTTGAGCCCCCCGAAAGACCTCCTAATAGAGGGTCTCCACTTCTCCGGAGAGATTGCCACCCATTTCCTCACTTACTTGTTGCCTCCTTTGATACCTTGTTGTTCTGTAGGTCTTTTCGCCTGTTGGTGTTTTGAAATGTAGAGGGAAGGACTTTCACTTCCAAGAAAGAGTAGAAGACAGCATCACGCAATGCAACGCTGCAACAAATAGAGAAAAGACAAACGCATCAGGAACACATTGTGAAGACCTTAGGGAGCTGTGGATGCAATGAAGACTAGATAAACTGAGATATGAGAGATAAAGCGATAAAGAGGCAGAGACCCACCAGGCATTCAGTAAAACATCTAGGAGAAACTCGGCTGAGGAAAAAGAATAGTAAACCATGAATGAGTCAAACTAACGAAACCTGCAGTCCACCCAGCTCAGTTCCTCATGGGTTGAGGTGACCGGCCCTCTCCCACCAACTGGACAGAGGAAAGGGTGAACCTTCTTTGACATCCTCCAGGGTTCTTTCACACACCATCCAGCATACATTAAAAATTTAAGGCCAGGTGCAGTGGCTCATGCCTATAATCCCAGCACTTTGGGAGGTAGAGGCAGGCGGATCTCTTGAGGTCAGAAGTTCAAGACCAGCCTGGCCAACATGGTGAAACCCTGTCTCTACTGAAAATACAAGGCTAGCTGGGTGTGGTGGTGCACACCTGAAGTCCCAGCTACTTGGGAGGCTGAGGTACGAGAATCACTTAAACCCAGAAGGCAGAGGTTGCCGTGAGCCAGGATCATGCCACTGCACTCCAGCCTGGGCGACAGAGCTCTGTCTCCAAAAAAAAAAAAAAAAGAAAAAGAAAAAGAAAAAAAAATTAAGACATATGAAGAGGCAGGAAAACATGACCAATTTTTTTAAATCCAAACTACAGAAGTGGTCAAGGACTTTAGAGTTACTAGGTAAGGACTTTAAAATAACTATAAAAAATATGTTAAATGAGATAGAGGAAAAGATGACCAAATGGATAAAAGATAGAGAATTTAACAGAATATTAGACTCTATAGAATAATTAATTGGACATTCTAGAATTTTTAAATATAGTATCAAATCAAGGACTCTGGGGTGAATTTAACAGCAGCGGGACATAACAAAAGATGGCATGAGTGAACTCCAAAACCAATAGGAAATTTTCAGACCGAAGCACAGAGAGAAGAGCATGAAAAGAGCAAAAGAGAGTGTGGAAGGCACATGGGGAACCTTCAGGTGTCTAATGTAGTTGGGGGCCTAGAGAAGAGAGGAGAGAATGACATAGAAGCAGTATTTGAAGAGAAAGTGGCTGAGAATTTTCCAAAACCAATAGAAAGCATCAGCTGAGTTGGTGTTCATTTAAGAAACCCAGCAAACCCCAAGCAGGATCAATACAAAGAAAACCACTCTTCAGCACATCGTGGTCAAACTGCCGAAAACCATTTATTAGAAAAAGGCAGATGCCCTGCAAAAGAGCAACTATAAGGTGTACAGCTGGCTTTTCAACTCATGGTGAGCAGAATAATGATCCTTAAAGATGTCCAGATCCTAATCCCCAGAACCTGTGAATATGTTACCCCACATGGCAAAAGGGACATTGTAGATAGGATTAAGGTAAAGACCTTTGCATAGGGTAAGCATCCTGGACTGTCCAGGTGGGATCCACGTAATCACTAGGGTCCTTATGAGAGGGAGGCAGGAGGGTCAGAGTCAGAGAAGGAGATATGAGGATGGAGGCAGAGGTCAGGTTGATGCCATGGCTGGGGAAGATGCCATGAGCCAGAGAATGAGGGCAGCCTCCAGGAGCTGGAAAAGGCAGGACACAGATTCTTCCCAGAACCCCCAGAAGGCACACAGCCCTGCGGACACCTTGATGTCTTTTTTTTTGTTTGGAGTCTTGCTGTGTCGCCCAGGTTGGAGTGCAGTGGCATGATTTCGGCTCACTGAAACTTCCGCCTCCTGGGTTCAAGCGATTCTCCTGCCTCAGCCTCCTGAACAGCTGGGATGACAGGCGTGCACCACCATGTCCAGCTAATTTTTGTATTTTTAGTAGAGATGGGGTTTCGCCATGTCGATCAGGTTGGTCTCGAACTCCTAACCTCAAGTGATCCACCCGCCTCAGCCTCCCAAAGTGCTGGGATTACAGGCGTGAGCCACCGTGCCCAGCCTCATTTCAGATTTCTGACCTCCAGAACAGTAGGAAAATAAATGTGTGTGTTTTTAAGCTTCTAGGTTTGTGGTCATTGGCTACAGCAGCAGAAGGGAGTAAATACACAATAGAAGATAGCAGGTGCCTTGCTGAGGTGCTATAAGTACATAAATGAATAGATTTGCTGCCACTTTGCCCACCAGACCCCTTACCCCTCTCTGTATTCTTTTTGTTGCCTCCAAGTACCTATTTATTTATTTATTTATTTATTTAATTTCAATAGGTTTTTGGGGAACAGATGGTGTTTGGTCACGTGAGTAAGTTCTTCAGCGGTGATTTCTGAGATTTTGGTGCACCCATCACCTGAGCAGTGTACACTGTACCCAATGTGTAGCCTTTTATCCCTCACCCCCTCCCACCCTTTCACCCGAGTCCCCAAAGTCCATTGTGCCATTCTTATACCTTTGCATCCTCATAGCTTAGCTCCCACTTATGAGTGAGAACATGCAATGTTTGGTTTTCCAGTCCTGAGTTACTTCACTTAGGATAATGGTCTCCAATTCCATCCAGGTTGCTGTGAAGGCCATTATTTCATTCCTTTTTTATGGCTGTCTCTCTGTATTCTTAAAACTAATCACAATGAGACCCTTAAATGTAACCTTTGATACCTGAAGCAGTCCTAGAGACAGATGAAACTCCAATCTCTTGACAAATCCAGCACTTCTAATGCATGGTTGTTGAAAATAGGAGATAACACTTAAGACTAATTAATTATTTTTCTTTTTTTCATGCTTCCTTGTCAGTGACCTTCCCCCAGTTTTGCTAGGGGAGGACTGAGATTATTATAGCTGGATTACAAAGAGGAAGTGACAACATTCCTTCTTGACATCCCGGATAAGCTCCTGAAACCCATTTCAGAAACAAGAGTGAGTCTTTCAATCCTAAGAGCCAAGTACTGGAGAGAAAGAAGTCTTCCAAATTCCAGAGCATTCTTTCACCTATCGGCGCCAAAGCCGAAGAGACTGGACATGAGCTTTGTTTTTTTGTAGTAAAATACACATAACATAAAATGTGTCATTTCAACCTTTTTTTTTGACTCTTGCTCACTGCAACCTCCTCCTCCCTGGTTCAAGCAACTCTCCTGGCTCAGCTTCCCAAGTAGCTGGGATTACAGGCGCCCGCCACCACGCCCGGGTAATTTTTTGTAT
Source organism: Pan paniscus (assembly GCF_029289425.2). Classification (NCBI taxonomy): domain Eukaryota; kingdom Metazoa; phylum Chordata; class Mammalia; order Primates; family Hominidae; genus Pan; species Pan paniscus. Next base: position 89,030,671 of record NC_073265.2, on the reverse strand, counting down.
TTTTAGTAGAGATGGGGTTTCTCTGTGTTAGCCAGGCTGGTCTTGAACTACTGACCTCAGGCGATCCGTCCACCTCGGCCTCCCAAAGTGCTGGGATTACAGGCGTGAGCAACCGCCCCCATTTTTTTTTAATTAAAAAAAAAACATTTTTAAAAATTATTTTTTATGTTTATTTTATTTATTTATTTATTTTTTAAAGACAGGGTCTCACTATGTTTCTCCCAGACACACTGAACTCCACTGGCGTCTAATGACTATTCGCAGGTCTGATCATAGCCCACTGCAGCCCCCGACTCCACGCCTCAAGAGATCCTCCCACTTCAGCCACCTGGGTAGCCCAGACGACAGGCGCAAGCCATTTTGTAAGTGTACAATTCAAGGGCATTACATATATTCACATTGTTGTGCAACCGTCACCACCATCCGTCTCTAGAACTTCTTCATCTCCCAAACTGAAACTCTGTCCCCACTCAGCACTCACTCCCCTTTTCCCTCTCCCCTGCCCCTGGCCCCTGCCATTCATTCCCCTTTCTGCTGCTGTGAATTAGACTATTTCATGTTCTGCAGAAGAGTGGAGAGTTTTGCTTTTCAGCTCTAGAATGGGAAAGGAGCAGGATAGAATATGTGGGCAATTTCCTGCCACACAGGAATGCAGTACATCCCATTTTCCTGGGCTGGAAGAAGAGCATGAAGAGAGAAGGTGGAGTAAAAGAATTGAGGCCTGAGTGAGCGCCCTCCTCTGTCACCGGAGGAGGAAGGATGGGGACCCCAGCAGGTTAGGGGATCCCAGAATGGAGGGTGCTTACTTCCTGCCAGCCAGAGGGCCCAGCCTCCTCCTGAGATTGTACATGGACCTCCCAAGCTCTCACATGCCTCCTGGGAAGACTGAGCGCTTCCCAGAGACTGAATTCACCCCCGGAATGGACTAAACGGCAAACTCAATGTGACTGCGTTCTCCAGGATGGACGAGGTTTGTATTTTTCCACTACTGAATAGAAATGGGGCTCTCCAACAAATGGAGTTCAATGGTAGAAAATAAAGTTAACATTTCTGAGCATCTGAATATTAATTATAAATTTTATACCTGCTACAAATACCCTGGCCCAAGAGATTCCTTCCTGTCCCCTGCAGGGTTCAAGGCATCCCTTGGCTTCCTAAGCTGTTTGGCTCTGAGCTGGGTGGGGCCCGCACGCAGGAGCAGCAGCTCCGTGTAGAAAGCTGTTTCGGATTCCTCCCCTGGGCAGGGTGCCACACGCACATGTTGCAGTCCCTGCCGACAGCCACGCCCAGCGCCCTGGCAAGCCGCCCGCCTCCCAGGCTGCTTAGACCACTGGGTAACGCCCCCTCCTTCTCCCGCCCCCACCTCCTTCCTCCCCCGACTCCACCTCTCTCCTGCTCCAGGAAAAATATCTGGACGTTGCACGTCCCTCCTGTCACGAAACACACAAAGAGGACAGAGGGCGAAGGCGGGGTCCGTGGGAGCCCAGGCGACCTCAAGGCGGTTCACTCACGCAGCCAGCCCTTGGAGACGTGGGCCGCGTGTCTGCTGCCAGCCTGGGGAAACGGGCCCACGGAGCGCAGCCCAAGGGGCTGACTGGGTGGTGCCAGGGATCTGCACGCTCGGGGAATTTGTGGGATTCACATCTGTTTCTCCAACATTTCTCTCGCCTCTGCCAGACGTGAGCTCCTTGAAGGCAGGACCAGGCTTGGTTATTTTGAGTCTCTCCATCTCATCGGTCCTTGCTGGACAGATCCCTTTTTCATGGAGTGTCTCTGCCCTCACCCCTCACTCCACCCCAGCCCTCGGTAGTCCCCTAGAAGCTGTGGGCTCCCGCAGTTCAGGCCTGGGGCAGTGCTGGATTCAAAATATTAATAGCACAATTCAGCAATCGGAAATGGATTCCACTCTTCACTCGCGTTTCCCCTAAAGATCTTAGACGTGGCACCCGTCATAGTCTCTGCAAAACTTCTCTTCTCTTCTCCTTCTCTTCCTTGCCATCCTTGAAATGGCAAGGACAAAAACGGCACCTCTCCTGCCAGCACTTCCTTCCTCCCTTGTCTTCCACCTCTGCCCCCGCTCCACCTTTTATCTTGCTTGTTGACTTAACTGCTTCCTCTCACCTCAGGGTCCCAGCCTTCCCCTCCATTCCTGCTCAGAAGTGGCTTTGGAGCCTATAGAACATGCTCCAAGGTCTTTGGGGCGCTGGTAGATCTACACTCACACCCTCTCACCCTGGCAAGACCTGCAAAGCAGAAGCTGGCACAGCTGGAGGAACAAGAGGCTGAATCGGAAGAACTCATTCAGCTGAATTTTGAGGACGGATGGCCTTTTTCTGTAAAAGACAGAGGAGACAGTGCATGCAGTTCAAATGCAGGCTGGGCTCAGTCTCTCTAGGGTGGGGAGATTTGTTCCTGTCCCCAAAACACTCCTTTCTTTTCAAGACCCTTGTGCCCCTCTGGCTGCCTGCTTAATGTGCCACCCACACTGCATAGACCCCACCCTAGGAATGTCCCCACCAACAATCTCAGCTGTGGCCTCAGGGCCACCATGGACACTCTGAGTCCCCAGGGATGCAGGCAGCCCCTAGAGGCTGTGGGATATTCCCAGGATGAGCAGTGGTCAGACATAAGAGTCTTTCATGAAGGTCAGAAGGCTCCAAGTGCTCTGTGTGCAGGTCAGTCGCCTGTACCCAGAAGGCAGGAAGAAGCTGCCTCGTGAGCTGAGGAGGGCAGGAAGGGATGCCATCTGCCTTTCAGGCTTCGTGCCTCCCTGCTGGAGGCTTTTTTGTGTTTATTTTTGCCTTATTTTGGGGTCCATTTAAAAAATCCTCACGCCATTAAAGTATGTCATTAGGGAAGCCCTGGGCCCTTCTTATGAGGCTTTGAGTATGAATGTCAGCCAACATCTCTACTTTAGTTAGCTTCATCTTTTAACTCTTTGAAAAGTGAGGACAAAGAATAAATATTCATTCCATTTCTTTTTTCTTTTTCTTTTCTTTCTTTTTTTTTTTGAGACAGAGTCTCACTGTGTCACCTAGGCTGGAGTGCGGTGGCGCTATCTTGTCTCACTGCAACCTCTGCCTCCTGGGCTTAAGCAGTTCTCCTGCCTGAGCCTCCCCAGTAGCTGAGACTACAGGTGCCTGTCACCACACCTGGCTAAATTTTTTTTTATTTTTTAATTTAATTTTTATTTTTAGTAGAGACGGGGTTTCACCATTTTGGCCAGGTTGGTCTCAAACCCCTGACCTCAAATGATCCACCAGCCTTGGCCTCCCAAAGTGCAGGGATTACAAGCATGAGCCACTGCGCCCGGCCTCTTTCCATTTCTTGAGTTCAAATCTATACCCTTGCGTGTGTGCCCCAGTGCTGCAGCTACGGAAATCCACTTCCAAGGCCTAGGGTGGACCACAGAGACCCTCCCTCACCCAGCAAGGACCCCCCAGGTAGCTGGGCTCTTCTGTGCCCCTAGAGACACTGTGTGGCCCGTGAGGCAGGAATTGTGGTGCCATTCTAGACAGACACTTGAGTGTTTACGGAAACGTCAAGCAATGAGAGCTAAGCTTATTTTAGTGATTCTTGTGTGCCAGGCACTGTTCTAATTAATTTAATCTTCACAGCTCTTATTTCTTGAGGTAAATACTGCTATTACCCCCAATTACAAATGAGAAAGTTAGGGCCCCATGAGGATGAGGGACTTGTCCAACGTCACATGACTCATATGTGGCAGAGGTGAGGCTGGAACTCGGGCCATCTTCAGAGTCTACTTTTGTGTGTGCTCAGCTGGCCTTAGCTGAGAGGCAGGTATGGAAGCCAATCCAAAATGCCTGCAGGGACCCCCGGACTAGACAGCCCTCAGCCTTCATGGGGCCGGGGGGCAGTGGGCAGCTGCTCTTGAACAACAGGCAATTGTTACCTTGCAGGAAAGCAGGCTCAGTGTGTCAGACACTCCTGCTTTTCAAGAGAAGCTGGAAGTTCAAGACCAGCCTGGCCAACATGGTGAAACTCGATCTCTACTAAAAATACAAAAATTAGCGGGGCGTGGTAGCGCATGCCTGTAATCCCAGCTACTCGGGAGGCTGAGGCAGGAGAATTGCTTGAACCTGGGAGGCAGAAGTTGCAGTGAGCCGAGATTGTGCCACAGTACTCCAGCCTGGGTGACAGAGCAAGACCCTGACCAAAAAAAAAAGAGCAGCTGGAAATCTGGATATTTATGTGAAATTCTTAGTATAAAAATGTAATCGGGTTGGGCACAATGGCTCATGCCTGTAATTCCAGCACTTTGGGAGGCTGAAGCGGGTGGATCATGAGGTCAGGAGATCGAGACCATCCTGGCTAATATGGTGAAACCCAGTCTCCACTAAAAATACAAAAAAATTACCCAGGTGTGGTGGTGCACACCTGTAATCCCAGCTACTCGGGAGGCTGAGGTAGGAGAATCGCTTGAACCAGGGTGGAGGTTGCAGTGAGCCGAGCTCACTCACTGCACTCCAGCCTGGGTGACAGAGCGAGACTCTGTCTCAAAAAAAAAAAAAGAACGAAACAAAACAAACAAGCAAACAAAAAAAACTTTTTCAAAACCTTATGTAAGGAAGACAAAAAACAAAACAGTCTACATCCAGCTCATGGGTTGCCGGCCTATGGCCTCTGGCTCAGGCTAAGGAAGGCAGATTGGTTTAATCTCCCATCAACTGTATCCCATTAGTAGTGGCTACCTGGAGACCAATGTGGAGAGGGATTCTGAGTGTAAGTCTGGCCTCAATGAGAAAGAGTGCTGCAATCCATTGGTCATGTCTGCCACAGGCACAGCCTGGAAGAATGACAGCATCTATATCTTGAGCTCTCCTGACTGGTTATATACTATACAGAATGAACTAGCATTCAGTCCCCATTCCTCCAGAATCTTATTGGTTAAATCCCCCCACCTTACCCCAGCCCACTCCAACCCAGAGCACCTGTAGAGTCAATAAGGTTTCCACATCCAATGCTTCCCAGGTACTAAGTAGTTAGATTAGAAACCCTCACACGAATCTTGTGAGAAAAGTGTGGCCACATGCATTTGATTTTGTTTCAGCTCCTCTCCAGTCAGGAACTAGAAGTCCCTCTTGCCATAAGAAAGCCAATCAACCTATCCAGGCATATTGCGATCTCATTGAGACTTCACTGGTGCTTGGTGAAGGGACATGATGCAATGCACATTATTTCTACGTGGAAAAGCCTCTTCTTCAAATCGCCTTCTTTATCATCCCACTGTGGGGCTTCTATCTCTGACATGCGTACCCCATCTTGCTATGGTTTGAATGCTTGTCCTCTCCAAACTCATGTGGTATTTAATTGCCATTGTGATGGTATTGGGAGGTAGGGCCTTTAAGAGATATTTAGGTCATGAGGGCTCCACCTTCATGAATGGACTAATGCCATTATTATGGAAGTGGGTTTTTTATAAAGAGTGGGTTTTTCCCCTCTTATGCTCTCTCTTGTGCTCTCTCTCTGCCCTTCTGCCATGTTAAGATGCAGCAGGAAGGTCCTTCCCAGATGCCAGCTCCCCAATCTTAGACTTCCCAGCCCCCAGAGCTGTGGGTCAATAAATTTCTGTTCACTGTACATTACCCAATCTGTGATATTCTGCTATAACAGCACAAAATAGACAAAGGCATGTCTTTTTCAGGATCTGACCCTACTGTTCTTACCCCATGAAGGTTTCCTTTTGGAAATTTCCAATCCCTGTCCCTCCCTGAAGCAGCCATCTTCTGTGGATTTAGTGCACCCTTTAGAGTCCTTCTTTATCCTAATCTGCTTAAAAACATATTTTCCCTGATAAAGTAAGTCTCCCCTTGAGAGAAGTTCCCATACCAACCAGTAACAGGAAATGGAGCTCCCAGTACATCGTGACTTATATAAAGCCATTCAGAGTCAACCCTCGAGCATCTCAGATGTGTGACCCAGAGGTGTGACATTTATATCATGTGTGACATATATGATACTGTGTGTGACACATTTATGACAGATTGTGATCTGTGGGTGGCCTCACCCACAGACTGATTTTTTATTCTTTATTGCATCTACATTTGCTTATAGTTAATTTCGCCTGGTTTAGCACTTAATCTGCTCTCTAATTTTCCTTCTTTTGGAAATTGGCTTTCTCAGCCAATTGATGAGGTGCCTGAGAGCCGATCCTTTTCCTCTTACTTCATTCACTCATTTGACTAATATCATTTGAGCCCTTGCTGTGGGCCAGACACTGTTCTAGAACCCAAGGATACAGCGCTGACCAGAACAGCTTCTACTCTCTTGGAGCTTACATTTCTTTTTTGAATTGTATGGCAGTCCATGACTGTCAACATTCTGGTCCTGAGGATTCTTGTGGTTTTGCTGGGCACAGTCACACCCTGGGAGCTTGCAGTGGCTCCATGCATTTGGCTTCGGCTTCTCCTGGTGGGGGCTTTTCTAGCTATGTTGACACGTGCCCTAGAAAAAGACCACTCTCCCCAGGTTTAGGCATTGCCATTTGATCCTGGGCAAGGCACTTGAACTTCCTAAGCCCCTTTCCCAACCTGTAAAAGACAGGTAATTCTACACAGCAGGGCTGTTGTGAATTGTAAGTGGTTAAAGTGCACTGGCACCATGCAAATGTCCCTCATGATTGCAGCACAATCATATGCAGAGATGCATATTCAGAATCCAGCTCCCACCCCTCCCAGCATGTCCTTGTTGCTCTGATTCTTCCAGAGGTCTCCTTTCCCTGGGAAAGAAAAGAACCAGCAGAATACAAATACCAAAGAATCCAGTTCTTGACTTGGGAGTTTCAAAATGGGCTTTAAAAATGTATAGAAGAAAAAGTAATCTTGTGAATCAAGACTTTTGGCTATGCAAGAGGGAAGCTTTTTGAAAGAGAAATGGTTTACTGAGTTTCAAAGAGAAACTAAAAACTCTTAAAAAATTGGAGCATAAAGTGTATTTCCCAAAGAGTGGAAAGGAAAGAGGACAGGAGAAGAGGCCACATGAGCAACGTGACATGCAGACCAGAGCCAGGTTGCCAAGGCCAAGGGAGAAGGGGCTGCTGGAAGGGAGAAGTCTGTGAGCCCTCCTGTCCTACCAGATGGCTCAGGCTCAGGGGAAGACAAAGCAACCCCTATATGAATTTTGGGGAAATCAAAGGGTAGGAGAACCTTACACCAGCTTGCTGGGCAGGAGAGCTGTTGAGAAGAGATGGGCGTGGGGATAGCAGAGTGACAATGGGGTCTCCTGCAGTCTTACTGGGCCTGTAGATTGGGAGAGTAGCCCAAATTGCCTATGCTCCTGAGATGGTTGCGGTAGTGAGCAGAGAATGGAAGCCAGAGGCCCAGGCTGGCGGCTAATTCTCACGTGACAAGCAGACACAGTCATCAGTGGCAGAGAGGGCTGGGCAAGCCAGGGGCCAGATGGAGATATGTTCAGTCCCATAGACACTGACATGTGGGAATGCTGGTCGCTTCAGCAGATACCAGTGGAAATCAATGTTGACGTTAGGAGCCAGCACAGGATGACTCGTTATAATCAGCATAGGATAAGCTAGGCTCTGCTGTAGTAACAAACATAACCCAGAACTTAGTAGCTTGACACATGAACATGTGTTTCTCTTTCATTGTGGTCTAATCCATTGCATGTCATGAGGGTCTCCTAAGTAGCTCCCTTCCAAGCCATGACTCAGGAGTCCAGTTTGCTCCATTTTAGTTTTGACTTCCAGGATGGCCTCAGCAGAAAGGGAGGACTGGAAGGCTGCACAGAGGGTTTCCCACTGCCTTAGCAAGGAAATGACATATAGTATATCCCCTTACAGCCCCTTGGCCAGAACTAACACCATGACCCCAACCTAACTGCAAAAGAGGCTGGGAAATGCAGTCGTCCATGTGCCCAGGATGAGGGAAATTAAACGGGGCTTGGGAAAACCTAATATCATCTCTATCACCACCACAAACCAGGCATGCCTTAGACACAATGATCTGTACATTCCCTGTGAAATTGAGATGTCATTTCAGGGAGAAAAATCCTAAATTTCAACAAGCTTTAACCTAACTTGAGAAATCACCGAATTCAATTGGTTTTCCATGGAAATGACTTGGTTACCTTTTGTTTTTTTGTCATTAGGGAGAAATGGGGACTAAAGATAGGAAGCAGTTTCTCATGGAAAGGCAAATAAAGTTGAATCTTTGCACACATGAGAGCATGGGCCATGGCATTTGTGCCTGCTCCATTATTATGGGTAATATATTGTTATTGCTGGGGAAAAAAAGCTTACAGATTGTTTGTCAGAAGTGGGATAGCATAGAGATGAAGTGCATTGGCTCATGGGTTCAAATATGAGTTCTGGCCTTTGCTAGCTGGTGTACAGGTTAAATAGGATCAAATGTGGAAATGATCAGCTCTGTGCTGGACACACCATACATTCACAATAAGGTTAGCAGCTGTAAACATCCACAGCTCAAAGGAAGATCCAAGGAGTTTAACCTCCCACCTGGTGCTTTTTCATTACCCTACCCTGCAAAGCTCTTGTCGTCGTGTTTCCACTTTTAAGATTAATGATGATAATAATAATAATGATGCTAGGAGAAGAAGAAAAAGGAGGAGGAGAGGAATTATCATTAATTGAGCTCCTCTAATGTGCTGGACATTTTACATAACTCACCTCATTCAATACTTAAAATAACTCTGTGAATTGGGTATCATTATCACCATTTCACAGATGAGGCAATCAAGGCTTACTGAGGTTACGTAACTTGCACCAGGTCATAGGGAAGTTTGAAAGCACATCCGTATTGAGATCCAGCGCTGGCCCTGTCATCCACTAACTGTCAGACCCCGGGTGAGTTGCCTGACCATGCTAGGATTTGCTTTCTCTGCCTATAAAAGAGGAATAAAAATAGTACCTATCTCAAAAAGAAAAAAAAAGTTCATAAATTATTTGACCTTCTTCCAACCAAGAGGTGGGATCTCTGTCCCTCCCCCTTGAATCTGGGCTGACCTTAGTGACTTACTTATAACCAAATAGAATGGAGCTCAACTTCTAAGGCTGCTCAGAAAAGGCCATGTGGTTTTTGCTGGTTCTCTTGGAACACTTGCCTTTGGAGCCCGGAGTGACACGTAAGTTAAATTGTGTTATCCCCCCAAGTTTTTATGTCTAAGAATGTGAAATTATTTGGACATAGGATCTTCATAGAGGTAATCAAGTTAAGATGAGGTCATTAAGGTGGGCCCTGATCCAATATGACTTATTGGATTATGAATTTCCCCCTTACAAAAGGGGGAAATTTGAGCAGAGAGACCCACATAGAAGGAAGATGATGTGCAGACACGGGGAGAAGATGGCTATCTACAAGCCAAGGAGGAAGGCCTGGAGCAGATCCCTCCCTGACAGCCTCAGAAGGAACCCACCCTGCTGACACCTTGATCTCGGATTTCCAGCTTCCAGAACTGTAAGATGATAACTTTCTGTTGTTCTAAGCCACCCGGTTTGTGGTACTTTCCTATGGCACCCCTAGAAAATGAATATAATTGTTACACGAGAAGTCTGACTACCCTGAGGCCCATGAGGAAGCCCAGGCCACATGGGGAGGATGCTTCTATGTATTCTGGTGACAGCTCCAGCTGTGGTCCCAGCTGACAGCCAGCATCAACCACCAGACACGTGGGCAAAAATGTCTCCAGATTGTTCCAGCCCCCAGCCGTCAAGTCACATCCCCCAACTCTTGTTTTCAAGTGTCCCCAGATGAAGCCCTAGACACCATGAAGCAAGTAGATGCTGTTGTACCTTGTCCGAATTCCCAGAGCACAGCATCTGTGAATACAATAAATGGCGGCGTTATGCCACCAAGTTTGGGACTTTATGCAGCAACACTAACAGGAGTAGCCTCACACCTAATGAGGGCCCCAGCCAGGTTCTGAGCCAGGGCTCTGGCCGTGGACTGCAGGCCTTTGCTCTGCTCTCTCATGCAAGCTCAGCAGCATTGTTTTCTCAGAGGGTGCCCAGGTAGGAAGATCTTTGCTGAGTCTTGTCTCGGGGAAGCAGGGCTGGCCCACGTGGGCTTAGACTCTGGTTCACCTGTGGTTAACCTCCTTTCAGGAAGCCATCTCCCCAGCTTGGAGAGCGGGCCAGGCTCCTGAAGGCAGCCATCAAGTGTGACCTCATCGAAGTAGGGCTTGAACCTGTTCTCAGGGTCATTTGGCTGATGAGTTTGTGCAACATTAGGGCTGTCGGGACGCAGAATATGAGCTGGATGTCTGACCACCTGGGTTTAAATTTTGGCTGTGCAACACTAGCTGTATGGCCTTGGGAAGTTATAATAACCTCCCTGAGCCTGTTTCTTCAACTGCAAAATGAGGACATAATAGCACCCACCTCATAGGGGTTCTAGTGAAGCTCAGACAAGCCATTTTCTTGTGAAGCATGGAGCAGGGGTCTGCCTAGAACAGGGTCAGTCCACAGCCCATGTTAGCTACTGTTGCTAGTCATCAATATCAACTGTTTACTCGTAGGGATTTGTTTGTTCTCTCCGATGCAGACTATTTTAGTGCCTGGAAGCATCCTTGCAAAGCAGAAAAGTAGCTTAAAATAAACCCAAGAATGTTGAGTTCTTTCAAAAGTTAATTTACAAAAAAAAAAAGATTCCAGACAAATCTAAGGTAGCATTGTTATTACGGGTTTTATTGTTCCAAACAACCTTGAAAAACTAACTCTGGAGCTCCAAAGGGTAGCAATTAGGCCTCTGGTGAGAGTCCTCAAAGTATTTAAAGCCTTGCCAAGGGACACATGGCTTCACTTCCTTCCCCATTTTGTGGTCGCAGTGTCTGCCTGCATCCCCCACCAGGGCCCAGGCGGGAGCCTGGAGAGGGCCGCGCGGTCTCCCCGCTGCTGCAGGAAACGCTGCCTGCTGTCTGAAGACTCCCAGAAAGAGAAGGCTGAGAGGGTGACTCAAAGTGAACCATCTCCTCCCCCAACCCACGTCCCCCACCCTGCACGCTGCACCGTGACAAGACCCCTCTTCTGAGCCCAAGACTGAATCACGGCTCAGGGCCCTGGGATGCTCACACACCCCTTTCCCCAGCGCTGGCCAAGAGATCCAACTGCACGGTGGCTTCATGGGTCTGAGCTAATTCCCTCCTGAGCTGCAGCTTACCCCACGGCAGCACTTTGTCAGAAACAGTCTCTGGGCTTGCTGCTGGCAGGCTGCTTGCTGGCTGTTAAGTCTTCATCCTGCTCTATGCGGGGCAAGGCTTGTCCAAATATTTGGCTTGATCCTGCTTTCTGATTCATCATGTGCAGGAACCTCTGTAATTTCATCTACCGCGTGACTCAGACAAGAGCTGAACACAAGTGCCGTGCACCGGAGCCCCGGAGCCTGCACAGAGGCCAGGCCTGCAGCTTCCCGGGCAAGCCTCCTGGGCTTGGGGAGAGATGCCGGCACTCTCAGGATCAGCTAGCCTGAGATTAAATCTCTTTTGTCTGAGATGATTAATAGAGCCCCAAACACACCTCGACACAGGGTGTGAGGTGCACTTTGTACCTTTTCCAAGATTTTTTTTTTCTTTTTTAGTGCTAAATCCATTTGCATCTCATAAATTATACTGGCTCCAAAATGAAGTGTTCCTGACAGCCGCAGGCAGGGTGTGGGTTCCATTGAAACGCTTTTCCCTGTCGTCCCCTCTCTCACTCTGAGACCCTAGAAGATACCCTGCTGATGTTCTAAAGGAGGAGGGAGGCAGTGAGTGACCTAGATTTCAAATCAGAAAGACAGGTAGAGCCAGCTCGCCTGTCTTCAAAAGGCTGCCCGTGCACTGGGTTCTGGGGTTTTGGAAGGAGCCAGAAGGAAGATGTTCCCCGGGCTCCTACCCGGATGCTCCTGCTTATAGGTAACGTGGTCATTTTCTCCTTCAGCAGGTTTTTCAGCTTAAGAAAGGCCACAGGTTGGGCCAGTGGGGCCCGCGAACCCCCTTGGTGCCCCTAGGTAATGCTATCTGGGGGCGGGGGGAGGGGAAGTAGAGAGTGATTGACAGTAGAGGTGAGGCACTCCTTGTGGAGGTGGTGGGGCAAGGGAAGGGGACCTCCGGACAGGGGGTGGGAAGCGGGGATGGCAGTTCAGATACCAAGGGCTCCAGGAGTCAGAGGCAAGGGAAGGGGACCTCCGGACAGGGGGTCTGAACCCTCCTTCCACCACTCTCCAGCTCTGTGGCTTTGGACAAGTGACTCGCCCTCTCTGAGCCTCTGTTTCTTCATGCACTCATTCATTTCCTGGGTATCGCGTCTGTGCCAGGGCTAGGCCACCCCATTGGCGCTTAGGTTCTAGACATTACACAGTCAACACAGCCCTGTGCCTCTAGAGCACGTCCAGTGGTGGGTGAAAACCAAGCAGAGGACAGAGTTTGGTGCAGGCCAGAACCACACGGCCGTCAGTGAGCTAGGCCAGGGCTGGGCAGACGAGGGGTCCAGCACAGAAGACTGAAGAGGTGCAGCCAGGGAGGCAGGAGGGACCCAGGGAGGGTGACAATAAAGGGGAGAATGCACACCCCACACAGTGGGAGCTCAGGACATGTCGCTGCTGCTGTGATTATTTTATCGCTGTCAGTGGGCGTGGCAGTATGCTTGGGGCGAGGATGCTGAAGGGAAGGGAAAAGAAAAGCTGGAGGAGGGTGGCTTCGCAGCCAGGGTAAATAGCACAGCCAGATGGCTGCCATCATTTCCCACCACTCCAGTCGCCCTCCTGCCTCCAAGTCACAGGCAGGCTTCACTTCGCACCATGCCCCGAAGGTCAGCAGGCTGGGGTTTCACAAGTGGGCGTTCCAGGTCCGGGGCCCGCACAGGGAGCACTCCGTCCATGGTCAGGCCTCCAAGTTCCCATCCAGGACCAGCTGCCGGAGCTCTGGCCCATCCCAGGGGGCCCCAGCTGCTGTCAGGCTGGAGTGGGTCAGAGTGTGGGGGTGAGAGAGGCAGCCCCACCGGGGACAGAGGCAGCTGTCCTTGCCCTAAGGATCTGAGTCACACTCGGGCCAGGGAGCCATGGCCAGGGGCACTCCAGGCTCTGCAGGGAGGGCGTGCAGCAGGTGTGGTGTGTATAGTCACACATGTATATGTCAATGTAGTGTATGCGTATACTGTACGTATATGTGACTCTTTTATCGGTATATTCATAGGTTTATTGAATTTCCATATCCTAGATGGTGGCTATCGTTTATCACCTTTTTCTAAGCAGGGAGAAACAAGACTCAGAGAAGTCCAAAGAAACTAAGCCGAGAAGCAGACAGCAGAACAAAAGTTCAAGCCCCACGTTCTGCGCCTTCGGGCAACGGCCATGAAAGAAGAGGTCACAGCCGCGGAATGGCTTGAGCCCCAGCTCTCATCACAGATTTCGTTATGCTCCATTGGTAGAAACAAAGGGAAGGTTTTGTGTCTCCTGTTTTTAAGGTTGAGAGAGAGCCACTAGAAGGGGACAGAGCTTAAACAAGGCCCCCTCCTGCCTTTCTCCTGCGTAGGCAATGCTGGCCCAGTGGCCCCATCCACTGGGTGTCCCTGTGCCCTGGGCTCCTGGAGGAACCCTGCTGACCAGAGGAGCTCCCCGAAAAGCCCACACTCAGCACTTTTCACCCCGTTCCCTTCCCCTTTCACTTCCTGACACTATTTGGGGCTGTGTCTGCCTCCTCCAAGGGCACAGCGTTCCTCACTCATCTGGGCGTCCCAGGGTGCCAGGCACGATGGCCTGCGATGGGGGCTCACTCTGGTCACTCACCTTTGTATCCACAGGGAAATGGGGAAGCTCTGCAAACCCGGGCCAGGGCACAGCTTGGACAATCTGTCACCAGTGTGCAGAGTCAGCTGAGAAACACAATCCTGCCCAGGCTTTCTGTGGCTGCGGCCAAGAGGGTAGGGCTGCTGGGCTGAAGGCTGTCAAGTGACCGGGCAAAAAAAGCCAGCCTCAGCCTGCATGGCCGCAGCAGTCCATCCTGCAACAGAATAATTCCTCTTAGTGGGAACAGGCCTCCCACGCTTATCACAAAGCGCGGGCTGCGTTTCCAATGCGGCTGGAGGAGCTTTACAAAAAGACAAGGAAGTCGCCCTTACATCTTGGGGAAGTTTAAAGACACCTGGAGAATGAAATCTTGGATTTTACTTTCCTGAAAGGCTGAGGCTAGGCATAATTCTCTGCCTTTGTTCCCCTCCTTTGTCTTGGTTAAATGTTCCTGGCCATACTGTACCTGTGGTTTTATTGTCGTCCTTTTTGGGAACAAGCAGGATATAAATCAGTCAGTGAAATTTTAGAATGTAGCTCTTTGGTCTAGCATCTAAGTAGATAAAGAAGAAATGGGCACTTAATAAGTGCCTCTGGAGGCTTGTGATTTGCATGGGGCTCCCAATGAAAGGTAAAGTCTTTGCTTAGAGGTTACACACACCGAACGCGGGGTGGTCCTCAGGCCTCTGGTGACAGCATGCACAGTGCTGCTGCCTCGATCTGCAAACCTGGTGCGCGCAGCCGCTGGGGACCATCTGCCCCAAGGCCACCCCAGGACTTATCAGAAAGGAGAAAAGTTGGCCGGGCGTGGTGGCCTGGGGATCACACCTGTAATCCCAGCACTTTGGGAGGCCCAGGCCGGTGGATCACGAGGTCAGGAGTTCAAGACCAGCCTGGCCAAGATGGTGAAACCCCGTCGCTACTAAAAACACAAAAATTAGCTGGGTGTGGTGGTGGGTGCCTGTAATCCCAGCTGCTCAGAAGGCTGAGGCAGAGAATTTCTTGAACCTGGGAGGCGGAGGTTGCAGTGAGCTGAGATCACGCCACTGCACTCCAGCCTGGGCGACAGAGAGAGACTCTGTCTCAAAAAAAAAAAAAAAGAAAAGAAAAAAAAAGAAAAAGAAAGGGGAAGAGTCAAGTTTCCTGCTCCTTGCTGCAGCTGGCTTGATCAGTGCTCTAGAAAAGGCGGGTGGGTGTCTCCAAACAGCCCCTACCCCAACTTCTTGCCACTGTTGGCTTCCCCAGGTCTTTTCTCAGTGCCAGGCAGGGGTCTGACAACAGCAGGGAGTCAAGACCTTGGAAGGGTCCCCCCAGGCAAAAGCTGATTTGCCTGTCCCCATGCGGGGCACAGGGTGCTTGGAAGTGGTTGGGCCTTTGCAGGGGGGTGACTGCAAAAAGAAAGTGAGATGTGTTGCTGCCACAGTGGAGGGCTTGCCAGAGCCAGCATCAGAGTTGGTGGGTTCCCTGACGTATGGAAAAGCTCCAGGGAAAAGTTGTAAAATACTGGGCAAAGGATTATATGGAATGCTTTAAACACCTGAGCCAGGTTGTGGAGGGAAATAAGTGTTATGACAAGCCACACATCTGCAATCCCTGCCCATTATATGGGAGGGCAGGCGTGATGAAAACCTTGAAGTGAAGTCAAGGTCAACATGCCGTCCTGAGTCATTAGCCATACACAGATTAGTAGGTTAATACAGAACAGTCTCCACAGATGAATTACACCCAGAAGCCCTGTCCTTGGTGTTGACACCGAAAGTTTCAGTTATCACAGGGAGAGCGATGTCTGCTTAATTTTGATAGGGCTTAATTATTATGATAAATGCCTTTGGAATTTAACCCTTTCATTCCACCTAGTGTTATGGCCTGTATGTCTGTGTTCCTCCAAAACTCATACGTTGAAACCTTAACCCCCAGTGGGATGGTATTAGGAGGTGGGCCTTTTGGGAGGTGATCAGGTTTAGGCAAGGTCTTGAGGGTGGTGCTCCCATGATGAGAGTAGTGTCCTTAGAAGAGAAAGACACTAGAAGTCTCTCTTCACCTGTGAGGATACAGTGAGAAGGCAGCTATCTATAAACCAGGAAGCTGGACCTCATCAGATCCTGGATCTGCTGGTGCCTCCAGAACTGGGAGAAATACATGTTTGTCATTTAAGCCACCCAGACTGCAATATCTTGCTATAGCATCTCTAACTGACTGAGATACCTTATTAGAGTTCTCCAAAGAAACAGATCGAATAGGAGATAGAGAGATGGTAGATAGATAGATGATAGATAGATAGCTAGATAGATGATAGATAGATAGCAGGTGGATAGACAGAAAAATAGCTACATAGCTAGCTAGACAGACAGACAGATAGATAGATAGATAGATAGATAGATAGATAGATAGATAGATAGGGTAGATAGATAGATTATGGAAATTGACTCACAAGATTATGAAGGACAAGAAGTTCCACAATCTGCCATCTGCAAGCTGAAGACCCAGGAAAGCTGGTGGTGGAATTCAGTCCAAGTCCAAAGGCCTGGGAATGAGGGCATAGGGAGGACACTGGTTTAAGTCCTGATATCCAAAAGCCCAAGAACCCAGAGCCCCACTATCCAAGGACAGGAGAAGATAGATGTCCCAGGTTAAAGAGACAGAAAATTTACCCTTCCTTCACCTTTCTATTCTAAGCAGATCCTCAATAGATTAGATAATGCCCTTCTACATTGGGGAGGGTGGATCTTCTTCACTCTGTCAACTGATCCAAATGCTCCTCTCTCCCAGAAATACCCTCACAGATGCACCCAGAAATAATGCTCTACCAAGTATCTGGGCATCCCTTATCTCAGGCAAGTTGACACACAAAATTACCCATCATAGACACTTAATGTGAGAATGAGGATCTTAACTTCAACTGTATACAAGAGAGTTGGCCTTTTCTCTCCCCAGCTTCTCTGGGATCCTTGGGAAGGATCTTTGAGGAGTAAAATTCTACTGTTTCAAAAAGATACACATCCCTGTCGTTTGGGGTTGTTAGGACACTTTAGGTCAAAAGTTGCAGAAGCCCACTTCAAACGAGCTCATGGAATTTGTTGGGAGGAAATTGGGCGCTCTTTTGGAAGCAAGATGGAATTGAACCATTGGACCACAAGAGAGGTGAGAACCAGGCCTAGAAGCTGCCAGAAATGCAGGAAGCTACTTCCTATCTGTCCCTTGCAAAAGCCACATGTGTTCCTCCCTCTGCTTCTCTCCACCAACCCATCTTCTGTGTTGCCCTATGCATGTCATGTGGTGGGTGGAAGGTGGTCATAACACAGCTTCTGAGTTTACATCTCCTCCCTGTATAGAATTGAGCACTGATTGGTCCAGTCTGGGTTAGGTGTCCAGGCTTAATCCAGACATCTGGGATTAGGCGGACAGGGTTGTAATACATAGACACAGACACCAGAAGCCCTCCTCTGTATGTAGGTGGGTGGAGGGGATCAGCACTAAGAGAATAGTCATTGTGAGCAGGGTGGCACTCCAAAAGGAGACTTGTCCTGCTCCTGAGATCAAAACGGTGCACAGTGAAGGAAACAATCAAAACAGTGAAGAGATAATCCATGGAATGGGAGAAAAATATTTTCAAATCATACATCTGATTAGGTTAACATCCAAAATATATGAGAAACTCAAACAACTAAATAGTGAGAAAACATGTAGCCTGACATTAAAATGTGCAACAGATTTGAACAGATATTTCTCAAAAGAAGACAAACAAATGGCCAACAGGTATATGAAGAGGTTCTCAACATCACTAATCATCAGGAAAATGCAAATCAAAACCACAATGAGCTGTCACCTCACAACTGTTAGAGTGGCTATTATCAAAAAGATGAGAGGGCCAGGTGCGGTTGCTCATGCCTATAATCTCAGCACTTTGGGAGGCCAAGGCAGGTAGATCACTTGAGGTCAGGAGTTCAAGACCAGCCTGGCCAACATGGTGAAACCCCATCTCTACTAAAAATACAAAAACTAGCCGGGAGTAGTAGCGGGCGCCTGTAGTCCCAACTACTTGGGAGGCTGAGGCAGGAGAATCACTTGAACTCAGGAGGCGGAGTTTGCAGTGAGCCGAGATCACCCCACTGCACTCCAGCCTGGGAGACAGAGTGAAACTTCGTCTCAAAAAAAAAAAAAAAAAAAAGATGAGAGATAATTACACATGTTGGCAAGAATTTGGGGAAAGGGGAACCCTTGCATATTGTTGGTGGGAATATAAATTAGTACAGCCATTATGGAAAACAGTGTGGAGTTTTCTCAAAAAATTAAAACTGGAACTACCCTGTGACCCAGAAATTCCACTACTGGGTATATATCCAAAGGAAATGGAATCAGTATGTTGAAGTGAGATCTGCATTCCCATGTTCATTGCAGTGTTATTCACACTGGCCAAAATATGGAATCAACATAAGTGCCCATCAGTGCATGAATGGATAAAGAAAATATGGCATATATATGAAATACTATTCAGCCTTAAAAAAGGAAATCTTGTTGTTTATGACAACATGGATGAACCCAGAGGATATTATATTAAGTGAAATAAACCAGGCACAGAAAGACACATACCGCATGATCTTACTTATTACTTGTGGTATCTAAAAAGCTCAAACTCATAGGAGTAGGAATAGAATGGTCATAACCAAGGGTTGGGGGGCAGGGGGATTAGAAAGATATTGGTCAGAGGACCCAACATTTCAGTTAGATAGAAGGAATACATTCAAGATCGATTGCACATCATGATGAATGACTATAGTTAATAATAATGTATTGTATACTCGAAAATTGCTAAGAGAGTAGATTTTAAGTGTTGTCATCCCCCAAAAATGGTGTTTGTGAAGTAATGAATATGTTAAATAGTTTTATTTAGCTATTCCACAATGTATACATATATCAGAATGTGTTGTACACCATCAATATATACTTTTTTGTCAATTAAAAAAATGAATTAAAAAGTGGTGCTCTCAGAGTTTCCTGATGCCACAAATAGCCGGATAGAATCCTAGGAGGTAGAAGACCTGGATCCCACCTCCACCCTCTCAGGCTCTCTCTTTTTCTCTTTATTATACCCTGGCTTAGTAAAGGCTCTGGTAGGAGTCATCTTCAGCCTTATCAATTTGCCAAGCGGCAGGATTTTGGGTGCTGAGATCACCTTCTTTCTTCTGGAACCTTCCTTCCAATGAGAGTCAGTGTGGTGTGGTGGAAAAGCAGAATTCAATATCAGACTCACCTGGAGTTCTACACACCCTCTGCCACTTGCTGACATCGGATCTTTCTACATTCTGATTTTCTGGTCTATCAAATGGAGATGGTAAGTAACATCTATCCCTCAGGGCTGTGTGAGAACATGTGATCCTCAGTTCAGCGCTTGGGACATAGAAGATGCTCAACATACCCCAGCGCCCTTAGGTCTCTTTGCCAACACACAAAATCCCCCAAGGGCAATAACATTGTTCTTCCTGCCTCTTCCTCGAGAGGGCAACTTTTAACCAATGTCCTAATGGAAATTAGTGCCATCCACAAGTAGACTTAGGCACCACCTAAGTGCTCGGGTACTTCGGGGAACTGGGTGTCATAAACATTTAAGTAGGACCAGGCATTTATATTCAGGCAGGACATCTTGACCCAGTGCCTCAGAGAGCAGAACCCATAGAACATTTCCTAGAAATCATCATCAGAGACAGATTCTGGGAAGTTGGGCCATGGGAACTCTTTTTGCTTTTGCTTTTTTTTCTAGAGGTGGGGTCTTGCTCTGTTGCCCAGGCTACAGTGCAGTGGCATGATTATAGTTCACTATAACCTCAAACTCCTGGGTTCAAGTTATCCTCCCATATTGGCCTCCCATAGTACTGGGACTGCAGGCAGGAGCCATCAGGCCCAGCCTAATTTTTGAATTATGCTCCTTGAATGAGTGAGTCAGCATTCATAGATGATTCAATTATAGCGGAAATCAGACCACATAGAGAGAATGAAGAAAAAAGCCCACAAGGCCCAGGAGAACTTCTAACATACCTGCTCAGAATGGTGAGGACAGAGAACCAAGGGGACTCCTCCGTGTCTCCAACACCACAGCCCACCCAGCGCCAAGGCCCTCTGGCTATGAGCTGCAGACAAGGGCTGCAGGGAAGGGAAGGCCACAGGCTTGAGGGAAGCCTGAAGACACCAGCTCAGGGCTCTGCAGCTGCTGGGGGGATTCCAGCCGCTCTACCATGTTTGTAGACATGTGCTGTCTACGGTACCCCTCCTCTCAAGAGTCAAAGTCCCAGGGCAGAAAGTAAAGCTGGTGGAGCCTGGGGTGTGGGCAGGGCTCCTTGGCTGGGAGTCCCTCCAAGATGTCCCCAGAGAAAATCAAGGCCCTGTGACCAGAGAGGGGGACATGGCTCAGCAAAGCTGCCCCACACCAAGTCCTGCTCATTCTGCCTACAAAATATTTCTCAGATACATCGCAAATCCATTTATCAAGCTATTTCTCCAATCCATTCCTGCCGCACGATTCCCAGGCTGCTGCCTTATCACGCGGTGCCTGAGCTGGGGGGCAGCAGCCCTCCCACTTTTCTCCACCTTTTCCCCTTCCCCTCACTTGGCTGCCAGAACTCCCTTCCAGAAAAACACACCCGTCTTGTGACTCTCTCCAGGGCTCACA
This sequence comes from Pan paniscus, assembly GCF_029289425.2. Classification (NCBI taxonomy): domain Eukaryota; kingdom Metazoa; phylum Chordata; class Mammalia; order Primates; family Hominidae; genus Pan; species Pan paniscus. The sequence continues at coordinate 89,010,253 of NC_073265.2, read as the reverse complement.
ACAGCCTGCAGAACAAGGGACACAGTCCGGGACCCCCGCTGGCAGCCTGGCTTCGCCCCATGCTTCCGGCCAGGCCTGCTGGTTTCAGCCCCAGGCGACCCTCTGCCCCCACACCTTTGTCCACCCTGATCCTTTCTCCTAGAAAACCACCTCTTCCCACTCTACCCAGCGCAGTCGTACCCATCCTTGTTCAGAGCCGAAGTCAAATGTGGCTTCTCTGGGGCTCCCCACAGGCCTCCAGCCAAGCTGGGGCTCCCTGAGCTGTGATTCCAGGATCACACTGCACCCTGGTGATTGCCTGCGATCTGCCTCCTGCCTGGGAAGTGAGAACCCAGGAAGACAGGAAAGGTGGCCATCCAGTGCCCCCTGCACAGCCTGTTAAGTAGCTGGGCATCTCCCCAGATCCAGACTCCCTGGCCCTGTCTGCCCCTCTGCCCTGCTGAGGTCCCGGCACTGTCTGCACCAGGAGGCAGGGAAGACCCCAGCAGGTACCATTTCCTGTCCTCTGCATCCGCTCTGGTCTTATTTGTCCCAGGTTCTTCCTCTCTGGAGCGCTCCTTATCTGCAGGCCCTCGAGTGCACAGCGGCAGCAGGCCTGGAGGAGGCCCACGCACCTGGTTTCCTGCTCCCACACCTCTGATCTGAGTCAGAAGCTCTGGGTTTGGAGCCAAGCTCTGAACCTCTTCCCCACTCAGTGACCTCGACCATTGTTTTCGTCACTGCTAAGCCTCGGTTGCTTAATCGGTAAAATGAAGTGGGTTTTGTTGTTGTTTGTGTGTTTAGCACAAGTTCGTTGTTAAAAGTAGAAGTGTGCCTCCCAACTAATTCCCTTACCCCGAGAAACCAATGTGAAGCGCTCAGTGTGCCTGCCCAGATGTTTTTCCACATGAGTTTACAGACATTCTTAAAATTAGTCTTGTTTTGTTGACAAAGAATGACATCTATATACTCTTCTATGTCTTGCTGTTTTTACTCAACTCTGATTCCGTGCCCTTCAGGTTGGCTTCTCTTCTTCTTTGTCACACTTGCTTGTCTTGCAGAGTATGAATGACCCAGAGTTTATTCTGTTGGGCTCCTAACTGCAGACATTTAGAGTGTTTTTCTTAAAGATGTTTTTTATTAAATTACATATTTGATTTTGTGATAATTGTAGATTCACATGCAGTTGTAAGAAATAATACAGAGAAATACCATGTACCCTTTACCCAGTTTCCCCCAGTGGTAACACCACTCAAAACTATAGTACAGTATCATAACCCGGATACAGTGATACAGTGATCCATCCCTACAAGAATCCTTTCTGTTGCCATTTTTATTATTTATTTTATTTTATTTTTTTAAAGACAGGGTCTTGCTATGCCCAGGCTGGTCTCAAACTCCTAGGTGGCCTCAAATGATCCTCCCACCTTGGCCTCCCAAAGCACTGGGATTACAGGCAGGAGCACCTGTTGCCTTTTTTAGCCACACCCATGTTCCTCACATCCTCACTACCCATTCCCTGCACCTGGTCTTTTACTCCGGGCAATCACTAATCTGTTCTCTATTTCTATAATGTTGTCATTTCAAGAATGTTATGTAAATGGAAACATATAGAATGTAACCTTAAAGAATTGGTTTTTATCACTTAGCATAATTCCCTGCAGATTCATCCAGGTTGTTGCACATATCAGAGTTTGTTCCTTTTTACTACTGAGTAGTATTCCTCAGAAGGGATGTACCACAGTTTGTTTAATCACTCACTCTTGAAGGACATCTGGGTTGTTTACAGTTTGGGGATATTACCAATAAAGCTGCTATAAACATTTGTGTACAGGTTTTTACGGGAGTATAAATTTCATCTCACTAGGATAAATGTCCGGGAGTACAGATGCTTGGCCATATGGCAGTTGCATGTTAGTTTCCTAAGAAGCTACCAAACTGCACCCCAGAGCAGCTGAGCCATTTTACATTCCCACCAGCAATCTATGAGTGATCCAGTTTCTCCACTAACATTTGGTGTTGTCCCTGTTTTGTATTTCAGCCATTCTGATGGATACATATTGATATTTCATTGTGTTTTAATTTGTTTTTCCCTAATGCCTAATGATGCTGGACATCTTTGGTGAAGTGTCTGTTTATGCCATTTTCTAATTGGCTTTTTTGGGTTTGTTTTTGGTTTTTTTTTCCTATTAAGTTTTGAGAGTTCTTTATATATTCTAGATACCAGTCCTTTGTCGGGTATGTGTTTCGCAAATATTTTCTCATAGTCTGTGGCTTGTCTTTCCATCCCTTTAACAGGGTCTTTTCTAGAACAAAATTTGAAACTTTGATGAAGTCCTATCTATCAGTTTTTTTCATTATGGATTGTGCCATTGGTGTCAAGTTTAGCAATTCTTGGCTTAACCATAAAGCCCAAAGATTTCCTCCAATTTTTTTCTAAAAGATTTATAGTTTTATATTTTACATTTAAGTCCATGTTCCATTTTGAATTAGGTGTGAGGCTGAGGATGAAGTTCACTTTTTGCCTATAGATGTCCAATTGTTATAGCACCGTTCATTGAAAAAGCTGTACTTAACCCATCAAATTGATTGTGCACCTTTGTCAAAAATCTGTTGGCCATTTTTCTGTGGGTCTATTTCTGGGTTCTCCGTTCTTTCTATTGATCTGTGTGTCGATCCCTCTGCCAGTACTGCAGTCTTGATTACTAGAGCTAGATAATATGTCTTGAAATTGGTGGACTAATTTCACTTTGCTCTTCTTTTTTGAATTTTTTTAAGCTATTTTAGTAATTTGTGTTTTTATATAAATTTTAGGATAATTTTGTCAACATCTTCAAAAAACTCTTGGTGGAGTTTTGATAGAAATTGTGTTAAACTTGTATATAAAATTGGAGATAATTGATATGTCTACTATGTTGAGTCTTCCAGTCTACAGAGTCCATCTCTTCATTTGTTAGATCTTTGATTTCTTTCAACAGTTTTGTAATTTTTAGCATATGGTTCTTATGTCTTGTTAAATTTGCATGTATTTTGCTTTTTAAAAAACAATTATAAATTGTATGCTAAGTCTCCCAATCATTGTTAGTATGTAGGTGTACAATTGATTTTTGTATAGTTATCTTAGATCCTGCAACCATGTCCTGCAACCTTGTTGAATGCACTTTTTAGTTCTAGTAAGTTTTTTGTTTTGCATAGATTCCTTGGGGTTTTCTATGTAGAAAGTGATGTCATTTGCAAATAGGAACACTTGTTTTTTTCCTCTCCAATATGTATGCCTTTTATTTCCTTTTCTTGTCTTATTGCAGTGGCTAGAACTTCCAATACTATGCTAAATAAGACTGATGATAGTGGACATCCTTGCTTTGTCCCCCGTTTTAAAGGAAAATCATTCAGTCTTTTGTGAGTAAATATAATGTTAGCTGCAGGTTTTCTGTAGATGCTTTTTATCAAGCTGAGGAAGTTTCCATTTATTCTAAATTTGCTGAGAGTTTTTATCATAAATTGGTGTTGTATTTTGTCAAATTTTTTTTCTGAGTCCATTTATACTATCATGTAATTATTATTCTTTAGCCTGATGATATGGTAGATTATATTGATTGATATTTAAATGACAAACCATTGCTGCATAGCTGGAATAAATCCTGTCCAGTTTTGATGCATAATTAATTCTTTTTCTATATTGCTAAACTCTGTGTGCTCATTTTTTGTTAAGAATTTTTGCATCTATACTCATACGTGATATTCGTCTGTAGTTTTCGTTTTTACAACTATCTTTGTCTGCTTTCAGGGTCAGAATAAGACTAGCTTTATAAAATGAATTGGGAGCTATTGCCTCCTTTTCTATTTCCTGGAAGAGATTGTCTAGAATTGATGTTAATTCTTATTTAAATACAATTTAGTATTGAAATCATCTAGGCCTGGAGATTTTTTTTTGGAGAATTTTTAAATTATAACTTTGTTTTTCTTTGTAGATACAGGGCTATTAAAATTATCTATTTCACAGCAGGTGAGTTGTAGTAATTTATGCTTTTCAAGAAATTGGTCCATTTCATTCAAGTTGTCTAATTTATGTCTATAGAGCTCTTCATGGTATTCCTTTATTACCCTTTTGATAACTGTAGGGTCTGTAGTGATATTTTCTGTTTTGTTCTTGATAATGTTAGTTTGTCTTCTCTCTTTTTTCTTTGTCAGTCTTGCTAGAAATTTGTCAATCTTATTGATCTTTACATTTCATAGAATTTTCTTTTTTGTTTTCCTGTTTTTAATGCCACTGGTTTATGCTCTTACCTTAGTTATTCCCTTTCTTCCACTTGCTTTGGGTTTAATTATATATTCTTTCCATATGCTTTAGCTATATCCCACAAATTTTGACATATTTTCATTTTAATTTACTTCAATATATTTTTTATTTTCCTTGGGACTCCCTCTTTGATTCATGGATTATTTAGAAGTGTGTGTGTGTTATATTTTCAAACATTTGGAGGTTTTTCTGTATCTTTCTGTTATTGATTACTAGTTTGATTTTGCTCTGGTCAAAGTACACACTCTACATGAATTCCATTTTTTTAAACTTTTTTGTTAAGATTTATTTTATGGCCCAGGATATAGTCTATCTTGATATATGTTTCATAGGCTATTATAAAGAATGTGTGTTCTGCTACTGTGGAATCACATGCTTCATAAATGTCAATGAGCTCCTGTTGGTTGATATTGTTGTTCTTTTTATCCTTGCTAAGTTTCTGTCTAGTTGTTCTATAAACTGTTGAGAAAGTAATATTCAAGCCCCAACTATAATTATGGATTAGTCTATTTCTCCATTCAGTTCTATGAGTTTTTGCTTCATGTTTTTTGTAGCTCTGTTGTTAGGTACATACATGTTTCTGATTGTTAAATCTTCTTGGTTGATTGATTCTTTTGTCATTATGTAATGCTTCTCTCTGTCTCTGGTAATTTTCTTTGTTCTGAAGTGTTCTTCATCTAATATTTATATAGCCACTCCTGCTTTCTTTTCTAAGTAAACTTTTTTATTTTAGGATAGACTTAGAGTTATGGAAATGTTGTGAAGAGTTTCCCTATGTCTCATGCCCAGTTTTCCTCATGAACACCTTACATTAGTATGATACACTTGTCACAAGTAATGTGCCCATATTGATCCATTATTAATAACTAAGGTCTATACTTTATTCAGATTTCCTTAGTTTTCACCTAATGTCCTTCTTCTGCCCAGGATTCCATTCAGGTTACTACATTACATTTAGTCATCATTGTCTCCTTAGGATTCTCTTGGATGGGACAATTTCTTAGACCTTCCTTGTTTTCGATGACCTTTGGAGGAGTACTGGCAAGATATTTTATAAAATGTCCCTTGATTGGGATTTGTCTGATGTTTTTTCTCATAATTAGAATGGGGTTATGGGTTTTGGGGAGGAAGACCACAAACACAAAGCGCCCTTCTTATCACATCATATTAACAACATATACCATCAACATGATTTGTCACTGGTAATGTTAACCTTGGTCATCTGGATGACAGAGTGTTTGTCAGTTTTCTCTACCAAAAATTTACTCTTCACCCTACCCCTACCTCCAACTCCCCACCCCCTGCTTTCTTACTGTACTTTTTGGAAAGAAATTCATTAGGCACAGTCCATACTTAAGGAATGAGGAGTTATGTGCTATCTCCTTGAAGGGAGAATATTTGTCTATTTTTTCCATTTATCTATGATTGAATAATTTATTTATGACAGTATGGACTCGGATATTTATTTTAGGTTATGATCTAACACTGCTTTATTTGTTGTTTAAATTGTCCCAGTCTTTGTCTCTGGGATCTCTTTGGGTTGGCTTCTGCGTTCCTTTGATAGACTCCCATCATCATGTTTTGTGGATTTTGGCTTAGTTTTGAGGACTTTCTTGCTTTCTGACATTAAAAGATGATCCAGGATCATCTCAGATAGTCTATGCCCCAGATGTAGTGCCAGCCATTTCCCCAGAGAACTCTGATTTCTTTTGTTGAAGAATGATGTTAGAAATCAAGATCTGGGCACCAGGTGTGCTCCTGGGGTGACATTGCTTCTTGGCTCTCTCAGCAGAGAGAGCAGAAAACTCTATGTGTGTGTACTAACCTGTGTATACACACATATCTATAAATATTTCAATATGTATCCATCTGTATCTATATTAGATACAGACATGAGTTTATATCCATATCTCCAGCTCTAATCAATCACCCCACCCCATTATAGCCTTCTCCTGTTGCTTGTCTCTAACTTCCTATTCCAATAGTGAGAAACTTGACTTCAAAATTCACCATTTACTTAAGTTTTCAAAACTATATATATATATACATATGTACAGTTTTCTTCTTCTTCTTTTTTTTTTTTTTTTTTTGAGATGGAGTCTTGCTCTGTCGCCCAGGCTGGAGTGCAGTGGTGCAATCTTGGCTCACTGCAAGCTCCGCCTCCTGGGTTCACTGCTTATACAACCCTGCACAAGCCCTCTTGCCCATCCCTTTCACAGTTCCCTTGGCTCAGCCTCTCCCTTCTCACAGGAACCGCAGCAAAGTGGGCGTGGAACAGCCACTAGCACGTCCATTGAATGACAGGAAGGGAGAGGCTCTGACCTTGGGCCTTGAGGGGTGACAGTTCTTCCTTCCACATCTGTTCTCATGGGGCCTGGAGGTGCATGGATGAGGTTGGTCCATGCCATCATGGCTCTCAGGCCACCACCAAGACCAGAATGAAATGATGTGAATATCCCACACTACAGATGCTCCTTCCCCTCATAGACTTCCCCCAGCCCCCCAACCCTAATTCTATCCCTCTACTGAGATGAGGCCCAGCTTTCGTCAGAAGCGCCAGGGACTATGGGCTGTAGAACTTGAGGCTTCTGTCCATGCCTGTTGGGGCAATGAATTTCTTGTGATGCCTGAAGGCCACCAACTCCATCCATGTTTCTGCAAAGGACATAGTCTTGTTCTTTTTTATGAGTGCATAGTATTCCCTCATGTATATGTACCACATTTTTTTTTATCCGGGAACCACTGATGGGCATTTAAATTGACTCCATATCTTTGCTATATAGGCTCTTGTAAAGAATGTGTGTTCTGCTACTGTGATTCCATGTTTTATATATATATCATGGCAAAACATAGCATATATATATATGCTAGAATTAAAAAGTTTAAAAGTCAAAAAATAACAGATGTTGGTAAGGTTGCAGATAAGAGGGAACACTTATACACTACTGCTGGGAATGCAAATTAGTTCAACCATTGTGGAAAGCAGTGTGGTGATTCCTCAAAGAATTAAAAGCAGAATTACCATCAGATCCAGCAATCCCGTTATTGGGTATACACCCAAAGGAAAATAAATCGTTCTACCGTGAAGACACATGCATGCATATGTTCATAGCAGCACTATTCCAACAGTAAAGACATGGAATCAACCTAAATGCCCATCAATGGTAGACTGGATAAAGAAAATGTGGTACATATACTCCAGGGAATACTATGCAGCCATAAAAAAACAAGATTATGTCCTTTGCAGCAACATGGATGGAACTGGAGTCCATTATCCTAAATGAACTAATACAGGAACAGAAAACCAAATACTGCACGTTCTCACTTACAGTTAGGAGCTAAACATTCAGTACACACGGACACAAAGAAGAGAACAACAGACACCAGGGCCTACTTCAGGGTGAAAGGCAGGAGGAGGAGGATCAAAAAGCTGATACTATGCTTATTACCTGGGTGAAAAAATAATCCATACTCCAAACCTCTGTGACACACAATTTACCTATGAACAAACTGCACATGTACCCCTGAACTTAAAATAAATGTTAAAAAAATAATAAAATAAAATAAATTATGTATTTAGAACTTTTACATTAATGTAATTATTGGCCTATTAGGACTTAAGTCTGCCATTTTATTTTTTGTTTTCTGTTTGTTCTCTCTGTTTTTCATTTCTCTATTTCCTTTCACCTGTATTCCTGTGGTTACTGGGACTTTTTTTTTTTTATTCCATTTTGATTTATTGATAGTGTTTTGGAGTGTCTCTCTTTGTGTGGCATTTTAACTGGTTGCTCTAGGTATTACATTATACCTATATAACTTTTTTTTTTTCAGACAGAGTCTCACTTTGTTGCCCAGACTGGAGTGCAGTGGTGAGATCTCAGCTCACTGCAACTTCCACCTCCTGGGTTCAAGCAATTCTCCTGCCTCAGCCTCCCAAGTAGCTGCGATAACAGGCCCCCCCACCACCACACCCAGCCAATTTTTGTATTTTTAGTAGAGACGGGGTTTCACCATGTTGGCCAGGCTGGTCTCAAACTCCTGACCTCAAGTGATCCAACTGCCTCGGCCTCCCAAAGTGCTGGGATTACAGGCATGAGCCACCACATCCAGCTCATTATATCTATATAACTTTTCACAGTCTACTGGTGTTGACATTTTACCAGTGCAAGTGAAGTGTAGAACCACACCTCCCTTTATATTCCTTTGCCCTTTCTTATTTATAATATGTCTTAAATATTTCCTCTATATACATTTAGAAACTCATCAAACAGTGCTATAATTTTTGCTTCAATCATGAAACAATTCAGAAATCTCCAGAGGAGAAGGAAAATGTATTTGTCTATATTTTTGCCCTTTCCATTGTTCCTTCTTGTTCCTAATGCTCCAAGATGCCTTCTTTTATCATTGTCTTTCTGTTTAGAGAACTTCCATTCTTTTGGGTCTCTGGTGACAAATTATCTTAGTTTCCCTTCATCTGTGATGTCTTGATTTCCTCTTTCATTCCTGAAGGATATTTTCATGGCATATAGAATTCTGGGCTGAGATTTCTTTTCTTTTCTTTTCTTTTCTTTCTTTTTTTTTTTTTTTGAGACAGAGTCTCACTCTGTCATCCAGGCTGGAGTGCAGTGGCATGATCTCGGCTCACTGCAACCTCTGCCTCCCGGTTTCAAGCAATTCTCCTGCCTCAGCCTCCTGAGTAGCTGAAATTACCAGCACCCATCACCACACCTGGCTAATTTTTGTATTTTTAGTAGAGATGGGGTTTCACCATGTTGGTCACACTGGCCTCGAACTCCTGACCTCCATTGATCTGCCTACCTCAGCCTCCTCAAAGTGCTGGGATTACAGGGATGAGCCACCATACCCAGCCTGAGGTTTCTTTTCTTTCAGCTCTTAGGAAATGCAGTGACATTTCTTTTTGGCTTCCTTGGTTTTTAATGAGAAACCCAGTGTCATTTGAATTGTTTCTCCTCCAGGTAAGGTGTCATTTCTCTCTTGCTGCTTTCAATATTTTTCATTTGTCTTTGGTTTTCACTATAATGTGAAAGTTTCACATTAAATTTTACCGTGATGTTTCTTGGGATACATTTCTTTGAATTTATTTTGTTCGAGGGTCACTCAGTTTCTTGAATCAGTAAATTTATGTCTTTTGACAAATTTAGGAAGTTTTCAGCCATTATTTCTTTGAGTACTTTTTCAGCCCTCATTCTCCTCTTCTTCTGGAACTCCGATGACAATAAATGTTAGAATTTTTTAATCATCCCACATATCCCTGAAACTCTCTTGTTTTTCTACTACTACTCTTCTCCTTCTCCTCCTTCTTCTTACTCTTCTGTCTATGTTCTCTTTGTTCAAACTGGGTAATATCTGTCGTTCTATCTTCGAGTTTGTGGATACTTTTCTCTGTCCCTTCTACTGTTAAGCCCATCATTGAGTTTTTAATTTCAGTTACTGTATTTTTCAGTTTTAAATTTCTCATTTGGTTCTTCTTTTTATCTTCTATTTCTTTGCCTAGATTTTCTATTTTTCACTAGTTTCAGGTGTGTTTGTAATTGCTTTTTGAAACATATTTATCATATTTGCTTTAAATCTTTGTCAAATAATTCTAACATTTCATCATCTCAGTATTGGTATATATTGATTGTCTTTTTCATTCAAATCGAGGTTTTGCTGGTTCTCAATAAGACAAGTGATTTTTGACTGAAACCTGGACATTTGGGGTATTATGTTGTGAAATTCTGGATTCTATTTAAACCTTCTGTTCCAGTTGGTTTCTTCTGAGATTGCTCCAGCAGCAAAAGTGGAGACACTATGCTGTCTTGTTACTGCCAGGTGGAAGTAGAAGTTCATGTTCTCTACTTGTCCTTTATTAATGCCTGGGTGGGGGCGGGGGGGGGGAAGATCCTTGTTCCTACTAGCCCAGAGTGGCAATTCTACCTCCCCACTAGGCTCCATTGATTCCACCCCTGTGGGAGACAGGGAGGGATTCCTCATTATTCCTAAGTCCAGGCTCTCCGTGTATTCTCCATTGACAGTGCAGTGGCAGGAGCTAAACCGTTTTCCTCTATAATACTTGCTGTCAAAAATGAAGCTGTGACGAACATCTGTGCTCCAGTGGGAGGATCTAGAGTCTTAGAGGTAGAACTGCTGATAAGAGAAAATGCTTATGACACTTTGAGAGCAGTGCTTTTCAAATTGGGCATTCCAAGGGGTGCTGAGGACTTCATGAGGGAGCATAGGGAGCTACACGGGTGTCAGGCAGGTGGGGATTTGGGTTCTCCACACTAATTCAGCAGGAGAGGCCCCCCTCTCCCCTGTCCCATTCACTCAGCTCTGAGCCAGATTTCATTTGAAACATTAGTTCCATGGCTGAAAAAAGAGAAAGCATTTGGAAACCACGGTGAAAATATCTGAGTTTCTCTCTATTTGTGGATGTCTGTGATGATATGAATCATAATCCATCCCAGCCACGTTTCTGAGGCTGCTTGGGGAAGGAGCCATGAACCGGAGTATAACTGGCTATAAGAGCCTTTGAAAATAATGAATTTGCCATCAGATTATCTTAAAATGCAAACCATCTTGTTGCATTTAAAACAGCATTTAATTTATAACAAAGCTAATTAACACATAATTTTTCAGACATATATCAATTATGCGAAACGACGTGCACCTGTACTAAAATTCCTTGGTTCACCGATTCGAAGAAGAACATCAGCAAGAACATCAGCTCAGATGGGCCCTTAGAGAGCAACAATAGATTTGAAATAAGGGACAAGCCAGGAGGTTGCCGGGGGGCGGGTAGGGGGATAGTTGCAAAAATGTTCTGAACTTTAAAATAACGGTCCCTTGCAAACAGAAGTTTTTTCTCCAAAGTGTCTCTCCTCCAGATCTCCCACCTACCATTTCCACCCTGCATGTGATCTCACTTCTAGAGGCAGCTGCCTCGCGTTCAGCTTACGACACCTTCAGAAGCTTTGCTAATAAACGCATATCGAAAAAGCGTTCTGCCCAGGGGGACCAATTTCTTTTTCCACCACCCGTGGCTTCTCAACATGAAATTAGAGGCAGAAGCAAGTAATTGCAGCTGGTGGCAGCTCCCAAGGTTTAGCTACTGCCAAGGGATCTGGTCCATGCCTCGTCCCCTCTGTTTCTCCCTCCTCTCATCCAAGGACCAAGCAAAATATGGCGCATGACCTGCAAGAAGGTGACCCTCCCAGCTAGAGCACAGCTCTCTGAGTAGCAGTTCTCAGGAAGCCTGTGAGCTAGCCCAGCCAGGGGCTTTTCCAGGCTTTGTCCCAATTGCAGGGCTTGGAGAATATTGCCAGCCTTCAGTCCCAACTCAGGACCATCAGTGACCTCATGGGGACCTCACTTTGGTGGGAGAGGTTGGAGGATGATGCTCTTCTCCCAGGGAAGTAAGCCTAAGGGCAGATTCCTCTCTCTGCCCTGGGGGAGAAAGTGAAAGGGAGGGGGGGCTTCTCACGGTGCCCATCTGGCCCTGTGGAGAGTTGCTGGTGACATTTCAGTCAGTCATCCAGTCAAACTCATGTGTACCAAAAAAAAAAAAAAAAAAAGGCAAGTAGAATGTGCCGAAGGCTTGGAGTCAAGGATAGCATCATGATTTTCGGCTTCAGCTAAGAAACGATGGAGTTGCTGAGACGTTGGGAGGCGTACATAGCTTTTGGGGGTAGAAATCAGGAGTGCAGGCTTGTCAGGGAGGCAGTTGGATTTATGACCCCAGATTTCAGGGCAGAGGGCTGGTCTGGAGACAGAAATGAGGGAGGCACCAGCTGGTTTGGACATTCTTTCCCCAACGACTTCATACCTGGCAAGGCCTCACTCCCCACTGGTGGGCTGGGTGTGTGCTCCCCCGGGGGCCCTGCCCACCTGCCCTCTCTCCCTGCGGAGAGGGGCCTCCCCTGGGGGCCCTCCACTCCTGCCAGCCGAGCTCCTGGGCTGGCGAGTTCTCTCTGTGCTCAGGCCCCAAACGGAACACCCTCTGATAAGATTCCCCAGCCCGCTCACGGCTGCCCACCCACTCCAGCCAAGTGTCACGGAAGGAATGTGGTGGCAGCTGGGCCCGAATCACAAGACAGAAACTCCCAGGACACGTAGGTCAAGCCAGGAAGTGCCTCCTGAAAGGGAGAAGCCCGAACAGGCTGTGGATGGGCGGGGGCTCAGAGGAAACCAGCGCCGGTGAGTCAGCCTGCAGTTCTGTTGGACAGAGTGTGGGCTGCCAGAGAAAACAAATTCCTCCAGCAGGTTTATCTCCTTGTGGAGGAGGCCTAATCAGCAGCACGAAGTGGCAAAGGAGGGAGGCCATATGCTCCTGACCTGGCTGAGCTGCCCATGCCCAGATCAGCTGGGTCAGCCAGGCCGAGCGCCTGGTTCCAGGATGGAGGCTCGCTTCTGGTGGGTCCTGGGTAGGGCAGAGGCCCCCGTACCAAGCCAGCCAGATCCATCCCATCCTAAACCCTCCAGGGGGATGGAGCTCCAACAGAAATGAGGAGGGGCAGAAAGGAGACAAATGAAAGCAAATGTGGGTGCAGAATTTCTGAGGTGCCACAGGAAACTTTCCACGGCCACATGCTGTGCTTTCAGCGGGAAATGTGTTAAGCTTGGCAATGCCAGGGAGGGCCACAGTCCAGGGGAGGTGAATGGTGGCTTCTGGATTTGTGCAGCGCACACTCTGCCCTGCCATCCCAGGGGCCCTGGATGGAAGGTCAGAATTGTTTATCTATATGGCTTCAGTGATGTTAGGAGAGGCACATTCCCGTCCTCAGCAGGTGCATTTGGAGAATCCATAGCACCTAAGAAAACAGGACAGGTGGGCCCTGCTCAGTGGAGCAAGTCACCTGCCCCTTAACAAGGACCACATGTAACCACCCTCAGTTCTTCCTCCACTCCTGCTTCCTTCTCCAGGGGTTCTCGGAGTGTGGCTCCCAGTCCGGCAGCACCAGCACCACCTGGGAACTTGATAGAAGTGCAAATTCTTGGGCCCTCCCAAGACCTGCTGGATGGGAAACTCTGGGGTGGGGCCCAGTTGTGTGTTTAATAGCCTCACCCCGCCACCTTCCCCCAGGAAGAAGCATCTTTCTCACCTACACAGCCTGGGGACAGGCAGCTCTGGCCTTGGAATCACTAGGGGAACTTTTAAAAGTGCCCGTGCCTGGGTCTCACCCCTACAGATTCAGATTTCTCTGGTCTGGGTTTTAGCCTGGGCATCAGGATTTTTGGCCGTTTTGCAGGCTGAAAGTGCTTCTGTGTTCTGGGGTGCTGGGCTCAGGGTCATCACCTGGAACCACGAACCGTGAGATGGAGGCTTGCACTTGACACCTTGCAGGTCTGACCCTCATGCCTGGGGAGACAGCTCAGCTCAAGAGAGGTGCTTGGTCTTCGGTGTGCACCGGAATCATGCCTGGGCTGTGAGGGGGGTGCCCAACCATGCAGATTCCTGGGAGTCTTCCCCAGACATCCCAGTTTGGTAGGCCTGGAGTGGGGCTGGGGAGTGTGCATTGTGAGCAATGTCCTGGGTGATTCTGATGTGTGCTCAGGGATCTTCCCTTTGAGAGCCACAGAACAGGGACATCTGAATGAGGTTCTGCTTCCATCTCTACCACTCACCAGCCACAGGCCCCCAGCAAGCCCCTTCACCTATGGTTGCTTTGTGCGTCACTTGGGAAAAACAGCAGCCTCCCTGGACCCTCAGCACAGTCCTGAGAGCACATGGATCTGGGCAAGCCTGGCCGCTGTGGATGGCAGGACAGACAGAAGGAACTGCTCGACTGTCCTCCGGCCACCTACAGTCGGGCTGCGTGGAAGGAGTAATACTTACTGAGACTGCCCAGCAGAGGTGGCAAGTGTCGTGGGTGCCACTCGCAGCTCCCAGCAGCCGCAGGGAGGGGGCTGTGGGTCCCAGACAGGCTTTGGGGTGCAAGGCAGGAGAAGGGGCAGGCCCTGAGGTCCCAGGAGCTGGATCTGAGACCAAGAGGCTGCAGGCGCCAGGGAGCTCCTGTTTTCTGATGGGCTTCATGACCTTCGAGACTTCAGGTTCTGTTCAGCTGCCCCTGACCACAGCCGACCACAGCCACTGACAGGAGTTTCGTTTTCTTATAGAGCAAGTCCAGAAGCAGGCAGGGCTGGTGGAGCCACATGAGGAAGTGCTGGGGATCCAGGCTCCTTTGAGCATCCGGCTCTGCCATCCCAAGCATAGACTCTGTCCTCGGAGTCACCAGATGGCCACCCCCAGCCGGACTCCGCTTCTGCATTCAGGCAGGAAGCAGCGAGGAGACAGGGCGGTGGCTGTGTCTGGAACACCACACTTCCCCAGGCGTCCCGGCACCCTGCCACGTGCAACTCACTGGTCAAACTGGATCCCCTCCAGGTCTCAGCTTGGGGGAAAGCTGAGAAATGTGGCTGCCTGGAACAAAAACCAGGTGGTGAGGTGGAGGGTGGAGGCGGGGCAGGAGCGGAGTGGGCTCCTGTCTGGTCTCAATGGACTCGATGCTCCTTGCCACCTTGGCCACACACAGCAGGGTCACAGTGACCCCACTCCCAGATGGCCACCGGGCAGAACAGGGCCTTCTGCTTCCCGACACTGGACTCACAAAGCCTATAACATATCCCCTGGCTAGAAAGAGCTCACTGAAGTCATCACAGCCAAGCAGTGTGACCTGGGACGCGTCTCTGTGCCCAAGAGCCACGGTTCCCCTGACATTCCCGACTACCCGTGGTGCTTCTAGGAATCAAGTGAGGATACGATTGTGAGAACAACTGAAGGGTTAAAAGGCTGGCAGAAGTACAGAGGATGAAGCCCTGACTCAACCATTGCCCACCTCCCTTCTTCCTCATCATCCCTCAATTCAGACCTAGGTAGGATTTGCCTCTCTGACCAGGTAGGATTTGCACCCACACCCTCTTCAATTCTGTTCCTACCACGGGGCGCTCGTGTCTCCCTCCAGCAGTCACTGGCTCTGGAACGAGGGTCCGATGTCTCTGTGTCCCGCACACCGCCAGGCCCTGCGATTAGGTGGCGGGGCCTCTGCCCTGCTCCAGGCCGCATGGGTGTCTGACCTTGGCCGTCTCGTGGCCTTTCTCAATTAGCATTTCTTCACCTGTACAGAGGAGATAATAATGTTGCCTCAACCCAGGTGGAGGCTAGGAGGAAAGGCAAACAAAAGACCTAGCAATGGCAAACCTAAACAGCCCTGGAAATGCTTCATAATCAAAATGTTTTCTCCCTCTTTTGAAAGCAGAAATGGAGGGAGCATGTGAAGGATGGACAGAGGGGTGATGGGTCACTGCTTTCCTGGGCAGGAGGAGAGAGGAGGAGGAAAGGGGGAGGTGGGTTGCTGGAGGCAGGTCGGGAGGGGGCTGGGAGCAGCCCCTCTGTGAGACTGTGAGGTGCATGAGAAGGGACCGGGTGGCCAAGGGACACTGCCACTCCACTCAGCAGGTATGTGCTCCAAGGCATTGTGTTACTACATGATTTTCAGGACACTGAGGGTGAGATGTCCCTCTCTGGGCTCTGCATGGTGACCACCAGCTTCATAGGGGTGCTGGATGGGAGAGGACCGTGGGCATGACTCAATTCCACTTATTTAGGGGCAAGGAGGGCAGAGAGTGTCTAGAACCTCTGAGCAGGGAATTTGGGTTGCCACAGTGATCAGAGCCCCACTGCTGGGGCTTCCTCCTGGGGTGACCTGGAGGTTGTCCCAAGACCCTGCCTTCACCTTCACAGCCAAGAGGTTCAAATGGGGTTCGTGAGACAGAACCGGCCTTCTGAAGGAGGACTCCAACGTCCTCTCCTCCCAATGCACAGTTTCGTTCTTGGTTTTATAATGGCAAGTCTCTGGGTGCACAGGCTCCTGCGAGTCGGGCTCTGAGCTTTCTGGCTCGTCACAGGGAAGTCATAACCTTTCCACAGACACAGGTGTCAGCGTTCCTTTTGCACATCCTCTAGCTTAGGGGGAAGGAGCGGGAAGCTGAGGCTGAGGCTTGTGATTATGCAACCAGGAAAGGGCTGCTCTAGTGCCGAAAATAAGGGTTTGGAGCTCTGCTCTTAGACAGAAGGCTCAAGGGGCGGGGGTCTGGTCATTGTCTTCCAGTGGGTGGGAGCTTTGTTCTAAGCGTGGCTTGTCCTTCCTGTGAGTAGCTGACCTCACTGCGGAGAGGGGGTGGTTGGAACGAAGCCAGAGAGACGGGGCTTAGACACAGGGAGTGGTTTCCCGACCGACAAGGTGAAGACAACAAACCACTGGCATGGGTGGAGAAGAGTCTGGCCCAGGGATCATTTTCATAAATTATTATTTAAAAAATACTATAAAACCGATACTTGCACATGGTGCCCAAATGTGAACACTATGGTAGGGCTTCTCAAAGTGGGGCTCCTGGAGCAGCAGCAGCGGCTGCAGCCTTGCCTGGGAACTTGCTGGAAATGCAGATTCTGCCTCCTCCCCGCCTCACCACTCACCGCCAGACCTGCTGAATCAGACACCCCGGGGCTGGGCCCAGCAGACTGTGTTTGAACAAGACCTCCAGGGGACCCTGAGGCACCAGAGTCTGAGAACCCTACGATACAGAGTGGAGACCACAGAAGGCAAACTTCTTACTCCCAGGGCCGTTGCCTGGAGGTACCTTCCTTTATTCACGTTCTCACACAGATGGGATCACTCCCAGCACCACACTGCTCAGCGCTCCACTCTTTCACCTAATAAATAGATCTTAGATCCACCCACCTTTTGCCAACTCCAGAACTTAGGTATCAACCTCATTCTGCTTTTTTTTTGTTTTGCTTTGTTTTGTTTTGTTTTGTTTTGTTTTGAGACGGAGTCTCCCTCTGTTGCCCAGGCTGGAGTGCAATGGTGCGATCTTGGCTCACTGCAACCTCTGCCTCCTAGGTTCAAGTGATTCTCCTGCCTCTGCCTCCCAGGTAGCTGGGTCTACAGTTGTGCACCACCACGCCCAGCTAATTTTTTTTGGTATTTTTAGTAGAGATGGGGTTTTACCATGTTGGCCAGGCTGGTTTCAAATTCCTAACTTCAGATGATCCACTCGCCTCGGCCTCCCAAAGTGCTGGGATTACAGGCGTGAGCCGCCACGCATGGCCAACCTCATTCTTTTTTATACCTGTGTAGAATTCCTTTCCAGGGGAAGAGGGGCATAATTCATTCAGCCATTGCCCCATCCATGGCATTTAGGCTGTTTCTAGATGGTTACTCTCTCAAAGGTCGGTGCCGTAAGCATTCCTGTGAATCTGTTTCTGGGGTAGATACCGCCTAGTAAACCATTGCCGGGTGGAATGGTGTTTGCAGTGCCAATTTTGCCAGAACCTAGATAGCCCTAAAACAGGCTCCATCAATTTATATTTTCTCCCAAAATATAGAAAACATTCCCTTTTGCCGTTCTTTCATCAGTACTAGAATTGTGAGTCTCTTCCATTTTGCCAATCTGACAGGTGAAAATGGAGAGTCAGCATTTTGATTTGCATTTCTTTAACTATGAGTGTCCTTGGGTGACTTTGCACATAGAAATGATTCATAGCCAATTCTATTTCTTCTGTGAACTGTCTGCTCACAGCTTTTCTCCCTGCCTCCCACCCCATTTTTCCTTTGGGTTGTTGTACTTTTTCTTATTGATTGGAAGAGCTCATTGTATATTAAAGAAAATGGAAATTATTGTATATTACAAGTGGTTTTCCCTGGCACTTCTTTTGTCTTTTGTCTGAGTTGTGGCGGTGGCCATTATTGTTGTTATTATAGGACATGAAGTGGTTTCTGTGAATGATGTTAAATGTATCTGGTTTGATGCTTCTGGTTGCATGTTATGTTTTAAAAAGTTTTTTCCACTTTGATATATATTTTTTTAAATTCACGTTTTCTTCAAGTTCTTCAAGTCCAAGCCTGAGCTCCAGGACTAGACAATTTGGGTTCAAATCCTGGCTCTCCTGATTCTTGGGTGACTCCATGCCTCACTTTTCTATTCTGTAAAGTGGGGATAAGGAAACCTGCCTCATAGCATCAGGTTGGGTGTGTGCTTCTCTAGGGGAGGCCTCCTCAAATGCTCAACTGAAGAAGGTTAATCATGCCTGTAATCCCAGCACTCTGGGAGGCCGAGGCGGGTGGATCACCTGAAGTCAGGAATTCGAGACCAGCCTGGCTAACATAGTGAAACCCTATCTCTACTAAAAATACAAAAAAAGAATTAGCTGGGCGTGGTGCTGCACACAGCTACTTGGGAGGCAGAGGCAGAAGAATCACTTGAACCTGAGAGGCGGAGGTTGCAGTGAGCCGAGATCGCACCATTGCCCTCCAGCCTGGGCGACAGAGCAAGACTCTGTCTCAAAAAACAAAAAAACAGGTGAACTTGAAAGATTCCCTGATGCCCCACTGGAACCGGCACCTGGATCAGACGGCCTTTCACAATTATTTCCAGGATCTCCCGGCTCCGAGAACTAGAGGCTTTCCCTGCACCTGGACACATGACTGCCTCCTTCACCGCTGCTTCTCCACCTAGACGGGGGAACTCCCCAGGAAAGGGGTTCAGGTTCTGCCTTGGAGGTTGGCAAGCCCGGAGGAATTGTGGGGTCCCTGGGAGGCTGTTATGGGCTGAACTGCGTCCTTTTTCAAAGTTCTTGTTGAAGTCATAACTCCCTGTACTTCCGAATGTCACCATATTTGGAGACAGGTAATTAAATTAAAACGAGGTCAGTGGGGGTTACGAATCCAGCCTGCCTTGGTGTGCTTAGAAGAAGACGACATTTGCACACAAGGGAAAGATAATGTGAGGACACAGGAAGAAGGTGGCGGTCTACAGAGCAAAGAGAGAGGCCTCAGAAGAAACCAAGCCTGCCAACATCTCTATCTCAAACTTCCAGCTGCCAGAATCCTGAGAAAACATGCTTCTGTTGTTTAAGCGACCGGGTCTGTGGTGTGTTGTGGTGTGTTGTGGCGTGTTGTTAGGGCAGCCAGAGGAGACTAGCAGAGACACCGTCCATGAGGCCTCCCTGCCTCTGCTTCTCTAGACCCCAAGCTGGGTGGGGAGTGGGGATTATCTGGGCGTCTTTTACCCCTTATGTGATGCTGCAGACCATGATCCAGGTGCAGACAACTGTTCTCTCCGTTCTCTCTTTCCCCCTCCCACAGTCACCCCTCTCCCCCCACCGAATAATATGAAAGACAATATGTGGGGCTTTGGGTCTGGACGAAGATCAAAGCCAAAGGACAGGTGCTCAGGCAGAGTGTGAGGAGGCTTCCTTCACTGGGCGAGGACAGAGACATCCACGTGGACCTCCCGAAAGCCCTGGCAGACCCCCAGAGGCCTGCACGCAGCTGCAGCAAAAACAGGTGTGGGGGCCGCAGGAAGCTGGCAGCCTCCACAGGCCCCGCGCTGGGGAGTGCAGCACAGCGGGTGGACGGAGGTTAACGTGGGGGAAGAGTGATGGGGAAAGCGCGTGGCACCTGGCTCTGAGATTGCGGGTCCTCCCTGCAGGCTGGCCCGGAGATTGTGGGCGGGGCCTCCTCGGGGCAGTGGGCGTGTCCAGGCACTGCGCTGACCCCCGCCCCGCCCCCCTTGCCTCCCCTTCCTCTGTCTCTGCAAGCATGCCAGCTTGACCCCAGAGCAATGGGATGTACAGGGAGGGGCAGGAAAATCCATCTCTGGGGGAGATGGATTGCAATTTAGAGGCTTCTCCCGAGCTTCAGGGACGAGGAGCCGCAGGTCAGAGTGGAGGGTAAACCTGCTTGGAGACTTGATGCCTCCCTTCACTGTCCCGCGGGCCCAGAGGAAGGGTTTTCATTTAGGGCCAGGCAGGGCAAGGGCCTCAGAGCCTTCCACAAAAAATGAGGACCCTGCCTCTCTAAGACGCCCGGACCCCTGCATGGTAGGGAATCCCCGGCCCCAATACCAGGGCAGAGCTGGGCTGGGGGCAGGGTGGTTGGGGTTGCAACTCTCCTCCTGCGATCTGGTCCTGAGGCCCAGACAGGCCCGAGTGCTGTCCCCCACTTGGCTCTGCCCGCTGGCGAGGCTGCGTCTGCTAATGAGCTGCCAGCTGCTGAGTGGCTCTCAGCAGCTGCCCTGTCCCCGGCCAGGTGTGTGCGCCCCAGGCGCGCAGGCAGCGGGGAAGGCCGAGCGCCACTTGTAAAAGGTAATAACCCATTGCCGCAGGATAATCGCCCCTCCTGCGACAGGCAGACTTGATCTCATTAGCGATCCTGCAGAAAGTCTGGAGAGGACTCCTGCCCCCCCGGGGTAAGGGCGGCACTCAAGACGGAGAAGGTGCACCATCTGCTTCAGGTGCAAATGGGACCAAGCTCCAAGTTTCCTGAGAATATGGAGGCAAAGGAGAGACAGGGCAAAGAGAGAGGAGGAGACTCACACTCCCAGTGCTCCCTGTGTGCGTGTCCCCGCCTGGCTGGTGCCTTGGCTATGCAAACCCCGCGTGAGCAAGCTGGACTGCCCTTCCTCTGTGGACCAGAGGAACCCTCCTCTGCTGGGAAGAGCTCTCGTCCAGGCCATCACTTCACCCTGGCTCTTTCCTCTGAGCTCCTGTAGTGCTGTTGCCTGCACCACTGGGGTTGAAGGAAAGAATCGCCAACACCTCACTGCACTGGGGATATCTCTAAACTTCAGGTTCCATGATTTGTCCTGGGTCATATGTGGCCAGTGTCTGCTGGTTTGCTGGATTCCCCTCTCCTAATCTCTTTCTGCTATTCTAGGGATATTAACCTTTTTCTGGAGCATGGACACTTTTTGAGAACCCGATGGAAGCTATGGACCTCTTTCTAGAAAAATGTACATAAAATATAAAATGTCTGCAATGTCAGGGGGTCTGTGGATTCGCTGAAGTCCATTCAGGGACTCTTCAAGCCAGTGGTTTCTAAACTTCAAAGTGCATCAGAATCATCAGGGGCTTGTCAAAAATACAGATGTTCAAGCTTCACCAGCTGGTCTGGGGTGACAGGGAATCTGCATTTTGGCCAGTGCCTGAAGTTGTTTAGATGCTTGTTCTAGACCTGCACTTCAAGAAACACTGGTCCGTGGCCAGGCGCCGCGGCTCACACCTGTAATCCTGGCACTTTGGGAGGCCGAGGTGGGGGGATCACCTGAGGTTCAAGACCAGCCTGGCCAACATGGCAAAAACCCATCTCTGGTAAAAAATACAAAAAAAAAAAAAAATAGCCAGGCTTGATGGTGCGCTCCTGTAATCCCAGCTACTTGGGAAGCTGAGGCAGGAGAATCACTTGAACCCAAGAGGCAGAGGTTGCAGTGAGCCGAGATGGTGCCACCGCACTCCAGCCTGCATGACGGAGCAAGACGCCATCTCAAAACAAAACAAAACAACACAAAACAAGAGCAACAACCAGAAACACTGCTCCGGGCGTCTGTGGAGCCCAAGTGAAGACCTCGTTCAAAATCATCTCCAGATGTACAGGTCCTGATGTCCCAAAGGAAACTGCAAGCTCCCTTACAGAAGGGACCGAATCTTCAATCTCTGTACCCAGCCCCAGTGCCCTAAGACCTCATCCATAAGTACTCATTGTTTACCAAAACTCCTTACCGTTCCCCAAAGAGGACTCCAGGGAAAATCACAAACCAATTGCTGTGGGTAGACTCTTATTTTCTTGTAACCCCAATGGGGCCAAACAATGTTGCCTTGTTGTGATGTGATGAGATTCCATCCCCTACTCTCAATTTTTCCACCATTGGTAGCACTTAGAAGGGTCTTTGCAAAGACAAAAAGAATCCCCAGAGCTCATGGCTTTCCTGCCCGGCTGCACTAGCTGTGTGTCAGCTACCAGTTCAGTCAGGGCGACGGTGTGTGCTGGTGTTATTATGCCTCGGTGTTTGCTAGTTTGAATCTGGAATTCTAATCTGATTGACAAAGTAACTTTTACTCTAATTAGAACAGTAGGGTTTGTTCTTAATCTGCAACCATTTAATCTTCCGTCTCATTAATTGCACAAAGGGCTTTATGAATATGTAGATTGGGAAGGAAATAAAAGATTGTTTGACCTTGAAGAAACACATATAAAATAGGTATACACTCTCAACCTCCTGTTCCCTTTTATTATGCAGATGTGAAAATTGGTAAGGCTCCAAATCAGGCTACTGTGGGTTATCGACAATCTTGCAGCCAATTAGGATGCAGCATTCTGATAAGCCATACAAGTTTAATAATTAGTATAGTATTTACATGTGAGCTGCTTGCTGAGAATTTGCATGTAAATAAAAATGTGCCTATCAAAACCAGACAGCAGCAGCCCACTGATGAAAAATGTCAAAAAGGTCCAAAGTAAAACAGAAAAATGCTGTGAAGGAAGGGGCCATATGTCTCCAGCCTCAAGTTGAGTCCTCATTTGAAGGGTAAATGGCCTTCTGAGTATACCTTGTGTCTTGCCTTTTAGAGATATGGGTGATTTGTTCTCTGAAAAGTTTGGAACATAATGTCAGACAAGCTGACTGGCTGGTTAAAATTCTGACCCTACCACCCACCAGTTGAGAACCTCTCTGAGTCTCAATTTCCTCATCTGTAAAACGGGGAAAACCGCTGGGCATGGTAGCTCATGCTTGTAATCCCAGCACTTGGGGAGGTCGAGGCAGGTGGATCACCTGAGGTCAGCAGTTCGAGACCAGCCTGGCCAACATGGTGAAACCGTGTCTCTACTAAAAATACAAAAATTAGCCAGGCGTGGTGGCAGGTGCCTGTAATCCCAGCTACTTGGGAGGCTGAGGCAGGATAATCACTTGAACCTGGGAAGTGGAGGTTGCAGTGAGCCAAGACAGAGCCACTGTACTCCAGCCTGGATGACAGAGTGAGACTCTGTCTCAAAAAAAAAAAAAAAAAGAACAAAAAAAAAAACCGGCAGGGGGAAACCCCACCTTTCTTACAGACCTGTGTGGCTTAAGTTAAATAACATTGAACATGTTATTTCCTGGCACAAAAAGACTGCCCACAAAATGTGCATTTATTTATGTGCCTATTTCCTTTCTTCCTTCTGACTATATACACGGAAGACTAGAAAGTGTTTTCTCTGCAGCTGAATTGACCCATGGGGAGAAACTTGTTCTTGTCTCCAAGGAGAATGCTTGGAGGGAATAATGGCTCTCTATTTAGCAAACCACTGGCTTTTCTTGTGCCAAGGAGGGTTTATAAGTCAGAGCGAGGGAGACAGAAGTTCGTGGTTTGCTAGGGTGGCACCTGGCGTGATTGTCAATCACCCTAATTTCACATTCAGACTGCCCAGTATGAACCATGACTGAAACAGTCATGTGTGTCAGAGCTGAGCTGCCCAGGACCTCCAGCAAGGTCTTGAGAGGCCGCGTGGAGGAGAGGAGGGGTAGGCTGGGCAGCTGTTTGGGAAAGAGCGGGCACGGCTCCTGGCTGGGCGCAGTGGCTCACATCTGCAATCCCAGCACTTTGGGAGACTGAGCCGGGTGGATCACCTGAGGTCAGTAGCTCGAGACCAGCTTGACCAACATGGCAAAACCCCATCTCTATTAAAAATACAAAAAATAAAAATTAGCCAGGCATGGTGGCGGGTGCCTGTAATCCCAGCTACTCAGGAGGCTGAGGCAGGAGAATCACTTGAACCCAGGAGGTGGAGATTGCAGTGAGCTGAGATCGCACCACTGCACTCCAGCCTGGGCAACATAGCGAGACTCCGTTTCAGGAAAAGACAAAACAAAACAAACAAACAGAAAAAAACGGGCACAGCTCCTGAGGAATTGCTATGCTCCTGCCCTGTGCTGGACCACGTCTCTCCTGGCTCCCCAAACAGTACTCTACCCCTTTTTTACTAACCTGTTGTGGAATTAGGTCTCTCTGCAGGATATAAGGATTGCTGAGGGCAGCCTCAGGGCAGGTGCATGGAAAGAAGGTGGAGCCACCCATGGGAGCCCCGCACTTCCCTCACTCCAGGGGCTAGTGTTTAGCCAGTACTCCCAGTGATGGCTGCGCTGGTTATGAGGACCCTGCCATCCTTCCAGACTATGGCCCAGTACCCACTGCTGTGTCCCCATGGTTGGCTGACCTAGCCTTTCTCCAGGGCCCCCAGGGGACCCAGCATCTCGAAGATTAACAGCCTCACCCCACCCTGAAGTGGGCTCCAGGGTCCAGCACCAGCCCATCCATTGTCATGTTTTCTGATTGGGTGACTGCTCTCCAACACCAGTACATGTGGTGATATCACGTCTCTGGTTACCTATGTCTGCACCGAGCTCAAAATTCATCTTTGCCATAACATTTGCAATGGCAATCCTGTCTTTAAGGAGACTCAGCCTCATCACCCTTCAAGGGGAAACCCCGTATGCTCTTTTCCAGCGTGGTCCCATGAGTATTTCCGTGAATGCTGTGAAGGGGAGAGTTAGCCACCGAAGCACCCACTCTCGGCTCAATGATTTTGTACCAGGTGCCTGGGGTGTTGGGGCTGGCAGGGAGAGGGCACGGCTTGGGAGGAGAGGGTTTTCCTGGCTAGCGCGGGGCGTGATGTTTGGCTCCTGGCCTTTGACATAGTTGACTAATCCTTTCCACTGCCAGAAGCCTGCAGGGAATGGCATGTGTGGAGAAGATGGGGTGGGGTGGAGTGTTCTGAAGCAGAAGAAGGCAATCACATGACTATTATTGCTTTTAATCTTTACATGTGGAGCAAATGAGAGCTGAGAAATTTTAAGAGTTAATCAGCAGTTTTCAGATGACATAGTTCACATTCTTTTTTGTATTCAAACGCCAGCCAGAGAACTCTGGCAAAAAGATCAAGTCCATAGATGCTTGAGTGGTGGAAAAAATAGTGACACAGTTTTTCCATTGCAAATCAAAAAGATATGATCTTATGTTAGTACAGGGAAGTGTTTATGAGCAGTGGCATTAAAGGGAGCAAAACAAAAGTCAGTGTATATATACCAATTAAAAGTGTGTACAAACAGCTCTAAGCACGTCAACAAAGCTCAGATGCGATCACAAAGCTGTGCCTCTGGTATAGCGTTGGGCTCTCTTTTGAATGCAAAGTTGAGTTTTAAATTGTTCTGGTAAACATTAATCAGCAATCTTGACCAACTGTTCCGGGAGGAGGGTGGCATTCCCAGGGGCTATCCAAGTGTTTCATGGATGTCTGGTGCCAGGTCCTTTCTCTGAGCCCCAGCACAGGTGCTGAGACTACATCCCCCACTGCCTGTGGTGACCCACCTAAAGGCAACTGCAGATGGGGTGGGTTTACAATGCTCTCCAGCATAGGAGAGTGAGGGGGAAGCAGGATGCCGAACCGTGCACACTGCACAGCTACTGCCTGTGCCCAAAACACACCCAACCAAAAGGGACGAATATGTCCCAGAGTGCACAATTTGCCTCTGTCGTCAAGTTGGTCTTCAGGGAGTAGAGAAAAAGCTTGGGGATGGGAAAGAATGAGGCTTCACTCAATGCCATTTTGTGCCATTTGAGTTAAAAAAAAAAAAATACAAGCATTTCCTATTGCAAAAAGGAATTTACTAATTATTTAAAATATTTAAATGGGCCTCATCAATGCATACAGCTGGGCTCCAAACAAGACGCCCTTAGAACAGTTAAACCTAGTCCACACCCTTGAGTTCCCAGAGGGATTCCGTTCCCCACCCTCTGCCCCAGTAGTGGCAGCCTCCTCGGCTCCCTGCGCTTAGAGACAGCGTCTCGAAGGATCCATCCTTGAGCTCTTCCTTTCCCAAAGTCCTCACACCCACATTGCTTTCAGGAGAAGGAAAGTGATTGTGGGAATGAAAAAAAAGCAAAAAACAGGCACTGTGCTTAACAACAACAAAATCCAAGATAGCCTTTTGCAAATCAAAAAAGAAGCTGGAGGTAAACGTAGTTTGTACTTAGTATAGACAGGAGACGGAACATCCTCTTCCCCCAGCTGAGGAGGGGCATCGGAGCTGGGGCAGGCCGCAAGGTGAGCCAGACTTCAGGGAGGCTGGGAGGCTTTGGGTGGGAGAGCAAAGTGGAGCATGGAGTCAGGGGGTAGGGTTGACAGATAAAGTGGAAGACACTCAGTTAAAACCGAATATCAGATAAACAATGATTGTTTGTAAAGTATGTCCCATATATTGCATGGCGTTGCTGTAGAGGAGGAAGCCTCCACACAGATTCCGGGTGGGGATGTACTGGGTGAGCCCCCCCACCCCGCTACAGTGACATTGCAGACCCTTGTTCTGCTGGAGTCGCTGTCGTCCCACCTGGCATGAAGCCAAGCATCCTTAGAAACCATGATTCCAATGTTCTCATGTTATACATGAAACACCTGAGACCCAGCGGGCTTAAGCAAATTGCCTAGTCGCTTTATAGTTATCTACCCAGCAGGTGGTAGATGAGATTCTCCCTGAGACCAAGGCCTCCTGCTTACACCAGGAAGGTGTGGTGGGTGGCAGGGGTTGCCGAAGGCTGTGAGTTGCCACCGCGGCTGCCTGAGCCTGACTCACACTCAAGTGCTCAGGCTGGTCACCACCCAGATGAAGGGGTTCGGGCTTCACTGGGCATGTTCCCTGCCCTGCCCTGTGGGTCTCACAGTGTCAGGTTCATTTTCAGTCTTTCAGCTTTGGAAGAGCTTTGGAATGTCATTAAGACATTCGAACCCCTTGCTGGAACCCAGGTTGGCGTCAGTCTCCATGACCTATCAGTGTGACCATCACTAGTGGCGTCTAAACCACTAACTCACCCACTGGGGAGTGTGAAGCCCCAAGGTAAAATGCCACCTGCCTGGAACAGATGCCTCCCCACCATGTTCGTTGTGGGCCTGCTTCCAAATTGGACCACAAGAAAGCAGAGAAATGGAGGAACAACCAAGTCTAGAAGTCGGGACCACCTTGACCTGTCCACCTTACTGGACAGGAAGAGGAGTGGGGAGGTTAAGTCCCTTGCCTAAGGTCACCCAGGTCTTGAGCAGAGGAGCCAAGAGTCGCACCTGGGGAGTCTGACCGCAGATGCAGAGTGCTGAGTAACTCTTGGCTAGTCCATCTTTCCGGATGATCTCCGTGGTCCCCGGGTGATACGGGGACTGCAGTCCGCTCAGTCCCCCCGCTGCTAAAAGGCTGTGCAGGATGAGATTCTCCAGCCGCAGCTCTATGGAGAAGCCCTTCACTCCTGTCTCCATGCTCAGCCACCCCAAGTGGCAGCGTTTGAGGAGAAAGCTGTGCACCTTCCACCCTCTCAGGTCTGAAAGGAGCCTTTTGAATCAGGGGTATGTGGTGGCTTGGCAGGAAAGACGGGGAAATTCAGAGCAAGAGCAAGATACAGAGATGCATCCACAGACCCTGTGAGGGATGGAAAACCCAGTGCAAGGGGGCTTAGGCAAAAAAAAAAAAAAAAATTAAGAAAATGTATATCCCTACTACATTTCTGTGAGGTGGGCTCTATTTGAAGCTCTATTTTGTAGATGAGAAAATGGAGGCGAATGCATTTAAACAGCTTGCCCACGCCGACATAGTGGGTGACGGAGCTGGGATGGAACTCAGGCAGCTGGGCCAGCAGCCATGACACCGCCCAGGAGTTTGTCAGAAATGCAGAGCCCCAGGCCCCTCCTCAGACCCTGATCAGAGGCTGCTCCTCACAAGGCCCCAGATGATTTATGTGCTTGGTCCAGCTGGAGAAGGTGGCCCCGGAGAACCGTCACATGCTCCTTCTGGGTTTGTAGGACCACGCAGCCGAGATGTCCAGGGATCTTTGTCATTCTGTTGACTGCTGTGTCTCCAGCACTTAGAACAATGTCTGGCATATAGTAGGTGCTCAATAAATGTTTACTAAGTGCGTTAATTGAATCTGAGTATGGCTGCGTTTAGACTGAGCTCAGAATGACCTCAAAGACCTCGGCGAGGGTTTCTGCCTGGGCTGGTCCCCTTCTCCCCAGCCATCTTGATGGAAGGCGGGAGGGGGATAGGTCACTGGACGGATTAGTCATTGTTTGGGATTATCTGTTTCCCTCATTAGTGGAGCTAATCACCCAACGTTGGATCAAATCACAAAAATCTGTGAAATCCCTGGGAGCAGCGCCTCTTCCAGCCACGATCCTCATTTCTTCCGTTTGTTCATCAAACCTTTCCCTCCTCGGGTACCAGGGCTGCTGTTCGGCCACTCACATACCTCAGGCTCATTTCACATACCCGGGAGTTATTTCAGCCACATCTCTCCAAGGCTGCGAAGGTTTTATTTTTGTTCCGTGAAAAGCCTTCAAAGCCCTCACTCTGAGCTTTGAGTTTGGTGTGGGCAATTTGAAACATTTAATGGGAATTGTTATGTTTTTTTTCAAGAAGGAATTATTCTCAGCAAAGTCTGGGACTGGCCGGAAGGAGACAGCCAGACATCTCCAGGTGGAATGAGCTTCCTGCTGTTCTCGGGGAAATGAAAGCCAAACGCACAGCCCCTGCTTCCCACCCCCGTGCCGGGCCTGACCCCAGCCTTTCATGTGCAGCAGCCACAGGGAGGAGAGAAAGTACAAAACCAGAACAAACCCCCCAAAGTCAAGGCTTGAAATGAAACCGTTTCGTGATGACAATACTCTGTTCTTCTTTAAACTCTACCCAAGAACAAATGGAAGTCTTTTTTTCCGTGGAAAGACTGGGTTCGGGCTTTCATCCTCAGAGGCCTTTATTTTGGGTGCCTCCCCCCTTCCCTCCTTTCGCTCGTTATTTGCACCTTCTCGGAAGCCAGTGGGGGTATTGGGAGACAGGAGCCTCCCCCGACCCCCGTCCCGGCCGGAGGACCCACCGCCTGGGCCCGGTGACGCTGGGTCTTGGGCTGCCCTGGCCGGGGGATAATGAGGGGTCTGCTTTCATCCTGGTGTCAGGGAATAGGGGAGTCCAGGGAAAGGGTGGTGCCGCTGCCCTCTCCCCACCCCCAAAACAGGATGCTGCCTGCCATCTTCCTTTCAACCTGTGTGAACAGAGAGGGTCATAACACAGCTGGGGTAGCTGGCTGGAAATCTGGGTCTTAAAATAAAATATTGTCATCCAGCCCACTTGGCCAGTGTGACTCCAGTCCCCATGTGGACCAGCAGGAGGGCGGCATGAAAGGCTGTGTGAGCCACTCGGCCCTTCCAGCTGTCCTGAGGCCCAGGATGATTCAGGAAAAAGTGTCCAGGTTTCAGGGTTGGATGCTGCTAATTATTCCGGCAGTAAAAGCAATCGCACGTGGCTAAAGTCAAAGGTTGATGTTTCTCCAGGCACGAGACTTTAAAACCCGGGAAGGGCGGACAGGCTGGTGTGGCCCTTGCCTTGTTTCCTTCAGCCTGGCGCTGAGCCCTCCTGGTCCAGGCTTCGGGAACTTTCTGCATGGAAACAGAAAGCCGGAGGGAATAGGGAAGCCCTGCCGAGGGGCCCGCAGGAGCACAGCATAGCCCAGGAACCAGGGATCAGAAGGGGGTCCACAGGGGCGAGAGTGCCCAGGGGAACCTGCAGGCAGCCCAGCCACTCCCCCTGAGTCACCAGTGGCTGTCAGGTCTCTCGAGTGCTGACATCCTCCTGCCTCGTGTTACGGGCCTTTGCTCAGCGCTGACCTCATCTCCCTCCCTGGGTCCTGGGTCCTGGGTCCCTGGAGGGCTGAGACCCCCAGTGTGCTGGGCCCCAATCCTCCCAGGCTGGAGCAGGCAGCCTCCCCAGATAGGGTTGGAGCCGCTTTCCTCACCAGCTCTGCACCCCAGACAGACTCCTCTCCCCCAGCCTCGGTTCTTGCCCTGGCTGCCTGATGCCCGGGTTACACTGCAGCCTGATCCCTGGTGTGGTGCTGAATGCTCCAGGTAGGGAACATGGGAAAAGCCAACAGCTGCTGCTCTCCCTACCAGGCAGTCAGTCATCCTGGGCAGACACAGAGAGGAGGGATACAGGGAGAGGTCAGGCAGGGAGAGCTGGGTCACGGACAGCAAGGAGGGCCAGAGTGCCCCTGCCAAGAGCCAGTGCAGGCTACAGGGGCCCAGGGACGCGCCATCGTGGAGGGGCTCTGCTCTGTCTCTCACTTAGCGCCACCCCTGCTTGCCTGTGGACCTTACTCTCCGGTGTTGGACAAGCTTTCCCAGGAGTAAGGGACACTCCATTTGACTTCCAGAGCCAACCCTCTCAGCCTAGTGCCAGGGAGGGAAGGGCTCTCTTCATATGCGCCCACGCTGCATGAGGCCGGGGGCAGCTGGGCCTGGCAGACCCCCCAGAAGTACATGGGGGGCAGAAGGCAGTCCCCAGAGGCAAGGGTGCTGGATAGAGGGGAGGAGGGATGCTGAGCCGACCCCAGGGCCGTGTCCCCACTTGGCATATGACTTGGCAACGTCTACAGAGGTGGCCGTGGGACGTGGCCCTGGCCCATGGGTCACTAGGCACGGCGCCCCACCCCACTCCCCAGCATCCAGTGCAGCAATGTCCGGTCGCTGAGAAATGCTGATGGACCCCTGGACAGCAGGGGTCACAGAGGTCAGGCTGGGGGTCACCAAGAGACCTTTCTTCCAGCACCGTCTTCTGGTTTTACGTGTGAGAAAAGGGAGAACCAGAAAAGTTCCGTCACCTTGAGGTCACACTCAGATTAGCATCAGGGGCTCCTCCCACCCAGGTCCACACCCCACAGAGGGGCTGTCAGGCCCTCCCACAGGTGCAGGAGAGCGAATGTGGGGCTGGCACAGGAGAATCTCTCTGCAGGCAGAACTGGGTCCTCTGTGGAGGGTCGGGGGGCACCTGCCCTGGCCGGGGAGGGGGAGTGAAAGAAGTCAGCATGCCTGGTGGCTGAGGGTTCAGGGGAGGCGCCTGGGATGCAGTGGGTCTCATCATGGAACATGAGGGGAGGATCAGATCTCACGGGCTTGAGATGGTGTAGGGGTCCCAGGGGCAGGGGTCAGGAGGGAGAGGCAGCTCTCAGGAGGTTTCAGCCCTTTCTGGCCCGAATTGGTTT
This sequence comes from Pan paniscus, assembly GCF_029289425.2. Lineage (NCBI taxonomy): Eukaryota > Metazoa > Chordata > Mammalia > Primates > Hominidae > Pan > Pan paniscus. The sequence continues at coordinate 88,979,090 of NC_073265.2, read as the reverse complement.
CCTTTCCTTTGAAGCCCTCCCATGGGTGAAATCAAATATGCTTTTGTGCCCAGTCTTGCTGGACTCTGGGGCCAAGGAGGGCAGCATAGGGGCTGCTGGGGGCTCCACCCCCTGCACGACGCCTGTCCCTGCAATAACTGATTGGCAGTGGACAAAGCCGAGCTGAGGATAGAGCAGAAGGGGCTGGCAGGGGTGGGGTGATGTCACCCTGGACTCCAAATGGTCCAATGCTCCCCACAAACCTGGGTGCCAAGCCCAGCTCCCTCTCAAACCTCTGTGTGTCTTCTAGGGAGCGAAGTATCCTGATTCTCAGCTTCTGCATCATTTTTCTAGGACAATAAAAATGCCCTGGAATCTGGGAATCTGCCCAAGGAGACAGAGTCCTCCCTAAATGTGCCGTTTCCTTCTCTGGAGCCAGGAAGTAGAAGGAGAACGGAACTTGCCTCTTCTTACCCAAGTATCTCTGGGCACGCTGCTTCCCTCCTCATCTATAAAATGAGACAGCAGATGAATCAAGTTCCTTTCTTGCTCTCTTTTTTAAAGTAACGAGACCTCATTCCTGAAATGAAATCTCATTCAGAAATTTCAATATAAAACAGAAGCAGCACTGCCTGGCTGAAGTCAGGGTGTGTGGGATGGAGGGGTCAGGCCAGGGGCAGGAAGCCCACCAGGTTGGCCTCCTCTTTGCCCTACAAGCTGCCTCCACACCCTGCCATGAAGCCCCAGGGTGCCAGGGAGCCTCAGTGTGAAATTCACTCTGATGGCTTAGAACTCTCTGGATCCAATTCGGATGCAGCAAACAGGGAAACAGCTTCCAGGAAGCCTCACCCTCCAGTGGCCAAGAAGCCTGGGGCAGCGTCCCTTGGGTGTCACCCAGCGAGGGTGGGGACAATGAGGGAGGCTCCACCTGCACACCTGGGCAGGCTGCGTTCAGGCTCGAGGTGGCTGGACTCACATCTCCCTCGCATCCTGTCACCCCGCTCCTCCCTTGCCGGCCCCTGTGGGCCCCCACCCGACAGGAGCTCACACATAGGTGGTTGCCTCCACGTCTTAATGCCCTCCCCCTGCGCGTCCCCAGGGCTGGCACACCCTGCAATTACAGCTGCCATTCCCCGCCTTCCCATTGTGCCTGCCTCACCTCCCCACTCTCCCCGGCTAATTACCAGGTTTGCCCTTCACAGTTTCTGCGGTAATGCTAAGGCCCGTGCCCCTCAGCTGCCAGCGCTGCCTGTTTTAGTAGCTGCAGGGAGGAAGAATCAAGATGGCTTCAGCAAAACCCTCCACTTTGCTTGGGAGAAGGGGGCGTTTGTGGGCAGGGCATTGCATGGGAAACTGCAATGTGCACTTGTTTGACCTGGATCCCTGGTTCAAATGCATCCCCTGGTCCCTGCAGGTCCGGGGTGGGGCTGGAGCTTTTGCATGTCTCATCAGCTCCCAGGTGAGGCGTGAGGGCGCAGGGACGAGCACAGAGGAGGTCGGGAGCCCCAGGCTGGTGGGGGCGGCTTGCCCAGGTCTCGCTGGGCAGCTCGGAGCAGGTCCTGCCACCAATCTAGGGGTCCAGTCTCAAGATGTCCCAGGTTGTGGTAAGGACCCGAAAGGGAGGTGCGCCGGATTCTAGCCCAGGGCAGACCCTGTCAGGGGGGCTTCTAGGAGCGATGGGGATGCCAGCGTCCGCCCTTCCAGCCCTGCTGGGAAAGCGTCACCGTGTTCTGGAGAAAGCATCCTTTTTGTTCATTCCAGAAACATTTATCGAGTGCCTATGGCATGTCAGGCACAGTTCAAGTTCTGAGGATACAGAGTAAACAGCAGGCAACATCACGCCTCCTCGAGCTTCTGTTCTACTGGGAGTCAGGGTAGGAAGAGATGACAACAAGGTAAATAAGTCAAATCCGGAGTGTGTTACTGACAATGCAAGCTCGGAGAAAAAAAGGAAGCAGGAGCAGAGAGGAGCCTGGGTGATGATGGAGATGGGGAGTTTACTTAAATAGGTGGCCATGAGGCTATCCAGCCTGTCCCAGGCAGACTTTTAGAAGATGGATTGTTTATAAGAGCCCAAAAGTATAAGTTCTTAAAAAAAATTAATTTCTGAATGTGTGATGAGAACACAAATTCCTCCACGACAGCCCCTGTTTTTCCCGTGCTGCGCAGCTGAGCTCTGGGTCACGGCTGCCGAGTGCAGGCAACACTCGGGCAGTCCCAGGACTGACCGACTGCCCATCTGGACACTGGCAATCACAGGGAAGGAGGCAAGAGCTCTGCCGGGTGCTTTGAGGCTGTCACGTCATGTCTTCCTCCCCACAGCGTTCTGCGGGTCCTGTCCCCTTGGTGTTGTGGCACCTCCTGGTCCTCGGCTCTGCTCTAGGGGAAGAAAGAGGACACTGTCACAGCTTCCTGTCCCCTCCAGCCAACAGGAGCAGCCACACGTGGCATCTGCCCTCGAAGCTCTGTGGCGTCCCTGCCGTAGGAGAAGTTACCAAGAAACCCCCAGAGCCCACAGGCTGGAGCGCCCCCAGGTTCTGCTCAGCGGGGAGAGGCAGATTGAGTCCAAATTTTCCATTTTAACTGGAATCCTAGGGGTTAAACCTGGCTGTGACTTGGCAATGGCCCCTTGTCCATGCTGTTCCACAGGGGGTGTCCCCCTTCCCCAGGCCCTGCCCTAATGTGGCTCCAGGGCCTCTGCTCCCAGCAGGTCTCACCCGGGACAGAGGTGGGGGTGGGGCAAGAGGAACCAAGCCGGGAAGCTGCAGAAATAGCTCTGGGGGTGGGAGGGCGTGGTGCTGCCGACGGCCGAACACCCACGCAGGGTGTTGTCTCTCCGCCCTCCCAGGCCGAGGGGATTTCTCAAACGCAGGCCTCCTTCCCAGGAGGTAGGCCTGGGTCCAGTGAGGGCCCTGCCCATCCAGGCCTCCGTTTCCTGTCACTGTTCTCAAAAGCTGGGCCCAGCTGTGGCGGGGACAGCTATGTCCGGCTGCCCGTGGTCCCTTGAGAACTGGCCAGGCTGCCCCTGTGCCCGGCACATGCTCACCTGGACCCTCCAGCCAGCATCTGGGCTCCATCTGACCCCACCCCACAGGGCTCAAGCCAGCTCCAGGCATGAGTGTGGCCGAGGCCAGGTCTGTCTTCAGGGTCCCTTCCTCATCTCCACGGCCTTTTCCTGTCCCAGCTCACCCACAGGGGGCCATTTCTGCCCCACACAGGACTCCCTGTGAACCAAGGCTGCACATGCTTCTGGGTGCCCCTCTCTGGGCAGCTGGAGGGCAGAAGGAGCACCTGGCAGGTGGGTCCCAGGCCCGGCAGCAGGAGCTGCCTGCCAGACAGGACCAGAGGGGATGGCAGTCCGCTCGGGTGAGGGGTCCACAGGCAGAGGGCGTGGGGGCTAGGAGGTCTGGGGACCTTTGGGGAAAGGGGGCCCCAGAAACCAATGGGAATTATGGGATCTCCTCAAAGAACATGCTGGAGCAAGGCTCAGCTGCCCACTGCTGCCCCAAAAAGGCTCGGCTGCCCACTGCTGCCCCAACAGGAGTCACTGCTCACACAGAGGCCGCTCCTTCCCCAGCCACTCCAGCCAATGACTGGATACGGTGCAGGCACTAGTCCCTAGAACCAGGCCATTCCTGACCCACCAACTGCCCTGTATGCAGGCCTCTCTCTGGGGCTTCTCATCAGCCTAGCAGCACGGCTTTCTCAGGGCTCCCCTGGGTACGCACGTCCTCCTACCCAATCCCCCTTCCCTCTCTCCCCGTCCCAGGTTCAGACCTGCATCCTGGCTCGAGGCTGTCTCCCCATCTGCCACAGGTGCTTCCCCCAACGGATCTCTTGCCCCTCTCCTCCTGGCTTGGGGTCTGCTCACTGGAGGACCTGGATGGACATGACAGGGCCCAGACAGGACTTGGGAGGAGCTGTGAGCTCGCCATCAGGGCCAGCCTTGAAGGACGGGTGTGGGCGTGTTCCCCGTCAGGATCCCCTGCTGTGGGTCTCCTTCCTGCTATGGGGGCTGATGGAAGATGCAGGCCAGACACCTGCACATCTTTACCCTGTGCTGGGCAGCACCCCCTGACAGGGCACCCTCCCCACTACATCCCCATTCCATTCCAAAGGAAGAGACCCTGAGTGTCTGGAATGAAGAACCCCTTACCCAGGTCAAACTGATGTTGCTGGAATCTTTGGTTGGGTCTCGACATTACCCCATATGGGCAACAGAGAAGGACCGCCGAGAGCTGGGCAAGGCCCCATGCCTGCTCCTCCTGCTTGTGCTCTCTAGATCAGAGACCCTCCCAACCTCTCCCCTAGGGGCCTGACTCCTCCCTGGTATGTCACCTTTGCTTGATCCAGGCCTCTGGAGGGGCGGCAGCCTGTCTCCCCGCACCAGCTGGGGTTCTGGCCCTGGTGGTTGCTCACCACACCTCCGGGGGCTGCCACGCGGGGTCATGTTGGTACCAAGGTTCTGTGTGGGGTGCAGGGATGACCACTGGAGCAAAGGCCAGCCCTGCCTTCCGCTGCTGCCTCAGGCTGGTCCCCGTGCCTCGCTCAGGCGGGCCAGTGACCCTCCTCACCAGCCATGGCTTCTCTTGTGACAGGCCCACCGGCAGGCCAGGTCCTGAACCCCGCAGGGAGGCCGGCCTATCAGGTCTTCACATGGCTGGGGGCACAGCCAGCCACCAGCATCCCTTGTGCTGTCCCCATGGGGAAGAGAAGGGAACGATGTGTTCATAGACGCCAGGGCAAGTGGGCACGGGCAGGACACGGAGGAAAAAGTGACTCCAATCAGAAGGGGAGTGGGTCTTGGCAATACATGTCTGGGTGGTCAGTCCCCAGAGGTGGGCACTGGGCTGAGCTCTCTCTCATCCGACGCCACCCCTGGGTGACCTCCGTTGCATTTCCTAACCTCTTTGTGTGCCAATCGCCTCGTCTGGAAAAATGGGAATGGAGGAGAGTTGTACCTACCCAGGGTGGTTCTGTGGGCATTTAAAGAGCAACTTCATGTGAGACGTGGAGTCCATGTGTGGCCCATGGTGGGCTCCAGGAAATGTTGGTGATGACAGGGATGAGGGAGCAACTGAGAGCCGGCAGTGAGGTGACACACCCAAGGTCACGCCACCAGCAGAGGTAGCTGGTCATGCTGCTGAGAGCTGGCAGGAAATAGATGCGGACAAAGCAGGGTCGGTTTTCAGCTTCTCTCCACGGAAAGGCCGGCTGAAGTTTCCCTCACCACGCAGAAATCGATAAGCAGGAGGTTTTTAAAAACCACCTCCCCATTGAACCTGCCACTGCCGGAGCTGAAGGCTGTGCGTTTTGTGGTCCTCCCTGCCCCAGGGCCACTTAGGGTGCATCCACGCTGGGTGTGCCAGGCATGCACGTGGGCTGCAGATGCCCAGGAGGCAGAGCCGAGCCTGCTAAGGTTATGCATGCACCTCTCAGCTCCCTGCTTAACACTGCGTTCCCGGGAAAGAGATTTCTCCCTGGCTGCTTCACATCCAGAGGAGAACATCAGCTCTCAGCAGAAAATAAGGCAAGTGTGAAAACAACTTTTTATCTTTTAAAATTTTTGTTTATATTTATGTATTTATTTTTTGAAATGGAGTTTCGCTCCTGCTGCCCAGGCGGGAGTGCAATGGCACCATCTCAGCTCACCACAACCTCTGCCTCCCAGGTTCAAGCAATTCTCCTGCCTCAGCCTCCCAAGTAGCTGGGATTACAGGCATGCACCACCACACCCGGCTACTTTTGTATCTTTAGTAGAGACAGGGTTTCTCCATGTTGAGGCTGGTCTCGAACTCCTGGCCTCAGGTGATCCGCCCGCCTCAGCCTCCCAAAGTGCTGGGATTACAGGTGTGAGCCACTGCACCCGGTGAAAACAGCTTTTTATGCCAACTGGGGCTCACTTCCAGGGGAGGCCTTTCCTGGAGGCCCCCATTCACTGCAATTCCTCAGCCTGGCTTGGAGTCATACCCTCCCTCCTATCAAGAAACATTGCACCTGCAGCGATCCCCCAGAGTGAGTGGCTGGGGGGCTGCGGGAGGAGCAGGGGAGGTGCTGGAACACATCAGGTCATCAGCAGTGTTGCTGAAAAGCTTGGCCAGGAAACCCAGATCAGCCACCAAGAACCTGAGGGCCAGCACATGGGAAGAAGAAAAATAAGGTGATTTTTCTGGGATTTTTGGGAATATTTGGGCCTCGACCCTGCCAGGATAGGTTAGGTGGTGCAATGGTCACAAGCCCTAAGTCTTTGTGGCCGATAGCAACAGAAGCTTCTTTCTTGCCCACAGTAAGCATCCGTCGTGGTTGGCAGGAGACTGATCGTGGTCATCTATCCAGGACTGGGTTGACAGGAAGCCACCATCTTAGACTGTCAGCTTCCATTTCAGAGGGAAGGAGCCCTGTGGACGTTCTCACACCAGCATTCAGAAGCTCTTGCTGGGAAGTGTCACAGGTCACCTGTGCTCCCTGGCTAGGAGTAGTCCGTTGGCCACCCAAACACCTGGGGGCTGGCCAGGAAGGCAGTCACACAGGGGCCCACCATGGGTCTGCCCAGTTCTCAGGCACCAGACCACACTCAAGCAGGACCCCTCCTCCGCTGCTTCCCCCTCCTGTCCCCACCAAAGCCACATGCCAGGCAGATGACATGTCACAGAGCTCAGGGCCAGGCCTGCCCAGATCCTCAGGCTGGGCCACCCCTGAGAGCTTCCTATGTGAGATGTCCACTTTTTTACATTTAAATTTTACTTTTAAAATTCTAAATTGATAAATTACAGTTGTATGTATTTATGGGTACAAAGTGATGTGATGACTGATGAATACAACGTAGAAAATTAAATCAAGTAATTAACATATCCATCCCCTCACATACTCATCACTTGTTGTGGTAAGGACATTTGAAATTTACTCTCCTGGTGATTTTGGAATGTACAATACATTATTACTTACATATTTACCACACTGTGCAATGTATCTCAAAGAAAAGAAAACTTATGGTGCACACCTGTAATCCCAGCCTTACAGGAGGACAAGCGCAGGAGGATCCTTTGAGCCCAGGAGATCGAGACCAGCCCGCGCAACACAGCGAGACCCCATTTCCTAAAAACAAAAACAAAAGACATATTGCTCCTGCCTAACTGAGACCCTGTGCCCTTTGACTGTCATCTCCTCACTCCCCTCACCAGCTCTCCCACAGCCTCTGGCACCATTCTGCTCTCTGCCTCTTTAAGTTTGATTGTTTTCCATCCCACATACAAGTGAGAACCTGCGGTATTTGTCTTTCTGTGCCTGGCTTATTTCACTCAGCATAATGTCCTCCAATTCCATCTATCTTGTCACAAATGACAGAACTTCTTTCTTTTTTACAGCTGAATAGTATACCACTGTGTGTATACACCATGCTTTATCCATTCACCCATTGTTGGATGATTAGGTTGATTCCGTAACTTTCGAATAGTGCTGCAGTGAGCATGGGCATGCAGACCACATGTCCGCTTTTGATCTTTTGAACAAGGACTCAGACCCCAGTGACTCACACATTTTCTTATTAAAAAAAAAGTATACGTATAACTTATATATGTGTACATATATGATGTATACATATGTGGACCATATCTATACACACATGTATATACACACATACAGCAAGGGTCTCCAAAGACTTCAAACTATATATATATGTATATATATAGATAGATGTGCACACCGCTGCACCCGGCCAACTTTTGTGTTTTTCTTTTAGTACAGAGGGGGTTTCGCCATGTTGGCCAGGCTGGCCTCGAACTCCTGACCTCAGGTGATCTGCCCACCTCGGCCTCCCAAAGTGCTGGGATTACAGGCATGCACCACCACGGGCAGCCTAACTATATATCTATATATACGTATAGATAGATGGACAGATGTTCCTTGCAGCTTTCCTTTGGAGATGGCTTACAGCTCTGGAGAGAAGCCGGGGTCCCAGCACCTTTGCCATTCTAACCCATGAGGCCTAAGGGTCAGCGAAGGGGCAAAGAGGTCCTGGAAACCATCTTGCATCAGTATAGTCCCTCGTCAGAGGAATAAAGTGGAGCCTCAGGAGGTAAAGGACGGCTGGTGTCACCAGCTAGATCAGGGATGTGTTGACTCCCATTCCATCCAGAGGGATCTGGGACCCTGCAAGTGACGCTGAGGCGTGGTCCTGCAGCATTCCCGGGTCCCCCTGGATTGCTGCACCGTGTCTCAGCCTGAACCGGACCACCTCTGCTCACACTGCATGCATGTTACTGCCTGTGACCGGAAGCACTCTAGTCGGGTTGCCCATCCCCTCACATACTCATCAGCTTTATTTCTTGCCACTTGCAAGAAAGTGAGAGCCAGAAGAGTAATGCCCAGGCAATAAGAGAGGCGAAGCATCTGATAGAGCCTTCTTCCCACTTTTATCTAATCCGATCCATTTTCAGTAGCTTTTCTGCATAAGAGAGCCTCTTCACATGGACATCCATGCATCCACCCACGCGCCCACCCACGCGCCCACCCACGCATCCACCCACGCGTCCACCCACGCGCCCATCCACGCGTCCACCCACGCGTCCACCCACGCCTCCACCCAGGCGTCTACCCATGCGTCCACCCAGTCGTTCAAAACACATTTTCCTTTCCTTCTAGTTTACTGAGCACCTACTCTGTGTCAGGTGCTATATTCACCAGCTTACAGTAGAATGATGACCAAGTGAAGATGTTGGCCCTAAGGAAAATAAGTGGCTGCTCTCTGATTCTTCCAGGGAGCAGATTTTCATTAGAGAAAGGAGTCCAAATAGTACAAGGCAGGAAAGACGGGAGGGGCACAGAACAGTGAGGCTGAGGCTGCAGAGAGTGGGGAGGTGGTTGCTAAAAGACTCTTCACTTACAATTCACGCAGCAAAACTGACCACCTGCCAAACTCCATCCGGGGAGAGGTCTGGGTGCAGAGACCCCCAAATAGCCTAGGCAGACAGGTGTGGGGCCACCCTCAGTGCAAGGCAAGGGCTTGTGGGGTCCTTCCAGAGGTTGCTGAAGGTGATGAGCTGCCATGAAAGATGGTAACGTCTTTCCCGTGGGCACAAGAGGAGAAAACAGTGCGTGGTGCATCGAGGCCTTTGCAGTGCAGAAGGGGTTATTATTATTACAAGCCAGATGTGCCCCACTTGTTATGAATCATCGGGTTGACTCTAAGTTTTAAAATCCAATTTCCAGGCCCTCTTCACCTGCCAGCTGGGCAACAGCAGTTACTCTCATTGGAGACCCTTTCCCTTCGCCACTTCCCAGGCTACTCCAGACTGAATGCATTCAGGGAGTCACCTCCCAGGTCAAAACCTGCTGTGATACCATCACCCTGCAGCACAGACCACAGTCCCAAGCCTCCCATTCTTGACTCTAACACCAGCCCAGCCTGACCTGCTGCAGGGTGTGGCCTGTGACCACATCTGTGCTCCGTCCACGCTGCTTCGTCCAGCCTCCCACGCCGATCCCCAGAGCAGCTCCCCGGGATGCTCTCTCCTCATCACTGCATCTGCCGCCCGCCCAGGCCCTCTGACTTTACCCTCCCGCAGGCCCCTCCCGTCTGAGGTGCTCTGGAATGCCTGTGGTGTGATTGTGCGTGAACTTTTACGTGCCTGCGTCCATGCTCGAGAGCGGTCTTGCCTGAACCACCTTGTCTCAATAATCAGCATGAAACTCCTCAAAAGAAACAGAGAGGCCCCTCAGAACATCACGGAAAAGACGATGGCTCCGAAACAGCTAGATTCTAATCCCAGCTCTGCTGCGGGGCGCGGCCTCGGGCACACCTGTGCTCCGTGCATGTGACGTGACCTCGCAAAAGCATCCATTTCCTCATCTGGAAAACGGGACAGTTCCTGGACTCTGCGCACCTGGAAGTGACCATGAGGGTCAAATGTTTCTCAAACTGCAAATGCTTTTCAGATGCTGGCGCCGTGACCAAAGACCTGGCTCTTACATCTGCTCTGTTTTCATGGGACACAGCCCTGGGTATACAGTAGGTGCTTAATGCAGGTGACTGTGAGGAAGGGCTGTGGCCTGTGGAGGGCAGGCAGGTGGGATTCAGCTGAGGTCCTCAAAGGCTGCACTATGGGAAAGGCTGAGCGGCAGGAAAGGGACAGACAGGCCCTCCTCCTGGGGCCCGGGGCTGGGAGCCAGAGCCCCTCCTTTGGCCACTCTGCGGTGGAAGAACAAGGAGCACATAGGAGGAGTGGCCCAGTCTCTCCACCTGAGGACATTCGGAGGGGACAAGAGGCCCTAGAAGCACTGGCAGAGCCTGAACGTGGCACTGTAGCCTCCTGCCGGCTGGAGATGTGTCTGGGCAGTGTGTCTTGGCATGGAATCCACAGCCAGCTAGGCTGAGGCGGGGATGGGGCCAGGACCCCCGGCTGTACAGACGGAGAGCCAGAGGCGGTTGCAGGTTCCCAACCCACAGCGGAGCTGATGAGTGGCGGGGCTTTCATTTGTTGACGGGAGATGCATGTCTGAGGCCAGAGCCAACTTCTTCCAGGGAGCGGCTTCCTTCCTCCTCAAAGGACACAGGGGACACAGATGTACAGGAGGCTGTTTAGAGAGGGCCCGAGTGGTGAGCTGTGCAGGGGTCCTCACGCCCCGGCCCCGTCTTGGATATGGGGCTGGAGACTTAGGAAGTGAGTGCTGGGGTCCTGGGGTTCCCTCATCCGCCTTCAGGAAGATGTGAAGGGGCTTCCTGCGGCCTTTGGCAGCATTCCTCCCAAACCCCAAAGCCTCCTTCCGCTGGCTCCGTGGCAGGAGCGGTTGCATTCTCCTGCCTGAGAGGGGCCACCTCCTTCCCACCTTGCCCTCTAAGTTGGCTCAGGCTGGGCAGGGCTCAGGCTGAGGTCCAGACCCTCATGCCAGCTTGGTGCTTGGCCAGAGCTGCAAAATTGGAGCTGGGCTGCCAGGGGGAGGGCACCGCTGAGGCCTTCTAGGCCCAGACGGGCTGAGAGAGCCCCGCCCCCCACCCCAGCCTCACCCTCCACCCGAGGCCCCTGTCATGGGTGTGGGTGACTCAGAGGAAGTTCTGGTTTCTGTCAGATTTTGAGGCTGAGGCAACCTGATCCTGAAACAACGACAAGCCTCAGAACGGTCCTTCCCTCTCCCTCAGAGGAGCTCAGAGGAGCGTTTCAGGCCTGGCCAATAACACAGCAGAACGGAAAATGACGTTGGGAAGGAAAGGTCAGGCGGCTAGGCCTCCCATGGAAGGCAGCAGGCGGTTGCTCAGGTCAGAGGGCCAAGTGGCGCGGTCTGTGGGCACCGGCAGCTGGCAGTGACCCTGCAGATCAACCTGGGCCCAGGCTGCGGACACCAAGCAGGGGCACCTGCCTGGCCTGGCTGCCTCATGTGGCCCCCACAGCCTTTGTCGGGACACCTCAGGACAGTGGCCTGGCCTCTAGGCCAGCAGGCCAGCTCGGGGTGCTAAAGCCTAATTTGCCTGGAGCCCCGGGCCACTCATAGATTCAGGAGGAAGAGGTGGGGTAGAGGTGGCAGAGGGAGAGCAGAGCCTGGCACACAGCATTTGGCACCATAACTGAAGCAGCTGCTTTCCTTAAGGAGCTGCCACTGACAGGATCAGCACTTACAGAGCCCCTGCTGTATGCCAGGAAGTACATTTATTGTTGCTTCTTGTCACATTGGCCCTGCCAGGTATGTACCCCAAACATTAGCCCCATTTCACAGATAAGAAAATTGAGGCTTCCGTGATTAAGCAGAGGCTGTGATGTCCCATCCAGAGCCCCAGCCACCCAGCTCTCCTGCAGGACAGGAGATACCTACTAGCCTGCTTCTCGATTATTCTTTTCTTCCCTGCCACCTTGGGAATATCCCTCCCACTTGCAAGCACAGGTCGGCTATGCCAGGGGAGTCTGTGCCCCAGGGCCCCTTCATCCATGGGGATGGGAGTCTGTAGAAATGCTCACCTCCGCCCTCTCCAGTGGGGACATTGGAGGCCTGTGTCCCACAGTCTCCCTGAGGGCCCAGTGGGTTGAGCCCATTGCCCGCAGTGGAAACCCCTCATTCATGGACCTGTCTCCCTCCCCTGCCTCCCTCTCCACCTCCACCCCTGCCCTGCCCTTCCTCGGATCACTTCACGCACCCAAGTCCTCGTTGCGGTCTGCTTGAGGGGGATCCCACATGTAGCCATGCCCCTTCCTGGCAGAGAGAAGCAGCACAGGCCCCTGGCTGAGTGTGCCACGGCGGGTGCAGCAGGAGTGCAAACGCAGAGTTCAACTCGGCATCCAGCTGGAACCCATGTTAACTTGCGTTTGACCAGCGTAAGAGAGACAAGATGAGTAGAACTGTAGCAGTCAAAATGCTTCAGCTGCAGGTAATAGGAAGTCCAGCTCAAACCGGTTTAAGCGGAGGCCAGGGGCTGCAGGGTGGGCTTCTCCCATGGCACCTGCTCTGGTCCCTCAGTCCCCCTGAGTGGTGCACACTTCCCTCCACAAGGTGTGTTGCCGGGTGGCCACGGCCGTCCTGGGCTCACATTTGCTCATGACGGTGTCTGGAGAGCTCCGCCTTTGAGGGCTCTTCCTGGGGCCTCCACCGAGAGAGGACTGGGGGGACCACGACAAAAAATATCTGGGTTCTTGAGACAGCAGAAAAGGTGGTGGAAGCGGGGTGAGTAGCCAGACAGTGTCTACTAGAATTTTCTAGAATTTCTTTCTCTCCAATTTAAGTTTCTCCCTGGTGAGTTCTCCTTAACCCGCCGCTGACTGGCCAATGCTAGCAGACGGACACAGGGAACAAACAAGTGGCATATTAATCTTCATGGAAAAGCCTAGAAACGGTCAGTCCTTTCACAGCAGTTCTGTGTCTACAGTGAACACATGGGCTGTGTTTAACTGTGTAAACACAATAAAGTTGTGTTATGGAAGTGAACTTGTTCCTGACTGGCAGATGGATTTAAATGTAAGAGTGGTCCATGGGCCCCTCCACGGAGCTGATGCTGCCCCAGCATCCTTCCTATGGCCCTTCAGCCTCTGGCCATTGGTCTTCCTGTGTCCATGCATGGCTGAGCTGGAGGCCAACACAGGAGCAGCCATTCCAGGCAGGTCTGGGCAGGGGTCCCTGGCGTGTAGCTCTGGAGGGAGTGGGGCTGTGTAAGCTCAGGGTCTTGTCTCCCTCACTGAAAATACAGGACACAATGGAACAGAATAGAGAGCCCAGAAATAAGGCTGAACACCTACAACCATCTGATCTTCAACAAAGCTGACAAAAACAAGCAATGGGGAAAGGACTTCCTTTCAATAAATGGTGCTGGGATAGCTGGCTAGCCATATGCAGAAGACTGAAACTGGACCCCTACCTTACACCATGCACAAAAATCAACTCAAGATGAAGTAAAGCCTTAAAGGGAAAATCTAAAACTATAAACACCCTGGAAGACAACTTAGTAAATACCATTCTGGACATAGAACTTGGAAAGATTTCATGATAAAGATGCCAAAGCAATTGCAACAAAAACAAAAATTGACAAATGGAATCTAATTAAACTAAAGCGCTTCTGCACAGCAAATCAACAGAATAAACAGACAACCTAAGAGTAGGAGAAGATATTTGCAAACTATGCATCTGACAAAGATCTAATATCCAGCATCTATAAGGAACTTAAACAAATGTACAAGCAAAAAACAACCCCATTCAGAAGTGGGCAAAAGACATAAACAGACACTTCTCAAAAGAAGACATACATGCGGCCAAAAAGCATATGAAAAAATGCCGAATATCACTAAGCATTAGAGAAATGCAAATCAAAACCACAATGAGATACCATTGCACACCAATCAAAATGCCTATTTTTTTTTTTTTTTTTTTGAGACTGAGTTTCGCTCTTTTGCCTGGACTGGAGTGCAGCAGCGCAATCTCCACTTGCTGCAACCTCTGCCTTCCAGTTTCAAGGGATTCTCCTGCCTCAGCCTCCCAAGTAGCTGGGATTACAGGCGCCCACCACCACACTTGGCTAATTTTTGTATTTTTAGTAGAGACGGGGTTTCACCACGTTGGCCAGCCTGCTCTTGAACTCCTGGCCTCGTGATCCACCTCAGCCTCCCAAAGTGCTGGGATTACAGGTGTAAGCCACTGCGCCCAGCCTGCAGAATGACTATTATTTAAAAGACAAAAAAAAAAAAAAAAAAAACCCTGGTGAGGTTGTGGAGAATAGGAAACACTTATACACTGTTCATGGGAGTATAAATTATCTCAGCCATTGTGGAAAGCAGTGTGGTGATTCCTCAAAGAACAGAACTACCATTCAACCCAGCAATCCCATTTCTGGGTATATACCCCAAAGAATATAAATTGTTCTATCATAAAGACACATGAACACATACGTTAATTGCAGCACTGTTCACAATAGCAAAGATATGGAACCAACCTAAATGGCCATCAACAGTAGACTGGATAAAGAAAATGTGTTACATATACACCAGGGAATACTATGCAGCCATAAAAAAGAATGAGATCATGTCCTTTGTGGGAATGTGGATGGAACTGGAGCCCATTATCCTTAGCAGAGTAATGCAGGAGACCCAAATACCACATGTATGTTCTCACTTGTAAATGGGAGCTAAATTATAACACATGGACACACCAAGAGGGGAACAACACACACTGGGGCCTCCTTGAGAGTGGAGAGTGGGAGGAGGGAAAGGAGCAGAAAAACTACCTGTCTGAACTGTGCTTATCACCTGGGTGACAAAGCAGTCTTTACAGCAACCTCCCATGACACACAGTTTATCTATATAACAAATCTACATATGTACCCTTGAACCTAAAATAAAAGTTCAAAAAAAAAAATGGAAAACACAGGACACTGTCCCTCTCCCTCCCCCAATCAACCCAAGCTGAGATTTTTCAAGGCCTCTACACCTCTTTTAAATAATTCCCAGATGATTGAATTCCCAGATTGAAGCAAATGCTCCCAAACAGGGGAGCATCTCGGCCCTGGGGTCTTAAGTCCCCACCTTCCCCAAGAAACGAGACTGGCATCCTCCTTCTTGCAGGGCAGTGTGGAGCAGTGGAGGAGCAGGGGCAGTGGGCTCCACTCGCAGCTGTGTGGCCTTGAGCAATGGTATCTGCCATTGCTGAGGCTTGAGTAGGTAAACAAAGCTGCCGGGAAGCTCGAACTGGGTGGAGCCCACCGCAGCTCAAAGAGGCCTGTAGACTCCACCTCTGGGGGCAGGGCATAGCTGAACAAAAGGCAGCAGAAACTTCTGCAGACTTAAACATCCCTGTCTGACAGCTTTGAAGAGATTAGTGGTTCTCCCAGCAATCCCCAATTCAACAAGAAGAGCTAACTATCCTAAATATATATGCACCCAATACAGGAGCACCCAAATTCATAAAGCAAGCCCTTAGAGACCTACAAAGAGACTTAGACTCCCACACAATAATAACGGGAGACTTTAACACCCTACTGTCAACATTAGATAGATCAACAAGACAGAAAGTTAACCAGGATATTGAACTCAGCTCTGCACCAAGTGGACCTAATAGACATCTACAGAACTCTCCACCCCAAATCAACAGAATATACATTCTTCTCAGCACCACATCACACTAATTCAAAAATTGACAACATAGTTGGAAGTAAAGCATTCCTCAGCAAATGTAAAAGAACAGAAATTATAACAAACTGTCTCTCAGACCACAGTGCAATCAAACTAGAACTCAGGATTAAGAAACTCACTTAAAACTGCTCAACTACATGGAAACTGAAAAATCTGCTCCTGAATGACTACTGGGTACGTAACGAAATGAAGGCAGAAATAAAGATGTTCTTTGAAACCAATGGGAACCAAGACACAACATACCAGAATCTCTGGGACACATTTAAAGCAGTGTGTAGAGGGAAATGTATAGCATTAAATGCCCACAAGAGAAAGCAGGAAAGATCTAAAATTGACACCATAACAACACAATTAAAAGAACTAGAGAAGCAAGAGCAAACACATTCAAAAGCTAGCAGAAGGCAAGAAATAACTAAGATCAGAGCAGAACTGAAGGAGATAGAGACACAAAAAACCCTTCAAAAAATCAATCAATCCAGGAGCTGGTTTTTTGAAAAGATCAACAAAATTGATAGACCACTAGCAAGACTAATAAAGAAGAAAAGAGAGAGGAATCAAATGGACGCAATAAAAAATGATAAAGGGGATATCACCACCGATCCCACAGAAATACAAACTACCATCAGAGAATACTACAAACACCTCTATGCAAATAAACTAGAAAATCTAGAAGAAATGGATAAATTCCTGGACACATACGCCCTCCCAAGACTAAACCAGAAAGAAGTTGAATCCCTGAATAGACCAATAACAGGCTCTGAAATTGAGGCAATAATTAATAGCCTACCAACCAAAAAAAGTCCAGGACCAGATGGATTCACAGCAGAATTCTACCAGAGGTACAAGGAGGAGCTGGTACCATTCCTTCTCAAACTATTCCAATCAATAGAAAAAGGGAATCCTCCCTAACTCATTTTATGAGGCCAGCATCATCCTGATACCAAAGCCTGGCAGAGACACAACAAAAAAAGAGAATTTTAGACCAATATCCCTGATAAACATCGGCACAAAAATCCTCAATAAAATACTGGCAAACCGAATCCAGCAGCACATCAAAAAGCTTACCCATCAAAAAGCTTATCCACCACAATCAAGTTGACTTCATCCCTGGGATGCAAGGCTGGTTCAACGTATGCAAATCAATAAATGTAATCCATCATATAAACAGAATCAAAGACAAAAATCACATGATTATCTCAATAGATGCAGAAAAGGCCTTCAACAAAAGTCAAGAGCCCTTCATGCTAAAAACTCTCAATAAACTAGGTATTGATGGGATGTATCTCAAAATAATAAGAGCTATTTATGACAAACCCACAGCCAATATCATACTGAATGGGCAAAAACTGGAAGCATTCCCTTTGAAAACTGGCACAAGACAGGGATGCCCTCTCTCACCACTCTTATTCAACATAGTGTTGGAAGTTCTGGCCAGGGCAATCAGGCAGGAGAAAGAAATAAAGGGTATTGAATTAGGAAAAGAGGAAGTCAAATTGTCCCTGTTTGCAGATGACATGATTGTATATTTAGAAAACCCCATCGTCTTAGCCCAAAATCTCCTTAAGCTGATAAGCGACTTCAGCAAAGTCTCAGGATACAAAATCAATGTGCAAAAATCACAAGCATTCCTATACACCAATAACAGACAAACAGCCAAATCATGAGTGAACTCCCATTCACAATTGCTTCAAAGAGAATAAAACACCTAGGAATCCAACTTACAAGGGATGTGAAGGACCTCTTCAAGGAGAACTATAAACCATGGCTCAACGAAATAAAAGAGGACACAAACAAATGGAAGAACATTCCATGCTCATGGATAGGAAGAATCAATATCGTGAAAATGGCCATACTGCCCAAGGTAATTTATAGATTCAATGCCATCCCCATCAAGCTACCAATGACTTTCTTCACAGAATTGGAAAAAACTACTTTAAAGTCCATATGGAACCAAAAAAGGGCCTGCATTGCCAAGACAATCCTAAGCCAAAAGAACAAAGCTGGAGGCATCATGCTACCTGACTTCAAACTATACTACAAGGTTACAGTAACCAAAACAGTATGGTACTGGTACCAAAACAGAGCTATAGACCAATGGAA
This sequence comes from Pan paniscus, assembly GCF_029289425.2. NCBI lineage: Eukaryota > Metazoa > Chordata > Mammalia > Primates > Hominidae > Pan > Pan paniscus. The sequence goes on along the minus strand of NC_073265.2, from coordinate 88,961,415 downwards.
CAGAACAGAGCCCTCAGAAATAATACCACACATCTACAGCCATTTGATCTTTGACAAACCTGACAAAAACAAGAAATGGGGAAAGGATTCCCTATTTAATAAATGGTGCTGGGAAAACTGGCTAGTCATATGTAGAAAGCTGGAACTGGATCCCTTCCTTACATCTTATACAAAAATTAATTCAAGATGGATTAAAGACTCAAATGTTAGACCTAAAACCATAAAAACCCTAGAATAAAACCTAGACAATACCATTCAGGACATAGGCATGGGCAAGGACTTCATGACTAAAACACCAAAAGCAACAGCAACAAAAGCCACAATTGACAAATGGGATCTAATTAAACTAAAGAGCTTCTGCCCAGCAAAAGAAACTACCATCAGAGTGAACAGGCAACCTACAGAGTGGGAGAAAATTTTTACAATCTACCCATCTGACAAAGGGCTAATATTCAGAATCTACAAAGAACTTAAACAAATTTACAAGAAAAAATCAAACAACCCCATCAAAAAGTGGGCAAAGGATATGAACAGACACTTCTCAAAAGAAGACATTTATGCAGCCAATAGACACATGAAAAAATGCTCATCATCACTGGCCATCGCAAAAACATAAATCAAAACCACAATGAGATACCATCTCACACCAGTTAGAATGGTGATCATTAAAAAGTGAGGAAACAACAGGTGCTGGAGAGGATGTGGAGAAATAGGAACACTTTTACACTGTTGGTGGGACTGTAAACTAGTTCAACCATTGTGGAAGTCAGTGTGGCAATTCCTCAAGGATCTAGAACTAGAAATACCATTTGACCCAGCAATCCCATTACTGGGTATATACCCAAAGGATTATAAATCATGCTGCTATAAAGACACATGCATATGTATGTTTATTGTGGCATTATTCACAATAGCAAAGACTTGGAACCAACCCAAATGTCCATCAATGATAGACTGGATTAAGAAAACATGGCATATATACACCATGGAATACTCTGCAGCCATAAAAAAGGATGAGTTCATGTCCTTTGTAGGGCCATGGATGAAGCTGGAAACCATCATTCTCAGCAAATTATCACAAGGACAGAAAACCAAACACCACATGTTCTCACTCATAGGTGGGAATGGGAATTGAACAATGAGAACACTTGGACACAGAGTGGGGAACATCACACACTGGGGCCTGTCATGGGGTGGGGGGAGGGGTAGCATTAGGAGACATACCTAATGTAAATGACGAGTTAATGGGTGCAGCACACCAACATGGCACATGTATACATATGTAACAAACCTGCACACTGTGCACATGTACCCTAGAACTTAAAGTATAATAATAATAATAAAAGATTATATAATCAATGCACAGGACTCAACAGTAATAGCTCAAAACATAACTGATCTAGATTCTTTCAAACAGCAAGATCAGATTAATAATATTATAGCTGCATTTTATATTTTTCTCTTAAAATTCTTTGCCTGCTCAATTAAAGAAAGAATACATACCCAAAGAAAGCAAGATACAACGACTGTGTTTTATATACAATTTTAAATCCCTATCATTTATTTAAAATCTAGACATAGCTTTGATCTACTGAATTAAACTGCATACCATCAAAGAGGGTGTAATTCTTCAGCCAATAAATCCAGGCCCACCCCAGAGATGGTGAAAGGGGGACTGTCTCGCCTGTCTCTCAGGGCTGGGCAGGGGTGGGGGATGCAATTTGAGTGTACATGGGACCTCATGCACAGAGCATGTCTCCAGTCGCAGAGACCCCTGCCTGAAGGATCACTCAGGGTCCAGCTAGAAGTAGAAACCACCCCAGCTCTTTGAACAGAGAGACTGTACCATCAAGAATTGCTAACCCTTGTGCATTGCAAGGGCAAAAAGTGAAAACTGAGCTAGAACAATAGAGCAGCAACTGCCAGGGGAGGGCTGGGAGCAAAGAGGCCGGGACAGAATGATTAAACTCCCAGGACTGAAGGACCCCTGGAAGCAGTACCCAGGGCCGCGAGGAGTGGGCACAGGCTGGCCGCAGCTGGTCTGCCCCAGTGAGGCGAAGGAACAGAGAAGCAGGCTCTGCAGCGTCCTTCTGCATTTCGTCCTGAATGGGCGTGGCATCCTCCAGCTCCACAGCCTTTGCTGGGCCTCGTCCCCTCTGCAATCCCGTAGGGCAGGCAGCCTCTCCAATTGCCTTCGTGATTCCTGTCACCTAGGGACTGGCTTCTACTAAGTAGAATCTGGCAAAGGTAATGGGCTGTCCCTTCCAAGATTATTTGGCTACAAAATGCCTGTGCCCCCCACTTTGCCCGCCTTCTCTTGTTCCCTCCCCTTCAGAGCCCTTGCTCTGGGAAAAGCCAGCTGCCTTGTACTGAGCAGCCCTGTGATCCAGGTCTGCCACCAGCAGCTGGAGAAGGCCTGGAGCCCCAGCAAGGGACGCCAGAGAGAGCCTGGAAGCAGACTCTACGGCCCCAGTGGAGCCCTCAGAGCCTCCTGCCATGACTGGGGCCTTGTTAGGAAACCTCAGAATTTCCAGAATCCTCTTCTGACTGCCATTCCAGGCCTGCTTTCTCTGACATGGCAGCCCTCACACCCACCCTGTTAGAGGGTGAAGGCAATTGATGCATACAGGTGCTCCTCGAGTTACGTGGGGGTTGCATCCAGGTAAACCCATTCCAAGTTGAAAATATCCTAAGTTGAAAATGCATTTGACACACCTAAGCTACCGAACATCCTAGCTTAGCCTAGTGGACCTTAAACATGCTCAGAACACTCAGGTTAGCCTACAATTGGGCAAAATCGTGCCACACGAAGCCCACTTTATCATAAAATGTTGAATACCTCACACAATATATTGAATACTGTACATTCATCAAAACTGCCAATATTTCAAACCATCATAAAGTCAAAAAATCATAAATTGAGCCACCAAGAGCCAGGGACCATCTGTAATTCCTCAGGTGGACAAAGATTATAAGACTATGTATTTCCTATAGCTGGTTGCAGAGAAGAATGCTCCACCCCAAGTGGGTGACAGTGCAGGCGCAGCAGGCCTGGGCTGCCCTGGGGTTCTGTGGCGTCCTCCACAGGGCACTGGCAACCTGTGTCACCCTTGCTGTGGCTCCGTCCTGCAGCCTAGGCTCGCCCACACTGTGATCTCCTGAGCTCTGAAGCTCCCGTTCAGCCCTTGCCTGGGCAGTGGGCGTGCGGCCCTCAAAGGCTGGGACACTTCACCCTCACAGTGATGTTTCCTGGCCAGCCAACCAGCCAGATTCTCAGCAGATCCCTGGGGCCTCCCCTGGAAGCAGTGGAGATCCTTCAGGCTGCTTCTCAGCCTGCAGGGACTGAATGAGAAGCACCACTGGTTTCAGGGAAGCTGCTACCCACCGAGGTGGAGCCTGGGCTGCAGGAATTGTTAGGGTGTCCTCTGGGGGTCAGCCCTGATGGAAGGGGACAGAATGGGACAGGCAGGATGGCCCGAGGGAGAAGCTGGTCTCAGGAGCCCCAGAGCTGGGGTGGCCCTGCAGGCTGCACCAAGCTGCGGTGAGGGGACCAAGGTTTACGCCCCCAAGCTGATCCGTCCCTGGCTGGGGGCTGCCTTGGGTGAGGTGGCTGCTCTGTTCTGCCAAGGCTGTTCCCCAGAGGGCTGACAGCTCTGTGACCTTGAAGTCCTAGGCCTTTCCAGCTTCTCCTTCCCTGGGGCCATGAGCTCATGACTCAGCCCTGGAGGTGGAGGCTGCAAGGAAACCCGGAGGAGGTGGGAATGAGGAGACTGCACATGGCCTGCGGACTCCCACGGCCAGCCTGTGCCTGTGGGAGATGAGTTCAAGCAGCAGGGCCGGGAACTGACTCACCCTGCGGTGCCCACCGATGAGTGGTGCCCATCGTCCCCGCTCAGGGAAGCTGCCATAGCATCTCATGCCTTTGCCTCCTAATTTCCTACCACCTCCTGCGCTTCAGGAATGGCTGCCTATGAGGCTCAGCCCCACATGGTGCCTGGAGATCCTCGTTTTAAGGCCCACTCTCTTGTTCCAGGTCCACACTGGCTACCACTAGGTCCTTTCTGACAAGAGCCAACAGCTCCTGGTACTGACAGGAGCCCTCCTACTGCACCATCAGTGACCACTGCCACAATAATGCTATGGGACGGACTGCCCTGAAACTCAGTGACTTGAAGCAATGAGCAATTATTTAGCCCACGAGTCTGCAGCCAGTGATGCAGGCTGGACTCGCCCGGGCCATGGTCCTGGCTGCTGGCTGGTCTAGGGTGGCCTCGGCTGGGGCAGCTGGCGACACCAGTCCTGTTCCAAGTGTGCTGTCCACCGGCAGGCGAGTCGAGGCACGTTCTCACACTGTGGCAGAGCTGAGTGAGCAAGCCCCGTTTGCCAGCACTTTTCAGGCCTCTGCGTGTATCCCACTTGCTGACATCACTTGGCCAAAGCAAGTTACATGACTGACGCTGGGTCAAAAAAAAAGAAGGCCCTGCAAGGGGACTCGTGATGGACGTGGATTCAGGGAGGGTGCGGTTGACAGCCCCCAGCCCTATATGCTGCCTGACAGGAAAAGGAAGGCCAACAAAGCAACCCCAAAGTCACAATCCCAAAGCTAGTTCTGATGTGAGGACAGATGCTCGGGCCCCTGGAGACTCTTCTGGGCTGGACTAACGTGGCCACAACTGGGAGAGCAGGGACTTCATTTGATTCACACTGCTGCCGCCATCTATAACAGTGCAACCCCTGCACAGAGAATGGGCAAAAAAATAATTAATGAATGAATGAAGTCTAAAATGTGAACTAGGGGGTGTTTCTGACAATGTTTGTATGTCTTATAGGGTTGTAGAAGGACATAACCATGTTTTCAGTGTTTCTATGCAACAAACTTCATTTCATTTCATTTGCGTTTTTGTCTTAAACTCTACCACCGCAAACAATTTTATATAATTACCACTAGCTGTATCACCCCCCACCCCTCCCGCCGCCTAAAAAAAGTGGCCATGGCCGGGTGTGGTGGCTCACGCCTGTAATCCTGGCACTTTGGGAGGCCAAGGTAAGTGGATCACCTGAGGTCAGGAGTTCTAGACCAGCCCAGCCGAACATGGTGAAACCCCGTCTCTACTAAAAAATACAAAAATTAGCTGGGCATGGTGGTGGGCGCCTGTAATTCCAGCTACTTGGGAGGCTGAGGCAGGAGAATTGCTTGAACCTGGGAGGCAGAGGTTGCAGTGAGCTGAGATTGAGCCATTGAACTCCACCCTGGGCAACAAGAGCGAGACTCCATCTCAAAAAAAAAAAAAAAAGAAAAAAAGGCCAGGCACGGTGGCTCACGCCTGTAATCCCAGCACTTTGGGAGGCTGAGGCTGGCAGATCACGAGGTCAGGAGATCGAGACCATCCTGGATAACACGGTGAAACCCCGTCTCTACTAAAAAAAATACAGAAAAAAACTAGCCTGGTGTGGTGGGGGGCGCCTGTAGTCCCAGCTACTCGGGAGGCTGAGGCAGGAGAATGGCGTGAACCCGGGAGGCGGAGCTTGCAGTGAGCCGAGATGGCGCCACTGCACTCCAGCCTGGGCGACAGAGCGAGACTCCGTCTCAAAACAAACAAACAAACAAACGAACAAACAGTGTCCGTGATTGCATCACCATGTGGCCTCTGGAGTCCAGAGCAAGAAAAATGCCGAGGGTACTCGTTAGTCCTCAGTGGAAGTGACTTATTGGGAACTTGGCATGGGCTGGCTAAGGCCCTGCTCTGAGCTGGCATAGTGCTGATGCCTGTCCCCAATCACAGCCACATGGACAGGCCTGGACCCCATGACCAGGGAGGGGAGAGGGGCATAGGGAGGCCAGCAGGAGAGGGACCACCAGCCTTCCCCGGGGTTCTTCTCCAAGCTGGACTCCTGGTGGGTGCCAGGCAGTGCGGTTGGAGGAACACACCAGACGGTGTCTGCCATGCAGTCCCCTCCAGTGCCGAGTCCTTGTGACCTCTCTCAGCCTGAGGTCCTGCCTGCCTTCAGCAGCCTGATGCAGCCCTGCCATGCCCCGCCGTGCCTCTGTGGCTCTCCTCTTCTTAGCACTCTTCTCCTCCCCTTCTTGGTGCTGGAGCAAAATGAGGCTCCAGGCAAGGCATCTCCTAAAGGGACTCATTCAGAACAAGAAACCAACGCAAGTACTCAGGGCAGGGAAGCCCTCCGTGATTAGCAATGGCATATAGGATCTGTATACATGTGCTGGGCATGAACACACGCTGGAAGGAAGATTCATTGCTTTTGTTTCTATGGATTCATTTACTTTCAGCTGTAGGCCTCCTTATGCTGGGCTGGAGGGAGCTTGACCTCAGCCATCGTTGGGCTTCTTCCTTGGGAAGAGCAGAGGTCACAGGCTTTCTCTATGAGGCCAAGGTGCTGGAGGCCCTGCTCACTGGTCTGTCCTCGGTGTGGTGAGACACTAGACCCCAGCCTGCCCTGCCCTTGAGATCCGCCCAGCGTGCGGGTGTGGGAATCTTGATATGTTTAGGAGTTCTAGAATCCGTCTACCTCCCAGTGCTGCTGGAGGGCACTGACTAAGAGCTTCAGACTCCATTCCCCAGGAAAAAAAAGAAAAAAAAAATTATAAGAAAAAAAAGGGCCGGGCGCAGTGGCTCACACCTGTTATCCCAGCACTTTGGGAGGCCGAGGCGGGTGGATCACAAGGTCAAGAGATTGATACCATCCTGGCCAACATAGTGAAACCCCGTCTCTACTAAAAATACAAAAATTAGCTGGGCGTGGTGGCGGGCACCTGTAGTCCCAGCTACTTGGGAGGCTGAGGCAGAAGAATCGCTTGAACCCGGGAAGCAGAGGTCGCAGTGAGCCGAGATCACGCCACTGCACTCCAGCCTGGCAACAGAGTAAGACTCTGTCTCAAAAAAAGAAAAAGAAAAAAAGAAAGCCAGAAACTAACTCAACTGACTCTCCTACCAAGAATGAAAATAATAATGCTAATACTAATCGCTAATGAGAATACTGCTACTAATGATTGCTAATGAGAATTATACTACTACTAATAACTGCTGTTAGACTGTGTGCTTGCTTTTGTTTAGCATTGTCCTGAGTTTCTTATGAATAATTAGCTCATCTGATCCTAACAGCAACCCTAGGACGGCGAAACTACTCCCATTTTACAGATGAGGAAACTGAAGCACAGACGCCTTCGGTAATTTGCGCAAGGTCAGAAAACAAGCAGCAGAGCTGGGTACCCCAGTGCTCCGAACCTCTGAGCCCTCCGGCCTCTCTAAGGAGAAGCACAGCCACTGGGATTGTGGAGCGGTGAATCCAGGCTCTCTCTTTGTAATGAGGGAGCTGATCTCACCAGAGAGTGGCGTCCTGGCCTTGGAGGTATGCCTGTGGTTTTGCTGTCTTCTTCTCTGGTCTCAAAGCCCATTGCCTGTATTCCTTCCACTTAGGGTCTTTGGGGGGTCACTTGGAAAGAGATCCAGGACAGGCAGAGCCAAGGCTGCAGGTGCCTTTGACATGCCTGTTAATCCAGGCAACTCACCCTGTGACATCAATGTGCAATACTGATCCTCGAGTCACACTGGACTAGTCTCAGAGTAGGTGTGTTTGCCAGAAAGGGAGTTTGCAGGGAGGTTTCCTTGAAGAGACCCTCAGCCCGTGCTCACCTAAGCTCAAAGAAAACCACCCACACTAAGATGCCAAACCACAGGGAAGTTTGTTCTCACATAAATTCCATGCCGAGGCTCAGGGTGGGCTTCAGGACTGGCTCCATCCAGGGGCTGTGGCCCCATTTCTCAGTGATTCTCTGTCTCCCCGAATTAACTGTGTCAGCTTCATCCTCAGTCTGGCTTCCTTCATGGTGGCAAAATGGTGGCAGCTGTCCCAGGCCTCAAACCCGCCCAGATGTCCAGAGACAAGGGAGGTGTTTCTTTCCTTGGCTCACTCTGAAGAGCAAGGAACCATTTTCACATCTCACTGTCTCAAACTAGGTCACACGCCCACCTCGAAGCCACTGGAGCTGCAACTCTGGGGCCCAGGGTAATGCCTGTGCTGACTGGCTCAAGCCTGGATTCCTCCACCAATCACAGTGCCCAAGACAGTGGGATGCTGCTTGGCCAGTCAGGCTCAGCCCTGGCCCAGGGATGCTTGGGGCAGGCCTGGGGAGAGGGGAGGGAGCTGGTGGACAACAGCAGAGGAACCCGAGCTCTAAAACGAGAGGACATTAGTCAAACACCAGAAAATCAAACTCTGTGGGCCTTTGCCTTAGGGCTGGGCAGCTAGGCTGACTGGTGGCTGTGTCCTAACATGGATCCTTCCTTTAGGATGCATCCTGGCTGGCCTGCACTTGGCACCTTACCTGATGCAGAGTGGTGATGGCTGGAGATGGAACCCCTCTGTTGTGGGCCACCTCCCCAAGGTTGACTAGGTCTTCAGAGACCCTTGGGAAACCATAGCTTTGGTTTATTTTATTTGTTTTTTTTATTTATTTAATTTTTTTTTTTTGAGACAGAGTCTCATTCTGTCACCCATCCTGGAGTGCAGTGGTGCAATCTCAGCTCCCTGCAACCTCCGCCTCCCAGGTTCAAGCAATTCTCTTGCCTCAGCCTCCCAAATAGCTAGGATTACAGGCATGTGCCACCGCACCAGGCTAATTTTTCTATTTTCTTTCTAGTAGAGATGGGGTTTCACCATATTGGTCAGGCTGGTCTCAAACTCCTGGCCTCAAGTGATCCACCCGCCTCAGCCTCCCAAAGTGCTGGAATTATAGGTGTGAGCAGTGACTGCACCAGGCCACTCTGTCAATTTTATATTTATGAAGCTATCTGAGGGTAGGTTTGACTCACATCTCAGACAAACAGCCCCAGGTGAAGAAAGGGATGTGTTATGGGCAGTGGAGGCTGACATCCAGCCCACCTCTGTTCCTGATGGGCACAGCAGCCTCTCACACAGCACCAGGCAGGCACCGAGGTCCCCTGCCCATAACCTACAGCTTGCAGAGGGGGCATTTACAATAGAGCTGTTCTAGAAGGCCTCCCATTAAGTGGGGCCCCACTCACCAGGTGGCTGCTGGGGTGGCATCCAGGGTGCCCATCAGGCCCATGTTCTGGGTGATGCCTTTTTTTTTTTTTTTTTTTTTTAAGACACAGTCTCACTCGTGTCACCCAGGCTGGGGTGCAGTGGTGTGATTTCAGCTCACTGCAACCTCCGCCTCCTGGGTTCAAGCAATTCTCCTGCCTCAGCCTCCTGAGTAGCTGGGATTACAGACGCCCGCCACCACGCCTGGCTAATTTTTTTGTATTTTTAGTAAAGACGGGGTTTCACCATGTTGGCCAGGCTGGTCTTGAACTCCTGACCTTGGGTGATTCGCTGGCCTCGGCCCCTCAAAGTGCTGGGATTACAGGCGTCAGCCACCATGCCCGGCCCTGGGTGATGCTTTTGATGAGCACAGATTTAAGATGCCTTTAAACAGGAAGGCAGCAGCTTCCCTCTGGCAGCTGGGGACACGGGAGGAGCAGGAAGAGCAGCAATCTCCAGCCCAGCCCTGGCTCTGGAGCTCCCTCTACCCCTTGCCAGTATTAGGTGCTAGGTGCTTTTCAGGGTGCCACGGCCGTCACCATGACCCAGATCAGGACACAGTGCTGTGTATGTGTCACTGGCACCAAAAACTTTTCTGCAGCCCTAAACCAGCATACAGAATATGCTCTCAGCTTCAAATCAGGCAAATGTGCCTTGTTTTTTTATATCTTTAAGTGACATTATCATTAAAGTGATCGTGTTGTGCTCTGGAAAGAAAGGCACTCCTTGGCCAGACACTGCCTCAGAGTCAGCAAATGCTGGCCATTTCTGGGGAGGACAGGCGGCAGCCAGGAGCTCAGGGGAACCATGCACAAAACTTATCCACAGGGCCTCATCTCAGCAATGCCAAGTAAGTGAAAGCACAGTTGAAGAACAATATTATCCGTGCGATGCCCACAAAACCATACTATATAAGATGCGCAACATTTACGAGTGCAAACATATAGAAAATAAAGAGAGACCCCAGACTACCATCAGCAAGAGCGGCTGCAGCTGGTGAAGGGCCTGGAGGCTGGGTGGGCACAATATTAGCTCCACCATTAATATTGTTTATTCTTTCCACCACCTCCCTGGGGCAGCTGGGAGTGGAAGCCTGGCTGCACAGCGAGATGTGGTTTGATGTCTGACCTTGTTTTGGGTTTAAAGGCATCCAAGTAACTTGTCTCAGCACTTAGAAGTGCATCGGAGCCAAATGTCTCCAAAACTGGGCTTCGAGCCATAAGGAGAAAAAAGGAGGCCGCAGGCTTGGCAGGAGTGTGATGTGAGCGGAGGCTGGAATCAGCCCCTCGGGAATGCTATCTCTCTGGGGACAGGAGGAGGGCTTTCCTATAGCACCCCTCTCCCTCCAGCCAACTCAGCTCCAGGGAGTGAAGATAAATACTGAGCCACACCCAAGAGAGGGAGGGAGTGGGCAGGAGGGAGTGGGCAGAGTTTGGGGGATGGCGGGGAATGGGGAGAAGGTTTCCTTTTGAGGCCTTGTCATATACCAGGCACATTTCATTATATTATTCCTTAAAAAAATCCGAGGAGAATCTCTTCGTCGTCTCCCTTTATAAGATCAGGAAATGAGGCTTAGAGAGGCTGAGGGGCATGGCAGGGCTGGGGGCAAACACATGCCATCTAGCTGCAAAGCTGTGTCCCCTCCAGGGCAAAGGTGGCTCTGGACTTCAGGGGCAGCAGAATGTGGTGGTGCCAGTGACTAGAACCTGGGGACCGTCACCTCCAGAGTCAGCCTCATCAGCCTACAGGAAGTCTCAACGCTCCCTCAGCAGCTTCTGTGGTTCTCTGGCTGCAGGGCTAGGTCCTCAAAGCCCAGCCCTTCTGAATCGGAGTCCAGGGCTCGAGAGGTCTGCAAATGGGAAGCAGGGTCCGGGGAGCACCCCATGGAGGCAGACACGTGCCCATGCCGCAGGCCCAGCACACCTGCCTTAGGTGGGATTTATGACAACCCAGAGACCCTCCAGCCTGACCTGAGGCTGTGTGCAAAGATACACGTGCTTTGATTATCAAGAAAAATGGGACAGTAAAGTAGCTGTTACTTAATACATGCAGGTTTCCAAGGCAGATAAAACCTTTCAGGCACGTGAGGCCCAGGGCAGGTCTTGGGGAGCAGCCATCAAAAGGTCTTGGTGGAGACCCTGGGCAGAATCCACCAGCTCCTCTGTCTGAGCCCTACCTGCCCGAAGGCTGGAAGCAGCAGCTTTCAGCTCATCACCCTCAGCCCTTGTGTTGCCCAAGGTCCCAGCACAGCAAAGAGGCAATGGCAACCAATTTGGGCAGGGTATCAGTGCCAGATGCACTTCCATTCATGTCTGTTGATTGGCAAGGACCCAGGCCAGGACCATGCAGACAGTGTGCCTGGCTGGGACGGGAGGGAAGAGCAAGCTCGGTCCGTGCCGTGCCCACCCAGTCCTGCTGCACCTGGCTTTGCAGGCTTCTTTGTCGCTCTGGTCCCGACTGTCCACCTGGAGGAACCGAGAGCTTCCTCAGAGGAATGTGCAGCACCATGATGGGCACGAGGTGGGGACGGGCCTGATTTCAGGCTACGGGTGGACTCTGAGAGGCTGAGAAGGGGGACTTGAGTTTATGGGCACACCCAGCTCTCTAGCTTGGGTTTGGGTAAGAATCGGGACCATTTTTTTAGAGAATCTGCTCTTCTCCTCTTTCTCATCTGAAAAACTCTCACCAAGTCTATTTTTGATCTTCAGCTGGAAGAAATCTTTATTTTTAAGATGCTAACCCTGGCACATCCTAGCTCCAGAGCAGCAGCTGGCAGGGAGCACAGAAAGCCTGACGGGGCTACGTGGGTGCACCTGGAAGGCTGGCCACTGCTTTTAGAGCAAGGACCAGAATTCTCGCCACAAACTTCTGGCTCTGGAAAGGCCAACCGAATGGCTCAGAACCGGGAAAGGTTTTTGTTTGGTTGAAGCATTTTTAGGGATGAGAATTATTATCATTATTATTATTATTATTATTATTGAGACTGAGTTTCACTCTTGTTGCCCAGGCTGGAGTGCAATGGCGCGATCTCGGCTCACCGCAACCTCCGCCTCCCAGGTTCAAGCAATTCTCCCCGCCTCGGCCTCCCAAGTAGCTGGGACTGGTAGCATGTGCCACCATGCCTGGCTAATTTTGTATTTTTAGTAGAGATGGGGTTTCTCCATGTTGGTCAGGCTGGTTTCGAACTCCTGACCTCAGGTCATCTGCCCGCCTCGGCCTCCCAAAGTGCTGGGATTACAGGCTTGAGCCACCATGCCCGGCTCGAGAATTATTTTTATGAGCAAGAAGACACGTTGTTGTCACCATTTCACACCTGCAAGAGTCGCCTAGTTCGGGAGGTGCGTGGTCCTTATCCTGACAAAGTCATATCTCTGCTTTCTCATTTTCCGGTTGTGAACACAAGTGTCCTGTGTGCCCTGACCACGCTATGTTCAGTTACTTAACCACAGCTCGCCCAGGGCGCCTTGGCTGGAAATGGTGATATTTGCCAAAGAGTAAGGCCCCGGGGACAGCGTCCCCCTTCCCTGTAAGGAAGGCACACTGTGGAGTGGTAAGAGGGTGGAGAGCCCAAAGCCCACACCTTTCATTTCACTTGACTTACCGTCTCATTCATTCACTTCATTCGTTCATTTTACAGGAGCCTTGTCTGATCTTCGAATCACCCAGAAGTGTGGTCTCCTTGTCCCCAAGGCTGTTTCCTGGAAGAGCCTCTTTCTGTTCCCCATCACCGTGGAACTATAAGGGTCCCTGGAGCAGTGGCAGCTGGGGCTTCCCTCTGCCATGCCATCCAGATGCAGCACTCCTGTCTAAGAAAGTAGAAATCGGGGACCTGAGAGACCGTCACGGAGCCTGCCTCTTCCTCCGCAGTGAGACTTCTTCCGTCCTGCAGCAGACAGAAGTCTTGAGGGGACATTCCAGGGGCCCCCCATCAAGCCTGCAAGGGGGGAGCTCCGGGGAGAATGGCTGGGCCCACTGCCCGCTCCAGTCGCCACATCACAAAATCCCTGACTGGACCCAATAGTGGGTTTGGACAGGGTGACATTTATCCTTGTTGGATTATAAGTGTTGCCTCTTGCCTCCCTCCATTCTCCTTTCCTACTAATGTCTTCGTACTCCAGTGGCTACACATGAATACATTATGAACTTCTCAAAGGCAGGGACTGTGTTTGTTCTGTAGGAATTGACATAGATCCTTTGCTTGACCAAACTTTAGTCAGATTCCTGGGCCTTCTCCTAGGCTCATCTTTGCATTTCCTTGTAAAATCCAGTTTTAACAAGAACCCTGCTGAGTCCGTTGAGCAAGAACCCCTTACCATTTGTACCTGATCACCCTCGATATCTGATCCAGCTCTTCCATCTCCACCATCCCCTGGGTGGGGTCTGCTCCCTCTGGCCTGTCTTCTGCAAGAATCCTGTGAGGTCCATTTGCTCCGGATTCCCCAAATCCCCCTTTCTCCTGATGTTTCCTCTCAGGAATTTTCCATCCACTGCCCCTACCCTGATCTTTGGCTGTCAGTTCCCCCTTGCCCGAACCATATTCAGAGCCGGCCCAATCTCCCCTCCCCACTGTATAAGCCCGTTGCAGCAGTCCCTGTAGCTATCCTGATGGTCCTGAATAGTCTTCCTTACCGCACTTTAACGACTACCACGGAATAATTTTTCTTTAACAGTATCTCTGCGGGGCCCTAAAGTGGTATCTAGTATAAGACCTTAGGTACATGTTAAATATTTCTAGAATGATGAGACCTGAACTCCCCTCCTGCATGCACTTGTCATAGACTGCATGGAAAGTGCTGCAGTGGGAGAAAGGGGACTGTTTCATGTAAGGAAGGAAGTGACCTACATCGTTAGAGAACTACAAATAAAACATTTTCTAAGAGTGAGAGAGGGAGAGCTCGCTGCTGACCGGCGGGAGTGAGGAGGTCCAAAGGCATCTGACCCCTAGGGCCAAGAATAAGCAAAGGGCGGCACGTTCACAGGCTCAGGCTGGACTCCGTGCCGCCGCTGGCCCCGGTAGGGAGCAGGCCTTACCGGAGGATGTGGACCCTCACAAAGCCAGCATCAGCAAGAGACAGGAGGTGGGCCCCCCAGCCTCCTACATCCCACAGAGAGCAGAGCGGTGGCGTGGGGAGCTGGCCAACAGATGTCCCACGGTAGGCTCCCCGCCTCTGTCACTCTCCCTGTTTGTAGGGCCCACATGAGAAAGTGGCCCCATCACAGCGGGAATACCCACACTGCAGGGTGCCAGGAAATCTGGCTGCTGGTGCCAGCTGTTTCTGGGAGTTGTCTGGGAATGCCAGTTGTCTGGCAACTGGAGACCCTAGCCCAGGAAAGCTGCAAAGAAACCACTTGTCCCAGATGAGGCCGAGCTCAGAGGCAGCCCCTCTGGCTGGAAGATGGGGGTCTAGGTCCCCACTAGCGCATGGTCTGAGCCACACAGTGATCCCGGTGTTTGTAGAGTGCCCTGCTCCTTCTTCATAGACAGCAAAGGAATCGGTTGCTGGCAGCTAGATAGGAGGGGCAATTTTGAATTTAAGAAAATAAGAGGATCAGAAGCCATTCTGTATAAGAGATTCATGAAAACAAAGAGTAGAGGAACAGGTTAATACAAGAATGGAGTAGCAGGAGGGATCACAGCAGACCAGACTGATCTGGACAGAAGAGAAAGTGGACAGGGTGTTCTAAAGGCCTGTGGGACACCAGGATTTGTTGTAAGACGCTGTCCTGCATCCTCTCCCACCCACCTCTGTTGGCAGTGCCCTGGAGTCACGTGACAACCGAAAGCGCCCCCCACCAAGGTCTGAATGCTCCCTGGGTGGCAGTGCCCGTGCTGTGAGCCACTGACCCAGAGCCCTCGGGGGTTTGCCGATGGATGGTAGGGGCTGAGGTGGGCGGTTCGAGAAATACTGGTGGGCCAGGGTTGGCCAACTGTGGAAACCTTCTGGACTGGGAAGTTAGTCAGAGGGAAGAGTCAGTGCAGTGTGAGTCATGTTGGGGGCAGGTGGTGGCTCCCTGGCGACAAAGGCATGGGTGTGGAGGTTAGCGCTGGGGAGAAAGGAGAGCTGGTAGCCTTTTCCTTTTGTTTTGTATCATTTACGTACCATAAAATGCACACGTTCGTGTAGAATTCAGTGGCTATTAGTACGTTCACAGAGTTGTAAAACATCACTGCAGTCTCGTTTTAAGTGACTGGTTGAGCTTCTGTGAGGCTGAGGATGCAGACCAGGCCTCGGGGCTGGTGAGGACTGGACTTCCTGGTGAGTAGGCCCAGGAGCCCCTTTCCTGGCACCTTCCATTTTCCTTCCGGGTGCTCGCTGTCTTTGTAACCATCTCTTTGGGTATGTTTTGCTTATTGTCTGACTTCTTTCCCTGAAGGCAGGGCCCAGCAGTTCACCCACGAGTCCCAGAGCCCAGCACAGCGCCTGCCCTTTGAAGGGGTGTCCTGCGAATACATGAATGAATGATACAGTTTCAGCCTCAACTCTTTTACAACGAGGCTGTGAAACCCTCGCTACATCTTCTAAATTTCCTTTGGTATCACTTTTCTCTTGTAATAAATGTGGGCAAAAGTATCTGCCCCCACCCAGGACTGCACAGGAGAGATAGTAATTCTTTTTATTTATTTATTTTTTTGTGACAGGGTCTGGCCCTGTTGCCCAGGCTGGAGTGCAGTGGCGCGATCTCGGCTCACTGCAACCTCCTCTTCCCAGGTTCAAGCGACTCTCCTGCCTCAGCCTCCTGAGTAGCTGGGATTACAGGCATGCACCACCATGCCTGGCTAATTTTTGTATTTTTTGGTAGAGACGGGGTTTCACCATGTTGGCCAGGCTGGGAGAGACAGCGATTCTTTGCTGTGTCGCTATACAGCTCTGGTTGGTGGTTAGGCCATTGGAAAGCCTTCGTTTTCTCTGAATTGGGATTGTTTGTCATTGTAGACTGTTCCTCTGCAGACTGGCAAGCCCGTTTGTGCCCTGCTCCACACTGGGGGCCTGGCAGAGAAGAGGGGCTGGAGCCCAGTGGGGGTTACCAGCATCTTCGCCAAGCGCTGTGCCCAGGAATGAGGCGCTGTTCCTGGCCGCACGCCTGGGGGACACTGCCTTCGAATCCACTCACAGGTAGGCCGGCCCTGCTGCAGGCCTCTTTCCACCCAGCCAGCAAACACCTCACAGTCTTCATGTCTCCTGTGGCTTTTCAGCAGGCTGGATTTTCTCCTCACAGTGTCTGGAAAACAGAGTCAAGTTTCTCCCTCCCCTCCCTCGCTACTCTCTCCTCCCTCTGCAGGCTCCGGATCAGGCTGCCAATCTGTAAATGATGTTTTAGGTTTTTCTTTGTTGTTGTTTTGGTGCTGTGAAGCCTGCCTTGTTAACACCAGGTGCTGAAAGATTAAAACTTATCAATCACCATCATCAAGGCGAGGAGGGGTAGGATGGTTTCAACTAGTCCCAAATTTCCTGGAGGAATTTGGCCTCTTGTCAATTTCCCTCTCCCGAGGCTGACATTGCCAGCAGAGCAAAGTCCTCTCCAGCTGCCCACTCTCGGGCTTTACTAAGTTAAAAATCTCTTAGCTTGGGCTCTGTGCTAAGCACAAGAAAGGGACCAACATTTCTTGACTGATAATATATTAGTTGTTTCTTGCAATTTGACTGTGGGACTCTAAGAATAGTATATTTTTCTGGAAGCAGAGTTTTAACAACCTAGAAAGCTTAATTAAGCTTTCCTGCTGCATTGTTTAAATTGAATTAGTAGCAGAAGAGTATTTTTAGAAGTGAAATGATTATTTCATGTAACAGATAACATGTCTGAGTATTCTTAAACCTCTATATAGGCCAAAACATAGCTACAGAATTGACTTCACAAGTCTAAAAGTATGAGCGGTTTGCTTTTACACACGTCATCACTATCGTATCCATTTATTCGATTTATACCTTGAATTCCTTTTTCCTAAGTACAAAGTGAGCCGGGGTTGGAAGGAGAACTTTTAAAAGCACTTTACAAATGTGACGGGCCTGGAGTGATTCTTCAGCTCCTGGTTTTGCTGGTCTGGGTGGGCTCACTTCCTAGCTTTCAGTCTTGTTTGGATTCTGTTTCTTTTATTCAGAGGAACCGGGATATCACTTAGTGGTGACTGCTTTGTGTATTACTTTGGATAGTAAAAGTACCTGATATGGTTTGGCTGTGTCCACACCAAAATCTCATCTTGAATTGTAACTCCCACAATTCCCACATGTCATGGGAGGAACCCAGTGGGAGGTGATTGAATCATGGAGGCAGGTCTTTCCCATGCTACTCTTGTGATAATGACTACATCTCACGAGATCTGATTATATAAGGGGGAGTTGCCGGGCACAAGTTCTCCTCTCTCGTCTGCTGCCATGTGAGACACACCTTTCACCTTCTGCCATGATTGTGAGGCCTCCCCGGCCATGTGGAACTGTAAGTCCAATAAACCTCTTTCTTTTGTAAATTGCCCAGTCTCAGGTATGTCTTGATCAGCAGCATGAAAATGGATTAATACAGTACCATTAAAAAGTTTTGTTATAGGAAGCTGCAGGTTAAAATAGAAAGCAGCCGTTTAATTCATGCTTTGAAGTGTGCATCTCCTCAGAAACTCGGGTGACCAGAGTGAGGTCCCGGATGGCATATTTTCAAATGAATGCTCGAGCTGTGATGGACCTTTAAGACTCTAGTGAAAAATGTGACATGAAAGTGGTCCAAATGAAACTCTCAGATTTTCCTGGGTCTTCTATATAGGAGAATAAAGACTGTTTGATACTGGTAATGTGGAAAATGTAGTTTGCAAATTATGGCCACCACAACTCCTGATGAAGATGACTAAAATATTAATATAAAAATAATGGGAACTGGCCAGGCACGGTGGCTCATGCCTGTAATCCCAGCACTTTGGGAGGCCGAGGCAGGCAGATCATCTGAGGTCAGGAGTTTCAGACCAGCCTGGTCAACATGGTAAAACGCCGTGTCTACTAAAAAAATACAAAAAATTAGCCAGGCGTGGTGGTGTGCACCTGTAATCCCAGCTACTCGGGAGGCTGAGGCAGGAGAATCACTTGAACCCAGGAGGTGAAGGTTGCAGCGAGCCAAGATTGAGCCACTGCACTCCAGCCTGGGCAAGAGAGCTAGACTCTGTCTCTAAATTAAATTAAATTAAATTAAATAATGGGAACCATCTAATAGAAGTAGAGGAAGTGATCTCAAGTAGGAATCATCTATATTTGCTTGCTACAGGTTTGGCAAAGGGGCTGAGAGGGCTTCAATTGGAGAAACCCGAGGGTGAGTTGGGGTGAGGCATGATGAATTCTATTTGAGGAATTTTCCATGTCCTCTGAGATAGGTTTGCCAATTCAGATACATCAATGAGATCACGCAAAGATATGGGACTGGGCAAGACTGTCCCAAAGGAAAGTGGCGTGCGAAGACAACTCCTTGAGGTGGCCACAGGCACAGGCAAAAATCAAGTTATTTCTTGCTTTCTTTTGATATTTGTGACATCAGATGATTCTGCTCTTTAATCTCACTTTTTCATGTTTACCTTTAGCAGGAGTTTCAGTATTTCTCCATGTCTCCTCCTCTGCCAAACACTGAAAATTCAGGAACCTTTTGTAAACAATCACGCACCATTTCTTCTACATTTGTATAGTACCTCCTTCGATTAGGGCTTTTCTGGTGACTTGCAAAACCTCCGGGCTTCCCTTCATCTTCAGCTACTCACTTAGCTCAGCTTCCTACAAAGTAAACAGAGGTGGGCTCACTTGCATTTCCGGTTTCCTAAATACTGAGCCTAAGTCTTTCTTCAGAAGAGCCATCCCCCACACCCATGGAGACATGGTCCAGGCTACTCCTACACTCAGCCTATTAGTAATCTCAGAGGCTGCTGCGGGTCACTGCCAGGCACCAGCAAGTTGTAGGAATGTGACTGATGTTACCAATTCATAACATTTCTTTTTTCTTTTTTTTTGAGACGGAGTTTTGCTCTTGTTGCCCAGGCTGGAGTGCAATGATGCAATCTCAGCTCACTGCAACCTCCGCCTCCTGGGTTCAAGCGATTCTTCTGCCTCAGCCTCCCAAGTAGCTGGGATTACAGGCGTGCACCACCATACTTGACTAATTTTTGTATTTTTAGTAGAGATGAGGTTTCACCATATTGTTCAGGCTGGTCTCGAACTTCTGACCTCAAGTGATCCACCCGCCTCGGCCTCCTAAAGTGCTGGGATTACAGGTGTGAGACACCATAACATTTCTTTCCTTAAATTTGGATTTTCTTTCAGAGCAAACATAGGCACTGGTAAAATTATGCTTATTTGTAAGTAATGCCTTGTTCCTAAAGCAGTGGTATTTCATCATCTCCCCCAACCCCCACCACCCTCTTCTTTTCTCTTTTCTCCAGTCTCTTTACTCTTCGCACTTCCTAAGTCTGCAGAGTTTCTCGGCCACAAAAACTCCCCAAAGGGTGCGGCTCGCTCTTCTGCAGCTGACACAAGGACCCCTGCTGCCACTCTCGTCTTCCCGATGCCATTTTCTCGGTGTTCACACAGCTCTTTCTGTGAGCTGTTCATTTTAACTAAAGCTGGATCCCACAGCTTATTTTTGTAGTGACCCCAGTTCAACATGCCAACTATTAATACTCTGGCCATGAATCTGATGTAAAGCAATGCTGTGAATTTAATATCAAGCAAAAGCTTAATTGATGAAACTCCAGCTTGTTTTGTTGTTGCTGCTTTTACATAATACGTCAAATGGAGATGGTTCAGGGAAACCTAATGAAGACCGCGTGGCCATGGCCCACCAGACAGTCACACAAATAAAATACGTTTGGAATGAAATCCTATTCCAAGCCTCATCATACATGAATCTTACATTAAATGAAGAGATAACATTCTCTGGGCCAGGCGCGGTGGCTCACGCCTGTAATCCCAGCAAATTGGGAGGCTGAGGCGGGCAGATAACCTGAGATCAGGAGTTCGAGACCAGCCTGGCCAACATGGCGAAACCCCATCTCTACTGAAAAACATACAGAAAATTAGCTGGGTGTGGTGGCATGCACCTGTAATCCCAGCTACTCGGGAGGCTGAGGCAGGAGAATCGCTTGAACCGGAGGTAGAGGTTGCAGTCAGCTGACATCGTGCCATTGCACTGCAGCCTGGGCGACAAAGTGAGACTCAAAAAAAAAAAAAAGATAACGTTTTCCAAGATTGCCCTGGTTGAAAAGAACTGAACTGATCATGTGTGTTTATGAAAGTAGTAGCAATTTAGTACTTGCTTGTAAAAGAATTAATCTTCCATCTGCTTGCTGAAATAAAGTCACAGAGGAAGAAACTGGAAGAAATTGATATTTTCAAATACAATAGAAAAAGACTTAGGTTTAAAAATATATTAAATATACATATAAATATAAATTATATTAAATGATATTGTTAGACATGTAATACTTTTTTGTTTTTTTGAGATGAAGTCTCACTCTGTCACCCAGGCTGGAGTGCAATGGCACGATCTTGGCTCACTGCAACCTCCACCTCCCCGGTTCAAGCAATTCTCCTGCCTCAGCTTCTTGAGTAGCCGGAACTACAGGCACCTGCCACCACACCCAGCTAATTTTTGTATTTTTAGTAGAGAAGAGGTTTCGCCATGTTGGCCAGGCTGGTCTCGAACTCCTGACCTCATGTGATCTGCCCACCTCGGCAAAAGTGCTGGGATTATAGGCATGGGCCACTGCATCTGGCCAGTAGACATGTAATACTATGCAGTGATTATGTACATCTATGTCTGTTGATATAGATTTTCATAATAAGTGAAGAAAGCAGATTATAAAACTGCATAGAAAGATGCCATTTAAGTCAGACCACATATGTATGTGTAGGATTCATACAAAAGAATGAAAAGATAGGCAAATATTCATCAAAAGAGAGGGGATTAATTAAATTTCAAGCTTTTACTTCATGCGTTTAGCCTGCAGTATTACTTTTGTAATTAGAAAAAGGCTATTTCAATATGATTTAGAAACTATAAAAAATACTACATGGATACAGAATTCCTGGAAGGAGACTGGGATTAAAGTACACTTCTGTACTTAAAAAAAAAAGATCAGGTCTTCCCTTTTAGGGTAGTCAATCCCGTAATTCCAGCACTTTGGGAGGACGAGGCCAGGCGTTCAAGACCAGCCTGGCCAACATGGCGAAACCCTGTCTCTACTAAAAATACAAAAATTAGCTGGGTGTGGTGGCATGTACCTGTATTCTCGGCTACTCGGGAGGGTGAGGCAGGAGAATCACTTGAACCCGGGAGGAGGAGGTTGCAGTGAGCCAAGATCGCGCCTCTGCACTCCAGCCTGGGAGACAGAGAGAGACTCGATCTCAAAATAAAAAGAAATAAAGAAAAGAAAAGAGAAGAAAAAAGATTATATGCACAGGATTCAACAGTAATAGCTCAAAACATAACTGACCTAGATTCTTTCAAATAGCAAGATCAGATTCATAATATTATAGCTGCATTTTATATTTTTCTCTTAAAATTCTTTGCCTGCTCAATTAAAGAAAGAATACATACCCAAAGAAAGCAAGATATAATGATGTTTTTTATGTACAATTTTAAATCCCTATCATTTATTTAAAATCTAGACGTAGCTTTGATCTATTGAATTAAACTGCATACCATCAAAGAGGGTGTAATTCTTCAGTCAATAAATCTAACGGTGCAGGTCAGTGCCAGGCACCAGCAAGTTGTAGGAGGACCTTTGGTAGATAATTCCTTCCTGTACATTTTTGTTCTAAAGAATGGTACCAATACAGCATTGGAAACTGAGGAAAAAAGCAAATATGGCATCCAAATGCTTTACAGAGGAGCAGCATTGGAAACTGAGGAAAAAAGCAAACATGGCATCCAAATGCTTTACAGAGGAGCAGCATTGGAAACTGAGGAAAAAAGCAAACATGGCATCCAAATGCTTTACAGAGGAGTGCTTCCTAGTACTTTACAGAATTTTCCATTTGATTTTATGTTCAAACACATTCATCTCATGGTGTCTTACTTTCAGCAGGTTTCAGTCCTTGAGGAGCGCTCACTAGGATGGTAATTGTTTGATCGATAGATTAAGTGAGTTGGAAGACTCTCCAAGTGAAAATTTAAAATTACTGCAGTTTTGGCCTGATGATGTTAACCAGCAAGAACAGAATCTGAAACCAGATGAGCTGTTAGTACTGCTTTCATCTGTTTTACAGCCACAGTGACAGCAGTTCCCTGGCTTCTGGAAGGAGTGTTGGTCTATCCAAAAAATGTACTAACAGATATGTAAAGTAAGTTGCATCACTAGCTTTGATTTTTTTTAAATTGAGATATTATATACCATACACTGAATTGTACCTCAGTTCAATGGTTTTCGGTACATTCACAAGGTTGTGCAACCATCACTGCTATCTAATTCCAGACCATTTTCATTGCCCCAAAAGAAACTCCATACCCCTTAGCAGTTAGTACCCATTTTCTTCTCCCCTCAACTCCTGGCCACCATCTACTTTCTGTCCCTAGGGATTTCTTATTCTGGACATTGCATACTAATGGAATCATACATGTGATCTTTTGTGGCTGGCTCCTTTCATTTCATTTTCACGTCATGTTTTCAAGGTTCATCCATGTTGTGGCATGTGTCACTAACCCATTCCTCTTTATGGCTAAATAATATTCCATCCTATGGATATACTAGATTTGATTCATCCATTCATCCATTGATGGGCGCTTTTTGGCCATTATGAACATTCATGCACTAGTTTTTGTGTGGATGTGTGCCTAGAAGTGGAATTACTGGTCATGTGGTAACTCTGTTTAACCTTCTGAGGCACTGCCAGACTGAGCCAGCCTGCATAGTTCACACATTCCCACCAGTATGTATGAAAGTTTCAATTTATCCATTCTTGTCAAGGCTTATTATTCTCCACCTATTTGTTTATAGCCATCTTAGTGTGTGTGGAATGGTATCTCATGGTTTTGATTTGCATTTTCCTAATGACTAATGATATTGAGATCTTTTCATGTGCTTTTGGACATTTGCATATCTTCTTTGGAAAAATGTTTATTCAAATCCTTTGACCATTTTTTCTTTGAATTTTTTTTTCTTTTTGAGTTGTAAGAATTCTTTATATATTCTAAATACTAGACCCTTATTGGATATATAATTTGGACAATTTTTCCCATTCTGTGAGTTGTCTTTTCACTTTCTTGATAGTGTCCTTTAGGCACACATTTTTAATTTTAATGAAATACAATTTGTCTATTTTTTCTTTGGTTGCTTGTGCTTTTAGTGTTATATCAAATAATCAAATGCTTAGTCCAATGTCATAAAGGTTTACATCCACATTTTCTTCTAAGAGTTTATTTTCATTCTTACTTTTAGGTCTATCATCCATTTGCAGCAAATTTTGCCTATGGCATGAAATAGGAGTTCAATTTGACATTGAATATTGATATCTTAGCAATATTTTCTCCCAATCTGTGAACACGAAATTTCTTTATATTTATTCAAATTATCTTTGGTTTTTAATGATGTTAAATCCAAGTATTCTTTGTGATGCTGTTGTAAATGGAATTTTTTGTGTTGTTCATTGCTAATGTATAAAAACCAATGATGTTTGTATATTAATCTTGTATCCTGCAACCTCATTGAACTAGTTTATTAGCTCTAGTAATATGTTGGTGTGAAGCCCTTAATATTTTCTACGTACAAGATCATGTCATCTGCAAATTGTTTTACTTCTTCCTTTCCAATTTGGATGCTTTTTATTTCATCTTGCCTACTGCTTTGGCTACAACCTCCAGTACAAGATTGAATAGAAGTGATGAGACAGAACATCCTTGTCTTATTCGTGATCTCTGGGGGGGAAGGCTTACAGTATTTTGCATCAACATACCAGCTACGGGTTTTTCACAGATGTCCTTTCTCAGGATGAAAAAGTCCATGTTTGGCTTTTTGAATGTTTTCATCTAAGAGTTTTGGATTTTGCCAAATGTTAAATGCTTTTTCTGTATGCATTGAGATGATCTTGTTGTTTTTGTCCTTTATTCTAATAATATGGTGTACTACATTGATTTCTGTATGTTGAATTTTGTATTCCTAAGATAAATCTCACTTGCTTATGGTGTACATTCCTTTCTATATGTTGCTGGATTTAGTTTCATTAGTATTTTGTTGAGGATTTTTGCCTCTATATTGAGGGCTATTGGCCTGTAGTTGTTTTCTTTGCCTGATTTCTAATGTGGGTGATACTGAATTGGGAAGGGTATCCTCCTTCTCTGTTTTTTGGTGTTTGTGAATAATTGGTGGTATTCTGTAAATGTTTGATAGAATTCACCAGTGAAGACATCTGCTCCTGGACTTTTTCCCGTGGGAAGTTTGTTGTTTTTAAGAGATGGGAGTCTCACTCTCACCCAGGCTGGAGTGCAGTGGTGTGACAATAGCTCACTACAGCCTTGAACTTGTGGGCTTAAGGGATACTTCCACCTCAGCCTCCCAAGTAGCTGGGACTGCAGGTGTGCACCACCACACCTTTTTTTTTTTAATTTATATTTTTTTTAGAGACAAGGTCTTACTATGTTGCCCAGGCTGGTCTTAAACTTCTGGCCTAAAGCCATCCTCCTGCTTCAGCCTCCCAAGTAGCTGGCATTACATGTGTGAGCCACCATGCCTGGCTGTGGGAAGTTTTTCGATTACTCATTAATTTAATCTCTTGTTTGGATCTATTTAAAGTTTTTATTTCTTCTTCAGTTTTGATAATATATGTCTTTCTAGAAATTTGTCCATGTCATCTAACTTCCCTAATTTGTTGTCATATGAACTCTTATTTTTATTTCCATAAGATTGGTAGTAGTCTTTCATTCCTGACTTTGGTAATCTGTCTTCTCTATTTTTTTTCCTAGGCTGCCTAAGGGTGTGTCAACTTTATTGTCTTTTTCTAAGAACCAGCTTTCGGTTTGATTTTCTCTGTTTTTCTTTCTAGGCTGCCTAAGGGTTTGTCAACTTTATTGACTTTTTCTAAGAACCAGCTTTTGGTTTGATTTTCTCTGTTTTTCTTTCTATCCTCTATTTCATTTATTTTGATTCTAATCCATATTATTTCTTTGTTCTGCTTGCTTTAGGTTTAGTTTGCTATTATTTTCTAGTTTCTGAAGGTTTAGAGCTAGGTTATTGATTTGAAGCTTTTAACAGAGACATTTATAGCTATACATGGTCCTTTAAGTGATGGTTTAGCTGCATCTCATAAGTTCTGGTATGTTCTGTTATTTTCATTACTCTCTTAAGGGACTTTGTAATTTCCCTTGTGATTCTTTTCTTTGACCCATTGGTTAAAAGGAATGTACTGTTTAATTTCCACATTTTTTTAGGTTTCCCAAATTTTCTTCCAATTTTAAATTTCATCCCATTGTGGTCAGAGAACGTGTTTTGTATAATTTCAACGATTAAAATTATGCCTTCTTGATGGATTGTCCCTTTTATTATGTAATGTCTTTGTCTCTACTAACAATTTTTATCTTAAAGTCTGTTTTGTCTGATGTTATATCCACTCAAGCTTTTTTCTTACAGTTTACATGTTTTTTTTATCCTTTTACTTTCAGCCTACTTGTGTCATTGAATCTAAAGTGTTTCTTAGTGGGCATCATATAGTTGGACCATGATTTTTATCCATTCTACCATCTTTGCCTTTTGAGTGTTTAATCCATTTATGCTTAATGCCAATTACCGATAAGGCAGGGTTTAGTCTGCCGTTTTGCTAATTTTTTTTTTTTTTAATAGAGACAAGGCCTCACTATGTTGTCCATGCTGGCCTTGAACTCCCAGGCTCAAGCAATCCTCCTGCTTCAGCCTCCCAAAGTGCTGGGATTATAGGCATGAGCCACTGTGACCAGACTTTTTGCTTTCTATGTCTTTTGTCTTTTTTGTTCCTTTATTCCTCTGTTACTTCCATGTCTTCTTTTGTTAGCAGCTATTTTCTAGTGTACCATTTTCTTTGTTGTAGCTTTTACTATATATTCTCTAGCTATGTTCTTAGTGTTTTCCCTGAGGATTATTAACATTTCAATTTATAACAACCTAGTTTGGAATAATGCTAACTTCAACAGTATAGAAAAATTTTCTTCCTCTGTAAGTCTCTTCCCTCCTCCTTCCTTTGTAATGTTGTCATACAAATTGTTTTTTCACCTTGTGCCCAGATTTTTAATTATTGTTTTATGCAGTTGCCTCAAATCAGATAGGAGGAAAAAAAGTTACCAAAAATGCATTTGTACTGCCTTTTATATTTACCAATATAACTACCTTTACCAGTGCTATTTCTTCATGTGCATTTGAGTTACTATTATCTTTTCATTTCAGCCTTTAAGTTCTCTGTTTTTCTTGTAGAGCAGCCTTGCTAATAAATTCTGTTTTTGTTTATCTGGGCATGTCCTAATCATTTCTGAAGGATAGTTTTGCTGGAAATAGAATGCTTATTTGATAGTCATTCACCTTCAGCACTTGGAATACGTCATCCCACTGTTTTCTACACTCCATAGTTTCTGATGAAGATCCCTAGTACACGAGTCACTTCTCTCTTTACTTCCAAGATTCTTTGGTACACAGTGTGATTTTGCATCCAGGCATGGATCTCTTGAGTTTATACTACTTAAGGTTCATTGAGCTTCTTGGGTATGTAAATCGATGCTTTTCATCAAATTTCAGTCTTTGGCCATTATTATTATTATTTTTTAATATTCTACCTCTTTCTCTCCTCTCGTCTGGGACTCCAATTATGCATATATTGGTATGCATGATGGTGTGCCACAGGTCTCTGAGGCTCTATTCATTTTTCTTTATTCTTTTTTCTGTTTCTCAGACTAGATAGAGTTCCTCTCATGAATTTTTCATTTCAGTTATTGTATTTTCAACTTCATGATTTATATTTGGTTCTTTTAAAAATAATTTTTCATTTTCTATTTAGTGAGACATTTTCATACTTTTAGTTCTTTACACATTATTTTTCTTTAGTTCTCTGAACCTATTTAAAATAGCCAATTTAAAGTCTTCATCTAAAAATCCAATGTCTAGACTTCCTCAGGTGCAGTTTCTATTTTTTATTCCTCCCATGTATGGAACATACTTTCTTCTTTATGTGTCTCATAATTTTTCTGTGGAAAACTGGACATTTCAAAGAACAATGTGGCAACTCTGGAAATCATACCTACCTTTTTATTTCCTTGCTAAGGGTTTGATGTACTTGCTGGGTTTTTGGCTTGTTTAGTGACTATTCTGAACTAATTCAGTAAAGTCTATATTCTTTATAGTGCGTGGATACTGAAGTCTCTGCTAGGGTTGTTTAGTGGTCAGCTAATGATTGGACAGAAATTTCCCTAAATGCCACTAAGGGAGTTTTCTTACTGTGCTACGTCTCCAAGTCTGTGCTAAGGGATCTGGGTGCATGTTGGAGCACCCCTTCAACACTGAGCCAGGAAGACGACAGGAAGGAAGACGGCTTTGGCCTCACTTTCTGCTTGTGTGTCAAGGTCAACCTATGGTGACAGCTCAAGATGTTCTTAAGTCTTTCCTGAGCAGGAGTATAACCCTTGGCATATGCAAAGCTCTACACATACACATGACCATCTGAATTCCCAAGAATACCAGAGCTTTTCAAGGTCCCTATGGACATCTCATTCCCAAGCTTTTCCTTTTACGTTTTTGGTTAGCCTATTGTCTGCTCCAAAGCTTAGCCACCACTTGAGGCAACCACAAAATTAACCAATTGCCTCTGAGTCTTTCTTGACTAATGTCCCTGGGAAAAAGGCTTTTCACACCTGGCAAGCTCCAATCCGGTAAAATAAAGACAGTCTTGCAAATGAGGTCTTCCAGGGACCTGCCTGACAGGTCAAATAATGACAATTCTCTGGGAATGAGGCTTTAAAGGAGTTCTAACCCCATTCTGCCCCCTCTAGTGGCTTCCAGGCTGCTACTTTTCACCTTCATTGTATACTGTTGGTTTTCAAGGATACAACAGAGACGGAAGGGGGAGATAGGAATAGGGCAAGTTAAACCACCACAAAACTCGTTGTTCATATCGAGATTCAGCCATTTCTCTTGAATAAATACTCCACCATTGACATTCTGAGCATTCACATGGTTCAAACTCAATTATTCTATAAACTGCAGTAACTGAGAGAGGCAACCAAATTGGATAAAGTATGAGTTTTTAGCCACACTCCAAATGAATGTTGCCATAATTTTTCAGAGGCCTGGATTTCATTATGTATCTATTTTTAAAAATCTTGGATCATTTAGACTAAAAAATCACAATAAGAAACAAAACCTGGTATTCTTTAACACAGGTAGCAAAGATAATCCACACTTGAGTGGAAAAAAATCTGGCTAACCCTTGAAAGTCTCTTAATTACATACAGAAATAATCTCCGAATGCTACACCTTCTGCCCAGCCACCACACTCGCTGCCAGTACCTTCTGTCTCCAAAGTACAAGGGGACCACACATACAGTCATGCTTCAAAGGCTGTGAAGCAAGCTCTTTTCCTGACCGAGAATGTCAGTCACTTGGCTATGATCAATTCCTTTCCTAGAGACACCGGCATCACTTTCAGATCTATTAGCTGATGACACAAGGAGGTAGCTCCTCACTGTAGGCACAGTGAAACTTGATTTTTTTTTGAGACGGAGTCTCGCTCTGTTGCCCAGGCTGGAGTGTAATGGCGTGATCTCAGCTCACTGCAACCTCTGCCTGCCGGGTTCAAGCAATTCTCCTGCCTCAGCCTCCCGAGTAGCTGGGACTACAGGTGCGTGCCACCATGCCTGGCTAATTTTTTGTATTTTTAGTAGACATGGGGTTTCACCATGCTGGCCAGGCTGGTCTCAAACTCCTGACCTCAGATGATCTGCCCTCCTCGGCCTCCAAAAGTGCTGGGATTACAGGCATGAGCCACTGCCGATACTTGATTTCTAGACAGACATAGAGCTAGTTTCAAAAATACAAACTTTATAAAAACCCCCTTTGTTTGAAGAAAAGGCAAGATATTCACTGAGTTTCTGGGAAATGTAGGAGAACCTCATTAGGAGCAAGAAGGAGTGAATGAAAACCACAAAAATGAAGGCATAATAAAACAGGCAGGGTAATGTAAGGATCCATTTAAAGAAGAGTCTTAAAGAGAGTGTGTTTATGAGTCTGTGAAATGAATTTACATCTCAAATTTTAATTATATCAGGTTGCAACATTAGTGTTGGTCCAGTTAGAAATCCATGTTCATAAATCATCTTAATAAAAATGTTTTTATTTATGCTGAGGCAATGTATTGTGTTTAAGTACTTTATATCAAAGATTAGAATTTCTGATTTTTCATTCAGGAAAGGGAAAAAACTTTACTACTACTAATTTTAAAAATTGGCTTTGAAAGTCCCCAGAGACTACAAAATAGTTATATATTTTAGAGAAAATTATATGCAGAGCCTCATAAGCCAACTGGTATTGAAGCCTTTTTTTTCCCCCTAGACTGTAAAGATTTTAATTCATAATGCTCAACGTAAAACAGAAGTGAGATGTACATTACACTAGTCGGACAAGCTGGAATGTGAAAGGTCTTAGTGAGGCACGGTGACCAAAAGATGTTTAATGTACACCTCACTTTTCCAGAAGAGAAGTGTCAGGTAACAAAGAAGTTCATCACTCTTATCCGTTAGCCAGAGTGGATCCTCCACCCAGGCCAGGGTTCTTTTGAATAGGGATCATTTAATTATTATGTATTTTAAGAGTGTGCTCAAAACATGTATTAACTGAAGATGCAGCATTTCATCCACACAATGTTATGTAATTAAGGTTTTTGGTATGATAACAATTGGACATACTGCAGAACACTGATAGGGTAATCCACTAAAATGGGCCCCCTTTGCACTACCTCATAGGAAGGCCTATGCTCATGAGGCTATCCTGGACTTTAAAATTTATCACTAGCCACACAAGAGTTCACTGAAGTAAACTTACCTGAACAGAGATGATACTTTCCAAGTAGCTCACTTTTTTTGCATTACTATTGTTGTGTGAAATACTTTTCTACCTAGTGTAACTGTTGCTCAAGAAAACAACATATATAATAACTTCAGATTTGCTTTTCTGCAAAGCTTTGGACACAATTCAAATATATAGCACGTAGGCAAATTTTCTCCAGTTGGTAACACTCCTTTATAGTATCAAAAGATTAAGAATGACATCGATAAATCCAGCATAACATTTCCATAATGAACAGCACCAGGGAAACCATTTAAGTTCCACTTCTCATCAATTAAGTTCAGGTGCTGCACCCAAGGATTAAGGTTGAGACTGCCCAAAGGTTGTCTGCCCAGCCCACTGCTGTTGTTTAACACACCGTAGTTCATAATAGGTAGAGAAAGAACGCCTGGATTGTAAGCATTTTTGTAAAATTTCAAACAAGGTAAAACTAATGTATTACCTTATCACAATGAGAATCCTGAATACCAAGTTAGCACATTTCATAGCTCCATTCCATGACATATGATTGTAGAGGATGAAATAGAAAAATGTAGCAAGACATTTACTGTCACTTAAATGATAGGTAGCAGTCACTTAGGCCTGAAGCACAATTCTGAAGTTTCATGCCACATTTTCACCAGCTAACTTATATACATGTAGAGGTTATGTTAAACTTCAATTATTCCAAAGGATGAAAGTGTTACATTTTGATACAGATCTTCAGTTCCTATTTTACTATAAGCCTTTGAAATGTTAAGGCTGAATAGACCAAGATATGAAAAGGGACAAGAGGAAGTAAGAACAGTGCAGATACAGTGGGAACACACGGTAACTTTCTGCCTTCTCCATTCTACGTGGACGGTGTGCTTTCCGGGCAGCAGGTGGTGTGACTGTAAAAAGATCACACATTTGTCAGTAACTATGTAGGATTTTTGGCACTGTTAAGAGCGTAGCATTATAAAGTCAGGGCAGCTAATAAAAATTCCCTCAACCAAATTTTTGATAAGTCTGAAATTTTAAAAAAATAATTTTTCTACCAAGCAAATTCTTGGTTCTCCATTCAGCCCTGCCTTTTAGAAAACTTACATCATTAAAAAACATTTTAAAAAAAGAATCACTTCACAGCAAGCAGATGAACATCTGGCAGCAAAGCAACATTAAAATGCCATCCTTTGAAAGGAAGAGCAAATACGTGACTCCTTCATGAAGAGTTCTTTCTGGCAGGGTGGAGGCTCACAGACTTTCTGTTTATGGACTTTTGCAGAAGTCGAAGGCTGAATTTGGACCTGCTTTTCCTGTATTTTCTCAGTTGCATCTGGGCAGTAAGCTAAGTATACAAGAAACGAGGGTCAACATGAAGACAGTGTGGTGCACCAGGTGACTAAGTAAATGTGCACGGGCTGTACTTTGAATCATCCTGTTAAAAACCAGTAGTGGAAGTAGCTGAAGCCTGTCTTTCATATGTGACAAAAATATTTCAAAGTCAGTATAAACTGAATCATAAACCCATCAAAAAAGAACACGGAGGTCTTATTTCAATGTGTGTTTTCTCCCCCTTTCTCATTGTATGGAAACTGTTTATATTGAGAAAGAAAAAAATCAGATCTTGTAAAGCTTCAAATATTCCTCAAATTCTTCTCATATAAAAAAATCTTATCAGGAAATTTAAAAACTTCAAAAATCATTTTTCTGCAAACACTTTTAAAAAACAAGAAGTGTATTTCATTACAATCTACATTTTTGTTTTTAAAATCCCTCACAAAAGTCTGTTGCTACATTGTAGAACGTATAAACAAGGCTGGAACTTTCCAGAGGGTGTGTGCTCTGGGACCCTCACTGAGCCTCCATGGGAGCCTCACTTTGCCGCCAACTCAGGCGCCCCACCCTGCTACTCAAGACCATTGAGGCCACGAGGTTTGCTGAAACTCCTCAAAAACTGACAAGTTTGCACTGGAGACACTGTGGAGAACATGGTCTCAGGGAAATAACTCTCTGGGGAAAGCAAGGGAGAGGAGAGGAAGCATCACTGATGGTATGTGTGTTCAAAAGGGAATCTGGCTAGATGATCAAGTCACTGTTCTCCAAGGACCTGAAACTTGCTTTAAATTAGATTTGGGGAGGCCCATCAATCTAAATGGTTTCTGTAAAAGACACACTCACATAAAAGGAAAAACACAGAAGACAAATGGGTCCTTAATTTGGGGGAGGATATATTCCAACTTGGGGGAAGGGTGAAGGCATTTTAGCTCTGAAGCTCAATCATGACATTTCCAGAGAGTTCTGCAGTGCCCCCGCATTGGACAGGACAGGATGGAAGAGTGTGCTGGACTGGCTGGATTCCCCAGTGTCAAGCTGGCAGCGCTCCTGAGGTTCTTGAGTGTTTATCAACTCAGCAGGTCAAAAGTCTGCAGACACTGGGTGGAGCAGCAGTAAGCCACAAAACTAACAGTTGTCTTCCTGGAAGGGGAAAAAGGGAGAGAAGAATGCTGTGAGTTCAAGATTAAAGTCTCTGATTCTTTCTGCTGGAAACTTTTTTCTTTGTTAAAATGGAGGATTAGCCATGGTCAACAAACTGCATAATAGAAATTTAAATTTCCTTTTCAAACTGAGCACTGGAATCAGGTGAAGTATGTACATGGGAATGTTAATTTTATTTATTTATTTATTTATTTATTTTTTGAATGTTCATTTTAATAGCAGCGTTCAGAAGATATATTATCCCTAAAGTAGAAACTAAGAAAAAAAAAAAAAATGCCTTTTCCACGTTACATTTCGAACTCTGCTTTCTAGAACCAACAGTGCAATCACAGAATTGAAGTCCATTATAAAAATCATGTAACAGAAAATGTCTCCAATTTAGCCAGAACACATATATACCACAGAGCTTAAACAACATAATTTTAAGGAATTTATCCTACAAATGTACGCATACACATAGATTGCTCGTAGAGGTCATTTCAGAATCTGAATAATACAGTTCAAAGGTCTTCCCACATATCAGAGGTTTGGGCACCCTTGTGCGTGAGTCATGAGCCCCAGGGGGCCTCCGACCCACTCTGGACAGCTCCAGCTATTAGATGCCTTGTTTTCCTGCCAGAAGTGCTATCCTCTGGTAGAGGGAGAAGAGTCTCTTGTTGTTTCCACAAGACCCCCTGTGCTGATTGTTTTCTATTTCCTCACCCCCAACACAGTCCGCCTTTCCCTGTGGCCCAGGAAGGGGACCTCTGTAGACTTTACCAGCAAAGTTGCCTCAACTCTAGCTTCTGGTTAGGCCAGCAAGAGGCACCAGCAGGAGGCACCAGCAGGGGGCTGAAGGGCAGGAAGAAGGAAGGTTGAGTATTTCCACCCCACTCCCTCTCTACCTCTGGGACTGGAGCTCCTATCAGGCAGGCCCCCTTTGCCACCTCTGGTTCTCGCCAGGCTCCAGAGAGAGCTCCCTTTGCCCTTCAGGCCCAAGGATTAAGCATGGTAAGGGCTTCCTACTGCTGTGAGTCCCTGCGTGCCTCAATATCCTTCTGGGTGCTCTCCACCCTGCCCAAACTTCAGCCAATTGTCCTTCTTCATTAATTTCTCTTCAAAGTCTCAGCCAAATGTGCATTTTGTTTTCCAGCCCTGATGAATACAGTATGTGTTATGAGAAGTGGCCCAACGAAGCAGCTCATCCAAGTGAGATTCTGAGGTTGGGCTGGCGAGTACATGAATGGCTTTCTTACTAGAGAGAAGTGGGACCCTGCTAATCTGTAGCATGTGGTGGCATCATGGTTACTCAAATATCACTGGAACAGAAGGTAACAGGAGGGCAAGGCATTGGGAAAGCAAGTGGCTGTGGCACTTGACTGCTATGGCATCACGGTGATTCCAAGTTTGTGGGGTGAGATGGCTTCTTTTGACTGTGCTGAAGAGATTCCGAAAAGAAAACAATAAGCTTAGTGCCTTGAGATCTCAACTCAAGGCATGGGCAGAGAATCAGAAAGTTTGTATGGTGGCCTTAAGTGAATCCTTATTTTATGAAGCTGCAAGGGACATGGCTGAGGCTAAATGTAGAGGTTTCAGGATCACATGCCAGATAAAGATATATTTATGCTAAGTCTCTTATGCTAAGGTAAAAGGTGCTGTTGAGAAAGAGTGGGAACTTGAGACTTGATATGGGAGCCTCTAGACAGGCACAAATCTAAGAGCCTTGACTCCCTAGCATCTCTAAACATTTCTTCATATCAGAAACAGACCTTTCCACCTTCTACGAAAACTAGCATTCCCTTGGGTAAAAGTGTTTCAATGGCTTCCCCTGGGGTGGTTACCTAAAAACTTTTCAGGACCCACAACCATCAATACTCATCGCCTATAGGGCCAAAAAGGGTAAAATCCTAGCATGATCCAGAGATCATTGAAAGGTCTACTCCTGGAGGAAATCACGTACACGCTGATGGAGTTGCAGGATCTTGTCAAATTATATTAGCAGGAACCTGGAGGGCACACATGGAAACGGATTCTAAGTACATTGGCCAGCAAGAATGAATGTAAGATTGGATCAGGCCAACAGGGGTACTTCACCTATACCTCAGAATATGATACATTAAGCACCTGGGAATGGTTAACAGAAGCCTTGACTCATTGCAGGCCAACAGCTAATGAGACAGCTATGCTAGACTCCCCTTGCAGATTCTAGAGGGAGGATAAATGGGAATGCAGAGAGGACCCAAGGTGGTGGACCCTGCTCAGCCACCTCCTGAAAATCTCCAGGAGGGCCAAGAAGTCTTTTTCTTCCCTAAGGCTAAATGTATTTGCAAGGGGGAATACAAACTGGAAGTAGCAAGCACCCTTGATGCCTTAATAGATACATGATTATCAGAGGTGAGAGAGAAAAATCCTGCAAGAGTTCACATGCCTACTACATCAGTGCAGTTTCAAATGGAAAAGAAGAGTTGTATCCAGAACTGCCCACTACAGAGAAACAGACACACACTTGGTGGATCCCTCTGGATTTTGGGGGAAAATATATTTAGGTGGAACTTCTGGTTCTGCCAAGATGGGGTAGGCCCCATTCTTCCCAGGTCTTCCCCCCTCCACCTGAAACACTCTGGACAAAATACAACAAATAAGCACAGGCAAGCTCTGAAAGGGAGAACCAAGGCAGACAGCCTAGGGACAGTGGGACTTGAGGAACAACACAGTGCTGGCACGTTCCCTGGGTACCTTATTGCCCTCTATATCTTAAATAGGATGCTGTAGAAGCCTCCAATCCAGAATCAGTAATAGGCACAGATGCAATTGGCTCCAAGTAAAGCCCATGCCCCCAAGCCAAAGGCCAGAGACAGGAAAATCTACAGAGACATAAAGTAGATAAGCCTAGGGCTAGGTATGATGGGGACAGAGGGACAGGGGCAAGAGCTAAATGTTCAGGGTTTCCGTATGGGTGAGAAAATGTTCTGAAATGGATTAGGGTGAGGGTTGCGCATATCGCTGAATGTACTAAGAAACACTGAGTTGTATACTTTAAATGGGTGAAATTGTATGATACGTGAATTATCTCAATAAAGCTGTTAAGAAATAAGAGAGATGAAAGGAGAAATAGATAAATCCAAAAATAGAATTGGGGACTTCAATACCTTACTCTCAGCAACTGATATACTAGATAGAAAATTAGTATAAGTATAGAAAAACTGAATAACACAATAAATTAAAAATCGGACATATAGAGAACACTATCCAACAGCAGCAGAATCTACGTTGTTTTTTTTCAAATGCCCATGGACCATATACCAAGTCACAGCTGAGATTTGCCCAACTGGACAGAGCTGCTAGAGCCATAAACTGGTAGGAACACTTAAATGAGAATGTTTACAAAATCTGGGCATAAAACCACACCTTAAAAAATTTAAAAGATATCAGACAAATTATGTTCTCAAACTACAATGGAATTAAACTAGAAATCAATAAAAGATAGCTGGAAAATTCCTCAATATTTCGAAATTAAACAACTTAATTCTAAATATCTAGGTGAAAGAAGAAATCTGAAGAGAAATAAAACAAATTTTTGGCAGTTCCAAGATGGCCGAATAGGAACAGCTCCAGTCTACAGCTCCCAGCCTGAGAGATGCAGAAGATGGGTGATTTCTGCATTTCCAACTGAGCAAACGGCACACCAGAAGATTATATCCCGCGCCTGGCTGGGAGGGTCCCACGCCCACGGAGCCTCGCTCATTGCTAGCACAGCAGTCTGAGATCCATCTGCAAGGTGGCAGTGAGGCTGGGGGAGGGGCGCCCACCATTGCTGAGGCTTGAGTAGGTAAACGAAGCAGCCAGGAAGCTTGAACTGGGTGGAGCCCACTGCAGCTCAAGGAGGCCTGCCTGCCTCTGTAGACTCCACCTCTCGGGGCAGGGCATAGCCAAACAAAAGGCAGCAGAAACCTCTGCAGACTTAAATGTCCCTGTCTGACAGCTTTGAAGTGAGTAGTGGTTCTCTCAGCACAGAGTTTGAGATCTGAGAACGGACAGACTGCCCCCTCAAGTGGGTCCCTGACCCCTGAGTAGCCTAACTGGGAGGCACCCTCCAGTAGGGGCAGACTGACACCTCACACAGCCGGGTGCCCCTGTGAGATGAAGCTTCCAGAGGAACAATCAGGCAGCAACATTTGCTGTTCAGCAATATTCGCTGTTCTGCAGCCTCTGCTGCTGATACCCAGGCAAACAGGGTCTGCAGTGGACCTCCAGCAAACTCCAACAGACCGGCAGCTAAGGGTCCTGACTGTTAGAAGAAAACTAACAAACAGAAAGGACATCCACACCAAAACCCCATCTGTAAGTCACCATCATCAAAGACCAAAGGTAGATAAAACCACAAAGATGGGGAAAAAACAGAGCAGAAAAGCTGAAAACTCTAAAAATCAGAGCGCCTCTCCCCCTCCAAAGGAACACAGCTCCTCGCCAGCAATGGAACAAAGCTGGATGGAGAATGACTTTGACGAGTTGAGAGAAGAAGGCTTCAGAAGATCAAACTTCTCCAAGCTAAAGGAGGAAGTTCGAACCCATCGCAAAGAAGCTAAAAACCTTGAAAAAAGATTAGACGAATGGCTAACTAGAATAACCAATATAGAGAAGTCCTTAAATGACCTGATGGAGCTGAAAAACATGGCACGAGAACTATGTGACGAATGCACAAGCTTCAGTAGCCGATTTGATCAACTGGAAGAAAGGGTATCAGTGATTGAAGATCAAATGAATGAAATGAAGTGAGAAGAGAAGTTAAGAGAAAAAAGAGTAAAAAGAAACGAACAAAGCTTCCAAGAAATATGGGACTATGTGAAAAGACCAAATCTACGTCTGACTGGTGTACCTGAAAGTGATGGGGAGAATGGAACCAAGTTGAAAAACACTCTGCAGGATATCATCCAGGAGAAATTCCCCAACCTAGCAAGGCAGGCCAACATTCAAATTCAGGAAATACAGAGAATGCCACAAAGATACTCCTCGAGAAGAGCAACTCCAAGATACATAATTGTCAGATTCACCAAAGTTGAAATGAAGGGAAAAATGTTAAGGGCAGCCAGACAGAAAGGTCGGGTTACCCACAAAGGAAAGCCCATCAGACGAACAGCGGATCTCTCAGCAGAAACTCTACAAGCCAGAAGAGAGTGGGGACCAACATTCTTAAAGAAAAGAATTTTCAACCCAGAATTTCATATCCAGCCAAATTAAGCCTCATAAGTGAAGGAGAAATAAAATCCTTTACAGACAAGCAAATGCTGAGAGATTTTGTCACCACCAGGCCTGCCCTACAAGAGCTCCTGAAGGAAGCACTAAACATGGAGAGGAACAACTGGTAGCAGCCACGGCAAAAACATGGCAAATTGTAAAGACCATAAATGCTAGGAAGAAACTGCATCAACTAACGAGCAAAATAACCAGTTAACATCATAATGACAGGATCAAATTCACACATAACAATATTAACCTTAAATGTAAATGGGCTAAATGCTCCAATTAAAAGACAGACTGGCAAACTGGATAAAGAGTCAAGACCTATCAGTGTGCGTTATTCAGGAGACCCATCTCATGTGCAGAGACACACATAGGCTCAAAATAAAGGGATGGAGGAAGATCTACCAAGCAAATGGAAAAAAAAAAAAGGCAGGGGTTGCAATCCTAGTCTCTGACAAAACAGACTTTAAACCAACAAAGATCAAAAGAGACAAAGAAGGCCATTACATAATGGTAAAGGGATCAATTCAACAAGAAGAGCTAACTATCCTAAATATATATGCACCCAATACAGGAGCACCCAGATTCATAAAGCAAGTACTTAGAGACCTAGAAAGAGTCTTAGACTCCCACACAATAATAATGGGAGACTTTAACACCCCACTGTCAACATTAGACAGATCAACAAGACAGAAAGTTAACAAGGATATCCAGGAATTGAACTCAGCTCTGCACCAAGTGGATCTAATAGACATCTACAGAACTCTCCACCCCAAATCAACTATACATTCTTCTCAGCACCACATCACACTAATTCAAAAATTGACAACATAGTTGGAAGTAAAGCATTCCTCAGCAAATGTAAAAGAACAGAAATTACAACGAACTGTTTCTCAGACCACAGTGCAATCAAACTAGAACTTAGGATTAAGAAACTCACTCAAAACTCCTCAACTACATGGAAACTGAACAACCTGCTCCTGAATGACTACTGGGTACATAACGAAATGAAGGCAGAAATAAAGATGTTGTTTGAAACCAATGGGAGCAAAGACACAACATACCAGAATCTCTGGGACACATTTAAAGCAGTGTGTAGAGGGAAATTTATAGCACTAAATGCCCACAAGAGAAAACAGGAAAGATCTAAAATTGACACCCTAACATCACAATTAAAAGAATTAGAGAAGCAAGAGCAAACACATTCAAAAGCTAGCAGAAGGCAAGAAATAACTAAGATCAGAGCAGAACTGAAGGAGATAGAGACAGAAAAAACCCTTCAAAAAATCAATCAATCCAGGAGCTGGTTTTTTTGAAAAGATCAACAAAATTGATAGACTGCTAGCAAGACTAATAAAGAAGAAAAGGGAGAAGAATCAAATAGACGCAGTAAAAAATGATAAAGGGGATATCACCAGCGATCCCACAGAAATACAAACTACCATCAGAGAATACTATAATTAACACCTCTACGCAAATAAACTAGAAAATCTAGAAGAAATGGATAAATTCCTGGACACATACACCCTCCCAAGACTAAACCAGGAAGAAGTTGAATCCCAGAGTACACCAATAACAGGCTCTGAAATTGAGGCAATAATTAATAGCCTACCAACCAAAAAAAGTCCAGGACCAGACGGATTCACAGCTGAATTCTACCAGAGGTACAAGGAGGAGCTAGTACCATTCGTTCTGAAACTATTCCAATCAATAGAAAAAGGGAATCCTCCCTAATTCATTTTATGAGGCCAGCATCATCCTGATACCAAAGCCTGGCGAGACACAACAAAAAAAGAGAATTTTAGACCAATATCCCTGAAGAACATTGAGGCAAAAATTCTCAATAAAATACTGGCAAACGGAATCCAGCAGCACATCAAGAAGTTTATCTACCATGATCAAGTGGGCTTCATCCCTGGGATGCAAAGCTGGTTCAACATATGCAAATCAATAAATGTAATCCATCATATAAACAGAACCAAAGACAAAAATCACATGATTATCTCAATAGACGGAGAAAAGGCCTTCAACAAAATTCAACAGCCCTTCATGCTAAAAACTCTCAATAAATTAGGTATTGATGGGATGTATCTCAAAATAATAAGAGCTATTTATGACAAACCCACAGCCAATATCATACTGAATGGGCAAAAACTGGAAGCATTCCCTTTGAAAACTGGCACAAGACAGGGATGCCCTCTCTCACCACTCCTATTCAACACAGTGTTGGAAGTTCTGGCCAGGGCAATCAGGCAGGAGAAAGAAATAAAGGGTATTGAATTAGGAAAAGAGGAAGTCAAATTGTCCCTGTTTGCAGATGACATGATTATATATTTAGAAAACCCCATCGTCTCAGCCCAAAATCTCCTTAAGCTGATAAGCAACTTCAGCAAAGTCTCAGGATACAAAATCAATGTGCAAAAATCACAAGCATTCTTATACACCAATAGCAGACAGAGAGCCAAATCATGAGTGAACTCCCATTCACAATTGCTTCAAAGAGAATCAAATACCTAGGAATCCAACTTACAAGGGATGTGAAGGACCTCTTCAAGGAGAACTACAAACCACTGCTCAACGAAATAAAAGAGGACACAAACAAATGGAAGAACATTCCATGCTCATGGATAGGAAGAATCAATATCGTGAAAATGGCCATACTGCCCAAGGTAATTTATAGATTCAATGCCATCCCCATCAAGCTACCAATGACTTTCTTCACAGAATTGGAAAAAAACTACTTTAAAGTTCATATGGAACCAAAAAAGGGCCTGCATTGCCAAGACAATCCTAAGCCAAAAGAACAAAGCTGGAGGCATCATGCTACCTGACTTCAAACTATAATACAAGGATATAGCAACCAAAACAGCAAGGTACTGGTACCAAAACAGAGCTATAGACCAATGGAACAGAACAGAGCCCTCAGAAATAATACCACACATCTACAACCATCTGATCTTTGACAAACCTGACAAAAACAAGAAATGGGGAAAGGATTCCCTATTTAATAAATGGTGCTGGGAAAACTGGCTAGCCATATGTAGAAAGCTGAAACTGGATCCCTTCCTTACACCTTATACAAAAATTAATTCAAGATGGATTAAAGACTTAAACATTAGACCTAAAACCATAAAAACCCTAGAAGAAAACCTAGGCAATACCATTCAGGACATAGGCATGGGCAAGGACTTCATGGCTAAAACACCAAAAGCAATGGCAACAAAAGCCAAAATTGACAAATGGGATCTATTTGAACCAAAGAGCTTCTGCACAGCAAAAGAAACTACCATCAGAGTGAACAGGCAACCTATAGAATGGGAGAAAATTTTTGCAATCTACTCATCTGGCAAAGGGCTAATATCCAGAATCTACAAAGAACTCAAACAAATTTACAAGGAAAAAACAGCCCCATCAAAAAGTGGGCAAAGGACATGAACAGACACTTCTCAAAAGAAGACATTTATGCAGCCAAAAAACACATGAAAAAATGCTCATTATCACTGGCCATCAGAGAAATGCAAGTCACAACCACAATAAGATACCATCTCACACCAGTTAGAATAGCGATCATTAAAAAGTCAGGAAACAACAGGTGCTGGAGAGGATGTGGAGAAATAGGAATACTTTTTACACTGCTGGTGGGACTGTAAACTAGTTCAACCATTGTGGAAGTCAGTGTGGCAATTCCTCAAGGATCTAGAACTAGAAATACCATTTGACCCAGCCATCCCATTACTGGGTATATACCCAAAGGATTATAAATCAAGCTGGTATAAAGACAAATGCACACGTATGTTTATTGCGGCACTATTCACAATAGCAAAGACTTGGAACCAACCCAAATGTCCATCAATGATAGACTGGATTAAGAAAATGTGGCACATATACACCATGGAATACTCTGCAGCCATAAAAAAGGATAAGTTCATGTCCTTTGTAGGGCCATGGATGAAGCTGGAAACCATCATTCTCAGCAAATTATCACAAGGACAGAAAACCAAACACCACATGTCCTCACTCATAGGTGGGAATTGAACAATGAGAACACATGGACACAGGACGGGGAACATCACACACTAGGGCCTGTTGTGGGGTGGGGGGAGGGGGGAGGGATAGCATTAGGAGTACATTAGGTATATACCTAATGTAAATAATGAGTTAATGAGTGCAGCACACCAACATGGCACATGTATACATATGTAACAAACCTGCACATTGTGCACATGTACCCTAGAACTTACAGTATAAAAATTTTTTTTTCAACTAAATGAAAATAAAATACTAGTCATCAAAAAGTAATAGGATGCAGCCAAAGCAGTACTTAAAGGAAAACTTACAGTACTAAACACACATACTAGAAAAGAAAGGTCTAAAATCAATAACTCATATTTCTACCAGGAAACTACAGAATGAAGAACAATTTAAGTTTAAAGCAAGGAAAAATCATAGAGTATGTTCTTTGACTATAATAGAATCAAACTAGAAACCAATAACAAAAAGACAAGAGGAAAATCTTCAAACACATAGAAATTAAACACCACAGTTCTTTGACCCATGGATCAAATGACCACACTTCCATAGGTCAAAAAGGAAATCTCAAAGGAACTTAAAACATACACAAACTGAATGAAGATGAAAATACGATTCAAAAATCAAAGATTTTGGTACACAGCTAGAGACAGTAGTGCTGAGGGAAATTTATAGTACTAAATGCTTACATTACAAAGAAGCCTAGATTATTGATTTGAGACTTTTCCTCTTTTCTAGTGTAAGTACTTAGTGCTATAAATGTCCTCTTTTAGCTTTTAAAAACCTAAAAAAAGGACAAAATAAGCCCAAAGCAAGCAGAAGAATAGTAAATAATAAAGAGGAGAAACCAATGAAATCAATCACTAGGATTATGAGTAACAATAAAACTGATAAATCTTGACCAAGACTGACAAAAAGAGAGAACACACGAATTAATATTAAAAATGAAGCAGGTGATATCACCACAGATCCTACAGCCATTAAAAAGATGTATAGGAATACCAGGGACAACTTTATACTAATAAATCTGACAACTTCAAAGAAACATACCAGTGTCTAGAAAACTACAAACTACCAAAACTCAACTGAGATGAAATAGACAACCTGAATAGTCCTACAACCATTAAATAAATTGAATTTATAATTTAAAAAAGAAAACAAACTTCCCTGCCCACATGGTTTCACTGGAGAATTCTAACAAAGAGTAAAAAAATAAATTTTTGAAAAGTTTTACACAATTTCTTCAGGAAAAAGCAGCAGAAGAGGAACACTTCCTAACTCATTTAATAAGGCCAGTATTATCCTGACTCCAGAACCAGACAAGGATAATACAAAAACAGAAAATTACAGACCAGTATCTTTCATGAACAAAGATTTTAAAATCTTCAACAAAGTATTAACAAATTAAAGAAATGTACAAAAAGAATTACACATCATGATCAAGTGGGAGTTATTCCAGGCGTGTGAGGCTAGTTCAATATTTGATAATCAGTATCACCCACCATATCAACAAGCAAAAGAAAAACCATATGATCATATCAATGGACTCAGAAGCAGCATTTAACAAAATAGAACACTTTTTCTTGATTAAAACTCTCAGCAAACTACATAGAGAGGAAATCTTCCTTAATTTAATAAAGAGAACATACAAAAACCCCTGCTTATCAGTAGGGTTAACACATTATACTTAACAGATTAAAATTATATTATACTTAACACATTATATGTATTATTATAGTTAACACATTATACTTAACAATGAAACGCTGAGTGTTTTCCCTTTAAGATTGGGAACAAGGCAGCTGGGTGCAGTGGCTCAT
This sequence comes from Pan paniscus, assembly GCF_029289425.2. Lineage (NCBI taxonomy): Eukaryota > Metazoa > Chordata > Mammalia > Primates > Hominidae > Pan > Pan paniscus. Next base: position 88,917,792 of record NC_073265.2, on the reverse strand, counting down.
GCCTGTAATCCCAGCATTTTGGGAGGCTGAGGCGAGCAGATCACAAGGTCAGGAGATCGAGATCATCTTGGCTAATACAGTAAAACCCGTCTCTACTAAAAAAAAAAAAAAAAATTTAGCCGGGCGTGGTGGTGGGCGCCTGTAGTCCCAGCTACTTGGGAGACGGAGGCAGGAGAATGGTGTGAACCCAGGAGGCAGAGTGAGCCGAGATCGTGCCACTGCACTCCAGCCTGGGTGACAGAGTGAGACTCCGTCTCAAAAAAAAAAAAAAAAAGATTGGAACAAGGCAAGGATGTCTATTTTCACAACCTTAGTCAGCATAGTACTCAAAGTCCTAACCACTGCTATAAGGCAAGAAAAAGAAATAAAGGCATACAGATTGGAAGGGAAGAAGTAAAACTATTCCTTAGCAGACAGCATGACATGATTTTCTATGCAGAAAATCCCAAGGCATCTACAAAAAATACTCCTAGAACTAATATGCCAGTTCAGCAAGGCTGTAACATATACAGTCAAAATATGACAATCAGTAACATTCCCAGATGCTAACAATGAACACATGGAAATTGAAATTTTAAAACACAGCATCATTTACAAGCACACAAAAAAGTGAAATATTTTGATATAAACTTAGGAAAACATTTAATGATATATATGCTGAAAATTATTTAAGATGCTGATGAAAGAAGTAAAAGACCTAAATAAATGGAGAGGCGCATCATGTTCATGCATTAGAAAACTCAACATAGTATATATGTCAACCGTTTCCAAATTAATCTATAAAGTTAAAGCAATTCTTATGAAAATCTCAACAAGGCTTTTTGGAGACAAAGATAAATTTATTCTAAAAATCAGTGGAAACGTGTAGGGCCTAGAATAGCTAAAACAATCCCGAAAGGGAAAAGCAAAGTGGAAGTATCACTCAACCTGATATTAAGGCCTACCATAATCTAAACTATAGTAATTAAGACAGTTTGCTATTGACTAAGAGATAGACACAGATCAAGTGAATGGAACAGAGAATTATAATACAATTATATTAACAGAGATTTATATAGGCTTCATGACCTTGGGGGTGGGTAAAGATTTCTTAGAACACAAAAAGCATTACTATAAAATTGAAATGGATTAATTTAACTTTATCAAAACAGAAGACTTGTTTTCAAATGACATCTTTAGGAAAGCGAAAAGGCAAGCATCACTTTTGAATTTTTTTTCTTAACTCAGGAAATTCTGTAAATTTTGAGTTATTAGATACTTTTGCATTACCTGTAATTTTAAAAAATTAAAGTTGGTTGGGTAATGGTTAATGGGTACAAAAAGTAATCAGAAAGAATGAATAAGACCTAGTATTTGATAGCACAACAGGGTGACTACAGTCAGTAATTGTGCATTTTAAAGTAACTAAAATTGTATAATTGCATTGTTAGTAATACAAAGAATAAATGCTTGAGGGAATGTGATTTTCATGATGTGATTATTATGCATTGCATGCCTGTATCAAACATCTCAAGTACCCCATAAATATATATATCTACTATGTACTCACAAAAATTAGAAATGAAAAAAATTTTAAAAATAATTTTTTTAAAAAATGAAGTTGGTTAGAACCCTAGTTCCAATAATTTTTATGCTACACCAGGATGTATACATTTGAATAAATCACAATTGAAAAGAACCACAGACATAAAAAGTGCATTTTGGGGGATTCGCTGATGAAACTTAACACAAGGAGCAAAAGATAATTATGTTAAATGCAAATCATTCATACAAGGGATACATTTCATACCACAGCCATTTAGTTTTTAAAAATAAAGCTCCTCATATGGTTTAGCTGCATCCCCACCCAAATATCATCTTGAATTGTAATTCCCATAATCCCCATGTGTCGTGGGAAGGACCCGGTGGGAGGTGATTAAATCATGGGGGGGTGGTTACCCCCATGCTCCTGTTTGCGTGATAGTGAGTGAGTTCTCATGAGATCTGATGGTTTTATAAGGGTCGTTTCCCTCTTTACTCAGCAATTCTCTCTCCTGCTGCCATGTGAAGGACATGTTTGCTTCCCCTCGAGCCATGATTGTTAAGTTTCCTGAGGCCTCCTCAGCCATGTGGAACTGTGAGTCAATTAAACCTCTTTCCTTTATGAATTACCCAGTCTTGGGTATTTCTGCACAGCAGCATAAGAACGGACTAAAACAGCTCCCAAGCAAAAGCATTCAATTCCATGAAGATACAGGATTTACACTCATTAAAGGATAATGTCCTTTGGATCATCATTAACTACTTATGAAGCTCACGGGGGTGGAGTAACCTGGAGGTTTCATATTTGTGCAACAAATAAATCCCAAGGCTGTGTACTTATTTGCTTTTGGGAGACTCATCTAATAACATATTGTATCTGCTTGTTGTATTAATAATCTGAGTTATTACAAGTACACCAACCAATCTGCTGCCTTAAGAATGGATTCGTGTTGGTTAAGTCCTTTAAAATCCAGAACTGTGGCACCAGAGACATCAGAGGTCTGGGGAAACACTTTGAGCTAAGCAATAAGCTCTACAGTTAAGAAAAAGATGCTGATAAATTCTACAAAGAACATCAGACATGACATTTGTTGCTTTAGAATCTCTGAGCATATTTACAGGCAAAGCAGAAGAAAGAGCATTTCAGCTTGGTTTTAAAATACAGAAATACCACTATTCCTTAAAAGAACGAATCACAATGCTGTTGGCACATATTGGAGCCCACAAAAATCATAAGAAATGTGCGATTTTTTCTGCAAATATGTTTCCTGATTAAAAACACAAAGCATATATTTGACTCATAAAGGAAGTCAAGCCAAAAGAAAAAATAGTATTTATAAGACAAAGTTAAAATCCTGAGCTTGTGTACATATTAACTTACTCAAGAATCATCTAATAACATATTGTATCTGCTTGTTGCATTTATGTTAGTAGTGACTGTCTCTCATGGGAAGATTCTGTGTGCAGAAACAGAAACAGAAATGTCAAGCAGACTTCTTTCTTGATGGTGTCGTTGCCCTAGACATTAGGAATGAGATATGTATGAGAAAAGAATTAGGTGGTGGGGTCAAAGCAGAATTTTCAGTACCTACTGCAGAGCACAGCCCATGACAGATGGTCAACAAATAATTTTTGAATGTTATAAGGAGGAATAAACAGCTAAGAACAATTTACTTAAATTTTTGAAGACTATTTCACTTGCGGGAAATTTCATAAGTCACCTTAAGAGGGTGCCAACGAATAGGCTTCTGCCAAAAGGAAAAACAAAATCCCCAAAATGAGTATGCAAATAATGTTGGTGTGACTGATATTACTTGGCTTCAAAGAAGCAATAGCCACAAAAAGCAAGGGTAAGGAAATATGAAACATTTCATAAGTGAGGAAACCAGATAAGAATTATATAAAAGAGCTTATTTTAAAAATAAACTACTACTGAGTGGGAGAAGGGAGTATTAGTTGTTCTGAAAGACAAAAGGAAACTGTAAGACCAAGTCAGTTTTGCAGGCCCTCTAACAAACAGGTCTTTACCTCAAGGCACAACAATCACTCAGACATGTGGCACTCTCATAGAATCACTCCGGCCCAGAAGACCAAGAATTCCTGAAAGAACCAAGCTATGCAAATCTGAGCTTGAAAGTGGCCTGATTGAAGCCCATGGCGCCCTCACCTACCACAGCACCCGGCTGGCAGTAGATGTTCGAAGTGTGTTTGCTAACCAACTGGATAAATTAATAAACAAGAGGATGAGTCTTTTGAGTTACTTTGAAGTAACCTGAAAATTTTTTTTTACAAGAAGCCATTGGCATACTAATGTTTTGTTTTTGTTTTTGTTTTTGAGACAGAGTCTTGCTCTGTCACCCAGCCTGGAGTGCAGTGGCGCGATCTCAGCTCACTGCAACCTCTGCCTCCCAGGTTCAAGCAATTCTGCCTCAGCCTCCCAGTAGCTGGGATTACAGGCACCTGGCATACTAATGTTTTAATAATTAATAATATTTTTAATTTCTAAAGCAATACCAGTTTGTTACAAAAATTTAACATTACTCAAAGGAAACCACTGTTACTTTGGTGTATGAGTCCTTCCCAAGACTTTTTCTATATATATACAATTGTTTCAATATGTGTGTATGTGCATGTATTTACTATATATGTGCACATAGATATACACATATATTCACACCTATAATTGCTTGACAAAGACTGGATCACACTATGCAATCTTTTATGCAACTTGCTTAATAACATTTTTAATTGAACAAAAAAATTTGCCATAACAATCTTTCCTTTTCTTTTTTAATATGTATACAGTTTTAGGCAAAGGGCTTTTTCAATGCCTCTAGAAATAATTTTTTTTCAAATATTGTTTTGTAGATTTGTAAAATTATATCCCAAGTATATAGAGTTGAAAATGAAAGTTCCCCTTCCACCTGACTACCTCATAACTCCACATTCCCCCCTTCCCAAGATACTCATAGTAAAGAGTTGGAGCTCCATCCTTCTGGACTTTTTAGTGCAAACACCCAAACCATACACACACACACACGTGTGCATGTGCGTATATGTACATACATACACATACACATATATTTCGAAAGTATCTTGTTCATAATGTTAGAGAATATTTAATTTTGTATTTATGAGTTTATGAGTTGAAAGTATATTTAAACTCATTATTTACAAGTTTATTTATTTCAAGATTTCTCTATGCTAATATGCTGGTCCACTTAGTAGCTAATTGAACAGCACAGTGGCTAAAACACAGATTTGGAGCCAGACTACTGGGATTCAAATCCCAGCTCTGCTATGACACCTTGGGCCAGTGTGCAATCTTCCTGTACCTGTTTGCCCTGTAAAAGGGATATCACAGGTTGGACCACATGCATATCACTTGTATGATTCAACTTAATGATAGTACCTATCTTACAGTACTAAGAAAAGTAATAAAGCTCAACTTCCAAACTAGATCTCTTTATCCCTAGGACTACTGGTTCTTCCATTGCACACCATGGCTTATTACACAAAAGCAGAGATAACACAGCAATAAAGCCTGAATGCACTCTGTACTACCCGTTATGGCTAAAGCTTAACCCAGCAATATGGGAAGAACCATTGGGTTACCGGCCTACCCACAGTTCCTGTCTCAAAATACCCTGGTGATTAAAGTAAGATCTTTTAGTTAATTTTATGTGCCAACTTGGTTAGGTTATGGAGCCCATTTGTTTGGTCAAATACTAGCCTAGCTGTTGCTGTAAAGGTATTTTTTAAAGATATGATTAATATTTAAATCAGTACACTCTGAGTTGAGCAGATTACCCTCCATAGTGTGAATGGGCCTCATCCAATTAGTTGAAGGCCTTAAGAGCAACAAAGTAGAAGGTATTCTCCCTAAGACTGCAATAAAGAATCCCTGCCTAAGTTTCCAGCCTGGTGCCCCGCAGAATTCAGACTCAACACTGCAACTTCAACTCTTACCTCAACGTCCAGGCTGCCAGTCTGCCCCACAGTTCTGAACTCGCCAGCCTTTGCAATTGTGTGAGCCAATTTCTTAAAATCAGTCATTCTCTCTCTTTCAATGTGAGAAATTTTGCTATCAGGAAGTGGGATGCAGCTGTGACAAATACCTAAAAATGTGGAAGTGGCTTTGACATGGAGTAATGAATAGAGGCTGGAAGAATTTTGAGGTGTGTGATAGAAAAGAGATTATTGGGAGAAATAAAGAAGAATCTAGTGAGGGCTCACAAAAGAAAGGCAGGAGCTATAAAGTTTCTAATGTCTTAGAAAATACATTGTCAGGAACAGAATGTTGCTAGAAATAAAAATGTTAAAGATGCTTCTGGTGAGGTCTCAGACTGCAAATGAGGAATGTATTATTGGAAACTGGAAGAAAGGTGATCCTTGTTATAAAGTAGCAAAGGACTTGAGTGAATTGTGTTCTGTTGGATGGAAAGCAGAATTTGTAAGTGATAACTTGGATATTTGGCTGAGGAGATTTCTAAGCAAAGTGTTGAAGGCACAGCTTGGTTTCTTCTTGCTGCTTATAGATGTGAGTAAAATACAAGAGGAGAGAGATGAATTGAGCACATTATTATTAAGCAAAAGGAACCAGAACTTGAAGATTTGGAAAATTCTCAGCCTATTCATATTGTAAAACATGAAAGAGAACACCAACAGTGTGGCTGGACAATGGTTTGCAAACAGATTAGGTATGTGACTTCTGGATCATCAACTATTTCAGCAAAAATACTGCTAGCTTGTACTGAACAGGACAGAAATGGGATGAGATGAAGAAATGCTGTCAGACTTCTGGGATTTTAGGCAGGATGGCCAAAAGAACTACCTAGATGCAAACATATGTTATACTTACAGAGAAGAAAAAGCTCAAGGGTAGGGCAACCTTCTCAATTCCAGGGGCAGGGCAACCTCTTTGGTTCATCCAGGACTAAGGGGGTGTGATTGCCACCCTACTGGGCCCAGAGAACAGAGTGTGGAGCCAAAGAGGATTATTCTTAAGCCTTAAAATCTAACGGAATTTCACCTTCTAGATTTTAGACTTGAGACCTGTGACCCCTTTTTTTCCTTCTAGCATTCTCACTTGTGGAATAGGAATGTCTATCCTATTCCTGTCCCACCATTACATGCTAGAAGCAGATAAATTGTTATCTGGTTTCATAGGTTCATAGCTGGAGAGTTTTGCCCCAGGATGAATTATGTCCTGACCCATACCTGATTTAGATATTTAAGATGAGATTTTGAACTTAAGGGTTGATGCTGAAATAGATTTAGGACTTTCTGGGCGTGGGATGGGGTGAATTTATTCTGCATGTGAGAACATGAGTTTTGGGGGATGTGGTATTGTGAAATATATATTTAGTCTTAGACCCTGTTTCCTGACATATGGCTCCTAAAACTCTGGAATCTCCTAAGTGATTAGAGTTATCATTCATATGCTAATGAGACAACTGGTGGCTTGGGAATCCCTGGGTAGCTTCAGGATGTGTGCTGGTCACCAGAAAGACCAAGACACAATTAGAGGGTTGGGACTTTTAGCCCCATCCCTGACCTTTGGGGAGGGGAGGGGGGCTGAAAGTTGTGCCAATCACCAATCATCAATGGTTTAATTAATCATGTCTATGTAATGAAGCCTCCATAAAAGCCCAAAGGACTAGGCTTGGAGAGCTCTGGGATAGCTGGAAGATGGCATGCCCAGAGAAGGCATGAAAGTTCCATATTTATTCCCACAAGCCTTGCTTTATACGTCTCTTCTATCTGGCTGTTCACCTGTATCTTTTATAATAAACCAGTAAACTCAAGTGCTATGGTTTGAATGTCCCCTCCAAAGTTTATGTTGACATTTAATTGCCAATATGACAACATTAGAAGGTAAGGCCTTTAAGAGGTGATTAGGTCATGAGAGCTCTGCCCTCATGAGTGCCGTTATCACAGGAGTGGGTTAGTTATCGTGGGAGGGGGTTCCTGATGAAAAGGACAAGTTTGGTCTGATTTTCTTTGTCTCTTGTGCCTGCTACCCTTCTGACATGTTATGATGCAGCAAGATGGCCCTCACCAGACGTGGCCACTCGATCTTGGACTTCCCAGGCTCCAAAAGCATGAGCCAAATAAACCTCTTTTCTTTATAAATTGCCCAATCTCAATTACTCTGTCATAGCAGAATAAAACAGATAAAACAGTTATGTGTTTCCATGAGCTCTGTGAATCACTCTAACAAATTAACTGAACATGAGAAGGAGGTATTGGGAACCCTGATTTTATAGCTGGTTGGTCAGAAGTACAGGTGACAATCTACAACTTGCAACTAGCATCTTAAGTGGAGGCAGTCTTGTGGGACTGAGCCCTTAACCTGTGGGATCTAATGCTATCTCCAGTAAGATAGTGTCTAGAAACTGATGGCCTTACAGGACACCCAGCTAGTGTCTACTGGAGAACTGACTGGTTGCTGGTGGGGAGAACTTCCCACAAATTTTGGTGACAAGAAGTGAAACATTCAGTGTTATATTCAGTATTGAGTGACTATGTAAGAGCAGGAGAAAACATTTTTTTTCTTATCTCAGTGGGGCCAGAACGCAGACTGTTATGGGTTGAATTGTATAGCCCCCAAAATTCCTGTGTTTTAGTCCTAACCTCTAGTACCTCATAATGTGACTATTATGGACTGGACTGTTTCCTTCCTAAATTCGTATGTTGAAGCCCAAACCCCCAATGTGAGGGCATTTGGAGAGGAGGTCTTTGGGAGATAATTGGTTTAAATGAGGTCATGAGGTGGAATCCTCATGATAGGATTTGTGCCCTTATAAAAAGAGACATTCTCTGCCATGTAAGGAGACCATGAGAAGTTGCTTGCCTGCAAGCTAGGAAGAGAGCCCTCACCAGAACGCAACCATGCTGACCCCTTGATTTCAGACTTCTTTCCTCCAGAACTGACCTTAAACTGCTGTTTAAGCCACCCTGTCATTTTGTTATGGCAGCCTGTGCTGACTAATATAGAGACCTTATTTGGGAACAATGTCCTTGCATATATAATAGTTAGGTAAGATGAGGTCATTAGGGTAGGCTCTAATCCAATATGAATGGTGTCCTTATAAAAAGAGAAAACTTGTGCACAGAGACAGACATTCGTAAAGAGAAAATGATGTGAAGAGACGAAGGGAGAAGATGGTCATCTACAAGCCATGGAGGCCTGGAACAGATCCCTCCCTCACAGCCTCCGAAGGAACCAACCCTGCTGACACCTTGATCTTGGACTTCCAGCCTCCAAAACTGCGATACAATAAATTTCTGTTGTTTAAGTCACCCAGTTTGCAGCACTTTGTTGCAGCATCCCTGGCAAACTAACCCAATGCCCCTGAAAAACTCTGGTAGCCTGGTTTCCTACTGGGAAATATGGAACTTGTAAGACCCATACATGCTTGGGAAAAGAGACACGTTATTTTATTAAGAAATAATCTTCTATGTTGAAGTTCTCCATTTTAATAAATGAACAATAAGTTTTGAAAATGAAAATTTGCTATGCCTACAGGATCAAAAGTCATGAATTTACTAGCTATTCTTCTTTGCTATAAATATTTGAAAGTTTGGGTATTTACTGTTTATGCAAAATACCGTCATTTCTTTTTACTTCACTCTGTATTAAATTTAGGTTGAAACTAACACTTCCACTGAATTTGGTATTTTAGAAGAATATTCAATATGTTCCTTTTTGAAATAATGCCAGATGTTCACATTAATTTAGATATTGGCTGATATAATGTATTTTATGACAAGCAATGCAAACAACTGAATATATTAGAAAACTCAGAAAGATCTTTTAGAGTTTATGATATTAAAAATATTTTCAGCAACAAGCTACTGGAGATTCAAGTATTTGGTTTTCAATTACAAAAGGAAGTACTTTTAAGACTATGGTAGAAACTGAAGCCGATGCTTTTAATACAATCTCCATGGCAACATGGGAAGGAGCACAGCCTGGTGGGCTGAATGAAAGCCACAAACTCTCAATTTCAGACCCTACCATTAACTTCCCACAGAAAGCCATGTTTGTATCTTGGCATTTCATCTCTGCTATAAACAGAGGCACTCTGGCTTTATGCAAGAAAAGGACATTGCCTTAGTCCTATGTAGTTGATATACTCATTTTATGAAATTAATAATATTTATGTTCTGAAACAATAGATTAGTCACACTACATTTCTAAGTTGTAGCAGGGAAATTAAACAGTAAATGGAAAATGCAAGTACTGACTAAATTCCCCAAATTTCATATAAAGATAACATAAAAGTGATTTCATTTGAAGGATCTACTTTATTTTCGTAAATGAACTGCCATGATTAAAAAAGTTTAATTTTAAAAACAGGTATTCAGAATTTGATTGGCTACTGAGCATCCTGACCCTATCATTTTGTTTACATTTTCATATTTTCAATAAGGAAATGTCTTCTATAGGAAACTGTATAATAACAATGCATAAGGGTTTGAACTGTAGTTTAATGAATTAGTTAAGATTTTCCTGTGATGATATCTTGCTAATATAAAGATCATTTGCTAAAAACACAGCAAAAATAAGAAATAAAAAGTCTCTAAATGACAAAAATAGATAATAATAGTTAACATTTGCTTTTTATTACTTGCCAGACACCATCCTGGGCTCTTCACAGGGATGATCACATTTAATTCTCACAATGACCCTATTAAATAGATATTATTATTATTATTCCCATTCTATTGATGAAAAGACTAAGCTCAGGGATGGTCAGTAAGTTGCCTGAGGTGGCCTTGTGGAGTTGGAATCAGGGCCTGTGCACTTCACCACTGTAAGATTCTCATAAATGTATCTATTTTATTTGTTAATTTTATTCATGTAGTAATACAGTCAGAACCTAATTCAATTATTTTTATTCTAATTTAAATGCAATTCCACCAAATCTGGTTATCTGATCACCTTAGAAGTAGCAAATTAGAAAGATTTGGAGGAGGGCTCCTGTAAGCAGGAAACATTAAAAATACAGAAGATTGAAATAGGAAGTGAAATATAGCAAAACAGGATTATCCAGAGGAAGAAAAAGATAAACACGGTTTTGGGATGGCGTGAGTAGAGCTATGTAAATGGGAACTACCATTTGTTGAATACCTCTTACATGCCAGGTGTGTGCCTTTCTCATCTGCCAAGCCTCACATGGCCCTGCCACGCAGGCTGTTGTATCCCCATTTTGAGAAGTCCCACAGCCTGCCCACGTTCTCACAACAGAAGGGCCAGACTTGTCGGGTGCAAAGTCCATGCTCTGAACACTGCCCCATATTGCCTATCTTGCATGGATTAAGAAACGAAGGAGGGAAAGAAAATCTTGGAGACGTTTCTATTAACATGATTACAAGCAAAATGCTTTTTGGCATTGAAAGAGGGGTAATGGCTTCAGTTATGTGGAAAATTTACTCATATGAAATACATTTGATGGTGATAAATGAGGTACTATAGTACTTTTTTTTACTTAAAAAATTCAAACTTAGAAAAAGTTTAAATTTAGTTTCCTAAATTTAGGAAGCCCATAAACTAAGGTTGTGCAAGTGGGGAATTTTTCATTTGAGAGCCTATCTTTAACTACTATCCTTTTTTAAAAGTAGAACTATTGGGGTTTTACTTAGTGAACATTCTTAGCAAATTCAAGGCAATGTGCCAAGAAATAAAGAGTGGCATGAGAATGCCATTTGGAAGGGTTAGAAATTCAAAACAGAAATGTGTGTGTGTGCGCATGCACACACACACACAGAGAACTCAATCACACATTTTCAGTTAGCAACACCAACTAAGCAAAAGAGCTGGGCTCATCCCGTTATATAACACATTTTTTTTCTTGCATCCCTTATTGCCTAAAGGCTACTGTGAATAGGGAAATAGCAGGAAAACATTCTCACAAAGAGTGAGGTCCTCTAAATAATATATACAATAAAACTGTCCAGCACATGACCAAAAATTAATAAAGGCAAGTCCAGTTTTCTTGTGATGTTGAAAGTGAGCATCGTTTCATTTAGCTGTTTCTCAGGAAGCATGTTATGCTCCTTTAAAACTGCTGACTTAATGCTTTCATGCACAGCCTCTCCCCTCCCCACCCGCCACCCCTTGCCTGGGTGTAAACCCTGGTGCCCACTTAGGCATGATTACCACTGGTGCAGCCCTGCCATTGGCGTCTCTCTCAAGGGGAAGAGCTTGGGGTAGACGATGGTAAACATAGGCTCACTACACCGATGACAGTGCCCCAGAGGGCAGTGCAGCAGCTCTAGGAGACTTCTGGGTAATGAGATTGGAGACAGAAAGTTCAAATCTGGAACACAAAAGAAAATCATGCACACGAGTAAAAAATCAGACTTCCTTAAACTAGGCTTCTTAAAATATTTGTTACCAAATAAGCTCAGTTACTTAAAAGTACTTCATGTTGAAAATTCTGTTATCTGATTGATACACACTGAATAAAAATCTAACATCATTTGAAAATGAAATTTTTTTTTAACATTTTTGATACTAAAAGAAAACACAAATTCACTCATTTTAAGAGCCAGAAGCTGTCCTGAGGTAGAGGCAAGGAATAAGTGAGATAAAATATTTTTTTAAGAACAAAGATCAAAATAATTCACCCAAAGAGGATTTTGAAACTTTAATAAGAGTCAGAGAATTTTTGGAACTGACGACTAAAACTGACTTTCATTAAGTTCTCCCTAATCTATCAGGCATTTAGTATCAATCCTCCACCAAGGCTAAATCATATTTATTGAAGAGAATGAAAAGGAGGAAATAAAAAAAGAATGAAAAATAATGAAACCAAGCATTTGCTTGTCTTACTCTCATGAGCTGTCATTAATAAACGCAGGGAGCTTCCCTCCCAGCTTAGTCTGAGCTACACAAAACAGACATTTAAAGCAAAACATCCCAGTGGCCCAGGCAATCTTAAAGACACATTTACACTGGGTTTCTACTGATGATGAGCATCCAACAGAAAGAGACATGGTCATGCTGAGGTGAAATCTAAAAATTATCAACTCATCTTTGGGAAGGAGATACAAATCATCTTTTTACCTTTTATATCTGTCCAGACTCATCAATAACACTTAGAAAAATGGAATTTACTGATTGGTGAACAACTATAATTTTCTGTTTAGCTTTTAAAACCAACTTAACTTTGCACTAGGCATTTCTGGAAGGTTAATGTGAGATGTTTTTGTATGGACTCTTTTTTAAATAAAGACGAAACATTTCACAGTTTTAAAAACACCTGAAATGTATTTTTCATATTAATATTGCCTAGTGCTGTCTTAAAGCATTTCAGACATACACCCACAATACCTATCAAATCTGTGCACTGCCAAATCCTTTCCAAATTTTAGCTGGCATGCTGCGACAGTACTGCCAACGGCTCCCAGTACTTCTACCTCCTTTAGGTCTACATATTGCTGAGATGCGAGGAGGCGGCAAGGCAAAAACCTGCTCTATTGACGTATCCAACTTTAAGGACAAGATCTTTCCAAATTTCCCCTACTGCCAGCCTTTTACTTCAACCAAATACACATTCCCAAACACCAAGTTCCTTACTTGAAACTTGAACTTTTAAGCACCGTGCTTTGCAACTGACAACCACGTTTTTTAAGAATGCTTCTCTGTGCCTGTAGGGGGTGCTAAAGTGATCAGTGTTAATAAAATATCAAAACTATTTTTCTTATTAGAAAAATCCTGTTGCACAACAATGTGAATGGACTTAATGCCACTGAACTGTATACTTAAAGATGGATAAAATGGTTACTTTCGTGTTATGTGTATTTTACCACAATAATTTTTTTTTTTAAAGATGAACGCCAAAACAGGTGCACAAAGCACAATGTTCACTAAATGAGACAGACAAATAAGAAAACCAGAAGTCCCACGTACCTTTCAGCAAGCTGTGGTAGGTATGATACAGCCTTCTCATGGCCAATTCCTGCAGAGGGAGGACGTGATCATGCTCCGTCCCTATGGCCTTCACCTCAGCTGGGAGGAAAACGGTTCGCTGCCCTGATGAAAAGGAAAGCAGCTTCACCTCGGAAACTTGAATGGGAGCACCACAGCTGCAGAAAGACACACATTCACAGTATTATTAGCAATAAGGAAAAGAATATGGGTGCCAATAAAATGTGTTAATCAAAATATACAGTTGAAAATTTATGACACTGCTGAATTGCCAGAATTCTTTTCAAAGTGAACAGATGCTATCCCGGGTTCCTTCGTAAAACCTGGCCCAGCAATCTAAACTCATCAGTTGGAACTCAGCTAAATCATTGCTGAGGCCCAGTCACTTCCAGCAAGGATGAACTTTAAAGGAACTTTCCTTCTTAGGCCGTACACAATTTGCTTTGTAAATCTTACTTTTCCCAATTTTATTACCCTCTCCAAGTACGTGTTTTTCTGAAACTCTCAAAATTAAAAGAAAAAAAAAGAGTACTTTGTTGAGTATCAGCATCTTGGTTTAATAGAATTTTTGTATAGAAAAACTTAAACCCACAAAGCAAATAGATTTTAAATGGCAGAGGATAACTTTATTGGATCCTTCCATAAACTTGTGGGGAAAATATTCTTGGCATACTCAATAAGCCAAGTCATGCCCTATTCCCTGCAGCCACTCATAACCAGAAGGCAGAGACGTCCTCATTCCTAACGCTGCAGTGTTACTGAAACTCACAAATCCAATCTCATTCTATTTCTTGTGTGAAACCATTGGGTAACCTAAGAGCCTCAATACTTTTCTTGTCTAATGACAAACAGCTGGCCAACAAACCTTGGCTCTGAAGACAACATGAAATAATATCACTAACCTTGACCAGATACAAGCAATGAAGCTTAGGGGACAGGACTGGAAGCCAGAAGCCCTTGATTCATTTATTTTTTTAAAGTTTCTTCATTTGTTCCTTCTCTCCATCAGAAAACATTTCCAGAGCACTTACTATATGCCAGTCAGTTAAGATACTTAAATTAAGAAAAACAAGAATGAACCCTTCCTTTGGGAGAAAATCATTACAATTATTCTAATGTGGGGGCAAAGAAGGGTTGACTGACTCTGTCCAGGGAATTAGGGGAGATTTTAAAGATAAGACAATATCTGACTTAATGTTCAACTCACCTGGAATAAATGGAAATGTGTTATGAGCATTCCAAGCAGAGGGAACAGCATGTGCAGCAGTACAGAAGCCTGAAAGAATATGGCTACGTCTTGGTTTCAACAGTGCTGGAAACAGGGATGCAGGGTATGGATGGGCAGGGGAAGGAGGCCAGGAATATTAGCTGAAGTTAGATGGTTTTAATTCACGGGGAAGACTGTTAGGTGTGGTTTTTTTTCTTTATTTTGTTTTGTTTTTTACCAAATATCTGACCACAGTATGGTAGACAGGAAAGGGACTGATAAGTGGCAAAGAGGTAAAGAGAACCCAAATACAGAAGGAAACAGAAATGGGGAAGTCTTTAGGGTCTTGAAAATGAGAGCCTGAGATAAACAGAAGAGGTATGGAATATCATTATGGGTAAGAAGCCAGTGGCTTTCTCTGTTAGTTCCTAAAGCAAATAATTCTGAAATGCGATTTTGTTCACATAATCTTTTATGCCAATCAAGATAGATTTAGAGAATTTCTTTTGTAATATTCCATACTATGGCTGAACCACAGTTTATTAACTTATTCATTATGTTTATCCTGGTTTCAATGTTTTCCCTCCTACTACACATACAACATCACAATAAATCTTACATACATTCCAATGCACAGATGTTTTTATTATAGTAAAATTCCCAAACTGAGACCACTGGCCATGAAAAATGAACATTTTAAATGCCTGAGATCTTTCCAAAAAGATTGGTAAGAAAGCATCCATTTCCCCACACCATCATCAGAACTGGATGTTATCAGTCATTTTAGTTTTTGCTAGGCTGATTAATGGAAATGCCTCCTTGGTTACTAATGAGTTTGATCACCTTTTGTTAGGCTTGCTGGCCATTTATATTTCTTCTTCTGTATACTGTCCACGTCCATCCCTTATCTCATTTTCTATTAAATTAAAATATATCAATTTGTAGGAACTTCCATATTGGCAATAACAATCCTTTGTCATACGCACTGAAATATTTATCGACAAAAATGTTTTTGTCTTTTAACTTTGCATATGGTTCTCTTTGTCAGCATTCTTTTCTGATGTGACATCTATCCACTTATTTCCTTCATGGTATCTACATTCTTCTGAATTTCTTAAGAGGGTTACCCTGATTTGAAGACTGTGCATATATTATCCTAAAGTTTCTTCCAGTATGTTTATTTTATTTTTACATGTGATTTTTTTTTGTTTTTTAAGACAGAGCCTTGCTCTGTCACCTAGGCTGGAGTACAGTCTGTGATCTCAACTCATTGCAACCTCTGCCTCCCGGGTTCAAGTGATTCACCTGCCTCAGCCTCCTGAGTAGCTAGGATTACAGGCACCCGCCACCACGTCCGGTTAGTTTGTATTTGTAGTAGAGACGGGGTTTCACCATGTTGGTCAGGCTGGTCTTGAACTTCTGACCTCAAGTGATTGGCCTGCCTCGGCTTCCCAAAGTGCTGGGATTACAGGTATGAACCACCGCACCTGGCCTTTACGTGTAGATGTTTTATCTATTTGTCTTACTTGGTTATATAATATAAAATAGGACATAGCTTTTTTTTTCCAAATGGAAAAATAATACGGGTAGCATTATTAAACAACACTATCATTTACCTCTGAATTGAACTGTTCTTTTTATCCTATTAAGTTCCCAAATACACTGGCATTGCTTTCTGGAGTCTTTAGTCTGTTTCAGTGATGTATCAGTTTAATTCTGTGTCAGTTCTATATTGTTTTGATTACAATACTTTATAGAATATTCTATCATTTGACAAATCTGCCCTAACTATTATTGTTCAATTTTTTTCTTGCAATTCTCAGTTACCATTCAATTTGAACTTTACAATTATTTTATCTCTATTTCCCTAAAGCCTTCCAGAGATTTGTATTAGAATTAACATCGATTTCTAGGTTAAGACAGGTAATTTGATCATAAATTTCCTTATTTGCAAACATGGTATCTCTGTACTATCCACCTAGTGCTTTATATCCTATCCTTTAATAAAAATTTCACAATTTTCTTCACATAGATTCTGTTCCTTTCTTGTGATATTTATTACTGTATATTTAAATGTGTGGTACAAATATAAATGACATTTTCCCCCTAACTTTGATTTCTAATTTACCAAGACATAAAGAAAAGCTGCTAATCTTTGTATGCTATCTTATATTTAGCCACCTTACTAAATTCTTTTATGTGTCTGAAAGATTTTTTTTGGTAGCATATCTTGAGTTTTCTAGGTATTCAAGCATATCACCTGTAAAGGTCTTTCTGGTTCTTTTTTTCCCAGTATTTATAATGTCTATTTCCTTTTTTTCCATCTTATTGCATTAGACAGATGGCAGTGGTGACAGTGGGCCCTCACTCCTCTCTTATTCCTGATTTTAATGGCCATAGTTTGAATACATCATCATTTAATATAAAAATTATTATTATATGTGGCTACAGAATTCATCAAAAGCAGAAATCATACAAAATCATCAAAAGTTTCTCTTAACATACCAATATAATTGTTTTTCTTTAATATAATGTTGAATAAATTATCGATATTTTAAGGTAAACTTTAAAATATTTAAAACATTATTTAAAAATATAATCATATAGAAAAGTACACAAGTCACAATTGCTCTGTGATTTTCACAAGATGAACACACTAACCACCACCAAGGTCAAGAACAAGAACCTCAGAAGACCAGCTTGGGTCCCACTGCTAAGCAAAACCCATACCCCAAAGGGAAGCACTATTCCAAATTCTAACACTATAGTCTGGTTTGGCCTTTTTGAACAGCATGAAGGTTGCTGTGCCTGGTTTCTTTTGTCAACATTATACTTCTGGAATTCATCCATGTTGCTTTGTGTACTGGAGTTTATTAATTTTCATTGCTGTGCAGTAATGATGGACATTTGGGCTGTTTGTAGTGTGGAGCTACTACAAATTGTGCCTCCATAAAAATTGTGTATTTGGTACATATGAGCATATACATTTGTGAGGAACATACTGAAGATCAGAGCTGGGCCTATTATAGTGAGGAGAGACAGATATTAATATATAATAGACTGAGAGGGGAGTGAGAGCTGTATGACTTTTGATAGTACCCAAATAATGATCTTTTCTCCTTCAGAAAGTATGCTGTGTCATCTACATGTGCATTTTTGGGGGAACTACTACAGATTTATCCTTCTCCTTTTTAGCAAAAAAGTTTTTCTTCAGCTTAAAAGTAAAAGGAAAGGGGAGAAGTGGATATGGAGATGGGAAGAAACTATGTCACCTAGAAAGAATAAACCTTGGCTTGGACAAAGAGTCTGTCATCTTGGCAGAGCTACTTAAGGCTAAGTTTTGTTCTGAGAATGTATTTATATAATTCTGAGTTGACTTTTTTCTTTAGCACTTATAAAATGTAGTTGCATTGTTTTCTGGACTTCAAAGTTTCTGATGAGAAATTAACAATCTTTTTGAATTACTCCTTTGTATGTAATGTTATTTCTCTAGTTGCTTTCAAAATTTTCTTTTTATCTTTTGTATTCATCAGCTTTGCCTACGCATGGTTTTCTTTGAATTTATACTGCTTAGGATTTGCTATGCTTCTTGAAAATGTAAATTTGTTTCTCATCAAATTTGGGAAATTTTTAAACATTATTTCTTCAAACATGTTTGTTACTGACGTTACCCATTCTCTCCCTATTTTCCTTCTAGGATGCCAATTATACATGCATAAGATTCTTTTATATTGGCTAGCAGGTCCCTGATGCTGTGTTCATTTTTGTTTTCAATGTCTTTTCTATGTGTCCTTCAGATTGGATCATTTCTACTGATCTATCTCCAGTTCAGTGACATTTCCTCTGTTCCAACCATTCTGCCATGAAGTCCATCAAGTTAATTTTTTACTTCAGACACTGTTTTCAATTCTAGAATTTCCTTTTTTTTAGTCTCTATTTTTCTGGCCTTTTCATTCATTACTTCATTGAGAACAATTGTAACAGTTGCTTTGAAATCTCTGTCACTTCAACAATCTGGGTCATCTCAAGTTGGAGTCTCTGCTGGTCATCTTTCTTCTTGAGAATGGGTCACATTTTCCTGATTCTTTACATGTCTTGTAATTTTGGAACGTTTCCTAGATATTGTGAAAGTTATATTGTAGAGACCCTGGGTTCTCTTATATTCCGCTAACACTTAAACGTAATTAATATTTTTGTTTTAACAACAAGTAACTTCATGGGCGTCAAACTGCAAACTCGGTCTCTTAAATGACAATTTCAATCACACTTGAGTACTTTCATCTGCAGCCAGGCCACTTTGGTCCTGCTCCACAGAAGTGGGTTTCAGGTATCCGATACTGGGGGCAGGCAGCCCCTACATAAAAATGGATACTTTTAGTATACTGGCTTAACTCAGAATACATTTCTCATACAAACAACTCTATTACTCTCAGTGGTTATATTAATAAACCATTAGAATAGTATTTAACCAATTTGGACACAAATCCAGCCATAATTGCTTATTTACACAATAAAAAGCAAAGTAGTGGCTTGGTTTTTTTTTTTCTTACATAATTAAACAATTGGAGAAAACATCCTGTAGAGGATTACTTTTACCATTAAGTTCTCCTCAGTAAGTATATGTGCCAATTACCATTCTCTAAAATTCTAACATGGGATGAACCTCTCTTTCTGGCTACAATGTAGAAGACTGAGGACATTTACTCCTGTAATAACAAGAAAAACCCAGAAAAAATAAAGATCATTCTTTTCCATGAGGCTAGCAAATAGTATAGATGCCATGAAGCTGTGGCAGCCAGTCTCCAAGTGGGCCCCCAATGGTCCTCGCTCCTAGTGGTCACTCTCCATGTAGTCACCTCCTACTGTGAATAGGGTTGACCTGTGTAATCAACAGGATATAACAGAAACAACAGTGTGTGGCTTTGAAGCTAGGTTATAAAACACAGTTCCATGCTATACATTTCCATCACTCTACCTCTCTTAGGGTATCTATTATTTGTATTACAGTTATTTTTGCATATCAAGATAAACATTTAAACTATCTTGGTTTTTCCCACAATTTCTAGCACTGTGCTGATTTGCTAATGTTCACAAATTATTTGACAAATAAACATAGAATAAGAAGAAGCTAACTTTGTTTGCATTTCCATGAATACGAAAGAATTTTATGAGACTTCTGAGATTTCTTAAAACTGCTACATTTGTTATTTGCTGTTTTCATACCTAGTTATAAGTTTTATACCCCATTCTCTCTCTATTCTCCCTCTGAGATGTGAATCTGAGATAAATACGTATATATCTCAGACTTTTCTTATATTGTCCCACAAGTACCTAAAGCTGTGTTCATTTTGCTCAGTTGTTGCTCTAATTCTTAGACCCTCAATCTGAAAAGGGTACTGTAACTGCTTCAGAGCTTGTATAGCACAGCAGAAACTGTTCTTATATCCCAAGCCTACATCTAGGTCAGATGCAACATATGATAGCAGTGAAGAACGAAGGGAGTTGATCTTTCAGGTCTCAGATTAAATATTACCTCCTTAAAGAGAACTAGTACCAAGTTTGTTAAATTATTTAGGGTTTGCTTGACTCCCTGGCTAGATCAGAAGGTCCATGCGGGCAGGTACTGCATCGCTTAGCTCATCACTGTACAGCCATTATCTCATACAGTGACCAAACAGAGTAGTTGCTCAATAAATGTTCACTGAAGGAACAACTGGACCAAAATTCGTGTTCTGAATCAAGAAGGGCACTTTCTAGGCTTTAAACACACGTATGTCCTTTTACTAGATTTCCCCCAGGCCCTTGTGCTACTACCCCTTCCCCCTCCTTTCCTTTAGGCTGAGGCACTAAGCAACACTACTTTGAACTGGAACTGGGAAGTCCCTTTTCACATATCCAACAGATAAAAGAGGCAGAAGAAAGAAGACTCTTAATGCTTGTTGTCAAAGCTTCAGTAGTTATCATCTATTAAAATTCTGAGCACATTTTGCCATAGAAGTATTATTATAATTTTGGGGGTGCAAAATAGGTCAAATGACTCTTTAATGAGTTTGCTTAGGAATATAGTGGCCAGAGCTGTTTCGATGAAGAAAGCATTTCGAGTTTTGATTTAAACCAACAGGCTAAAAATGCCTTTAGATTATAGGCTATTTGTAAGTAGGACTGCTTATTACCTCAATACTACTATTAGAAAACTGGTTGTTTGATACTATCCTGTTAATAATTTTATTTCTCTATTACTATAACAAAAGTTTAATAATAAAAAAGTAGACTACTACCTAATAATTTGTGTATTTTCCCCTAGTGTTTTGTTTTTTTAAAAAGATTTGGAGTTCTCATCAAATTCACTACCACTGCTACCAGACACCAAGTCAAAGATTTAAAAATCTCTCTCTACTTAGCACAAACAGAACTTTCTAGTAGTCAATAACATCTATATCTAAACGACAAAGTATAAGGCACTTTTTCTTAAACAAAAGCTACTCCTTAATTGTGGCAGAGATGCAGATCGCATTTCAGTGTGGTCTCTGAAGGTTTTGGTGTGGGAAAAAGTGCCTTCAGCTTTGGAGCTTGCTTGCATCGTTCTATGTACCATGGTGATTGCAGGCACTTTATTTGCCACCTGGAAGAATTAGGCTATATTAATGATCCTTTAAGAACTCATTAGGATTAATGACTACATAGTATCACAGCTGTGACATAATCAGCTGTAGAAAAATCACTGAGCTAAAAACACCTATTCTATTATCTTCGCTTCACAGAAGGTTCCAGAATACATCTCTCAGCTTGGAGTTCATCAGCCTGTATAGGCACTGAAGTCATCTTGGGCTTTCCCAAGACAGCTGCATAAGTTTTCCTAAAAGAAGGCCACTACTCCTAGGACTGCCCCTGGAGTTATGCTATACCAACGGGGGGAACAGCTGTCTTCTATGTATACACTTATTGTCATCCCTTTTCTTGCCAGAACTACTCATAGCATGGGCCAAGTCATGCAGGATGATGGGGACTAGAAGGGGAGAGTCAAACATGCTGATTAGGTCGCCCCCGGGGTGTTCACTTGGCTGCTGAAGTGGGGAAGGGAAGGTCAGTCACAAGTGGGTCCTGGTGGTTGAGTGGCCCCATCTTAATCCTTGGCCACTCAGGGAAACACTTTAGGGTGGTTCTGTGCCAGCGTTGTAGAAGGAGAAGATGAAGCCATCTTTCTAAAAGCCTGACTAAAAAGAAAAGATTATTGCTGCTCTGAAAATAAAAGCCCATTAACTGAAATATCTGTTTTGGTTGCTAGAATCATGATTTATTTTGAGGGACTATCTCAAATGTTGAGTTCTAAATATTTCCAACTGGTAAAATCCTAGACACTAGGACTGTCACTGCAGTAAAACTGTCATTGCAATGGGCTTCAGTGAAAGAAAACCTTCTAAATTAATGCTGATTCCTCTACTTTCTGTGACTAGCACCACTGAGTTTATAACGGTACGTGTGGTATGTACATCAAACCATCACGTGTACAATTTAAATAATTACAATTTTATTTGTCAACTCTACCTCAATAAAGCTGGGGTGTGTGGGGGGAAATAAAGGTGTTTCTTTCTGTAATAAAAAAGGTATACATGGATTCATTTTTCTTTAGACTAGAAAATAATAACTTACTGACTGAACCCAATGTGCAATATTCCAAACTGCCTGCCCAATATCCTTAGTTTCTAAGGATACCTGGTTTAGCATATCATCAAGGGCAAAGACAAAATTGAACAGAAGTACCAAAAGTAGTTAATCTATTTTTTAGTTCAAAATGTGAAATCGGCCTTACCCACTGCACCCGATGACTTTATTGTACAGATAAGATGGCAAGCCTTTCAGGTGAATGTTGTTATCCACGTATACATATTGTAGTTCTCGAGATCGACCTAAATCTGGATTAGAAAGAAAAGTGCTGTAATTCCTATATACAGGCACCATTATAATGTGAAATATAAAATTTAATACATAGTATTAGAAATATTCGAAAATTTCTACTCTGGAAGAAAACCATAAAAAGTGTTATATAAAGTAAGTTATGGGTCAGCCTAAACAAACCTAGTTCTGCCCCTTGATACAGATTCTTTGCTTGGCCAAACTTTAGTCAGGTTCCTAAACCTTCTTCTAGGTCCACGTGTGGACCCTGTAAAATCCAGTTTTAGCAAAGAACTCTGCTAAGTCAGTCATCCCTTTTCTTCCCAGAACTACATATTGTCTCCTTATTCCTGATGTTTCCTCTGAGCAATTTTCCATCCACTGACCACCTTGCTCCTTGGCTGTAAATTCCTACTTGCCCACGTTATATTCAGAGCTGGCCCAATCTCTTTCCCCAACTACAAGACCCAGTTGCAGCGGTTATTGTACCTAGGCTGATGGTCTCAAAGTCTTCCTTACTATGCTTTAACAAGTGCCACTGAATAACTTTTTCTTTAACACCTTATACAGAGATTTTCTGTGTCTCACCTCCCATGGGCAAAGGTGGATGGAGGAGGATTAGGGATCAGGCACTGGCTAGGCAGGAGTCTGAAGATCCAGGCAGATGTAGGAATGGACAGAACTTCCTCATGAGGAAGAAGTGAAGCAGAACCCAAATCCCAGTCCCGTGAGGTGTGACAGTGGCATAGACAAGACTTAAGGGCCAGAGAGCAGGGGCTGGAGTGGGTATGAACCTAGAAAGGGAGGAAGTTGAGAAAGGGGGCCCCAAAAGAAGGGCCTACAACAGTAACAAGAATGTCAGAAAGAGGCAGAATTCAGGTATTTCCCAGAGGTAGCAGGGCAGTGAGAGGGCAAAGAATGGAAGAGGATCCAGTGAGGAAATAAGCCTGAAAGTACGGATGGAGATTCCCAGCAAGTACAGGTGGTGGAGACACTTCTCAGATATCCAGGCCATCCCTTCCCATGTGCCCAGGAATGTCCGACCAGCTCTCCTCTCCACTCCTAAGCACTCACTGACTAGGGCTATTTGTCTTTATTGTCCCAGAGGTACACAACAGAGTCCTGAGCAGTCTTGCTAACCATCTGCTCTTAAGAAAGAACATAATATGGCAGGGGTGGGGGGTGGTGGTGCTTATGCCTGTAATCCCGGTACCTTGGGAGGCGAAGACAGGCGGATTGCTAGAGCCCACAAGTTCAAGACCAGTCTGGGCCACATGGTGAAACCCTATCTCTACCAAAAAAATACAAAAAAATTAGCCAGGTGTGGTGGCATGTGTCTCTAGTTCCAGCTGCTCGGGAGAGGTGAAAGGATTGTTTGAGCCTGGGAGGTCGAGGCTGCAATGAGCCAAGATCATTCCACTGCATCCAGCTTGTGCAACAGAGCCAGACCCTGACTAAAAGTTTTAAAAAGAGAGAGAGAGAAAAAAGAAAGAACATAGTCTTTGAAAGGTTTTCTAGGGTTCTGCTTACAAACATAGAAGATAGGCTGAAGGAGAGCTCCTCCTCCTCGTCTTTCTTTAGTTTAGGAAAGTCAAAGCCCCAGACAGCTGAATCAGGAGGTTTTTAGTTTCATTTACATTGCAAAAGAAAACCCATTTAACCATTAAGGACCTTCAGGCACTGTGCTAGGCCTTGGAAATGTAGCTATGAATACAGCATAACCGATGTGGAAGCAGGAAAAACAGTAACTGTAATACAATACGATCACTGCTATTAGAGAGGCTGGTTGAAGGTCTTTTGCTTCACAAATGGGTTCTGGACAATTTGTCCCAGAAAGCAGGAGGAGCGTAATATAAAGTTAAGGTAAGAAAGAGTTCCTGTGGGAGAGGGTAGGGTGGGTTAACATTACTTCCTGCTGGTCTTATTACAATCATCCTGCCCAGTTACAAAAAGGAAGCACAATTTCCCTCAAAAGGGTTACAACAATTTACACCCCCACCAGCTACGTATGAGAGCATCTGCTTCCCCATAGGAAGCAAAACATCACGTTTTTAAATTTTTGCCATCCTTATAGGTAAGAAAAGGTATCTTGACATTGTTTTAACTTGCATTTTTCTACTTATGAGTTTGAACATTTCAAAACTATGTCTGAGGGGCATTTATATACATTTTGTAAATTGCCTGTTCAAATATTTTTCTCATTTTTTGATCAGGTTTTTGGTATTTCATCCCTTGTTTTTTAAGAGTCCTTTACGTATCAAGGACATTGGTTCCATGTCTGTGGTTTATGTTATGACTACTTTCTCTCAGTTTGTCAGCTATCATTTAACTTAGCTGATGGTGTATTTTTGTCATGCAAAATTCTGAAAAGTCTTCCAATTTATCTTTTTTTAAATTGCCTCCAGATTTTGAGTCGTAGTTAGAAAACCTCTTCCCTGTGACATCCAAGTTTAAGCAGAATTCACCGATGTTTTCTTCTAGTGTTTACATGGTTTCATTATTCTTTTCCTTTTTTTAACAAATAGAGTCCTAATTTATTTGGAGTCTATTCTTATATGGCATAAAAAGTACAGCTAATAATTTCTTTTTTCAAATGGTGATTCAGCTATCTCAGTGTCATTTATGAACTTTTTAGTCCATTTTTACTCCAGTACACCAAAAAAAGATCTCTAAGACTAGAAGATAAAAACAATTATAAAGTGTGCAGATGCCAGAAGAGAATAACCGTGGTGTTAACTGAGCTGAAAATATGTAAAAAATAAAAGAGATGAAACCCCAAAGATTTCACAAAAAAAAACTAGTAGAACATACAAATGAATTCACTATAGCTACAGGATACATTTCAACGTATAAAATTCATAGCATTTCTATATACAAATAACAACCTACCAAAGAAAGAAATCAAGAAAACAATCCCATTTGTGATAGTATTTTTAAAAAATATCTAGGAATAAATGTAACTAAGGAGGTAAAAAGATTTGTACACTGAAAACTATAAAAAACTGATGGGAGAAAATGAATAATACACAAATAAATGGAAAGATATCCAGTGTTCATGGATAGGAAGAATTAATACTGTCAAAATGTCCAAACTACCCAAAGCAATATACAGATTTAATATAAGGTCTATGAAAATTCCAGTGGCATTCTTCATAAAAGTAGAAAAAAATTTCTAAAATTCATATGGAGCTACAAAAAAACCAAAACAACAACAACAAAAAAACCCCAAATAGCCAAAGCAATACTGAGACAGAAAAATAAAACTGGAGGCATCTCACTTCCTGATTTAAAATTATTTTACAAAGCTATGGTAACCAAAACACTATGAGGCTGGCATAAAAACAGAAACCTAGACCAATGGAACAGAACAGAGAGTCCAGAAATGAATCCAAACATAAATGGCCACCAAGAGGACATAACAGGGAACAGAAAGTGTCTTGAATAGATGGTGCCGGGAACGCTGGATTTCCACATGCAAAAGAATAAAATTGGACCCTTATCTGACACAATACACAAAAATCAACTCAAAATTGATCAAGAAACCTAAATATAGGACCTGAAACCATAAAGCTCCTAGAATAAAACATAGGAGAAAAGCTCCTTGACATTGGACTTGGCAATGATTTTTTCGATATCACACCAAAAGCTCAGGCTACAAAAACAAAAATAAAGGAGACTACATCAAATTAAAAAGCTTCTGCACAGCAAAAAAAAAAACAATTAAAACGAAAAGGCAACCTACTGACAGGGAAAAAAAATAACTACAAACCACATAACTGATAAGAGGTTAATATACAAAATTTATAAAGAACTCATAACTTAATAGCAGAAAAACAACTCAATTAAATAATGGGCAAAGCATCTAAACAGACATTTTCCCAAAGAACATATACAAAAGGCCAACAGGTAGATGAAAAGGTGCTCAACATCACTAATAAAGGAAATGCAAATTAAAACCACTATGAGATTATCACCTCATACCTATAAGGATGGCTATTATAAAAAAGATAAGAGATAACAAATGTTGCTGAGGGTGTGGAGAAAAGGGAACCCTAGTATGTGTTGGTAGGACTGTAGATTGGTGCAGCCATTATGGAAAACAGTATGGAGGTTCCTAAAGAAATTAAAAATAGAACTACCACATGACTCAGCAATCCCTCTCCTGGGTATATATCTAAAGGAGATACACAGTCATCACCTCATAAAGACATCTGCACTCCCATGTTCACTGCACCATTATTCACCACATCCAAGATATGGAAACAATGTAAATGCCCACTGATGAATGATTAGATAAAGAAATGTGGTATATATACATAATGGAATATTTTTCAGCCTTAAAAAAGAAAGAGATTTATGCCAAACCTGGATGAATCTGGAAGACATTATACTAAGTGAAATAAGCCAGACATACAAAGAAAAATATTGCACAATCTCACTTATATACAGAGTATTTTTTTAAAAAGAGCTCCATGCCTGTAATCCCAGCACTTTGGGAGGCCAAGGCGGGCAGATCACGAGGTCAGGAGATCAAGACCATCCTGGCTAACATGGTGGAACCGTCTCTACTAAAAATACAAAAAAATTAGCCAGCCAGGCATGGTGCGGGCACCTGTAGTCCCAGCTACTCGGGAGGCTGAGGCAAGAGAAGGGCGTGAACCCGGGAGGCGGAGCTTGCAGTGAGCTGAGATAGCACCACTGCACTCCAGCCTGGGTGACAGAGGGAGACTCCATCTAAAAAAAGACAAAAAAAAAAGGGAGCTCACGTACACAAGGAGATTGAAACAGGCGTTATCATGTGGGAAGAAGGTAAGGATGGAAAATAGCAGACATATAGGATGAACAAGTTCAGAGATCTAATGTACAACATGAAGACTATGGTTAATAAACTTGTACTGTATTACGGAATTTTGTTAAATAAATTTTTAGCTGCTCTTGTCATGAAAAACTATGTGAGATGATAGATATGTTCATTTGTTTGTCTACAGTAACCACTTTACTATTTATTTGTATCCCATAATATTGTGTTATAAACCTGAAATATACATAATAAAATTTACTTAAATATATATATACACACAAACTTCTTCAAAGGAAAATAACACTGAACAGAGGTCATGCAATTTGGAAAGGAAAAATGTGTACCACACATACAGGTTTTTATTTATTTTTTTAATAGGTAATGGTTGTAATGAAAATATTTTTGGTGAGTGTGCTTCCATTAAAGCTAGAGAAGTAAATTTACAATGAATTCTGGCTTTAGTATAAACAAAATATTTAAACTTAGAATAATGTCAAGTTTTAATACATCTACTTTCAGTTTTTGATATTTTTTCAAGTACTTTAATGCCCTAAAAAAATTAATGCTCTAGAATAAAATCACAGGAGTGCACATTTTTCCTTTTGCCTTAGGCTTCAAATGTCTCAACACGGCATTGCCAGATCCTGTCTTGATTCAAATTTTTGCTATTTTGTTTACCACGGATTACTCTGCATTAATTTTATTTCTTAAACTATTGTATTAAAATGTAATTTATCATAAAACAAAAGTAAACAAGAGTCACTTAAGGCCAGAAGTTTAAGATCAGCTTGGGAAACAGCAAGATTCTGTCTCTACAAAACAATTAGCTGGGAGTGGTGGCACATGCCTATAGTTCCAGCTGCTCAGGAAGCTGAGGCAGAAAGATCACTTGAGCCCAGGAGTTCCAGGCTGTAGTGAGCCACAACTGCACCACTGCACGCTAGCCTGGGTGACAGAGCAAGACTCTGTCTCAAAACACATGAATGAATGAATGAATGAATGAACAAATGACTATTAGCTGGGCATTGTGGCCCATGTCTAGAGTCCCACCTACTCAGGAAGCTGAGGCAGGAGGATCACTTGAGCCCAGTACTTCAAGGCTGCAGTGAGCCATGACTACACCACTGCACTCCAGCCTGGGCAAAAGAGTGAGACCCTGCTAAAAAAAAAAAAAAAAAGAGAGGCGTTAACCTAGAAGTAAGTCACTGAAGAGAATAATTTCCACACTGTGGGGATAAGAGGACTCATGTGTCTGACTATTCACTTACGAGGCATGTGAGCAGAGTTTCTGTTTGCTCATATGTTAAATGGTGTAACAGTACCTGGTCCCTCAATCTTACCGGTTGCAAGGTCACTGAATGTTTAAAAAAATTGTGATATTTAAATCACCATACAATATGTTTTTTAAGCATCAGCCTAGAGAATTACCAAAATATTGCATACTGTTAACTTAAGTAAACATGCATGGACATATCTATTGGTATAAAAGGCAATACATTTATAAAATATAGATGGGAAAACTATAAATACCAGAATCCACTTGCATAAAAAAGGCCTCAACATGGCACTAAGATTTCCTATTTTAAATTTCTTCACTACTTCTCTGGTATACATAAAGAACTCTTACAACTCAATAGAAGAAAAACAATCGATTGAAATATGGGCAAAGCATCTAAACAGACATTTTTCCAAAGAACATATATGAAAGGCCAACAGGTAGATGAAAAGGTGCTTAACAAGTCCTATAGCCACAAATAGAAGACTTCAAAGGTACATAGAACACTTTGGAATATTTTTTCAAAATAAAACTGCGTTGATAAAATGCAAATGATCTCTGGTCTCAGATTTGTCTTTCAGAGCCCCTAGGGGGCTCACAGAAAGCAGAAAATACTCTTTACTTGGGTATATGCAATGGTAAGGGGTGTGGCATACTAGTTAAGAGAGCAGGAGCACAGTCTTGGAGTCCGACAACCGGGGTTTGAATCCTTGTTCTATTTACTAAATGTGCGGCTTAGTTTCCTCATCTGTATAATGGGGAAAATAAAGCTGTCCTCAGGTTTAGTGAGAATTGCTAACAAGGTTTAAAAATTATCAAATAGCATTCTTGGCACATAACCTTCTCCAATATATGGCAGTTACTGTTCTCATTATTAGTAAGTGACATATTTGGAAGCACAGCCTACAGTAGAAGAAGGCCAATTAAGAGAGAATTCTCTTTGGCATGCAGCAAATGGTAGTAACACTTTTCTATACTTTAATTGCACAGAGAAGAGTTGGAGGCAGCGGCCTCTAGAGACAATGATTCATCCCCTCAAACCAAGGGCACAAAATGGGACATGACAGAGGAAGCACCTCTTTTCTCTATACTGCAAAAAGAGCTTATGCAAATTAAATGAGGTGACATGCAAAGAGCATACAATACAGTTAAATAAGAGCTGACACTTGCTACTTCTTACATAGTTTAGTCTTCTTTCCCTATGTTAGTTTTATAGGAAAAAATGAGTTGATAATTTAAAAATGCTATTAGGTTCAGATCTTGTGTTAGCTTTTCAATATTCCACATAATTCAGTTTGCACCTCCTGGCTACTCTGAGGAAGGTAATTTTTTATATATGCCCACCATGAAATAGACTATTTTATGTTAAAGCTGAAAGAAAATCAGTATCTGCTATGTTCAGATGTATTATACATTAGCCAGCATAATGCCTCATGGACATGAGTATGTAA
This sequence comes from Pan paniscus, assembly GCF_029289425.2. Taxonomy (NCBI): domain Eukaryota; kingdom Metazoa; phylum Chordata; class Mammalia; order Primates; family Hominidae; genus Pan; species Pan paniscus. The sequence goes on along the minus strand of NC_073265.2, from coordinate 88,887,702 downwards.
TACAGACACTTAAACTTTCCAAATACACAATCTGATATAGAGTGGGGAGTGGCAGTACTGAAATTAGACAATGCAGTGGGTGCTGGAGTCAGAACTGAGTCTGAATCCTGCTTCCTCACTTACTAACTGCTTCCTGACATGAAGGGAAATGAAATGTTCTGAGCCTGCTTCCTCCAGTGCAATAAGGGGATAAGAGTACCTTTCTCACAGACCTGTTATGAAGATTAAACAACGGATGTAGTGCCCAGTTTTATTCCTGGCAAAATAATTGGTATTCGATACATCTTAGTCTTTTACCTCCCGCTTCTGAATACAAAGAGGAGATCACAAAACAGTGTGGGATGATGAAGAGAACCAGCAGGATGATGAAGAGAACCAGGCAGCTCTGCTGTTTTAGTTGGCACAGCACAGCCTGGTGGGGAGGCCAGGACACCGCAGCGCCGGGCAAGGTCACAGGCTGTAAAGGCAACGCTGTGATGGCCTCTTGAGAGCGTGATCCTGGCCAGAAGGCAGTCGGCTGGCAAAAACCCCCAAGCACAATGGAATGGCATTCGTAATCATTATGAGGCTGAAATACGAACATGTACTTCATGAAAAGGCTTTGAGATGTTTCTTATATTCTTAAGATAAAAAACCCTTCACTCAATAACTAACTTTGGAAGAGATCACTCGTGTACTAACCACTGGGGCGGTTTGTTTTCTTCCTTTAATTACTATTAATGCACCGATACCTTACAATAGATACATCACGCAATAATATTTTTAAAGTTCCTGTGCAAAATTGCTCAGTATGTAAAATCTATAACGCAAGGAAGCTGTCCATCGTACAGATGCTACAGCCACAAAGAACTTTTTCATGTGGCTTTTTAAAGTACTGTATTGTGTACAAAATATTTCCTTTTTTTCTTCCAAACTCACAGATCAAAGTTTCTGACTTAGAAATTAGCAAAATCTAGGAGTCCTGCACAAACTCCAATTCTGTTTGTTTGTTTGCTTATAACCTCAAGGCTCTGGCATACGCAGTCCACATGGCTGAAAATGGAACAAAAAGCTCCTGTGTATTCAGGCTACTGCCCTTTTAACCATACTGTAAAAGCAAGCATGGAATGACAGCACAGGAGAGGACAGAACAGGATCTGTGTTTACTTCATGCTGACCAGTATGAAACTCATTTACTTTATCAAAAGGTGAATGGTATATTCTCATCAACAAAATGATGGGGCAAAAGAAACAACAGCATCAAAGCAATCAATCAAAATAAATTATTTGGAATGCTCTATCAATGTTAAACCAATTATCATAGTTCAATAAATCAGAGATATTATTAGTCATAATTACAATGCTTTAAATACTATAAAATGTGGGCTTCTTAGTAATAAATTCAGAATAATTTACAGTGTATTCCAAAATAATTCTTAAAATGAATTTAAATTACCTACATGATGCTTTTTACAAAGAGAACCCTTCAACCACTTTCTCAGAGTAATAAATTTTTAAGTGCTAGCTTCTTTAAATACACATAAACACACAGACTCCATTAACTCTCTTACAAAGTCACTGTCTTTCTATTCACCTTTTACAAAATAAGACTTCACAGTGAATTATAATTTAATAAGATAACTTTACACATGGTAGATCATCAACTGTTAAATTAAAACAAATAGATTTTAATGAATTTGAATGACTGCAGGCTTCCTTTGCTGTGGCTTTAAATATTCATGCTGCAGCATCTCTATTTCTCTTGCACAGTTCAGGTAACAAAGAGATCACAAGGAATGGGCTAGGCACTGTGCTCAGTGCTTGGGGTCCAAACATGAAGACACACAGTTCCTACACTTCCTTACAGTCTAGTTACAGAGTAAAACAGTTCATATTGACTGTATGCTTATGTGGTATTTGTAAGTGATACGTGTTTTATGGATCTTATTCTCACAACCGTGCTCCCTTTTACTGAGACTTCAATAACCTTCCGAAGTCCAAGATTCCACAGCTATCAAGTGGTAGAGCTGGGATTGAAAGGTGCATCTGCCTGTTTCACCATGACGGAAGTTAGACAGCCTCCCCCAACACATCATTCTGATACAAGCAGGGCACTCCCATGCAGGCCAGGGAGTGGTACTACCTAGCAGGATTCCCCGGGGGCTAAGGGTGAGAGAGCTGGTTCTTGCCCAAGGCATCCAGGTGTAGTATCAGAGTGGGGTCTTGAAGCAGACATTGCCAAAGAGATAAGTGAGGAACAAAGTTTCTCTTTGCTTGCTTTAAAGGTCTAGAAAACTGGTGAGCTAGTTCTAATTTACAGATTTATGGCAGAAATACCAAGAATTCCTTCAGAGAAGATCCTAGAGAAGGAAACAGGCTGACTGTCCAGTATGGACTTGGAAAATACAACACTGCCATGGCTGCTTGTATGAAGAGCAAAATGTCTTCACTGCATTGTGCCCTGAACTGCTTGCTCAGCTGCACTATGTTCCTGTTTTTCTGGTTTGTTTGGAACTTAAGAACTTTACTGAAAGCTATGACTGATGGAGACTCCAGATTCTTGCTTTTAAGTCAATTCATAACATCTTCCAGACTTCACTAGTACTGCACATTTTTGTCACTATTTAAAAAGCTGTGAGTTCTAGAACGAGAACAACAAAAAACTCTCCTGGTAAACATTCTGCTCATGGTGCTAGCCCTCATACTGCTATTTTTCTAAACTTCACATTGTGCCCTAAGAATGAACATTTCTTTTTCTCTTAATTGATATTTGGGAGAACAGGGCTCACTTTCTTCACATTAATCATGTCCCACCCCCTAAATCCTACTCCAAAACTTAGAGAAAAATACAAATTTGTTCATTTAAAGCTCACCTAATCTAGGTGCACTTTTCTCTTCATACATTAGCACAGTAAGTCAACATCTGGCCGGTGCTGCAGAAGCCACATGAAATAATCCTGTTAGCTTCCTAGGAAAACCTAACACAAGAGCAAAACCCTTATGCAATGAAAGAAAAACAAAGCACTGTCAGAAGACAACAGAACAGGCCGGGCGCGGTGGCTCACGCCTGTAATCCCAGCACTTTGGGAGGCTGAGCCAGGTGGATCACCTGAGGTCAGGAGTTCGAGACCAGCCTGGCCAACACGGCGAAATCCCCGTCTCTATTAAAAATACAAAAATTAGCCAGCCATGGCAGTGTGCGCCTATAATCCCAGCTACTCAGGAGGCTGAGGCAGGCGAATCACTTGAACCCGGGAGGTGGAGGTTGTAGTGAGCCCAGATCATGCCACTGCACTCCAGCCTGGGTGACAGAGGGAGACTCCATCTCAAAAAAAAAAAAAAAAAAAAAGAAGACAGTAGAATAGGCTCAGATGAGTAAGCAGAACAAGGATAAAGAACAGTTTTTGTTACAAATACTTACAAAAAGACAGAGCTCAAAAAGAAGCATTGCACATCCATTTCCTTGACAAAATTTGCATTCCAGAGCTCTAACTTTTCTTGTGAAACAAGATCTGTGTGGATTTTTGTTAACAGACTAATTCTCTCATTTCTTCCCACTACTAGATTTTGAACCTTGTTTTCAAGACTTTCTCTTCTCTGTTTTCATTAGATAGAGACCTGCCCAACAATTACTATAGAATATCATTTTGTCACATGTTTGGGCCCCCTTTTTGAAAGCAGCTATCACACCTTCCACACCTTCTACTCAAACACAGAACTCACTCCAACTTCTGGGACTTTTTGTCCATACTAGAATGAAGTTCTTTACTGAAATTTACTTAAGGCCACAAATTCTGCAAATTAGTCCCATTAAATAATGACGTCAAGGCCATAGTTCTTCAAACTGCAGATGAAATACATTCACAGTTCAGTACAGTACAGTTTACACTCATCTCCAAGTCTGAGATTAGGAAATTATTAACTGGTTTCCAACTCATTTCAATACTTGATTGAAGTTTAAATAGTTTTACTGTGTGGACTTTTTTATTAAAAAATAGTAAACAGCAATTCTTTTCCTGACTTTCTAAGCAAATACAGAGAAAGTAGGAACAAGAGGCAATAGAAAAAACAAGTACAGTTAACAGATTTGTGCCTTTTACATGCCATTTACAAAAAGAGAAGGGATTTCAGCATGTGCTTTGAAAATGCCTAGGAGCTAGTTTCTAAAACTGCACCATTACTTGCTATATGTTTTTTCTACGTAAGGCATCCAATTCCTACAAACAAATACAAGTGTACTACCACTACAAAAAACTGGAGTGTTCTCCTGTTATGTGATAAAGGGCCAGCTTTATACCCTTATCAAAGTCACAGTGTGTGATCTGGAGGAGTGGTAGAATCACGCTAAAACATGACTCTCTGCACTCACGTGCTTGCTTGTCCACTAAAATTCTTCTATAAACAATTTGAGGTTAATGCAGAGGTACATTTATTTTTAAAAATCTATTTATATTTGATATTTTTCAAACATCATTTCATTATGTAGCACAAGTCCTTGACACACAGAATAACTCTTCCCAAGAAAATAAACACTACTAGAATCTCCAAGAGATAATTCTGGGGCTGGTTTAGAAACCCAGTTAATTTTCCCTCGTAGAAAGTTATTTTCTACTAGCTGTTGGGCTTACTACACGGTGGTTTATGCACAAGCTGTTCTGTAAATCTCAATGTCCTGTGCTAAACGTTCCTGATTAAAAATTCAATCGCTTTTTTTTTTCTCACTCTGTTGCTCAGGCTGGAGTGCAGTGGTGCGATCTCGGCTCACTGCAACCTCCTGGGTTCAAGCTATTTTGGGGCCTCAGCCTCACCAGTAGCTGGGATTGCAAGTGCCTGCCACCACACCCAGCTAATTTTTGTGTTTTTAGTAGAGACGGGGTTTCACCATCTTGGCCAGGCTGGTCTAGAACTCCTGACCTCAAGTGATCCACCCGCCTCAGTCTCCCAAAGTGTTGGGATTACAGGCGTGAGCCACGGTTCCCAGCCCAATCACTGTTTTTTTAAGTTAACATTGAATAAGAATTCCATCGCTAAAGTGGATACAACTTTTGTTTTCTTGTTTTCTTAAACTACAGAAGTTACTGGCATTGAGTTTGGCTGACGTGGCATTTCCTGGGAGCTAACTAAAGGATGCTCTTCCATAGTCAATTTGTGAACAGAACACAATCCTTATATCTATTATTCAACATTGAATAAGTTGTAAACACGCCTGGATAATTGAACTTATTAATTATGCAATGAAAACCAGAAGCGCATGGTTAAAAAGCCTTAGAAAAAAAAATCATTTTCTTTATATCTCCCTACACTTTCAGAAGCCAAGAAATGAGTTGCAGTTCTCTGAGTTATTTAGTTAACAGAGCTGTATTGAATCAAAAGCAAATATTCACGTCTCGAGGCCTCTATTAAATTTCACAGCACTAGGCTCAAGTGACTGCTTTCCCTCCTCCTTGCTGATAGTCACCACTGTGAACAAAGCTTCTATCTGTAGAATCTTCTGTCACTCAGTTGTGATGGCATAGTAATAATAGGAACATCCTTTTCTTCCGGTGCATCTTTTCATCTTAAGAAGAACATAGTCAAAGAGTCTTAATGGTTTCAACAGTATTACAAGTGACTTAGGGAAACATACTCAAAGACTGTTAATGGGTTAGACAGTATTATAAGTGATTTAAGTCATCCTTACAGGTGGTGTCTCTAGTTACCTTTTGAAGAGGCTATAATCTTACATTTCTCTAAGAAGCCACTTAAAAACTGGTTTTCTCCTAAGTCACACTTCTTTGGCAAGAAATTGAATTCATTAAGTGGCTCCCCAAAGTAAGATTCCCACCTCCCATCATACGGAGCGATATCACAGCATTCATTTCATACAACTTTTAAGTTCCTGTATTATGTTTATAGAATCAAGGCTCTTAGAACACAGGAGCCTTCTAATATTTGAAAACCTTAGGGGTACACGTGAGTGTGTGCCTGTGTGTATGTGCAGAGTATTTCCAAACTACTGTAAAGAGGTACCCCTATTTGCTAAGTTTCTAAGAACAGTTCAGTTCTCTAAAAAAAGGCAGTGCCAGAGGCTGCATGCTTTGTTTGACTCTCTCCCAGATAGTTCTTAGCATTAGATGGCTTTGGTTTTTCAGAAAACGGTTCATGGAAAGGTTTTAAGTGTATAAATTTAATTGTTTTCTTCCTAAACACGGAACTGAATTCAATTTCCACACTGATCTTCATGATGGCAAAAAATACCCCCAGAAACAGAAAGACAAGACTGAGGAGACTGTGGCTATTTTGGTCAGCTTCAGTTTCTTCATCTCCGTGGATTATCCTGTCTCCAGTCTCCTGAAGCCTTCCTTGAGTGACCTCACACAGAGCTCTCCAGCTGTCTCCTCCATTTCTTACAAAGAATATCCAGTATACCAGATGTAGCAAGGCCACCGGGGCTTGCATTTGCTCCCTGATCCTTTCTTCCTGCTGTTCTCAAAGAATTCAGTTTTAGACCAGGGCAGAGCATTGCTTCAGGTAGCCTGCTTCTTTTATACTGGATAATCTTCATCATCATCATCATCCTCTTGCTTGTATGCTTTTCTTAAGTAAAGTAAAACCTACTCACAGGCCCATGTTCTGCCAGGGCTGTAAGCCTTGTGAGCCAGGATGGTGCCCAGAGCCTTGTGGAAGCTGCTTCCTATCCTGGGCTATCCGCAGCCCGACTTGGGAGTTGTGGTTACTTCAACTGCCATAAGGCATCCTCCTCAAAGTGCAGAGCAGACCCTCTTGCCTCTAAAGTTCTTTGACACCACATTCACAAATTCACAAAGAGAAGCTGCTCCTGACACAGAGGCAAGGCTTTGGAGTGACAAGAAACCTAGAGACAGAAGAAGCTACTCTGTAATAATTCAACTCAGCACTGAAGATTGTGTACCAAAGAAGAGATGCCCACCTCCTTAGCCACACCAGCCATTAGCATGGTGCATGCAGAAAATGCCCTAGTAAATAACTGAGAGTGCCAAGGCAGAAGAGCAGCCTAGCTATGTGTATGTAGCACTCAGTTCTCTACCCAACAACCATTTCTATCACCTTGCACCAGCCACTGCAAGTCAGGTCCTCTGTTGCTGCAAGCATTCAGCATGACACACAGCGTCACTCCCCAGGACCCCAAACATTACAGTGGTCAGCTTCCTATGGGAATGGCTTCCCTCTATTCTCCCAACAACACTGCCACCTTGGCACATACTCAGCTTTTGTCACTGCTGAAAGAAAGGCAGGAATGAGTGGCCAATGACTAGGGGAATGAGGAGCCAGGGCCAAGGAGCTATACTGAGGGAGGGAGAATAGGCAAAGGTGAAGGGCACAGAAACCAGCTGCAGCAAACAAAAGTCATTCGACTTAAGGAGTTCAATTGTATGCAGGAGTCTACGCAGAGCTAGGGCTCTAGAACCAGATGGCATTCTGGTAAGAGCACATCTGAGTATCAGACAAGAGAACAGGGCTGTGGATCAGACTCTGGCAGGCTCAATGTAGCCAGTAGTTGTATGAATGGTTCACAGCTGAGACAAAGAATATGTAATGGAATAACCAAGACAAGAGAAAAACAAGTTATTAGGAGCACACCTCCATATTAAGGAACCAGGAGTTCTGCTGAAGTTGCAGGGCCGGGCAATGGAAGAAGAGTTACTACTAGCACCAAGACAGACCTAGATAACAGGTCTCAGGCCTAGGCTTTTATAAGATTTCTGTTGATGCAGAAGCTACTGACGCTAGGCCAGATGGAAACAAGTAATCGGGAGCACCTGGTTGGCGTACGGAGTGGGTAGGTGAGAGAAAGCACTAGCCTCTAGCAGGTCATCTTGCAAAGTGAATAGAGAGAGAGATTGAATGAGGCCAACGAGAATGTCAATAGGAGTATCTTGAGCCCAAAATGGCAGAGCCAAACTTTGACACTGGAAACGGCCACACAACAACTAAAAGATGCTCAATATGGTTCAGCCCTATTCCCAAATAAGGGCCCCCTGTAGAGAGACCATGTCTGAAATATGGAGACAGCATGTCAATGTGGCAAGAATGGAGGTTTAGAATCAGACAAGTCTGAAACTCAATTCTGTCTCTTACTAGCTGTGACTCTGGCAGGTTACTTAACTTCTGTGAGCCTCAATTTCCTTATCTATAAAATTAGGTTGCCAATAACTTTTATAATAATAGATTTTGTCATAAGGTTTTGTAATAACTAAATTAGTGAGCATATGTACAGCAATTAAACAGAGTACCTGGCCGAAGACTCGGTGCTCAATAAATGGTAGCTATTATTATTCTTACAAATAGTCATAGTAGTATACATAATACCATTATTGCACATGGAAACACTCCTTTTTACATATATTGTCTGTAGTAACAACAACATTATGAATAGTAGTATAGGCGACCCCAGACTTAACAACCTAATCTGTTTCTGGTAACGTCTGAAAGTCAAGCCACAGTAAGTTAAAGGCTGCTTATAATGAAATTTGCAACTTTACTCTGAACTCTGGTGTTATGCCAGTAAGTTGCATTTCATGCCACACAAATCAAACCATCACATCCTTTATCTCCCTCCTTCCTTCTCTCCTTGCCTTCCCTCATGTATTGCCAGCACTGACTGCAACATCCCGGCAATCACTTGGAAGGGAGTTGGCACTGGTGTAGGTCACATTTCCATCTCCATTAGGAAGTGGTAAATACAAGTTTAGGTACTTACTACAAGGAGAGGGGGTGAATGTGAGGGAGGTAAAAAAAAATTTTTAGAGACAGGGTATTGGTATGTTGCCCAGGCTGGAGTGCAGTGGCTATTCTCAGGCACAGTCATAGCTCACTGCATCCTTAAACTCCTGGGCTCAAGTGATCCTTCCACTTCAGCCTCCTGGGTAGCTGGGACTACAGGTATGCATCACCATGCCTGGCTCAAGAATAAAAATTTTTAAGTCAGATATGGTAATCTACAAGTTGTATCTTCTCATTTGAGAATCATCTACATTTGTACAGTGCTTTATAATTCTTAAACTATCATATTCAACTTCAAAATAACTATAAAGGAAGCAGGATAAATATGATCTCTGGCTCACAGAAAATAAAATTTATGAAGCTCAGAGAGGTTCTGGTGACTTACTCCAGGTCACACACTGTGAAATGGTGGAATCAGGCTATAAGCTGGATCTCTAGATTTGTAATTTGGTGCCTGACCACCATAATCGGTCTATGACCTGTGGGGTTAGTGCAGCAGGTACATTTATTTTTTAAATTCTATTTATATTTGATGTTTTTCTCACTTGAAAGAAGCTCTGATTTCTTAGAAATGTAGCCTGCTTCTGAAACGGCCTCATTTCATTTTGTTAATTTTATAAATACAAAATTTAATTATATTTATGGAAAAATAATCTCCTCAAATTTGATTATTTCCATTGATTTTAATATATCCATTATTTTAAAGTTACCTTGAACATATTAAATTGAAAATAATATGTGCATTGTATTATGTTGGAAAATATTTCCTTTAGGGACTAGTATTCACTTTACTACCCTCAGAGATAAATTATAAAAATGCTTTTATGAGTAAAATCATATGATGCTTATTGTGACAGTTTAAGGTTCAAAGTGGCCTCATATTTTAATTTTTTTAAATGGCACTTTTGTTTCTTACAAGTTAACAAAATTATTCAGCTATCTATAAAATAAATGTACTGTTTTATTCAAGGCCTATGTACTTTGACATATAATATGTCAAAATGGGTCAGCTACAGAACTCTACAGTGGATAATATATTATTTTTTAGCCAGGCTGACATTTCTAGCTCAGTAGGAAGTTCAGCCAATTTTAAGGTCTTTAAAGTTTTACAATCTGGTTATCTGGCAATATTAATTATTGCCCAATATTGGGTATAGGATACCCAATACCAATTTTTCTAGGGAGAAGTCAACATCTAAGCCAATACTTAACACCAGTAGCTAGCTATCTTTTCATATTGTTCAATACCTTACACACACACACACACACACACACACACACACTCTTTAATTCCTTTCTCTGAGGAAATCATCTCATATATTTTATCCCTAAACACAGTTTTAGCACAGATTTCTTTTTTAAAGTATAAAATTCCTCACTGAAATAAATTCCATTTGTTAACTAGGACTGACGCTTTGTTCACTGCAAAAACAAACTTAGAGAAGCAGTCGTCAAGATAAACAGAAGGAAGGAAACTAACTAATTGGTTCTAGTCAAAGAAACAAAGGCTTTCCATCTTATTCTTTGGCTGCTTTACTTTAAACACAATCACTTACCAAGTGGCAAAAATGCAAGACGGTTTCCAGCCATGGAGAGCTCATTGAGGCTGGGCAGCTGGCAGAGATGGCGCGGCACATACCATAGACGATTTCGGTCCACAGTGAGGTACTGCAGAGAAAGGCACATGTGAAGCCTCTCGGGTAAAGTTAGCAAACGATTGGTAGAAATGTCTAGTGTCTGCAGCTCCTTCAAATCGCCAACCTCTACAACCAAAATCAAAATTAGGATAAATTGCATCCTTATGAACTGAAATAAACAAAATGAATCAATATTATAACAGTTTAACCAAATGAAATCAGTAGCTGCGACTATTTCCATAAACATGAATGCTGAAGTGCAGGATTTTTGGTGAAAATGCAAATAATCCAAGCTAGGTGAGTGTCTTTAAATTACCCTGCCAACATTTCTTAAATGGAGAAAAGGGCTGGGTAGCATGGAGAAAAAAAGAGACACAAAGTGGTGAGTCTGAACCAGAAGTCTGTCACTATGGCTTCTGCATCTTGATGAGTCAAGTTTGTTGCCAGGGTGAGAAAAGAACAATTACAGTCATTTCAAGGAACCTGGTTTTTGCCACTTGTGTGATTTTACCATCCATCTAAGAAGAAAATAGGAGATTTATGAATAATAGCAATGAAGTAAGTGCAACTTGTTCATATGAGTTAAACAGATTTCTGGAGTAGAAATTAGAATGTCTTTTGGAAATTTTCACCATGGTAAAGATTGTAACAATAAAATGAGATACAGTTAACTAACATTTTTAGATATCGTTTAGGCATGTGGCACCTTTTAAAAAACCCAAAGTATACATACCCTATGAAGACTTACTTTAATTCCCAAATTAAATACTTCCATTTACTCCAAAATTCCCTCATCATTGATGTCTACAGTTGTCATCTCTTCCATGGAGAGTACAATTAGGTCCTTTTCATACATCAAATCACTTAAGACTTGAGTGAAGATTAGGAAGTTCCTTACAAGGAACTTAGTCCTTCTCAGGGAAAATCACCATTTTAGGGGAAGGACATTTACTGTTTCCCAGGTCAGCACATTACACTGAAGACCTACAGTCAGCACTGTGCAGGACAAGCCTACTTTCACATCATGGAGACTGAGACGTTGAAGACCACAGTGATACCATCTCTTCCCTTCTCTCATCCTGTCCCTGTTCCCGAGTCATTCCTCCTAGGTTAAGGTTTCCCCTTCTCTCATCCTGTCCCTGTTCCCGAGTCATTCCTCCGAGGTTAAGGTTTCCCAGGCTCTACCACTTGACAGTACCCCTCTGTGCACATTCCAGTTTCTACAACACTTGGATTAGTATTAGCAATGTCTTCTCTACTGGGTAAGAGTCTTCTGCCGTCTTGGATGCTCAATTAAACAGATTAGTTTTTCTCATTGCTACAGACCAGGTGGTGGTAAACTATGGCTCATAGGCCAAATCTAACCCATGGCCTGCTCTTGTCCTGCCTGCAAGCTGAAACTGGTTTTTTACATTTTTAAAGGATGGTAAACAACAATAAAAACAAAGAACATGTGACAGAGAACATATGTGGCCTGCAACACCTAAAAATATTTACTACCTGGCCATTTACAGAAAAGGTTTGCTGATCTTTGCTATAGACTTTTTGTTAGTAGGAGGATTTAAAATAATTATTTTACTTTATAAAAGTAATACAAGTCCAAAATACCCTAACTTGTAGTTATTTTTCTAATATTTACGAATTGGTGCTAGGAAGTTCATACATTACTGCTCAATTTCCTCAATACTGAACAAAATATACATCTGCAGTGGAGCGGGCAGGTAGGATTCAGTATACAGCCTGTGACTCTGAAAGGGAGTTTTCTACTTGAACTTAACTGGTGCACAGGAGAGTCAATTTCACGCTTGGCTCCACTGGCATAGTACTCCACCTTGCTAAGCCTGTCTATCTCTTTCACAAAACAAAAATGCTTCTGATTTTGGGGGTGTGGGGATAAAACATGAGGAAGAATCATCGTGTTTTATAAGTCATAAGAAGAAATACAAAGAAAAAAGAAAAAGAACTAAATTTAAAAATCAAAAAATGACTACGTGGGAGAGAAGAGTAACCAATCCCAGACATACCACAGCCCGTGTCAAGACAATGATGAGACAAGGCCTCTGCCATTGAGAAGCATATCACACACAACCGACAAGGTGCAAGAGGAGCTCAGAGAAGGTTATGTGAAGGCTTGGAGAAACTCTTCCAAAATTTACTGGAGATGGGAATTTGAATAAGGCACAAAGAAAACGCATAAAGCATTCCCAGGAGGGCATGGGGTGGGGTTAAAACCATGAGGACAAGCACGGAGGTGAAAAACTAAATACAGCTTGCACAATGGGCTCTTTGGGGACCAACAAATGACAGAGACACCAATGGGAGAAGAGCAGAAAATAAATTCAATAGAGAGAGAGAGAGCTTGGCGGAGACAGAAATGATAATAAATATTGGGTAGAGGAGCCTGGACTTGCTATTGTGAGAATATGACATCTCCTGAAGATTCTTAAAGGACGAAAGGATGTTTTTTGGAAAGGCTAGACAGGCAAATATGCAGAAAGCAATGATATGGAAAGAGAGCCTAGGCTGACAAAACAAGTAGGCATTTGACTAGGACAGAGGCAGTGCAACAGAATTTGAAGACAAATTCCACAGGTACTTTTAACAAAAGCATGAGGTAGGTTTGATCGGATATGGAAAATAATAAAATAGGAAAAAGTCAAGGACAGGCACAAGCTTCTAGACTATTACACTCTAAGTGTGCTGATGCCAATGCTAAAAATTTATTTTTATAGAAAAACAATTAAAATGTCATCAATACCTCTGAATTGCATTATTTGCAAACCATCTACCTAAAGGTATTTGAAAAAAATCCATCAAAATTTACATGGCAGCAAGTAAAATAAATGATTTTGAACATATTTCAAAAATAATTAAATGTGCAAAAAGTGTTTTTACATGGCTGCAAAAATTACTAAGGCTTGCACCTTTTTTTTGCGTTATTGTAAAATGGGGCAACAATGTGTGATTATGAATTTAAATTTTGATGAGAAATATTAAAGACTTAAGAAGCTTGATAAAGACCCAGTAGGATAAACACAAAGAGACCCACACCTATACACATCATAATCAAACTATAAAAGACAAAGATACATAAAAAATCTTGAAAGCATCAATAGAAAAATGACTCATCATGTTCAGAGGAAACAAGAAGATAACTAAAAATATATAGTTAAAAAAAGTCAGCACAGTAATTGAAATTGCACACTAAAAATATTTATCTAACATGAAAAAAGGCAATAAAAGGAGAGGTATGGGGGAAAAATACAAGATATGTAGACTACACATGGCAAAATGGTTGATGTATTAATAAACACAATCATATCAATAATTACATTAGATGTGAACAGACTAAATAACCCACTCAAATGGGAAGGCTGTCAACTGCATAAAAAACAATACGCTATCCATAAGAAATACACTTTAGATTCAAAGGCACAAATAGGTTGAAAAGTAAAAGGATGGGAAAAATACATACCATGCAAAAAGTAACATAAGAGAGAGCAGCTATATTCATATCAGAAAAAAATAGACAAGAAATGCTATAAGAGGCAAAGATGAATATTTCATAATAGTAAAATGGATAATACTTTAGAAAAATAAGTCAACTATAAATATATAGACATCTAACGAGAGCCTAACATTATATAAAGCAAAAAACTGACAGAACTGGAAGGGAAAGCAGACATTTCAACATGATAGATGGAGAGTTTAATACATTACTCTCAATAAAAATAAAACAACTAAACAGAAAACCACTAAGAATATAGAAAACTTAAAACTACACAATCAACCAAATGGGCTTGGGCCACAATCCTAAAAGACACACTCCTGAAAACCATAATGCCAAATGTTGAAATCCTGAAAGATCCAAAATCAATAAAGTGTAAAATTTGAATGAAAATCACAATCCTGAAAGATCAATATCCCAAAAGTATAATTCTCGAAAGAATTTTTAAAAATTCCTTTTTAAAAAAAGACATGTATTTATTTTATAAAGAGGGTTTATTTTAGAAACATAAAAACCTAACAATACTTGATAGGTCACTTTACACAATAAAATAGGCAATAAACATACATATTTTTTGCAAGCATAAACACTCAGATATATTAATCATAGGTGCATGGGTATAATAGTTACAAGCAGAAAAACCATATTCATAAGGAAATATGTCAAAAAGAAAAATGCATACATGCATACCACTATGGTTGGCGACCATGTGCAGCCAGCTTTATAACTGCAGTCAGCTGCATGAAATACCATGATGAACAACCTAAGTCTTCTGACGAGATCAATGAAAAACTATGATGGGTCAACCACTGAATATGCAGTTATCCATATCCAAAGAGCGAAGATTTCAAGAAATTTTATCTTTCACATATGCAGATGTACAAAATGGACATCTCTTCATTTACTGAGGAAGTTTCAACCTCTTCCACACATGCCCAATGCTTATACCCAAAGTTAACATTGTAATAATGTAATTTTATGGACTCAAATTTATAAAAATGCACACAATAAATTAGAACTCTCGAAATTTTTACACAATTTATACCTCCAGTGTTGGAAATTATGCGAAGATGGAATGCTCAGCATAACAAAGTGGCACTATGAGTGAAGGGGCAGAAGTTGTACACCACTGAAAAATCTGGCAGGGGAGATTTCTTGTATTTTTTACTTGCATTTTCACTTCTATGATCTTCAAAACTCTCTCCACTTATATTTGGAGGGTGGTTGTGTTCTACAAATTTTTGAACTGTATGCTGTCTATTTGAAAGTCTGGTTATTGCTTTACCATTATAATTAAGTGATTTTCTGTATTCACAGCACCAATTATATTTTAAAATTTATCTTTTACCATTAAGTAGCCTCATACACTTAATTTATCACAGCGTTTTTGCAAGAGAACAATTTCACTGATCTCTTCCATTGTGTTAAAAGGAAAATGGTAAGAAGGAATGATACTTGGCTTCCCCAATACCAAATCTGTATTAGAGTTTTTCAAAGAGACAGAACCAATAAGATATGTATATAGATATATGAGAAGGGATTTATTACGGGGATCAGTTCATGTATGAGAAGTCCCATGACAGACTGTCTGCAAGCTGGAACGCTGGGATATCTACAGTGTGGCTCAGTCCCAATCTGAAGGCCTCAGAACTAAGGATGCCAATGATGCAACTCTCAGTTTGAGATCAAAAGCCTCAGGACCCGGCGGGCTGCTGGTGTAAATCCTGGAGCCCAAAGGATGTCAAACCTGGAATTTTAATGTCTAAGGCAGCAGGAGAAAAGGCTGTCCCTTCTCTGAGACAGAGACCAATTCGCCTTCAGTATTTGTCCTCTCTGGCCTACTAGATAGTGCCCACCAGTAATGAGGGTAGATTTTCCCTACCTAGTCGACTCAGACTCATGTGCTAGTCTCCTCTGGAAACTACCTCACAGACTCACCCAAAATAATGCTTTATCAAGTTTCTAGGTATTTCTTAATTCAGTCAAGTTGACACCTAAAATTAAGGCCACGAGTCCACTCCTTGTCAACCTGGCACTCACGTGTCTCCTTAAACCATACCTAATTTCCAAATAAAGACAATAACAAGGTAATAGTTCCACCTAACATGATGCAACTCTCCTGGTAAAACCAAAATGTACTAAAACTCCTTCCCTAGAATTCGGCTTTCAGGATTTCAACATTCAGGATTTTGATCTTTCACAATTGTGACTTTTAGAATTTTATATGTTAGGAGTTCTGATCTTTAGGAAACTCGATCTTTCAACATTTGGGGTTCTCACATTCAGGATTGTATCTTTCAGGATTATGATCAGCACTGCAAACAAACTGACCTAATTTGACATCTAGGAAGAACACTACAGCAGAATACATACATTCTTTTCAAGTGCACATGGTATATTCTCCAGGACAGACCACATGCTAGACTATTAAGTCTCACATTTAAAAGAATTTAAATCATACAAAGTATGTTCTCTGACCAAAAGGTAACTAAATTAGAAATCAACAACAGAAAGAAATCTAGGAAATCCCCATATTTGGAAATTAAACAACACACTTCTAAATAACCCATAATAATAAAATAAATCAGAAGGAAACTTTGAAAATATTTTTGCCAAATAGAAACAACCAACACAAGATATCAAAATGCATAGAATGTAGCCAAGGAAATGATTAGTGGGAGATTTAAAGCTTTGAATGCCTATATTAGAAAAGAAAGTTCTGAAATCCATTTCCTAAGCTTTCACCTTTAGAAAAAAGAAAAAGTAAAAGCTAAAATAAAAATAAGCAGAAAATAATAAAAATTAGAGTAGATATCAATGAAATAGAAATTGGAAAAGCAACAGAAAAAAAAGTCAATGAAAACAAAAGTTAGTTCTTTAAAAAGACAACAAAATTGACAAACCTTTAGCTAGACTAACCAAAGCAAATACATACACAGAAAAGGAAAACTGACTTGAATTAGGAAAACTAGGAACAAAAGATGAAATATCACTATTAACTTTACAGAAATTAAAACGATTAAAAGGACATACTATAAAATGAACAAATTTATTTCAACCAATTAGCAATTTAAATAAACATATTTCTAAAAAGATACAAATTACCAAATTCAAGAAGTCATTAAAAATCTAAATAGATGTATCACAAGTTAAAAAACTGAATTAGTAGCCTGGCACAGTGGCTCACGCCTGTAATCCCAGCATTTTGGGAGGTGGGTGGATCACTTGAGGTCAGGTGATTGAGACCAGCCTGGCCAACATGGTGAAATCTCATCTCTATTAAAAATACAAAAACTAGCTGGGTGTGGTGGTGCACGCCTGTAATCCCAGCTACCCGGGAGGCTAAGGCAGGAGAATCGCTTCAACCCGGGGGGTGGAGGTTGCCATGAGCCAAGATCGTGCCACTGCACTCCGGCCTAGGCAACAGAGCAAGACTCTTGTCTCAAAAAAAATAATAAAAAAAAACAAAACTGAATTCGTAATTTTAAATCTTTAAATCCTCCCATAAGAAAAGACCAGGTCCAGATGGCTTTTCTATTCTAACAAATATTTCAATTCTATTATACATTTAAGGAGGAAATAATATCAATTGTTCACAAACTGTCTCAGAAAACAGGAGGAAAAACTTTCCAACTCATTCTATGAACATTACCCTGATACTAAAACCATACAAAAACATCATAAGAAATCTATAGACCAATATCCCTCATGAACATAAGTGTAAAAGTCCTTAACAAAATATTAGCAAATGAAAGCCAGCAACACTTAAAATGATTATTTATCATGAACAAGTAGGTCTGAGATGTTTCTGAGTGTACATTTTTTTAAAAGGTGGGAAAGAGAATCTACAAAAGCAGTAAAAAATACTGGCAGGCATCATGGACCAGAAATTGTGAGAAATTACTAGGTGATAGAAAAGAACAGAAATTAAATTAAATACAGAAATACCACAAAAAAGTCAGCAGCATCAATAAAGTGGTCAAAGCCTCGCTAGCCACCATCCACCCAAGCTAACTCAGTAGCCTGGTTCTTTCCACAAAGCTGAATAGTAACTTAGCTGTTTACTTGGCTCTTGCTTGCTTTGCCCCCAGGACATGACCTTTTAAAGGGCAGGGACTGTCTTGCCTATCTTTGCAGTAACATGCCTTAGCTCTGTGCCTGGAACACAGGAGGCACCATTATCTCTTTGCTGAAAGAATAAACTAGAATGTGATTAGCATGCTGTAAAATGGTATCTGGACCCTAATGGGGGTCTGAAGATAATTTTCCAGGTAAGAAAGTATACCTTTTAAAACCTTTTAATCATTTTATTTTTTAAAAAGCAAAGAACATACCCTTATTTTATTGATATTTTATGAACTGGGTAATGACCAAATCTGGGAACACCACTGTAACTTACACCCTCTATAGAATAGAGAGAAATACAGAACAAAGGTAGGGGAGGGCCCCATAAGAGGCCACACTCCAAAATCCATACTGAATCTGTTAGCCTCTCCGAGACCTCTACTGTTGACACCAAGCTCAGCCTATCAGCATCTCTTGCCTGAACTCAACCAAGAAGCCTTCCCATTGGCCTTCTTCTTCTATTCTCACCCCTTCCAATCTATTTTCTACACAGAAGCCAAAGTGATATTAAAATATACGTCAGATTGTGGTCCTTCCTTGCCCCAAACTCTGCCCTGGCTTTCTGCTGCACATCAATAAAATCTCTAACACTGTCTTACTAGTAACATGGTCTCCAGATCAGCCCTGCCCACCTCTCTTCCCCACAAGTGGGTCTGATGCTAGAAATGTAAGGTTGGTTCAACACCTGAAAAATCAATGTAATATACATGTTCATGGAATGAGAATAAAGCATTTCACAAAATCTAAAATCCACTCATGATAACTACTCTCAACAAACTAGGAACAAAAGGCAACTCCTTCAACCAATAAGGGGCATCCACAAAACACCTCTAGCTGAGAACGTATGGAACACTGCGTTAATGGTGACAGGCTGAGTGCATTCCCCTTAAATCCCCCTTGTGCCTACAAGGCAAGGAGGCTGAGTGTTTCCATTGGTACCCAACAATATACTGGAGATTCTAGCAAAGGCCGGAAGGCAAAAACTGAACAAACAAAAAGCAACAAGAATGGAAGAGAAGAAGTAAAACTTTATTTACAGATAAAATGATCCTTAGTAGAAAATACTAATTAAGGGATCCACAAAAACTGTTAGAACTAATAAACAAGTTTTAAAGGGTTGCTAGATACAAGATCAATATTAGAAAATCAATTGCATTTCTATACATCAGGAAAAAACAATTCCAAAATTAAATTAAGAAAATAATTCCATTCACAACAGCACCAAAAAAAATTATATACTTGGTAATAAACTGAACAAAAGTAGTACAAAACTTATATGCTACAAACTGCAAAATACTGTTGAGAGAAATTAAAGAAGATCTAAATAAACAGAACGATATTTCATGTTTATAGATTTGAAGACAACACTGGTGAGATGGCACACTCCCCAAACTGATCTGCAGATTCAACACAATCCCTATCAAAATCCCAGGAGGCTTTTTTTGGTAGAAATTGACAGACTGATTTTAAATATTTATTGCTGTGTCATGCTGAAATTAATGTTGTATTACCGACATAGAGTTACAATGCATTCTTTTTGGAATCCTGGTAGAATCCTACTCTTTTCACACCACTCCCAATCCTTTCTACCCCTTCCCTGGGAGCAAACATAAGTCTGTACACCTTATTTCCTTAGTGTCTCTAACTTTACAGTTGTTTGCATTGTTTACTTTTGTGCTAAATACACAATACCTTGAAACTTTTCAGCTACTTATAGAGTATTCTGAAAATGATTTTATTATTGCCACATAGTAATTACTTAGATTAGGCACAAAAATAACATTATGGTGTCAATTTCAAAAGAAAAACACAGTAAGTCCCCTTTAAATCATAGTTCTGTGCTGATGCACAATGACCTAACCTGAAATTTAAATGGGAATGGGAAGGAAGCCACCCACTCCACACCAAGCTAGTGACCACAGAGAGTCAATAACAGACGTGATATTTTTAAGCACTTGCTTTTTCCGGTACCACTAAAAATAGCTCTAAGTTGAGCTCCAGAGCACACTGGGTTGAGAACATACAGAAATCCCCCTCTATCCGCGGTTTAGCTTTCTGAGGTTTCAGTTACCCACAGTCAATTGCAGTCTGAAAATATTAAATGGAAAATTCCAAAAATCAACCATTCGTAAGTTTTAAATTTCATGCCATTTTGAGTAGCATGATGAAATCTCATTCTATGAATCATCCCTTAGTCCGGTGTATTCACCCTGTCTACCCTCCTCGCCCATTAGTCACTTAGTCATTTAGGGTATTAGATCAAGAAAATGTAGTGTATATAAGGTTGAGTGCTAGCTGAGGTTTTAGGCACCCACTGGGGGTCTTGGAACATACTCCCACAGATAATAGGGGACTACTGTACAAACAAATAAAAGACAACATTTCAATGCCAAATTTCATTTGGTGTACAGTAAGTCTTCCTTTTTATATCCATTTTCTTTCTCCTGAGCTGTGGAATGCACATACTCTGGTACGTACAAATAGGTTCAAACCATAATCCTGTTACTTATTGGCTATGCAACTTTGGGTTATTTACTCAACTATTTAGATCATCGAATCGCTGTTAAAGAAAAAAGAGTAACACCTAACTCAGGAGATTAATAGTGATTAAAATATCCCATATAATTCAATAATAATAACAGAAAAGTTAGTATTTATTTCTAATTTTTCAGTTCATACTACAAAATATTCTAAATGTAAACTCAATATAAATACTTCTGTAATTGATGAAGTTTTTTATTATGAAAATAACTGCAAACACAAACATGTTTGTTAACTCTAACACAGAGAAAAGGGCTCTTTATTGGGAGATAGATGACTTTCAGAAACTGTGAAGCACTATCTTCCTTGGACAATTAAAAAAATTAAAAGCAATTCAGATTCACTTGAAATATTAGTCCATTTTTAAGGCTAAGAACAGCATTCAGGATGTCCCACACACTTAAGTTAACTGCAATTATCAAACAACGCAACCTCTTACACATTCCTTGTAACAATTGGGATCGAATCCTAGATATAGTCTAAAATCATTTTTTAAAAAGCAGAATTCATATCTTCCTAAGAAGGAGTTTAACCTGATTCTCTGATATGAGGATTAAAATCCTTTAACACCAAATTATTGTACTTATATTTTTAAATCCAGACTCGTCACTGCAAATAAGCAGCCTATCTAGAAAGGACCTGGTCTCTACACGTGGGGTGAATCATGCTCACAGACCAGGGAGCCAAAATCAAACTGTGGTAAATTATGCTTAATAATACAAATAAACTTTGATGCTTTTGTTCTGAGATGTTTCTGAGTGTACATTATTTTAAAAGGTGGGAAAGAGAATCTACAAAAGCAGTAAGAAAAAATACTGGCAGGCATCATGGACCAGAAATTGTGAGAAATTACTGGATGATAGAAAAGAACAGAAATTAAATTAAATACAGAAATACCACAGAAAAATCAGCAGCATCAACAAAGTGGTCAAAGCCTCGCTAGCCACCATCCACCCAAGCTAACTCAGTAGCCTGGTTCTTTCCACAAAGTTGAATAGTAACTTAGCTGTTTATTTGGCTCTTGCTTGCTTCGCCCCAGGACATGACCTTTTAAAGGGCAGGGACTGTCTTGCCCACCTTTGCAACAACATGCCTTAGCTCTGTGCCTGGAACACAGGAGGCACCATTATCTCTTTGCTGAAAGAATAAACTAGAATGTGATTAGCATACTGTAAAATGGTATCTGGACCCTAATGGGGGTCTGAAGATAATTTTCCAGGTAAGAAAAGTATACCTTTTAAAATCTTTTAATTATTTTATTTTTTAAAAAGCAAAAAACATACCCTTATTTTATTGATATTTTATGAACTGGGTAATGACCAAATCTGGGAACACCACTGTAACTTATACCCTCTATAGAATAGAGAGAAATACAGAACAAAGGTAGGTGAGGGCCCCTTAGGAGTCCACATTCCAAAATCCATACTGAATCTGTTAGCCTGTCCGAGGACCTCTACTGTTGACACCAAGCTCAGCCTATCAGCATCTCTTGCCTGAACTCAACCAACAAGCCTCCCCATTGGTCTTCTTGCTTCTATTCTCACCCCCTCCAATCTATTTTCTACACAGAAGCCAGTGACGTTAAAATATACATCAGATCATGGTCCTTTCCTGCCCCCAAACTCTGCCCTGGCTTTCTGCTGCACTTCAATAAAATCTCTAACACCATCTTACTAGTAACATGGTCTCCAGATCAGCCCTGGCCCACCTCTCTTCTCCACCTCGCTACAATCTAATTACCTTGTCCTTCCTTCTGTCTGGCCCAATGAAGTGTCAAGTTATTTCTTCCCTTGGAGCCTTTGAATCTGCTATTCCTCGGTCAGGAATGCTCCTTCCCAACCCTCCAAACCGTAGACTCTTTCTTGTGTTTCAGAACGTTACCATCACATTTTCACAAAGGCCTTCCCTGACTTCAAGCAGATTCCCTATTTCTCAATTGTGGCATCCTATTTATTCCCTCCCTGCATTTACTTATTTAATTACTTATTCATTTATTTACATGGCAAACCACAGTGTGTACCTCTCACTAGAAAATAAATTTCTTAAGAACAGGGGCTTTGACTTTATTTGCTGCTATATTCCCCATATTCCTAGCACCTAGCAGAGTCTAGCACATGGTAGGTGCACAGTAAATATTTTTTGACTTAATGTATTCCTTAAACTACCTCACTTGTTCAGTGGCCGCAGACCAGACTTGCAGCTGCACACAAACCTCACACTTATGATTCAGATTTGTTGCTTAGCAAAATTACAACAGTTGTGGACTTTTGAGGAAACTCACAAATCCTTGGAGGAAAAAAAAGTGAAATCCAAGACTGCTAGAGGTTTGTTGCACATTTAACATAATTTAAGTTTTCCTTAATGTCTTATAATTATCTCTGTGAATGCAAGTGATGGGAGTATTCTATAAGACATTACTGACCAAACGCCAGCTGCCCACAAGCTAAATAGCCCCAGTCTCTTATGCATTTTCAAATTTGTGTGTGTGATCTGCTATATAGCTGACACAGTTTTACAGAAATAAATGTAACGTGCATAACTTAGAGTTGACTATACAATAACATAACTAAATTTTCAGCAGGCATGTCAGAAGTCATGTAAGCAAATAAATATTGCCCTTCAAGATCATAAGCCAGCAAAACCAATCCAATGATATGTGTTCATTCATATTTTTGAAATTTGTTTTGAAATTCCCTTAAGATCTTGATATAGAATTTTTTCATGGATTCTAGGGATCAAATCTACCCCCAAAACGATAAGGATATGATACCATCAATTATATTGAGAAGAACATGCCTCAAACTCTGAAGGCAAGTCTAAAGGAAAACATTTTTTTCATGTTTAAACAAGATTGGCATCCTCTGAATAACATACTCAATGACAGCTCAGAGGCATTCTTATAACAATGATGTTCTTTTGTTTTTGGAATTATTTAGAAACTCGATTAGATCTTATTTAAACTTAAAAACCATGAAGTCTTTTTGGAATAAGTGTATTTTCAAGATTAACTAATCTGAAGGAATTAACAATGATCTGACTTTATAAATTTGGAATCTGGGTGTATTTGTTTAACTATTACATCATTTTCACATTTGAGAAGGTACAACCAGATCCACCCAGTTTGGCAAAACCAAATCTATGCCTTACCTGGTCTATTTGATGGGCCAGAAATAGTTTGATTTTGGTTCACATCATGATCCAGTAAGTCTGAAGGGGTGACTGCTTGTAGGGCTCAAACAGCACCAGCATATTTCTCCATGCTCTTATTACACTCCATTATAGCTGCATGCTTACTAGCATGTGTTCCCTCCTTTAATTCCAAGTGCATAACATGTTTCAAAGGCACCAGGAGTTAACCAGGTGTTGGGAAACTTGCTTTGGAACCTATCCAGCAATTATTTTGGCTCTAAAGAGTAATGGTCTACAAATTTAAACATGAACTCATGTTTATTTTTTTATAACCCTTAGTAATACATTACTTAGGGTCTGCCAGTATAGGACACAACTGTCCATATTATAAGAGGCTTGCTATATATTCATAACTTTTGAATGTGTGGCAGGTTATATTTAGTAACAAATGACCATAACTTAAAGTTAGGAACAATACCAGGAAGCACACGGAGAAAATCTATTAATTATGCATTTGTCTAATATAAGCAATATACAAGAAGAACTTAAAAAAATTATATTAGCAATTAACAAGACCTCTTAACAGAATATCTATTATATTTATAAAAGATAATTAAATATTATTTGGGAGCTTTAAAATAAAATGCTCCCGGCTGGGCACGGTGGCTCACGCCTGTAATCCCAGAACTTCAGGAAGCTGAGAAGGGCGGATCACCTGAGGTCAGGAGTTGGAGACCAGCCTGGCCAACATGGTGAAACCCCGTCTCTACTAAAAAGTACAAAAAAATTAGCTGGGCGTGGTGGCAGGCACCTGTAGTCCCAGCTACTTGGGATGCTGAGGCAGAGAATAGCTTGAACCCAGGAGGCAGAGGTTGCAGTGAGCTGAGATTGCACCACTGCACTCCAGCCTGGTTCTGTCTCAAATAAAATAAAAAATAAATAAAATAAAATAAAATAAAATAAAATAAAATAAAATAAAATAAAATAAAATGTTCCCAAACATATGACATCTGAGAAACGTAAGAAAAATGAATTTGATTTAAATATTTATGTCTAGGTGTCAAGCTTGCCAATTAATTTCCAGTAGAAATTTTTAAATGTTAAAGACAGTAATTTAAAAAAAAAACACACTGTTTTGACATTTTACCTCGTGCTTTGTGTGTGACTAGATTATGCACTAGAATTTCATTCAGTATTCTTCCAAATAAGTTATTTCCCAGGTGTTCGCTGGTATCTAACCAACTAGTCAATAAAGTATTCTTGCTAAGTGACAATTATAATATAACTAACTGCTAGAGAGAAATGGCATTTATCTCTTTTTCAGATATATTGTCTTTGATTTTTAAAAGCATTTATTCTAAAAGTTAGCATCTTTGTTATCGCTTTGTGTCTGTACATGGATTTCTATTTGGAAAAATCCTTTATCTTCCTCATTCTTCAAGATTCATGGAGACCACATACGCAGATTTTCATTTTATGTTTTATTTTAGCGATGGTCAATTTTATAGACTTCTTCTAGGGAGGCTTTTTTTTCTTTACTGAGTTAGCACAATGGAGTTTTCAGGCTTTGACCTGAATGAGGCCACTAGGTGTCTATTGTTGGTATAAAACTATTATAATCATTGCCTTAAGAAATATCACAGCATCATAGTCCAGAATAAAAATTTATTTTTTAACTTTACTACTTTGCACAGAATAAGTAAAAGTAATCTCTATTTTACTTGCTGGAAAGAATGATATAATAATGATGACTGCTTTCATCTCACTTTCCAAATTCAAAACAGGAAGAAATTTTAAAGGAAAACATTTTAGTGCATATACATTTCAGATTACCAAACTGATTCACTCCAGTTTCTTTCTTTGAAATTCCCATAAAAAATTACCATGAAAAACAGAAAGCGGTTGATGACCTCCACTGATAGAACATTTGGAAACCACTGGAAAAACACATGCACAACACAAAAATTATCTAGTTTAAAAAAAACACCCCTCAATTAAAATACTTCCATACTAAATACAATATATAATTTTGATTTCTAAATATTAATATATAGCCTTTGTAAGAAACAATAAGAAACTCACATCACAATTTACATGAAAAACATTGCATTAGAGATTTCTGAATAGGCATATATTGGTTATTAATCTTAATACAAAAGCAAAGTCTCTAAATTTACTGCCTGCTCTTGTTTAGAGTTCTCAAATAACCACCTACAGAGTGAAAAAAAAGACTCAAAAATTATTAATATCAAGGGTAGAAATGAAATGCGGCACAGAAAGATGTTATCTTTTCATTTCAAAATTTCCTATGCTGTTTAAACTTTTATTTCTATTGCTGTGAACTACTTCTATAATAAAAATTAATTATTTAACGGTGCCTCCTCACACACTTTGGGATTCCTTAGAACAAGAAACACAACAATTGTAAGCACCTGCTATATTTTTATTTATTAGTTGTATTTACTTTAGCTAAGAATTATCACACTGAAATCTGTGATTAAAATTCTAAAAATTTGAGTTTCCTAATGATATTCTGGTTCACTGCAACAGAAAACAAAAATTTAATAAATGTGTATATATAATGCTTTTATGCAAATCTATATTGCTGAGGGTCTCACAAGTTCTGTCATTATAAAATTTTTTTAAATCTCAAATTTCATACAGTTTCTGTCAATTACAAGTACTATAGAAAATTGTATGATGCTTCTAATGAGAACACATAAAAACGTATTTCTTCAGATTTCTGTTTATTCCCAATCTTTGCAAAAATACTACAAAGAGGACTACTGCTTTGCTGCAAGGCAGTCAATACATACCAGAATTCAAAATCTTTTATTGTGTTCTACAAATCTTTTGTTGTGCACTGCATCAACAAAGCTTTTAAATGCTCCTCAATAATAGGAAGGAAGTAACAAAACAGTGGAAAAGAACAATAAAACTTGTATGTTTATGGAGAATAGCAAACAGTTCAACGCTGCAGAGATGACGTGTTTTATAAGTCATATTTTTTTCAGAAATGCTTTAGTTGCAAATAAAATTTCCAAGAATATTAACATTTTCCAAATTAAGTTTATGTTCTACTCTCCTATTATTTGAACTGGCAGATTAGCAAAATATAGGAATTATTTCAAAACAACACCCCAAAAAGCAACTTAAAAAAAAGAACAAAAGAAAGCTGACGTCTAATTTTTAAATTAACTTTAAGTAAAACCAAATGTCTGTCATAATTTTTACTACTGACCTTATGGAACAACACACATCTCAAGTAGTGGTTAGTCCAACTGTGTTCACAGGAACACCAGTTCAGAGCAATGTTCTCATGGTCTATTAAGTTTAGGAAAAACAATACATTATACAGTTTACTGTAATACACATTAGCATATCACAGAGCATTATCAAGTCAGGAAACCCACTTAATTGTGATTCACCA
The DNA here is from genome assembly GCF_029289425.2 of Pan paniscus. NCBI lineage: Eukaryota > Metazoa > Chordata > Mammalia > Primates > Hominidae > Pan > Pan paniscus. The sequence continues at coordinate 88,860,611 of NC_073265.2, read as the reverse complement.
GCAGGTTCCCATACATTTGGCCACCGCACACTTTTTCATAGAACATGTAAAGAAAGTTTGGAAAAGGTTGGTTATCAACATTTTAAGGCACATTTTCCCTAGGTATTCCATCAGAAAGGCATAGACATTTTTAATAGTAGCGCTAATCTTTTTTCCTTTTATACAGGAAAAATAAAAAGGAATTATTTTGGACCCTGCTCAAGGGAAACGAAATGAAAATGGGAGGCTAAATCCTAGTCTAATACTCATGGTCACTGGCATACTTGTGTACACGCAAAATTTATGAGGCTCTGACTATTATAACTTTAGGCTGTGCTTTTAAAAAAACCTTCCCCCCATCTCCAAAAAAAAAAAAAAAAAGCCCAGTAGGTGGCTCACACCTGTTATCCCAGCACTTTTGGAGGCCAAGGAGAAGGATTGCTGGAGCCCAAGATTTTGAGGTTGCAGTGAGCTATGATCATGCCACTGTACTCCTCCAGCCTGGGCAACAGAGCAAGACTTCATCTTTAAAAAACTAACAAACAAAAAACCTTCCCTGGTGTCCAAGCTTGTATCCGCCAGGGTCCTTTCAATACTTTACAGATACTGTTTTATTCTTGTAGTTCTCCTGAAGGATGTTCGAAGAGTTGTTTTTTTTTTTTTAAGAGTTTTCTATTTAAATCCTACCTCAAATCTCTCTTTGTACAATAATTCTCTCCTATCATCCATTAATTTTCTACTTTCTTCCCTATAGGCAAAAACAGGCCTTCAGCCCCCTATGGCACATGTTCCCAATACAGTAATAGAATTTAAAAGTTCCTCATAAAATATGGAATGAACTGTATCCATAATTTCCTTCAAATCTTTCCACCAAAAAAATGACTTTCCTTATTCCCTAATTCCCTATTTCCTTCTTCCCTAATTCCCATTTCTCTAGTTCCTTATTAGAGGCAAGTGGTTTCTACCATACAAATTCTTCACAAGAAAAGGGCCAGATAGAATGCTAGAGTAAATAAAATTAAAAGGAAAAAAAGAGCACTCTGTTTTGAAATGAGTCTACAAAAACATGGATACAACTACTGTTCAAATAATTATTTCCTTTGTATTCACTTTCATTAAGAGATATAAGTAGTATATATAACAAATTATATTTTATGAGTAACCAAAAGTATGGATGAAATGATTTTTATATAACCTTACATTCAGAAGTATTATCAACATAGATACAACAAACTTTATAAAAGGCTTACTGGTTGAGCCAATATAGCACTAATATCTAAATGTTTTATTTAAGTTAAAATTTCTAGAAAACATGAGCAGATTCCATTAATAGCACACAAAAGTTGTTAATTTGATGCTTTACTCAACTTTTTAAAATGTATGATGCTTTTTGTTACAAATTCATAATTTAAAATAAGAATTTCATGAGTGGGAAACAGGCTTCTAGTAGGTGAAGATAATGTTTCTTTTTCTTTTTTTGGAGACGGGTTCTCGCTCTGTTGCCCTAGCTGGAATGCACGACTCACTATATCCTGGAACTCCTGGCCTCAAACTATCTTCCTGCCTCAGCCTCCAGGTGTGAGCCAGATGTCTGGCCTGAAGATGGTATTCCTGATACCTTATCTTAATCATGACTATTATCATAGTTGGTGCTTAACAAAATTGGGGCCACAGAGTAGCAGTCAACTTCAAACCTTTCTATATGGCCTCCTTCATTACCCACAAAATAGCATTAGCTAATTTGTACAAAACCAGGTAATAGCTGGAAAAAATTAAAAAGAAAAAAATGATTGGTTCAAACTATATGGACAGCATATGAGTCTCTAATTGTTTCAAAATTGAGTTTAATCAACAAACAAGCATATGGACTGTCAATAGCACTACTGGCATGAGATCCTAGAATTCTGTTTCCCACCATAAAAATTTTAGGATAGTAGTAGTGACTTTCCACTGGAAGTTCATTTTAAGCCTATAATAAGAGAATAAGAAAGTTCGTTTGGTTAATGATTCAAAACACCAAGAAACTTTCTATCACAGAAACAATACAGAAACAGAACCTAAACAATGACAGTATCTAAACAGCACCTAAAACAATAAAATGAATTTACTTTCCTGTTACCTAGATATTACTGTCTGTTGATCGCTGCTGTCCTCTAAAACTAAATTATGTATAATATTTTAAATAAATAATCAACACTGAAATTATACTGTGCTCCTCTGGGAATTTTTATAAGAACTGCATGATTCCTTGTTTGATGATAAAATTTTTTTTCATCCTCTGAAGAGCTGAAAATCTATGAAAAACATTTTCTAGCTTTTACTATTTTATTCCTTTGGAGTAAAGAGAATAAAAATTGATGTCAAATAACACCCTATGTAAATAAAATCCAAGATTTAAAGTTGTATATACATCTTATTGCTTTCAGAGAAAGCTACAACCAAAGATTTACATTTGTCTTTAGCTATATGAATCTGCAAGAATGAAGTAAACTCCATTGTCCTGCATGAGCCACACTTCAAAAAAATGCTAATACCAGAAAGATTTCTATATGTATGCTTGCACTAAGAATAATTCGCTAAAATGACAAGTTAAAGGCTACTTTCTCCACTAGAGATTGATGTCCAAACATCTTATAGAGGAACTTAAAACCCAGGTTAGGTGAAGGGGGTAAGAAGGCTTTCATATACTTTAAAGCAGTTTACATACCCAAACAAATACCATCTCAGTAAATGAAAGAACATAAAAACATATTCCCAATGTTTTTGTCAGTAACTGTGAACACAGGAACTTACCCAGTAACTTTAGAATAGAAGTGCCAGAGAATCAGAGATGATAAAATACTGTTACAAATTCATGACAAAATATGGATTCCGCAGCTCTGTGAGCTCCTTATATCTTTACAAAATTATTTATTTATTTATTTAGAGACAAGGTCTCACTCTGTCACCCAGGCTGGAGTGCAGTAGTGTGATCACAGCTCACTGCAGCCTTAACCTCCCAGGCTTAAGTGATCCTCCCACCTCGGCCTCCCAAGTAGCTGAGACTACAGGCATGTGTCACCATTTCCTCGCTAATTTTTTATAGAGACAGGGTTTCATCATGTTCCCCAGGCTGATCTCAAACTCCTAGATTCAAGTGATCCACCTGCCTCAGCCTCTCAGAGTGCTAGGATTACAGGGATGAGCCACGACACCTGGCCAATATTTTTAAATAGCTAATTAAATAAATGGCTTGAGAATATTTTGGAAGAATAGCAGCCTAAGGCATGTGACAAACAGCGAAGTTTCTCCACCAAAAACAAGCTTAACACTGGACAAAACTCTGAAAAACAGCTATTTCAGAACTCTAGAAATCAACCAAAGGCAGAAAATAAATTCAGTAGTGTTTGTTCATTCAAGAACAGTGGAAGTCTGCAGCTTTTTCTTGGTTGGGATGGCTCCTGTCACATCCTACCCCCAGCCCAGTCTACAAGAATAGCAGTTTATCAAAACAGGGCTAAGGAAACCACAAGCTTGGCTACCAGAGAGAGCACCCTCAATTTGGGGCAGGGGACAAAATCCCACAGCTTTGTCATCTAAAACTGGCAAAATCCATAAGGAAAAGAAAAAAAATGTCAACCAAGAATTCTACATACAGGAAAACTATCCTTCAGCCATGAATTCAAAATAAAGGCATTCTTAGATAAATAAGAAATGAGAAAATTAGTTGCTAGCAAACCTGCCCTATAAGAAATATTAAAAGGGCTGAAAGAAAATGATTATCAGATGGTAATTCAAAATAACAGGAAGGAATCAAGTTCTTTTGAATTGCTTTATGGCCTAGCATATGATCTATCCTGAAGAATGTTCTATGTGTGCTGCAGAAGAATATTCTATGTGTGCTGCAAAAGAATAATGCGTTCTGCTCGTGTTGAGTGGAGAGTTACCTTAGTTCAAGTTGGTCTACAAAATTGTTCAAGTTTTCTATATCTTTACTTGTTCTCAGATGCCAAGAGAGGACTATTAAAATCTTCAACATAATTGAGTTGTTTATTTCCCCTTTCAATTCCAGGTGTGAGCCAGATGTCATTTTCTGCTTCATGTATTCTGGGCCTCTTTTGGTTAACTGCATCTACATTTATAATTCTTATATCTTCCCAATATACTGATCCTTTTATCATTATAAATTGTCCTTGTTTAGTTCCAATATTTTTTGTCTTAAAGTGTATTGTGTCTGTTATTAAAATAGCTACTACAGCTATTATTTCCTGTTTGCATGGTATATCTTTTTCCTTCTTTTTCTTTTGGCCCTATTTGTGTCTTTGATCCTAAATTGTAACTCTTCTGACAAAATATAGTTTGGGTCTTGCTTTATGACTAAGTTGGAAAATCTCTTCCTTTTGATTGTAGTGTTTAGACCATTCACATTTAATGTAATTACTGATGTTGTTATATTTACAATTGTGATTCAGCTATTTTTAAAATTACGCCTCATGTCTTTTTGTATCTCTGTTTTTCCATTCTATTTTTTATCTCATACAGTCATGAACCACGTAACTACGTTTTGGTCAACAATAGACCACAGAGGAGACAGTGGTCCCATACAATTATAATCTAGCTAAAAAATTCCTATCACCTACTGAGAGTTGTAGCCATTGTAACATTGCAGCACAACTCATTACTCACGTGTTTGTGATGATGCTGGTATAAACACAAACCTACTATGCTGCCAGTTGTATAAAGGACAGCACATACAAATACTGTACATAATAATTGATAATAAACAACTCTGTTACTGGTTTATTAATTAGACTATACTTTTTATTTTAGAGTGTACTCCTTCTACCTATAAAAAAAAATTAACTGTAAAAGAGCCTTAGGCAGGTCTTTCAGGAGATAGTGCAGGAAAAAGCATTGTTATCATAGGCGATGACAGCTCCATACATGCTGTTGTCCCTGAAGACCTTCTGGTGGGAAAAGATTAGAGGTGGAAGACAGTGATACTGATTATCTTGACCCTGTGTAGGCCTAGACTAATATGTGTGTTAGTGTCTCAGTTTTTAACGATAAAGTCACATTGTGTTATAATTGCCTATAGTATTCAGTATAGTACCATGCTGCACAGGTTTGTAGCCTAGGAGCAATAAGTTATACAATATGGCTTAGTGTGTAGCAAGCTATAGTATCTAGGTTTATGTAAGTGTACTCTATGATGTTCACACAACAACAAAATCACCTAACAACACATTTCTTAGAATGTATTCCCATTAAGCAGTGCGTGACTGTAGAAATATTTGTGTATTGTTTTAATTTCCTTTATTAATTTTTTAGCTATAATTCTTGAGGGTTTTTTTAGTGATTATTCTAGGAATCACAATACACATCATTAATCACAATATATTTCAGGTCAATATTGGCTTAATTCTGGTAAAACACAGTAACTTTGCTCCAGTATAGCTCTGTTTCCACTTTCCTCACTGTTACGACTATTGCTTTAAATAATCTTCAGGGTTTTTTAAAAGAAATTAAGAAATATACATATTCAGCCCTTTATATTTCACATATATTTACCATATCCGATAGATCATATTCTAGAGCAGGGGTGGCACATTTTTTCAGTAAAGGGCCAGATGGTAAATACCTTAGGCTTTGCAAGCCATGTACAGATTCTGTTGCATATTCTTGGCTTTTTAGAGTACTCTTTAAAATTTTTAAATCATTCTGAACTTGCAGGCAATTACAAACAACCACAAAAAGACCACTGACCAGATTGGGTCTGTGTGTCATAGTTTGCCAACCCATGTTAAGATATAAAACAAGTCTTAATACATTTCCTTTTTAAAACTGAAAACATACAAGAATATAGCCTGACCACAACAGAATTAAATTGAAAATCAACAACAGGAAGAAATTTGAGAAATGTGCAAACACTTGGAAATTGAACAATACACTTGTAAACAACTCATGGGTAAAGAAGAAATTGTGAAGAAAATTAGAAAATATATTTGAAATGAATGAGAACGAACACACAACATATCACAATTCACGTAAAGCAACGAAAGAAGTACTTAACCTGAAATCTGAAATGCTCTAAAATCCAAAGATTTCTGAGTGCCAACATGATGTCACGAGTGGAAAATTATACACCTGACCTCACGTGACAGGTTGCAGTCAAAATGCAAGTACACAACACATAGTTTATTCCACATCCCCAAGACAGAAAAGACCCTCCCAGTCCCCTTTAGCTGAAATATATCTTTTCTGTGCATGCCCAGATAGCTCCACGCAAGCAAACCAAAAAGGGTAGTGAAATGGCATGTGTGCAGGCTAAGGACACCAACGGCAGGTTCCCCAGCATGACCCACACAGGCCAAGACCTACGTGCATTACTCACTGTGGTTTTTTGTTTATTCTCTGCTTTGTGGTGTAAATATATTGCTGAAAATGTCAAAAAGGCCTGCAAATACCTCTGTGGGTAACAGTGATAAGAAAAATAGGAAGCATTTGTGTTTATCTACAGCACAGAAAATCAAACTGTTGGAGAAAGTGGACAGCCATATTGTGTGAAACACCTTACAGAAGAGTATAGTGTTGGCATGGCCACCATGTACGACTTGAAGAAATGGAAGGATATGATTCTTAAATCTCTTAATTTATAAGAGTTCTCCCTCTCCCTTCTTCATTTTCATGTCTTTCGTTTACTTACATGGATTTTTGTCTTACAGAATTTTCAACATCCTCGATTTGGTTTATTGTGCCTTCATTGTGTCATCAAAAATACTCACTTATCCCTGTTCACTTTTCTTTGGCATGATTACATTATAAGGAGAGGGTTACACCCTTCCAATTTCATCACACTGGGTAGTAGAACATAATGTCTGCTTGTCCCACTTCTAGTGAAGTTAAGATTAACTAGTAGATTCTAGTGTTATCAGCCTGATCCATTCAATACAAAGCTTCCTATCAACTTTTTACCTAATGGTTCAGGAAGCTATTAATGATTTTGCCAAGATATTTCATTAGAAATTACAAATGTTGGTTTTTAAAATTCCATCATTCCTTCTATATGTATTAACTATAATTATTCCATGTAGAAAAACTCTCCCACCTTCAACTATTCAGTTACCCTGAAAAATAGTTGTTTCAGAAAAAGGCAGAAAAATGTTTGATTCTTTCCCTTTAAATTTTGAAGAACAAGTTGGTAGTATAACAACCTCCAGAGTTTACCAACAAGTTTTTAAGAGCACCATTACAAACTCATACATGTTTCTATATCTGATATGTTTTAATACATTTCGGTCATAGCTTTTTATGCTTAACAGTCCACTTTTGACTTCTGTACGATTTTCACATGACCCTCAGAAGTCTCTGACTGATTCTCTGTTTTCTGGCACAAGATGTCCCAAGGGTGCATCTTCTACAAGTTGTGCCTCAAACACAGCAACCTGGTTCATTTTAGTGGGAAATGGTTTTTAAAGGCTTTAATCTCTTTGGCCTGGAATTCTTCACCACCTTATTAGCTCACCAATGCCTTCAAAACAGATTTTCCCAGACTCCCCACCCTGCACTGTCCTCAAGGGAGGGTTGGTCTGAATTATCTAGTCTTGGAATTCTATAAGCAGAAGTCCTAAGATAAGAAATTGTGGAAGAGAGCACCCAAAAGCTTTTAAAAGACATCTTCCCAGTGGGCGCGGTGGTTCACACCTGTAATCCCAGCACTTTGGGAGGCTGAGGCAGGCAGATCACGAAGTCAGGAGTTCAAGACCAGCCTGGCCAACATGATGAAACCGTGTCTCTACTAAAAATACAAAAATTAGCCAGGTGTGGTGGCGTGTGCCTGTAAACCCAGCTACTCAGGAGGCTGAGGCAGGAGAATTGCTTGAACCCAGGAGGCAGAGGTTGCAGTGAGCCAAGATTGTGCCACTGCACTCCAGCCTTGGCGACAGAGCGAGACTCCATCTCAAAAAAAAAAAAAAGACATCTTCCCTCAGTTATATGCCATACACACAAATAAAGACTAGTTCATAACAATCAACTAAACTGGGGTAGAATTCAGAAAGGCTTCAGGAGTGGAAAGTCAGATCACAGTTGAGGGTCACTCTGTTTTTTGAACCCAGGGGTTGGTTCCACAAATTTTCTTAATTCATCAGCCAAAGAACCTGCAAAATACCACCCTGACAGTGGACTAACAGCAAAAGCAGAATTAGGAAACTAAATGGAAAATAACCACTAACAAGCCTAATTAGTGTATTTACTCATGGCAGCAAAATAAGGGTAACACCCACAAACACAAAGTCTGCATTCCAAGATTCTAATAGAATGGAATAAATAAGCATTTATACTCCAACTGCTAAGTTTATATATCTAAAGCTGAGGTGAGAAGGGAGTGATAATATAGAAAAAAAGACAAGGGCACTATTCCTTAGTAGAATTAATTCCTTCTCTTAGATAGCAAAAACAATCAAGAATTCCTTTATTCGTCTGCAGTTGAGCCTCAGATGAGACTGCAGCCCTGGCCAACCCAACCTTGACTGCAGCTTTCTGAGACCCTAAGCAGATCGAGCTAAGCTGTGCTTAGACTGCTGATCCATAGAAATTGAGATAATAAATGTGTGTTGTTTTATGCCACTAACTTTGTGGTAATTTGTTATGCAGAGATAAATAATATAGTATTATAAGCTAGTACATGATTATTGATTCATTTATTTATTTTTTGGAGACAGGGTCCCACCCTATTGCCCAGGCTGAAGTGCAGTGGAGCATCATAGGTCACTGCAAGCTAGTACATGATTACTGATTCATTTACTTATTTTTTGGAGACAGGGTCCCACCCTATTGCCCAGGCTGAAGTGCAGTGGAGCATCATAGGTCACTGCAAGCTAGTACATGATTACTGATTCATTTACTTATTTTTTGGAGACAGGGTCCCACCCTATTGCCCAGGCTGAAGTGCAGTGGAGCATCATAGGTCACTGCAAGCTAGTACATGATTACTGATTCATTTACTTATTTTTTGGAGACAGGGTCCCACCCTATTGCCCAGGCTGAAGTGCAGTGGAGCATCATAGGTCACTGCAAGCTAGTACATGATTATTGATTCATTTATTTATTTTTTGGAGACAGGGTCCCACCCTATTGCCCAGGCTGAAGTGCAGTGGAGCATTCACAGGTCACTGCAACTTCAAATACTCTAGAGTCCAGCAATCCCCCCACCTCAGCCTCCCAAGCAGCTGGGACTACAGGCACGTGCCACCACGCCTAAGTTTTTTATTTTTATCTTTTGTAGAGACGAGGTCTTACTATGTTGCCCAGACTGGTCTTGAACTCCTAGCTTAAGCCATCCTCCTACCTCGGCCTCTCAAAGTGCTGGGATTACAGGTGTGAGCCACCATGCTCTGTCACTAGTACATGATTTTACTTTCTTCAATCATATAAAATATTTGAAACAGACTTTTTTTTAAAGATTAAGTATTTCTGTTAATGACTTCGAAAAAACACTACTGAGAATCAGAAGACCTAGCATTGTCTCTATTCTACCTTACTAAGTCACGTTGTGTAAGATTCATAATCTCTCAGAGCCTCGAGAGTTCTTATTTATAACCAGGGATAAAACCTGCCCTGTTGGTAAAAGAAAGTGAGTGAGACACTGTGAACATTATAAAGCACTAAATAAACTAAAATCCAACTGCTTCTCACCAGCAGTTCTGCTGCCACTGTAGTGCAAGCCATCATCATTTCTTGCTGGGGTTATTTCGGCAGATTCCTAACTCGTCTCAGTTTTTGTTGTCGGCGCCTCGTTTAAGTTTTCATCACTGGCCCCTCGTTACAGTTATCTGAGTCGTTCTTTTAAACCTAAATGAGATCATAGGACTCCTCTGCTCAAAATCCACCAGTGACTTCCCCTCACATCCAGAATGGAATCCACAGTGACCAAGTTTACACAAAATTAAGTCTTTACTGTTAACAAGTATAGCATATTGCACCTTAACAAGATTTTCAATTGCAGGATCTTTAGTTTCCCTTTAAAACTGACATGAGTGTTGGAAGTCAGGAAAACAAAGGCAAGGCTAATGGCAGAGGAACAATGAGCCAGTCTTCATGGAGTGTGGACTCTAAGAGGATAGAAATAAACTGGGAAGGCAGAAAAATGAGATGAGGAAGAGGGTAAATTTATTGAGTACATACTTTTGGTCTGAGAACTTTTCTATATGTAACAACTTTTACATTTTAAAAAATGAATGAACGGGATTAGAATCTCTGGTCTCTGATGCTAGGACTGGGCATCTATCTGCCTTATTCAGATATTCAAAAGGAGAGGAATAGATCTTTTTAAAAACTGTTTTCAAAGATTGGTAATGTTCTGACCACTTCAGTTAAGAATTTTTGATGTTTAGCATTCTTTCTTTCACACTTTTGGATGGCATTTATGGGATGGGAATCTTACTGGTCCTAAAGTCCGTGGGATTTGACAACTTCAGTTTATATTAAATCCACTTGGTTCCGCACTGTAGCCAGTGCTGCCTTAAGCATGATGTGGACCCTGCACACTGTATCGTTTCTCCCTACCCAACCCACAGTGTCCCAAGTATTAGAATTCTTCATTTCTATCTGCCAAAAGTCTAGTAAAAGATGAGATAAACTCTCTCTCTCTCAATGAAAACATGCTTCAGAATTACCTGCCCCCAGTGTTTACATACAGTCTAATGGCAATTAAACAAAGATCACCAGAGTGAACAGCTGGCCCCATTCTGACAATGAATGGCAGAGGCTGAAGAAACACATAATGGCTTGAAGGAGAAAAGCAGCAGGCTAATCCTCAGGGCTGAAGGCTCTTCTCCAAATTCAGAGGCAATGGACCCTAAAAGGACCAAAGACGTGCCAGACAAGACGCACCAGCAAGAAGGAAACATGTCAGTGGATAGGAAAGCAGCCCGTGCTCAAACACTTAGCAAAGAAACTGCTGCAGACCAACCTAAAGTGTTAGCATGACACAGAACACTCATGACACTCACAGTGCAGGACAGACAATAGGCACCAAGGTCACTCAGCCAAGCTGGTGCCAGGGCCAAGGTATAAAACTAGGTTTCTTTTAAAACCTGCCAGAACTTTCTTTCATTTCCTCACACAGAAGCACAATGCATATGTACATTATCAACTCCTTTATATTATGCTATATGGAAGGGTATTACAAATACATAAAAGAATTTAACAAAATTAACAATAATTTTCATACATTATTTAACCAAGAGAGAGCTTTTAAACGTTGACAAAAAATGTGAAATTAAAAACACAAATATGAAGGGTAATTTTTAATTTTGGAAAAGGAAACAATATATCATTTTGTGTGTATGTATGTTTAAACAAAACTGACTTTATTTAGGTATCAGTGGGTTAGCCGAGTTCCTTTAAATAGTTAGGGATTTGCAAAGTGCAAAGCTCATGTAACATAATCTGTGTTTTCCTCAAATCCCCATCGGTCCATTTGCTTAAGAAACCCATGCTTCCTGGCAGGGTGCCGGCATACCAAACCTGCCCAGTCGTGCATAGTTTTATTTCTGTTACTAAATTAGGAAACTGAGTGGGCAATGTCTGGGACAACAGCAAAGAGAAATGCCTCGGCATCATTAGCCTGCAAGTCTCCCTAAAAGCTATATCATTATAAGATACTTAATTTTTAATTAGAGATACCAAGGCAATTTAGCCTAATATTGTGCAATACTAAGAAATAATTAAATGAAGACAAAAGGGAAAAATCCAAATGTTTAACAAAAGTATTCTTCTGAATAGCCTTAATCATGTTGTTAAAAATAAATGAACTACTACCACTCAAGGCTTAATTTCTCAATGACTGATACTAAAATACTGCCCTCTTTTTCTAAGTGATGAAGGAGAAATGCGAAGTTATGCATCACAATTCTTACAAATATATACTAACATACTTTATGTAGAGCTCAGTTTGAACATTCAAGGAGATTTGAGTGCAGAAACACAAAGAAGGATTTCAAGAAAACAAAGCCACTGTTTTTATTTTCAAATTAATTTATAAATGATAGAAAAATATAGAAGGAAAAATACATAATATTCCTCTTTCCAAATTTTACTGACCCCAAATTTGCACATCATAGAGCTTTTAAAAAAAGATAGTAGCTATTAATTAACATTCTTTAAATAAACAAACCCTGATATTTTATGGAAAGCTAAAGCTTGAATCCTGAAAGTGTTAGAATTTTAGTTTTAGTGATATCAGAAATACTTTTTTCTTATAAACATTTTGTTAAATTCAAACATCATAAACATTTTCTTAATTAATTTCAAAGTAGCATTCATTTTACTTTAGTTCTGTAAAATAAAAAATTAAATGAATATGTGCTAGAAAATCTACATCTTTACACAGATAATTTATGTATTTAAATATCAGAGTTTAGAAATTACAGAAAAATTAAACCAAGTTTCAGTGCTGTAAAAGCCCTGAAAGACTTGTCAACCATGACTATATAAAAAGCTGTTCACAATATTTACTACCATTTAGCAAGACAGAAAATTCATTCACATTTATAAAAAATCCTGAGAGATGAACTCTTCCAATAACCATCCTGGCTGTCAGCATGCCTTCATCTAGTCTCCTTTTATATATACGTATTTATATGATCTCTAGAGCATAGCAAAAGGCACCTAGCTGATCTGACGTGTGCCAAAACCCAGAGCCTTTCACTTCTTTGGCTCAACTCCTACCACTAAGATCTGGCCATCAGTGACACACGTGAGCAGGTCCACAGGATTGGGGTGGGCCGCACAGTCTCAAGTATCTCCCTGTATTGTTGATAAGAGGCACACTGTTGTGGAGGCCCAACAAAATGAGAGAAGCAAGGCTAAAGCCGTATTTTTACATAAATAAAAATAAAAGCAAGAAATAGATCAAATGATTAAAAATTACACTGAATAGGGTCGTGATCCCCATAGATCACTTTAATAAATAGTCTTTCAGACCCTCATTCTTGTTAACATTGCTACCTATACACATATAAAGAAATATATATAAGGCTGGGCACGGTGGCTCATGCCTGTAATCCCAGCACTTTGAGAGGCACAGGCAGGTGGGTCACTTGAGGTCAGGAGTTCAAGACCAGCCTGGCTAACATGGTGAAACCCCGTCTCTACTAAAAATACAAAAATAAATAAATAAATAAATAAATGAGCCGGGCATGTTGGTGCACGCCTGTAATCCCAGCTACTCAGGAGACTGAGGCACAAGAATCACTTTAACCCAGGAGGCAGAGGTTGCAGTGAGCCGAGATCACATCACTGCACCCCAGCCTGGGTGACAGAGTAAGACCCTGTCTTGAAAAAAAAAGAAAAAAGAAAAGGAATATATATAAATGAATGGAGTGCCGGAAAAAGGGAAAATAAGTTTTGCTCTTCAAAAGACACCCCAATTAAAAAAATACACAAACCGCAGACTGAGAAAAAATATTTGCAAATCATATATCTGATAAATGACTTGTATCCAGATAATCACAGGGGTTGACAAAAGTTGACAACCTTGCTGTAAAGGGCTATTTATGTAAATAATTTTTGCAAACCATATGGTCATTGTCACAACTACTCAACTCTGCCACTGCAGCATAAAAGCAGCCAGAGACAATATGTAAACGAATGGACATGGCTGTATTCCAAAAAAACTTTATTTACTAAATCAGATGAAGTGCTAGACTTGGCCCACAGGTCAGAGTTTTCTAACCTCGGTCTCTAGTATATCCATACAGGTTATCTGATACTGAGTCTCTGACAGCAATTTTACAATTCTGTAAACTATAGATAACTGATAACAATGTAAACAATTCTTGTTTATAAACACACGCATAAATTACATCCAGTGGGGGACAATGCTCTGTCTTTGTTGAGAATACTAGCTTTGCCTCCATTTGAATATTCATTTATATTCTTTTTTTTTGCAATGGAGTTTTACTCTTGTCCCCCAGACTGGAGTGCAATAGCGAGATCTCATCTCACTGCAACCTCCACCTCCCGGATTCATGCGATTCTCCTGCCTCAGCCTCCTGAGTAGCTGGGATTACAGGCATGCACCACCACGTCCAGCTAATTTTTGTATTTTTAGTAGAGACGGAGTTTCACCATGTTGGCCAGGCTGATCTCGAACTCCTGACCTCAAGTGATCCTCCCGCCTCGGCCTCCCAAAGTGCTAGGATTGTAGGCATGAGCCACCGTGCCCAGGCCATTTTTATATTCTTGATCTATGAATGTGTGTGTTCTAGGGATTCTCCTTGAACTGGTTATAACACCTTATCAATTTACTCATTAATAAGTTAAATAAAAACTTTGCCACATTTAAAATTTTTTATATCTGTATGGGCGTCACGATCTTAGCTTTTTTATGAAAATTATCCATTAACACCAGTATACATAAAGAACTCTTACAATACAATAATAAGAAAATAAACAACTCAATTTAAAAATGGCCAAAAGATAGGCATAGTTAATATTTGCCAAAGAGATGGCAAATAGACACATGAAAAGGTGCTTAATCTTTAGTTATTAGTGAAATGCAAATTTAAAACACAATGAGATGCCACTATACAGCAACTAGAATAGCTACCATAAAAAAGACTGAAGATACCAAATGCTGGCAAGGATGAGGAACTGGAACCCTCATACACTGCTAGTGGGAATGTAAAATGGTACAGCCACTTTGGAAAACAGTTTGGCAGTTTCTTTCAAAGTTAAAAATACATCCACCAATTCTACTCTTAGGTATTTATCCAAGAGAAAAGAAAACATATGCCTACAAAAAGCCTGTACACAAATGTTCATAACAACATTATTCCTAACAGCCCAAACTGGAGACAGCCTAAATAAACAACTGATGAATAAACCAAATATGGCACATCCATACAATAAAACATTACTAAGCAATAAAAGATGAGGTTATATACATTTAAACTACTAAAACATGAGGTTATGTACATTTACATGAAATTTCTGGAAAGTCAAAACTATAGAGACAAAAAGCAAGATCAGTGGTTGACTGCGGGTGAGAACAGAGGCTAGCAATAAACAGGCACCAGGGAACTTTTTGCAATGACGGAAGTCTTCTAAAACTAGATTGTATTGAGGGTTCCTAAACTGTGGACATTGAATAAAGTTAATTAACTGTACATGTAAAACGATGAATTTTATGGCACATAAATTGCACTTCAATAAAGCTGTTAAAAAATCAATCAATTACAGGTGGCACATGCCTGTAATCCCAGCTACTTGGGAGGCTGAGGCAGGAGAATTGCTTGAACCGGGGAGGCAGAGGTTGCAGTGAGCCAAGATCGCGCCATTGCACTCCAGCCTGGGCAACAAGAGTGAAACTTATTGCCCACCTCAAAAAAAAAAAAAAAAAAAACCAAAAACACACACACACACACAAAGAAAATCAATAGCTTAAAAAATTATTAACTTGGCCAGGTGCGGTGGCTCAAGCCTGTAATCCCAGCACTTTGGGAGCCGAGGCGGGCGGATCATGAGGTCAGGAGATCGAGACCATCTTGGCTAACACGATGAAACCCCATCTCTACTAAAAATACAAAAAAATTAGCCTGGCGTGGTGGCGGGCACCTGTGGTCCCAGCTACTCAGGAGGCTGAGGCAGGAGAATGGTGTGAACCCGGGAGGTGGAGCTTGCAGTGAGCTGAGATCGCGCCACTGCACTCCAGCCTGGGCGACAGAGCAAGACTCCGTCTCAAAAAAAAAAAAAAAAATTATTAACTCACGCCAAGAACAAAATTATTGACATTGTTATAAAGTTTAAGAAGATATTATTTAGATGACATTTAAGAGTGGTATGTAGAAAAAAAAGTGATGTATGGAACACACATTGTAAATCAGTATAGATAATGCCCTGGGGATAAGGAAATACAGCTTCTCTTTCTTGTCATACCATTATGTATCATAATTTTACATATGTTTCTGATTTAGAAGTAGTTAGAAATTTAAACTACGGATAGGAAACAAACACTGGTAATATGTAAACTCTCACACCCTATTATGTCACCTCTTTTAGCAGCAGAAGCAAATTTTCAAAGGCATCATTTTAAGTCCTCCATAAAATCAAACCTGCTAGAGCTAGTATAAATTTTAAAATGTTGAGTTTTAATGGTAGAATGAATATCAGAATCCACCATGTTAAAATTTACCTACCACATTGGATAAGAAAATGGAGACACAGAGTGATCAAGTAACAATAATTTTATAGGCTTTTGCCTTATTGAAAGTTTATAGTACTTAAAGTTCCATGGAATTCCGTTGTGGGAGACTTAAATAGTTTTATCTATAAAGTTCAAATGCAATTTCACAGGATATCATAAGCAAACCAAGAATATTCAAATAAAATAGATATGGTGGTTGGTAATTTAGGAAAAAATTAAGAAGTACAGAATAGATAAAATTATTAGTAACTCTGATTTATGAAGCTGATTTTATTAAGAGTCTCAAAAGAAAAAGGTTAAAATGTTCATTTCCCTTTTACTTAAAAAATAGTATTCTATAGTCTATATTTAATATAACATGCACTTAAAAACAATACAAATATTTGACTCTTACATTGCTAAATAATTTAGGGATTTGGTCTTTGTAAAATACATATTCAACTATGCTATTGGATCTTCTCACTTAAAGAGAATGAGTTACAGAAATTTATCTCTGAACAAGAGCAGCTCCTCTGATGGATAAAAATACTGCAAGACAACACCCTGTGTATATAAAACAGTAATGGTGATTCTTCCTTCACTGATTATGTACACAGAGCTGTACAGAAAAATTATCTCACATTTTTGAACATGTAGTATTCAGTCTCCTAGAGATATCAAGTAAAAGAAGAATAGCACCACAGAAATCATAATTTTGGTTCAGGACATATATGCAACAATGTGCATAACTGTGCATACTTTTTATTTTATTTTATTTTCTTAGACAGGGTCTCACTCTGTCACCCAGGCTGGAGTGCAGTGGCACAATCTTGGCTCACTGCAGCCTCCGCCTCTTGGGTTCAAGCGATTCTCATGCCTCAGCTTCCTGAGGGGCTGGGATTACAGGTGCACACCATCACATCCAGCTAATTTTTGTATTTTTAGTAGAAGCATGGTTCACCATGTTGGCCAGGCTGGTCTCAAACTCCTGACCTCAAGTGATCCACCCACCTCGGCCTCCCAAAGTGCTGGGATTACAGGCATGAGCCATGGTGCCCGGCCAATTGTGCATACCTTTAAAAATATTTTCCAATGTACATTTGTTCTGCTTTAGATTAAACACTATTTTCATAGCCTGTAAACAAAAAAATTATAAGTATTATTTGATTACTCAATTGAATATTTTAATAATTAAAATTTTAATTTTATATATGAGACTTGTACTTTCCTTCAGAAAAATATGCATTTATATTTTAAAACTAGGTAAAAACAGATAAAAATTCCAAGACTTTATATTACTATAAACATCCATATATATCTTTCAGCATTTTTTCTCAGAATACTTTTTAATTATTTCAACATCTTATAATGACTATGAAATTACAGTAAAAACTATCTCATTTAAGAAAAATGGATTCATGCTACGACCTAAATATATAAGAAAATAACATGACTTCCACAAAACCTGCTGTTACTAAAAAAAAAAAAAAAAACACTAAGTCACTAATATTAGTCTTGTAAATTTATATTAAAGTGAAGAATGCCAAACTTCTGAAATTTAAAAAAGTCATCAAACAGCTCTGCCGGGCTTTAATTCTCTTTCAGATTATGTCAGGAGCAGAGATGTCAGCAGATCCAGCTAAGAAGTAGATCAGACATATAAACAACTAGTGATATTTGTTATAAGCATATAAAGATATTCATTTTTTGAGTGCTTCCTCACTTCCACAGCCAGTTTTGACTTCATGTTTTCCTACTACCTACAAAAAATACACAGTGAAAACCAAAACTTCTCAAAAAAAGGTATCTGCTTAAAATGTCAATTTTTAATAAAAGCTTTAATAAAAAGGATTAAACAAAGAACTATTATGCACACTGAGTGGGGGGGTTCATAACAAACAATATCAAACAACATTGTAAAAATTACTTCTCATTACACTGACCCTTGGCAAATCATAAAGCTTTTCACTCATTAAAACAAGCGTTAACTCTAAAATTACTTGCAGAACAGAAATCTGATTTAAATTGAAACCTTTAACAAGTTGAAACACAATTTGCAGATGAAGTAAAGCAACAGCATGTTCAAATAAATGAAAAATAAAACGTTCTGTATATTAAATACATTAATTTTTAAGAAACACTTATTTTGGTATCTATATTATGTGTACCTATATATGAAATCTATATTATATCAATCTACATAATACATGTAGATATATTGTCTTTATTACTTTTTCTTCACAATTTACATAAAATCATAATTTTCTGATCATGTCACAAAACAATATATTGAAATCAAGGTAGAAAAATCAACTGAATCATTTAAATATATTGAAATCAAGGTAGAAACATTAGCTGAAACTATAAAATAATTACAGATGAAAATGCTATCTTTGTTAACGTATTTATCGAAAACATACTTTGCCAAAGTTTGGTTAACAAATGCAATACATCAAATCACTATTCATATATTTTAATAATTGAAAGTTCTTCAGTAAAAACGAACTATTAAACCACATTTTGCCAAGACAGCAAAAGGTATGGTAGAAATTACTCCATGCCACATCTAAAATATTGCAAGCTGATTTAGATACAAAAATAACAAAGCCAGGCGAAATGGCTCACACCTGTAATCCCAGCACTTTGGGAGGCAGAGGCAGGCGGATTGCCTGAGGTCAGGAGTTGGAGACCAGCCTGGCTAACATGGTGAAACACCATCTCTACTAAAAACACAAAAATTAGCTGGGTGTGGTGGCACATGTCTGTAATCCCAGCTACTTGGGAGGCTGAGGCAGGAGAATCGCTTCAACCCAGGAGGCGAAGGTTGCAGTGAGCCAAAATTGCACCACTGCACTCCAGCCTGCACAACAGAGCGAGACTCCATCTCACAATTAGACCTCTGAAGTCTTATTAATAGGTTGTGTCTAAGAAAACACATATTCTCAAGAAAATTCACTTGAAAAGATTAAAAACATTTCTATATTTATCAGGTTTTTAAAAATGTCCCCATTCCTGGTATTCATCATAAACAAATGGTTATGAACTCATTATAGGCTTCTATCATGCAACCACAACCTCTTCAGCAATTTATTTAAATGAAGGGTTTTAAACTGGGGTAACAGTTGGTCAAATCTGTATTTGAGAGAGAGCATCCTGGAAGTAGTGTGTATGACGGATTATGAGACAGATACATTTCAGAGATAAATAGTGGAAAATACCCAAACCAAATCATTTGCTCCTGCATGCTGCTCTCACACCAGCTTAGTCCCCACACGTCACATCTGCCTTCTCCTTAAGCCCTCCTTAACCGACCTCAGTGCTGTCATCACTGTTCCCATACAGCACCAAGCCTATAATACACCATGCCGTCATAAATTAATTCTATAAGAAGTACTGCATGTGAAGTGAATTTGGATCACTTGGGTTATAGTGTTAGTTGCTTTTAAATCTTTTCACAAAGGAACGCACCCTGGAAAGGAGCTCAACGTGCAGTAAGCATGATTGATGGCAGAGGCTTTCCAAGTCTAAGCAACCAACTTTTCTTCTTTTGCCATTTTTTTTCCAAAGTATTGTAGCAATGAACTTTTGTTTTTTAGATATCTGGCAAGTTTTCTACCATTTCCCTTTACACTTTTCCTAAAAAGGAGTATTTTCTGTATGTATTTGTCACTGAGAAGGACACATCGTTCAGAAAACAAAACCTTTTTTCTTTTAGAATAATTTTAACAGTCATTTTTATCCTAAGGTTTTGCCAAATTTTCAAAGCTTGTAAAAGTTTGTAAATAAAATTGAAAAGCCTTAGCTTCATTTGTAAAAAGATTTTACAATAGCTGATAGTTTATCTATAGTAAAAATATTTTTCTGAGAAATCTGTTTTATCTATTATATCACAATTTTATGTAAAAATCTAAATTTAAAATCTGTTATTATAAAGTTATTAATATATGTATATTTAATTATACTATAAAGTTACTTTACTAATAAAGTACTATATCCATTACAAAGTTACAATTAATAATAAAGTAACTTTAGGTCTATGAAAGTCATTGAGGGCCAGGCATGATGACTCACACCTTTAACCCAGCATTTAGGCAGGCCAAAGCACGAGGATCACTTGAGGCCAGGAGTTTGAGACCAGCCTGGGTGACATAGCAAGACCCCACCTCTACCAAAAAAAAAAAAAAAAATTAAAGAAAATTAGCCAGGCATGGTGGTACATGCCCATAGTCCCAACTACTCAGGAGGCTGAGGCAGGAGGATGACTTGAGCCCAGGAGGTCAAGGCTGCAGTGAGCTACGATTACTGCACTCCAGCCTGGGTGACAGAGTGAGATCCTGCCCCTAAAATAAAATAAAATATAAAGTGACTGAAAGAACACGTTCTGAATATGAGTTTAGGGCTCTGGTAGATATTTTTTTTTTTTGAGACAGAGTTTTGCTCTTGTTGCCCAGGCTGGAGTGCAATGGTGCAATCTTGGCTCACTGCAACCTCTGCCTCCCAGGTTCAGGCGATTCTCCTGCCTCAGCCTCCGGAATAGCTGGGATTACAGGCGCCCACCACCACACCCGGCTAATTATTTTTGTATCTGGCAGATAATTTATTCAGTGGTCATCTAGCAAGCTGAGGCAGACTGTTAGATTTTGTCCCTCTACCCATTAGTTGTCAAAATGGGTATTTCAAGTCTCAGCACTGTGTACCAAGATAATCACTAGCTACAATAACACACTCAATACTTCCTTCTCTCTCCTCCCTAATCCCTTCTTTGCAAGTACTACATGCAGTTTAAATATTAGACAATAAAATATTATAAGCTCCCTTTAAGTCTGGGTCCAGATTTTGTTTTCCTTCTTAGTGCCCACTTTCTCTAGCACATAGCATGGCATACTTTGCAGCAGTAAATACTATTTTGTTAAGCAGATGAAACAGCAAGTCCCCCCTCTAGTCATGCAGATAACCCCACAAAATAGAGAAAATCTATTTACGTATATTGCTGACCACACATATATAGCCTGGTGACACCAGAAGGATGCTCTGCCAGAGATTAATTTTTTAGATTCTTTTTTAGTGAGAGAAGTGCTAGCTAGTTATTTTACCAGACTGATGTGTAATCAGTGAAAAGCTGAGTCTCCCAGAAGAGTAAATCACCCAAAATTACCATGGTATTTGCCTAAGGAGGGTAACGTGGGGTGAAGAGCCTTGAATATCTGGGGACAGGAGGCACAATAACACACTTCGTGTTTTGAGGATTCAAAATGAGAGCTGCTTTGTTCTCCTTCTGAACTGATCACATAGTATGTAGGCACAATGGAAGTGATGAGGAAACCAGGGCTGACCCAGTGTTCCTGGGCCACCTGTCACTCCTAGAAACTGTAACACAGGGAATTCAAATATGGAGCACCTGTGCCCAGGCTTGTAACTACAAGGTGGGATCAGCACCTCTGAAAAATCACTGCAGCCTGTGCTGCAGAACAGCAGCCTATGCCAATACACTCTCAACAACAGGGTAGTAAGCAACAGCAGAAGCCCTAGAGGACCAGGCTCTGGCTGTTTTTATGTCCTCTGTAGGAAAAAGGCTGATCCACTCCTCTTCACCTCCACATGAGATCAATAAACACAGAGGTTTCACAACAATTCAGGTGGCAATGGGACAGACCTAAGAAAGGATACTAAATTTCATTCCAATAAACCTACAGAGGTTCAATTGGAGAAAAAGTAAATTTTAAGAAAAAAATGGTGATAAATTTGACTACACTTGAAGCCTGGGTTTTAGGAACAACACATGCTGGTTATATGTGGTACACATTTCTGTCTGTGCATACTTTCAGCCATTAAAACACAACAGATTCATGCTATTAACTTGGGCTAAAAATCCTTCCTTTTTTGGTATGCAAAACAACTTTTCAAGGATAAAAGTATTTTTTAAAAATAGGCTGATTTATATGCCAGATGTAAGCAACATCTTTTCTGACTGCTGGTTACTTTTTGTTGTTTCTTTGTTACTATAACCTTCTCTCATGGTAATTCAGTGTTTACAGCAACTCACAAAGGTGTCAGATTTCTCGACTATTAAAGATTGGCTGTTCTTTCTGTCTCCTCAAACATCCATTGGACTTTGTGATGTTTAGCGAGGTTTAATCAGAAAGGGGCCCTGTACTGATGGAAGCCTTTCCCCAACAATCCTTTATTTCTAGGTACACAGTAATTCTCTTCATAATAGATTACATAATTTTATACAATCAAATTACAAAATGTCATTGGGAGAAAATTAGTTTAAATATGTTCTATGACAAATAATGTTATAGTTTTGATGCCAGGTGTAGGGAAAAGCAATACGAAAATGTTTAAGTGGTACATGCTTCACAGCAGCAGCAGCAGCAACAGCAACAAAAACACATACATAAAAGAAGGCAGGGAAGCAATCAGATCAGAAATCAAAGGACATCTAATAGGACTTCCACTTCCAGACATGACAGGGTAACTCACACCAGACGTGCCTCCCGCCAAAACACAATGAACTACTCAAAAACATATGAAGCAATTGTTTTCAAGCAATGGACAGGCGACCCAGAACTACAATCCTTCAAATCTAGGGAACACAAGAGGCGAGCCCCATGTTGGACCTGAATTTCTGCCATGGGGCATATTTTGGGCCATGGCACAGGGAAATGGAACCTAAACAGAGCTCCAGTCCTGCAGAGCTGAAGAGGAATAGATCAGAGTTGGGGGCAAGTGAAGCACCTGAAAGATGCAGGACAGGGCACCAAAGATGAAAAGGCTGTGAGGAGGTCAAGAGGGTGCTATGATTTGAATGTTTGTGTCCCCACCTCTAAATTCATATGTTGAAACCTAGTCACCAATGCAATGGTCTCAGGAGGTGGGGCCTTTGGGAGGTCCTAAGGGTGAAACCCTCATGAGTGGAATTAGTGCCCTTACAAAAGATGCCTCAGAGAGCTGCCTTGCTCCATTCCACCACATGAGAACACAGTGAAAAAGTGTCATCTATGAATCAGAAAATAAGCCCTCACCAGATCTGCTGGCACCTTGATCTTGGAACTCCCAGCCTGCAGAACTCAGCAATACATTTCTGTTGTTTATAAGCTACCCCATTTATGGTATTTGTTTACAGCAGCCTGAATGGATTAAGACAGAGGAGCATAAAAACTAACACACTGGAGAGCATAAAACAAACAGTAAGTAGAAGTCAGATCAACAGATATCTTCTAGTCTTGAGATAAGGGCAAGAAAAACATTACATTAAAAAAAAAGAAGAAGAACAAAGTTCACTGACCTGTAGAAGAATACCAAATTATCTAATGTGTGTAACCAGAGTTCCAGAAAGAGAGGAAATGTGGAACAGAAAAATATTTGAAGAAATAATAAAAGGAAACTTGCCAATTTGGGAATAAAGAAAACCCCAAGAAGGGTAAATATAAAAAATCCTGTATCAAGACACATCATATATAAACTGCTAATACCAAAGATAAAGATAAAAGATTAAAGAGAGAAATCTTAACGCAGTCATAGAAAAAGATACAGGGTAACAATGATACAAATTATGGCTGACTTCTCATCAGAAACAATGGCGGCCAGGAAATAATGGAAGATCTTCCTTAAAGTGCTCAAAGAAAAAAGTCTTGTCAATCCAGAATTTTATTTCCAGAGAAAATATTCTTCAAAAGTGAAAATGAAATAACATTTTTGCATAAAGAAAAACTGAGATAGTTCACTGCCAGTAGAACTGCACTAAAACAAATACTAAAGGAAATACTTCAGGCTGAAGAGAAATGACAGATGGAAACTAAATCTAGAGGAAAAAATGGCCAGGTGCAGTGGCTCACACCTGTAATCTCAGTGCTTTAGGAGGCCAGGAGATTGAGATCAGCTTGGGAAACACAGCAAGACTGTGTTGCTTAAGAAAAGAAGAATAGAAAGCACAGGAAACGGTGAATATTCAGGTAAATATTTTTTAGGTTTTTTTTTTTTTTTTTTTTTTTTTTTTTGTGACAGTTTCGTTCTTGTTGCCCAGGCTGGAATGCAATGGCGTGATCTCGGCTCACCACAACCTCTGCCTCCTGTGTTCAAGCGATTCTCCTGCCTCAGCCTCCTGAGTAGCTGGGATTACAGGCATGCGCCACCACGCCTGGCTAATTTTGTATTTTTAGTAGAGACGGGGTTTCTCCATGTTAGTCAGGCTAGTCTTGAACTCCCAACCTCAGGTGATCCACCCACCTTGGCCTCCCAAAGTGCTGGGATTCCAGGCATGAGCCACCGCGCCCAACCTTAGTATTTTACAGACAACTGACTTGCAAAAATAATATTATCTAATGGAGTTTACAACATACATTGAAATAAAATATATGACACAGTAGCACAAAAGCAGGAGGGTAAAAGGAAGTATACTGTTGTAAAATATGCACAATAATATAAAAATGCATGTAATTTGTATGAAACGGCACAATATTCTAAATGTAGTAAGTTAAGGGAGGATACTGTGAACCCTAGAGAAAAGCCAACGGAGGAAATAAAGCAGAACACTAAAACATACTCAAGCAATCCAGAAACAGAAAGGAAGCAAAGAGGAACCAGAAACAAATGGTGGAAGTCAGTTGGGAAGAAGGAGGACTTAATTCCAATCTGAAAATAGAAACTCCAAAGAGATCATCACTCTCACCCTAACAACTAAAACAAGCTGAATAAAAACCCATCAGAGACTGAGGACATGGGGAAATGTAAATCAACTCCAAAGAGTGAGAAGCACATTTTCAAAGACAAGAGATCCTCGGCTGCTATCATCCCTCACTGAAATACAGGTGGGAAAAGAAATCTGCCACAGAAAAGGGTTAAAGAAAAATCAGTCTAACTTTGAAAGCTATATGTGGACATACCCGTGTAGAACCCAGAGGATTCGTAGGTATAGAAAGACTGTACGATTAATAAATCTCCCTGCTCAACACAGACACACACACACTCCGTCCCACCAACCTTTACCAAAAATGAGGGCAAGAAAAGAGAGCAAGAGCTGAGATAATCTCCTCAATGTACACTAGGCTTCCAGCAAGGGAAAACCTGGAGGATAGGCAGTAACAGAAAAGCCAAGAGAAACTTCTCAGAGGCAAGACCCACCGTCACAGAGTACAGGGCAATGATAGTCAACCTTTACAGGCCAAGGATGGCGCAGCAGGACTCAAAGAGCTCTCGAGGCACAGAAAGTCAGAAGCCAAACTGGAGAGCAAAGAGAATTCCTCAGCAACTGAACCTGCTGGCAGCTGGTCTTTAAAGCATGGAGATATCTCCTATAATTCAAAAAGATTTGGAATAGCCCATAAATACATGAGAAGGTGCTAAATAACATCAGTCAAGAGAGATATGCAAATTAAATAAAATACAAAAAAATGCAATACTACTTCACACACACCATGATGGCTAAACAAACAGACAACACCAAATGTTGACA
Organism: Pan paniscus; assembly: GCF_029289425.2. NCBI lineage: Eukaryota > Metazoa > Chordata > Mammalia > Primates > Hominidae > Pan > Pan paniscus. The sequence goes on along the minus strand of NC_073265.2, from coordinate 88,835,010 downwards.
AGAATGTGGAGTAACTGCACCTCTCATATATTGCTGAGAGAACAGTGTAAAATGGCATAACCACTTTGAAAACTAACTGGCAAATTTTAAATATTGGATATAAAATTATAAAATTATATTCAAAGGCTTTTCAATGACAACAAAGAAACATGGTAAAATGTTAAGTCTTTTAAGAGAATATAACATGTGACAAGTCTCAGCATGGACTATGGAGAAGCTGTTTGTTAAGCAGATATCAACTGGTGCCTACTGTGGTCAAATGGGGATAACATCACAGCCCCTCACATTTCTTTCCCACCTTTAGAATACCCTCCCATAGCATGTCTCCAAACATAATCAAGCATTTAGGGGACGTGTGCTTAGCCCCTTACAGACTTAAATCATAACATCTGACATCACCTCATGAGATGTATAAAGTGAATCAAATAATTCATAAGACCCAGTCAAGTGCTACAAAGCCTATATACATGGCTCAATCAAAAGTTCCTATCCAAAATGTATAACTATTAAGGTATAGAATTTTACTCAAAACAAGCAAAACCAAACACAAATAGAAACAAACCTAGGAAAATAAAATCACAAGTATATGCCTCGAATTTCTTGTGTAACAGGTGAGATATAAATAAATTATATGAAAGTAGTCACAAAACATATACCCTTCACTGGTTATTAAGAAGCAGTCAATGATATTAGAAGTACATCCTTAACCTCTAAGAATATATAATGGAAGGCAATGACTATATTCTACCACATCATGTTTTTATATTACAGGAAAACACAGAATAATAAAACACCCAGAACAATGGTTTATCACAGAATTGTTTTTTGTGGGGGTTTGGGGACAGAGTCTCACTCCGTTGTCCAGGCTGGAGTGCAATACTGCAATCAGAGTTCACTGCAGCCCTTGATATCCTGGGCTCAAGAGATTCTTCCGCCCCAGCCTCCCAAGCAGCTAGGACTAAGGTGTGTGTCACTATGCACGGCTAATTTTTTTTTTTTTTTATTGTTGGATTTTAGTAGAGACAAAGCCTCACTATGTTGCCCTGGCTGGTCTCGAACTCCTGGCTTCAAGCGATCCTGATCCTCTTGCCTCAGCTTCCCAAAGTAGTGGGATTACAGATGTGAACCACCATGCCTGGCAGAATTGTATTTTTTGTATATTCTTTAAATGTATGTAAAAAAAAGTTCATAAATACAGCATTATATTCATGAATTTTGGTTGTATATCTTATGTAAGTTTCATAGAGGAAAATGTTAGGAAAATGTAAAGTATTATCTTTACTGATACATTTTCTAGGCAATCTTCAAAAGAGTATCTCATTTTCTGGGTATCTGAATGTACAAACTTGATGAAAGCTAGAATGATGAAACACCATTGGCCTGATGATATACAATAAAGGAAAGACCATATTCCTGTATTGTGTCAAAAATTTTTATATGAACTATAGTTAGAAAAAATAAGACATTCATTATATGAGAATAAAAAAATATTTTTTAAAACACAGTCACTGCTGACTGGTGCCATTTTTCTTTTTTTTTTTTTTTTTTTTTTTTGAGGCGGGGTCTCACTCTGTCACCCAGGCTGGAGTGCAGTGGTGCAATCTCGGCTCACTGCAACCTCCACCTCCCAGGTTCAAGCAGTTCTCCTGTTTCAGCCTCCCAAGTAGCTGAAACTATAGGCACAATGCCACCACACCCGGCTAATTTTTGTATTTTTAGCAGAGATGGGGTTTCACCATGTTAGCCAGGCTGGTCTCGAACTCCTGACCTCAGGTGATCCACCCACCTCGGCCTCCCAAAGTGCTGGGATTACAGGTGTGATCCACTGCGCCCAGCCTGACTGGTGCCATTTTTATACACAGTATTGAATCTATATATTAAGGCCAGAACATAAAGTCTAAAAATTAATCTATTAGTATGTTTTAATTTAGACATTTCTGTACTTGAAAAAACAAAGAAATATCATAGACTTTTTCATTCACGGGTTTAACATGCATAATTTTTAACATTCTCTTGTAACCCTGAAGTTCTACGACAGGTAGTAATTTGTAATTTTATTTGAGTCACATATTTCACTTAGATACACTAAAAGGCTGGTTGGTGTTCTCGAGTTGGTTTTACTCAAGAGTAAAAATAATCTCAGACAAATTAACATCTGTATCTTTCTCTGCTCATTCTTGAATACACAGTAACTTTCATATAATACCTGAAGCATAAGTTTTTTATTTTTTAATTATCTATCTTTTTTTAATATAGGAAACCATATATGACAGTGGAATTTGCTAACATGTGGATTCACAAAGCAAGGTCTCTGGATGCTCCTCCCAAGAAATCAAAGGGTTTAATGGTGGCTCTCAATAAAATGCAAGATTTTAGTACTGCCTATCTATAAGGCACATTCATAATTTATTTACATGTTCATCAGGCAGAACTGAAAATCCTAAGGCTCAAATTTAAATTGTTCTACTAAATTTTAGTATGATTCCTTTTAAAATCAAAGTTAACATACTAGGTCAGGCATGGTGGCTCACACCTATAATCCCAACACTTTGGGAGGCTGAGGCAGGTGGATCACTTGACATCAGGAGTTTGAGACCAGCCTAGCCAACATGGCAAAACCCTGTCTCTACTAAAAATACAAAAATTAGCCAGGCATGGCATCACGCGCCTGTAGTCCCAGCTACTTGGGAGGCTGAGGCATGGGAATCACTTGAACCCGGGAGGCGGAGGCTGCAGTGAGCCGAGATCACGCCACTGCACTAGAGCCTGGGCAACAGAGTGAGACTCTGCTAAAAACAGAAAAAAAAAGTCAACCAGGCACGGTGGCTCATGCCTGTAATCCCAGAACTTTGGGAGGCCAAGGCAGGTGGATCACAAGGTCAGGAGATTGAAACCACCCTGGGCAACATGGTGAAACCCCATCTCTACTAAAAACACAAAAATTAGCTGGGTGTGGTGTCACGTGCCTGTAATCCCAGCTACTCAGGAGGCTGAGGCAGGAGAATCGCTTGAACCTGGGAGGCAGAGATTGCAGTGAGCTGAGATTGTGCCACTGCACTCCAGCCTGACGACAGAGCAAGACTCCATCTCAAAAAAAATAAAATAAAAAAAAAGTTAGTGTACATTAGTTACCTCACTGGAGAGTAAGAGAGAAAACATTGTATGCATTTGACTTTTGGATAGTAAAATGATTATATCACGCAAAGTTCACCTAAATTCTCTTATGTGAAATTCAGAACTGAAGTAACTCTTTGTACAAATATTTTGCCAGAGCAGTGATTCAAAGGGATATTGGTTGCAAAGCACAATTGTAGTAATTGTAGCTATATCTAAAATATAAATTCTACCTTCTTACATTTGCATCACAAAAAAGACTCTTAGTAATATTTTACCCACATTCTTTAGTTTCATCTTCAAATGGACAAATACTTATAAATACATCTACAGCTCATTGCCTAGACATAGAGTGAGAAATATGAATACAGATTTATAATAGACAAGAAACTATAGTGTGCTAGAGACTATGATTACCTGGAGGTAGGAATTGCAGTTGGTTATTAGCTAATCGAAGATGACGTAAAGCTCTCAGACGACCAATTTCTGGGCAAACAATTTCTAAGGCATTGTCACTAAGATCCAGACACTGGAGTTTTACAAGAGACCCAATGGCTTCAAAGAGAAAAGGAGAAGGCAAAATGAATTTGACTCAAGTATTACATCAAATCTTTAATGCAAGTATTCCAAGTTAAAATATTTTACTACTTAATTTCCTTGTCTCAGTTGCTCACAAAATAGTAAAAACACAGATCAAACTAAGTTCATGAAAGTGATAAATACTTCCAGCTCAAGATAAAATATAACTTAAAATACAGCACAAATAAAAACATTAAGACTAAAATAAATCAAGAAATGATACACAGGGCTTTTTTTATCTGACCAGAATTCTTAACTAGATTTATTAAATTTAGAACTTATTATCTACCTAATAGCAATTTATCCAACAATAGTTTACCTAACCATTATAACCATTTTAGACTTATTTAATTATAGTTCTTAACTGGACTTATTAGAAGAAAAAAGTTTTGAAGCTAAAAAATTAAAGGTGTCTTAAAAATAAAATTTGATCTATTTATAAAGCAAAGCTTAAATTATATTATCTTCTAACTAAAATTTTTAAGTTAAACATACCTTCCGGAACCACAACTATGTTATTTGAGTGCAGGTATCTAGGAAGGAAAAAGAAAAAAAACAGCCATTATCATTAAGTGCTTTTGCCAGATAATCAGTTTATAAAATGCTCACTTAGAAATTTATCAAATATAAATAGGCCACAACTTTCACACCCTACTCTAATGCATCAACATACAATAATGGTTATCACAGCTAACTAATAATACTTTGAGAAAAATATTTTGTACCAGAATTGCGAATATTAAATCTATTTACTGATTTAGTTGTTATTTTAAAATAAAAGCATACATAATGGATAAACTATAAGGTCTTTTTAACTTCATAACACAAATTACTAGTTTTTCCAGTTCATTTTATTCAGGCTTTAAAAAATATACTTACCGTGTGAAGAAAAATCAACACCTATTGTGTAAAGGAAGATGAACTTCTCGTTTCTAAAAAATAACTTCACAAAATAAAGGTATTTCTAGCTAGCATGCATACGGACAACCAACAACAGATTAAATACTCATCATTTACAGTGTCTGTAGAAATACTCAACTGTCGAGGTACAGAATTTATTTCATGGCAAAAGAAATTTTGTAACAAGAAATCAAATGCTTCTCTTAAAAAATTTTCTTTTTCACAGAGGCTGAGAAGTCTAGGCAAGCCTAAGTAACAATTTTCCCACTACAGTGTCTTTAGCACACTCTGGTGGAGACTTCCTGCAATCAGTAACCAACCATTCAGAGCAAAACAAGTGAATGCTGGAGATCACACAACAATAATTTAAGAAAATAAATTTATATCATTGATTTAGAGACAAGAGAACAAGATTTTAGTAAACTTTATTTTCAAACCTATGGTTTTATTTATTGTACTTTAAAAATAAATCTTTATGGCCGGGCACGGTGGCTCACGCCTGTAATCCCAGCACTTTGGGAGGCAAGGAAGGCGGATTGCCTGACCTCAGGAGTTCGCGACCAGCCTGAGCAACAAGGTGAAACCCCATCTCTACTAAAATACAAAAAAATTAGCCAGGCGTGGTGGCGTGCATCTGTAGTCCCAGCTACTTGGGAGACTGAGGCAGGAGAACTGCTTGAACCTGGGAGGCGGAGGTTACAGTGAGCCGCGATTGTGTCACTGCACTCCAGCCTGGGCAACAGAGTGAGACTCCGTCTCAAAAACAAAAACAAACAAACAAACAAACAAAAAATTTATAAAGTACTTTTAAATAGAATTTAGAAGTTTTCTTCTGCATTCTTAAAGTCTAATATTGAATATTAAAATGTCAATAAACACAAAATAAGACAGAAAATTGATAATTTTATGAAGATTATTTTATGTTGAATTAAATCAATTTTGTAGAAGGTTAACTAACCTGCTGGGTATAACACAATTTAAATAAGCCCACCATTTACTCTATGATACATTTCATTCCTTGCTTTCTGTATATGAAATCAATAGTCTTTAAACATTAATTTTAGGAAGGAATACCTAAATCAAAATAGAGAACTGATTAAAAAAATTTTTTTCAACAAAATACTTGCCTCAATTCAAGTTCCACCTATAAAAAAGACATTAAAATGTCCAAATCAAAATATGAACTGAAGTACCCACTATTATGATTAGAATTTTTCAAACAGACTTTAAAATATTGTCTACATATAATCAAGATGCTGTATGAAATAGTACACAGTGGCTGCCCATGGATGCCGCTGAGGAAGTATCGTTAAAGTCTCTCCTCCCCCTGCCATCAAGTCTAAGTCAGTCTCCTAAAGAGCCCGAACAGCTGAGGAAGCTCTTCATTGGAGGCCTGAGCTTTGAAACAACCGATGAGAGCCTGAGGAGTCACTCTGAGCAATGGGGAACGCTCACGGACTGTGTGGTCACGGGAGATCCCAACACCAGGCACGCCAGGGGCTTTGGGTTTGTCACTATACCACTGCGGAGGAGGTGGATGCAGCCATGAATGCAAAGCCACACAAGGTGGACGGAAGAGTTGTGAGACTAAAGACAGCTGTCTCAAGAGAAGATTCTCAAAGACCAGGTGCCTACTTAACTGTGAAAAAGATATTTGTTGATGACATTAAAGAAGACACTGAAGAACATTACCTAAGATTATTTTGAACAGTATGGAAAAATTGAAGTGATTGAAATCATGACTGACTGAGGCAGTGACAAGAAAAGGGGCTTTGATTTTGTAACCTTTGATGACCATGACTCCGTGGATAAGACTGTCACTCAGAAATACCATAATGTGAATGGCCACAACTGTGAAGTCAGGAAAGCCCCATCAAAGCCAAGAGATGGCTAGTGCTTCATCCAGCCAAAGAGGCTGAAGTGATTCTGGAAATTTTGGTGGTGGTCGTGGAGGTGGTTTTGATGGGAATGACAACTTTGGTCGTGGAGGAAACTTCAGCAGTCATGGTGGGTTTGGCGGCAGCCATGGTGATGGTAGATATGGTGGCAGTGGGGATGGCTACAATGGATTTGGTAATGATGGAAGCAATTCTGGAAGTGGTGGAAGCTACAATGATTTTGACAATTACAATAGTCAGTCTTCAAATTTTGAACCCACGAAGGTAGGACAATGGTGGCAGAAGGTCTGGCTCCTATGGGGGTGGAGTCCAATACTTGGCCAAACCATGAAACCAAAGTGGCTATGCCAGTTCCAGTAGCAGCAGCAGCTATGGCAGTGTCAGAAGATTTTAATTACTGCCAGGAAACAAAGCTTAGCAGGAAAGGAGAGCAAGAGAAGTGACAGGGAAGCTACAGGTTACAACAGCTTTGTGAACTCAGCCAAGCACAGTGGTGGCAGGGCCTACCTGCTACAAAGAAGACATGGTTTAGATAAATACTCATGTATATGGGCAAAAAACTCGAGGACTGTATTTGTGAATAACTGTATAACAGGTTATTTTAGTTTCTGTTCTGTGGAAAGTGGAAAGCAGTCCAACAAAGGGTTTTAATGTAGTTTTTTTTTTTTTTGCACTCATGCTGTTGATTGCTAAATATAGTAGTGTGATCATGACGCTGAATAAATGTATCTTTAAAAAAAGATAACAGAGTGTTGCCAATCCTGACTGCACATTAGAATCACCAGGGGTCTTATTGGTACCGAAAACCATCCTGCAGCAAGTGAAACACCATCTCAACTCAAATAATCCTGATGTACAACCGATTAAGAACCATTACTGGTAAAGTGGATCAGAGGGCGGGCTCTGAAGCCACACTACCTGCACCTTAATAGCCATGTGACTATGGAGAAATTACTGAACTGCTCTCTCTCCTAATCTGTGATGTTGCAGGGACTAAATGAATTAATAAATGTAAAGCTCTTAGAACAGTGCTTGGCTCCTGGTAAGAGTTAAATGAATGCTCTTATTATTGTTATTATAGTTATTATGAGTCATTTGTAATCACAGGCTTAGGACTTTCAAATTTAAGTCACTTCCTTTTATTTAATTTTGGTAATTTCAGAGTAGTTGAAATGTTGATGTTTCAATGTTCTTATTAAAATAAAATGTTCCTCTTCTACTCAAATAATGCAGGAACTCTCATTCATTGTTGGTGGGGAATGTCACTTTGGGGTATACTCATTTTGGAAAATGGCTTGGCAGTTTTTTTTAAATGTTAAATATGATGTTTACTTAATAGGAATATTCCAGAGTCAGTTTCTTAGTTTTGACAAATGTACCATGGAATTCCTTTTTTTTTTTTTTTGAGACAGAGTCTCCCTCTGTCATCCAGGCTAGAGTGCAGTGGCTCGATCTCTGCTCACTGCAACCTCTGCCTCCTGGGTACAAGCGATTCTCCTGCCTCAGCCTCCTGAGTAGCTGGGATTACAGGTGCGCACCGCCACACCCGGCTAATTTTTTTTTGTATTTTCAGTAGAGATGGGGTTTCAGCATGTTGGTCCAGCTGGTCTCAAACTCCTGACCTCGTGATCCACCCACCTCGGCCTCCCAAAGTGCTGGGATTACAGGCATGAGCCACCATGCCTGGCCTGTACCATGGAATTCTAAGATGTTAACAACAGGACAAACTGGGTAAGGGGTACACCAGTATGACCCATACTATGTTTATAACTTTTCTAAAAATATAAAATTGTTCCAAAATAAAAAAAGTTATTAAAAAATAATTTTTAGTTTGGGTGTGGTGGCTCACGCCTGTAATCCCAGCACTTTGGGAGGCCGAAGTGGGTGGATCACCTGAGGTGAGGAGTTTGAGACCAACCTGACCAACATGGAGAAACCCCGTCTCTACTAAAACTACAAAAATTAGCTGGGCATGGTGGCGCATGCCTGTAATCCCGGCTACCCGGGAGGCTGAGGCAGAAGAATCTCTTGAACCCAGGAGGCGGAGGTTGCAGTGCGCTGAGATGGTGCCACTGACTCCAGCCTGAGCGACAAGAGCGAAAATCCATCTCAAAAAAAAAAAATTTTTAATTAAAGAAACAGGACTTCTACTTTCAGTCAGGATGAATAACAGCAATGGAGTAAATGGGATTTGCCCAACTGTTCTAAACAACAAGAAAAACAGATGAAATACAGTCACGTGCCACTTAATGACTGGGATATGTTCTAAGAAATGTGTCGTTAGGTGATTTCCTTGTTGTGCAAACATCATAGGGTGTTCTTACACAAACCTAGATGGTATAGCCTACCACACACCTAGGTTACAAGGTGTAGTTGCTCTTAGGCTACAAATCTGGACAGTACTTTATTGTATTGAATACTGTAGACAACTGTAACACAATCGGACAACTGACACACGATGTATTTGTGTATCTAAACATATGTAAACATAGAAAAGGTACAGTAAAAACACAGTATTATAATCTTATGAGACCACCATTACATATGTGGCCTGTCATTGACATCATTATGCTGTGCATGACTGTACATGAAACAATTATTTTCAGATATTAACAAAGGCAACTAAGACTACATTCCCTAAGAGAAAGGAAGTAAGCCACACAATCTCCCTAGCTTTCACCCTAGGGGCAAATTCTGGACTATAGAACAGGAAGGAAATCCCAAAGTATAGAAGTCTTACTGAGTTATGGAGACACATATCAGAGTTCAGAGAACCTGAGGCAACTGGAAGTTGTGGGGTAAAGGTCTGAAGAAGAGAGAGCTACTGCTACAAAAACAAAAACAAAAACAAAAACAAAACAAAACAAAACAAAACACCTCCAAAAATTTACATAAGGAATCCCTTGGCCTCAGTCATAGCTGAATTCTAGAACAAACACAAATAAGAAAAACTCTAGCAGGATACAGTGGGTCATGGGTCATACCTGTAACCCTAGCTACTTGGGAGGCTGAAGCAGGAGGATCACTTGAGGACAAGAATTCAAGACCAGCCTGAGCAATATAATGAGACCCCCATCTCAAAAAATAATAGAAGAAAAATAAAAGGTACTCCACGCAAAAAGCAGCTGAAAATCAATCAGCTGAACAGTCTGCAAAGCTCACACAGGATTGAGAGACATTCAAGTTCTGAGCAAGTGTGCCAAATCCTTGTTGATCATTTGAGGTATTCAAGAGAGATCCTGGAAAGCTCATGCTTTAGTAATAGGGCTAACCTAACCACCTATCCTAACAAAGTATAAAAATAAGCCATAAAAGGATCAAAATAAACTGCAAATAGCTGCATGCCAGAAAAAAGGGACACAATAAAATTTAGACTCTCAAAAATGCAAACTTTATAAGGTCCATCCAATCAAAAAGTATTAGACATGCCAAGAATCAGGAAAATATGACCCATAACCAGGAGAAAAATCAGTCAGTACAAATAGAACCAGTATGACACAGATGACAGAATTAGCAAACAGGACATTAAAATAGCTACAATAACTATATTCAGCTATTTAAATGAAAATATGAACATTATAAGAACTGTAAGATATAAAGAAAAATAAACAGAACTTCCAAATATCATAAATACAGTAACAGGCTGGGCACAGTGGCTCACTCCCATAATCCCAGAGCTTTGGGAGGCTGAGGCAGGAGGATCACTTGAGCCCAGGAGTTTGATGTTACAGTGAGCCATGATTGCATCACAACACTTCAGTGTAACTCCTGGGTGACAATGTAAGACCCTGTCTCAAAAACACACACAGAAAGCCAGCCTGTGCAACACAGCAAATCCCCATGTCTATGAAAAAATTTAAAATTTAGCTGGGCATGGTGGTGCATGCCTGTACTTCTAGCTACTTGGGAAGCTGAGATGGGAGGATCCCTTCAGCCCAGGAGTTCAAGGCTGCAATGAGCTAGGATATAGCCACTGCACTCCAGCCTGGGCGACAGAGCAAGACCCTGTCCCTTAAAATACAGTAACCAAAGAGAAAACTTCACTGAGTGGGATTAGTATAGTACATTAGACACTAAAGAAGAAAATATTACTGACTTTTAACACAGAACATACAATTTGTCCAAACTGAAGCACATAGGGAATAAAAGTCTGAAAAGGAAATGAAAAGTCTTAGTGACTACGAGACAGTATTAAACAGTCTAACAAACACGTAAGAGTTCCACAAGCAGGGGCCAGGAACAGGGTATATAAATAAATATCTGAAAAAACAATGTCAAAAGTTTTCCAAATTTGATAAAAACTGTTAAGACACAACCCCAAGAAGCCCCATGAACCTCAAAGGTAAGAAAGAAGAAAACTACAACAAGATATACCTAAATCAAACCCTTAAAATTAGTGTAAAAAATGAAAACCCTTCAAAGTAGCCCAAGGGAGAAAAAGACACATACACACAAAGGAACAAATATAACAACTGTAGATGTTTCTTCAGAAACCATGCACGCCAGGGAATAATGAATATCATGAACGTGCTGATAACAAAAAAAAAAAATGGTCACTAAGAATTCTAATCCCAGAAAAAAATTTTAAAAATATAGGTGATAAATGTAGAATAAAAAACTGTAAGACTTTGGGGTGGGGGCGGGGAAAAGAGAAAGTCTTTGGGACCTAGGGCTAGACAGAGAGTTTTTAGACTTGCCATCAAAAGCAGGACACATCAAAGCAAAAAATGATAAACTGGACCTCATCAAAATGTAAAACTTTTGCTCTGCAAAAGAACATAGAGGATGAAAACACAAGCTATACACTGGGAGAGAATATTTGTAAACAACATATAGAACAGAAAACTAGTTTACAAAGAACTCTTAAAACTCAGAAATTAAAAAAAATACAATCAGAAGATGAGCAATAGACATGGACAGGCATTTCACCAAAAAAAGATGCCAATGACAAATAAGTATACAAAAGGATGTTCAATATCATTAGTCATTCTAGAAATACAAATGGAAATTCCAATGTCATAAAAACCACATATCTATCCAAATGACTAAAATAACAAAGACAACACCAAATGCTGGTAAGATGTGCAGACGCTGGAACAATCACACATTGCCAGGGGAAATGTAAAATGGGACAGCTAATCTGGTAAACCGGCAGTTTTTTACAAAACTAAAAATTTTGAGCAACAGTGGTAGAGTAAGAACCTCCAAAAATTCTCTTCCATAAAAACAATGAGAAACTGTCAGAAATGTCCAAATGCTACATATTGAGAACTCCGGAAATGAACCTAAGGCTCACCGTAATACAGGGAGAATTTATTCAAGAAAAAAATGACTGAACGTCAGTAAGAACGGTGGGTTGTAGGCTTCATGGTATTTTCGCTTGCTCTAGTCCTAACCCCACTCTCCTGCTCTGCAGAAGCCTGAAAAACCAACAGTTCACAATCAAAGAGAAAAGCAGTAGCAAGGGGGTAGGACCACGTTAGAGTGCCTTCAAAGCTTCCTTCTCAGAGAACTGTCAAAGATTTGTCTCAAGGTTCCCTGGAAGACCCAGTTGCAAGGCTGTCTTTATTCCGTCTGAGTAGCAGATTGCCCAGGGCAAAAACCACTGTAAACTGAAACAAATTACAGGCAATTGTTTAACTTCACAGCTGCTTGAAACAGTTGTAACAAACAACTGACAAACCACAAACTGTAAAAGGAAAAGCTTTCAAAATGTGGAAACCACACAAATGTCTATCAACTGATGAACAGATAAACAAAAAGTCATGTATCTATTCAATGGAATATTATTCAGCCATAAAAAGGAATTAATTCTGATACCTGCTACAACATGAATAAACCTTGAAAACATTATGCTATGTTAATGCAGCCAGATACAAAAGGTCACATATTGTCTCATTCCACTAATATAAAACATCCAGAAAAAGGTGTATCCATAGAGACAGAAAGTACATTAGTGATTACCAGGGATTGTGGGAAAGTGTATACTCTCTCCTGCTCTTTGGCTTGCTTGCTCTGATGGAAGACAGTTGCTATGTTGTGAACTATCCTACAGAAAGGCCAAATGGCAAGGAAATGAGGGAAGTGCTCTAGCCAACATCAAGCAAGAAATGGAGTCCTTCAGTTCAACAGCCTACAAGGAATTGAACCTGACAACAACCACGTGAATAGAGGAAGATCCTTCTTCAGTTAAATCTTCAGATGAGACTGCAGTCCTGGCCAACAACCTTGACTGCAGCTTCGTAAGAGACCTGGAGGCAAAGGCACCCAGCTAAGTCAGGCACAGATTCTGGGGCCTCAGAAAATACAAGACATTGAATGTTTATTCTTTTAAATCACTACATTTGGGGGTAAGTTGTTAAGCAGCAATAGATAATTAAAAAGGTGAATATTTGCTTAACACTATAGACTACACACACTTTAACTGTAAAGCCAGCATCTTTCTTAATGGGGAAACCCTAGAGGCATTCCCAGCAAGGTCAGAAAGACGACAAGGGACCAGGCACAGTGGCTCACGCCTGTAATCCCAGCACTTTGGGAGGCCAAGGCAGGTGGATCACAAGGTCAGGAGTTTGAAGCCAGCCTGGCCAAGATGGTGAAACCCCATCTCTACTAAAAATACAAAAATTAGCCAGGCGTGGTGGCAGATGCCTGTAATCCCAGCTACTAGGAGGCTGAGGCAGGAGAATTGCTTGAACCTGGGAGGCAGAGGTTGCAGTGAGCCAAGATTGTGCCACTGCACTCCAGCCTGGGTGACAAGAGTGAAATTCGGTCTTAAAAAAATTTTTTTTTAAAAAGAAAGAAGACAAGGATGTCCACTCTCTCCAGGACACTTTCACATTGTCTAGAGGAACTAGCCAACGCAATAAGACTAAAGAAAGTAATTAAAGGGATAACAGCTGGAAAAGAAGAAGTAACACTATCTGTATTTTCCAACATAAGAGTATACCTGGAAAACTCTATAGAGAATCTATCATGAAAACTAATTGAAACAATAAAGATTTCGGCAAGATACCAGGATATAAAGTTAACACGCAAAAATCAATATTGTTCATATATACAAAACACAACCAGTTAGAAGATATAACATGACAAAATTCATTTATGATATTAAAAAAGATTAAATACTTAGTAACAGACTTTAGAAATCTTCAAAACCTATTTTAAAGAAAACTATAAAGTACCTAAAGGATGCAAAAGTAGACTAAAAAGATGGACAGACATCTTTGTTCCTAGAAATACATACTTAAGTATTTAGAGACAAAGAAAAAGCCATGATGTGCATAACTCTCAAAAGCTTCAGAAAATAATAAATACACATATACATACATACAAAAGGATGAAAGCAAAAACTTGATAAAGCAAGTTTTGGGGTCAAACACCACAAAAAATGTTTAAATCAATCTAATCAAGAGGAAATAATACAGTAAATTCAGACATCTACTTTTAAAAGACATTATTTTTGAAAACTTGCATAATTTAAACATGAACTGTGTATTAAATTATATTGAATATTACTTTCCTTAGGTGTGATAATGACATTATGTCTGTAATTTACTTTCAAATCATTCAGCTTGGGGGAGGGGGCAGAGGGGTAGGAGACAGGTAGAAAAAGGAAAGAGAAAGCAAATGTTGCAAAGTGTCAAAATTGGTTAAATTTAGGTGAAGGGTTTACGGGTGTTCTTTCTATGTTTTCAACTTTCTTATTAGTTTGAAATTTTTTCAAAATGAAAGGATGGGACAAAGGAAATGACAGAAAAGATGGGAGTATAAGGCTAGCTTTCCTTCGTTGACCTCTTGAAAATCGTGCCAAATAACAAAGAGTACAAGAAATAGCAATGCAAACCCTCCTGCAAACATTAAGAGGTAGCTAAGGAGAGAGAGAAATATAAGATATCTACATTTGTCTTCCTTAGTGTTAAGTTAACAGATAATTAACACTGGTGCATTAAAAAAACAAAGGTGTAAACATAGTATTTAGCATTTGAAGGTAATCATAAAAAGAACTAAAACAAATGAAGCGTGAAGGATGCAGGAAAAGAGACTTTTACTGTACATTTTAAACATTTTATACCAAGTATCACATGTAGTAGTAGTAACAACAATAATAGATTTTCCCAATTACACGGACTATCCAGAAAGATTCTGTGACAGAAGACACTATACCCAGAGAAAAGGCATTTCTCATCATCTTCACTACCTTGAAGTGAAATATTTAAAATATAATTTTAAATGGTTAAATACTTTGAAATACTATTGGGTTTAGTAGAACCACAGGTCTACCTACATGAGTACCATGATCATGATACCAAAAAATAACAAATTAATACATTAAGATGACATATCCTATTATTTCAAACAACTTAGAATTATTTTCATTCTTGTTTTTAAAAAATTTGAATAAACAGACTCACAGTTCCACAAGGTTTGGAAGCTTCTGAGCAAGGTTTTCTGGCTGAAAATTAAAAACTCAGAATTAAATTTTATTTTTGAAAAATGTCTAAACATTTCTAATTTGTTTAAATACAAAGTACTACCTTTTTGAGGTGTGTAAATTTTGAGAAAATGTGAAAATAATTAATCAGCAGGTCTGGGTTTTATTCTTACAGAGACCATACTACAATTTAAATTTATAAATTCGAACATTAAAAAACAATGTCCCTTAGAGCAGCGGTCCCCAACATTTTTGCCTCCAGGGACTGGTTTCATGGAAGACAAATTTTCCACAGACAAGGTTGTGGGGGTGGTTTGGGGATGATTCAAGCGCATTACATTTATTTTGCACTTTATTTCTATTATTATTACATTGTAATACATAATGAAATAATTATACAACTCACCATAATGAAGAATCAGTGGGAACCCTGAGCTTGTTTTCCTGCAACTAGACGGTCCCATCTGGGGGTGATGTGAGACTGTGACAGATCGTCAGGCACTAGATTCTCATAACAAGTGCACAACCTAGATCCCTCACATGTGCAGTTCTCAATAGGGTTTGTGCTATGAGAATCTAATGCTGCTGCTGATGGGACAGGAGGTGGCATTCAAGCGGTAATGCAAGTCACAAGGAGTGGCTATAAATACAGATGAAGCTTCGCTTGCTTGCCTGCCACTCACCTCCTGCTGTGTAGCCCCGTTCCTAACAGGTACCAGGTCTGTGGCCCAGGGATTGGGGACCCCTGCCTTAGAGAAACCACAAACCTTATAATCCATGGTCATGGAAGAAATAAAAATGTGCTTCACAGACACAGAGAGAGGGAAGAACCAGAAACTGGAATGATGTAACTGGAAGCTGAGGAACACCGAAGGTTGCTGGCCACTCCCAGCAAGGAGAAACGCAAAGAGCACGTGCTCCCTCAGAGCCCTGAGAAGGAACCAATCCAAATCACACCTTGATTGTGGACTCCCTGCCTCAAGAACTGTCAGAGAATACATTTTTGTTGTTTTAAGTTACCCAGTTTTTGATAATTTGTCACGGCAGCCCTGAAAAACTAATATATCCTCCAAATTCCCAAATCATGCTCCTCAAGAGAAAGTAAGGGAAATCTGCAGGGCCCCCAGGTACAAGACCTGACTAAGCTCCAAATGAACAGGGGAAGCTGGAGCTCATGTGGTCCAAGGGAGTGTCAGACCTGGCCACAGGTCCAGACATCAGAGTAGAGGGCCAGGAAATTGGCCATTGGCAGGAGAGAGAAAGGCAGACAAACCTAGGTCCTTTACCCAGAAAACGTCAGAGCCCTGAAAGGGCTGGCCTTTCCATGAAAAGAATCCTAGAACAAAAGTCTACTCACAGGTTGAAAGCAGGCTTCTCTCTGCTGGAGGTACTGGGTAGCGGAGAAAGCCTCCTGTAAATAACTGAAAGCCAGTCTGCATATGCACACACACAAGTATATAGGCATATATATACATATAATCTCTCTCTCTCTCTGTCTCACACACACACACACACACACACACACACACACACAGGGGGTTCAAATTTACACATACGAAAAGAAAGAGTCGAAAGGCTGAAGGAGCACACTGAGTCAAAACTAATTTTTTTTTCATTACATTCAAGCTACTATAGGGTAAACTGTGTATCAATAATAATGAATCAGGAATGGCTTTTTAGAAGACATTAGGTCTGACCCGAGTTCCAAAAGACATAAATTATAAGAGGATGACACGGAATGGAGAGGAGAGTAGTTCTGTATAGCTTTCTAAGCACAAGAAGCAACATATGAAAAGCCAAAAGAGAACAAGTACAATTGGGAAACTGCAAATACAATCCATTCGGCTATCTACATAACAGCACTCCTGAAGAAATCTTACATTTTCAAAAATCCTGTTAGAAAAACAATCACGTCAATAGAAAAACTAACGTGTTAGGTACTAGAAAGCTGACTATTTTAAATAACCAAGAAATTTTTCATAAACTTGAATTTTTAAAAATAAGCGTGTGTCTTTTATAATTGAAAAAATTAAAATTGAATTTTAAGATCTGCTGTGTGCAGCATAAGCTGTTATACAATTGATTAATCAATTATATACAATTTGAGATCTAAATACTCACTAAGACAAATGACATTAGTTTGGTATGTCTGGGCCATTAGGTATGAAGATGTAAGATTTTACAGAGAATGGCAAGGAACAGAACACTAAAGGCTTATATTTTATACTAAGGACTAGCTTTTAAAAAATCCTGAACACAATGGAAAATTACTGGTTTATTTTAAACCAGAAAATGTCATTATTAATGTCATACTGGCACACTGATGTATTTAAATACTTAGCAACAGTATCACAAACTGCTTATATATACATATCCTTCCCTTTTGTGATAACCAAGTATCACTGAATATGAATATTGTTATGAAGTCAAGGAAACATTTTTGAATACTCACTCTTGACAGTACCATTTGTATTTCATTTTCAAATGCTGAAAGCTGTGATCTTTTGCCCCATATTTCTATACTGATATATGCAACAAGATCCATCAAAACTAGTCATTTCTCAGATGTTCCTTGTGGATCCGTCTAAATCCCTGGAATGTTTTGTTTTTATTATCAGTATCTCCCTTGAGAATATACGCTTCCGTTTATGGGCATACATACAAAGCATCCTAGAAAAACCAGGGAACCAGTGGGTGGAGGGCCTTAATTATAGCTGTTCCTATAAAAAGGAAAGATTTGTCCAAAAAGAAATGCTGTTTGACTGTTAGACCTTCACCTAGTTTCATCTGCTAATACCAATACTATATCCAGCTAATTCACACACTCCACGGTCATTCTTTCTGGATGTCTACTTGGCTCCATCAAATAGCATTCTAATCTTTCCATGACAAACTAGTTAGTTCTTTTGAGCTGTAGCTCTACACACAATTAAGCACTGAAATAATGCTTCTGCTGCCAATAGAGCATCTCTATGTCTTTATTAACAAGTAGATACATTGTGTTTTTATTTAAAAATAAGCACATTCACTTTGAGAAAATTGCAGTTCATTAGAATAACGCCTTAAAACACACAGACACGGCCAGGCACGGTGGCTCACGCCTGTAATCTCAGCACTTTGGGAAGCCGAGGCGGGCAGATCACGAGGTCAGGAGATCAAGACCATCCTGTCTAACACGGTGAAACCCTGTCTCTACTAAAAAATACAAAAAATTAGCCGGGCGTGGTGGTGAGTGCCTGTAGTCCCAGCTACTCAGGAGGCTGAGGCAGGAGAATGGCCTGAACCCGGGAGGCGGAGCTTGCAGTGAGCCGAGATCGCGCCACTGCACTCCAGCCTGGGTGACAGAGTGAGACTCCGTCTCAAAAAACAAAAACAAACAAACAAAAAACACACCACACACTTAGGAATAGATGCCCAAAACTCCTGGCAAGTAATCAGCCCTTGCACAGGCTGTGACTGACACCTACTGGTGTTCCATAGTATCACTCTCTGTTTTCTAATGCAATATTTTTAGCAATGTAGCTGAGAAATGTTATACGTTTTAATTTTTATACTTCTATAATTTAGGTACAGCATGTAAGAGACTAGACAACTAGAAATTAATGTCAGAATTTTTGTTACTTTGTGGGTAACTAAGCTCTAATGTTGGATTACGGGAGCCACACAAACTAGTGTATCCTAATCCATAGGATTTACAAGCTATGAAGTTTTTTAATGTTTTTAAATTTAAAATCCTGATAAAAGCAATAGTCTTAAAGTGCTTCTCAAATCTATTATTACCTTCTTTTTTCACAATTTGAAACAGAAAAGTTTATCAGATAAACATAACATGTACTCAAATACCTCCTACTAAATTACCTAGAAATTGTTTCTCTAAATCAAGCCAAGGATTCTCTTCATTAAATCTCATTTACATTATTATCTAGCTAAACAACTTTTCTTTACAATAATGAAAAAGTAAACTTCAGCAAGCACAGTTAGTATAAAACTTACCCCAACTTCTGAATCAATGATGCTTTACCATATCCTTTTAGACTCCACTTAAATGGGAATGTTTTAAAATTTTTTAACTTGGAACAAATACGTCAAATATTTTGCAAACACCACCATGTTCAATAGTATTTTCTGGTGGGCACTGTGGATTACCTACTTTCTTTCCTTCTCTTTCCGAACACCTGCTAGGACTGCACATCTTTCATCAAGCTGGCCATGGCTAAGTGACTAGCTTGGTCAGTGAAATTAAGCCAAAGAGGAAGCCTTGACAAGATTGAGTGCAAAAGACCTCACCCCTTCCACAGTGACCACCAGACGGTGGACGTTTTGTCAGCTTCATTCCTGAGCAGAGGCTCCAGGCTCTGAGAGACTAGTACAGTGTAGACAAGAAATATGTGTGCTGTTACAAGCCACCAGGACTCAGGGTTTGGCAAAACCTGCTCCATCCTGGCTTCTAACAACACATTTCAAAGAAGTCACAGATTAAATGCATTTGGGTTGTTATACAAGCTATAAAAAGTAGAAGAAAGCAGAATGAATTTGGACCACTATCTCATACCATATACAAAAATTAACTCAAAATGGATCAACAACTTAAATTTAAGAGCTAAAACCACACTTCATAGAAGAAAACATAGGAGTAAATCTCCATAATCTTAGATTTGGCAATGAATTCATAGCTATTACATCAAAAGCATGAGCAGCAACAGAAAAAATAGATATACTGGCCAGGTGCAGTGGCTCAAGCCTGTAATCTCAACATTTTGGGAGGCCAAAGTGGGTGGATCATTTGAAGTCAAGAGTTCGAGACCAGCCTGACCAACATGGTCAAACCTCATCTCTACTAAAAATACAAAAAAATTAGCCGGGCGTGGTGGCATGCGCCTATAGTACCAGCTACTCTGGAGGCTGAGGCAAGAGAATCCCTTGAACCCAGGACAGGGAGGTTGCAGTGAGCTGAGATCACGCCACTGTACTCCAGCTTGGGCAACAGAGTGAGACTCCATCTCTAAATAAATAAATAAATCAAAGAAAAATAGGGCTGGATGCGGTGGCTCATGCCTGTAATCCCAGCACTTTGAGAGGCTGAGGCAAGTGGATCATGAGGTCAAGGGATGGAGACCATCCTGGCCAACATGGTGAAACCCCATGTCTACTAAAAATATAAAAATTAGCTGGGCATGGTGGCACACACCTGTAGTCCTAGCTATTTGGGAGGCTGAGGCAGGAGAATCGCTTGAACCCAGGAGGCAGAGGTTGCAGTGAGCCAAGATGGTGCCACTGCACTCCAGGCAATAGAGTGAGACTCAGCTCAAAAAAAAAAAAAATAGATACACTGGTTGTCATCAAAATGTAAAAACTTGTGTGTATTACAGGCCACTACAAGAAAATAAAAAACACAACCTACAGAATGGGAGAAAATACTTACAAATCATATATCTGGCAAAGGTCTAGCATCCAGACTGTAAAAAGAACCCTTGCAATTCAACCACAAAACAACAACTCAATTAAAAAATGGGCAAAGGATCTGAACAGACATTTCTCCCAAGAAGATATGCAAATGACCAACGAGCACATGTAAAGATGCTCAACATCATTAGCATTAGGGAAATGCAAATCAAAACTACAATAAGGTGACACTTCATACCCACTATGACAGCTGTAACACTAACAAAAAAAGAAAAGTAACAAGTGTTGGCAAGAATGTGGAGAAACTGGAGCCATTGTGCATTGCTGGCGGTAATGTAAAATGGCTCAGCCACTTTTTGGCGGCTCCTCAAAAGTTAAGCATAAAATTACCATATGACCCTGTAATTCCTCTTATTTATATACCCAAAAGAACTGAAAACAGGTCCTTCAACATGTCCATTCATGTTCATAGCAGCACTATTCACAATAGCTAAAAAGTGGAAATAGCCCAAATGTCCATTAGTAGATGAATGGGTAAACAAATGGTGGTATAGCCATACAATGGAATCCCTATGGAATCACACACACAAAAAAAGAAGTACTGATATATGCTAAAACTTGGATAAACCTTGGAAACATTTTGCTAAGTGAAAGAAGCCAGATACACAAAGTTTCATATTTTGTGATCCCATTTATATAAAATATCTAGAGTTAACCCAGAGAGAAAACAGATTGCTGGTTACCAGGGCTGGGTGTGGGAGCTGAGGGTGGGGGCGGGGCAATGGGGAGGAACTGCTTAATGGGTGAGGGGTTTTACTCTGGAGTGAACGAAATGTTTGGAACTAGACAGAGGTGGCTGCATCCACGGTGAATGTACTGAATCCTATTGTCATTTCAATAGGATTAATTTTATGTTATGTCAGTTTCACCCCAATAAATTAGTTTTTGTTTTTAAAAAGCTAATGAAGTCTTGGCACTGAAGGAATAAAAAGTACTTCATTCACAAACTACCACAACACACTTAACAAGCTTTTTAGTTGAATCAATAAGTTGATGTCATTGCTTCTGAGCAGGTACACGACATGAGTTAAATACCACGTGTCCAGATTTTTTAAAACTGTGGTAGACCTCTTTTCAACTTGTCCATTCCTTCTCCAGTATTTCCCTCCATTTTTATATATGTCATAGAGCAATATTTATCAACAGAGGAATCAGAAACCCTAGCAGGCTAATGGTACAGAATGAGGGAACCAGCATTCTTTCTTCTTCCCCAGTAGCATAAATGCCTTCAGGGTCCTAGTTACCATTACCTTTGTCTCTTGACTCACTTCATAATAATTACTCATTTTCCTTTGTTTCTCTCTCTGCCATGATGGAAACATTATCTGTGTTGTCCAATATGGCAGACACTAGCCACATGTGGCTATGAAGCACTTAAAATGTGGCTATGTGATGGAGGAACTGAATTTTTAATATTATTTTACTTTAATTTAAATGTTAAGGCCAGGCATGGTGGCTCATGCCTGTAATCCTAACACTTTGGGAGGCTGAGGGAGGTGGATTACCTGAGGTCAGGAGTTCAAGACCAGCCCGGCCAACATGGTGAAACCCGTCTCTACTAAAAACACAAAAATTAGCCAGGCGTGATGGCGGGTGCCTGTAATCCCAGCTACTCGGGAGGATGAGGCAGGAGAATCACTTGAACCTGAGAGGCAGAGGTTGCAGTGAGCTGAGTTCGTGCCACTGCACTCCAGCCTGGGTGAAAACTCTGTCTCCAAAAAAAAAAAAAGTTAATAGCACATGTGGCTGGTAAAGTGTGCAGAATTCATACCTTCATATTCACTACTGATTTTTCACTTAAACTCAGCTCTTTCAAATGTAAAACATGAAGAATAACTACTTAACTGTAAGAATGATAAAGGTTTTAGATTATTTTTCTTAGAAATAAATGAAAGTATTTGCTTAGCATTTGTAGAAATTAAAATTGTCATCTTAAGAAATGTAAATGAAAATATTTTAAGTATCTTCAAATCTGCAAATGTTTTCTGGCAAAAAATGTAAAACAAACATCAAGACTGATATTTTTAACTTAGCAAAAACTTACAGAAATTTCTGTTGTTTCAGCAAAAAAAAAAAAAAAAAAAAAAAACTTACAGAATGAGCTCAAAATAAAAAAAACTATACATCCAGTACATTTACAAAAATACAATGTTTCTGAATTTGATAGAAATTTGATTGCCAAGAAAAGATTTTTCAAAAGAAAAAACAGGCATTAAAAATTGCTGAAATGCCTCTTGAAGTGTTTATCTTAACAATATTTGTTAAAACTGAAAGTTATATAAATGTCGGAAACAAGGGTTGGAGGTTACAAGCATCAAGTGTCTTCTCCAGCTTTTTATTTTTAAAAAAACCTATTTAATAAACATGCCATAAGTATGATTTTATAAATGAAATTTTCAAAGCAATATAAAAATACACACAAAAATAGAATACCAAACACATTCCCATTAAGCCAGATCAATGATTTAAGATTACACCTAGCTTGAACAATTCTGTAAGTTTATGACATAACTGTTTGGTTCTGCGGGGGTGGGGTGGGGAGCATGTTCCAAGATCCGTGTACAAGTGCCTTACTTACATAACGTATGTATTTGTTGACTGATTCGATGGGACTAACAGTTAGGCACTGGTGTCTCACTTCTAGTACACAGGTGCCTCATTAAAGTGAATGCCTGAAAAATGAATTTAAACTTGTGGAAACATACATACACCAATGGTTTTGAGTCTTTTGCTTGCAAATAACACCCTTCGAGTACACAAGATAATGGTCTGTTCTAAGGAAAAGACCCCTAGCCCTGCCACCTCTTTCTAAACTGTCCCCCTCCTAACTCCCTAGGCAGAAACTACAAATTACAGGGTATATGCTAAGTCAGGTTCCCTACATTTCATTTAAAAAGCAAAGAATGATACATGTTTAAAAATATTTCTATTAAGCTAGACTTTTATTCACAGGAAAACTCAGACACAGACTTTACAAAAATTAACTGGGAAAATTCACTTAACATGCAGCACTTCATTTCTCCACAGTCAATAAACGTGGTTAAATTTTAACGACATGGTGGTGCTAGGCTAGGAAGAGGTTATCAATAAATATCTACAGAATTAAAATGAAGCAAAACTAACTGGACCACAAATTAGGAGACCTTATTTTTGCACTGAAAAGTGACTTTAGAACCAGCCATTATCCTCTTCTTAGTTTCCTCAAAAAGAAAAATTGTCTAAATTATAAATAAAGCTTCTAGCTTTAAAATCCTATGACTCCATAAATAGAGTTAAGTTATGGAACAGACGTTCATTTTCCTGAAAAATGAAAGTCATTATGACATGTGAGAGGCTTGAGTTTCTTAATTATTTGACAAGGAATCACCGTTTCACATTACTGACAAGGAATCAGTAACAATGACAGAAAAGCTTCTAAATCTGAAAATTCAACAGGAAAAGAAGCTGTTGTAACAAAACTTAATTTTCAGGCACATGTGTATTATGAAGACAGGATAAATGTGCAATGGCTGTTTTCCAGAACTGTACCACATTTACTTACAAACACTAAAACACTAACAGACCATTAGAATGCTTTACTATTTGATATACTCACATATTTCCACATAGTCAATTTAAGAAACAGAGATGCTTTTATACAGAGCTAGCTCAAGAACAGTGCAATCATGGCGATTATGGAGGCCCTGCACCCTAGCAGCAGTTCAAGCTGCAAGGATCTAACAGACTGGAGAAAAACAGGAAGTCCTTGCTCTGGAATTCAAAATGAACCAAACTAATAACAAAACTTAATTCCCGCTCCCGGTTTCTCCTACCGCACTTGGCTGTATGATGCTCTTTTAGGCCATCTCCTTAACTTACTGTTTTTCCCCTCAAGGTGTTCTGATCCTTATTTGATCCAGATCCTACTATTACCAAATTCAAGGAGGGGGTGGCGGATATAGTTGTGTGACTTTCCTAGCCATCAACCTCTCTCACCCTCACCTAACCACCGGCTAAGAGAGTCATCTATGTCAATATGGCATAAACATATGCATCGCTGTAAATCAAAATATTTAGACTAGCTGATTAGAAAGCTTGATAAAAACTTAGTGGTACTATATTCTAACCATCTTATTTTAACTGACTCCAAATTATAAAAATATTTACTGAAAGTAATATAAACCAAACTTACTAGTAGAGTTTTCCCTTTTCCTATAAACACTTAAGTAAGGCTGTTTCTTTCAGCCTCCACCCCTACCCTCATACTCTCCACCCATCTCCAACTATAATCACTATTCGGTTTGATGTATGTTTTATGACTTAGTTTACTTGTCTATAAAATAAGGATCATAATAGTGCCTACAGCATAGGATTGTCCTGAGGATTAAATAATACATGTCATTTGCTTAAAACTGTTTGAGCACTTGGTAAAGACTCAAACAGTGCTAGCTGCTATCATATTTTAACAAATCCATTATTGATGAATATCGAGGTTTTAACAATTTTTCATCATATTCAATTTTGTGATGAACATTCTTGTTCACCAGAATTTTCTATTGGGTAGATTCTTGCAAGTGAAAATGCCGATTCAAACACATATCCATGTAGTTTTGCTAGATATGGCCCAACAACTCAACAAAAACATTAATTTCCATTAGGAGTATGTGACAGTATCTTCTCCTAACTGTCTCCAACACTGGGTATTAATTATCCTTAACACTAGGTGTTAATTTTTTTTTTTTTTTTTTTTTTTAGACAAGGTTTCACTATGTTGCCCAGGCTGGTCTCAAACTCCTGGGCTCACACGATCCTCTCATCTCAGCCAAGTAGCTGGTATGCCTCGATGCCTGGCTAGGTGTTCATCTTTGCCAATCTGATAGGCAAAAATTAGTGTTTTATCACTTCTTCTAAAAGTTGAACATCTTTTTACGTGTTTTTGCTATCTGTATTCTTTTCTCATTTGCCTGTTCATATTTGAAGCAGAAAGTCAGGAATGTTTTTCTCCTGGGCTAATAGGAAAGAAAGAACATCTGTGCCTCATTTCCCAGCCCAATTCAGGAACATGAGTGACAGATCTCTCTTTCCTTCACTAAGTGGAATATAATTTTTAAGTTAAATTATCTCTTGTTGCATAGATTAACTGCTTAATCAGGATCCATCTGCTCCTGTTGCTTAGCTATAAGCCAAACTCCCCTCTTTCATTAAAATTTGGATACCTCTTTTTTGTCCATTCATATTTATAAAATAAAATTAGCAAGTAGTGAGAGCTCTATCAGTAGTTGGGCAAGTTACTCTTTCATTTCCTCAGGAAGGCCAACTGTTACCATTAAGAAAAGAAGTTGACAGATTCATTAAGTGATTTTGCTTCCAGGTTGAGATTTTATGTTTTCCTCCAAGTCTCTTGTGGCCTTTTTTCTTGTAAATAAAGGAACTGAGGTCCAAAGAGGTTAAGCCACAGGACTTTGATCTCTTACCTCTCTTACCTCTCAGTCCTGAGTTTTGCTACCAAACCATGAAACACCCGCTTCCTGGGACTGCAGCCCTGAAATGCTTCCACTACTAATTTCCTCCCTTGAGGAACTTTAGAGTTTTAGAAAGGACTGATGATTGTTGCTTCCACGCTATATTCCTTCTCCTTCTTACAAAGACCACAGGGACCGATGCAGGGAAGGTTGTAAGGCTCTACCTCAGCCCCCTCCACCTTGCACACTGAGACCGTGTCATCATCAGAAACTTCTCCATGACCACAGTCTTTCTCTGCCACCAAAATGTCCCGTACCCCAGATGGCTTACTCAGTCGTGCCCAATACAGCAGTTCGTCAACATCAATGGGCACTTTGGCCCACCTCCATTCTCCGTATTCACTCTTCCTTTATTTGTCTCCAATCCAACTCAGATTTCATGTTATATCACTCTCTTGGCCAAATCCTAAACCTCCTTAGTCTCTCTCTACTTGTACTGCATCCACCTGGCAAAAACCTAAATCTGTATGAATGCCACAGTCTACCTTCTCCATCCCTCAGACAGCTGAGTACAGCAAGAGAAAGTTCCCTAAACGAGCAGAAGGTTCCACCATAAGCTTAGTCACCAACTGCTTGCTAAATAACACCCAACAATTCTATCTTTCTCTAGCCAAACTGCCATGTGTCTTCAAACCTGCCCTCTCCCCAAATGTTCATTCCCAAGCAGATGGTCTGACCTGGTAAAAGCATCAGACAAAAATTCTCTCAACTGCCTCTCTCTCCCTCAGTGCACATCTGTCTTTCCACCTGTTCTCCCTTTCTTTACTTTTACAAAGGAGGAAAGGATATATTCCTGAGGTCAATCCTTCCATGTGTACTCTGGAGCCCATTCTTAGGAAACTTGGACTTTTCATTATTCCCTTTTTCCAGAGGTTCAACTCCTCTCTAATGGGAATTTCCTATCAGCATTTACTCTGTCCTCTTAGAAAAGAGAAGAGAGGGGGGAAAAGGAAAGGGAAAAGAAAAGAAAAGGGAAGAATAGAAGAAAAATCTCCTTTGTTGTCAAATCCCCTCCCACTATGCCCATCCCATATCACAGCCAAACTTCAAAACCTATCTACCCATCTGTTTACTAGAGGCCCTCTCTGCTATCCCATCTATGTGGGGGTTTGCATAGAGAACATCAATACTCAAACAAAAGAAGAGCTGCTCCCGCTGAAGTGGAGATACACTATTGCTCGGTCCCCACCTCAGCATTGCTCAGTAAACCTAAGGTTCTGTGGAACTGTTAGATACAGCTAGGTTCCTCTTCAAACAGCTTGTCCAGTTCCCTTCTTCTTTATTCTCTAGTTCCAAGTTCCACCCCCCACTCCCCGCTTTTGCTGAGCCTTAACCTGTCTAAATATGCCTAGACATGCCACAGCCCTGTTCCACATTCCTTTCCTTATGTGGAAATAGGTTAGCTTTCTAGTCGCCTGTAGGTGACCACTTCCTCCTCTCCCTCTCTCCTCTATCATGCGCCTACCTTGTCTAAGAAAGTTTAAATGTTTAGCCAATCGGGACTAGTTTAGATTGTGTGGTCCAACCCCAGCTAATGGGGGAAAGACAAAGACACAGAATCTGTGTTGTTCTCCTTTGTTCTGTGTGTTCTCATGGTGGCTACGCCTATGAGCAGCACCCTTCTGCAGAAGAAAACTGGCCTTGCTGAGAAATTTTTTGAGTGTTCATTTTCTTTGTGGCCCTGAGCTCTTACTTCCAACAGAACCTATAAAACCACTGCTCAAGGCAAGCAGAACAGCTTTGTAGACTTGTCCCTCGAATGTTATGCCATTGAGTCTTAGTTCATTTTTTTTCCTTAAACTTGAAATTCCAACAAATGAAAATTCCATAAGAAGAAGAAGCTGTTCCATGATGTATCTATTGTCAGTGTCTTGGAGAGTGATGGGTACACAGTTAAGTACTCAACAAATACACACTGATTGAATGATGCGCTTCCTCCTAAGTGCCTGTCAAAGTCAGTCTTCGGTGTCATACAAATAGGATCTTATTTTTAAAACATTCTACAATGCTGCTACATAGAATGAAATTACATGTACTACACATGTTAAGCAGTAAGCCAGGCAGTGAAGGTACAGAACGCAAGACACAGTTCCTGCTCTTGAAAGCTCTCAGTCTGGAACTCTTATAATATGGTCCTTATGCAATTCTACTTTATATTCATTTATTTAATTCTACCACTGCATGTATACCTATCATGTGACAAACCCAGACCCTATATTACTTCTAATATCTATTTATCTTAAAACGATCACAAAGATCAGACTTAATTCCTAAATTGCATTTAAAATAATTATGGAAAAAGTATTTAAAACATTTTCTAAGGTAAATGATAGGAAGCAAAATCATGTTTCTTAACTACTTCTTTTTTTTTTTTTTTTTTGAGACAGGGTCTCACTTTGTCACCCAGGCTGGCGTGGAGTGGCGTGATGTTGGCTCACTGCAGCTTCAACCTGCTGGGCTCAAGCAATCCTCCCATCTCAGACCCTCCAAGTAGCTGGGACTACAGGCACACGCCACCACAACCAGTTGTTTTTTTTTTTTTTTGTATTTTTTATAAGACAGCATTTTGTGATGTTGCCCAGGCTGGTCTTGAACTCCTGAGCTCAAGTGATCCGCCTGCCTCAGCATCCCAAAGTGCTAGGATTATAGGCATAAGCCACTGCACCCGGCCCCCAAAACTACTTCTTTTTCACCTATCAGTTATATAACCAGATTTCAATACAAACCAGCTTATGTTTAAAAAGAAAGTTCTGGCCAGGCACAGGGGCTCACCATAATCTCAGCACTTTGGGAGGCTAAGGCAGGAGGATCACTTGAGCCCAGGAGTTTGAGACCAGCCTGGGCAACACAGCAAGACCCCATCTCTATAAAAAGTTGTAAAACTCAGCTGGGTATGGTGTGGTGGTGTGTGCTTGTAGTCCCAGCTGCTCAGGAAGCTGAGGCAGGAGGCTCACTTGAACTCAGGAGGTCACGGCTGCAGTGAGCCAGGATCATGCCACTGTACTCCAACCTGGGCAACACAGCAAGACCCTGTCTCAAAACAAAACAAAAAGTTTTAAGGTTTCTCAGCTATACAAATAAATGATAATCAAATATTGCTTTAAAAAAATTTTTTTTGAGACCGAGTCTCACTCTGTTGCCCAGGCTGGCGTGCAGTGGCACAATTGCAGCTCACTGCAACCTCCACCTTGCAGGTTCAAGTGATTCTCCTGCCTCAGCCTCCCGAGTAGCTGGGACTACAGACGCGCACCACCATGCCTAGCTAATTTTTGTATTTTTGGTAGAGATGGGGTTTCACCATGTTGGCCAGCCTGGTCTCAAACTCCTAGCTTCAAGTGATCTGCCCACCTTGGCCTCCCAAAATGCTGGGATTACAGGCATGAGCCACCATGCCTGGCCTAAAAGTATTCTGAATTATAAAACATGTCTACCCTTTAGACCAGCAATCCTACTTTTTAGGCTATCCTAAATATAAACATACACATACATACAAGAATGTACATATATCTATTGGCCTAGAGGTTAGTGGAATGAGAATATCATGAAATGAAAAAAGAGACTTCCAGAGAAATATGTATGATTTTTTGTTATTAAAAAGGAAAAATATAAATAAAATATATATGTAATTATATAAACACAAGCAAGGAGGTGGAAGGTGGTACAGTCTGAAGTTTGTGTTTCCCCAAATTCACACACTAAAATTCTAAACCCCAAGATGATGATGGTGTTAAAAGGTGGGACCAGCCGGGCACAGTGGCTCACGCCTGTAATCCTAGCACTTTGGGAGGCCAAGGTGGGTGGATCACCTGAGGTCAGGAGTTCAAGACTAGCCTGACCAACACGGAGAAACCCTGTCTCTACTAAAAATACAAAATTAGCCGGGCGTGGTGGTGCATGCCTGTAGTCCAAGCTACTCGGGAGGCTGAGGCAGGAGAATCACTTGAACCCGGGAGGCAGAGGTTGCCGTGAGCGGAGATAGAGCCATTGCACTCCCGCCTGGGCAACAAGAGTGAAACTCCATCTCAAAAAAAAATTAAAATTAAAATTAAGATTAAAATTAAAATTAAAAAAAGAGGTGGGACCTTTGGGAGGCAATTAGATTATGACAGCAGAGCCCTCATGAATGGAATTAGTGTCCTTTAAAAGAGGTCGGGGAGAGACCCTTGACCCCTTCCACCATGTGAGAACACAGCAAGAAGGCACCATCTGCGAACCCAGGAAGAGAGACCTCACCAGACACCGAATCTGCTAGCACCCTGATCTTGTACTTCCCCACCTCCAGAGCAGTTAAGAAATAAATTTGTTTATAAGCCACTGATTTTATGGTGTTTTGTTATGGCAGCATGAATGAACCAAAGCAGAAGGATACAATCCAACTATTAATGTTGGTTGCTTCACAAACTGGACAAAGAGAGGACTGCTTTCCAGATACGCCTCTATGTTGTTTGACATAAGGGCATATACTGGTTTTGTAATTGAAAAGTTCATTCTTTTAAATGTGCTAAAAGGCTTTTTCTTGTGCTTTAGTTCTAAACATGAGCATTCACCAAGTTCTGGACTTTTGTCATGCAATCGTCCTACAAATACAAGCCACTACACGGCTTTGAGCGACTGAGGGGCAAAAGGGAGAAGAGTAGAGGTTGAGTATTAGCGACAACTTCTCTTCTCAGCAACAGGTCTAACATGCTGAGGGGTAGGAGAGGAAAGGAGGAAAATGCTGAGAGAAGGCATTTAATACACACGCAAAAATGTTAACAGGAAACAAACAAAAAAAAAACAATGTTAAGAAACACAAAAACAACATGAAAATGGAAGTGACTGACAGATTCCCAAGCTTGTTTAAAATCCATTAGTAAAAGGCCAATTAAGCAATAACATATTCGAGATACTCTATATTTTCAACAATGTTTTCCCCAGTTTTGGGCAGTATTGCAGTTGTAAATAAAATTCCACATACTACTCTCCTTTAGGAACTATATTTTAACATCAGCAAACATTCCAAAAGCCCCAAGAATCACTACTAGTTTTCAGCACTCTAGGAAAAGTAATGTTTTACCTGTTTCCAAAAACTGTGCTGTAAGCTGTCATATATCTGATATAATCAGGCAATGGGTGGGCTTTGGATGACAGCTACTATTCCCACCATCCCCTCATATCTGTACAGCCTTTATAGTTTACCAAGTTCTTTGATATACATAAATCAAATATCGCAGCTAAGAGAAAACAAAGTAAAATACATACATCATTATAAACACATACAACCATTTAATCTTTGATGATTAAAAAGGTTGCAGAGAAATAAAATGTATTACCATAAGCTATTATAAAGAACAATTTACTGGACAGTAGATTCTCATTTTCATAAATAAAAAACCGAAGCTGAGAAACTACCACAAGACCAGAAGTTTAACTTTTGGTGGGGAGGAAATCTTTTTTATTTTTATACATGACAAGATTTTACATCAAGAACAGTCAGTTAAATAGTACAAATTTACATTCATGAGGTATGTTTAAAAAAAATCAACTAAAAAACCCACTTCTTCTTGTAACCCATAATCCCACATTTTACAGTGCAGGGGAGAAGGGGACTGGTGGGGGGCATCCAAAACAAGTCTCTCCCAAAAGAAATGACTTACATTTCACATTCCCTCTCCACACAGGATCCAAACGATGAGAGTATAATTTATAATTCATCTTTTTCAGCTGCAGATTCCTTTGCTGTTTCTTGTTCTTCTTCATCTGTTCCCACATCCGTTTCTTTGTCTTTGTCTTGCTCTTTGTCTTCTGTTGTCTCCTCAGGTTCTTCGTTGGGTTCCTCCACCTTTGCATCAGGATGTGTTCAAACTGAGGCAGGGCATTCTTTCTATTCTATCTCCATATGCTTTAGTGTCTGGTAAAAGACATCCTGACCGAATCACTGCTGCATTGCTGTTTCAAACAAAACCACAGCAAGATCCAAAACTGTTTTATCTTCATCTTCCTCAATTCGTCGAAGCATGTCTCTGATCAGCGGATGTCTGGGATTAATTTCAAATGTTTTCTTCCGACTCGCATGGTAATTTGCAGAGATGCCCTTGCCCGTTTGGTACGCTTGTGCTTTCATGATTCTCTCCATGTTGCCAGACCACCCGTACTGGCTGGCCACCAAAGCACATGGAGATTCTGTCAGGCACTGAGATAGCATAGCCTTTTCAATCTTGTCCTTAATGGCTTTATCTTTCACCCAATTGGGCAGAGGCTCAAATTCTTTCTCAACTGCTTCATGACTCTCCTTAGTTTTCTCACTTTCATCAAACTTCACTCCTTCCTTGGCAACATTCTGGAACCTCTTCCCATCAAATTCGGGAAGGGCCTGAATGCAGTATTCAACCACAGGTTCTGTGAGGTAAATAACTTCATAGCCCCTGTTCAGAAGTCACTAAACAAATGGAGAAGATTCAGCCTCTTTTCTGCTGGACCCAGCCATGAGGTAGATTTTGTCTTGCTTTTCCTTCATTCTTTCAACATACTGGTGTAGGCTAGTAATGTCAGCTGAATGATGAGAAGACTGGAACCTAAGAAGTTTAGCAAGACATGTTCGATTCGAGTGGTCTTCAATTACACCAAGCTTAATGTTGGTACCAAATTCTTTCCAAAAAGTATCACTGTATTTCCCAACAGCAATCTTCTTGATCATGTCCAGAGTTTTATGAACAAGTTTCTTCCTAATCACCTTAAGCAGTTTATGTTGCAGAAGAGTCTCGCAGGAAACATTCAAAGAGAGACCATCTGAGTCCACCACACCCTTGACAAAATTAAGGTTCTTAGGCATCGTATCACGGAAGTCATCTGTGATGAATACACAGCGCACATAGAGCTTAATGTAATCGCTCTTTTTAGATCCATATTCATCAAATAGGCCACGTGCAACAAATGAGAGTACAAATAAAATTGATTTGAAGGTAACTTCTCCTTCAGCAGTAAAGTGAATATAAGCCACAGGTTCATCACTTTCCTTTGAAAATGATTTGCAGAAAGCTTTGTATTCATCTACTTCTTGGATGGTCTCTGCCATATTGGTTTGATATCATTCATAAGTTTCCATTCACAGACAGTTTTTTCAACTTTTTTAGTCTTGGTTTCTGTTTTTCTTCTTCTTCTTCCTCTACCGCAGCTTCATCATAAGATTCTTCTTTCTCTTCTTTTGCTGCTGCTTCTTCCTTCATGGGCTCCTTAACAGTTTCAGTCTTGCTGCTCCGTACATAAATAGGAAAGTTTATGAACTGTGAATATTTTTGATGAGATTTTTAATTGTATCCAATGCAAGGTAATCAAATGCTTTTTCTTTTAAGACAAGGGTAATTGTCGTTCCCCGTCCTAGAGTGTTTCCTCTTGGGTCAGCAATTACAGAATATTCATTGGCGTCAGACTCCCAGATGTACTGGGTATCGTTGTTGTGTTTTGAAGTGACAATAACCTTATCTGCTACAAGGAAGATGGAATAGAAACTGACAC
The DNA here is from genome assembly GCF_029289425.2 of Pan paniscus. Classification (NCBI taxonomy): domain Eukaryota; kingdom Metazoa; phylum Chordata; class Mammalia; order Primates; family Hominidae; genus Pan; species Pan paniscus. Next base: position 88,801,627 of record NC_073265.2, on the reverse strand, counting down.
CAAACTGGCCAATCAATTCAGAAGTTGACTGGCCATCTTCCTGTGCTTCAGTCATTTTGTTTAAAAACTCGTTCGTTCAAGATTTGGCTATGGTACCAAGGTTTTTAACCAACTCTTCTCTGGTCATTCCTACACCAGTGTCTGTGACATGCAGTAGGTTCTTCACCTTCTTACACTTAATTTTGACTGTTAGTTCCTCATTTCCAGAAAGAGCATTTTCATTAGTCAGTGATATCAGCCTTATCTTAACTAAAGCGTCAGAATCAGTTCTCTAAGGAAAATCTCTTTATTTTCATACAATGAATTGATGATAAGTTTCATCATTCTGTTAACTTCAGCTTGGAAGGCAAACTTTTCCAACTTCTCTCTAAGTTCTCTTATTTGTGATGCATTTAATTTATCCAACTGAATAGCTTCTTCCTCTCTCTGTACTACTTCATCATCCGTCCTTGAGCCTTGTCTACTTTTACCCAGATCCTCTTCTACTGTACCTTCCACATCAACTTCATCAATAGCTCTGACCGACCCGAAGGTCAGCAGGACGCAGCAGAGGCCCAGCACCCACAGGGCCTTCACAGCTTGTGGCTGGTGAGTCTCAAGTCCCTTTGGATCACAAGAGCCGCCTCCACCCTCTCACCCCCGGGTTAGATCCTCACACTTCCAGCCGCGTGGTCCGCCCACAAATTTAACTTTTATAAGCAAAGGTCAATTCTCTGAACAAAGTCTACCCCATTGGGCTATGGCAGATAGTTAATAAGTAATCCAATCACAAATTTTTCTTTATACATAAAGAACAAACATGGGAAAATCTAGGCTACAATCCTTGTCAAAATATTTCTTATACCACTTCTCGTTAAAGGGTTAAAAAGTACTAATATGGTTTCATACCACGGGATGATGACTTTGCAAAAAAGGATTCCTATAACTGCAAATAGATTTTCCAAGTTGGAAAACTGAAAAATCTAATTTCAGAAATATAAGTAGGCATTCAACATATATGCCAATATGCCAATCACAAAAGAACAAAACATACGTTATCTATTTACTTCCAGACAGAGCAAAGATAAACTAATTTTATAATGCTTTCTACCCACTATAGGCATTGTACATAGATTAAATAAAACTTTTCCAGGAAAACATGCCATACACATGAAGCCAATAAGATACAATTTCCAGATATTTAGCAAAGTCCAGTATAGGGAAGGGAATGAAGAATGGGTAAATTCACAAAGTAGTATGATTTCATAAATCATCTAAAATGAGTAAGAACTAGAATTCAAGTAGAAGATTCAAATAAGGTTAAGTGATAACCGGAAAAGGCCATACAAAGTAAATCCATTTAATACAGAGACCAAATTTTACAATAAATAATAGGAATAAAAAGCTTGATTTGGACATTCTCTTGAAAAACTTTTAGTTTATCTTATATGTAATACAATTCAGATTATAATGAAAACTACGTGCTTATTCTTAGAACATAAAAAGAGCAAATTAAATGTTGCCTTTGTGGCAAAATTTTTTCCAAAAAATTGTATGCTAGCCCAATTCAAAATCATTTGAGTTTCACAGGGCAATCATAAAGGTTATGCTTTCAAAACACTGAAAAGTTACATTACGCTTCCCAAGTGCATCTCTTAATGCTTTAATTTTCAAATCATTCTCCCTTTAATGCCTATACCTCAAAAGCATTTTTGGTCTTTCTCTTGTTTACTTTTTAACTGGTCTGGTGAATGCTGTAATATTCAAGAATCACCTGAGAAGCTTAACACACAAACAAATTACAAGTCAGGACAGAAGCACATGCTAAACGAAGACGGGTTTCTGAATGGGTACTAACTTTATAAGTCATACATCAGTGAATATTTTGCTTTCCTACACAACTTCTCCAGCAACCTCATAACTGCATGAACTTGGATAACAAATTCACAGCCAATGAGAAACCCCTGTGTGTGTATTTATATTAACTGTATATATAACAACAGGGGATATAAGTCTTGGTCTGAATACCTTAGGGTATGTAAATGTATCTTGATCAGGACCACATGTATAAATAATTTTTTTGTAGTGTAATATAATACTGTACCAAGGATGTCAGGGAGTTCCTTTTCATATAGAGTCTCTCCAAGTACTGCAGTCCCTCATCTTTCAGTAACTCCAAAGGAAAATGGTGCAGATTCCTATAATTTAAGAACAAATTCTTGTGCTTTTCTAGCCTTGCCACAGAGATCGTCTTACAAAGTTCGGATGCCATGACTGAATATATCCCATCAGGCACGCTGCAGCACTATATCTTGTCAAAATTGGTCCATTTCTATAAAGAGAACAAGAAAATTTATTCATTGTAAGATTTTTTACAAGAATTGCCATATAAACCAGTTAGCACATAGAGCTACTTGAAGACACTGAAAAAATAATTAATACATTCAAGCCTACATTTTACTTTCAAAACTAAAACTGTCACACATATTTAGGAGGAGATTAAAATGAATAACAATTTAATAAAAATACTCTGATTAAGCAATATTTATTACTTATTAGAAATAGTCCTAATGGAAAAAAATAGTTTTTGCACTTGAGATAGGAACCCTTGTGTAAGAAAAACAGTGACCAGTTTCATAACATACAACCAAAGGAGAAGCTTAAAAATCAAATGCAGCAAACCCCATTTATTTTATGAACTACCTCATTTTGTATTTAGCTTAAGGTACTTCAAAAATATTAAAATATATATTATTTATATCTAGAGCACTAATAGCTTCATTTTCTTCACTTCCTAATATATAAATATTGTCCTATATTCTGATTTTTTCTTTATCTCTTTATTCTTTTCTTTCTTCTTATTTTTTTTTAGAGACAGGGTCTCACTCTGTTGCCCAGGCTGGGGTGCAGTGACTCAATCATAGCTCACTGTAGCCTCAACTCCTGGGCTCAAGTGATCCTCCCACCTCAGCCTCCCAAGTAGCTGGTACTATAGACAGCACCACCACACTCAGCTAATTGTTTTACTTGTTCGTAGAGATGGGGGTCTCACTGTGTTGCCCAGGCTAGTCTCAAATTCCTGAGCTCAAGTAATCCTCCCACCTCAGCCTCCCCAAGTGCTGGGATTACAGGCGTGAGCCACTATGCCTCGCCTCTTTGTTTTTAGCTTTATGGATTACCAGAGGCATCAAAGAAATAGATCCAGGGCCACACAGTTTCATTATTTTAAATTATTTCAATGAAAGAAGAAACACTGCACTCAGAAACAAGAATCCTGTATTATTCTATAATATTACAACGTCTCTGGGTCTCCAGTTGCCTAATATGTAGAATGGAGATAGCAATTAATGTACTGGTTTAAAGGCCTGAGTCCAGGGCAGATTATTATAAATTCTCTTCTAGCTCCAAAATTGACAAGGGCAAGAAGACAAGTAACATTTGCCATTTTATCCACTAGGCACAGAGCTAAAACAAACTTTACCATCAGTTAACACAAAAAGAAACAAACTCAAGGCTTCAGTAATTTGTCCAAGGTTAAACCGTCACAAGGGATAAAAGCAAGGGTTTGATGCCAGGTCCAGTGGATTTCAAAGCTTGGGTTCTTCACAGACAGTGACTCACAAGATTCCACAGGATACTAAGGAAATGCTGAAACAACTACAAAGAAGTTGAGCTCTGCTTAATGATTTGACTGTTTTCCTCAGCCCTTTTTCCCAACTCTCTATTGGAAAGTACCTTTCAATAATTTTTTTTCTTAAGGAAAGTGATTTTCACTGGGAATGAATACCAAATTAGTACAAAAGGCAGCAACATAAGCTTTCAATAAACAAGAGTTTTGTAATTTTTCTGGCTATATTTTATTATTTTCAAATTCTAATTCCTGGCTAATGAGCTAGCACTTGCCATTTTATATAAAAAGGCAAAGTATGAAATACTATTTCCAAAGCAACGTAAGGATCCAATACTTTCCCACATTTACTCCACCTACTCACCTATTTTATGAGATATATTAATGTGACTTTGTGCAAGATAATTTTTCCACATCTTAATTATCCTACCTGTAAAGCAAAGGGAAGTAGACTACAAATAACATCAATGATTCTGTGTAGAAAGTGAAACTTCATAGGTAATTATTCACTGAACTAGGAAACTGTTAGCAGTTTAGATGTCTCACAACCATCTCAAACTTAACACATTCAAAGAGCTTTCCATTTTCATCATCAATCCGAATCTCCATAGTTTTTCCCATCTCAGTAAATGGCTCACCTCTCCATCCACCCAGTGGCTCAAGCCGGAGAAGCAGGAAGTCATGAATGATTCCATCCTTTCATATTCTGACCACCTCCAATCTATCACAAGGCTAGTGGCTTCTATCTCCCAAATACATCTCAAATCCATCCAAATCTCTCCATCTGCCAAAACCACAAGCCACAGTCATCTCCTGCCTGGCCAACAGTATTACCAGTCTCCCTGTGTCCACTCTAGTCACTTCCAACACATTAATCCCAGCAATGGGCCTTTAAAAATGTACATCCAATTACATCTCACTCTTTTCGGCACACATCTTACTAAATAAACCCTTCAGAAACTTCTTACTTAGAAAATCAACTCATACTAGGCCTTGAGGGTGCCTCACCATCTGCCCCCACCATTTCTCCAAGCTTGGCTTCTCACCAAGCTTCTAGGCTTTTCCAATCCTCAAAGCTTCTAAACCCCTAATAGCACTTGCTGGTCTCCTCTTAGCCTAGAAAGCAATGTCCCATCATTCTCCAGATTTCAACATAAAAATCACTTCCCGAGACCGGGCGCAGTGGCTCATGCCTGTAATCCTAGCACTTTGGGAGGCCGAGGAGGGTGGATTACCTGAGGTGAGGAGTTCGAGACCAGCCTGGCCAACTTGGCGAAACCCCATCTCTACTAAAAATACAAAAATTAGCTGGGTTTGGTGGCGGGCGCCTGTAATCCCAGCTACTCGGGAGACTGAGGCAGGAGAATCTCTTGAAACCGGGAGGCGGAGCTTGCAGTAAACCGAGATCGCACCACTGCATTCCAGCCTGGGCGACAGAGCGAGACTCAGTCTTAAAAAAAAAAAATCACTCCCTATCCCAAAGTAATTCCCCTGGTGTTCTTTCAGAGGAACTTGGCTGTTTGTTTTTTCTTCGTAGGACTCCTCACAATTTGTCATTTAAATATTTACCGTTGCATCTGTCTATTGTCAATAAAGCCAAAAAGCCTGTAAATAAACCCTTCCGAAACTTATTTAGAAATCCTGAGGGCAGGGACTGCGTTGTTTTCTTCACGCTTGCATACCTGCATCTAGCACAGTAACTAAAAGTAACCCTTCCTAAAACCTAGGTGATGGGTTGATAGGTGCAGCAAATCACCATGGCACACGTTTACCTATGTAACAAACCGGCATATTCTGCACATGTATCCAGGGACTTAAAATTTTAAAGTAGGCCTTCTAATATCTGATGACATGTGGAAGAACATTGCAAGGTTGATTTTTCATCCACCTATGTCAAGACCACGGATAGAGCCTATAAGCTTGCTACATGCCACAAGGATGTCTAATCTTTACAACCATGCATTGCAATAGACATTGTGTAGCCCGTTTTGTAGAGGAGGAAACTGAGTTTCTCAGAGGGTAACATGCCATAGTTCCATCGCAGGTGGACTGACTACAAAGCGTGTGCACCGCCGCCCTATAATGCAAAACCACACTCACTGAAGGAAGAAGATTCAATAAGACAGTCCCTGTAACCTGACGGCTTTCCTTCTGAATGTTCTGGCTGGGATTGGCTGCCTCAAAAACACCATTACACTCTTAAAATTGCTACAAAGGCTGTTTGGGAGATAAAATCTAAACAAATGAAATCCTAAAACTGCCAATAATAGCAATAAAGCATCAACAATGCTCACAGTTTTGCAGTATGCATTCACGGGCCATACACAGCCTTTAACAAGGTAATTTTCTTACCTTGACTACACTTGACTTGACTACATCTTACCTAGTTAAGCAAACTACCTCTTGTATAGTTATACTACCTCTTATGTAGTTAAGGCAAATAGTATTACTTAATATCAGCTGTATACAGCTGCACCTACACACGAGCTTTCTGACAGGTGAACACCAATCTATCTTATTATTAAAAACAAAACAAAAAAATCAAAAACCTCCCAACAAAATTCCACACATATTAAGGAGTATTTTGAAAGAAAGGAGTCCCTTATACTGACCTCCCCGTACTCAATTTAGTAGAATACGCATTCCAATTTCCTAACGCTGGAGACTAGAGAACTATAAGCTACGTATTAAAAGCATTTGTAAAAGGCTATTTTCTCAGCTGTGGTGACAAACGCTGGCAGAGTCTTAGGCAAAACACACGCCGTTTCGCCCGAGTTAGCCAGTCACTGAGATCGTTACAGTTGGGAAGCAGCGAGCCCAGCAGCAGGGATTTCACGGACCCGGTATCAGGGTTCTCGGGTCCCAGGGGCCGCGGGCCGCAGAGTGGGAGGAGGACCCGGCAGCTGTGGCCACCCGAGGCCCGGACGGCTCCGCTGTCCCACTCGCCGCGACCCGGACGCTTTGGCAGGACCAGGTCTGGGGCGTCCCCGCCGGGGGGCCGGGTCAGAGAGCCTTGCCACTTGAATCACCCGACGAGGCGGACAGCTCTACTCACCTCAGCGCCAGCAGAGCCAGCGCTCCGGAGCGCAAGCGGCGCTGGAAGCCAAGCGGGGGACGGCGGGCGGGGCGGGGCAGGGAGCCAGGCGAGGGCGGGGCGGAGCGCTGGGCGTCGGGGGCGGGGCTCCGGGGGTGGAGCGGAACCCGCGCCACAGGGAACTGGGGAAGAGGGAGCGGGAGAGGAGCACGGAACCTCGCGATAATCCCCTGTGTTCTCGCGCTTTCACGATAGGCGCGGGAAAATGCTCGTTTGCCAAGCGATCTGTGTATTGGCCGAGAGCGCTACTTCCTCTCTGCTGGCCCCGCCCGCGGCTCTACTCTGGCTTCCGGCTCCGGCGTGGGGTTTGATGTCGACGGAGTGGCTTTTGCTTAGCGTCTTGAAGGGGTAATTTAGTCGGCTCCAACTTCGGGAACCGCCAGTTACTGACCTGTTCCTTCATTCATACATTCGTTCAGTCACTCGGCTTCTCATTCAGTAGCACACGTTGAGGGATTACAACAATGATCCCACGTTGAGCGTTCATTCTAAGAGCTGTTTATAGATTATCTCGTTGAACCCTTGACGGCAATCCCGTGACACAGGGACTAACAGCGCCAGTCTGACGGTTGAAAAACAGGCCAGTGGGTTTATGTAACGAAGCCAACGTTATTTAGCAAGTAGTGAGTCTAAGCACCGGATTTAAGGGGTCACTACGAACTGGTAGATAACAAAGATGAGGAGGACGTAACCTAGTCTCTGCCCTTCAAACACCCAAGGTTTATTTTGAGTAAAGATTGCTAAAAAGGTCAGGAACAATTTAGAGAGTTAAATACAATGACACTTCCTAGCCTGACTGAGTAGGCCGTCAATATGTATTTCTTCAAGACGAAAATTATTATGTCAGCGAAATAGCATGAGTGAGGGCTTTATGCTGTTAAAAATACTTGCAAGCATAGTTCGGAAACATTTTTAAAAGACACTTTTTAAAATGTCTCATTAATATGACAAATTTCCTTCTGAAATGAAGATTTTAAAGTATAATCCTCTACTGCAACCGCTGATATTTTTTGTTCTGTGAAAAGCCTGTCTATGAGTTTGCGAGGCTCCTTGTCAAGGAACTTTAACTTTATAATGAAGTAGTTTTCACAGTTGCTGACTTAATTATTCATAGAGATGAATAACCTAGAAAGCAGAGTTATATTAAATAAAAAACATTGGTTTTAAAACAAGGTATGAGTTATAATAAAAATTATCAGTTATCTATTAAATCTGGTCTTCAAGAGCTATTCAGGTATACAGCATGGTTGGTATATGTCATGTATTTCTAAGATAGTTTCGGAATACCTAAGAATTCGTGGCACTCAGAAATTTTTTGCTGGTCTTAAAATGAGGAAATCCACATTTTGTGTAAAAACAAAGATACGGTGTTTAATGGTCAGCCCAAATAATAAGACTTGCTGCTAATATATGAAGAGTTACACCCCCCAAAAAAGCAAAAAGATTAACAGTAGAACAGTTTTTTCAAAATAATGTTAGCCTCTTAGTTTTCATTTCTTTTTTTTAATGGGGAATACTGTTTTTCAGTGATTAATATCTGATATTTGATCGTGAAAAATGAATCATGTTAAAATAACCTTCACCTCCTCCCCACATTGACACAAAAGTTACCAAGTGATTATATTTGATAATATTTTATGACCCCACTCTTAGAAGTTCTCATAATTTGTAGAGAATCAATTCGCACGTTTTGTCTCTCTTAAAGGGGAAAAAAAATCCTCTAAGCTGGTGATTTCACGTTCTTTGACAAACTTCAATATCAACAGGCAACGATACCACTTTAAGAAAATTCCAAGGAAAAGACCTCATTTTAAAATTCCCACCTCTGGCTCCCAAAGATTGGTTTGCAAACTTCGACAAAATACTCTTCTCCACTCGCTATTGGTGAGTGCTCTATCATTCATTCTTTTGCCTGGAGTTTAGTGAGGTACCCGCTTGCTTTATGGGAAAAGGCTGCTCCGGAACTGCCCTACTTTAGACTTTTTCGTGGTTATCAATCTGTACAAAGAATCACCAAACTGATAAAGCAGGAACCAGAGGGCAAATCACGCTGCCAAGACAACTGTGTAATTCGCTCGAAAAAGAAACGGTGAGCCTCTCCAGCAGACTGGGTACGCTGGCAAAGGATTTTACGACATAGTTGGAGATTGGAGAGTTACAGAAACTTTTCCGGTTTTTTACAAGTTTTAAAGGAGTGATTGAGTGTCAAAGGAAAAGCAGAGAAAATACAGGCACAATTTAAAGACAGCAGGAAGAAGAGTGTTCAGAGAGCATTTTTCTCTTTAGGGTGAAGTTTGAAAGCATATGCCCAGATTATCAGTGGATTTTTGAAAGGTAAAGGAGGCAAGATAATAAGATTAACTATAGATCGTTTTCTACTTTAAGAAACTGCTTCGTTATTGTTGCTTAAGTGTGGATTTAGAAGGACATTTAGTAATATTGTAATTTTTAAATGGATATTTTTGTTTGTATATTGTCATACCTGGCATAATAGATAATATATCTATTAAAAGATATAAGAGAAAATAGAGTTGCTTGAACCCAAATTTTGTGTATATTTGTGGATTAGGGATTCCAGGGACAGATCTGCTAATGGCTAAACAAAACATACTACAGATACCTGAAGCAGAATCAGCATGTAAGGGTAAATTCTCAAAAAAATCCAGCAATCATATTTCAAAAATGACATTTTTAATTAAAACAAATACAAAAGAATTTATCAAGGAAACGTTGATGAACATGACTATTTCTTAAGTTGCCTGTGTTAATCCATATAGGGGAATATAAAGTAATAAAATCCAGCCCCTCAAGAGCAGGGACAAATGAGGCTCAGAACATTTAAACTAAAACTTCTAAACTGTTCTTAATGCCCAGATGACTGTTGTAGAGCACAGGTGTTTCAGGAGCTCAGCTCAATGTGAAATGAATTATTCAGAGAAGGCTTCACAGTATGGGTAAGACTCAATTTGGGCCTGAGCAATGGGCAGAATTTCAGAGAGAAAAATAACGGAAGTGGCGTCCCTACTAGTGAGTGAGTTGTTAGCAAATACGTGCAGCCTGAGGAAGAGTTGGTTCTGACTGCGGCAGAAGGTTCATTTGGAAACTTTGGTTACAAATTTTAAAAAGCAGCATGAGAAATATAAAGAGCCGGAATTCCCAAAATCAGGGGTTTTGGTCCTGTGTTTGGAACAGGAGGCACCCCTTATGAAAGTAATATTTGAAGACAATAAAACTGACAGTGCAATTTAAGATGGCTAGACCAGAGCAGAGACCAGAAGCTAAGGGGCCCCATGCTGTGTAAATACTGGCACACAGGTTAGTAACCATGCTTCTTACCCGAATACATTTACCTTATCATTGTTGAATAATATAAATTTTGATGCACTTCTTTGTAGTCTTCGAAAGCATTGAGTTTACTTCTTTAAGATTTTTGGGGACCGCTGCCACATTGTCTTGGGGAATCATGGTTGCCCCATCTTTATAAAAGTCTTGTCATAATATGTATAAAAACCAGAATTACACATAAAACTGCATTGTGGTTTCATAGCTATTTTTAACAGCTTTAATAAAGTATAATTTATATATTATAAAGTTCATTTGTCTTAAGGATATAACTCAATGATTGTTTTAGAAAATCACAACCATCACCACATTCCAATTTTAGAAAATTTTCATCATCCTAGAAAATTTAGAAAATTTTCATCATCCTAAAAAAATACTTTGTGCCCATTTGCAGGCAAGTCCTGGTTCCCAGCCCCAATCACTAAAAAAATTTCTGTCTATAAATTTACCTTTTCTGGTCATGTAAATGGAATTACACATTATGCGATCCTTTGCATCTAGTTTCTTTTACTTAGCATAATGTTTTTGAGGTTCATCCATGTTGTAGTATGTCTCATTACTTCATTCCTTTTTATTGCTAAGTAATAATCCACATTTTATTTAACAGTACCAATTAACAGACATTTGGATTTCTTCTAGTATTTAAATATAGTGTTTAATTTTACTAATTGTGATTGTATTACAGTAAATACAGTACAGTATTTAGCATTATGAATAATGCTGCTATGAAGATGGGTACAAGTTTTTGTATGAACGTGTGTTTTCAGTTTTCTTGGGTGTATATCTACGAGTGGAATTACTGTCATATGGTAACTCTGGGTGTAACTTTTCAAGGTGTTGCACAACTGCTTTCCAAGGTGAATTCCCCATTTTACATTTCCACCAGAGTGTATGAGGGAAGTGTGAGTCCTCCAACTTCTTTTTTAAGATTGTTTTATTTATTCTTAGTCTCGTATTTCCATCTTAATTCATCCATAATAAGGATCAACTTGTTAATTTCTGCAAAAAAACAGCTGAGTTTTGATGGATATTACATTAAATCGATACATCAATTTGAGGAGTATTCTATCTTAATATTGAGGCTTTTAATCCATGAACATGGAATGTCCATGTATTTAGATCTTTAATTTCTTTCGATAATGTATGATTTTCATTGTACAAGTCTTGTATTTCTTTTGTTAAATTTATTCCTACATATTTATTCTCTTTATCCTATTTTGAATCAAAGTGTTTTCTTAATTTTATTTTCAGATTATTTATTGCTGACATATAAAAATACAATTTTATTTATTTATTGTGTATCCTATGGCCTTGCCGAACTTATTTAGTCGTTCTAATTGGGGGGGCGATTTATTTGTTTATTTATTGTGGAATCCTTAGGATTTTCTACATAGAGGGTTATGTCAACTGATAATAATGTTTTATTTCTCCCTTTCTAATCTTCATGCCTTAATTTATTGTTCTTGCCTGTTGCTCTGAGTGTAATATCCACAACCTTGACTACAGGTGGTGAGAGAAATCATTCTTGCCTTGTTTCCAATCTTAGAGGGAAAACATTCAAACATGCTCCATTAAGTATGATATTAGCTTTAGGTTTTTGTAAATCAGGATTTTTTGGTTTTGTTTTTTAATTTTTAATTCTTGTGAGTACATAGTAGTAGGTGTATATATTTATGAGATACTTGTGATGCTTTGACACAGGCATACAATGTATGGTAATCACATCAGAGTAATTGGGTATCCGTGTCCTCAAGCACTTATCATTTCTTTGTGTTAGAATTATTCCAATTCTACTCTTTTAGTTATTTTAAAATATACAATAACTTATTGTTGACTGTAGTCACCCTGTTGTTGATATCAAGTACTAGACCTTATTCATTCTATCTAACTACGTTTTGTACCCATTAACTATCCCCACTTTTCCCTCCCTGCCCAATACCCTTCCCAGCTTCTGGTAATCATCATTCTACTCTCTGTGTTCATGAGTTCAGTTGTTTTAATTTTTAGCTCTCATAAATGAGTGAGAACATGCAAAATTTGTCTCTCTCTGCCTGGTTAATTTCGCTTAGTATAATATCCTTCAGTTTCATCCATGTTGCTGTAAATGACAGGATTTCGTTCTGTTTTGTGTGTATATCTACCACATTTTTTTATCCATTCATGTGTTGATGAACATTTAGGCTGATTCCAAATCTTGACTGTTGTGAATAGAGCTGCAGTACACATGGGAGTGCAGATATCTCTAATATACTTTTCTTTTGGATATATATGGAGCAGTGGGATTGCTGGATCATATGGTAGTTCTTCTATTTTTAGCTTTTTGGGGAACTTCCATACTGTTCTCCATAGTGGCTGTAATAACTTGCATTCCCACCAACAGTGTATGAGTGTCCCCCTTTCTCCACATCCTCACCAGCATCCGTTACTGCCTTTTTAATAAAAGCCATCTTAACTGGGGTGAGATGACCTCGTTGTTTGATTTGCCTTTCTGTGCTGATCAGTGATGTTGAGTATTTTTTCATATACTTGTTGGTTATTTGCATGTCTTTTGAGAAATATCTATTCAGATCTTTTGCTCACTTTTTAATCAGATTATTAGATTTTTTTTCCTATTGGGTTTTGTTTAAGCTCCTTATATATTCTGGTTATTAATCCCTTGTCAGATGGGTAGTTTACAAATATTTTCTCCCATTTTGTGGGTTGTCTCTTCACTTTGTTGATTGTTTCCCTTGCTATACAGCAGCTTTTTTACTTGATGTGATCCCATTTTTCCATTTTTGTTTTGGTTGCCTGTACTTTTGAGATCTTTCTTAAGAAGTCTTTCCCCAGACCACTGTCCCAGAGAGTTTCCCCAGTGTTTTCTTTTGGTAATTTTATAGTTTCAGGTCTTATATTTAAGTCTTTAATCCACTTTGATTTGTAAAATCAGGCTTTTATCAGCCTTTTATCAGGTTGGGGAAGTTTTTTTAATCATGATTGGATAATGGATTTTGCCAAATGTGTTTTCTGCATCTATCAAGATGATCAGATGGTTTGTGACCATATTCTACTGTATAGTGTATTATATTAATGATTTCAGATGTTAAACCAACCTCCCATTTCTAGGATAAACTCCCCTTGATCATAATGTATTATCCTTTGTATATGTTGCTAGATTTGGTTTGCCAATATTTTGTTGAGGATTTTTGTGTCCATATTCATGAAGGATATTCATTTGTTATTTTCTTGTGATGTCTTTGTCTGACTTTGGTATCAGGGTAATACTGACCTCATAGAACAAGTGAGAGTTTCCTTCTCTATCTTCTGATAGAGTTTTCAAAATACTCATGTTGTTTCTTCTTTAATGGTTTGGTAGAATTCATCACTGATGCCATCTGAGCCCGGGCTTAACCTTGTATAAATATTTTTAATTACTAATTTAATTTTTTTACTTGTTATAGATCTATTCAGATTTTCTATTTTTCTGTTATTTTTTTATCACTATTTTTTCGGTATTTTTTATCTTTTTAGGGTGTTTTTCCAGTGCGTTAGCTTACATATGGGTAAGGTTGCTTCTTAACTAGCGTACACTTTCACTAGTTGAGAAACTAGTCATAATGGCTTTTTTTTTTAACTTTTTTTTTTTTTCTGAGACAGGATCTTGTTCTGTCACCCAGGCTGGAGTGCAGTGGTGTGATCTCAGCTCACTGTAGCCTCCGCCTCCTGGGCTCAAGCAGTCCTTTCCCGTCAGTCTCCGGAGTAGCGGGAGAAGCTGAGCGCCACCACACTCGGCTAATTTTTGCAATTTTAGTGGAGACGGGTTTTTGACATGTTGCCCAGCCTGACCTTGAACTCCTCGGCTCAAGCCGTCAACCCATCTCAGCCTCCCACAGTGCTGGTATTACAGGCATGAGCCACTGTCCCTGATTGATGAGGTTTTTTATTTCCTAAAAGCCACTGCCCTGAGGGCCCCTGCCCCTTCCTCAGGCTCCCCTACATCTCTCCACAAGTCAGCATCCAAAGGTTCACACCTGGAAAAGCAGGGGACCTTCAGAACCGAGCTCCAGCCTAGTTGGCACCTATATAGATTGGTTGGCCCTCCTGCTATTTCAGTTATTATTTTGAACATCACCACTTGGAAGACTGAGACTCCACTTCAGACCTCTTCTTCCTAACACCCTGATCTGGGGCTGATTATGTGCTTTAACATTCTACTGGGCAGGTCTGGCAGAAGGAACAGTATCAACTGACCGAGTAGGTGTCACTGGCAGTTGTGATTCAGAGACCTAGAAAGCTGAACCCATGCCTGGCAAGAAGAGGATGGTTTGTGGGACCTGGGCTGATGTCTGATGAAATTTTAAGCCCCAGCTATAGCTACTACAAAGAAAAGTGGCTGATGATAAGCATGTAACTCAAAGTAAGTGAACTGAGAAGCATGTTTTTTGTTTGTTTGTTTGTTTGTTTGCTTGAGACAGTTTCGCTCTTGTTGCCCAGGGTGGAGTGCAGTGGCACAATCTCGGCTCACTGCAACCTCTGCCTCCCGGGTTCAAGCGATTCTTGTGCCTCAGCCTCCGAGTCGCTGGGATTACCAGGTGTGTGCCACCACACCTGGCTAATTTTTTGTATTACTAGAGACAGGGTTTCTCCATGTTGGTCAGGCTGGCCTCGAACTCCCGACCTCAGGTGATCTGCCAGCCTTAGCCTCTCAAAGTGGTGGGATTACAGGCGTGAGCCCCCGCGCCCTGCCTGAGAAGCATGTTTTTATGTTGAGGATGTTACTGTATGATGCCACATACATTGAAACACATACATTTAAAGTAAGGCCACAGACTCAAATGCCTCTAGAAGCCAGACAGGTAACATACCTCCTCCTTTCATTGATTCAGAGACGTACCTTTTTTTTGGCATTTGAACATCTCTGAAATTAGAGTGAACGTTACAATTGCAAGTCAAATGGTGTATAAAAAAGCAGCATCTTTATAGTCAGTGGTGCTTTAGATTAGACGAAATAACAGAAAATGAGTGGTGTTGGCCAGGAAAATTATATCCTTCTCTGTTGGCCTTTCACTTTGAAAGAGAGAAATGGATACAGAGACCTACTTTCCTACAATAAGACACAAGAACAATGACAAATGGGAACGACTTTGCTGCCTTCATGTCCGGTAGCCAATAGGGATTGGTGGCAACAGGCAAACTGGAGAGTACCCTTGCCCCCAGGGCAGCTCCCCCTCTTCCCTAGCTGATTATTGCCTGTGGTGGCATAGATCTAGTGTTGACAAGTGTTCTGAGTTTTCAAAGGAAGTCAGAAACCCCAAAATCTACATCTTCATGTGAAACTCCTAGTTTTAAAATGATGGCTCAATTTTTTTTAACTGGCGAAAAAAATATATATATACAAGTTAGATGAGCCTATGAGTGCTCAGAATAAATATAACCTCTCTTTTAAGGATGCAATATTAAGAGGCAGCATGAGACAAACCAGTTTTTACAATTAAGCCAAAAAAGAAAAGTTAAATCCATTTCGAAGTTTAACACTAGGTTCAGAGGCCCAGAATAACAAATACTGCAGGGCCTCTTACTTATTTCATCTTTAAACTTTCTTTTCTGCCTCCCACTAAATGAAAGATAAGAAAATATAGTTAAATCTATTGAAGATGTTGCATTCCTGTTTATAAAAATGTATGATCACTTTTTAAAATGCAGGCTTAGGTTTCCAAAGCAACAGCATTTGCTTCCCACTGCTGTAGACTGTGGTCAGTGAAAGGCAGGATGATGTCATGGGAAACCCCCAAATTATGAGAAGACCAGGGTCCTAATTCTGGCTGTGTGATGTGCAACTGATTTAGGTTCATTTCATCATCTTTATTTATAAAATGGGGATGATAATACCTACCCTCTGTACCTTACATGGTTGTAAGGGCCACATGAGATAAAATATGTGAAAGTATAAAGTGTTATGTATATATTAGTTGGTATTGCCCAAATCACATGGGTAGTTGGGACAGCACAGGTTCTTGAATCTCAGATTCTCCATCTCTGGCTACTGCTCTTTCTCTAGACTGCAGCACCTGTTGAAATGGTCATCTTATCAGCCAGTGGGGTTGAACAGATGAGGAAGCATAAGGCAAGAAGTTATTAGAAAAACGTTAGCCAACATCTTAGGATCTCAAATAGCACTGTGTCTCTGTACAACAGGGTGTAGGCAAAGCTTTCCTGTTAAACCTGAAGTATTGACCTTTAACATTTTTATTTATTTATTTATTTATTTATTTTTATTTTTTTTGAGACAGAGTCTCACTCTATCACCCAGGCTGGAGTGCAATGGTGTGGTCTCGGCTCACTGCAACCTCCACCTCCCTGGTTCAAGTGATTCTCCTGCCTCAGCCTCCAGAGTAGCTGGGACTACAGGCACATGCCACCACACTGGGCTAATTTTTGTATTTTTAGTAGAGACGGGTTTTCACTGTGTTGGCCAGGGTGGTCTTGAACTCCTGACCTTGTGATCTGCATGCCTCAACCTCCCACAGTGCTGCTGGGATTACGGGCATGAGCCACCATGCCCGGCCGACCTTTAACATTTTTAGGAGGTACCCAGGAATGAGAACACCACCTGCATTTTAGATCAGCCTCTCTAGCATTCTCACAGTTTGACCTTTGGCTGATTCCTTCTTTCTCTTTTTCATATTTTTGTGCTATATAAGCTTTATGAGGAAATGAGTCAATCAAACTCTTAGCCTGAAATGAATGAATGCCTTCTTAGCCTGAAATCCAGCATTTTACTTTCCCCCTAGCTCAGGGTTTCCCAAACAATGTTTTTAAAGTGCTATTTCCATAAGATTTAATAGGTGCTCAAGAAAAAAGATAATCTCATGGTCAAAAAAAGACTGGAAAAGTGCTGTATACTGTACCCACTCTGGGATATTCACAAGGTATTATATTAAAGTTTTGAGAAGACCTGTTTACCCATTTATTTGATCACAGAATCCTCCTTTTGTGGAACCAATATTTGTGTTTACCAACTCATTTGATCGCCTCTGTCAATAACCCTCCTCGATGGCATGTACGTTAATGTCTTGTGGCTCTGGTGTACTGCAGCAATTGGCTTGCAAAATGCTGTTCCGTAGCCTCATTTCACATGCACCAAATTGAACCACCAGCAGTTAGCCATGTATGTATTTCACTTTCCTACTTCCAAGCCTTTTCTAATTATTCACTCTGCTTGGGATGCTTTCTCTTCTCCCTTCTTGTTCTCTGGAGTCTTTTTAGCCAAACAAGCAAGGTCATTGCAGCAGCAATGATTCCCATTTCTGAAGTCTTAGCACTTGCCACTCTTCTAGCAATTTTAGTACCTAGTACTGTGCTAATGTGTACCTGATCTTTTTTCCTGCTCTATTTTACATTTCTTGGGGTTATTGTTTTCTGCATAGTACATTAGCCTGGTGCATTGTTTGTAGCCAGAATTCAGTAAATAGTTGTGGAATGAATAACTAAATGAGTTGTGGCCAG
This sequence comes from Pan paniscus, assembly GCF_029289425.2. Taxonomy (NCBI): domain Eukaryota; kingdom Metazoa; phylum Chordata; class Mammalia; order Primates; family Hominidae; genus Pan; species Pan paniscus. Next base: position 88,784,099 of record NC_073265.2, on the reverse strand, counting down.
CTGCAGTGGCTCATGCCTGTAACCCAGCACTTTGGGAGGCCGAGGTGGGCTGATCACTTGAGGTCAGGAGTTCAAGACCAACCTGGCCAACATGGTGAAACCCCATCTCTACTGAAAGAAAAAAAAAAATAGCCAGGCATGGTGGTGCATGCCTGTAATCCCAGCTCCTTGGGAGGCGGAGGCAGGAGAATCGCTTGAACCTGGAAGGTGGAGGTTGCAGTGAGCCGAGGTCGTGCCACTGTACTCCAGCCTGGGTGACAGAGTGAGACTCCGTCTCAAAAAATAATAATAAAATAAATAAATAAACAAGTTGCAATAGGATGAAATTTAAAATGTTATCTATAGTAGATAATGGAATTGGAGTTTGAAGAGGAGGAATGGGGAGGGATCTCTGAAAGGCTGGTCTGTATATATGATTTTTAGCAGTTTTATTAATTGGCATAAAAGTGTACAATTTGCTAAGTTTGGGCATATGTGTACACCCAAGAAACCGCAACCAGTCAAGATAATGAGCATATCCACCGCCACGAAAAGTTTCCTCACGCCCCTTGTAATCCCTCCTCTCCACCCTTTCCTACATCTTCCTCCCTCTTGTGTCCCGTCCCCGTCATACCACATCCTTAGCCCAATTCAGGGCAATCACTGATCTGCTTTTGGTCATTATACATTGGAGTAGATTTCATTGAAATTGATATAAATGGAATCACGTGATACGTACTCTATTTTGCCTGACTTCTTCACTCGGCATAAGTATTTTGAGATTTATTCATGTCGCAACATATTCATCCCTTTTTATTACTGAGTAGTATTTCATTGTATAGCTATACCACAGTTTGCTTACCCATTCACCCATTTATAGACATTTGGGGTTTTTTTCTAGTTTTTTAGCTATTAAAAATAAAAATTCTATGAACATTTGTATGTAAGTCTTTTTATAATACATGCTTTCATTTCTCTCTTGTAAATACTTAGGAATTGGCTGGGCATGGTGGCTCATGCCTGTAGTTCCACAACTTTGGGAAGCTGAGGCAGGTGGATCACTTAAGGTCAGGAGTTTGAGACCAGCCTGGCCAACATGGTGAAACCCCGTCTCTACTAAAAATACAAAAATTAGCTGGGCATGGTGGCGGGCACCTGTAATCCCAGCTACTCGGGAGGCTGAGGCAGGAGAATCGCTTGAACCCAGGAGGTGAAGGTTGCAGTGAGCCAGGATTGTGCCATTGTACTCCAACCTGAGCAATAAGAGTGAAACTCTGTCTCAAAAAAAAAAAAAAAACTTAGGAGTGAAATGATGACTCCTGTGCTAAGTGTATGTTTAACTTAGTAAGAAACTGTCAGATATGGCACCAGAGGCCAAGGCAACAAAATAAAAAATAAATAAATTGGGCTACTTCAAAATTGAAAACTTTTGTGCAAAAACAGGACAATAATCAACAAAAGGTAATCCATGGAATGAAAGAACATATCTGCAAATTGTGTATCTGATACGGGGTTAAGGTCTAGCATATATAAAGAAATCCTACAGATCAACAATAACTAGAACAACAAAAACAATTAAAAAGTGGGAAAAGGGCCAGCCTCAATGCCTCACACCTATAATCCCAGCACTTTGGGAAGCCAAGGCAGGAGGATCACTTGAGCCCAGGAGTTGGAGACCAGCCGGGGCAACAGAGATTGAGGCAGGAGGATCACTTGAGCCCAAGAGTTGTAGGCTGCAGTGAGCTGCGATCACACCACTGCACTCCAGCTTGGGTGACAGAGTAAAACCTTGTCTCAAAAAAAAAAAAAAAAAGTGAGAAAAGGACTCCAATAGACATTTATCCGAAGTAAGTATACAGATGGCCAATAAGTACATGAGAAGATGTTCAGGGTCTCTGGTCATTAGGGAACTGCAAATCAAAGCCACCATGAGATATCACTTCATATCCATTAGGATGGCTATTATTAAAAAAAGAAAATAAGTTTTGTCGGGAATGTGGAGGAATTGGAGCCCTTGTGCTCTGCCAGTGGGAATGTAGAATGGCATAGCCTCTGTGGAAAACAATACGATGTTTCCTCCAAAAACTAAAAACATAATTATCATATGATCCAGCAGTTTCACTTCTGGGCATGTACCTCCCAAAAATGAAAGCAGAAACCCAAAGAGATACTTGTACATTAATGTTCAATAGCAGTATTATTCACAATAGCTAAAAGGTGGAAGCAACCCAAGTGTTCATTAATGGATAAATGTATAAACACAATATGTTATATAGTATTTAGCCTTAAAAAGAAAGGAAATTCTGACATGCTACAATATGGATGAACTTTGAAGGCATTATGCTAAGAGACATAAGCAGTCACAAAGGCAAAATAATGTATGATTCCACACATACAAAGTGCCTAGAGCAGTCAAATTCAGAGACAGAAGGTAGAATGGGTGTTGCCAGAGGTGGAGGGTAGGGGGAATGGGAAGTTACTGTTTAATGAGTACAGAGTGTCAGTTTTGCAAGGTGAAGGAAATTCTGGAGATGGACAGTGGTAATGGTTGTACAGCAATGTGAATTTACTTAATGTCACTGAACTGCACACTTAAAAATGGTTAAAATGGTCCGGGCACAGTGGCTGACGCCTGTAATCCCAGCACTTTGGGAGGCCAAGGCAGGCGGATCACGAGGTCAGGAGATTGAGACCATCCTGACCAACATGGTGAAACCCCATCTCTACTAAAATACAAAAAATTAGCTGGGCATGGTGGTGTGTGCCTGTAGTCCCAGCTACTCGGGAGGCTGAGGCAGGGGAATCGCTTGAACCCAGGAGGCAGAGATTGCAGTGAGCCGAGATTGCACCACTGCACTTTAGCCTGGCGACAGAGCAAGACTCCGTCTCAAAAACAAACCAAAAAAAAAAAAATGCTTAAAATGGCCACATGAAGAAAGGGAAAAAAATGAAAAGGTTAAAATGAGAAATTATATATATATATATATATATATGTTTTTTTTTTACTACAATTTTGTTTTGTTTTGTTTTTTGAGATGGTGTCTTCCTCTGTCTCTCAGGCTGGGGTTCAATGGTGTGATCTTGGCTCACTGCAGTCTGCTCCTCCCAGGCTCAAGCCATCCTCCTGCTTCAGCCTCTGGAGTAGCTGAGACTACAGGCACATGCCACTGCATCTGGCTAATTTTTGTATTTTTTGTAGAGACAGAGTTTTGCCATGTTGCCCAGGCTAGTCCCAAACTCCTGAGCTGAGGTGACCCTCCAGCCTCCACCTCCCAGAGTGCTGGGATTACAGGTATGAGCCACCATGCCTGGCCTTATTTTACCAGTTTTTTTTTTTTTTCAAACCCTGCCAAACTGTTTTCCAAAGTGGTATACCATTTTACATTTCCAGCAACAGTGTATGAGAGTTCCAGTTATTTCCCATCCTCATCAACACTTACTACAATAAGTCTTTTTAATCTTAGTCATTCTAATTGATGAGTGACGCCTCATTGTGGTTTTAACTTGCATTTCCCTGATGCCTAATAATGTTGAATATAAAGCATGTGCTTATTTGTTCTTGGTATATCTTCTTTGATGAAGCGTCTGTTAAAATAAATTGCCCATTTTTGGCCAGGTGCAGTGGCTCACACCTGTAATCCCAGCACTTTGGGAGGCCGAGGCGGGCAGATCACGAGGTCAGGAGATCGAGACCATCCTGGCTAATACGGTGAAACCCCGTCTCTAATAAAAATACAAAAAAATTTAGCCAGGCATGGTGGCGGGCACCTGTAGTCCCAGCTGCTCGGGAGGCTGAGGCAGGAGAATGGTGTGAACCCGGGAGGCAGAGCTTGCAGGGAGCCGAGATCACGCCACTGCCCTCCAGCCTAGGCGACAGAGCGAGACTCCGTCTCAAAAAATAAATAAATAAATAAATAAATAAATAAATAAATAAATAAATAAATAAATTGCCCATTTGTATAGTGAGCTGTTTTCTTGAGTGTTGAGAGTTCTTTATACCAGTAAGATACAAATCTTACATGAGATACATGTTTATGAAAATATTTTCTCCCAGCCTCTAGTTTTTTAATTAACAGTTTCTCTTGAAGAGCAAAAATTTAAAATTTTGATGAAATCCAATTGGTTATGTTGTTCTTTTAATGATTCTTTTTGGTGGTCATATCTAGGAAAGCTTTGCCTAATGCATGGTCACAGGTGTTTTCTTACACATTGTTTTTATAGTTTTAAGTTTTATATTTAACTCTATGTTCAATTTTGAGTTAATTTTTGTGTATAATATGAGATATAGATCAAAGGGGTTTTTTGTTTTATTTTTACGTGTGAATATCTAGTTGTTCCAGTATCACTTGTTGAGCAGACTTCTTTCTCCAAGGAATTGGTTTTGCATATTTGTCAGGGATCAGTTATTCATGTATGTGTGGGTCCATTTCTGGACTCTCCATTCTGTTCCATTGCTTGTCTACTTAACAGCAGTACAAACTGCCTTGCCTACCATAGCTTTATCATAAATATAGTTCAATAAGTCTGTATTTTAGATTTAAATCTAAATTTCACATTTAGATTAAAATCTAAAATCTATATAGAAGTATTGAGAGTGAACCTTCTTGTCTTGTTTCTGATCGTAGAGATAAAGCATTCAGTCTTTCACTGTTAAGTCTGATGTTAGCTGTAGGTTTTTCAAAGGTGCCTATCAGATTGAGGAAGTATAATTCTATTCCTACTTTGCTAAGAATTTTCATCAGGAATAGATATTAGATATTAGATCTTGTCAAGTGCTTTTTCTATGTTGAGTGAGATCATACAGTTTTTCTTTTCTATTAATATTTTGGGCTTTGGTAGTTTGTGTCTTTAAAGGAATTTGTTCATCTGTATTGTCAAATTTATGGTATAAAGGTGTTCACAATATTCTCATTAACCTTTTAGTATTTGTAGAATCTGTAGTGATGTCATCTCTCTCATTCTTTTATTTGTACAACATGATGTTTTGAAATATGTACATGTTGTGGAATGGCTAAATAAGCTAATTAACATATGTATTACCTCACATATTTATCACTTTTTGTGATCAGAACACTTGAAATCTACTTTCTTAGCAATTTTCAAGGAAACAATACAGTAGTCACCATGTTATACAATAGATCTCTTGAATTTATTCCTCCTCCCACAACCTCTGGTAACCAGCATTCTACTCTCTACTTGTGTGAGTTCAACTTTTGTAGATTGCACATATGAATGAGACCATTCAGTATTTGTCTTTCTGTGCCTGGCTATTTCACTTAACATAGTATTTTCCAGGTTCATCATGTTGTCACAAATGACAGGATGCCCTTCTTTTTTAAGGCTGAGTAGTATTCCATTGTGTATACATACCACATTTTCTTTATCCATTCATCTGTTGATAGACATTTAGATTAAGACCGTATCTTGATCATTGTCAATAATGCTGCAATGAACATGGAGTGCAGGTATCTCTTCAATATACTAATACTGTTCTTTGGATGTATCACCCAGTAGTGGGATTCATGGATCATATGGTAGTTCTATTTTTAATTTTTGAGAAACCTCCTTACTGTGTTCCATAATTTACATTCCCACCAACAATGTGCAAGGATTCCCTTTTCTCCACATCTTCACCAACATGTGTCTTTCTTTTTTTAATCATAGCCATTTTAACAGGTGTAAGATGAAATCTCATGGATATAATTTGCATTTCTCTAATGATAACAATCTTGGGCATTTTTTCATACACCTATTGGGCATTTGTATATCTTTTGAGGAATATCTATCAGGCCCTTTGATCTTTTTTTTTTTTTTTTGAGATGGAGTCTCGCTGTGTCGCCTAGGCTGGAGTGCAGTGGCGTGATCTTGGCTCACTGCAACCTCCGCCTCCCAAGTTCAAGCAATTCTCCTGCCTCAGCCTCCCGAGTAGCTGGGATTACAGGCATGTGCCACCACGCCCAGCTAATTTTTTATATTTTTGGGAGAGACGGGGTTTCACCATGTTAGCCAGGATGGTCTCCATCTCTTGATCTTGTGATCCGCTCACCTTGGCCTCCCAAAGTGCTGAGATTACAGGTGTGAGGCACCGTGCCCCGCCAAATTTTTCTTTCTTTATATCCTTACTCTATAAGCTTTTTTCTATTTTTAAAATTTTTTATTTTCTTTTTTTACTTTTTAATCTTTTTTGTTAAAACTAAGACACAGGCCAGGCATGGTGGCTCATGCCTGTAATCCCAGCACTTTGGGTGGCCAAGGCGGGTGGATCACCTGAGATCAGGAGTTCCAGAGCAGCCTGACCAACATGGAGAAACCCCGTCTCTACTAAAAATACAAAATTAGCCAGGCATGGTGGTGCATGCCTGTAATCCCAGCTACTCAGGAGGCTGAGGCAGGAGAATTGCTTGAACCCGGGGGGTAGAGGTTGTGGTGAGCCAAGATAGAGCCATTGTACTCCAGCCTGGGCAACAACAGTGAAACTCCGTCTCAAAACAAACAAACAAACCAACAGGCCAGGCGCAGTGGCTAATGCCTGTAATCCCAGCACTTTGGGAGGCAGAGGTGGGCAGATCACGCGGTCAGGAGATTGAGACCATCCTGGCTAACACGGTGAAACCCTATCTCTACTAAAAATACAAAAAAATAGCCGGGTATGGTGGCGGGCGCCTGTAGTCCCAGCTACTCAGGAGGCTGAGGCAGGAGAATGGTGTGAACCCGGGAGGCGGAGCTTGCAGTGAGCCGAGATCGTGCCAACTGCACTCTAGCCTGGGCAACAGAGCGAGACTTCGTCTCAAAAAAAAACAAAATTAAGACACAAACACACACATTAATGTAGGTCTACACAGTCAGGATCATCAATATCACTGCCTTCCACCTCCACATCTTGTCCCACTGGAGGGTCTTCAGTGGCAGTAACATGCATGGAGCTTTCATCACCTATGATGATAATGGAATACCTTCTTTTGGAATACCTCTTGAAGGACCTGCCTGAGGCTTTTCTACAGTTAACTTTTAGAAATGTATAAGTAGAAGGAGTACCCTCTAAAATAAGTATAAAATGTAGTATATTAAATATATAAACCAGTAACAGTCATTTATCAACTATTATCACATATTGTGTACTGCACATAATTGTATATGCTTTACTTTTATATGGCTAGCAGCACAATAGGTTTGTTTGCACCAGCATTACCACCAACACATGAGTCAATGCATTATGCTATGATGTTACGACAGCTACTGTATCACTACCCAGTAGGAATTCTTCAGCTGCACTGTAATTTTATGGGACTACCTTTATGTATGCAGTCATTGACTGAAATGCCGTGGAGCTGGACATGATTGTAATATGGAAGCAGCCTTACACATTTGCCCATGTACGTACCATTTCCAAGGTCGTCTTTTTTGTAGAACTAGAGTTCCATTTGCTATCATTTTCCTTCCTCCTGAAAGACTTCCTTTTACATTTCTTTGAGAACATTGTAGTGCAAGTCTTCTGGCGATTAATTATTTAAAATTTTGTTTTCAAAAGGTATTTTCACCAGTACGGAATTTAAGGTTGACAACTTTTTTCTTTCCATACTTTAAAGATAAGCAGTGTCTTTAACTCTCTCCTTGTTTGCTTTTTATTCCCCTAAGAAATCTGTTATCATCTTTATCTTTATTTTTTATACGTAATGTGTCTTTTTTCTCTACTTGTGAGATTTTTGCTTTATCATAGTTTTAAGCAATTTGTTGATGATGTTTTGACTTTATTTGGTATAGTTTTCTTCATGTTTCTTGCGTTTAGTGTTCATTGAGCTTCTTGGATCTCTGGTTTTATGCTTTTTCTTAAATTTGGAAAAACATTGGCCATTATTTCTTCAAATATGTTTTCTGTCCCTCCTCTAGTCTGCTTTTCTTTAGGGACTCAAATGACATATATATTAGGCAACTTGAAGTTGTTTTACAGCCCACTGATTTTTTTTCATTTTTGATAATTTTTATTGCTATGTCTACAAATTCATCTTTTCATCTGCAGTATCTTATCTGCCATTAATCCCACACATTTTCATCTTCACACATAATTTTTCTATCTAGAAGTTCCATTTGGGTCTTTTTTATTTCTTCCATGTCTTTATTTAACTTTTTAAACATATGGAATACAATTATTGTAATTGTTTTAATGTTTTTATCTGCTAATTTAACATCTGTGTCAATTCTGGGTCAGTTTTGATTGATTATTCCCATTATGGGCCATGTTTTCCTGCTTCTTTGGATGCTTGGTAATCTTTGGATGCTAGACTTTGTGAATTTTACCTCGTTAGGTGTTGGTTATTTTAGTATTCCTATGAACATCCTTGAGTATTGTCCTCTAGTGCAATCAAGTCACTTGAAAACAGTTTGATCCTTTTAGGTCTTACTTTTTTGATCTGTGTGGTGATCTGAGCAGTGTTCAGTCTAGAGCTAATTATCGCCTCTTCTGAGATGAAAGGCTTCTGAGTACTCTATCTATCTAATGCCTCATGAATTAGAAATTTTTTCAGTCTGGTTGGTGGGAACAGGCGCCAGCCTTATGTTAGCACAAAACACTGTTCCCTGTAACCTTATTGAAGGATTCTTTCTCCAGACTAAAATACTTTTCTTACACACATGCTAATCAGTATTCTGTCCCTATACTTGAGGGTGTCCCTCTGCTAATATCTTGGTTCCTCTGTCTCTGGAGCCTTCTCCTCTTCAGCAATTTGTCCTGTCAGTTCTAGTCACCTTGGTCTCCCCAAACTCTCAACTCTACTTCCTCAACTCAGGTAGTCCACTGGGATAACTTCTGGGTCGCCTCTTCCCTGTGCTGTTTCCTGGAAACTCTCTCAAAGCAATAAACTGGGGTGATTTATTTTTTCCATCTCTCAGGAATTGCTCTCTCATTGCTTGTCTTGTTTCTTGAAACCATTGTTTTATCCTTTGTTCTGTGGGCTGTTTATCTGTTTGTTTTGGGTTATTTCAGGCAAGAGGATAAATGTAGTTACTAGACTTCATCTTGGCCAGAAGCAAAAGTTGTAACAACAATTATTTATTTTCTACCTCAGGGTCAATTGGGCTTCAGCTGATTTAATCTGGGGTCATTGAGAGCTGTTTGGGCTAAGCTGATTTCTACTGGACTTTATATATATATGTACATACAAATACATATGTATGTGCTAGGCTAATTTCTACTGGACTTTATATACGTACGTATGTATGTGTGTAATACACACACACATATATACATGTATGTATATGTGTAATACATATATACATGTATGTATATGTGTTTATATACATGTGTATGTATGTGTGTATATGTATGTAGGCATATATATATGTATGTCTATATACATAAAGAAAGAAGGTTTAATTTAGTTGAAAGTAGAAATCAGCAGGTCAGTAGTAGCCACCATAATCTTTTGGGATATAATGCTACTAATTTCAAAGAAATTATGGGTATAGTGTTGAAATGTATATTTCTAAAAGTAACTATGGAAATTATCATTTAACATCTTTGTTTTTTATTTTAAAATTAGAAGACAATGTATATACAAATATGCAAGAATCACAGGAAACCCACATATCCAACCACCTAGATGAAGTTGTTGCTGCTGTTAGCATCACTCATAGAAAGAAGTTCCAAAACAAGCTGCTTCAGACAGCACTATTCCAGCCTCCTCGAGAGAAACTCCACCTCTGTGAAGAGAAAGCAAAGTCCTATTCCAACAGTCATGAGGTAAGGAGACTTTTGTTTCTGTATTTCTACTCTGAGAATTGAGCTATATGGTATAATCAAGAGAAGTGGAATGTTTTGGATTACATTCCTAATCTCAGCAGTTTGATACAAGAAAGTATATAAGACAGTGCCTTTGTTATAACATGAATGAATGCAGTACCTCTAGGCTCCAAGCACAGCAGTTCGCATGGCCAACAACAAATATTTATTGAGCTCGCACTGTGTGCCAAGTCTAGGCATTGGGATACAACACAAACAAAGCAGATGCAGCTTCTGCTCTCATAGAGCTTGTAATTCCTTATAATCTCAAATCTTGTTCTCTGCATGCTTCTTTCCCATTCTTTCCTCAAAAGTTTTACTCATTCACTAACTCATTCAGTAGGCATTTCTCTATCACCTCTTATATGTTGGGTCCTCTTCATCCATTCATCATAAATATCTATTGTATGCCTAATATGTGCCAGGTGCAATGTAGGTGCCAGGGCCACAGAAGGAAAAGCCACAGTCTTTGTCTTGGAGGGACTCGGGATTTGGTTGGGAAGATAGACGGGGGACAGATAATGGTAGTCAGGTTGATAAGTTCTGTGAGAGCTCGAGTGACATAGATGCAAAACACAAAGGGGTGGACAGTGAGCCTGGAGGTGGTAGAGGGACAGCAGTTAAGGCACACTTTCTTGGGATGGGAGTTACGTAGACTGCACTGGTAAACAGTGCTTAGGAGTTGGACAGGTGAGGAAGAGGACCAAATGTTCTGGACAGAGGTAGCAGATGGACAAGAGCCAATGGTCTGAGGGAGTGCAGTCTGTCTGGGGAACTATAAGGAGCTGTCTGGGACTAATGTGTTAGTGACACAGGGCAAGAAATGAAGCTGGATTATGGGCAGGAACTGAGGCCCAGAGGGCACTCAAGGCCTAATAAAAGAGTTTTGATTTTCTCTTAAAGATGATGGAGGATTACCATGAGGTTATAAGCAGAAGCATGCCATGAGCAGGTGTGATTTTAAGAACAGTCACTCCCATAGCTGTGAAGGGTATGGACAAAAAAAGAGTAAAACTGGAAGAGGAGCATCAGTTAGGAGGATATTTGCAGTAATCCTGGCAAGTAATTATGAGGACCTGAACTACATGTGGCAGAGACAATAGAAATGCTGAGCACTTTTGAAAGGAATTTAGAAATGCAAATCAGTGGGACAGGACTGGATGACTGAGGGGACATAGGGAATGGAGATGTGAGAGTGAGAAAGATGGGGTGTGTAGAATTCCCACCACCCAAGGTCTGAGTCTGCTTGGGTGGTTGGAGACTTGTCCATGACCTTCATCAGTATAACAAATACAGGAGAAAGACCAGGATTATAGAGAAAGAGCATAAATTTGGTTTTGAGGTTGTGCTTGTTCATTATGCAACAGATACTCACTCAGAACCTACTATTTGTAGGCTCTAGGCTGGCAGCCTTTCTCAAACAGACTTCTGCAAAAGAATTAAGCCCTCATGCCCAAAGGCATTTAACAAATGTAAAGAATTAACTTCTTTTCTGTGTAACTAGAATGGTATTAAACATTTCGTTGTTCTGTGGTTCTGGTGAAGAATCCAGCATACAATGGTGAACAGGACAGACAAGGTGCATACCCTGATGGACCTGAGAGGCAATCAACATTGTAAATGAACCAGATTATTATAGACTGTGATAAGTGCTAAGGAGGACATAGAGTGGCTCCGTCTTGGGTAGGGTGATCAGGGAGGGCCTCCAGGAAGATGTGACAGATAAGCTGAGACCTGAGGAAGAGAAGAGCCAGTGTGGAGGAGCTGAAGGAAAAGAGTTCTAGGGAGAGGAAACAGCACACATAAATCTACAAGGTAGGCACAAGCAGGACATATTTGAAGCAAGGAGAAGAAGCTGCAAGCTGACATTAAATATAGTGAGAGAGGCTGTCAGTTCACTTAGGGCCTTGCAGGTTTCAAGCTAAGTGCCCTGGAAGGCCTTAAAAATATTTTCATCATGGTATTAACATGACGTAATTTACTTTTTAAAATATCAGTTTTTTAGTAATTTCGTATTTTAAAATAATTTCTGACTTACAGAAAAGGCACAAGATTCACTCATTTTTAACATTTGCTATATTGCTTTGTTCTCTGACTCTCATTGTTTTTCTGAACTGAGAGTAAGTTATAGATATTATGGCCCTTTACCCCCAAATTCTTCAGTGTTTATTCCCTAAGAATAAAGCTATTCCCTTACATGGCCACAGTACAGTGATCGTAATTAGGAAATTAATGTCAGTATAATACTATTATCTAATCTGTAAACCTTGTTTATATTTCTTCTTAATAATGTCCTTTACAGAAAACAATCAGACCCATGGTTCAGTCTGTGAATTCATGTTAAATAGAGTTGTCATGTCTCTTTAGTCTCCTGTAATCTGAAACAATTGCTTAACCTACTTTGTTTTTCATGATCTTGATATCTTGGAAATATATACTCTAATTGTTTTGTAGAATATCTCTCTGTTTGAGTTCGTCTTATGCTTCCTCATGATTCTATTCAGATTGTACATTTGGAGCAGGACTACCACAGGTGTGACATGGGGCGCTCCTTAGTGCGTCCTGTCAGGAGGTGCAGAATGTCTGTTTGTCTTGGTACAGTGATGCCAACCTTGAACACTTGGTTAAGGTGCTGTCTGGCAGGTTTCTTTACTGCAGAATTGCCATTTTTCCCTTTGTAATTAATAAGTATTTTGTGGGTAGATTCACTGAGACTATGTATATATTTAAAACTTCACTCTGCCACCTGAATCAGTTATTACTATGATGTTTGTCACATAGCCAGTCTCTGACTTCCACGTTCTTTCAACATTTGTTTGTTGGCATTCTATTATAAGGAGGAGCTTTTCTTTCTTCACAGCTTATTTATCATTCATTTATTCCTATCAGTTTGGGTTCAGGAAATTGTATTTTTCAAATACACTACAACCTGTTATTTTCATGGAAGCTCAGATTATTCCATATCTGCCAGTGAGAGACCCTTCCAGCTGGCTCCTGAGTCCTCAATGCATCCCCTGATGGTTTAACCACTTCCTGGCGCTACCACTTGCTGGTAAATCATCTCAACTTTCAAGGTTCCTCCCAGTTTTGAAATTGCCTTCCTACTTCGTGCTTGTCTTCTGTCTGCCCTTTACTGATGCCTATTGCTAAAGTCACTGGAACTGGCAGAATAAAGGTTGGAAAACCAATAGGGATATTTGGACCGTGCCTTGTAACAAATAAGGACGTGAAGGAAGGACAAGCTGTTTCTTGTATACCTCTATCCCTACTCAGGTCCTGAGAACCAAGGCTATTATCAGGGAAGCCCAACTCAGCCTGCACAGTCCCCTTCACTGGAAATCTGTAGTTGGGACAGATTCACTATCAAAACAGATCTACCTCTCTTTTTGTCTGTCTGGATTCCATGATGTTGTCATCATTTCCTTCTCTTTCATACACTGTAGTTGTTGTTCTCTTTCTCTCTCTCCAAAGTAGTCATTCCCTAAACTTCCTGTGTCTAGAGGCAATAAAAAGGTGATTCCCAAAAGAAGCACAAACAGCCAGTTGACACATGAAGATGTTCAGCCTCATCAATTTGGGAGAAAAATGTGGACTAAATCAAGGAGAAATGGGCTAACTGACAAACTAAAAACCAAACAAAAACTCCACAATTTGTACTCAGTTCAACGTAAGGGGCATTTCTGCTCACATATGCTGCGCTGAAAGTATGAACTGGTGCAACCTCTTGGAGAGGCACTTCAGCAATAGCTACTCACAGCCTCAGAATTTTGCATATCCTTTACACAGCAATCCCATTTGTGGGAATTTGTTTTGTGGAAATGTTTATGGGTATGTGCAAGGCTATCCATACAGGATATTCAGTGAGTAAGAAATTTACAAACACCTAAATGCCCAATAAAGAGTGGATTGAGTAATGCAGTTATGATATAGCCATATAATAAAATACTGTGCAGCCATTCAAACTTATATCATAGAAGATGACATGAGAAGTTATTCGTAAATTGTTAAAACAGCAGCCATAAACCTGCATGTAGTTTATGAACCTATTTTTGAAAAAGAAACAATATATAAAGATAGATTCACAAAAATAAAGAATAAAGGGATATTTAGCTACCTAGATATCTCTAGGGGGTAAACTTACAGGTGATTTTTAGTTTTTATCTTTTTGCTTATCTGTATTTTGACAATGAGCATACATTATTTTTGTAGTAAGAAACATGTTACTGTAGAAAAAAATAAGACAGTCCACCTTCTTTCAGCACTTTATGGTAAGCATGTATTCCTTAGCTTCCTCCTGCTAGGTCACAAAAGTGACTCTCCTTTGGCCAGCTGTCTGGCTGTGTATTTTTGTCAAGAAAAATGTTGTTTTAGGGTGAAGGTATTTCCAATGCATGTAGGAATTGCGTGGAAATGCAAGCCCTTTGAGCTTTGACATTGATGGGGGTGCATCCTAGGTGTATCCTGGATCTTCTCCACAACTCTGTCCTTGTTCTTACCTTTCTTCCTCTGCTTTGACCCCTTCAGCTTTCTTTCTTCAGCCATCTCTCTTGCTGTTCTGACTATCTGTTGCTGCATGACACCCCAATAACTTAGTGGCTTAAAACCAAAACAGCCATTCATTTTTCTCATGAGCCTGCGGTTTTTGCAGAGCTCAGTGGGGTTTGCTCAGCTTTGCTCCGTACAGCATCAGCTGGTCTTGAAGGGTCTGGAGAATCTGCTGCCACAATGGTTCACTCGAACTATCAGGCCTTTCTATGTGGGTCTTCTCTCCGTGGGGCCATGTTGGCTTCCTCACAGCACTGTGGTTGGATTCTGTATTAGTCTGTGGTGCTGTCCTAACAAAATTCCACAGATGCTGTGGCTTAAAGAACAGAGTTTATTTCCTCACAGTTCTGGAGGCTGGAAGTCCAAGACCAAGGTGTGAGCAGGGCTTGATTTCATTCTAAAGCCCTCTCTCCTTAGTTTGTAGATGACTGCCCTCTTGCTGTGTTCTCACATGGTCATTTCTCCATATGCATGCCCATCCCTGGTGTCTTTTCCTCTTCATATATAAGGATACCAGCTGTATTGGACTAGGGTCCACCCTAACACCTCCTTCGAACTTAAATCACCTCTTTAAAGACCTCATCTTCAAAAACAGTTACATTATAAGGTGCTGGGGATTGGGACTTAAGTATATGAATTCAGGGAGGCTGGGGAGGAGACACAGTTCAGCCCATAACAGGTTTCAAGAGTGAGTACCCAAGAAGAGACAGAAAGCGAAGCCACCAGTTCCTTTAGACTGTGGCCTGAAAACTGGCACTGTATCATTTCCTCCACGTTCTATTGGCCAAACAGTCATAAAGCCCAGATTCAAAGGGAATGGGACATAGACCCCCATCTCTGAATGGAAGGAGTATCAAATAATTTTGGAGCTGAGGTTTTGTTTGTTTGTTTGTTTTGAGACGGAGTCTCGCTTTGTCGCCCAGGCTGGAATGCAGTGGCACGATCTCGGCTCACTGCAAGCTCCGCCTCCCGGGTTCACACCATTCTCCTACCTCAGCCTCCTGAGTAGCTGGGACTACAGGCGGCCGCCACCACGCCTGGCTAATTTTTTGTATTTTTAGTAGAGACGGGGTTTCACCGTGTTAGCCAGGATGGTCTCGATCTCTTGACCTTGTGATTCACCCGTCTCCGCCTCCCAAAGTGCTGGGATTACAGGTTTGAGCCACCACACCCAGCCTGGAACCGTGTTTTAAAACTGCCAGCTCTGCTTTGAGGATATGGCTGCTCTGAGATCACCTGGAGCTGGGAATCCAGTTTTCTGTTCTTTTTGTCCTATCCCCGAATGAAAATGTGCTTCTTGCTGCTTTAATCAAGTCTGTAAGTCCTGCTGATCTCATTTGCTATGCTAGTGCAGATGGCTAAGGAAAGTTTTGAATTGAGAGCTAAACTATAGTATTTGACAGCCTGGGCAACATGGCAAAATCCCATCTCTACCAAAAATACAAAAAACTAGCCAGGTGTGGTGGTGCACACCTGTGGTCCCAGCTGCTCAGGAGGCTGAGGTGGGAGGATTGCTCGAGCCCCCTGGAGGTCGAGGCTACAGTGAGCCGATATCGTGCCATTGTACTCC
The DNA here is from genome assembly GCF_029289425.2 of Pan paniscus. Lineage (NCBI taxonomy): Eukaryota > Metazoa > Chordata > Mammalia > Primates > Hominidae > Pan > Pan paniscus. The sequence goes on along the minus strand of NC_073265.2, from coordinate 88,768,230 downwards.
AGCCTGGGTGACTCCAGGTGAGTGAGACCCTGTCTCATACACACACACACATACATGCACACACACACACAAAGTATACTATTTGAAAACACTACCATTTGCCCCTGTTGTGCCTGCATATGTAGTAGCTGTTCATTGGTGGGCAGCTGGGAAACCTAGAGAATGACTAGATGTCTGCTCTACTTTTTCTATTTTTTAAATTCTATTTCTTTTTTTCACCCTTAAATGTACTATAAATTGTACTTCTTATGTTTATTGTCTGTTTCATCTTACCAGATGTACACGCTACCACCCCAAATAGATCTTTGTCTGTTTTGTTCTGTGATACATCTCAAGTGCTTAGAACAATGTTTTGCACATAGCAGTCACTCAGTATTTATCAAAGGGATATAAAAGCGCATTGATTTTGTGTTTTGTGACTCTTAAGTTTTAAGTTGTATAACTGGTAAGCCTGTTTTCTCTTCCTAACAGTACAAACAGGCCGTCCACGAGCTTGTGCGTTGCGTAGCACTGACAAGAATTTGCTATGGAGACTCACATTGGAAACTAGCAGAGGCACATGTTAATCTGGCTCAAGGCTACCTCCAGCTGAAAGGTAAGCTCGCCTTAGACTGAGGGGGATCAGTTGGTCGATTTCTGCTGTTCTCCCCAAAATTTGATTCACACTTAATTAGAAGGATCAGGTTTTTTAATATTCTCCTTTCTAAATACCAAGAAGCCATTTCTTTTTAGAAAGAGTTGATAAGGTATATAACCTGTAAACATTCAAAGGGGAAAAATGGAAAAAATATTTTAACTTTTCTGGTTTTTTTGTTTTTGTTTTTGTTTTTGTTTTTATGATTTCAAAAGTAAGGTTCTTAGGAGAAAATTAATCTGTTGGGCCAGAAGACTGTAGGAAAAAACCCAAGGTATGGAATAGGGGCCCAGAATGGGATCCATTCACACTTTTATTGGAGAATCTCTTGACTGTAAATAACCAAAAAATTTAAAAAGACTAACCCAAATTGGCATAAACAAAAGTTTTTGGCTCATACAACTTAAAAATTCAAGGGAAAAAATTTTTAGACTTAGCCATATCCAGTGTTCAAACAATGTGACCAGGATTCAATTTGTCTCTCTCCCACTGCTTGGCTCTGTTTTTCTTGGTATTTGCTCCATTCTTCGCCAGGTTTTGCCCACATGGTGGCAACAAGACTGCCTGCAACTTTAGACTTCCCTTATAAGCATTCCCAGGAGGAAAAGAATGTCCCTCCACCAAAATCCCGGGATTTGGGAAGGGTTCTAATTGGAACAACTTGGGTTGTATACCAAAGGCAAGGAATAGTCTGATTGGCTAAACCTTCCTTTTGGCTTCATTGGATCCTGAAGGAGAAGCAGGCCTTCGCCACATCACATGGATTGGATGTGCAGGAGCCAGACATCCCAAAAGGGAAACAGAGGGGAGAATGGGTGCAGGGAAGGCAAAAACAATAGACACCCAGGATATGATGATGGCTTCTACTTACTGACTGTGCAGCCTAAGACAAGATGGACAAGAGCATCTCTGTGCTCAGCTTCTTCAGCTGAAAAGTGATGATTATGGTAATGGTGATGCTAACTTCCCAGGGTTGGCCCAGTGAATAAAGAAAATAATAGAAGTGGAAAACACCAAATGCCAAGCATATTCTATACCAAGCGTATTCATTATTGCCACCCAATAAATTTGGCCAAATCTGATTATAGACTGGTCCTACCTATTAGATCAAAGGCTCTTAGGGACCTTGGAGATTATCTAATTTAAACTCTGCCCTCCCACCCCATTTTGTAGATTCAGGGAAAACAATGAGTCTGAGTTAGAACAGCTTTCCCCATACCACACTGTTAATAAGTAGCTGATCTGAGACTCAGACCTAGGTTTTCAATGCCAGTTTGTCCTGCCATCTGGGGTTTCAGATGATGCTTTTCTTATACAGCCTGCTGCCTCTCTGCGTGACAGTCCTTCTTTCTCAATTTAAAGTAAAAGTAGTATCTACCATTTATTAAAGTCTCATTTGGTGCCAGGCATCATGTTGTTTTCCATGCATAACCTTATTCAGTCCTCACCACAGTCCTCAAAGGTGGGTATTTTTAATATCCCTGTTTACAGCTGAGAAAGCTGAGGCCAACGTTTTATAATAAGTGGTGGAGCAGGGGATCCATCCTGGGCAGTCTGACTTCAGAGCCAATGTTCTTGAACTTCACCCTATGCTGCCTCCAGTAAATCGAGTTCAGGTTCCTTCAGGGACTCGACACAATTGAAAATACAGTCCAACATGCTTTGTGTAACATCACAAGCACAGGTGGCACTAATACATGTCTGTGCTTTTTAAAAATATGTAATAAGACAATCTTGTGTAAGAATTCCCACATGAAACGCATACCCTTGATTTTCTCCATTAGAAAATATATTCTTCCTGTTTTATAGACATAGGAACAGAATTAACTTCATATTTTGACAGGTTTTTTTAGAGATCTAAGATACAATTTTGTGTAACTAAGAACATAAGATGGGGGCTGTGTGTATGTGAGTGGAAGTGGATGTCAGTGTAGGGGAGGAGGATGGGAATACAGGGACATGCAAAGCCCTGAAGCCGTGTTAACGATCTCAGTCCTCCCTTCCCGCAGATTAACAAGCCCGTGGAGGAACACTGGAACACACTGGGGAATTCGTTCTTAGTAGTGATTTTTTTTTTGCTCCATTTTGTTTCATATTAGTCTCTTACCACATAGGAAGACGAAATTGTCACACATTAATCTGTTACCTCACTGGAATTGTGTTTGTAAGTTTTTGTAGATATCAGATATGTATTATGTTAAAAAAATAACTCTCTGACGTTATGATTATAGGTGGGTGAGCTGAAGATTCAGAATTTTTAGTATTTCATTAAGATTGCAGTTACACAGCCAGGATTAAAATTCATGAATATTTTATTTCCTGCTCAGAATGCTATAGTTCTTGTATTCAGTTTGTTTCTTATAATTATATGTAACATATTTTACTTCTGCTATTGGTGAGGTTTCAAAGCTGTTCAATTCCAGCTCATTTTGTTTATTTCTAAAAAGGCCATTTGGGGGAAAATTTATCTTGGGTACTTGGTATAAAACACTTCTTTGGTTGTTACAGTCATGGCAGTGTTTCATGCTGCCCAGATACATCTCCATGTGTCATTTGACAATATGTGAAGGAGACCTTGTTAGATTCCCAGACCATAGGGAACTGTATTCCTGTCCAGTTGAGATGATAGAGAAACTGAGACCTCTTTTTCTTTGTCCACAGGACTGTCACTGCAAGCGAAACAACATGCAGAAATAGCCAGACAAATCCTCGCCAACTCCATTGTGCCTCCCTATAGTGAGAACACAGATGTTTTCAAGTTTTCCATTGAGCTTTTCCATACCATGGGCAGAGCCTTACTCTCCCTTCAAAAGTATCCTTTTGCCTCTAACTTTTACAAATAGAAATACTATTCACGTAATACTTACATGCCAAGTAAAAAGCTGATGCTGATGGATGACTTAGGAAGTGTGATCGGAAGTATGGGAGCCAAGGAAGTTCAGGACATGGGGTGTAGAATCTAGTACCAAGTGGAAAATTTCCTGAACACAATTCAGATTTAAGGAAGCTGCAGAGAATTTGACAAAAGCAGAGAGACTTTCAAAGGAGCTGCTACAATGTGGAAGGATTATAAAGGAAGAATGGATAGAAATTGAAGCACGAATCAGATTATCATTTGCACAGTAAGTTTCAAATTTAGAATTTTGCATACATGATGGCAGGAGGCTCTTTGCCTGTAGAATCTGTCTCAGGTAGGAGGAGCATCTCCATGAGGCTGAGGCCATGGCTTCTCCGGAGGTCACTGTGTAAAAGTAAAAGAGGAACACAGTCATGTCAGAGCAGCCCCAACAAGGGCATCCATCAGTGACACTCTCTATGGAGTGCCCTGGGTCCCAGAGTTCTGGTCATTATTCTCTTGACTTTCGTTTTACCTGCTCTCCCTCCTCACCCCCAGCCCCTACACCCTTCTCTTCCTCCCTCCCTTCCTTTTTTCCCTGCCCTGCTCCAGTCTAAAATGCTTCAACAGGTTGAGTTTATGATGAAAGCCTCAAAGGAGAAAGATCTTAAACATATCTGAATCCATGATCACGAAAGGATTGTTCTTTGTTCCTCACCTTACTCCATACTCACCAAATAAACTCAGCTGGAAGAGACACGAAGAGAAGGTTGTGCATAGTTAGTACTTTTATCTTTCTCCAAAGAGCAACCTAAGCCAATTCCTCAGAGTATTGGGGTGACAGAGTTTGCCCACACTCTTTGGAAAGATGGACTTGTGCAGAGGAAAAGGTGGAGAAAGGTCTGTGTTGGAAGAGGCAGAGTATCCCAGTTGACCTACATGGCTGCCCTTAGCCAAAGCCGGAAGAATTCAGTTTACCTTCCTAACTAGATTGTATGTGTAGGGTGATTGCCAAGACAACTCAGAGAACCCACGGAATCATTTTAAGAAAGGTGCTAGGAAAGGGCCCCAGGAGAACACACCTAATGCTTCCACGTGAATGGAAAGTGGGAAGAACCAACTTTGACTCATGCAGTTAAATATCTTCTTTTGTGATCACAATTCCCTTTGTTCTTTTGTTTTTCTTGGGTGGTTTTTGAACTGCAAGTGCAGAGCTCACTCATCTGTGCAAATCCTCTGGTATGGATTTTTAAATTAATTTTTCCCTTCATCTCCGATCTTTTCTCTCATTCTCCTACACACACATCATAGATAAATACTTTAATGATGGCTTACGTTTTTGAGTATGTATCTCTGAATAACAAACAATATTGTTTTATATATTTATGTGTTTAAAATTTGTATAAATTTGGCTGGGCGCAGTGGCTCATGCCTGTAATCCCAGCACTTTGGGAGGCTGAGGCAGGTGGATCATGAGGTCAGGAGTTCAAGACCAGCCTGACAAACATGGTGAAACCCCATCTCTACTTAAAAATACAAAAATTAGCCAGGCGTGGTGGCGCATGCCTATAATCCCAGCTACTCAGGAGGCTGAGGCAGGCGAAATCGCTTGGACCCAGGAGGCAGAGGTTGCAGTGAGTAGAGACCACACCACTGCACTCCAGCCTGGGCGACAGAGTGAGACTCTGTCTCAAAAAAAAAAAGAAGAGAAAAAAAGAAAATTTGTATAAATTTGTAACATATATATCATTCTGCTTCTTATTTTTTCCACTCAGCACGTTTTGGTTGTTGCCTGGATTTTAGTTCATTGCTTCTGGTTCCTGTATAATGCTCTATAGAATGCATTTGTTGTATTTTGTTTGTCCATCCTCCTAACAATAGACATTCAGCTTGTCCCCAGCTCTCTGCTGCCATAGCAGTGCTGCCATGACCATCCTTACACAGCTTCACTTACGTGGCTAAGTGACACTTTTTCTGCGGTTTATATCCCAAGGGTGGTATTGCTTTTCTGAGGTTTATATTCCAGGGGTGGTACTGAGTACAAACAGACTTTAAGTTCACCAAGCACCAGCCAACCACGACCCCCATCTGCATTTGCATTCCCACTTGCAGGGCGGGTAGGTTCCTAACACACCGCTGGCAATATTTGACTTTGTTAATCTTTGCCAACCTGGTGCATATAACGTGCTATCTAATTATTAAAGTTCTATTTACATTTCTCCTATTAGTGAGTTTGAATACTTTTCATATACGTCTTAGCCACTTGGGATTCACCTTATATGAATAGCCTGTTAGTATTCCTTCTTATTTTTCTTTTAGAGTTTCCTGTACCTTTCCTATTGATAATCAGGGTTTTCTTGTATATTATAAATATTAATGATATAAATATTTTCTTAAATCTATTGCCCACTTATTAATTTTGTCTATGGTGTTCTTCGTGGCTTAGAAATTATTAATTTGGTTCACTCAAATCCATTCATTTTCACCTTATGATTTATGCTTTGGGAGTCTGGTTAGAAAGTCTTTTCCAGCTAAATATCAAAAATATTCTCTAAAATTTCCCTCCAAGACCTACTTTAACTCTACTCCATATATTTTATCATGAAGCATTATCACTGTCATAACTTCTTAGTATTTCATAACTCAGTTTATAAATTACTCTTTAGTCCAAGGATTATTCAAATGATGTGTGTTTTGGTTTGCAGGTATGAGAGTTTTCAAGATATCTTGGTGTTACTGATTTGTAATTGTATTGCATTGTTATAGATATCCTGAAGCTATTTTGTTGGGGTGAGAGGAGAGTTTAGCAGCCTCATATCTTCTTAACCTATCACTTTATTGGTTAGTTGACCTTGTCCTTTTTTGTCCCCTACATCTATTCTGTCTGATACTATATCCTAGCTCTCTTTTGGTAAATATTTTCCTACAATACCTTTTAAAAAATATTTATTTGGGTTTAAATTTCCTTTTCTCCTACCAACTTTTTGTTCCTTTCTTTTTCCTTACTTGCTTTCTTTTAGATTAATCAAATATTTCTATCATTCCATTTTATACCCATTAATTTGCAAGTTATACATTTTTTTCTCTTGTTTTTTATTTTCTTTCTTCTTCTTTTCTTTTTTGTATACAGGATCTCACTCTGTTGCCCAGACTAGAGTACAGTGGTGGGATCATGGCTCACAGCAGCTTCAACCTCCCTGGGCTCAAGCAATCCTCTCATCTCAGCCTCCTGAGTAGCTTGGACTACAGGTGTGTGCCACCACACCCAGCTAACTTTTTGTATTTTTTGTAGAGATGAAATTTCGCTATGTTGCCCAGCCTGGTCTTGAACTCCTGGGCTCAAGCAGTCCACCCACCTTGGCCTCCCAAAATGCTGGGATTACAGGCATGAGCCACCATGCCTGGCCTTGTTATCTTCTTTTTATTCTAGTAGTTACTGTGGAGTTTGTCACTTATATCCCTGATTTATTAGAATCTAATTGTAAATTAATCATTTAACCACTTCCCGAACAATGCAAGGACCTTTGAGCATGCCAGCACTCTTTATCCTCTCTGCTTGGTGCTGTGTTGTCCTGTATTTAAATCACATGTATCTTATACTACAGACAGTATTTGTAATACGTACAACTGACAAAGGGCTTATATCTGAAATCTACAAAGAACCCTTATATATCAGTTAAACAAACACATAACTGGATAGAAAGATGGGCAGGAGGTCAGGCACGGTGGCTCACGCCTGTAATCCCAGCACTTTGGGAGGCCGAGGCGGGTGGATCACCCAAGGTCAGAAGTTCAAGACCAGCCTAGCTAACATGGCGAGACCCTGTCTCTACTAAAAATACAAAAATTAGCTGGGCCTGATGGCGGGCACCTGTAATCCCAGCTACTCGGGAGGCTGAGGCGGGAGAATTGCTTGAACCCGGGAGGCGGAGGTTGCGGTGAGCCAAGATCGCGCCATTGCACTCCAGCCTGGGCAACAAGAGAGAAACTCCATCTCAAAAAAAAAAAAAAAAAAAAGGAGAAAAGAAAGATGGGCAGGAAACTTTTCCCAAAAAAAGAACACCCGCGTAGCAAATAAACCTATCAAAAGGTGTTCCACCTTATCAGTTATCAGAAAATGAAAACTAGAATCATAAGATATGGCTGGGTGTGGTGGCTCACACCTGTAATCCCAGCGCTTTGAGAGGCTGAGGTGGAAGAATAGCTTGAGCCCTGGAGCTCAAGACCAGCCTAGGCAAGATGGGGAGACCCCCATCTCTACAAAAATATTTTTTAATTTATCCAGGTGTGGTGGTGCTCACCTATAGTCCTAGCTACTCAGGAGACTGAGGTGGGAGGATCTCTTTTTTTTTTTTTTTTGAGACGGAGTCTCGCTCTGTCACCCAGGCTGGAGTGCAGTGGCGCGATCTCGGCTCACTGCAAGCTCTACCCTCCCGGGTTCACGCCATTCTCCTGCCTCAGCTCCCGAGTAGTGGGGACTACAGGCACCCACCACCACGCCTGGCTAATTTTTTGTATTTTTTAGTAGAGATGGTGTTTCACCGTGTTAGCCAGGATGGTCTCAATCTCCTGACCTTGTGATGTGCCCACCTCGGCCTCCCAAAGTGCTGGGATTACAGGCGTGAGCCACTGCACCCGGCCGGGAGGATCTCTTGAGCCCAGGGATTTGAGTTTGCAGTGAGCTGTGCAACACCACTGCACTCCAGCCTGGATGACAAAGCAAAACTCTGTCTCTTTAAATAAATAAATAAATAAATAAATAAATAAGATACTCTTACATTCCCACTAGAATGGCTAAAAAAATTTTAAGACTACTAATAGCAAACGTTTGGAAGGATGTGATTCTCTGATATGCTCTGTCATATACCATTGTTTCAAATATATTTGGTGTAACTACTTTAGAAAACTATTTGGCATTGTCTCCTAAATTTAAACATTTGCATACCCTTTGACCCAGCAGTATCACTACTAAATTATACACCCAATAGAAATGCATGCATGTTTTCACCAAAAGACATAGCCAAGAATATTCAAAGCTACATTATTTGTAATAGCCAAGAGTTGGAAACAGCCTAAATGTTCACCAAAAGTAAAACAGAAAAAATGTGATGTTAATATAAATAAAATGATTAAAACTACTCCTATGCTTAACAGCATGAATGGCTCTCACAATGTGTAGTGAAAGAAGCCAGATGCAAAAGAATCATACTGTACAATTCCATTTATATAACTGGAGGAGGAAGAAGGTTGTTAGTGACTGGGAGGGCTTTACCAGTCCAGAATCCCTTCCTGCCAGAAATTAGGTATTCTGTCTTATAAGATAGGAAATACACAATTCAGAGCTCCAAGATATAATATTTGTTGCATCTGTTGAGACCTGACTAATATATCAGTATTTAATATTGAGCAGTGTTGCTATAAAAAAGAGTAAATGATCCTCTGGCACCTCCTCTGAGTGCTTTCCAAATTAGCAGCACCAAGCCTTGCCAGCAGATGGCGGGCCCTGTACACATCTAGGCTGAATAGCCAACAAGAATTTGAGTTAATATTCCAGACTATTCTACAAAGTTACTTTTGTGTTTAGCCAAGTTGTTTCAAACTTTGCTACTTCTTTTCATCCTAATTCTTCACCTTGATATAATCACCACAATGTGCATGTTTAAACTGTATAATTTTCATTCAATTACTTTGCTTCGTTTCCTTATTGAAATGTATTTTGTCCAAATTTATCTGCTTTAGAAATTAACAAGGTGTTTTGGGTTTATGCACTTCTGTAGTACGCTTGAGCCATGAGGGCCTTTTCTTTTGCCAGGTCTTGGAAGTGGAAGGCCAAGATGATTTCTCAGGCAGTGCTCATTGGATTTATGTCCCCCCCCCTTTTTTTTTTTTTTTTTTGAGATGGGGTCTTACTTTGTTGCTCTGGCTGGAGTACAGTTTCACAGTGACAGCTCACGGCAGCCTTGACCTCCTGGGCTCAAGCAGTCCTCCCCTCTCAGCCTCTTGACTAGCTGGGACTACAGGCACGTGCCACTGCACCCAGCTAGTTTTATTTTTTTGTAGAGACAGGGTCTCACTACTATATTGCCCAGGCTGGGCTCAAGCGATCCTCCTGTCTCGGCCTCCCGAAGTGTTAGAATTACAGGCATGAACCACCGCACTCAGTCCTATGTCCCTCTTAAAAGGATATCTTTTAGTGTATCATCTTCCTCCCCTGCCTGTCCTTTTATGGTGCCCATCGCAACAGCCCAGTGCCTTTCTCCCTGGGCTGACAGATAAGTGCCGCAGGGTGACTCATGCTCCATGCCTCCCATCCCTGACTATGGCCTGAAACTTCTCTCCTTCTTCCTCTCCTCTGTTCCGGTGCTACTTCATACAGTAATGGTTTGTTAACTTTGGAGAGTGAATCCAAATCATGTATTCTTATGTGCACAGTTATATTTCTTTAAATCTGGTAAAGAAAGTCACTTGCAAAAATGGGCAAATTTATCCCCAGTGTTAAGAATTATTTTCTATCCTGGTTATTGATAGATGCCCAGAGAGAAATAGTTGTCTTTGTATATACAGGCATACGCCATTGCACATGCACACACACACACACACACACACACACACATCCCTCTTTAAATTATCTTTCTATGCAGCATGATGATGACCTATTGAGACTATTGCTCCAGAACATGTGATTTTCCCCCAGCTCTCTCTGACTGCTTGACATGTCCTTGAAGTCTCCCACAGCATGTCCAGCGAACACTTTGCCTGGCATGACTGTGCTGAACTAACTCAGGAATGAGTAAACACTTTTATTTCCTCAGAGCATCAACAAGACGCCTCCCAAGTATTACTAAGCAGTGTGCCATGGTGTCATTAACAATGTAGGCTCTGGGCCGGCATGATGGCTCATGCCTGTAATCCCAACACTGGGAGGCTGAGATGGGAGGATCGCTTGAGGCCTGGAGTTCAAGACCAGCCTGGTCAACGTGGTGAGACCCCATCTCTATTAAAAACAAAAAAATGTAGTCTTTGGAGTCAGAAGCCCTGGGTTCAAATCAGTGTTTGTTCAAACTTCCCAGCTGTAGAACTTGGGCAGATCTTGTGCTTCCTGGGAGCCTCACTCTCCTCTCCTGTTGAAGTGAGAATAATAAGACCTCCAGGGGTTGCTGTGAAGATTAAAAAGATATTACTTTAAAGCATCTAGGTGCATGGGAGACCCTCAGAAGCAAGAAAGCAAGAAAGAAAAGGGCAACTATAATTATCATTATGATCTAATTGAACATTTTCCTTTCTGCTGTTTCATCCCAGAGGTGATTTTAAATCAGGTACTTATATCACATATTAAGGTTTTGTACTTCAAGACTGCCCTTGGTGTGCAATTTTTTTCTGCATTTTTTCCCTGTGCCTTGGGAAGGCTACATTTTGTTTTCTTTGCTCTCATGAATCATCTAAGCTAAAATCAGACAATTGTATATACTTACTTCTTCTTTTTTTTGTTTTTTGTTTTTTGTCTTTGAGACTCTCTGTCACCCAGGCTGGAGTGCAGTGGCGTGATCTTGACTCACTGCAACCTCCACCTCCCAGGTTCAAGCGATCCTCCTGCCTCAGCCTCCCAAGTAGCTGGGATTACAGATGTGTGCCACCACGCCCAGCTAATTTTTGTATTTTTAGTAGAGACAGTGTTTCACCATGTTGACCAGGCTGGTCTCAAACTCCTGACCTCAAGTGATCCACCTGCTTTGGCCTCCCAAAGTGCTGGGATTCCAGGCATGAGCCACTGCACCCAACCTGTATATTCTTATTTCCTTAAGCTTGATTTTGTTTCTTTGTCTTGCTCTCTCTTGATTCATTGAAGTTGTGAGATTTGGAAAGTTATTCTAACACAAGTTTTCCAAAAGGAAAGGGGATGGGGAAGATTTCTCCCTTAACTCATACTTACTAGGAAGGAGGAGAAGATAATGGAGAAGTGATGTGGCAAGGGGAACAGAATATGTATCTACCTGCCATCACCTCGTTGAGATGATGGGGTTCTACTTAGTTCCATAAGCTGCTCCAGAAATGCTTCCCAGTGGAATTTTTGATACTTCAATAATAACCTTTGCTCATAGATCCCATAGTCCTCCCAAAACTGGTCCAGTCAGAAATTTCTACATCTAACTTTTGCTTTCTGGACTCAGCATTTAAAAAAATTTTTAGTTCTTACCATCACCTGAGGTTCCTTGATGTCTAAGTTGCATTTTCTCTGCTTTTCTCTTTTGGACATAAAGGCTTTAACAAATGCTCACATGTTCCAAGTCCTGCTTCTCCCTTGCCTGCTCCCTGGGAACGTCCTGCTCTTCTCCAGCAGACATGTTCCTCCTGTCAGCTGCTCCTGTGGGACACTATGTGCCTAGAATACTTTTTGCTTACTTAACAAAGAAGGAGATTGCTTTTTTTCTCTGAGACTCTTCCTAATCCTATATTTCTGTGGTTGAAGATATGCTCTTAACTTACACAAGTCTCATTTTTGTTTTTATTATTATTATTTTCAATGTGGGGAAGCCAAAGAAAAACCACATGGCACAGGTTACTCTCATATACTTTATCTGCTTTCTATTTCTTGAATCTCCTAAAGCTTTAATGTTTTAGAGCACTGCATTTCTGTCTTTCCTTTTCTGACATTATACCCTTATAATGTACCTTTTCCTAAATATATGAGAATAATGATTTAAATAATAGAATCATGTTTTAAAATGACATGTTATTAGTATTAATACGTAACATAAATATATAATCATATATCTCTAAATAAATAACACAACATATAATAATATATATCAAATAATAGGCAGGGCACAGTGACTTACACCTGTAATCCCAGAACTTTGGGAGGCCAAAGCAGGCGGACCATTTGAGCCCAGGAGTTCGAGACAGCTTGGGCAACATGGCAAAACCCTGTCTCAAATTAATACAACTAATACATAATTACAAATACAAAAAATTAGCCAGGCGTGGTAGCACACACCTGAAGTCCCAGCTATTCCAGAGGCTGAGGTAGGAGGACTGCTTGAGACTGGGAGGCAGAGGTTGCAGTGAGCAAAGATCATGCCACTGGACTCCAACCTGGGTGACAGAGTGAGACCCCTTCTCAAAAATATAATAATAATGATTTTTTTAAAACCACACTAGCTACCAATTATTGACCACCTTCTGTGTCAGGCTTTTGCTAAGTGCTTTACAGATGTCATCTCCTTTCATTCTTAGTCCTCTCTGTGTGTGGATACTGTTAGTATTCCCATGTTCAAATGTAGCATCTAAAGCTGAGAGAAGTGAGGTCACTTCCAGGGTCACACAGGCAGGAAGCGATAAAGCTGGAAAGTGGCCCAGCAGAGCCCTGCTTATTCAACGCTAGTGTCCAAGCTCCTGACCATGGCACACATTACATTCACTGATGTAGACTGGAAACCCCACAATGCATTCAACAGAGCAAAGCCTTCACCTGTATGTATCAGGTGATAAAAAGATACCCAGATGTAATTCTTTTCTCATGTTGGCTATGGAAAATCCCATTTGTTATCTTTTGGGATTGGTTTCTTATCAGATTCTGATCAGTGATATTCACACAAAGCCTTTCCTTTATACTGGTGCTCAATATTCTTGCCAAATTCCAGAGTTTTTAAAAGGAAACTCTGTTGCCTTAGTAATACCAGAAATTGCATTGGTTTATTGCTTGTTAAAACGAGTCTCCATCCCTATGAGATCTGAAACTTGTCTGCAATGAGATAGTGTCTCCTCTTGTGCTCTGTAGAATTACTGTGTATAAACTTTCATTCAATAAAATATACCATGGCTTAAGTTGTGCACCTGCCAAATTAACATACTGCCACATTCTGTTATTCAAAATTTTCTGTCTTTTCATCTGTCTAGTGTATTTCTTAAGCTACCAAGTACATTGTGGATACACTAGATAATAAATCCGCAAATCATCCCTGGCAGGTAGCCAGAAATGGAAAGGAGAAAATATTGCTCTCAAACATTACACATAAGAAAATGGAAACACACAAGATTACCCGAAATTGACTGATGCTTTAAGTAAGTTGTAGATGGATGTAAGACTATAATTTAGTTATTTCTTGATGTAGTACTCTCAATTCCTTTTTATTAAATATATTATAAAACTAAAGTAATTTTATTTTCTATTTTGCCTTTTCTTTTATGTGAATAGTGTACTCACAATGAGCTTCAGAAGGCTCATTGTGGGTTGCATTAGGTTGATAGCCTCCATTTCTGGCTGTGTTAGTGCCAGGACCATGAAATAGCCTGCAACAGCAACCTGAGGAGGTGAGGGGTAGGATGTGCTTCATTCTTTGTGCAATTGCGTGTTGTATTCATCTTTTTAATAAAATATTTTAGACACATATATATGTAGTATTGTTATGTAAATTCTGTAGTGTAAAAAATAGTATACACACTACTAAGCTTACAAAATCTATTTCTGATAAATAGAAGCTTGTTATGCATTCTTCCCAATACCATTTTATTCCCATACATTATAGGCAATTATTATGCTGAAATTTAGTGTTTTTCATTCCTCTGAATGTTTTTGTACCTTTACTGTGTATATGTATAGCACATATGTATGTGTGTATATATATATATAATTTGTCATATTTTAAAACTTTATATGTATGTTTCCTTCTGTAACTTCCTTTTTTCCCATTACATCTGTATTTTTGAGATATATCTCTACCAATGGATATAATCCAGCTCTAGTCTTTTCATTTTAGACCTCCATATGGTGTGTAATTGTCTGACTTTCCTCTAATTTAATTGTCTATTTTGATGAGGGTGAACATGTGAATTGTTTCCAATTTTTTACTACTGTAAACACTACTTTCATGATCATTCTTATATAAGTCTCTTTGGGCACATATGCAGGATTATCTCTGAGGTATATTCCCAGGAGTGGAATTGTCTACTTGACAAGCATCTGCATCTTCAATTTTACTGGATTTACCAAACGCTTTCTAACAATTTATGCTCCCACCAGCAGGGTGTGTAAATTCTTGTTATTCAGCGTCCTCAGGCTTCTTATAGTTCTCAATTATATGGATGCAAAATTATATCTTATGGTTTATTTATCTATTTATTTAATTTGAGACAGAGTCTCCCTCTGTCACCCAGGGTGGAGTGCAGTGGCATGATCTCAGCTCACTGCATCCTCCACCTCCCGGGTTCAAGCGATTCTCATGCTTCACCCTCCTGAGTAGTTGGGATTACAGGCACATGCCACCAGGCCCAGCTAATTTTTGTATTTTTAGTAGAGACGGGGTTTCACCATGGCCAGGCTGGTCTTGAACTCCTGACCTCAAGTGATCCACCTGCCTCGGCCTCCCCAAAGTGCTGGGATTACAGGCATGAGCTACCGCACCCGGCCCTTATGGTTTCTTTAATTGAATTTTTCTGATAGGGAAGTTAAATATCTTTTTATATGTTTGCTAGACATTTGGAATTCTTGTTCTGTGAATTATCTATTCACATGTTTTGCTTATTTGCTATTGAGCTATTTGCATTTTTCTTAAAAATTGGTAGATAGTCTTCATATTTCTGGAAACAAGTTATTTGCTGTTTACATATATTGTATGTACTTCAGATGTGTAGTTTGCCTTGATTTTTGATGCACAAGAGTTTTTATTTTTAATATGATCAATTTTACCATCTTTTCTGTTCTTATTTGTGTATATATTAGAAATCCTTCCCTACTCAAAGACACAGGGTTACTTTTCCATATGTTTTCTCTCAAACATATCAAAGTTTTTATTTTTAAATTTAGGACTGCTAAACAGCCATTGGGGCAATGAAGAAATTAAGAAGGACATTAAAAATTTTCTTGAAACAAATGAAAATGGAAACAAAACATACCAAAACATATATAATACAGCAAAAGCAGTACTAAGAGGGAAGTTTATAGCAATAAACGCTTACCTCCAAAAAGTAGAAAACCTTCAAATAAACAGCCTAACAATGTGTCATAAGGAACTAGAAAATCAAGAGCAAACTAAACCTCAAATTCGGATAAAAAAATAATAAAAATCCAAGCACAAATAAATAAAATTGAGACTAAAAAAATTCAAAAGATGAATATAACAAAAAGTTTGTTTTTTGAAAAGATAAACGAAATCAACAAACCTTTACTAGACTAAGAAAAACAGAGAGAAGACCCAAATGAGTAAAATCAGAGACAAAAAAGGAGACAATACAACTGCTACCACAGAAATTCAAAGGATCATTAGAGACTATTATGAGCAACTATATGTAATATGTAATAAACTGGAAAAATCTAGAATAAATGGATAAGTTCCTAGACACATAAAACCTGTTACAGTTGAACCATGAAGAAATCAGAAACCTGAATAAACCAATAAGTAACAAGATAGAAGCAGTGATAGAATGTCTTCCATCAAAGAAAAGCCCAAGATCTGATGGCTTCAGTACTAAATTCTACCACACATTTTAAGAGGAACTAATATCAATCCTACATAAACTGTTTCAGAAAATTGAGGAGGAAGCAGTACATCCAAACTCATTCTATGAGGTCCGTGTTGTCTCAATACCAAAACCAGACAAAGACATATCAAAAAAGAAAACTATGGGCCAATATCTCTGATGAATATGGATACAAAATCCTCAAACCAAATTCAACTACACATTAAAAAAATCATTCATCTTGATCAAGTGGAATTCATCCCAGGGATGCAAGGATGGTTCAACATACACAAATCCATAAATATGATACCTCACATCAACAAAATGAAAGACAAAAACCATATGATCATTTCAATAGATGCTGAAAAGGCATTTGATACAATTCAACATCGCTTCATGATAAAAACTTAACAAGGACTTAAAGGAACTTACTTAACTTACTAAAGGAACATACCACAATGCAATAAAAGCCATATATGACAAACCCACAACTAGTATCATACAGAACAGTGAAAAACTGAAAGCCTTTCCTCTAAGATCTGGGACAAGACAGGGTTGCCTACTTTTACCATTTTTATTCAACATAGTACAGAAAGCTTTAGCCCAAGAAGTTAGGCAAAAAATAAATAAATAAATGACATCTAAATTAGAAAGGAAGAATTCAAATTATCCTTGTTTGTAGATGATATGATCTTATATTCAGAAAAACCTATAGATTCTACCAAAAAGCTATGAGAACTGATCAACAAATTCAGTAAAGTTGCAGGATACAAAATCAACATACAAAAATCAGTAGCATTTCTGTATGCCAACAGCTAACAATCTGGAAAAAAAAAAAAAAAACAAGAAAGTAATCCCATTTACAATAGCTACAAAAAAAATTACCTAGCAACAAATAAGATAAAATAGTTAAGAATAAACTTAACCAAAGAAGTGAAAGATCTCTACAATGAAAACTATAAAACATTGATGACAGAAAATGAAGAGGACATGCAAAAAGATTTCATGTTCATGGATTGGAAGTGCCAATATTGTTGAAATGTGCATACAACCCAAAGCAACCTACAGATTTAATGCATTCTCAAAATGCCAATTACATTCTTCATTGAAATAGAAAAAAAAAATCCTAAAGTTTACGTGGAACCACGAAAGTCCCAAAAGAGTCAAAGAAATCCTGACCAAAAAGACCAAAGCTGGAGGCATCACATTACCTGACTTCATACTATACTACAGATCTGCAGTCACCAAAACAGCATGATACTGGCATAAAAATAGACACATAGACCAATGGAACAGAATAGAAACCCCAGAAATAAATCCATGCATTTACAGTCAACTCATTTTTTACAAAGGTGCCAAGAACATACACTGGAAGAAAGATAGTGTCTTCAACAAGTGGTGCTGGGAAAACTGGATATCCATATTCATAAGAATGAAACTAGACCCCTAGTTCTCGCTATATGCAAAAATCGAATTAAAATTCATTAAAGACTTAAATCTGGCCAGGCAGTGGGGCACATGCCTGTAGTCCCAGCACTTTGGGAGGCCAAGGCAGGAAGATTGCTTGAGCACAGGAGTTCAAGACCAGTCTGGGCAACATGGTGAAACTCTATCTTTACAAACAAACAAAATTAGCCAGGTGTGTGGTGGTGTGCACCTATAGTCCCAGCTACTCTGGGGCCTAAGGTGGGAGAATCACTTGAGCCCAGGAGGTTGAGGCTGCAGTGAGTTATGATCACACCACTGCACTCCAGCCTGGGCCACAGAACAAGACCTGTCTAAAAAAAAAAAAAAAAACAACCTTAAATCTAAGACTGAAACTCTGAAACTACTGGAAGAAAATACTGAGAAAACACTCCAGGAAATCAGTCTGGGCAAAGATTTCTTAAGGAAGACCTCAAAAACGTAGGCAACCAAAGCAAAACTGGACAAATGGGATCACATCAAGCTAAAAGGCCTTCTGCACAGCAAAGGAAGCAATTAACAAAGTGAAGAAACAATCCACAGAATGTGTGAAAATATTTGCAAACTACCCATCTGTCGAGGGATTAATAACCAGAATAAATAAGGAGTTCAAACAACTGAATAGAAAAAGACAAACTGATTTTAAAACGAGCAAAAGATCTGAATAGACATTTCTCAAAAGAAGACATGCAAATGACGAACAAGTATATGAAAAAATACTCAACATCACTGATGATCACAGAAATGCAAATCAAAACTACAATGAGATATTGCACCCCGATTAAAATGCCTTCTATCAAAAAGGCAGTAATGGATGCTGGTGAGGATGTGGAGAAAGGGGGACACTCATACACTGTTGGTGGGAATGCAAGTTAGTACAGCCACTATGGAGAATAGTGTGGAAGTTCCTCAGAAACTAATAATAGAACTACCATATGATCCAGCCATCTCATTACTCAGTATATACCCCCCAAAAAGGAAATCAGTATATCAAAAGAAATATCTGCACTCTCATGTTTATTGCAGCACTATTCACAATGGCCAACCTAGGACTCAACATAAGTGTCAATCAGTGGATGAATGGATAAAGAAAATGTGGTAGATATACATAATGGAATATTACTTAGCCATTAAAAAAGGATGAAATCCTGTCAATTGCAGCAAAATGGATGGAACTGGAGGGCATTATGTTAAGTGAAATAAGCCAGGCCCAGAAAATATCACATTTTCACTCAAATGTAGGAGCTAAAAAGATTTAAAAAAAAAAAGAAAAAAAGAAAAATTGAACTCATGGAGATAGAGAGCAGAATGATGGTTACTACAGGCTTTGAAGGGGAGTAGGGAGTGGGAGATGAAGAGGGGAAAACTATTGGGTATAAAAATACAGGTGAATAGTGGGAATAAGACCTAATGTTTGGTAATACAATAGGTTGACTATAGTTAACAATATTTTATTGTATATTTTTAAATAACTAAAAGAATGGAACTGGAATGTTCCTAACACAAAGAAATGATAAATGCTTGAGGTGATGGGTATGCTGTAACCCTGATTCAATCATTAACTTTGTGTGCTTATATCAAAATTTTACATGTACCCCATACATATATACAATTATTATGTATCCATAATAATTTAAAATTTTTTTAAAAAAATTTGTCCTCTAATCCACTTGGAGCTTTGGTGTACATGGTATCTCCTTTTATATATCTTTTGTTTTTATTTATGCATTCTTACTTTTGGTGATGAGTATGTATTCTTATAATACATTATTCTGTTTTATTAAAGTTCAATTGGATAAGAAAATGCCCACTTCATTTGCACAATAGTTCCAATCAGTTTCTCTGATTTTGCCTATTATTTGGACTTTCCAAACTCTTATATGGTTGGTGTTGGGGTGGAGCTCAGATCACAATTGAGCCCATTTCAACATGGGAACAAACCGAGGCTGTTGCATATGGTGTGCAGGTTGGGAGGAGAAAGAGTAAAAGATACGATTATGTGTAGACAATACTAATCTGTGTGATGTGCTTCTGTCTGCAAAGCACTTTCACAGACATCTTATTCAATTCTCACAACCACCAGTGTGTCCAGATGACGGAACCAAGGTTCGAGACATTTTGTTCTTGTCGAAGCTTTGTCAACAAGGCTGCTTGGACTACAGTTTGGGTTTTCTACTGCTGCTTACTTACAACTGATTCTCCTGCCTCTCATTTTCTGTTATTTTCCATAACATTTTCTCTGGGAGTCAGGTATTATTTGAAGGATGACTTTTGAGACCTGAAAAGGTGACCTGGTGTTAACTTGGGATGATATGCTGTGCTTTTGGCTGAGATAGCTAGTAGGTGGCTACAAGTTTTCCGTGGTCTTCACCTATTAACAAACCCCCAAACACTTTTCTTTAGTGGCTTATCTCAGGAAAGAAGGAATTTTTTATATATCAATGAATGCATGCCTTGTTATTGTTTTCTTTTTTGCTCATTTATGAGCTTGATTACTAAACTTTAAATACTGCTTTCTTTAAAAGCAGTTGCCCAGATGAAATTATCTTGGTGTTTGTACTTCCTTCATTTCTCTTCTGTGACTTTTACGGGCAGTCTGGGAAACAAAGGATCCATTCTTTACTTCAATGGCACACTGCATCATTTATGAACATGACAAGGAAAAAGATGAATATTTTTTTCCTTCTCTCAAATATCCCTGGCATTGTCTGAGTTCTCTAGGCTAAATTAGGTGGAAAAAAATCTGAAATCATTTTGGAAGTATGTAACTTTCTCCAGATTCTAGACCAGAGGTCAGCAAACTCTTTCCCTAAAAGCCCAGATAATAAGTATTTCAGATGTTGTAGGCCATATGGTTTCTGTTGCAACCAATGAACTCTTGTCATATTTCAAAAGCAGCCATGGATGATATGTAAACGAATGGGCATGGCATTGTGCCAATAAAACTTTATTTACAAAAACAGCCGATTTGGCCCCCACACCATAGTTGGCTGACCCCCATTTTTAGTTATTTAAGCTTTGTCTACCACGGAATCTAAGTCTTTGGCTAAATGATTTCTTACCAACCATATGTTTCTGAGACTTTCTATCACCAAAGGTTCTAATGGATTTTCTCTTCAAATATAAAGTATGATATTTACAAAACTAAGGATTACTCCCGACATTCTAAGCTCCTTCAGCATCAGAAAGGAAGCCCACAGAAAGGAAGACCGGTATTACTGGGTCGCCTATTAGTCTTTTTCCTTCCCAGATTAGAGTTTCTACAAGCTGTAGCCCTCGTTAGTCCCTGAACTCTTCCTGAGTTTTTAAACCTCTTCACAATTATAGAAGGTATCCAGATTAATAAACTGTTCAATCAGCATTTTATTCCACTGTGGCCATCTGGACCACAGATTCGAAAAGTATCTTTACTTCTATCAGTTAATTCCTTTGGAGAGCAAAAATAGTTGTGAAAAATACCCAGTGGTTGAGGTGAAAATAATACCTATTTTTTGTAGTCTTTTAGCTTTCTCTTGGGCAGTTTGGGAATCACAAGGCCTTTTGGTATTAAAAGTTCTGGAGTGGAGGGCAACGTAGGAGGGATTATAAATTTTGCACATTAAATTTTTCCATGAAAGAAAAGGTTCCTAATAGTCTTAACAAATATGCTGGAGAAGATTATTTTTAAATATGTGCTGTGTTTGCTGAAAAATATGTAAGGATACATTTTTTATATGAGAGATTCTTATTCTAAGAAGGTATAGAAATATTTTCGCACTGCCACCTTTACTTATAATTTCTAAATTAGCATTTTTATGATATAAAAGTAACACATTTTCATAGAAGTTTGGGAAATTTAGAAAAGCACAAACAAGAAATGTAAAATTACAGTCTAACAGCTTAGAGATAAGTATTGCTAACATAGCAATGGCTTTTGCCATCTTTCTGTGCATATGTGTACATGCAGATTAGATATAAAGTTTTCACATGCCTGAGATGATATACAGAATATTTTGTAGCCTGCCTTTTCACTGAAGTATATAGAATGGGTAAACTTCTGTGTCAATAAATACGGATCAGCACTAATTTTCATGGCTACGTGGCATTCCACAGTATAGATGTACTTACCGTAACCTGCTTGCACAGTCTCCTGTTGGTGCATTTTAAGTGCTTTGGACTTTTCCACCATTATAGAGAATGCTAAGGTAAATGTTCTATATATATCTTCTTGCCCTGCCAGAGTATCACTTCAAGATAAATTCCTAGAATTGGAATTCGCAAAATTGTATGTGTGTATGTGTGTGTGTGTGTACATATATGTGTATGATTTGATATATAAAAGTTTATGCCCAAACTATATTATCCTCAACAGTTAATGAGAGTGCTTCACATCCTCCCCAATACTGGGAAATTTCTAAAATTTCTCAACAGATCAGTTATTAGCATCTCAGCATCCTATCCTTGATGGTTGCTGTCATTGTTTTGTAAAGTATTTAACAGTTTTTAAACCAATACCTACCCATATAGCATTTACTATGTATTAGAGGTTATTCTAGGTGTTTTATGAATATCAATTAATTTATTCTTCTTAATAACCCAATGAAGTGTGGGCACTGTTATCCTTAACTCACAAATGAGGAAACTGAGTGACTGGAAGATCGTACATCTAGTCAGTGGTGAAGCCAGGACTTGAACCTTCCTGGTGATTCCAGAGCCCATCTTCTTAACCACCATGCCCTGCTGGCTCTTGGAGGAAATGCTTAGTTAGCAAGGAAACGAACCTGAACACCAGGGATCAAAGAGTCACATCCCAACTACCAGCTCACCTATATTTTCAGTATTTTCTATTTTAATTATTAAATAAAATAATTCCTTTGATTTTTTTTAGGGTGTATCAAGGTCAGAAGAAATCAAAAGAAGCTTTGTCCCACTATCAAGCAGCTTTGGAATATGTTGGGATCAGTAAAGGTGAAACAAGTCATGAGTGTGTACCCATATTGAGAGAATTAGCAGGTGTAGAGCAAGCCCTGGGACTCCACGATGTATCCATCAACCACTTCCTCCAGGTAAGCTACAAGGTCCTGGCTACCAAAGCTGTTCTAGGCCCAATGCTTTTCATAGACACAAGTGGCACAGCAGCTCTGAAAATGCCTGGCTTTGTCATTTGCTCTAGATAAGGACAACACTTGGCCTAGAGTAGATGCTCAACAAAGGTGTTCTTATCAGGTGGCCACGTGGGCAAGTGCTGGTACTTGTCCCCTGTTAGTAGTTGCACAAACCACAAACAGCCTGAGATGCTCTAAAGGTGGTTTCTTTATCCTTTAATATCTATTTAGAACGTATGTTACCCAACTGATAAGGACTCTTTTTTTCTACATTCTAAAGTCTTCACCTGAAGCCACCTAGAGTTATGTCTGTTAGCTGCTAGTCTACTTTATAAGATTCCTCAGTGAGTGTGTTGTGTCCATCAGGGTTCTCCAGAGAAACAGAACCAATAGGATATGTACACACACACACACACACACACACACACACACACACACACACACACACACACAGAGTTTGGTTTTTTTGTTTTAGATTTTTTTTTTTTTTGGAGAGACAGGGTTTCATCATGTTGCCCAGGCTGGTTTCAAACTCCTGGGTTCACGTGATCCTCCTGCCTCAGCCTCCCAAAGTGCTGGGATTACAGGCATGAGCCACCAGGTCCGGCCTCTCTTAAGGAACTGACCCATGCAATTAAGGGGCTGTTAAGTCTGGAATCCACAGGGGAACCTCAGACAGGATTTCTATGTTGCAGTCTTGAAGCAGAATTTCTTCTAGAAACCTCAGTTTTTCACTCTAGGTCTTCAACTGATTTGATGAGGGCCACCGATATTATCCAGGGTCATCTCCTTTAAAATCAATTGATTGTGAATATTAATCACATCTGCAAAATACTGTGTATTCACTGCAACACCTAGACTAGAGTTTGACCAAACAACGTGGCCCCATAGCCTAGCTAAGTTCACATGTAAAATTAACCATAATAGTGAGTTTTATGTCTTTATATTGTATCATGCCAAAGGCACTTTTTAAAAAGTTTTTCTGATAATTTTTTCCTGTAAAAGTTGTAAGATACAGACCAATCCATTCTTGTTATTTGAAATGAGATACAGTGACAAGGTCCTGAGAGTACTTCATTAATATTTCTTATTTTAATTTGTCTGACAATTTATACTCCTACTCACAGTTTGTTAGAGTGCCCCTTTTTCTCACTTTATCTGGATTGTCTCTTTTAATCATTATTACCACCCTGTGACACATGATTATTTCCCATTTGTAGATAAGGAAGCCAAGAATTAGAGAGGTTGAGTGATATGCCCAGGAGTACATACTCAATAAATGGCATGCTCACATTCAAAACCAGTACTTAAGAAAGATTGTTCTGGCTGATTTGTAGAGAATGGATTGGGGAGGTTGTGCCAACCATAGAACTAGACCACTTAGGAAGCTATTGAGGTAGCCAAAGCTGAGAATGATGGTAGCTTGAACTAGGATGAAGATAGTGGGGATGAAGAGAAGTAGATGGATATAGGAAAGATTTAGGAGGCAGAATTGATAGGACATGGAGATTGATTGGATGTGGGGGAAAGAAGGAAGGGAAGAGTTATAGATGACTCCCAGGTTTCTGGCCTGGACTGCTGAGTAGATATTTGTGCCATTTCTACCAGGGAACTGGTGTGTGACTGGGTGATGGAGAGATGGCAAGCTGTGTTTTAGGTGATGAGCCTGAGATGCCTGTGAGGCGTACAAGTGGAAATGACAATAGGCAGTTAGATAATTGGGGCTGGTGCTCAAAATATAGGTCAGAAAGTTATCCACTTACACATAGTGATTGCCCTGGGAGAGGATGAGATCACCTAGGGAGAGATGACGGAGAGAGAAAAGAACTGATGACAGATTCTTGAGGAATTTCAGTATTCATGGCCGAAGTAAAGAAGGATTACCTAGCAAATGAAACAGAGAAAGACTGCCAGGAAAACAAGAGGAAAAGGAAAAATGAAAGTGGTGTCCTCTGTCCCTTTCTTTTTTCTTTTTTCTTTTTTCTTTTTTTGTTTGAGCGGAGTCTTGCTCTGTTGCCCAGGCTGGAGTGCAGTGGCATGATCTGGGCTCACTACAACCTCCACCTCCTGGGTTCAAGCAATTCTCTTGCCTCAGCCTCCCGAGTAGCTGGGATTACAGGCGCCCGCCACCATGCCTGGCTAATGTTTGTATTTTTAGTAGAGATGATGTTTTACTATGTTGGCCAGGCTGGTCTCGAACTCCTGACCTCAAGTGATCTGCCCACCTTGGACTCCCAAAGTGCTGGGATTACAGACGTGAGCTACTGCGCCTGGCCTCCCTCCCTTTTTTGATACCTTTCACTGTTTTGGAGGACATAGAATTCTAGAGAGGATAAATAAGTTTGTAAAGAGCTTAGCACAGTGCCTGATACATAGTGCTAAATATGGATGTTTTAAATTTTCTCTTTCCTTTCCTTTTATGTTATTTTTCTTTTCTTTTTCTTTCATTGATGACTTTGTTGAGGTGAATACTGGGGTGATGATAAGAACAGAAACCAGGCCGGGCGCGGTGGCTCACACCTGTAATCCCAGCACTTTGGGAGGCCAAGGAGGGTGGATCACAAGGTCAGGAGATCAAGACCATCCTGGCTAACATAGTGAAACCCCATCTCTACTAAAAATACAAAAAATTAGCCGGGCATGGTGGCGGGCGCCTGTAGTCCCAGCTACTCGGGAGGCTGAGGCAGGAGAATGGCGTGAGCCTGGGAGGCAGAGCTTGCAGTGAGCCGAGATCACGCCACTGCACTCCAGCCTGGGCGTTGGAGCGTGACTCCGTCTCAAAAAAAAAAAAAAAAAGAACAGAAACCAGATTATATAGCAGGTGAGATATGAGGGAGCAAAAACAGTAAGTGTAGTTGGCAGTTACAAAAGGTACTGAGATGCTTTTGGGGGAAGACAAGCCTAGGCAAGAGGGCAGACCACATGGTAAGGTCTGAAGGTTAAACGCTTGACACATTCAGGAAGCTATAAGAAGCTCCCTCTGCTTGGGCAGTGGGAATGGCAAAGGCAGTAGGTGGGTATCTTTTAGGTAGGTGTTGAAAGTCATGTTAAGGAATTTGAGCCTCCTCCTAAGGGCAGATGAAGGTTTTCAGGCAGGGAGATTGGCATCATCAGATTATCATTCTGGAGGGACCACTCTGTGGTATGGAGAATGGACTGGATGGTGGTGAGATAAGCAGGGGGATAACTCAGAGATGATGACTGCAGCAGTTCCGGTTGGTGGTGAGACAGCCCATACTCAGGTGGTGCTGGTGAAAATGGAGAAGCATGGACAGATCTGAGAGATGTGTGTGGAGTAGACATGACAGACCTGGGGGTTGTGCATATCCCGAGGAGGAGTCCAGCTTTACCCCAGGTTTCTGGCCTAGGTCGCTGTGTGGCTCGTGGCAACGTTTACTTAGCATAGGCACACTGGCGGGTCTACAACTTTTGTTAGTATCAATAACTGTAAATATTCTTATACAAAAACCTTTTGTAGTTTCTTGAATTATTTCCAGGGGTAAATGTCCAGAAATTAAACTAGTAGGAGGAAGTTCATATGGATTCATATTAACATTCTGCCACAGAATTGTTTTTGATGTACCTCGCCACCAGCAGTTTTTTCTTTGTTTGTTCTTAAATGAAGCAGTTTTGTACAAACCATGCCAGCTTTTTACATTATTTTACTCTCATTTTACAGAATAGAGTCTCAAATTTACTTTAATTTTTTATGTTAACCCATATCTCTCAAACTTTTTTTTTTTTTTTTTGAGACAGAGTCTCGCTGTGTCGCCCAGGCTGGAGTGCAGTGGTGCGATCTCGGCTCACTGCAGCCGTCGCCTCCTGGGTTCAAGGGATTCTCCTGCCTCAGCCTCCCGAGTAGCTGGGATTACAGGCGTGCGCCACCATGCCCGGCTATTTTGTATTTTTAGTAGAGACAGGGTTTCACCATGTTGGCCAGGCTGGTCTCGAACTCCTGAACTCAAGAGATCCCCCTGCCTCAGCCTCCCAACAAACTTTTTAATAGGCTTTTCTTTTCTTTTTTTCTTTTTTTTTTTTTTTTTTTTTTTAGCAGTTTTAGGTTCACAGCAAAATTGAGTGGCATGTACAAAGATATAGCCCCTGCCCCCCACCATGCATAGCCTCCCTCACCAGAGTCATACATTTGTTATAATTGATGAGGCTACATTGACACATCATTATCACCTAAAGTCCATAGTTGACATTCAGGTTCACTCTTGGTGTTGTACATTCTGTGGGTTTGCACAAACTTATAACATCATGTATTTACCATTATAGTATCACACAGAGTGGCTTCACTGCCCTAAAAATCCTCCATGCTCTGCCTATTCATCTCTCCTTCCCCCTAAACTCTGGCAACCACTAGTTTTGTAAGAAACCACCAAACTGCCTTCCAAAATGGCTATACCATTTACATTCCCACCAGCAATGAACGAGAGTTTCTGTCACTCCTTATCCTTCATATCCATCAAGTATCCAAGCCAGTACTTTTTGTTTTCAGCGTTCTGGATTTAGGACAGTCTAATAGGTGTGTAGTGGTATCTCATGGTTCTTTTAAATTGTATTTCCCTGGTGATATATGATATGGGGCATCTTTCCATGGGCTTGTCATCTGTATATCTTCTTTGGTGAGGTGTCAAAGTTACTGGCCCATTTTTAAAATCAATTTGTTTATTTTCTTATTGTTGAGTTTTTAAGAGGTCTTTGTATATTTTGGATAACAGTCCTTAATTCAATATGTCTTTTGTAAGATTTTCTCCCAGTCTGCGGCTTTTCTTTTAATTCTCTTGACAATGTCTTTTGCAGAGCAGAAATTTTTAATTTTAATGAAATCCAGCTTATCATTTCTGTCATTCATGGATTGTGCCTTTGGTGATATATCTAAAAAGTCATCACCAAGTCCAAGGTCATCTAGATTTTCTGCTGTGTCATGTTCTAGGAGTTTTATAGTTTTGCAGTGTTGTTTTGTTTTGTTTTTGTTTTTGTTTTTGTTTTTGTTTTGAGATGGAGTTTTGCTCTTGTTGCCCAGGCCAGAGTGCAATGGTACAATCTCGTCTCACCAACCTCTGCCTCCAAGATTCAAGCAATTGTCCTGCCTTAGCCTCCATAGTAGCTGGGATTACAGGCATGTGCCACCACGCCCGGCTCATTTAGTATTTTTAGTAGAGACGGGGTTTTTCCATGTTGGTCAGGCTGGTCTTGACCTCCCGACCTCAGGTGATCTGCCTACCTAGGCCTCCCAAAGTGCTGGGATTATAGGTGTGAGCCACTGCGCCCAGCTAGTTTTTATTTTACATTTAGGTCTATAACACATTTTTAGTCAATTTTTGTGAAGGGTATAAGGTCTGTGTCTGAATTCATTTTTTTTTTTTTTTTTTTTTGCACGTGATGTCCAATTTTTCCAGCACGGTTTGTTGAAATAACTGTCTTTTCTTCATTGTATTGCCTTTGCTCCTTTGCCAAAGATCAGTGGACTGTATTTATGTGGGCCTATTTCTGGGCTCTCTATTCTGTTCCATGATCTCTTTGTCTCTTCTTTTGCCACTGCCACACTGTCTTAATTACGGTAGCTTTATTGTAAGTCTTCAAGTTGGGTAGTATCAGTCCTCCAATTTTGTTCTTTTCCTTCCATATTTCATTGGCTATTCTGGATCTTTTGCCTCTCCATACAAACTTTAGAATGAGTTTGTCAATATCCACAAAATAACTTCCTGGGATTTTTATTAGGATTACATTGAATCTGGATATCAAGTTGGGAAGAATTCATATCTTGACAACATTGAGTCTTCCTATCCAATTTCTAAAAGTTGTTCTCTAAATTTTTCATGACTAAATCCATATCTATCCTCAACGTCTCAGCTATCAGTTTCTAAAGTTCAAAACTTTAGTAAAAGTTTCAAACGTTAAAACTTTTTTTTTTTTTTTTTGAGATAGAGTCTTGCTCTTGCCACCCAGGCTGGAGTGCAGTGGCATGATCTCAGCTCACTGCAACCTCCACCTCCCAGGTTCAAGTAATTCTCCTGCATCAGCCTCCGGAGTAGCTGGGATTACAGGCACCCACAACCACATCCAACTAATTTTTGTATCTTTGAGTAGAGATGGGGTTTCACTATGTTAGCCAGGCTGGTCTTGAACTCTTGACCTCAAGTGATATGACTGCCTTAGCCTCCAAAAGTTCTGGGATTATAGGTGTGAGCCACCGTGCCCAGTACAAACTTTAAAACTTTCAAAAGTTCAAAAAAAAAGGTCTCAGCTACCAGTTTCTTAAGTTCATGGAAAGACATCAGTGATTGTATTAGTCCATTGTCACGCTGCTGATAAAGACATACCCAAGACTGGGCAACTTACAAAAGAAAGAGGTTTAATTGGACTGACAGTTCCATATGGCTGGGGAAGTCTCACAATCATGGCAGAAGGCAAGCAGGAGCAAGTCATGTCATATGTGGATGGCAGCAGGCAACCAGATTGGTCAGGGAAACTCCCCCTTATGATCCTCTTAGATCTCATGAGACTTACTCACTATCACAAGAACAGCATGGGAAAGACCTACCCCCATGATTCAGTTATCTCCCACCAGATCCCTCCCACAACATGTGGGAATTATGGGAACTACAAGATGAGATTTGGGTGGGGTCACAGAGCCAAACCATATCATTCTGCCCCCGGCCTCTCCAAAATCTAATATCTTCACATTTCAAAACCAATCATGCCTTCCCAACAGTCCTCCAAAGTCTCACCTCATTTCAGCATTAACTCAGAAGTCCACGGTCCAAAGTCTTATCAGAGACAAGGCAAGTCCCGTCTGCCTATGAGTCTGTAAAGTCAAAAAGCAAGTGGTTTCTAGATACAAAGTGGGTACAGGTATTAGGTAAGTGCAGCCATTCCAAATGGGAGAAATTGGCCAAAGCAAAGGGGCTACAAACCCTATGCAAGTCTGAAATCCAACAGGGCAGTCAAATCTTAAGGCTCCAAAATGAACTCCTGTGACTCCATGTCTCACATCCAGGTCACGCTGATGCAAGAAGTAGGTTCCCATAGTCTTGGGCAGCTCTGCCCCTGTGGCTTTGCAGGGTACAGCCTCCCTCCCAGCTGCCTTCACACATTGATGATGAGTGTCTGCAGCTTTTCCAGGCACACAGTGCAAACTGTCAATGGATCTACTATTCTGGGGTCTGGAGGATGGTGGCCCTCTTCTCACAGCTCCACTAGGCAGTGTCCCAGTAGGGACCCTGTGTGGTGGCTCCCACCCCACATTTCCCTTCTGTACTGCCCTAGCAGAAGTTCTTCATGAGGACCCCACCCCTACAGTAAACTTCTGCTTGGGCATCCAGGCATTTCCATATATCTTCTGAAATCTAGGCAGAGGTTCCCAAACCTTAATTCATGATTTCTGTGCATTCACAGGCTCAACACCATGAGGAAGCTGCCAAGTCTTCAGGCTTGCACCCTCTGAAGCCACAGCCCAAACTCTGTGATAGCCCCTTTCAGCCAAGGCTGGAGCAGCTGGGACACAGGGCATCAAGTTCCTAGGCTGCACACAGCATGGGGACCCTGGGCCCAGCCCGTGAAACCACTTTTTCCTCCTAAGCCTCCAGGCCTGTGATGGGAGGGACTGCTGCAAAGGTCTCTGACATGCCCTGGAGACATTTCCCCCATTGTCTTGGTGATGAAAATTCACTCCTCATTACCTGCAGCTGGCTTGAATTTCTCCTCAGAAAATGGGATTTTCTTTTCTATTGCATTGTCAGGCTGCAAATTTTCCAAACATTTTTGCTGTCTTTCCCTTTTGAAACTGAATGCCTTTAATAGCACCCAAGTCACATCTTGAATGCTTTGCTGCTTAGAAATTTCTTCCACCAGATACCCTAAATCATCTCTCTCAAGTTCAAAGTTCCACAGATCTCTAGGACAGGGGCAAAATGCTGCCAGTCTCTTTGCTAAAACATAACAAGAATCACCTTTGCTCCAATTCCCAACAAGTTCCTCATCTCCATCTGAGACCACCTCAGCCTGGACTGTATTGTCCATATCACTATCAGGCTTTTGGTCAAAGCCATTCAACAAGTATCTAGGAAGTTCCAAACTTTCCCACATTTTCCTGTCTTCTGAGCCCTCCAAACTGTTCCAACCTCTGCCTGTTACCCAGTTCCAAAGTCACTTCCACATTTTTGGATATCTTTTCAGCAGCGCCCCTCTCTGCTGTATTTGCTGTATTAGTCCGTTTTCATGCTGCTGATGAAGACATACCCGAGACTGGGCAATTTACAAAAGAAAGAGTTTTAATTGGACTGACAGTTCCACGTGGCTGGGGAAGCCTCACAATCATGGTAGCAGGCAAGGAGGAGCAAGTCATGTCTTACGTGGATGGCAGCAGGCAAAAAGAGAGATTGGGCAGGGAAACTCCTCCTTATGATACCATCAAATCTTGTGAGACTTATTCACTATTACGAGAACAGCAGGGAAAGACACAGAGCCAAACCATGTAAGTGATAATATGCACATAGTCATCTAGCAAGGACCATTTCTCCTGACAAAATTCACTGAACTGAAAGATGGCCTCCAAGAGCCAACACCAACAGTATGCATTCAAAGATCTGAGTTTGGTTTAGAGAAGCATTCCCCACACTGTGTTCCATAGAGTACTAGCATATCATGAGAGTTCATAGGTCTTCCTAGAAAAAAGTGTTTGTGGTTAAATAAAATGGAAAGGTATTAAGTTGAAATCAAACGCATTTATTTATGGCTTTATAGTGCATTAAATATGCCAATTTGGATTATGAATCAAGAGTAGATCTAATGAGTCTGTGAGATACTAGTGTCCCCAGGCCACAGTTTAGCTTAGAGAAAGAAATGTAGACTAGGCATGGTAGCTCATGCCTGTAATCTCAGCACTTTGGAAGGCCAAGGCAGGCAGATTGCTTGAGCTCAGAAGTTCAAGACCAGCCTGGGCAACATGGCAAAACCTTGTCTCTACAAAAAAAAATACAAAAATTAGCCACACGTGATGACGCGCACCTGTAGTCCCAGCTACTCGGGTGGCTGAGGTGGGAGGATTGCTTGTGCCTGGGAGGCCGAGGCTAGAGTGAGCCAAGATAGCATCACTGCACTCCAACCTGGATGCCACTGCACTTCACCCTGTCTCAAAAAAAAATAAAAAGAAATATAAATGTCTAAAAGTAGGAATCAGCAAAGGAATTCAAATATGCATGCAGCATGTAGGTCTTGTCACTCTCAGGAGTCCTTAGCACTTTGGAAATGGGAAGTGAGTTATGTAGTGCCTTTCATTTGTGGCACCCTGATTCACCACCATTGTAACGTATTTTGCCACAGTTGTTTTCTCTGTCTATATAGACATACATACAAACATACACACATATATATACAGACACATATACTCAGAGATAATTGTTTATATTTTTTAATCATTTGAAGATATGTTCAATATATCATGTCTTTTTATCCCTGAATACTTCAGTGTATGTTTTATAAGAACAAGGAAATTAGCTAGGCGTGGTGATGCACGCCTGTAATTCCAGCTACTTGGGAGGCTGAGGCAGGAGAATCGCCTGAACCCAGGAGGTGGAGGTTGCAGTGAGCCAAGATCACACCACTGCACTCCAGCCTGGGCGACAGAGCAAGACTCCATCTAAAAAAAAAAAAAAAAAAAAAAAGAACAAGGATATTTTCTTATGTAACCACAATACAGCTATCAAAGCCAGGAATTTTCTTTCTTTCTTTCTTTCTTTTTTAGACAGGTCTTGCTTTGTCACCCAGGCTGGAGTGTAGCGGTGCAAACACAGCTCACTGCAGCCTCGCCCTCCCAGGTCAAGCAATCCTCCTGCTTCAGCCCTTTAAGTAACTGGGACTACAGGCGTGCACTGCCACACCCAGCTAATTTTTGTATATTTTTTTTGTAGAGACGGGGTTTTGCCATGTTACCCAGGCTGGTTTCAAACTCCTGGGCTCAAGCAATCCACCCACTTCAGCCTCCCAAAGTGCAGGGATTACAGGCATGAACCACTACTCCTGGCTTTTCAGGGAATTTTGAACATTGGTCATATTCCATTTTGTCCATTGTCCCAATTAGGTCCTTTATGGCAATTCTTTTTCCTCCAATGCAAGATCCACTCCAGGATCACGTATTACATTTAGTTGTCATGGCTCTTCTCTTCTTTAATCTAGAATAGTTTCTCACTCAGTCTGTCTCTTATGACATTGAAATTTTTGAAGAATATAAGTCAGCTGTTTTATAAACTGTTCCTTAGTTTGGGTTTGTCTAATGTTTCCTCATGAGTGATGCATGCCGAGCTAGAATACTACAAAGGGATATTGTACCTTCTTGTGATATTTCATTCAGAGGCACATGAAATCCATCTCTCCTTTTCTGGTGATATTAATTTTTATCACCCATTCTTGGTGGTGTACAGTTTCTTCACTGTATAGTAACTATTTTCCCCTTGCAGCTAATAAGCATCTTTAAAGACACATTTTAAGATTATGTAAATATCTTGCTTCCCACATAAATTTTCCCTCTGGGTTTAACACATCTATTGATGAATCTTTCCTGAACCAGTCATAACTGTGATGGTTGTAAAATAATTATTTTCCATTCTACCATTTTATCCACACTTATCAGTTAGCATTCTGCTGTTAGGAATGTCCCTCTTTTTCCCTACCAAGTTATTTATTTGTTATTAGTATGTTTGCTCTTTTCACATAACAGTATATCTGGAAACCTTCATACTATGAACTTTATAGCAGTTCATAGAAATCTCCCTTACTTGTAGAGATGTATAATAATACATTTTATGTATGTACTATGGGTTTTTTCCAAATAGTTTCCACTTTGGGGCATTTAAACAGGTTTCAATATTTTGAAATTATTTTTTTATTGTTGGAGTTGTATCTTCAGAGAAAATTCCTAGGCATGGGACCACTAGGTTGAAGGGAGTATATATTGGTAGTTTTATTTACTACAAAACTTAATTGGTAAGTTTGTCTTATTGGAATTCTACTACTACATTGCCAAATTGCCTTTTAATTAAGCTTGTATCATTTGTATTTCCGTTAGCAATGTATGATAGTGCCAGTTTCCCCACAACCTGTTTCAACAAAGTACATTGTCAAGCTTTTGAGTTAATTCCAATCTAATGAGTGAGAAATGACGTCTCAGGATAGTTTTAATTTGCATTTATATTTTTTAAAAAGGAGTTGAACATCTTTTCATATGTTTAAGTGACTTTCATATATTTTTTGTCAATTGTCTTTTTTGTGAAATATTCCTGTCATTTCACCATTTTTAAATGAAGCTTTGGTCCAGTTTTCTTAACTGCTAGAAATCCTTCATATCTTATACATATTGCCCCTTTGTTTATGACATATGTTGTAAATATCTTCACCCAATTTATTTTTTAAAATTTTCTTCATAGTGTTTTTTGAGAAAATTTGTATACCACAAATTTACCCATTTAAAGTGTACAATGTAGTGGTTTTATTATATTCACAGAGTTTTGTAACCATTACCACTATCTAATTCCAGAGTATTTTCAAGAAATTCCATACCCATTGGCAGTCATTCCTCCCTCTTCCCCCATCTCCTGGCAACCACCAATTTACTTTCTATCTCTATGGATTTTTCTATTCTAGACATTCCATATAAACAGAATCATACAGTATGTGGTCTTTTGTGTCTGACTTCTTTCATTTAGCATAATTTCTTCAAGATTCATCCATGTTTAGCATGTATCAGTTCTTCATTCCTTTTCATGGTGGAATAATATTCCATTATACAGATTCACCTCATTTTTTTATCCATTCATCAGTAGATGGGCATTTGGGTTGCTTCCAGTTTTGGGCTATTATGAATAATACTGCTGTGAACATTCATGTACAATTTTTTGTACAGACATATGTTTTTATTTCTCTTGGGTATAAGGCTATAAGTGGAATTGCTGAATCATATGGTAACTCTATATTTAACTTTCCAAGGAACTACTGTGCTATTTTCCAAAGCAGCCTCACTATTTTACATTCCCACCAACAATTTATGAAAGTTCCAATATCTCCACATCCTCACCAACACTTCTTACTATCTGTCTTTTTTAATTTCAGTCATTGTAGTAAGTATGAAGTGATATCTCATTGTGGCTTTTTATTTGAATTTCCCTAATGACTAATGATGTAGCACATCTTTTCATAGGCTTATTGGCCATTTGTATATCTTCATGGGAGAAATGTCTATTGAAAATCTTTGCACATTTTTAATAGGGTTATTTGTCTTTTTATTGTTGACTGATAATAGCTATTTACATATTCTGGATACTGGATACTAGAGCCTTATCTGTGAGGTGTTTCCCAATCTGTAGGTTGTCTTTTGACTTTCTTGATGTGTCCTTTGAAGCACAAAAGTTTTTCATTTTGATTGTCCAACTTGTCTATGTTGGGTTTTTTTTGGTTTTTTTTTTTTTTTTTTGCTTGTGCTTTTGGCATCACATCTCAGAAATCATTCCCTAATCCAAGGTCGTGAAGGCTTACATCTGTGTTTTCTTCTAAGAGTTTTTATAATTTTTAGCTCTTACACGTGGGTCTTTGATTCATTTTGAGTTAATTTTTATATATAGTGTGAGGTATAGGGGTCCAACTTCCTTTTTTTGGGGGGTAGAGGGGCATATGGCTATCCAATTGTCCTAGCACTATTTATTGAAAGGACTATCTTTTCACCATCAAATTATTTTGGGACCCATGTCAAAATAAATTGGCCATAAATGTAAGGGTTTATTTCTAGATTCTCAATTCTGTTCCATTGATCTGTATGTTTATCCTTATACCAGTATCACATTGTCTTAATTAGTGTTGTTTTGTTGTAAGTTTTGAAATCAGTGTGAATCTCTAACTTTTGTTCTTCTTTTTTAAGATTCTTTTGGTTATTCTGGATCCCTGAAATTTTTATGTGAATTTTAGGATCAGCTTGTCAATTTCTGCAAAAAACAAAACAAAACAAAACAAACCAGGATTTTGGTAGGGATTACATTGAATCTGTATCACAATTTGGGAAGTATTGACATCTTAACAATATTAAGTCTTTCAATCATTGAACATGGGATATCTATTTACTTAGCTCTTCTTTCATGTCATTCAACCATGTTTTGTAGTTTTTAGAGTATAAGCTTTGTACTTCTTTGGGTAAATTTATTCCTAAGTATTTTATTATTTTTCATGCTATTACAAATGGAAGCTTTTAAAATTTCATTTTCTAATTATTCATGTATAGAAATATATGATTTTTTATGTTTATCTTGTATCCTGCAACCTTGCTGAACTCATTTTATTATAAAGTTTGATAGGCGGTTTTTGCTGTTGTCAAAAAATCTGGGTTGGAATTCAGACTATTCTGTTTATCAGCTGTTTGATTGTAGGCAAGTCATTTAGCTTAAAAAAATAACCTACAAAATATTCCATGCACTTCATAGAACTACTCAAAGGTTCAAAATGGAAAGTGCTTTGTGAACTCTTAGGCCTTCTGCCAGTATAAGCTACTTTTATTTCTTAACAGTAATTATTAAACATTTTTCAATCCTTCTCTTTCCTTTAGGAGATTTACCTAAGATACAGAAAGGTGCAGTAAGGCCACAGCCCTCAAAGGGGACCCATGTATAAAAGCCATCTATTAAGTATACACAAAGAGGTTTTGTTATTTTTCCCTGTTGTTTTTCACCCTTCATTCCTTTGGAGTGACAGAAATACCCAGAGAGAAAAGACCTTTTATTTCCTGTAAAATACAGAAAAGTTCCAAAGCATTTTAGTGATTAACTCATTAAAATGAAGAAAAATAAACCAAGTCCTGGAGAGCCAACACAAGGAAGGCAGCAGTTCCAGGGACTGATGAAAGAGCCGTCATCTACCTCATCCGTCCTTCTGCCGCAGGGGTCCGGAAGAAAACCATGCAAATGTGATTGTTTCTGAAACTCCTGATAGTAGATTTTGGCAATAAAACCTTATTTTCCTATCCAAAAGAAAAATCACAGGGTTCTACTTATGTGAGTGAGAGTATGTTTATGGGTGTGTATAAATTAACACACCCATAACAGTGCTAGCTTGGGTTGCTTTTTCCCATCTCTCACTTGAATTGCATATCCCTCTTTTTCAGTTTCCAGGGTAGCTCTGCCACTCATGAGTTCCCAAATTTAGGGTATTTTGACTTGCAAAGTGTAATGAAATCATTAAATTCATCAGTTGCTCTACTGACAGCTTTGGAGCCAGAAAATCTAGCTTTAGATCTCAGCCTCAACAACTTACTGGCCTTGGTCAGGCCTGGGGTAATGGCTGCTCAGTACTCCCACATGGCTCCTGGCAGGTGCAGAGTTCTCAGCTAATGGCAGCGCTTCTGACTAGCTCTTAGTAGTCGCTGTGTATTTGCTATACATATGCAATCAATTTATTGTAAATAATCAGAAAATGCTATTTTTAATTTTAAACACCTCTGAAAATATTAATACTAGTCTTTTGTTTAGAATTAGGAAAGATGTAGAATGCAGTTGTATTAGTCCATTCTCACATTGCTGTAAGGAAATACCCGAGACTGGGTAATTTATGAAGAAAAGAGGTTTAATTGACTCTCAGTTTTGTATGACTGGGGAGGCCTCAGGAAACTTACAATCATGACACAAGGCACCTGTTCACAGAGCCAGCAGGGGAAATGCCAGACACTTATAGAACTGTCAGATCTCATGAGAACTCGTGCACCATCACGAGAACAGCATGGGGGAAACCACCCCATGATTAAATTACCTCCCACAGGCCCCTCCCATGACACATGGGGATTGTGGGATTACAATGCAAGATGAGATTTGGGTGGGGACACAAAGCCAAACCATATCATTTTGCCTGTGGCCTCTCCCATATCTCATGTCCTCACATTTCAAAACATAGTCATGCCCTTCCAACAGTCCCCCAGAGTCTTAACTCATTCCAACGTTAACCCAAAAGTCCAAGTCCAAAGTCTCATCTGAGACAAGGCAAGTCCCCTCCACCTATGAGCCTGTAAAATCGAAAGCAAGTTAGTTTACTTCCTAGGTACAGTGGGGGTACAGATATTGGGTAAATACACCCGTTCCAAATGGGAGAAATTGGCCAAAACAAAAGGGGCTACAGACCCCATGCAAGTCCAAAATCCAATAAGGTAGTAATTAAACCTTATAGTTCTAAAATGATCTCCTTTGACTCCATGTCTCACATCCAGGTCATACCGATGCAAGAGGTGAGCTCCAGGTCCTTCAGCAGCTCTGCCCCTGTGGCTTTGCAGGGTACAACCCCCCTCTTGGCTGCTTCCATGGACTGGCCTCGAGTGTCTGTGGCTTTTCCAGAGCACGGTGCAAGCTGTCAGTGGACCTACAATTCTGGGGTCTGGAGGACCGTGGCCCCCTTCTCACAGCTCCACTAGGCAGTGCCCCAGTGGAGACTCTGTGTGGGGGCTTCCACCCCACATTTCCTTTCCACACTGCCCTAGCAGAGGGTCTCTGTGAATGCTTCGTCCCGGCAGCACACTTCTGCCTGGACACCCAGGCATTTCCATACATCTTCTGAAATCCAGCCAGAGGTTCCCAAACCTCAGTTCTTGACTTCTGTGTACCTGCAAGCTCAACACCTCATGGAAGCTACCAAGGCTTGGGGCTTGTATCCTCTTAAGCCACACCCAAGCTGTACCTTTGCCCCTTCTAGCCATGGCTGGAGCAAAAAGCAAGGCACCGAGTCCCTAGGCTGCACACAGCAGGGGGGTCCTGGGCCCACGAAATCATTTTTCCTCCTAGGTCTCAGGGCCTGTGATAAGGGGGGCTGCTGTGAAGGTCTCTGGCATGCCCTGGAGACATTTGCCCCATTGTCTTAGTGATTAACATTCAGCTCCTCGTTACTTATGCAAATTTCTGCAGACAGCTTGAATTTCTCCCCAGAAAATGGGTTTTCCTTTTCTACTGCATTGTCAGGCTACAAATTTTCCAAACTTTTATGCTCTGTCACTTCTTGAATGCTTGGCTGCTTAGAAATTTCTTCCACCAGGCCAGGATTGATGGCTCATGCTTGTAATCCCAGCACTTTGGGAGGCCGAGGCAGGTGGATCACAAGGTCAGGAGATTGAGACCATCTGGCTAATGCAGTGAAACCCCTTATCTACTAAAAAAAAAAAAAAAAAAAAAATTAGCTGGGCGTGGTGGCACGTGCCTGTAGTCCCAGCTACTCGGGAGGCTGAGGCAGGAGAATTGCTTGAACCCAGGAGACGGAGGTTGCAGTGAGTCGAGATCGCACCACTGCACTCCAGCCTGGGTGACAGAGCAAGACTCTGTCTCAAAAAAAAAAGAAAAAAGAAAGAAAGGAAGAAATTTCTTCCACCAGATGCCCTAAATCTTCTCTCTCAAGTTCAGAGTTCCACAGATCTAGGGTAGGGCCAAAAAGCCACCAGTCTCTTTGCTAAAGCATAGCAAGAATGACCTTTACTCCAGTTCCCAGCAAATTCCTCATCTCCATCTGAGACCACCTCAGCGTGGACTTCATTGTCCTTATCACTATCAGCATTTTGGCCAAAGCCATTCCACAAGTCTTTAGGAAGTTCCAAACTTGCCCACATCTTCCTGTCTTCTGAGTTCTCCAAACTTTTCCAACCTCTGCCCATTACCCAGTTCCAAAGTCACTTCCACATTCTCTGGTATCTTATAGCAATGCCCCATTCTGCTGGTACCAATTTACTGTATTAGTCCATTTTCATACTATTTCACTTTTTGTTTCATATTGTTTCACTATAAAAATTTTCTAAGAATGACATCAATCCAAGTGCCACAAAGGGGAAGATTACTGGTTTTTTTTTTAAGTAATAACTACTTTTTTAAAAAATGATACATGTTCTTTGTTTTTTAAAAATCAAGCTATATAGGAAAGGTCAAATATATGCCACCAGTCACCTCAGACCTCCTTGCCCAGAAATAGCCAGTGTTGACACTTGCTGAACAATTTTTCTCTGCATATATACAGATGAGTATACATTAGGAGACAGAAGAGAAAAAAAAGAGAAAGGAAGAAAGTGATAAATTTGACAGAGTAAAAATGAAAAACTACTCTGTGATAATATATCATAAAGTCAAAACATAAATGTCAAAGAGGAGAAAATATAGAAAGAGTTCTTTAAAAATCTGGATAAAAAAGACAACTCAGTAGAAACATGCACAAGACAGGAACATACAATTTACAGAAGAGGAAACATAAATAACCAATAACCATACAAAAATAATCCTCAGCCTCACTCGTAATTAAAGAAATGCAATTTAGCTGTCTGGCCATTGTGGCTGGAGCCCAGTATGGGTCATAGGAGATGAAGCCAAGAGCGGCATGTGGCTGGGTTATTATGTGTGTGTGTGTGTGTGAGAGAGAGAGAGATTTATTTCTGGAACAATACAGGAAACTGATTAGCTGTAAGCCTGGGAATGGGGAGAAAAAGAGGTTAAGGCAGGTAGAAGGGGGAAGGAGTATTTTTAATTTCAATTGTTTATTCTTTTCCATCACTTAAGATTTTTTAAGATTCTATGCAGGTAATACTCTTATCATTTAAAAATCTAATTAAGTTTTAAGAAAACACATACTTGCAACCAAACGAAGAAAATATAAGCCCTTGAGGTATCTATTTTGTTGCTAATGCTTATACAGAGTAGTGCTTTTTCTCCCCAGCTCTTTGGAGGAGCTAAAATTGACAACTGGAGAGCTGCCACTGAGGACTTTCTCTGACTATTAAAAGAAACTGGCTTAGTCCGGGGCCCTCAGAACTCAGTTTTCCAATGCTCTCTGCTCCCAGTGACTTCCTGTTCATCTAATCCCCCAGGGATTCCCAGCTCCATCTTTTTCTTAGCCAAGGTTCACCAGCTGCCCCAGGCCTCCAAGGTGTGTGTGGCCATGAAAGCCTTCCCTGCTGGGCAGAGATGGGAGAGGGAAGGAAATGGCAACCGGGGGCTGCAACGTGACCCTGTCTTACGTAAGGGTGTTAGCTCAAATTTGAAGGGTGAAATGACCAGTTTTGGCAGGGTGAAAAGGCAAGCTATGCAGCTTCACAGCTGGTCAGTTATAAAAGAAACAGCAAGCTCACACCTCCAATGACAAGTGGACTTGAACTTCTTTTGAATTAAGGCACAAACTTGAAACAAAGCAGAGTCGTAGACTCTCGGTGGACGACACCATAACATCTTCTCTATCCACCATCTGCCGCTTTTCTCTCCTTTATGGCATCCCTCTAAAGTGTTTAGAAGCTAGCTGCTCAGGCATCCACATGTTAGCATCTCACTCTTCCCTCTAGGCAGCCCAGTCCATTTCTGGACAGAGTCTACTCTTTGACAGCCTCTTTCTCTGACCCTTAAATATCTCTTCATTACATTGATTAGAAAATCATCTTTCTGTAACTTCTACCCTCTCAATAACCAAGTGTTAGACTGGAAAAGTATGCAGTTTGGAATGACAGGCCTTAGTCTGAGTCTCTGTTCTGCTGCTGATGCACCCTGTGACCTTCAACCTCATCTCCTGGAGGCTTAATTTCCCCTTCTGTAAATTGGGCTGTTCACATCACTTTCAATGGTCATTTTGAGACTGAGTGAACTGGTAAGTGGTAAAATTCATTTAGTACCACACCTGGCAGAAGAAGGTGCTTAATCGATGTTAGTTCCCTCCTTCCCTGTGTCCCTCCAGTGCTCACCCTTAGCTGTACAAAGAGATCCTGGCTGTGACTAAGTTGAAGACTTCTATTGTCTCCTCGCTGAGTGTTCTCATCTCCAGAGTAAATACATTCAGGCTAAGTCCACAAATGTACCTTGATCTTCTTGTGTACTTAATCTCTACTTTGCTGTAGGAGAGATTTTGCTCTGTCACTGAACCCCAAATTATTACAAAGTGGGGGGAAAATATATTTCCCTAACCCCCAAGACCCACCCCATCCCCAAGAGCTGGGATTCCACACTCAGACTCCTTCCAGGGTTTGAAGTTGAGTGTTCAGATTATGGGGTCTGCCTGCAGAAATAGAAGTGTCTCTCATCCTTTTCACTAGTCATCAGGCTTTCTCTTTAGGAAATATTACACATTTTACCAATCCAAGGGGACAGTCCCAGTTAGATAAAAGCCTGCCAGCTCTGGCTGTGTCTGTCGACAGCTTGATTGGCACTGAGGAATCTGTGGTTTCCCCCAGACATACATACAAGGCACCAGGATGGAACAGCTGCTCTGTGCCTTGGCAGGGGTTGAGGTCCTTGGTCTTGTGGATGAGTTTTGTTTTTTTTTTTTAATTAATGACCTTGTTCAATGTGGAATATTAGAAGTTTTTTGTTTGTTTTTAACCCAGTCCAACATGCCAGCACCCCAAGGGATTTGGAGATATTAAACATTCCTCCTCAGCTTCAAGATGACAGTTGATAAATGTAACCATAAGATACTGAAAAGAACAAAAGACATGAGGGGAAATGCAAGCCCTGGGGAGATTAATAAATCCTGAGGAGAAGGAGTGAGTGTGGTCAAACTATGGAGCCCCAGCGAGGCCCATTACTTGATCTCTTGCAGAAATCCAGGAGAGGCAAGCAGGATGCCTATAATTCTGTTAACTGTTATTCCTAGTCCTTAAATGCTCTCAGATGCATGTAACAGGGTATTTATATTCCCTCAGCAAATGAAGCATTGTTTGAAAATTGTGAACAATGGTTGAGTTTGGAAAGACAGCGTAATCTAAACACTAGCATTGTCAACGTCCTTTGCACTCACTCCCTAAGGAAGCCTCACTGCCCAGCATGTGCTGTGGTTCTCAATCTGTGTCACCCTGAGCCCTCATGTTCCATGGAGGTTCTTCTGGGGCAGCCAGCTGGGAGCAGGTAGTCAGACTTCCAGGCCCCTCCACCTGCTTCTGTGAGAGCGGCTGTTCTGCTCTTTCCTACTGTGTATATTGAGAACCACAGAAGGTTTTGTTTGGCTTCTTCTGCTCCAGAAAAGAAACTTGAAAATCAATGGTGCCATGGTGTTTGCATCCTTTTACAAGTTGCTTCGTTCACTCAGTGGTATGTTTTTGAAATATAACCATGTTAACATATGTAGATGGAGTTCAATCAAGAACTTGTAGAATAAACCACAATATGTTCATTCCCCTGCTGATAGATATTTAGGTGGTTCCCCATTTTTTACCATCTCAATTAATGCATCAGTGGAGGGCATTTTCAACACAGGCAATGGGCGGTGCCCATTAAGCTGGACAAGAAGGGAAGGACAGCAGGAGGGTTGGATGACTAGTGAGAATGTCAGGGGGCGGTGGAGTAGATGTGCATGGAGGCAATAGATCTAGGGCCCCCCAAGAGCCAAAATGGGTCTGTGAGTTGGAGGATCCAGTGGTAACACAGAGTGGGCGATGATGAGGTCTGGAGTGTGACCCAGGGACTGGGCACCTGAGAGTAAGGAGGAAAGTAAGTTTGTCAGAAACCTGAGAGGCCAAGGTGTTGGCTAGGTCATTTGCTGGACATTTCCGTATGGTCCTTCAGCTACACTGTGCATCCTTCTCAGCCCTGCTCTGTGCCCCAGAGGCTGACCTTTAATTACCATCTCAGTGCCCTTTCCCTCAGACTGAGAGATACACAGCCTGGACCAGGGAAGACATGGAGACACAACATCCATTCCTCCAGCCCCTCCCCTCAAGGTCCCTGCAGGTAGGCCGTGTCTCTACTGAAACCCACTGCTCATTTCCCTACAATTCTTTCTGGTTATAGCAAATGCCCCCAGCACCTTGTCTTGGGAGCCAGCGTGCTCATCTTGGGTTTCCTCCATGCCAGGGATCATTTTATTGACCTCTTTTCCTCTATTAACCTGTTTACATGTGCCATCTCTTTCCTGTGCCTGATTGAGTACAGGCCAATCTCATGCATACTGAAATCTTGGGAAATGATGACAAGAGTAAGGGTAGATAGGAAGTCAGTTAGCTGGGTGCAAAAACCTAGTGAGGGGCAGTGTCTGTAAATCTGCATAAAATACAAACTATCCTACATTTTTGTAGTTCACATGTGAGCTCCTTTAAAACTAAAATTCCTGCCTAATTTTTAGGGGAATTCCTAGTGTTAGCACAATATCTGGCATGTAGAAAGCATTTAAAAATGAAAATAAGTTGAATAGGACTGAATTAAATTAAATGGAATTAAATTGAATTTTACTGAATAAATGAGATGCTAATTTTGCACATTTTAGACATCCTGGGTGTTCCCCCGTCAAACCCCCTTCCCTCTAGCGTATGGTTTATAAAAGCTTCATGAACATCAAATAAATTACATTAGGGATTGAGTTTCTGAAGTGAATAATGAATAATAAATGTTTGCTTATGTTAGCATTTCATGTAGAAAAATGTTTAAGTCATGAAAATTTTGTGATAAATTCAGATCCCTTTAAGCTTTCAGGACCCACTTTCTTTTTTTATTTTTTGAGACAGAGTCTTGCTTTGTCACCCAAGCTGGAGTGCAGTACACGATCACGGCTCACTGCAGTCTTGATCTCCCAGGATCAAGTGATCTTCCCACCTCAGTGACCTGCGTAGCTGGGACTACAGGTGTATGCCACCACCCCTGGCTAATTTTTTTTATTTTTTAGTACAGACAGGGTCTCACTATGTTGCCCAGGCTAGTCTCAAACTCCTGAGCTCAAGTGATCCTCCTGCCTCGGCCTCCCAAGGTGCTGAGATTATAGGCATGAGCCAGCATGCCCAGCCTGACTCACTTTCTTGATATTGTGTGTATTTTGCTCTTGGAAAAC
Source organism: Pan paniscus (assembly GCF_029289425.2). Lineage (NCBI taxonomy): Eukaryota > Metazoa > Chordata > Mammalia > Primates > Hominidae > Pan > Pan paniscus. Next base: position 88,723,964 of record NC_073265.2, on the reverse strand, counting down.
TTTGCTTTCTGTCTCCATGGCAAAAAAACAACTTACAGTGTTTTCAGAACATGTAATTATTGATTTGAAAATAATTTTGTTAGACACATATCTATTAACATTTTCTTGAATTTATAATGTTGAATAGGAAGAAACAAAATATAAAATCTTTCTTGTTTTGGTTTTAATCTAAAATACTATATGTCTTTGCATCATATGAGTTAAAGCTTTTCTGGCATTACACAGTGATTGTTCTCTCCAAATAACAGATCGTAGAGATAGTAGGGGAAAAGCAAAGTAAACATGGCTCAATTTGCATTTGGTATTTTTTCGGAGGGTGTGGGTATTTCCTCTTTTTTCCTTTCTCCAAACACTACACAAGCAATAATTTGACTCTATCCCTGTGGCTGCTATTGTCTATATACACATGAAGTTGAATTTCATAGTGCCTGTTATTTGGAAAACATTTAAGTCAGAGCTTAAGATTGGGCCTTTCATGCCAAATCAAGGACAGTGGCTAATTTGGGGTTGCCAAAATCACATATTCAATTCTTTGTATTCTATAATAAGAAAAGTCGTTTTAAAGCAAAGGATATTGTTGGCGCTTATGAATAAGAAATTCTGACTATTCTAATGCAGCAATAAAAAGTATTACCTGCAATCTTATTTTGGAGTAGCCCCATCATAAAAAGTCCAGAGCTAGTAGCTTAGCAGATTTTAACATGTGACAAGTAAGGTGACAGTCTAGAGTCAAAGATTCTATCTCCGCCCTGATTATAGTCTCAGAAATGCATTCGGCTGGTCATAAGAGGAGGAAGTACTGCATGGTCCAGACTAGAATGCTCAACTGGGATGACTTGATCTCCTGTGCCAGCTGCCATGGATGAATCACAGCTCCTGAGGACTGAATCGGGGTTCCCTGAGGAGTGTGCTGGCATCAATTAGTGATGTCTCCCACCACTGGCTAGGGTGGGGGGAATGGCAGCACTCAGGACATGATAGAGATAGCAGAATTTGAAGTTAGAGGATCAGGGTCAGACTCTTATCTCTATCTCTTATTAGCTGTGAGATATCATAATCACCCATTCAGCAATCTTAGTTTTCTCATGTATAAAATGAAGATAACAATTATCAAGAAAATTAAAATTGGTATCACAAATAAAAAAGAATTGAAGTGCAGCTTACATCTTATGAATTGCTAGTGTGTTTTGCCTATCCCAATCTAGTATTTTCCTTTTTTATCTTTTTGTGTGTATTTGTGTGTGACAGAGTCTTGCTCTGTCACCCAGGCTGAAGTGCAGTGGCATAATCATAACTCATTGCAGCCTCAACCTCCCGGGCTCAAAGCAATTCACCCGCTTTAGCCCTCCCGAGTAGCTGGGACTGCAGGCATATGCCACCATGCCCGGCTAATTTTTGTATTTGTTGTAGAGACAGGGTTTCACCATGTTGCCCAGGCTCATCTTGAACTCCTGAGCTCTAGCAATCTCCAGCCTCAGTCCCCCAAATTGCTGGGAGTACAGTTGTGAGCCACCATGCCTGGCCTACTCATGGCATTTTAGTATTCTGTCACTCTTTTGGCAATTAATTGTGAACTACCTACCTACTGACTCACATTAGTGTATTATCTTACTTCACCATATTTTATTTTTTGTACTGCCCACACTTTCTAGCCCATGCCTCTCCTATAGTAGGCAATCCTAAGTATGAATGAATGTAAACATGTTACTAATAGTATTTTAAAACTCCAAATGCTGACAGGGAGTTGAGTAGTTACTTTTTATTTGAAAGCATGTATTTTGCATGTTATTTGAAAGGACTATTGTGATTTTATGTTCATAGGATCATAGTTTTTTGTTGGTTGTTTAAAAACTTTTATTTTTTGAGACAGAGTCTCTGTCACCCAGGCTGGAGTGCAGTGGTGCAATCTTGGCTCACTGCAACCTCCACCTCCCAGGTTCAAGCTGTTCTCGTGCCTCAGCCTTCCAAATAGCTGGGACTATAGGCGTGCACCACCATACCCGGCTAATTTTTATATTTTCAGTAGAGATAAGGTTTCACCATGTTGGCCAGGCTGGTCTTGAACTCCTGACCTCAAGTGATCCACCTGCCTTGGCCTCCCAAAGTGCTGGGATTACAGACATGAGCCACCGCGCCTGGGCAAAAACATTTTAGTGGACTTTATTTTCAAGGAACTGAGCTGCTTTCTGTGCTTGGGCAGCTCCCCTGAGCAAGTTTGTAGAGGGTGCAGGCAAATGGGCTTGGTGGCACAGGCACAAAGGAGGGGTCTGTATATCTGTGGAGAGACTGCTGACACCCACCAGTAGGTCCCACTTTTGGGGCTGGCTGGTAGGCAGGGCACTGGGCTTGCCCACTGTCTCTGCACAGCATCGACACCTTCTATTCATCTCTTTACTTCTTGTAACTCCCCCTTCCTTTGCTGACACTGGACTCAAAGGATCATAGACGTTTAATGATTTGCTTAGTGACAGGCCCTGGCCATAGCATTGAGCCATCTGGATTCATTGTCCAGTGTTCCCTCCACTACTCAGACCTTTTAAAATCCAGCTTTCCTGCGAGTTGATTTCACTTCCACATAAATCATTTCTTCTAGCTTGCTGGAAAGTTCCTTGGCTTTCTGCTTATCTCTGCAAGGACAGTTATTTCCCTGCTGCTGCTGCCAAGTATGTAAACAACATGTTTCTTCTTTCTGTGGTGACAGGCACATCTCATCATCCTGAGTAGAAGCCCCTCTCAAGTGGAGGCAGCAGACTCGGCACACATCGTCGCCCACGCTGCTGTCGCTTCAGGGAAACACGAGCACCATGGTGAGAAGAATCCTTTTCTCTTCCTGTCTCACAGGCACCTGGGTCTATAAACGAGCTGCCTTCTAGATGGGTTAACAGGTGGACAGAGCCGCGACACAGGCCCGCCACAGAGCCTTCCTTGTTTTATCTGATCATCTGCCCCTATGCTACTCTGCTGCTTTCCTCGGAGTCCTTTGGTTTCTCTCCCCTTCTAGCCTTCTTCTAGTCTGTTATTCTTAAATACAGCTAATCTCTATCCAAATGTTAGCTGTTAAGAGCCCCAGAGCATCTGTACTGGGCTTATGGGAAATCTGCTCTGCTTTCAAAGGTGATCTATTTTTAAAGATTGTTGTGGCAACAGCTCTGGCCTCTGGGCCAGCCGGCCTCCAGGCACTGTCAGCGCTGAACTTTCCATCAGGATGAACTTACACGGCTTCAGGATTCCAAAAGGAAGTTGCCATTTATGGCTTTTTCTTATGTTTTTTCTTATCCCCGCATAATAGGTAGAGCATCAAGCTTCAGGAATTATTTAATCCACGTACAGAGCATACAGAGCATACAATGTGCCCCCATTGGCAGAAAACACATAGTACTAATGATTTTTTTTTTGGTCATAATATTCAGAAATAGAGTACAATTCATAAAGAAGATCTAGGGGTGTATTCCAAGATATCAGATAAAAATAATTACATACTGAATAAAATAAGGTCCACTGTGCTCAAAAGCATAAAATCAACATCTGGAAGGCATGGGGTTGATTCAGGAAGCAGAAGTCAGGCTAAAATGAGGCCTGCACATGGGAGAAGGTGAAGGGAAAGCTTCAATGAACAGCCTGGTCCGAAAAGATCCATGGGCCAGGCAGGGAGCTTCAGTCCACAGAGGAACTGATGAAGGGGGCATTGGCATTTATCCATCTGTCCATCACACCTTGCAGATCTCTCATTCTGGCCTGCTAGAGCTTGAAGCACCTTTTTAGATCTGGAGGAGCCTGTGTAAGGATGGAGAGAGGAGACAGGTGACCTTTCTTATCCCTGCTCCCTAGAACATTCCACACTAACCATCAGGTTTGCTTGTTGGTGCCTAAAATTCATGTAATAGGAGGAAAGTACTTTCTATTCCATACCTATTAATAAAACACTTAAAATACATGTTTGATGGAAACTCCTAGAATAGCAAGTCACAAATCTAAATGTCTACAGGAACCAAGCAAGCAATGTGAGTGAAGCAGGTGGTTATCAGAAACCAGCAGCAGCAGCAAGCATAGTTATAAATGGCAGCTAACTGATGGCTGTAGTATGAGAGAGACGAAACAGAGTGGTGAGGATTGTGGCAAACTAAAACCCATACCTGCTACTTAAGCTTCAGCCCCTGGCAGCCATGTGGAAGGGAGGCTTATATTGGCAGAGCTCCTTTTTTAAGAGAAGGTAGAAATTTGGAGTTTTATTGGAGAATCTTCAATTTTTTTAAAATTATTTTTTATTTTTTTAGAGACAGGGTCTCACTCTGTCACCCAGGCTGGAGTGCAGTGGCGCAATTATAGCCCACTGCAGCCTCAGACTCCTGGGCTCAAGTGGTCTTCCTGCCTCAGCCTCCGAAGTAGGTGGGACTACAGGCACACACTGCTTGCACCCAGCTAATTTAAAAAATTCTTTTTTAGAGACAGAGTCTTGCCAAGGATGGTCTTGAACTCCTGGCCCTAGGCTACCCTCCCATCTTGGCTTCCCAAAACTCTGGGATAACAGGCATGAGCCACCACAGACCCAGCCCAATTTTTAACTGATGGTAACTAACTGAAATATGTTTAAGGCTCTGAGTAAGTCAAAACAAGTGCGAAGGCTGGATCCGTGACTTTTGACCTGGAAAGCAAGTGACAGGTTGCTGTCAGATCTTTCCTGTTTTCCTTGGGGGCGTAAACTGGCAGAGTAAGGGGAGGTGGGTCCATTCCTGAATGAATACCAAACCAAACAGAGAGGAGGCTAAGGCCAAAAGACCATCTTTTTGCCTAGAGGGATTCTGGTTTCCAGCACTTGACCCAGTGCTCAGTGTACTCACTGCAGGTATGAATTGAGTGGGACCTAGTGAATCTGTGTCTACTCATTGTTCTACCCCAAAAGGACCAAGTCCCCATCAGTCTGTATGGTGCTCCTAGGCAGGCCCTTGTCAGATTCAGCACCTATCAACCAGAAGACACTTGAACTGTTTATCACCCTGATGCTATTAGGAAAAAAGCTTACTGAGGCCTTAAAGGTGAGTAAATGCTAAGTGAAGAGCCAGAGCAGAGAAGCAGTGGGCTAGAAATAAATGCTGAGTGTCCTGCAGCACCGTGAAGTCCTGGAACAGGTGCAAAAAGGAGCACAAACCTTTGCCCCTAAGGCCTCAAACGAATCACCTAAATGGGCACATCAGGAACAATAAAAGCAAGAAGAACCCTCAAACTATTCCTACCCCATAAACATAGTTTAAAAACTGCTGCCATTGAAATCCTTGTGCCCACAGTGGCAAATGTGGGAAGGGCTGGAAAAGAGCTCCCCAGGCCAGCACGTGTTGCACGTGTGGGGAATCAGCTTCCCTCTAGAAGCAGAAATGCAACAGGCACCACCCAGCCAGGGGCTGCAGCAGGAGCACAGGTGGGTACATTCCCAGTGTCTTTTATGTCACCTCTCTGCTGTCCCCTCACGTGGCCAATGCCCCCACAGCAGGAATGAAAGAAATCTACTGCGGCCTAGGTTTCTCCAGGCCTCTGCTGCCTCCACCAGGGAGAAATAAGAGAGGGCAATTTGCAACGTATCTTTGTGTAACAACTAAGGGGCAACCAAATCCCTCACAGCTCTCAACAGCATAGGACTTTCTGACCTGGACGTTGGTCACTTCTAATTCAGAAGTCCTGGCTGGATCCCAGGAGCAAATCTGCACATTCCACCCAGCACCAAGGGGGAATCTTAGCTCTGCTCTCCTGTGCTTAAACCTGTTTGTACGGGGTACAAAGACTTTTCGGGGGTTGGTTTTGGTTTTGATTTTTGAAGAAAATAATTATTAATGAGAAAAATTTCTCCTTTGAGGATTCTCTGTAGCCTGCCTGCTTGCGTGCGAAATGCCCATTGAAGGCATTGCCCTCTAACAAAACGCCACTGGCCAAGAAGCAAGTGTTTCAGTCTCGACGCACAAGCTGATCCCTTTGCTCTGTGCCTTCCCTGTATTCCTTATGCAGACAAAACTGCCCAAGAAGTCACGAAGGCTTGTGATTGCACAAAGATTCCCAATTCAGGCTCCTGGAATGTCACTAACCTGAGCCTGGCCAGCTTCCCAGAGCAGCATAGACAAACTTGGTATTCACAGCTTTCCCAGCCCTGCTAAGTGTTCAGGGCATTGGCTTTGTGTTTATAACTCATCTCCTAAAGAATATTAAAATGAAATGGTTCAAAGCCAAGAACATTTCAGCCTTTGAGAGGGCAGAGCCTGCTGAGTGCAGGCGGCCTTGTTTGGAAGTAGCCCCATCTGCGGCCTGGGCTCTTGCAGGCCGGGGAGTTCTGCAGCGTTCAGTGACAGCAGATGGAATGGGCTCTGTCCGGTTAGAGCTTAGGGAGCAGGGGCTGACTAAGTGGATTCCTAAGATAAAATTTCCTATGCACGAATATGTATATCTCCCCCGCCCCCACTGGTCCTATCCTCTAGCCACATTTTACACAGTAGACTGGAAAAATGTCAGTATCGGAAGCTGGACACTGCATCTCACCCAGGTCTCCTCTTTTTTACCTTACACGACCCTCCCTTTTCTCAACTCTTCCCCCTGTGGCCTGCCTTTTCAGCTTGCCCACCCTCCCCACTCCCTGCTCACTGGGTTACTGATGCTCCTTGGGCCCCGTGTGTTCCAGAGAGACCAGAAATCAGGCACCCCTGGTGTACACAGGCCCTAGGTCTTGTGGGCCCCTGACAGGTGACATGGACACCTGGGAGCAGCCACAGTGAGGTGTCCTTTACCTTCCCATGCCCTTCTTAGCTGTCCCTGCTACCTCTCTCATGATGCCTCCAACCTCAGCTTCCAAGCGGGGCCTGGTGGTACAGTCAAGTGAGAGTAAGCCATGGCTGGCCACGCCCCAGCTGCCTGTCTCCCTTCAGACTTCCCACTCCCCTAGGCCCCTGTGCGCTCTGAGAGAGCCTTCCTCTGTCCCTTCTCAGGGCCCATTTGTTTTTACAAAATGCCCAACCAGCCTGAGTTTGGCCTTGCCTTTGAGCTCCCCAAGCAGCACATGTGGCATCCATCCCTGCTCTGTGCCCCACAGGGAGTGAGGGAGAAAGGGGAAGTGAGGGTGCGGTGGAGTGAGGCTGAGGCCCAGAGAAGGAAAGAGATGCCCCATACTCTGTTTTCACCAGCATTAGGAGGATCCCTTCTCAGAAACTTCTGGAAGTCACCCTAGAGTAGTCACATCTAGGGGATTGGGGTCCAGGGTCACTCAGCAAGTTAGAGGCCAAGCAAGGCCTAGAATGGAACCCAGGTGCTACCCACTTACCACACTCCAGACCCAGAGAGGGAGTTGTCCCATCCCCACCTCACCCTGCTGAGGGTGCAGGGCTTTGAGCAGCCCTAAAGGAGAGGCAGGTAGGGGCTGCAGGGGTTGGCAGCCCTTGGGGCCAGTGGAGGAGGAGGAGAGGAGGCGTGTTCCCCACCCAAGTTTGTGCGTTGACCCCTCTAGCTGGGGCAGAGCTGAAACCTCATCAAGCTTGCTCACCAACTGCTGTCCCTTCATTGTGTCTGAGAGCAAAGCCTGTCTTCATTTCTTTCCTGGGGAGGCTGAAGTGCATGAGCAGCATGATGACCACGTTCATGAGGTTCGGGTTTTTCACTTCTGAGCTGGTTTGTAATTTGCGTTCAGAACTTCTTAGAGAAGCCTATGTAACTGACACCCCGACTTGGCTTCAAAAAGGATTTTTAAGGCAGCTTATGGAAAACGCATCTACATCACCAAGACAAGTAACAGGAACTTGAGGTTGCTGGAAGCCTTCACTACATGATGGCCCCAAGTTGTGGTGATGGAGGGGGGCTGGTCACTTTCCTGGTGGTGAGGACACTTAAGGCAGGCAGATCCCAGTGGCGACCAGGCCCTGTGTGGGCACTCTGCATATTTATACCTTGCGAGCCTCACCTTGTCTGCTGCCATTGGATCACTTCACTTTATGGATGCACACCTGTCCCTAGAGATGGCCACGGACTTCCTTGTATCACACAGCTAGTGAGCAACAGCCCTGCCACTCCCTGAAGCCATGTCACAGGCCCCTGTCTATGGCACTGTGAAAGTGTTCCTCATGAAGAGGGTCTCCTGTGAGGACCACTGAAGGCTCTGGGGTGAGGAAGGAGTCTCTTCCGGGCTTTATGTGTTCTCAGGCTTCCCGTGTGGCCTCCACAAGCTAGCAGACTCGAACAGCAGCCCCCAGCAGGGTTTAAGTAGCTTCAATGTGTTTCCTGGGTGAGGAAGCTCCTCCAGGTTAGCGCCAGGCTATGATTTGGGACTTTCCATTTTTAAACTCCCTGGGGTCCTTTGCGGTTGGTACAGAGTAGGGACTATTTCCTAAGACTGCTACAAAAGACAATCGTCACATTGTAGAGAGGCCTCCCTCTTAATGAAAGCTGTCCTTACTGTTCCAACTCCTGCCTTAGGACAGCCACAGGAAAATGAATGCAGGGTTACTGGAATTTATTTTAATTAAAAGCCTCCTGACCTTCCCTCCAGTGGGCCACATTGCAGTCCTGCATTCCTCTTGCTCTTGGGATGAAGCCTTGTTCTCTTTTGCCTGTATACCAACATCTCTACACAGAATCTTTCAGGGTCTTTTGGAATGACGTGGCTCCAAGTCCTCAGACAGAGCCGTCTGGAGAGACATCAAACCACCCTGCTCACCGAGCCACACCTTCTCCCTGCTCCAACTCACAGACAACCTAAACATTCTGTTAGAGTGAAAATAGAAGATTCGTGGCCTTGGAACACCTGTGCCATTAGGGCTCAGATTTACAAGCTAAGTCATGCTCCTGTGTTTTAGAAAATGACCTCAGCTTCTGCCCAGGCCTTCGGCATCAGATTGCAGAGGATTCTAGAAGTGGTTTTCAAAGGTAGGGATGGCCTTGTGTGAGAGTGCTGAAACTGCTGGCTCTTTGTGAACCCACACCCTGTTTCAGGGCACAAGGTTCAGGCCGGGAGGCAGCAGCCACTTGAAGGGGCTATGACTTCCTGTCCTTCTGGAAATCCAGTTGTCACTTGTCCCAGGTGGAGATAGACTGGGATGTCCATTGCCAGGAGAATAAACTGCTTCTCAGGAAGTGACCCCTTTGCCGTAGTAATAGGACTCAATTTGCCCTCCCATCAAAGGCTGCTCATGTGGATTTAGTTCTCAAAGTTAATTTGGAGGTGAGGGGGTTGGGGGAAATAAGTCAGGATCTTGCAATAAAGGAGCTTTCTTGTATCCTAGATAAAGATAAAAGTGGTTTGAAATCTATAGACAGGGAAGGTGCACACGTGGACACACTAGACCTTCCTCTGTTCCTAAGCTCTAGGCCATTCTAATATACAGGGGTCCTAACCTGAGTTCACAGATGCCTGATGTGTGGCTGGCTTGCATGTGACAACATCCGTCTGGGAACCCTCTATCTGGCCTTATCCCCCTGTGACTAGAGACCTACCAGGAACAAAAGTGGGAAAAGCACAAAACCTTAGAGAAGCCAAGGACTTAAAGGAAGAAAGAGAGCAGCGACTTGAGGAGGCTGCTCCCAGAGGGCAGATTCCCAGGCAGGGCCCATCTCCATCTGCCCACCACAACGCCTGGCCTTCTGTCACTTTGATAGCCGCGTTGCCTTCATGTAAGGAATACACTCCTTCCGCACTCTTCTCCCTTCCTTCCTCCCTCGCACCCATTCCCTCTTCCGGAGGTCCACGTACACTAACAAGCATCCTCTTTGGAAAATATGACTGGGCGTCCCTAAGTCTGAGGTTAGGAGCCATCTGCACATTAGTTGGAACTGAACCCTGCAGCATCCTCCCTCAAAGCTTCTCTGTGAGCTGAGCGGCACTGAGGGAAAGGAGCATGCCATTCTCGGGTTGAGAGGACCAGCCCAAACAGGGTGCTTTTCAGGGCAGTTAGGGGAAGGAATCCTGGGAGGTGGGAGAACATTACAAAGAAAAGGACTAGAAAGATGTGAGGTGCGGCTGTGTCCACCCGTGCCAGGGAGATCGGCTCCTACCCCAGGAGAGGGCAGGGAAATGCTCCCTAGCCCTTTTGGCCTCTGCCTTTCCCTGAGCATGGCAATGCTGCTTCAGCCAAAGCCTGGAGTCTGAAACTCAGTGCACGAATTGCCCCATGCCTTATACATCTGCAGGTCTTCACCATAAGCACAGTAAGGGCCCATCTTTAGGGACAAGGCTGAGATGCGGAAAGACCTTTACTTTTAAAAAGAATTGCTCAGCTACCTTCTTTAGTTAACCCCCAATCAGCCAGAAAATTAAAATAACGAAAGAGTACTCCACTCCTGACTATCTTCATTCATTTTAGACATGAATGTTCATCTCTGTAATGCTTTTATAATCAATAAAATTAATGCCACTTCATCCTCAACATTTGCTGACATTAGATTATCAAAGTAGCCAAAGTTAATACTCAATTTGCACATTAAATCTGCAATGTTTTCTCGCATGGGTCAGCTATGAGGAAGAGAGGTAACATTTTCCATGTGGTAGATTTTCTCCCACCAAGACAAAACCTTCTGAGGAGTGCTCCAGAAATGCATCTGCTGGTCTGGCTGGGGACAGGCCCCATTGAAAGAGAGGGTTACAAGAATCCAGTTCAATTGATTTCTGCCTAACTGCAGACGCCAGGGCCAGCTGGCACTGAGTGCAATTCCTGCTCCTGTCTGGCAACTGCCTAGAATCTACATGGAGTAAATCATGCAGATGAACATAACTTGTTTCAGACCTAAGCTTTCTTTAGGTTGACTAGATTTGGTAGACATATTTCCAAAGTGTTTACGTCTCTCCTTTCTAACACAGATCCTATGGAATGTAATTAGATCATTTCTTAAGACCCAGGATTCTCATTGTGAATTTCAGGCATGTTCTCAGAGCTCTTGAGGTGTACAGGGCTGTTTATCTGCAAAGGATGCTAGACTTCTGTGTCTTTTGATTGCTCTGTGTGTTTTCATGTTTCTATCCTCTCAATGTCCATTTCTGTCCTCTCAATGTCCATTTCTGTCACTTGTTGCTTCCAGTCTGCCTGCTATTTCAGCCTAGTATGGGGACCCATAGCCACAATTATCAAAACTGTCCCTAAAATTAAAATCGTCAACATTTATTGAGCACCAACTGTATGTCAGTCCTGTTATCATTTATTCCTATGCATTAATCTGTTTACTCCTTATATCTCCTTATAAGGGAGTTATTAATATAATGGTCCCCTTTTCCAGATGGGGAACACAGCAAGGCACACAGCTGTAAGGGGCAGAGCCAGAACCTGGGCCTAGATAACGCAAGCCCAGAGCCTGCTCTCTTTCCCATTCACCCTGCTGCCTCCAAGAAGCAGCACACTTTACAGGGGCTGATTGGATTTTTGATCCTCGTGTGTTCTAGAGAGCTGTACCTGAAGATCATGGAGGCCACTTGGGAAGCACCTGGCATTACCGTCACAGAATGAGAAAAATAAATCCAAATCAATTCATTGGAAAAGATAATGAAACAGATAAAACACTAGCTGGCCTAATCAAGAAAACAGAGAGGAAGTACAAATGCAAAACTAGAAATGATAGAAGGGAATAACCAAATATTGAGGAAATTTCTAAAAGCAAAAGATAATGGTTTGTACAGTGCTCCATAATAAATATGATATTTCCAAGTGGAAATGTCAAGTAGACCACTGTATATACGGGTCATAATCTTCCCCAACAGACTTTATGTGCTTGTCGTGTGTCACCATGAAGCTATCTTCAACAGGTGCTTCTGTGGGAGTCCCACGTCTCTTCGGGGAGGAAGCCTTCGCATTTTCCTCTTGTAGGGTAGGGGCAGTAAACTTATGCACATGGGCCAAATTTGCTCACCACCTGTTTTTGTAAATAAAGTTTTATTGGAACATGGTTATGCTCATTCATTTATGTATTGTCTACGGCTGTTTTCATGCTACAACAGCAGAGTTGAATAGCAACAATGGAGATCATACAGCCTGCAAAGCCTAAAATATTTACCATCCTGTCCTTTACAGAATAAGTTTGCCAACCCCTGTGCTAGAGCCCTGTGATTTTTCCAGTTTCAGACTAGTTTCTGTGCTGGTTTCTTGGTTCAGGATTTCCAGACCAAGTAGGTGGTACACATTCAGACTACATATATGCTTATTTCAGGTATTCTTTTTCTAGTCAGAACCTCTGGATAGACACCCTTAATTCCACACCTGGAACCAGTGCAATTGTTCTTATCTTCATTTTAGAGATTCCTGGCTGTCTTAGTGTTTGGGAAGCTGTAACAAAACACCATAGACTAAGTGGCTTATAAACCACAGAAGTGTATTTCTCACAGTTCTGAAGTCTGGAAAGTCCCAGATCAAGGCTCTGGTAGATTTGGTGCCTGACCTGCTTCCTGGTTCATAGACAGCTATCTTTTCACTGTGTCCTCACAGGGTGGAAGGAGTGAGGAAACTCTCTGATGGTGTATTTTATAAGGACACTAATCCCATTCATGAGGGTGCCATCCTCATGACTTAATTACCTCTGAAAGACCCTGCCTCTGAATATCATCACCATGGGGGTTAGATTTCAACACATGAATTTGAGGGGGACATAAATATTCAGACTATAGCACTGGCTGTATTCATTTTATTTCCTGCATAACAAATTTGTTTACTCACCCATTTATTACCTTGCAGTTCTGTAGGTTAGAAGTCTGGTGTGGTAAGGCGTGCTTCTCTGCTCAGACTGAAATTGCATTGTTGGCCAGCTCCACTCTCAACTGGAGGTTGGGGTGCTTTCTGAAGCTCGTTCCTGTTATGAGCACAGTTCAGTTCCTTGCAGCTGTAGGACTGAAGTCCCTGTTTTCTGGAGAGCTGGTGGCCAGTGACCCCTCTCAGCTCCCGTAGGCTGCTCTTGCTCAGGTCCTTCCACTATATCCCTCTCCATCTCAGCAGCAGGCAAAATCCTTCTCATCAAATCTCTGTCATGCTTTCCATAAATATGACTTCCTTTTCTGCTACCAGCCAGAGAAAACTCTGCTTTTAAAGGGCTCCTGTGATTAAGTCTGGCCCAGGGGATAATCTTTCTGGTTTTGTTTTTTGTTGTTGTTGTTGTTTTTGTTTGTTTGTTTGTTTGTTTGTTTTTTGAGACAGGGTCTTGGCTCTGTTACCCAGGCTGGAATACAGTGGTATGATCACAGCTCACTGAAGCCTCAACCTCCTGGGCTCAAACAGTCCTCCCACTTCAGCCTCCCAAGTAGCTGGGACAACAGGTGCACATCATCACATCTGGCTAATTTTTTTTTGTATTGTTTATTTTTTGTTTCGCCATGTTGACCAAGCTGGTCTTGAGCTTCCAGGCTCAAGCGATCCTCCCACCTTGGCCTCCCAAAGTGCTGGGATTACAGGTGTGAGCCACCACCCCCGGCCATAATCTCGTTTTCTTCAAGTCAGCTGTACCCTATAACATAAGCTCATCTCAGGAGAACTATATCTTCATACTCACAAGTTCCATCCATAACCACAGGGGAGGGACTACACAAAGGCAAGGGCCATGGGTCACCTTAGAATTCTGCTGGCCACACCAGCTTTTTGCAGGGAGTCCTATTCAGCTTTCCACCGCAAATGAGCCTCAGGCTTCATCCCTAGTCCTGCTCAGGCTTAGAAAACCCCAGTACTAGTAGATGAACCTTTTTTCTAATATGCTCACGGGCCATTCACCCTCAGCTCCCGCTCACTTCTCTGGCTTTTAGTTCTCTCGTCATTTTCCATACCTGAGGTTTTCTTTTTCTTGCATTCAAGATTGGCATGCATTTAAAAATATTTGTGTTATATTATAACCAGTATGTTGAAGTATTTGGAATGATTGGGGTTTTGAATGATTTCTTCCCTCAGCGGCATGTCAGCAATATTTTCCAGATTTTTCATGTTTTAGAAATATGTACCAAGATTATACTCCAAATCCATCAAAATAAGTGAACTTTCAGAGTCCTACCCTCAGTAAAGTCATAGTTACCCTATAACTAAAGTTATAGGAAGAATTAGTGGTTGATCAACCTGAAAATTTACCAGTGTGTTCAGATGTGGGCCATAGTTTCTTCTTTTGCAGTAACTTTTCTTTATGTATCACTGGGAAAGCTAGATGTATGAAAATTAAAGAAAGTAAATTACGGTATCCTTCAAGACCTAAATCCTTTCTAATGAAACAGGCAGATTAATGGGCAAAGGACAGTCTTAACTGTTTTTTCTTGTCCCAATACCTCTTTCCAAATAGCTCAACACTGCTAACAGTATATTTATTCTGTTTCCATTTCAAATCTGTGAGCAGTTTTCAAAGTTATAATAAATGCTTTTCTTCAGATGTAGCTGAGCAGTATTTTCAAGAGAGCATGGCTCATCTTAAGGATTCTGAAGGGATGGGAAGAACCAAATTTCTTTCAATTCAAGATGAATTTTGCCATTTTCTACAAATGACTGGACAAAAAGAGGTAAGTGAGTTTGGATCACAATTGTCTAGTTATTCACAATTGATATCCAAAGGGCAACTCCTTTACTCTGCAAGCATCCATTAAGCACCTACTGTGTGCAAAGCATGTGCCAGTCTCTAGAGGGACACATAAATAAGGCTAGGGCTCCTTTGGGGCAGCTTCCAGAGATACTTGCTCTTAGAAGCTGGGAGACTTTATGAGAATATAGATTGTCATGCCCACCTACAAAAGATCCTAAAGAAATAGTGGACAGGCCCTGCTTATTGAAGTCCTGCAGATCTGGCTGGAATAGTGTGGCAGTTAGTGTGTCTAATCCCTCTCTCCTCAGTTTGGGTAATGAATGGAATTTGCATGTCTAAGGAAAACTATACGGTGCAGAAGTTACAGCTCAGTTGTTTAGTATTGAGTCGTACAAGCATGATTTACATGGCTTATAAAAATAGAACAAGACCCAGACCTTATATTCATTGGTAATTAAACCCTTGGGAACGTATTCCTTGCAAAGCCTAACATACCATTGCTTTATTTTTTTATATATGTGTGTGTGTGTATACATATTAATATATATATATACAATCACCCACAGATACTGAGGAACAATTATATATATGTGTGTGCATATATATGTATATATGTATGTGTGCATATATGCCCACACCCTCTTCTCAGCGCACCTAAGTCCTGTTTACTTTTCACTCCTCTCCGTTAAGCTTTTTTTTTTTTTTTTTTTTTTTTTTGAGACAGAGTCTTGCTCTGTCACCCAAGCTGGAGTGCAGTGGTGCAATCTCGGCTCACTGCAACCTCCGCCTCCTGGGTTCAAGCAATTTTCTGCCTCAGCCCCCCGAGTAGCTGGGATTACAGGCCCCCGCCACCATGCCCAGCTAATTTTTTTGTATTTTTAGTAGAGATGGGGTTTCACCATTTGGCTAGGCTGATCTTGAACTCCTGACCCCGTGATCCGCCCGCCTCAGCCTCCCAAAGTGCTGGGATTACAGGCGTGAGCCACTGCGCCCGGCCTCTGTTAAGCTTTTCTTATCAGAGGTTAATGCCATCTCAATTTCCTAGAAAACCATACATACATACATATATACGCACTCACACACATATATATATAGTTGTTCCTCAGTATCTGTGGGGGATTGGTTCCAGAGCCCCCAAGGATATCAAACTCCAAGGATGCTCAAGCCCTTGTACAAAATGGTGTCACATTTGTATATAACCTAGACAAAGCCTCCTGAATACTTTATATCATCTCTAGATTGCTTATAATACCTAATACAATGTAAATGCTATGGTAGTAGTTGTTACACGGTATTTTTTATTTGTATTGTTTTTATTGTTGTATTGTTATTTTTATTGTTTTTTCCCATATAATTTTTGATCTATGGATATGGAGGGCTGACTATGTATTTTTTTCAACTCTAACCTATCATGGCAAATCTTGGAAATGAAAAACTTTATTTCCCTTACCGTCTGTAGACCTCCTCCCCCACAGCTCTTTTCTCATCCTTAATCCCCCCTCCACCCCCGCCTTCTGTCAGCTAGGGAACACGGGCTTTTATGCCGATATACCTATGTTTCTCAGGCCAAAGTAGGGCCACAATCACCAGGACAAATTGGAGTTTCAGGATGTTTCTCAGTCACCCAACCCCAGGGAGAGAGAGGGGCCTTCCAGGGGCCTCAGATTCCCTCCCCATTCCCCCCTCACATCTCTAGAAGACTTAAGGGGAGTGCTCAGGTCAGAATAATGGGGTAGGTTTGCCCCCTCATGCCCCACTCCATCTAGTTCCTCAGCCATTTTTTCCTCCAAAATAGATCTTGAATGCATCCATTGTTTTCCATCTTTAGTCCTGCCACTCATCATCTCTTGCCTGGACCGCTCTAACAAGTTCCTATCTCTCAGCTGCTTTTTCCATGCTTGCCCTCTTCTAATCCACTCAGAATAAGGAAGCCATGGTGATGTTTCCAAAAAGCAGATCTGACCACTGAACACTCACTTGTAAAAGCCAGTCCACTGGCTCCCCGATGCCCTCAGGATAAACCAGAATCCTGACATGGCCCATAGTACCGTCCACGACCTGGACTCCACTGACATTTCCAGGCTCATTTTTGCCTCCTCTCCCTGAACCATGTTCCTGCCACACTGGCCTTTTCTAATTCCCACTTCCGGGCAGTGCCAGCTTCTGTTTCCTCCTCCTGGAAGGCCCTTCCTCATTCATCTCCAGGCCAATGCTAACCCATTCTTCATTTCTTACCAGCTTCTCTGATTCCTCTCCCCAGGCTTCATTAGACACTCCCCATTATTCTTCCTTAGAGAATCCATTTGATGTCATCAAATATTTGTAAGTATATATTCATGTGGATATTTAACATCTATCTTGCAACTAGACTGAACCTGTGAAAGCAGAGACCCTCTTGCCTGTGGTGAGGAGTGATGAGCAGAGAGGTGGATGCATGTTTGGCCACAGGCCAGCTGACTGTTCTGACTCCTGTGGGCCATGCATCAGTTCCCCTGTACTGCCTGGCTTCCCACCATAGTGTCTTGCTGAGTCAGCCAATGCTCAGTGTCACTGATGCTATGCCTCACTGCCCTTGCCCAAGTCACCCAGATCAGTGTTGATCAAAAGATGCACCTCACTCTCCTAAGCTGCCCTCGAAGATTTTAGCAAACTGGCTCTTTTCATTCTAGGGCCACTGCCAGCCCATCCAATGCCCTTATCATAATAGAAAAATCTGCCCCTTCCTCAGGTAGATACCGCCTATGTTGGAGGGGACCATAGGCTGGATTTCAGCCCTCCCCATGCTCCTGCCAGGCACCCTTGTGTGTGGCACCACCTGCCCAGCCAAACATGGCAGCCTCATGCTGTTCTCACCATTTGGTTGCAAACCTCTCACTGTGGGTTCTAGCAGGTGTTGGCCAACAAGGGCCGGGCCCAGGGACAGTCCCGGAGCCAAGAATGGGGCTGTGCTCAGGCCATCCCAGGTGTTCCCACAGCACATGGCCATGGGCACTGTGGAACATGATATTTGAGGGATGAAATGCCTTTTAAGGTAAGATGTAAGTGAAGGTCACTCTGCCACAGGTTAAGCTACTCTGTGAGGGTTTGTCTTCTAGTTGTGCCACTCTTTTGCTCAAGAATCTTCTGTGACTTCCTCAGCCTGGCCACTCACTGGCCCTCAACAGGCCATGTGTTCCTCCTGTGCTCCCAGTGGCCCATACCCTCTTCTCATCCCACCTAAGTCCTCTTTACTCTTCACTCCTCTCTGTTAAGCTTTTCCTAGCAGAGGTTGATACTATCTCAGTTTCCTAGAAACCCATGCCATTTAACTTCCTTCACATCTCCCCGTTTCCGCAGTCAGGCTGTAGGCGGCATCCAAAGCTTTATCTGGGAAAGGGAGTCTCCCCGGGTCTTCTCCCCATCACTGGCTCCTCTTAAGTCTGACAGTGATATTTTCCCACAGAAATATCACCAAACCCAGCACTCTCAGCAGTCCAAGTCCTTGCTCTCAGAACTTGGGAGATGTGATGGGCTTTACCCTCAGGCAAGTCTAGATTTAAATTCTAGTCCCTCATGTACCTCAGTGGGGCCTCACTGCTGAGTTACACAATCACTCTGCCTCTACAGAGATTCCTCTTTCACCTGAGAAATTTATTTCTGCCTCATCAGCACCTGTGATGTGGTTCCCCTACCCCGGCCCTAGCCCCTAACTTGTATTATTGCCAACAAAAGGATTAAATGCCCTCCTTGTCCTTCTGTTTGTGGAGCACTTTTGGGGCCCCTTTGGGGCTGTGTCATGAGGAAGCTCCCATGGTCCCTGCTGTATTTGCCAGTTAAATTCAGCATCCATGCTCTGCAGCTGATGTCGTGCCTTCATGTGGAAGATCGTGGAAGAATTTCTGGAGAAAGTATGGAGGATTGACATACTTTAACAGGGTTTCCCCCCTGCATATTTTGGTGTCTGAAGAAGCTAATATCACGAAATACTGTGTCCTGACCAATTCATATTTTTTATTCCATGTTAGTATAAATAAATTGGATAAACCAAACAAAATGTCATGTCATGTTGGAATGTTTACTTTCAGTTTCCTAAACGATTTCCTATGAGAATAGCAAAGCCTGGAGTGTGTTCAGGATGTTCTATACATAGATAATTTGCCCAGGAATGCTGTATTTTCACTTCTGTAAGAATAGCATTGTGGACAGAGGGAGAAAAGCATGGGACTAAAATGTATGAAAATTAGGCTGGGCATTGTGGCTCGCGCCTGTAATCCCAGCACTTTGGGACGCCAAGGTGGGTGGATCACTTGAGGTCAGGAGTTCAAGACCAGTCTGGCCAACATGGTGAAACCCTGTCTCTACTAAAAATACAAAAATTAGCTGGGTATGCTGGTGGGCGCCTGCAATCCCAGCTACTTGGGAGAATGAGGCAGGAGAATTGCTTGAACCTGGGAGGCAGAGGTTGCAGGGAGCTGAGATCATGCCACTGCACTCCAGGCTGGTAGACAAAGAGAGACTGTCTAAAAAAAAAAAAAAAACCTCCAGATTTCCACCTGCTGTTGTAAAATGGAAGATCTGCTGAGACGGTGAGACGGATTTAAAAAAGAAAAAAAAAAGGTATGAAGATCACTGGCTGGATTCAGATCCTAGCACCACCACAGCTGAGCCCTCTGACTCTGAGCAAGTTTCTTAACTGCCGTGCCTGTTTCCTCCTCTGCCTAATGAGGATTAAAATTTTACCCATCTCAAGAAGACAGCAAAAATTAAATGAGACCCACACAATTGTGTGTGTTCAGCACAATTAGTGACATGTGAGAACTGATCCATGTCAGCTTTTGTTCTTACTGCTCAACTGAAATGGATTCCTGTAATGGCTGAGTGGGTTTATTTTGCCAGGTGTCGTTTACCTGGTTTATTTTGCCAGGTGTCCTCTCTCTTCATAGTTTACACCTTTCCTCACATTCGTGTTGTTTCCTGACTCTTGTTCAACCAGAGGTGATATGATTTGGCTGTGTCCCCACCCAAATCTCGTCTTGAATTATAGTTCCTATAATACCCATGTGTCCTGGTGGGGACCCTGTGGGAGGTGATTGAACCATGGGTGCGGTTACCCCCATGCCATTCTTGCGATAGTGACTGAATTCTCACAAGATCTGATGGTTTTATAAGGGGCTTTGCCCCCTTTGCTCAGCACTTCTCTCTCCTGCTGCCCTATGAAAGAGGTGCCCTCTGCCATGATTGTAAGTTTTCTGAGGCCTCCCCACCCATGTGGAACTGTGAGTCAATTAAACTTCTTGACTTTATAAATTACCCAGTCTCAGGTATCTCTTCATAGCAGCATGAGAACGGACTAATACAAGAGGAGAACAGGCTCAGCTCGTGAGACTACCACACCCATGTGAAAATATACAAGTTGTGTAATGATCCTAATCAGCCTTTGAGCTTGTTAACCAGATAGCTTTTTGTTCCTTTCACAGAGAGCAACCTCGATCCTGAGAGAGTCCCTGGAAGCCAAAGTGGAAGCATTTGGCGATTTCAGTCCCGAGGTGGCAGAGACATACCGGCTCCTGGGAAGAGCAGACCTGGCGCAGGGGAACCACAGTGGGGCCCACAAGAAACTGAAGAAGGTAAAGCTGGAACCGGTACTAACACGAGACTAGGCTCTCCCTCCCCTCTCCAAGGTCAATTTCTCTCCCTTGTGATGGTTCTTTTAAATCAAACTTTAGAAGTGGCTTGTTTAGATAGGATGACATCACTTTTGTGGTAGATCTAACCTGATACTTTTTGGGTAAAAGACATAGTAAGCCTCTTAGACATACATATTTTTTAAATGAATTATCAATTTTTACTATGCAAATATTTTTAATTTTTTACGTAGTACAATTGATCAGTCCTTTATGTTTGCGGTGCTCTCTCTATACTGAGTTTATAGAGGAATTCTCTTACACTTTCTTCAATTGTCATTCTTCTTTAAATTTGGAGTTTATTCGTGTGGATGGCATGAGGAATGGATCTAATCTTACCTTTTTTCCAAATGGCCACCCAGTTGTCCAGCACCATTTAATTAGAGAGCCCATCTGTGCTCCAGTGACTTCAGATAACACCTTCATCATATACTGATTTTCCTTATGGACTTAAGTCTATTTCTAGAGTTGTCTTCTCTTCCACTAGTCTTTCTGTTTATTCATATGTCAATATTTCCGTTTTAATTACAGAGATTTTATAGAATGATTTAATATGTGATAGGAGTAGACACCCCTTATGGCTTTTCTTTTACTAGAATATCAGGTGTTCTAGCTATTCTTCCATGTTTATTTTTCTACATGAATTTTTGTATCAATTTGTCTAACTCCATAAAGAGCTTACTAGTATTTTTATTGCATTATTTATAAATAAATCTTGTGAGAATTGACAACTTTGTGATATTGAGTTTTCCTATCCAAGAACAAGGGGTATCTTTCCATTTCTTCATGCCTACTTTTATATCTTTCAGGCACATCCAAAAGCGTTCTTCATATAGGTTTTGTATGTTTCTTATTAAGTTTAATTCTAACCATTTGATCTTCGTTATTACTATTATAAATGGAGATTTATCTACTGTTATATCTTTTGATTTTTTTAATATATGAACCCAGTTGGTTTCTCTGTGTAAATTTTATATCCTGCTAATTGCTTAATTCTTTTATTGCTTGAGTTAATTCAATCATTGAGTCTCCCAGGTTTTGGGGGTATTCTATTACATTATCTGCAAATAGACTTAGTTTTACTTTATGCTTTCCAGTTCTTATGCCTCCAATTTATTTCTTTTGTCTAACTGCATTGGCTTATACCTCCAATATAATAATAAACAGTAGTGGAGATAATGGGCATCCTTGCCATGTTCCTGATCTTAGTGTAAATGCCTCTAGTGATTCTCTATTTAATAGATGCTGGTTTTAGAACTAAGGTTTATATATTTTATCATGTTAAGAAAGTATCCATCAATTTCTATTATCGTGAGTGCTTTTTTAATTAGAACTAAATGTGGAATTTTACCAAAGGCTTTTTCAGCATCAGTGGAGATTATCAGATGGTTCTTCTTAGATCATTTAAATAAATCACAATAAATAAATTTATTTCACACTACCAGAGATTGGGTAATTTATAAAGAAAATAAATTTATTTATTTTAATTCTGGAGCCTGGGAAGTCCAAGATCCAGGGGCTGGCATTTGGCAGGGGCCTTCCTGCTGCATCATCCCCTGGCAGAAAGCGAAAGGAAATGAGAGAGCAAAAGGGAGAGAGAGAAAAGGAGGCCAAACTCAGCCTTTCATAACCAAACCACTCCCAAGATAACAGCATTAATCTATGCATGAGGGCAGAGTCCTCATGGCCTAATCCACTCTCATTAGGCTGCATCTCTCAACGGTGTTGCATTTTGGATTAAGTTTCCAACACATGCTTTTTGGGAGGCACATTCAAACCATAGCAGATGTTGATTCTGTGTGCTAACATTTATTTTAGGATTTTTGTGTCAATATTTGTATGTATTATTTGTTTAAGGATCAATGTTATATTTGCTTATAAAAATAATTTGGAAGTTTACCTTATCTTTCATGCACTGAAAGAATTTATGCAGCATTGAAACTCTGCATTCTTTGGAGGTTTATGTCTTCTGTGACATCCTTTAGACCCGGTGCTTCTTTTGTAGGGAAATTCCTTGACAATTTTCTCTATTTCTTTTACAAAAAGTGGTCTGTTGAAGCTTTCTGTCCCTAATGGGGTCATTTTGGCAAACCGTATTTTTCTAGATAATTATCCATTTCACTTATATTTTCAGATTTATTTGCATGGAGATTTGAAAAGTGGTCTCAGGAATTTTAAATCTTTCTACTTTTTAACAGTTATTTTCCCATTATAATTTCTTAGTTTTATATTTGGGTTTTCTCCCTTTTTCCTTGACTTAGTTTGTCTATTGTGTTAATTTTTTCAAAGAGCCAGGACTTTAACCCCATAAATCCTATTCTCTACTTCCTTAATTTCTGATTTTATCTTTATTATTTCTGTCCTTGTACCTTATTTTGTTTTGCTCTGTTGAAATTTTTTTCTGTGTTTATGAGTTGGGAATTTAATTCATTTGTTTTCATTTTATTAATCTGTTTATGAATATGAAATTTTCTCTTATTGTTCTAAATGTATCTCATAAGTTACATCATATGTTTTCATTACATTAATTAGTTTCAAAATGGGGAAAACCTGGGAAACCCTAAGTAACATAATTAATCAAACCAAAAGAATTAACTAGTTCTGAGGGGCTATCCTATAAATCAAGTATTTTTCTCTTATGATTTTTCTGATTCTGCTGCAAAAGACAGTAGATTTGGTAACACGTGTGACACCTCTTTGTTAATGAGATGACACGTATCTGCTATCAGTTAGGTAGCAAATAGTTACTTGGCACCTTCAGTAGGCCAGTCATGTGCTAGCCAGACCTGGGGAAAACAGTGACCAAGACAAATATGAACCTTGTCTTTGTGAGTTCCCAGTCTAGCCAGGAAGAAATATATTAAATCAATCATTTTTAATAATTTAAACATTACCCATATGCCAAAGACATTTTAGTGAGGGAGAGGTGAGACGGAAGCTGAGGGTGGCAGGTTCCCTGCGTTGGCCCATGTGTCACCTCCATATAGTAAGAGCCAGTGCTGGCCAGGCACAGTGGCTCATGCCTATAATCCTAGAACTTTGGGAGGCCAAGGAAGGCAGACCACTTGAGACCAGGAGTTCGAGACCAGCTTGGCCAACACAGCGAAACCCTGTCTCTACTAAAAATACAAATAATTAGCTGGGCATGGTGGCACACGCCTGTAATGCCAGCTACTCAGGAGGCTGAGGTGGGAGGATCGCTTGAACCTAGGAGGCAGAGGTTGTAGAGAGCTGAGATCATGCCACTGCACTCCACCCTGAGTGACAAAGTGAGACCCTGTAAAAAAAAGAGCCAGTGCTTTTTGAGTGGTTGTTACACCGGTGGCACCGTGTTAAGTGATTCGTGTATATTAACTCATTTAACCCCTACAGTAACCCTAAGAGGTGGTGTATTAGGCCATTCTTGCATTGCTATAAAGAAATACCTGAGGCCAGGTGTGGTGGTTCATGCCTGTAAACCCAGCACTTTGGAGGCTGAGCTGGGCAGATCACCTGAGGTCAGGAGTTAGAGACCAGCCTGGCCAACATGGCGAAACCCCATCTCTACTAAAAATACAAAAATTAGCTGCTGGCGCATACCTGTAATCTCAGCTATGTGGGGAGGCTGAGGCAGGAGAGTCGCTTGAACTCGGGAGGCAGAGGTTGCAGTGAGCCAAGATCATGCCACTGCACTCCAGCCTGGGGCACAGAGCAAGAAAGACTCCATCTCAAAAGAAAAAGAAAAAAAAAAAGAAATACTTGAGACGGAGTAATTTATAAAGAAAAGAGGTTTAATTGGATTATGATTCTGCAGGCTGTACAAGCATGATGCTGGTATCTGCTCAGCTTCTGGGAAGGCCTCAGGGAGCTTTTACTTATGGCAGAAGGCAAAGTGGGAGAAGGCATGTCGCATGGGGAAAGCAGGAGCAAGAGAGAATGGGGAAGTGCCACATACTTTTAAACAGCCAGATCTCATGAGAACTCACTCACTATCGTGAGGACAGCACTAAGAGGATAGTGCTAAAACATTCATGAGAAATCCCCACCTGTAGGATCCAGTCACCTCCCACCAGGCCCCACCTCCAATATTGGGGATTATAATTCAACATGAGATTGGGGTGGGGACAAATATACAAACTATATCACTTGGGTACCTCTACTCTGTATTTTATAAAGAGGGAAACTGAGGCTGAGAGAGACGTGTCTTGGCCTTGATCTCGTGGCTCAGAGTTGTTGGAGTGGAGATTTTTTGTATTTTTAGTAGAGATGGTTTCGCCATGTTGGCCAGGTGGTCGGCATCGCACAGTGTATACTACAGGGCCATCTATTTCACATCCTGGAATTCCAAGACTTGTTTTTGAACAAGGGGTCCCTGAGCTTAAAAAATGTTTGGAAGCGAATGGCACAGTGGGGAGAATGCCAAGATTGGGACAGTAGGAGTCTTTGGGTTGTCACTGACAGAATACAATTGAAACTAGCTCAGGTATAAAGGGGCGTCTATTGTCTTGTGGTTTCCAAATAAGGGCCAACAGCCAGTGATTCGCCGGCAGGATGCAGCTGAGCCTCAGCTAGACTCTCATGCCAGGAGGGCGCTCTCTGTCCAGGACTTCTCCTTGCTCCTCTCTGCACATCTTCCTCATCTCTCATGGCAATATCTTCCCTCAAGGTGAAGATCAAGGCTGGCAACACTCCAGAGTTTTACTTTCTGTCCCTGTGCCTTTTCTTTTCTCAGCTTGAAAGACCTCAAAGACCTCAGGGAAAGACTGACGGGCCTGGCTTGAATCCAGGGCCCACCCCTGGCTCAGTCAGCCAAGGCCAGGAGAGTGGTAAGCTATAAAAACATGGTGCTTCCAAGGTAACTGGGTGGCCTGGGGTGGAGGTGGCACAGGAAACACTATCCTATAGTCAGAAGACCTGGGACAGGGTTGCCAGCATCCCTCCCTGTTTTTGGCACATGTGCAATGAATACAATAGGAATGAAGTAGCCCCTTCCCTTAAAAATGTCCCAGACCAATGAGGGAGTTACAGACGGTAACCTCCCAAGTGCTCAGTTCCATGCGGCAGGTCCATACTGGGATCTACGGGAGTGAAGAGATTTAGGGAAAGTGTCCAGATAAGTAGCCCTGAAAAAAAAGAGTATAGGCTAAGAGAAACAGGAATTCCCAGGCTGGCGGGTTGGAAGAAGGACGCTCAGAGGCAGGACAGCAAAGTACATCTAAGGAACAAAAAGCAGTTGGAGCTGGCTGGCTGTAGGGTTGCTGGTGGGAGAGGCGCAGGGCAAATGCCTAAGACCAGGTTTGCCAGGTGAAGGGGCTGAGACCTGATCCTTTAAGCAAGGGTCCCAAACTATGGCCCACAGGCCAAATGCAGCCCTCCACCTGCTTTTGTGTGGCCCTCAAGTTAAACGTTTTTTACACCTGATCATTTGCAACCCATTTGATGATAGGGAACACTAACTTTGAACTTCAAGTAAGTGAAAGGTTATCCTCCCCCCAAAATGAATCTATTTTTCTCGTTAGTAGAACTATAGAACTATATTGCCCCCAAAAATGTGCTTCTTATTATATCTTGAATTTCATCAGAAGAAATTTGTGGAAATTTGTCTTCTCTCTTGTTATATAAGTGCTGCACCTACCTAGTAGCCTCAACTTTGTCTCTTGGACTATGACGTCTACAATATTTACCATATGGCCCTTTGCAGAAAATTTTTTGAGCCTTGCTCTAAGCAGCTGGGAGCTTGGAGGGAATGCGAATAAGCAGGGCACAACGGGTCTAGAGTTGTCCTTTGGAATTTTTTTTTAATCACTATGAGGATAGTGTTGAGGATGGAATGGAGTGGACCAAGAATGGAGACAAGAGGACGCAGTTTTCTTTGTCCTCCTTCCATCCCACAGTTTTAGGGATCAAATGAGATGAATTGAGTGAAGCTGTTCTAATGAGCACCGGAGACTGCCTACGTGCAGGCCATGCAGGCCGCTGGGAAGCTTTTCCAACCATCAGCACCTCTGCAGGAGAGAGGAAAACGCAGAGCCAAGGCGCTGCCTGCCACTGGGAATACCTGCTTTCCTTCCCCCTCCTCACTTATCCCATGAAGAAGGTAGATGACATCTGGAAAAACTCTTCCTAGGGTTCAGCACAGCCACTGCACCCCAGGCAGGGGAAGGACCTCAGAAGAGAGGAGGGTGGCAAATGATAAGAGAGATACACAGAAACTTGAGCAGGGCTGAACAGCACCACACAGACCTTCACACTGTCCCCGCTGGCTCCCGGTGGGACTGAACTGGTACCATGGGCCCCACCGTACACTCACTGCTGCCAGGTGTGGCTCATACATCATTCCTCATCTTCACAGCAACTCCGCAGGTCAGACCTGCATAGCTCTGTTAAACAGAGAAGGGGCCTGAGGCTCCCAGAAGTAAGCCAGTGGTCTGTGGGCAGGTTGCTCTTATGTAAGGCCCGACTCTTTACTCTATGCCAGTGGCTCACCAAGTGTGCATCTTAAGCCCCTGCATCAGGGTCACCTTCTGAACCAGAGTCTCTGGGGCAGGGGCCAGGTGCCCAGGGTTCTACATGTTGGCCAGTTTCCCAGGCGGAGGCTGAGAATCACTGCTCTGGGCCACACTGCCACCCTAGAGGCTAAAAATCAGCTCGGCTTCAAGAAACTCTAAGGGTGCATCACCCCAAAGCCTGTGGTAGAAGCTGGTGACCCCTTTTTCCTTTGGTTTGGCCTTGTTTACCATCAGTCCTGAAAACAATGGCATTGGCATCTTAAAGACACCTGTTTGCCAGGCTCCAAGAGAAACGATGGGCACTCGTATTTCTGAAGGTTGTGCACTGTGGTGCGTGCAGTTCTGATCTCCACTCCTCCACATGTACCTATGTGAGGACAGGCTGACTGCTCTGTGAATACCAGGGCACAAATGGGGACTTGAAACATGCTTTTCACATCTGCTGCTGACTGGAGTTTCTCAAATGCCATATTTAGCATTCAGCTCTGTGAAGCCAGCAGTTCCTAGAGCTAAGCACCGCCCGGCGACGGTGGCTCTCGTGTTTATCACAGCAGCAGCTGCCTCCCCTAAGTTTTCAACTCAGCAGCAGGAACCCACTGAACAGTGGCTTTTCCAGATGTACCCTCCTGCACTGAATGGTCCAGGCATGGACCCACAGGCCTGAAAAACAAAAAACAGGAAGGCCTGGGAAACAAGGCACACACACAGCAGGATTAAATCACCGAAAAGGAAACCGTATTATTGATCTGCCTTTTAAAGGCATCTGCCTGCAGGGGAAAATCACAGAATTCTCTTGGCTCCAGATGGAAATTTCCACAGCAAAAGTTCACCTACTTGTACAACATAGAAACCTGATTGTATTCTGGAATGGTCATCGTCACCAACGTTTTCATCAGGTGAAAGGCTGCAGAAAGAATTCCTGAAGGCGGCTTCATAGATCAGGAGCATCTCAGGAGTATACTGAGCCCAAGAACACTGTGAAGTCGGATTTGGGTCCAGTCGTCATCTGGCCTCCGTATTAGGTACTATCTTCAGCAGGGTTCAGTCCACTGCCTCACGACTTTAGCTGTGGGCATTAAACATCTCCACACACAAAAAAATTGTATGTGACCCCTTTCTTCAAAAACTCAAAGCCCACTAAAATGAATCTTTTTATGAAAGGAGTTGGAACGTAGTTTTATTCAGAGGCTGTAGGCAAGAAAGCCAACGCTAAGAAGGTCTTTTTTTTTTTTTTTTGGTACGGAGTCTCACTCTGTCACCCAGGCTGGAGTGCAGTGGTGCGATCTCGGCTCACTGCAACCTCCACCTCCCGGGTTCAAGCGATTCTCCTGCCTCAGCCTCCCGAGTAGTTTGGACTACAGGCATGTGCCACCATACCTGGCTAACTTGTGTATTTTTAGTTGAGATGGGGTTTCACCATGCAGGCCAGGCTGGTCTCAAAATCCTGACCTCATGATCCGCCTGCCTCGGCCTCCCAAAGTGCTAGGCTTACAGGCGTGAGCCACCACGCCCGGCCGAGGAAGGTCTTATGTGGTCATAGGTCAAGACTGGAGAATAGGCTATTGAGTCCCTGCTATATTCCAGCCATTCCTCCAAGCAGGCCAATACACACAGCCTTCCTAGGGAAGGCCATACCTTATGTTAGAATCCATTCCCTGTAATTCCATCAGTGGCCCCCTTTGTTTTACTTTCCCTTTAGCATATTTGGTGTTTTCCTTGTTGTCCTGGATATACCAGGAATTCCGAGCCAAATTTGGAGTTCCCACAGAGCCACCACGCCACGCCACATTGTTTTCATGTGTAGAGCCTCATTTGTCCTTGATCCTGATTTTTATAATCATCTTTGACTAACCCATTGTTGGACTGCAACAGCCCACCTTTTTTAAGAGAAGGTCATAATGACATTAATTGCATATAAAAAGTCTTGTTCTTGGGTTGAGAAGTGTGCTTAAAGACTCTTCAAGCACTCGTGACTTGAAGATGTTTGTAAATCAGTTTATATGAGAATGAGAGCCAATTGTTGAAGGGGTCATGGTCATTCATTCTTATTTTGGTTAAGAATGAATTTGGAGGCTGGGCGCGGTGGCTCACGCCTGTAATCCCAGCACTTTGGGAGGCTGAGGCAGGAGGATCACGAGGTCAGGAGATTGAGACCATCCTGGCTAACAAAGTGAAACTCCATCTCAACTACAATACAAAAAATTAGCCGGGTGTGGTGGCGGGCGCCTGTAGTCCCAGCTAATCAGGAGGCTGAGGCAGGAGAATGGTGTGAACCTGGGAGGCGGAGCTTGCAGTGAGCCGAGATTGCGCCACTGCACTCCAGCCTGGGCGACAGAGCGAGACTCTGTCTCAAAAAAAAAAAAAAAAAAAAAAAAAGGAATGAATTTGGAGGCCCGGCGCTGTGGCTCACACCTATAATCCCAACACTTTGGGAGGCCGAGGCGGGTGGACCACCTGTCAAGAGTTCAGGACCAGACTGGCCAACATGGTGAAGCCCCATCTCTACTAAAAATACAAAAATTAGCCAGGTGTGGTGGTGGCATGCCTGTAATCCCAGCTACTTGGGAGGCTGAGGCAGGAGAATTGCTTGAACCTGGGAGGCAGAGGTTGCAGTGAGCCGTGACCACACCGCTGCACTCCAGCCTGGGAGACAGAGCGAGACTCCATCTCAAAAAACAAGAATGAGCGTGGAGCCCCCCTTGCCCACTATAGGCTGTGTGGTAATAAGAATTCCAGTTCTCCTGACCACAGGCCTCCCTGGCATCATCAGCTGTGGGGAAAAGGCACCCTCCTGAGGTTGGGCCCGCCCAGCTATGGCACCCAGGCACAGTGCCCCTCCATGTTTGCTATCCCTTGGAAAACACTTGATTTGTAGTGTACACAGACTGCCCACTGACAAGGCTACATTTGCTGTGGAAAAGCTCCTCAAACATCAGAACTCTGACCATGGCTTAGTGAGTGTACAGTGCCTCAGAGGGTCATCAACTGTCCCACAAGGTCTGGAGGGGTGCAGAACTGTGGGTCTGGACAGACCATCCTGGCCTGAGGCTCTCTAGCGGTTTTTCAGAGCTTCGCTGGAAACAGTGAGTTTATGGGTACATGGCCAGGGATGGAGGGAAAAGCAAAAGCTCCTATTACATAAATCTAGTGTAACTTTAAACAAGTTGAAAGAGCAATGGTCAGGGATGGCTGGTGTGGATAGCACAGACTCGGGAAGGACTAAACCAGATCGCTGAGCTGCATGTAATAGGGAAATTTGCCAAGAGAAGGCAGCTCAGAAGGCCCAGCTTTAAGAGCCTGCATCCCTTGCCTTGGCTGGCTTAGAAATAGGCAGATCCAGCTTTTATACAAAAAGCCTGCTCCACTTGAAAAAGAAACCATAATTTCTATGTGGGTACACAGCAGGATTTCTCTCAATAGCAAGTCCTGCCAATGCATTTATTTTCTAAATATTTGTATTGCAGTCGTTGTGGAGAAGGATGGTGGTACCTTGCTCCAGTACAGTAGCCAAGGGATGCAGCAAAGTCGTGGGGGAGTCGAGGGTTGTCGATAAGGACATTAGAACCCATGGGACTTGGCAACCTGGAGGTGAGGAGTGAGGGGGACAGCAAGGATGACATCCATGCCCCCAGGGCTGGCACCCAGGAGATACTCAGGGAGAGCTTTCTGAAAGAGTCCGCTCTGAGGAGTTGTGCGGGTGGCAGTGGCTGGACCTCACCCCCTTTCTCCTTCATCTCCCATTTCCCTGCAAAGCTCAGGATCCCCCTTCCCACCTTCCCTGTGTTTCTCTCATGAGAGGCTCCCTACCCACCCACCAGTGCCTCAGTCCTCCGGTCATAGGATCAGTGTCCCTTCAAGTAAGGGAGCTGCAGGGCTGTGTGAGAGGGACAGACAGAGACAGAAAGAGAGAGAGACAGAGACAGAGAGAGAGACAGAGACTGAGAGAAAGAGGATGCAGGGGTGTGGTCTCTCAAACACTCGGAATTCCTTCTCCCTGTGAGCCCACCACCACCACCACCACCTCCCCCCATCCCCACCACCTCCCTCCATCCCCATCCTGCCCTGTTCTTCACCTGCCGACTCCCCAGTGCTCAGGTGTCACTCCAGTGTCACCTCCTCACATAGGCCTCTGCTGGCCCAGCTACCCTGGATCGACCACCACCAAGGCCCTCCGGTATTCATTCATAGCCCCGTCGTCGTCTTTTTTCTTTTGTAGCTCTTATCACAAGTTGTTGACACGTTTATTTAGGTATTTTAAAAATATCTTTCTCTGCTACTCCATTAGAAGCCCCCTGAGAGCAAGGCTCACTTCTGCCCATTCTCCACTCCATCCCCGCAGTAGCCACAGGGTTGGCGTGTTGCTGGTGTTCAGCAGACACCTGCTTCAGGAAGTGGCGAATGTGGACAAAGACGTGGGTCCAGCCAGGATGAGGCTGGTATCTGGGTGGCTCAGAAAAACCACCCACTACCCCTGACTGTGTTTCTGTAGGGGAAGCCTGTCTGATGAATTACGTTTTGGTTTATTCCTTCAGTTCCCCCAAGTTAGTCATTTCTGCCTGCCTTGTAATGGTTGGTAAATGAAAGCGTACTTGTATTTCTTGAAAGATTTATCACATTTCACGCTTCCAAGTA
This sequence comes from Pan paniscus, assembly GCF_029289425.2. Classification (NCBI taxonomy): domain Eukaryota; kingdom Metazoa; phylum Chordata; class Mammalia; order Primates; family Hominidae; genus Pan; species Pan paniscus. The sequence goes on along the minus strand of NC_073265.2, from coordinate 88,692,697 downwards.
GTAAAGCTTCCAAAGTCATCTTTTCTCTTAGTATCAGCCTTGAGAATTGACATGAAAACAGAAGCACAATTTTCAAGTTTCTGAGTAATTTCTCCCCCGTGGACGTAATCTGGCATTGGATAATGTGTGTTAAGAAGAGTAGTGATTTCAGATCCTCAGCATTAGAGCAATTTTTAAAAATTTACCTTTCTTTAGCTTTTTCATTTCATGTAAGTACAAAATACAAGTAATAGCTTGACGAGCCTGGCTTGGAATCTTACCAGAAATGAATAGTATGCTTTTCTCAATTTTCTGTTATGGAGTCACATAGCCTTGTAACTTAAATGACCCTCTAGCTGCAGTCCTTGCTGCACTGTCTCCATTAATAAATAGGATGTGTTCCATCAGTACCTTCATCATCTGAAATTCCTCAATAGATGTTATGATGCAATTCTGGGACCTTAGGCAGGAGGTTAAGGGAGGAAGGGAGACACCACCAATCTACTTCTGCAGGATGCTGCTATGAAAATGGCCCTGAGTAACAGCTGCACATTTTCACAGATCCCCCTGAAACAGAAAATATTCTTCCTGAGTTTGGGTATTGAATTACTGTGGGTTTTTAAATGAGAGTATACCGAGTCACCTAACCCTGATCCCATAGCTGCCACTGAGCCACCCCTCTGTCCACACTGGGAAGGGTGTTAGCGCAAAGCCACCACAGCTAGGAGGATGGCTAACTGACGGCACCTATCCCAGCTTTCTTGGCTCCTGGGCTCCTTAGACTCCTAGCTTTCAAACCTCAAGGTCATGTCAAAAAGAATTCTGAAAGTTTGCATCAAATGCTTAAGATTGTCTCTCAACTACCCCAGCTTTCCGAATGAGTCCTAAGAGTAAGCAGCAAATAGTGAACGGCAGTCTTTCTCCTGTTGAAGGCTGGACTGTAATTTCGAGGGTTTTTAACACCACACACCCAGTGGAACTTCCCTAGCAGAGGTTTTAGTAACTGATGAGCCACTGGAGCCCTAGGGTCCAACTGTGTCTTAAGGAGTCTACAGGCTCCATGTAAGAATCTCCCCAGCTTACGTGTTTGTCCTATTTAATCACTCACTTAGCAACTGCTGCATCGGCTTGTGTGCCAGGGGTTGTGCAAGGCCCTGGAACACAGTGGTGAGCAGGACAAACATGGCCCCATTTAGGGACAGCCTGCAGGCTGGTATAAAAGCAGACATTCCCTTTTGTCTTCCTGCAAGGGAAAGAAAAGCTCCCTGTTTGGTATTTAAGGAATAATAGAAACACAAGTGACTTCTCACAACCCTGCATATAAAATCAAAGAGAATAAGAGCAATGTAATGAATGGCTCCTAAAATTCATCTGGACACTCAGGAGTTCAGTTTATTGTTCACTTTAAAGAAAAGTGAGAAACACCCCTTAGTGGCTGATTTCAAGGAGCAGCATATCTGCCTCTCAGAAGAATCTGGGGAGCACAGAATACCTTTATCTCAGAAGAATCTGGGGAGCACAGAATACCTTTATCTCAGAAGAATCTGGGGAGCACAGAATACCTTTATCTCAGAAGAATCTGGGGAACACAGAATACCTTTATTTATGGTGGAGAATGTTCTACTGTCAAGGTTTGGCGAGTTCTTTACTTAGCTCAGCGACATGTTTACAATGCCTGGCTCCAGTAGGTTCAATTAACATTTATTGACTTCCTCTCTGTCAATGCCTGTGTTTTTAACAAAAGAATCAAAACACCTACTTCACACAAAAATGCTTAAGTAAATTTAGCTAAGAAGAGCAGAATGCTGAAAAATTCAATTTATGTTTCTTAGATAAATATATAGCTATATAAAACATTTTCTAGTAGAAGTCCATAATGGGTTATTTTGCTGTTTTAAAAAGCTATCTTTGGAAGAGTAGTCAGTTAATGGATGACCATTCTTTCCAGCCTCGGTGCCTGCTCTTACACTGTAATCACACAAGGGATTAGTGAGGGGCTGAGGATTTGTTTCTGTCTCCTAGCTGACACCCCTTTGCATCTCTTTTCACTTCAGCTGGAATTTTGGACAAATCTCCTTAGTAAGGATAAGTAACCTTAGGGGAAACAAATATATTAATACCAGGAAGAGTTGAGTTTTGACAAAGGTCTAGGGGTAGGGTAAGGATGGGGCTCCCCTCTTCAGGGCTTGATTACTGAAAAGGATCTCTTGACCCAACCAGAATCTTCTCTCCTAACTCCACTCTTCTCTACGAACACAGTAGTGAAAATGCTCCCAGGGAAAATGGTGAGCACACGGGTTTGTAACAGGTGGGGATGGTTAGTAGACACTGAGAATTTGCATAAGCACTGTCAGTTGCCTTCTCATTCTTCCCGGGGATTCGTGCATATTCACCAATGCTGTATGTCTTTCCCTAGAGAATGAGGGGCCAAGGAGAAGCAGCTTCAGTCACCAAAGGGGTAGGATGGAAATTCCTCCGAGTATTAGATTTTGAAGGCAATCTGTTAAGGCAGAGTGAACTGAGACCTCAGACTGTCTCAACTAACTGTTACAGTGTCAGTAAAACTCTAATGCCACAGTGAATGAATTAACAACAAGCAGTGACAACATCACCTCTCAAAATGAGCTGCATCAGAGGCACTCATAAATATATAAACACAGGGAAGTTTGGGTGGCTTTAAAATTAGCCCTCATCTTTTACACTGAGTGAAGGTATTTCTGGGCAAAATAGAGTCTCTTCTGGTAAGAAGTGTTAACCCTGGAGAGAGGGGCCTCTCACTGATGGGTGGCAGTGGGGGAAGCGTCTTGCCTCTCTTGCTCTGTGGCCCTTTCTGAGCACCACCTCCTCTGCCAGGCCCAGTGTGCCCAGGCTTCCAATAGCTGTAACCCAAGCAGGGTGCTGGAAGGGTTTTCATCAGGTACCATGGGTGTCAAAAACATGTCCCCATGCCCTCCCCTCAGAGCAACGGAGCTTAGTCGAAGTTCCTAAATTTCTAGGGCCACAACAGCCTAAAGCATTAAAGCAACGCTGGCTCAACCCCATGGAATGAGCGGCTCAGCCCATTGCCTAGGCCAGGCCAAGGTCCCCGTGCAGATTTAGAAAGTCAAGGGCTTGTTGGACAGAGGGACAGGGATCCTTGCCTTTGTAGAATTTGAATTATGCATTAGATAAAAGAACAAGGAGAGTTTACTACTTCTTGATATTGTATATTTCTTAGTCAAATGACTACGAAATAGTGAATACTTTCTGTTATTTAAAAAATCCTGTCATATTCTCATCTGATAGTTACTTTTTTCAAAGGACAACCACATTCTCAATTCCTCAGACTGAAACATTCAGTTTTTATAGTTTCCACAGCTTATAAAGACAAAGGCATTTGGCTGCTTGCATTTTAATTTTCTTGAAGACCTAAAAATGGTTGGCAGATCAGAATGAATAAACAGGCTTCAGTAGTAAGTCCCCAAACCCTCACACTTTTTTTTACTCAAGCTATTTATGTAGCACAATTCATCCAATTTTTAAAAATATATTATGAAACATTTCAGTTATGCAGAAAAGTATGGATAACATAACAAAGACCTTTGAACTCACCATTCAGTATAAGAAATAAAACATGGCCCATCCAGTTGAAGTCCCCTCTATACCTACCCCATCCCCAGATCACTACTTTTTTTAATTTGATATCATTCCCATGCTCTTCTTATTTTACTATGGTTTTGTTTTGCATGTTTTAAAACTTCATATTAAATTATAATGCATATTATATGCATTCATCGGTAGTTTTCTTTTTCCCCTTGACTTTGTAATCATGAGATTCATCTATGTGGTTATATATACACATACATATATCAAACATTTATATATCACACACATATATAATATATACATATCACAGTTTACATATTCATTACTAAATATTGCTAAATTGTTTTACAAAGGGGCTATACCAGTTTGAATACCCACTATCAATATATAAAAGAATTCTTGTTGCTTTGTATCTTTAACAAAACTTGGTAGTTTTTGCAGTCTGATGGGTGAAATGGTACCTACCTCATTGAGGTTTTAGTTTGTATTTCTGGTTGTTAATGAGATTAAGCATGTTTATTTCATCAGATTTCAACTCTTTGAATAATCTGTTTATATCTTTTGAGTGTTATTCTATTGAGAGGTTTTGGTTTGGTTTGGTATTTCTCATTACCTTATAGGAATTCTTCATGTATTTTGAATGTTAAGCCTTTCTCATTTCTGTGCACTGCAAGAATCTTTCCTCAGCGTGGCTTGTCTTTCTACTTGCTTATGGTGAATTTTGGTGCACAAATATTTTAGGTTTTCATATATTTACATTTTATCAGTCTTTCACTTTTGCTTTGTCTAGATCTTGTCTAAGAAATACTTCCCTACCTCAAGGTCGTATTTTCTGGTCAGGCATGGTGGCTCACTCCTATAATCCCCGCACTTTGGGAGGCCAAGGCAGGTGGATCACCTGCAGTCAGGAGTTTGAGACCAGCCTGGCCAACATGGTGAAACCTCATCTCTACTAAAAATGCAAAAATTAGCTGAGTGTGGTGGCGGGCACCTGTAATCTCAGCTACTCGGGAGGCTGAGGCAGGAAAATCACATGAACCCAGGAGGTGGAGGTTGCAGTGAGCCAAAATCACCCCACTTGCACTCCAGTCTGGGCGACAGAGTGAGACTCCGTCAAAAAAAAAAAAATGTATTTTCCAGTATTTTCATCTAAAAGCTCCAAGTTTTGCATTTCACACTTAGTCCTTCAAATCTTTCTTGAGCTTAATATTTGTGTTTGATTTGGGGTAGTGATCCATTTTCTTCCGTTTGGAAAACCAGCGGTCCCAGTACCATTTATTGACTAGCCCACCTCTTCCTCACCAATCCCGCAAGGCCATTTCTGTCATCTGTCAAGGCTTGGGCTCTGCCCTGTTCCACTGGTCTTTTTGTCTGCCCCGGGTGACAAACATGCTGTCTTAATTACTTTATTTTAAAAAAATAAAATAAAAGGGTCTTTGGCATCCAGTAAAGCAAGTTCCTCCACCTCTCCACCTCATTCTTTCTCAAGATTATTTTGGCCATTTTGGGCACAACTTTAATCTTTCTCCTCTCCTTGATTTGCCCTAGCCTACTACAAGCAATCAAATGGCAAGACTTAAAGTAAGCAGAAGGGAGAAATCAAGCCAAAGCCAGCCCTGGGTAGTCCATAAGCTGAATATTTGGTTCCTAATAACTAAGACATTGCTGTGTAGTAAAGAGTATAGAAAGCCTATATATTAATAAAAGTAGAGTATGTGTTTACAAAAAAACAAAACTATTTTTTTAAATCTTTTCCAGGCTATAGCAAGGGCCACATTTAAAAATAGAAACTGGAGCCCATCCTCTGGTCAGTACCAAGGTTCTTGCCTTTATTTTTAAAAATACTACTTTTAAATCTATTTTTTGCATACAGATAGTCACAGAGAGTTTTGTGAAATAGTGCTAAAACTGTTCACTTTTGCCTAGATCCCTCAGAACATCCAAACCAAAGGTCAGTCACTAGGAGACACCCCAGGAGCATGCTAATTCCATCACAGCAGGGCCTAAGAATGAGGTCATCTTTCTCTCATTCAAGGGAGACCTTAGTTTCCTGCTCTCAGCGACATTTCCATAGCCTCATGATAGCTGCTTGGTGTTCTACAGTGTCTCCAGATCCAGACCCTCTTATATGGACCACAGGACAAAAGGACTCTGGCCACCCAGCAGGCCATGGGCATGCTGTCCACGTGAGTTGGCGTCCCTCACACTTTCTCTATCTCATTCCCTTTCCATTCAGAATCTCAAGAGGAAGCTGGTTCTAGAAGGTTCTGTGTAACCTTCTCTGGAATGTTTTGCTGACTTCCCATAACTTGCATAAAGGACAAGTTCCTTTGAAACCCGAGTTGTAAAAGATCTTCCTTGCCCAGGTATTTAAAAATAATTCATCCTTTAAGAAAGAAATATATGCTGGATGTTGTCTTCCTGCAGACCAGCCCCTGCAGGCTAAGGCACCCGCTGCAGGGGGAGGGCCCCGGGAATCCCTGTGGCCTCCTGCAGCCCTGCTTCCGGCTTCCCTCTGCCCTCAGATGCCCGTCAGGACTGGAGCCGGAAGGTTCACTGACTGACCTTAAAGGCTGGCCCCTACGTCCTTTCTCAGCCCGAGCAGAGGCCCAGCGCTCTGCCGTGGAGGGCCCACCTCACAGAGCCTGGTCCGCAGAGAGCAGCCCCAGGGCTGCCTGAGTCTGTGCTCAGGGAAACAGGGCCACAGCCCGGAGCAGACACAACCTGGCCAGCAGGGCGCCATCCCCTTTGAGGGCAGGGAAGGTGAGCCAGGGAGGCCTCCAGCGCAACCCTGACCATCCTCCTCACCCATGTCCTGCTCACCAAGCCAGCTAAGGGTTGAGGGCCCCAGCTCAGTGAGGATGGTCACAGGTGATTTTAAAAGATGGGAGGGGCCAGGCGAGGTGACTCATGCCTATAATCCCAGCACCTTGGGAGGCTGAGGCGGTGGATCACTTGAGGCCAGGAGTTTGAGACCAGACTGGCCAACACGGCAAAACTCCATCTCTACTAAAAATACAAAAACTAGCTGGGCGTGGTGGCATGTGCCTGTAATCCCGGCTACTCGGGAGACTGAGGCATGAGAGTTGCTTGAACCTGGGAGGCGGAAGTTGCAGGGAGCCGAGATGGGGCCGCTGCACTCCAGCCTGGGTGACAGAGTGAGACTCTGTCTGAAAAAAAAAAAATTAAAAAAATAAAAGATGGGAGGAAAACATCTCATGTTTTATGCTCTGTGCTACAATTCTCCTCTCATTTATAGCCCCTACCAAGGCTTCTCATAAATGGGTCTGGGCACCTGCTGGGCAGCAAAGGCTGGATGGGAATGGTGTGGGGGGCTGAGGGGCACCACACTCACCCCACCCTCTGCTTGTCTGCAGGGCCCCCAAGGTTGCTTCGAAGCCAAGGCAGGCATCAAAAGCCAAAGTGGCCTTCTGCACCAGCATCCCTCAGGATACCCTGCTGGGGAAGGCCCGGCCCGGCACAACAGCAGACTGAGGCCCCCACCCTGAAAAAGCCTAGGACATTCCTGGGCACTGTGATTTAGGGTGCTGTACAAATCACCTCCACCTAGAAAATGGAATTCAACAGTCAGGATACAGATTTCCAAGGCCAACTGTTGGCCCCAACATGCAACAGTGAGACCGTAAGCCTCCCGTGGGCCACATTTTGACAGTGGATGCCCTTCAGGGTGATATATGCTATAAAGCAGTTTTCTATCACCTAAGTGGTTTTTCTTGCCAACAAGAATTTTTACCCATCAGCACTACTGTGGCTGAAAAACTTCTCTTCAACAGTTCAGTGCGCTCTGTGCAGGAGTCAGCCCGGCATCTGCTTGTACACACAGCTCCTTGCATAGGTGTGGAGTTAGATCTGGACAGTGAACTTCAGGAAGGAAGTCCTTTCTTATAGGAGGCTAATAGGGATTGAGAATAACATGAGAAGAAAACGCTAATAAAGGGAAACCTGAACGCGCTGCTGTCAGCATGTGTTTTCAAAGTGCAGCCTGCCTCAGAGTTCTTCGGAGCCTGAAAAGGGGTTTGGGAAAGAGCCCAGTAGGAGGGGCAGGAGGCCAACACACCTGACTTGGCCTGGGGCCCAGGAGGCAGGTGTAAGGGAGTGAAAAGAAAGGCTAGCAGGAGGCTGCGGGGGGAAGACCGCAGACTCCCTGCTGCTTCGCATCCCTCCTGTGGCCTCCATTGCAGGCAGGACAAACCTGGACGCCACCTGGAGCTGCTTCCTGAGTTGGCACACTATCGTGTACACAGCAGTCTTCAGCCCCCTGGAAGGAGGCCATAGTCGTGTGAGGATGGCAAAGTCGAACAGGAAGCTTTGAGTGCCTTTCTCCACGATGTCAACGAGGAGATCCAGTGCCAGATCAAGGTGGATGGAACACCCAGGGGTAGGGGTGCAGGTGTGGGCGGTGACGTCCCTGCCCCTCCCTCCCCTGGTCCCACAGACTGTGGCCATGAGGCTGCAGGCTGGTGCTATGACAGGAGATTGCAGCACAGGGCCCTCCCCTCCAGCCCCCAGTGGGACATCAAAACCCCCCTGGGGCCATTTGTGCAGGGCACCACCTCCAGTATTGATAGGGAAAATAAACTCAGTAGAGCCACGACAGGGTGGAGAGAAGCAGGGACCATTGTCTTCCTCAGGAGCATGACAGCTGACCCCACAGACCATGCTTGCTGGTACACACTGGTCCCAGACCCAGGCCTGTCGGACATCAGCAGTGTGCTAAAAAGGTGTAAGATGTGGTCACTACTCACCGTGTGTCCTATCTAGTTGACATGGGTGGAGTCAGCTAAGGGGTGAATGTTCATATGCTCCCAATTCACATTGAAGCCCTAATCCCCAAAGGGATGGTATTAGGGGGTGGGGCCTTGGAGAGGTGATTAGGTTATGAGGGTGGAGCCCTGATGAATGGGATTAGTGCTTTATAAGGAGAGACACCAGAGAGATGATCTCTCTCTCCACCATGTGAGGACACAGTGAGAAGACAGCTGTCGGCAGGCCAGGAAGAGAGCCCTCACCAGGAAGTGAAACTGTTGGCACCTTGAGACTTCCCAGCTTCCAGAACTGTAAGAAATAAATGTTTGTTGTTTAAGCCTTTCAGGCTATGGCTTTCTGTTACAGCAGCCTGAACTGAGAGTCCGTGCCGAGTTTTTGAAATAAATGTGAATTCTGATGTTACTTCTTCCTTTCTGTACTTCTTGAAGAAGGGTAGCTTGGAATCACAAAAACTAAAACACATTTTTAAAATTTAGCGCCCCCACCCCAGGAAACAATGAATTTAGGAATGTTCCCTCCAATGTCTCCCATCTGTTAATTCTGTTGACTTCAACGAGAGGAAGACTACAGCTACTTGTGTTTTTCTATTTTTGGTAAAGGGCTACAAGGTTACAAACGGGTAAAGATATCTAGCTATTCCTTTGTCTCAAACTACCTGTTTTTTCAAGCCCCTAAGAAATGGCCATGCCTTAGGGTTAACCCTCCAATTTGCACTTATAAGGTAACCAACTGTCCTGGTATGCCCAGGACAGTCCTGGTTTTAGCACTCAAAGTACCACATCCCAAGAAACCTCTCCATCCCAAATGGGATGGTTGGTGGTGTCCTACTGCCACTAGTCATTCAGGCTGTGATGATGACATTTTTACCACAAATTGTCCAGTGTATATTTGATTACAAGCCAATTGGCTTATGCTCTGTCTGCCATGCTTTCTAGCTCTGTGCTCCCAATATTGAGTTCTGATTCAGGTGAGGAATTAGAGAACTGGAACTTTTCATATATATTCTGCCCAGTAATTCTCTGCTACCCTAAAAACATGCATGTAAACACACAGATTCTTTATTTAGAGTTTAAAGGAAACATCAAAATCTACTGAAAATATTCATTCTCTTTAGGAACAATGTGGGTTTTTTCCTCAGATTTTTATTTTTGCACATTCTTGTGACATTTCCCATTGCAGGAGTTTAGCAAAATCAGCTTCTTAGATGATGTCATTCTAAATATACATCTTAAACAAACAATATCAAAACCACCAGTAGGAAACTGAAAAACACTCAGTGAGTACTGTTTTGTCTCAGTAACAATAAATACAAAAAGACTGTTGTGTTCCGGCCCCATCCAACCACGAAGTTGATTTCTCTTGTGTGCAGAGTGACTGGTTTTAAAGGACATGGAGCTTGTCACAGTGTCACAATGTCACAGCGTGAAGGGCACACTCGCTCCCGGGTGATTCACATTTAGCAACCAACAATAGCTCATGAGTCCATACTTGTAAATACTTTTGGCAGAATACTTCTTGAAACTTGCAGATGACAATTAAGATCCAAGATACTTCCCAAAGTAAACAGAAGTGGGTCATAACATTAATTACCTGTTCACATCAGCTTCCATTTACAAGTCATGAGCCCAGACACTGACATCAAACTGGGCCCACTTAGACTCCTCACCACCAGTCTGTCCTGTCATCAGACAGGAGGCTGTCACCTTGACCAAATTCTCACCAGTCAATCATCTATCCAAAAACCATTACCTGTTACAGCTAAAACAAAATCAGCACATCTCTGTCTGTATTAGAAACGACAAAACCTTACAAAGCAGTCACCTCCATACCAGTCTGACAATCACTAGTTCATTTGGCAGATGGACAACAAAGGTTTAAACTTGCCATTCCAATCAACTTTCTTTCCATATCTGATTCATGGTGTTTTCAAAATAGTATCTTGAAAGCTGTGCTGCATTTCTCCTCCGCTTATCAATGAAGAAAACGTGTTCTCCAGAAACTACCTGCGGTAGCCACTCCCAGGACCTGGGGAGACGTGCACCCTGGGGGTCGGAGGGCCTCCAGGTGAATCTGAGAGGGAAGACCCTCCAGTGCTGTCGTTGTAGCCTGGCTGAGGGTGGTGCTAGCTCAGACTGTTATTCCCCAGTGCACTACAGTCAGTGCGATGATGCTGTGTTACTGGAAATACAGCTGAGACAGCATTATGTGAAAGAAGCTAGCCTGAACTAAAAAAATGCTGCGCTGCTAGTGAAACTCTTTTTATATATGATACTACACTTTACAGACAGAAACTTTAAAACAATACTGACGTGTAAAATAAAATGAATCCAATGCAGCATGCTCATCCCAGTATCTTAAACTCGGTGGTGCCCTATCTACAGGTCCACACTCCGCGGCCCATGAGCATGGGGGCCTTTCTCGCCCCCCAGGCCCGTCCTGGGTATCTCGGTGCTGGGCTGCAGGAGACATATCCAGTTCCTTCCCCAAAACATCCTTCTATTTAATAAACTGTTTCCCTGGACAAAACACCCCAACTGCAATGACTTCTGTTCAAAGTGCAAAAAAAGCTTCCGTGAGGTGGGTTCATGGTTGTTATTGTATTCATCTTTCACCCTTGAGCTCAGAAAGACCTGCATCCCGTGAATGGAGGGTTGGGAAAGGCATCTTTAGGAGGCACAGTCCACTGTGTGCTTCCAATTTTCCTGTACACAGCCAGCTTGCCGGTCCAGCTGCAGTCTGAGCATCGGCATTCTCTTCATTGTCTTCAAGGTCTACCTCCCACCAGTGAAATTAAATGTTTGGGTGCTAAGGGATAAGGTGCAGAGAAGCGCAAGTCTGCACAGTCTGATAGGAACTGGCCACTCCAGAACTTAGGCTATAACAAAAAAGGGCATTCAGACTGTGTGCTACTTAATGACCTAGTGCCAAAAAATGAAATGGTACTGTAAGCGATTCCCAATAATCATCTACCCTACCATTGCCGGGGAACCTGTGCAAATAGAATGTGAAATATCACAACAGACTACAGCTGTCCTCGCCATAAATACTATATTGTTTAAAGTTCTGTACATAGAAAGCAATTCATTCAAGTCTTAAGATGAATTTAGCTCTATATGGCAAGTAATTTTTTCCTAAAGATGAAATCATTTAGCAAGAATTTTTTTTAACATAAACAGTCTGCCTATTTCCCATTTCTTTTTGAAAAGACTTTTTAGAGTCTAAATTGTATTTATTTTTCCCCTAAAATGTTAGTCTGTTATTTCATATTAGCACATGCAAGCAAAATTTACTCTTAAATTTATTACTTTAATCTGGTTAATGTTTTGACATCTATAATTAATTGTAGTTTCAAACAGATGCAAGCCATGTCTGTGACCAGGTGCAAAACGTAGAAAGTCATCTCCAGAAATGGAGAGAAGACTCCAGGGGTGTTTTGTAAAAGTCCCAACTCAAAAGTAAAATTGCAGTGCCTTTTAAGGCATGAATTAACTGGAAACCTTTACGGATTAACTATAAAGGAAATTGACCATGCCTGGAGTACTCTTTAAGAAAGTAAAAAAGGGGAGATTTTCATAGACTCCCTCGGCCTCTTAAAATAAGTTAAGGCCTTTGGATGTTGGCACGTCGCCAACAGGATGCCATTAAAACAAAATGTTTCTGCTTATTAAAACCAATGCCCATCATTCTCCTCCTCCTCATTGTCTAGATAGAGGAGGGCAACTTTCTTTTCATCTGAAATCACCGACCTTTGGTCTACCATTCTCTGGAGCTGCACCTTCTTATCAAACATGGCCTGCTCCTTGCCCTGGTCTCCTTCCCCAGCAGAGGCCTTAAAGCTCACACCAACTGCCTGGTCATTCCTACTGTCCGCGTCTCTCCAGGAACCACGGTCAGACACACCGAGAGCTCCCGCTTCCTGTGTCCGGCTGCGGATCGCCTCTACGTTACTCACATCCATCTGAAAGGTAAACGAAGTTTCTTTGGGCCCTGGTGCAATGTGCCTTAGCGTTCTGCTGCTGTCTGCTAACTTGCCTAGCTCAGGGGAGTCCGCTGAACCAGCAAGCACAAATGTTCTGGACACGGGTCCACGGATGGCAACGTGTTCAGAGGTTTCCGTTTCTGTAGGACCTAGTCGAATGTGCCTAAAGGATCTGCTAACACCCGATGTCATTTCTGCCCCTGATGTGTCCCCTGCACTATCCTCCTGGGGAGATTCAGAAACGACACTTTGGAAGGTGCTCTTTTCAGTCATAACGGTTTGTCTACCCGAGGTATGACTGTGAGTGGCCTGGTGCACATCTGCTGAGCCCTCTCCGTGCACAGTGCTCTCTGAGTCACCAGATTCCCCCGGTTGGGGAACCAGCCCATGGTAAACTATCTGCTGGGTGGTCTGATGCCTCTGAGGCCCGATGCTGATGTGCCTGATGGATGTGCTGCTCCCTGGCAACCCTTCCATGTGTACAGAATCTCCTCTGACACCCAACTCCACCTTGTCTGAAAGTGGAGCTGTGAACTGGATTTGCCCACTGAACCCTTCTTTAGGGCCTAACTGGAGTTGCCTGACAGAAGTCTGGGTACCCACTGACTCTTCTGTTGCAAAATAATCACCAACCTTCCCTGCAGCAGAAATGGGGCCCTGAAAAATAATCTCCTTTTCAGCATGAAATTGTCTGCAGCCAAATGTGCTGTGCCTCCCCGATCCGTCCATATCTGCAGAAGACTCTGCTGGGCCAGGTTCTGGCGAGCCCCCTGCCTCTGGACAGGCAGGGGCAGGGCCTAGGAAGATGACTTCTCTGGACAGTGGACTTTGACCGGGACCCAGCGTGACATGCCTCACAGACCGGCTGGCTCCGGTCGGGCTCGCTGCCTGACTTAGGTCGCCTCCCGGACTTACCTCCACCACTTCTGCAGTGGGTCCTTCATATGACATTCGCTCAGTCCTCCAGACTTCAGAGGGGCCGAGTTTTATGTGCCTTGCAGCCTGGCTCACATCCTCCAGCACCTGTGACTGGGCAAAGCCTGTGGGGCTGCTGACCTCCACAGTGGCCGACACTGGGCCCTGGGGACTGCGCTGTCCCGAGCTGTGAGAGGCCCCACCAGCAACCTCGCTGTCGCCTGAAGGGATGTACAGCTCCCGGGTGGCCCAACGCCTGAAGCGAACGCCGGCAGCCGGGGCCTCCGCTCCACCTTCCTCATCTGGGCTGCCAGGCGCTGGGCTGCGTTGCCTGCTCAGGCTCTCCCGAACCACCGACTCCACAGCCTTCTCCATCTCACTGGCCTCATCTTTGCTCAGCTCCTCCAGGTCTAACCGATCGGCATCCACAGTTTGTGAGACGTTGACTTCAGCAACCAGGGTCACGGAACTGCCACCAGCACCCTGGACCTTCTTGACATCCACGGAAACGCTCCCCAGCCCACCCTGCCCCTCTCTGGTGAGGGCGGACAGCTCCTCCCTCATGCGCTCGGGAAGGGTTTCCTCCAGCTGCCCGATGACCTCCACCAGCTGCTGCCGGGGCTCCTTGGAGGAGATGCCCTTCATGGAGGTGTGGAATTCGTGGGGTATTTTAATTTCTTTTTCAATGACTGTGGGTTCGGCATGAAATTCACCGCTTCTAGCTTGTTCTTTCCAGTGAGTGGAACCCAGGTCCCCCTCCAGAGAGGACGCTGGGACATCCAAGGGCTTCACAACCTTCTCGCCCACTGCACCGGCCTTCTGTGTCCTTCGAGTCCCCTGCACGATTTCATCCTGCCAAGAGTACCTGATGGTGGATTCCTCCTCGATGTGGATCTGCCCGTACACCGAGCCGTCATCTCTGTCGTGCCCCCCGGGGTGTTCATCTGGAGTGGACACAAAATAACTCTGCTCGCCCTCTGAATCACCTGCCTCTGTCACTTCTTCCACCTGAGTCGTGTTCTCCTGGGGCTGCTTGGTCCTTCGATGCTGATTAACTGAGAATGTGACATCGCTTTCTCCATAACCTTCCTCCTCCTTAACCAACCCCCAGGGGCCTGGCGACACATCTTCAACCTCTTCCACTTTGAATGGGACGGAAAACTCCTCCGGCTTCTCCCCGCTGACATAACTCACGGGCTCCTCCACGATCTCCACGTTGACGACCTTTGCTCTCCCCTCCCTCCCTTTCAGGCCGAGGTTGATGATGTCTCCTATCACCTGCTCGGCTGACTTGCCTTTCAGCCCCACTTCCCTAATATCCTTGCTTAAAAGGTAGTCCAGGCCAGCTTCATCGGAAACATCAACATCCTCAGTCAGTTTAGACTGCACAACTATTTCAGTCTTTGTTTTCCTTTCCCCAGGAAGCTCTTTCCTGTCCACGTAAGTGACTTTTGTGTCTGGAAAAGAATCAGCAGATGCTTCTGTCTCTGGAGACTGAGTGAACTGCTTCAGGATACTGGTAACGATGTTTTCTGCTACGGTTTCTGTCATGGAATCGCCTTGCAGAGAACCAGTGGCATCACTGGTGCCCAACCTGAACCGCAGCTCTCTTGCTTCTGCCTCTCTACCGGTCCCGCCACCAGCATCCTTCACAGGCGTCTGCAAACCTTTCGGGGACACCTCTGCTCTTCTGTCCTGGGATACTTCTAGACTGATCGGCACCTCTCTCTCTCGCACGCTCTTCTCCTTCGGTGAGTCCTTCTCCTTCATCTGCTGGCTTTCTCTCTGTCTCGCTTCTTTATCTAACTTTGTCAATTCTTCCCATCTTAGGTTTCTCTCCTCGGAAGCCTTCTCTTTAGAATCGAACATTTTCTCTTCTGGCTTTGTTCGGATGGTTTCTGGTCTGTTTCTTTCTTGCTCCCTCGTGGCTTTCACTTCTGTTTTCTTTCCCAGAATGACGGTCCTCTCATTTGACCGTGTGCTTTCCGAAGCACCTGCTGCCACCTTGTCTCGGCGATCCCGGTACGACTCGCGGGCAATTGTGGAATCTTCCCCTATGTAAACGGGGACCTCCCTTGTATCTCCAGCTTTTGGTCTGTCAGGGAATGTTTTCACTTGAGCCTCAGTATTTCTTAAAAGGCCATAGGTTGGAGAGAAAGTTCTGACATTGGTTTGACTGCTGACGGCTTTTCCGTATGAGTTTTCCTGCTGGGTAGTGGCCGAGGAAGAATATCCCGAGCCCAAGAAGCCTCTTCTGGCATCAACTCCAATAGATGTGCCCGTCTGAGATCCACGGTGCCCTGACAGGTTAGAATACAGCGCCGAGCTGTGATTGAAACTTGCCAAAGGTGCTTTCTGCCTTGAAAATAGATTCCTTTCATTTTCCCTCTGTAGTAGTGAGTCGGTATAGTGATAGGATTTGTTTCTGAATTCTGTAGAAATTGAACAAAGCGTTCATTAAAATGACAGGCATCATTACCCTTTTCCATCTACAAGCATTGTTGCAGGCCAAATCCCATTCCATCATAATGAATATACACTGTTACCACAGAAAGCTCATTATAAAGATAAGTTATATTTGGTGCCCAAATTATTTTTTGGCAGTTTACAAAATCCTGTTACAATAAAAGGTAGCACTACAAATACTTCAGCCTAACACGTTTCTCCAGTTACTGATATTAAAATACTCACTCATCTTAACATTAATCATAAAGCACAATGCATATCCCAGAGAGGTCAGAGGTGCTCGTTTTTGTGGCTGAAATTTCACAATCTTATATTTTGAAATCATTAATTTCTGCTTTTTGAGGTAAGTTTAATTTACTGTAGCAGAGAAGAGCTCTGTAATTACAAAGTGTGTCATTATTAAACACCAAATAGCATTATCCTCCACTATTTAATATACTCTTCTGTTTCACTGATTTCCATATTGGGCCAACAAGTATTAAAGAATTTAACTTTTTAAAGCTTTCTGATCTTTTATTTTACATTTAACACTTATCTGAAAAGAAGCCAGTGCAGAAACACCCCGGTCTGTCTTAGTGTCATGATCCTGAAGTTGGGAGGCAGTCCTCAGGGCTTCCAGCTTTGCTCCAGGCTGTTTGCAGACAGTGCTACCCTTTGGGGTGTCCACACCCCAGCAGGGGAAACCGCTCTTTAGGAATGGCAGCTGGTGGTTACAACGCAGCCAGGAGCACCGTCCACCCCGAGAGTGCCCCTGGTGTCTACCCACACCCCAGCTGGCTCAGCGGGGACAGGGCTTTCTCTCTCCCTTATGGAGCCAAGGCCAGAGGCCTCCTTTGCACAGATCCCAAGATACAGGAAAGAGACCAGGCCAGGACATTTTCTACAAGACTCCTCTTTTCAGGTCAGCTGATCCTACTGATCCAACTGAGAAGTCCCAGAAGATGAACCCCCAGGCAACAGTGCAGGCACCATCTCATTTACAGTTAAGATTCAACAAGAAAGATGGAAGATTACAGACTGGGTTTAGGTCCACCGGCTAGTGGGCAAGCGGCCAACATTATTTTATGCAATATTATAAAAGAAACACAAGCACACTAACAAGTATTGATAAGTTCACTACCTAGGAACTTATCTGTACATTTACTCAACAGAACAGAACTATCTAGAAGCTCAAAGTCTAATAAAAATTCCCAACTAGTAATTTTTATTCTAAAGCTTTTGGCATAATATGTAATTGCCAGAATAAATTTAGTTTACAAATATTAAGTCTCTATTTCCTTCAAGAAGCTTGAAAAATAATGAATGAATGAATTAATGAAGCAAGTTAATAGCAACAGCTGTTAGCCCCTCCGTGTGCTCTCCCTCGGCCCCAAAATCACAACTGGGAAAATTTGAGCAAGGCCCTGGCTTAGACTGTTGGTCTTCCTTGGAGCTCCTGGGCCCTTTTCTTCCTTCTCCCCTCTCTCTAGGTTACATGATGGATGTCCAAACTTAGGTGTCCACAGGTTAAAAATGTAGGTAACTAAGTAAACCTTGAAATCTGGGGAGTTAATTCTTGTTTTATAGATGTCACACGTTAACTGATGCCAGGCAGGTAGACCAATGCCTACCCTTCAATGAACACCTTTGCTTTTTTCAAACTTACTCTCAAAATTAGAAAGAAAATTTGCTGCATGTTGTCTAAGACCAGATCCCTTCCAGTTATAGATGATTAGAACCCAAATATTCTTCTCAACCCAGTGACATGTCAAATCCATGAGGTGCCTAAAAGAAACAATGAAGACTAAAACCATGCTGCCTAAGGTGTGAACTCAACATTCTATACATAATTTAATTGACACTTGCTTAGCCAGAGCTCTTCAAGATTCTATAGGGCTTCAAAAGGTTAAAAAACAAGTTATCCCTCAGTTTCTTAGGATCTTTCTAATGAACATTAATGATCTTATGTCAGTTCTGCAGCCATAGGAAGGATGGGCCCTGTCCTGAGGCTCTTGGCCTGAATAAGATAGTCTTCAAGGCACCAGGACACATTTTCCTGAGCTGCTCACAACAACCTAGGGTGGTGTAAACAATGTAACTACTCCCATCTCTCTTCCTGTTAGGGTAGCAGGTTCCAGAGTGCTGCCTGCCTGCCATCCAAGGCCATACCTCCCTCTACAGGTGTAACAACCATAACCCCTTGGTCTGGAAATGGAAGGAGTGTCCCTTCCAGGGGTGTGAAACACAAGTTCAGGTGCACTCCTGCTCGCCCTCACACTGCCCAGTGCCATTAGCCCCTTCCGCTCCTGCATCCTGTCGAGAGAGGGACCAAGTTTATCAAGCACCTTCCCAAACATTCTCATTCACATAATTGAAATTATGTCACACTAAACTAAAATCTATTTGGTACTTAAATGAGAGATGAACTCCTGTTATCTAAACACCATATCTAACCCGTTCTTCCCGATGATGGTGCTTTACTATCTAGCCACAGAATAAACAGTTCAGATGCCTAAAGCTAAGTTAGATCATTAGCTTTTACTTACCTGACGGCATGTTTTCAGTGTGCTCAGCCCAGATCACTATCTCTGGATTACTTTCTCCTTCCAATAAGGCCCTGTAAAAATAATTTAAAAACATAATTCATTAGGAAATGAAAGAGTAAGAAGTGCCTCTAATAAAACGTATCATGTGGTATGTGGCCAATGACCATAGTGTCACCTGTTTTAGGACTTCTACCTGAAGAGGAGACTTGGGCAGGGCTGCACCATAGGGCTGGCAAGCCCACCCACCAGCCTCAGCAGACCTGGGCCAGGCCACCTGCTCTGCTCACCGCCACATCCCTGGCGCCCAGCATGGCACTCAACCCCTACTAGCCCAGTGAACAAAATGACCAGGCCAGGGCTTCGGCAGTACTGGCGAGCCAAGCCCTTCTAGAAAGCTTTCTCAGTCCAGGGTGAAGAGGAGCAGGAGCAAGGGGGCACTGGAAAGATGTGGGCCCCAGGCTAGAGGGCCCCAGAGCAGCTACACCCCCCACTGGTGTCTTCCTGGAGTCACAGCTGGGGGGGCAGCTTGCAGAGGGCTGACCAGGAGACGGGCAGGGACTGACACTTGTAAGGCAGCCAAACTGCATCTGTGGTTTCAAACTGCATTCCAGGGGGTCACCTTGGAGACAACAAAAAGAAGTAGAAGGCAGGCAGACGGAAAAGGTAGTGCTAAAGCGCCCCCCGTCAGTAGCCCCTCCCCATGCCACCCCCAGGGGCCTCACTTCATCCAAATTGGCATCCTGTTATCTCCTTTAATAAAATGGTGAGAAGTACCCAACAAGGTGATTTCTTTGACTATGTCTGCGCCAAAGTTCTAAAATTATAGACGTTTCATTAGGTTGTTCACGTCTACTGCTTCAGATCCCAGAGCTGAGGAGAGTGGTCCCAGCAGACCCAGCCTGCTGGTGAGGGGCTTAGCACCGGGATGCCTGTCAGCCAGTCACTCACGAAGACCCCTTGGGCTGCTGGCAGCTCTGGGTGCAACAGTTTCTCAGTTGCTAGAGCAACATGTGAAGTCACTAACTCCGGTTCCAAGAAATACACCGCACACGGCAAAAGGCATCCAGAACAAGAGCCCACTGAGAAATGCCAATCTTATGGCTGAGAGCTGGGCACAAAAACAGAGCAGGGTGCCCACACCCGAGCAGGGACTTGGCAGCTTGGACAAACTGCAATGAGTTGTATTTCCATCTGTTGAAACATGGTGAGCCCCAGGAACATGAGAGCCCTGTGAGCAGCTGGAAGAAAGCAAAGGAGGCATGAGGCACTCTCGCGAAGGCGCACACAGCGGGCCTGCCCCGGCGCGGTGACTGCGGGATGCTTGTGTGTGGACGGGGCATGTGCAGAGGCCCGAGCCCAGAGCCCCAGCCCTTCGCTCAGGGCAGAGGCCAGGAAACAGGACACCAACCCATTAATCCCACACCCTCATGACCAAGCATTGTAGGTTCCAGGAACGCAAACAGCTTTCACTGCTGAGAAAGTTCTGAGGTCTATATAATCAGAGGAACATTCGGGGTAAAAGCCAGGCCCCAAGGGTCTGCACCCCAGGATGACGGCAGCAGAAGGGGTGGCGTCCTACAGCTGAGGAGCTAGAGCAGGGTGTGGGGAGAAAGACTAGGTTCTAGTTCAGATCCTCCCGGCCTGGCTCAGCTGTGAACCTCGGGTACCACGGGGCCTCTCCCTTGAGCTGCCCAAGTTAGAACGGAAGGTATGTTGCTGTCCAGGGAAAAATACGTCTTCCCCACCCTCCAAGGGGAATGGTTCTGCTCCTCTTCCAGAATTCCAAAGCATCACCAAACCTTCATAGAGTTCAGGACCCACACGAAACAGGCACCAGCCCTGCGTGGGGCTTCTGGCCCGGTTCAGGGGACAAGATACAGCCCCACAGCCTCCCCTTTCTAGGCCTTTACCATCCCTGGCTGACACTGAGCACCAGGCATTGTGGTCACTCATGTACTTACACCGTCGAAGCCACCCCCAACACAGGGCCTGTGGCTGCATCCTCGCTCTAGAGGTGAGAAGACTGGGGTGCAGAGACAGCATCTTGGTCAAGGGCATACAGCTCACCAGTAAAGAGAAAAATGCAAACCCAGGCAGCCTGAGCTCTCAGCCCCCTCCCCTGCGATACCGCTAGGCCTCCCAGTGAGGCCAGGGACCATGGTATTGCATACAAATTTCAGAAAGCACAAATCCTACAGATAGACCCTCCGGGCCATATTAATGAAAATAAATTCTTTTGGTGATTTCATCCAAAATGGCCCTGCAGAGCTGTCCTATAAGTAAGAAGCTCCTGCTGCAGAAGGAGCTATCCCTCATCTGTGTCCCTCTCAATGGCCGGATCCTAGCAGGCAGGGACACATGTCACCTTTACTATCTGTGAGCACCCGGCTGGGCACTGGCCATTGAGTTCATGCTTTGGGTAGCACATCCAGCCCAATGGCAGCACCCTCCTTCCGCACAGCCCCAGGAGTACACGGCGAAAGCATCAACAAGACTCTGAGGAGAAGCCAGAAACCACGACTTCCTCTAAAGCTCTGCAAGGGACATTTTTAAGGAACAGGTTCGTACCACTTTAAGAAATGGGTAGCATGTTCTCTGAGGCTGCAATCAAACCTGGTTATTTTGAGAGTGGTGGAGGAAATCTGCCCCCAAGCCTCGGGGACTGTGAGAAATGCCAATCCCCTGAGTCACGGGCTATTGTGGGCATTTCACACAGCTCCACAGGTTGGTGGCCCCTTACGCAGGAAAATAAGCAAAAGTGCAAGAAAACTCAAGTCCCTGGCCTCATTAAGGAGCCCAGGACAAACCCACAGTGCAGAAGCCGGCTGTAATGTGGCCTCTGGCCAGGCGCCAGGCCCTAATGGGCCACCCGGCGTCCTGAGCAGGCCCCAAGGCAAGGCTCTCTGTCTGGGATAGATTATCCTAATGGAATTTCTGAACAATCCGCCGTGATTCAGCACTGTGGGCACAAGGCCACTGCTCTGTGCAGCCCCATAAATGAGGCACTGTCAGGATGTTCCCAGAAGCCGTGTCTGTGCGGGAGCCTGCTGGGGCCGGGGCCGGGGCCGGGGCCTGTGGGTGATTCACGGGGTGCTTCCTAGCAAACAGCTGGTGGAGAAGTGCAGAGAAGAAAGGGAGGCTCCGGAGCTGGAGAAGGAGCCGCAGAACCGCCTCCCTCGACTCCTCACTGTGACAGAGGAAGCCAAGCTCCACACAGAGTGGACGCGCTGCCTGGGTCACCCCAGATGCGGGCCCGTGGCTGGTCAGTCACTGGGAAGACCAGGGAACAGAAGGGAGGGGGCAGAGGGGAGTTCCACTCCCATGACCAGCAACGCCACCTGAACGGGAAAGGTGAGGCGACCACCGACTTCACAGGAAGGATAACAGGAGGTAACGTGGCAGTGCTGGGCCATTTCCGGGCATCCCTTCTGGGGTCAGTATTCAACCACATTCCAGAGCCATCTCTAGGTCAATACTAGAGACTGAAAAAAAAAAAACCAGATAATCAACAGAGACAAACATTACTCATAAAACAGAGAGGAAGCAAGCGCAGGACAAAGTTCTGGAGTCAGGATGTCTGGATTCAGATCTGGGACCTGCCACTTCCTAGTTCTGTGACCCTGGCAGGCCGCTCAAACACACTGTGACTCAGTTTCCCTACTTCTGAAATGGAGAGAACTCACAGGTTTGCAGTAGGAATTAATCAAGAAGCAGAAAGTTCTCAGAACCATGGCTGTCACAGAGTAAGAGCTCACTAAACATCAGCGATCACGCCGTCCCCACCTCCTTCCACATCCTCCAAAGAAAACTGATTTCCAGCTAACTAAAATGAGTCAACAAGGGAAGGGACTGTGGACCATCTGTATTTTATGGTTAACTGAATGTTAACTCATTTATTTGACCAGCAACCAAAGGTATTGGTCGATCCTTTCAATTATATATTCTATTTATTTATTTATGTAGAGACAGGATCTTGCTCTGTCGCCCAGGCTGGAGTGCAGTGGTGCCATCTCAGCTCACGGCAACCTCTGCCTCCCGGGCTTAGGTGATCCTCCCACCTCAGCCTCCCAAGTAGCTGGGACTACAGGCACGTGCCACCACACCCAAATAGTTGTTTTTGTATTATTTGTAGAGATGGGGTTTCACCATGTTGCCCAGGCTGGTCTCCAACTCCTGGGCTCAAACGATCCATCTGCCTCAGCCTCCCAAAGTGCTAGGATTACAGGCGTGAGCCACCATGCCCAACTCTATTCTTAAAACTACAAGATTTTTATTCCCTTCAAGTATTTTATCTAGTAACTAGATAAGTCTCAGTGTTCACACATTTTTATAAGTCTTCCAAAAAAAGGTGGGAACTAACTTAAAAAAACAAAATGTACTTCTGCAAAACCTTGAGGAAACCCCTAAGAAACGTTTTCCTTTGAATAGACACGTGAAAAGGTACAGGTGGCCTAAAAAATAATGGAGCAATCAGAAATATCACTAGAATGATGAGATGTAAACACTAGGAGTCCTCCGTGTTGCTACATTAGCAGTCTACACGGAGACCAGAGACATCATATTTTTCTCCATTAAAACACGCTGCTTCTGCCAACTGGGATCAGAAAGAAGAAACAGGAAGCTTCCCATGCCCTTCCCAGCACACACAATATTTTTTGATGTTGTTGTTTCTAACCTAACCTTTTAAAAGGACTTTTGCCTGAAAGGCCCCAGGCAGTAAATAAATCGCTGCATTGCATTTTCCTATCTGCCGAGGTAAGGCCTCCTTCGATTTTTCTACTGAAAAATCATTTTGACCCAGCTTTCCATTTTTTCTTTCAGGTGAAATTTAGAACAATTATCATATCTTTCATCCCCAAAACATAGAACACAAAAGCCTCTTTCTGGATTCTTACAGAGACCACATTGTCTGTCTTCCAGACCAGAAACCTAGGATGGGCCTCATGTCACGCACACTGTTTCTGCATCCTTCTGTTCCATGGTTTCTGCACTGTCTACCCCTGGGTATTCTTGCATTTGTTGTTTCAATATTGAGTATCTTTTCTGAAAGGTTCTGTTTTCTAACAGCTTCTTGCTGATGACTGGGCTCTATGCTGAGTGTGTGTATGGGGAAGCTGTTTCTTTTCTATCTGTGCTTCTGCACGTCCTCACTCTGTAGGATCTGGACCAGGTCTTCACATCGGCAGTGAGAGGGTTTGGGGCGCTGCAGGTTCTGGACATTGCTAGGGTTTTCACCATCTCATCATCAATTATCATCCGATTATTCACAAGCACCTGCTTTACCGACTCTGTGCTAGCCTGCAGCGAGTGACAGCGGCACGTGTCTCTCATACCTCCTTACCTCTCAGCCCCTCAGGCTCCTCCCTCCTACCACAGCCACCTCCATCAGGTCTGCACGCCTGGGCGCTAGCGACTGCAGGAAACTCTGGAAGCCTCCCTGCAGCCACCCAGACACCCCATCCACCCCAGCACTGCAGGCCTCCTGCACTCTGCCTGCAGCTGCCTCCCCAGCACCACCTACCCCCTCCACAGTGCTGGCCCTGGGACTGCCCCTGCATGCCACAGAAAGCCCCACTGCAGCTTCCCAGCGTTCAAGGCCCCTGCACTCTGCCTCATTCCCAGACCTCTCCTCACTCCCCCTGCAAGTTCCTCCCTCAACTTATTCTCTTATTCAAACTTGCCCACCTGGAGCTCCTTCCTGATTCCTTTCTGCCAGTCCAATTCCCATCTCCCCACTTCCCCCACCACCCAAAGGCCCAAACCCCACATCCCTTTGCAAATCTCTTCTCATCACCTCAGTCTGAAGTGCTCCATCCGGCAGTGACCCATGGATAGCTTTCCCTGTTAGGGGGCAGTGAACCATCGACACTACCCCCTAGGAATGTGCATTCCATTACTGGAATACGCTTGACTTTCTACCTCAACATACTGTGTCCCTCCTGCCACACTACCCCCTACAGTCCCTCTCCCTCTCTCCTCTGTGTCTGCTCACACTTCCCCGTCTTTCAAGACCTTCATCAATCTTCAGTCCCTCTAGAAGCCTCCCCTGATTCTCACAACTCCCTCCCCATCACCAGAAGCCTCGTGCTGGAGTCTTTTGCAGCCCTTCGGGTTCCCTGCTGTGTGGCAGGCTCCCCAGATCCATGCTGCCTCATCTACAGCCCATGTTCCTTGACGTGAAGCCCACACTGGCGGTGTCTTTGCAGGCCCCCACGCAGCATCGTATCCTGCATATCAAGTGTCTCCAGAGCAGGCTGAGGGCAGGTGTGGCTCTTACCCACCCATCACACGTGGCCCTCCATGACACGCCCCCAAAGCCCAGCTGCCCAGAGACTGGCACTGTCATAAATACCACACTAGCTCAGTCCCCAGGGCCTCCCCCTGGCATTCCCTCTGCCTGGAAAACCCTTTCCAAAAAGTCATTTCCAGCTTCTCTTCCTACAAGAATCAAGCATTGCCTCTTCAGGAAGCCCTCCCTGCATGCCTCATCAGCCTCCCTCCCACTGCACCTGACACATCATCATCCTACCACTGAGGACAGGGACTAGGTCCACACCATCATCTGCCCAGCATCCCAGTACATCCAGCTCCTTTCTAATTCCACGTTCAACAGGGCATGGAGGGAACAGCCTTGGGTGAAGGCCTGAAGTTAAAATCTCGGGCTCTCCAATTATGAGTTGTGTAACGTTTTAAGTAACCTCCTTGAACGTGGGTGTCATCACATGGAAAAAAAGCTTCTTTGGTGAAGCTATAAAAATTGCAGATACAGTCTACAAAGCGCTTAGCACATGGTAGGTACTAAACAGAAGGCAGCTGTCACTCCCTGTTACCCATTCATGGTCAGAGATAATGGCACCTACTTTGGAATGCATCAGAAAGTAAGATGGATGATGACACGGGGTGGCCAGTCATGAGATAAAGCAAATGTAGTCGCATGTTCACTGGAGAACTCAAATGGAGCATTCGTTATTCTTCCAACTTTTCTTATCTTTGGAAATTCTCATAACAAAATGTTGGGAAAACTAGATAAAGTATTCATTTTGACATGACTCTGCAAAACAAGACTTAAAAGGAATGAGTTGTGTTGCTCATCTCAGGTGTTCAGAGCTTCAGATTCTGTCCAATCCAAGTCATCACCTTCTCTTAATCAAAGTGTGGCCTCTCTAGATGGCTCCACAGGATTCTGTGACCTCGGACAGGCCCAGGGCAGCTCTAAGGGGACTGCCACATGCAACTGCAAACAGCCCAGACTGGCGCGTGGGTCCTGGTGCAAGCCCCGCCTCCCACTGTGACTGCTTCCCCTCTCCTCCATCAACCCATCCTTCATCTCGTCTTCCAGGCTGCTGTGAGAAGACCTAGCACTTACCTGCGCCTGGGCCACTCTGCCAACAGCAGTGTGCGCACGAATCACCTGGGATTTTGTTACGAGGCCAACTTCGGTCCAGTATGTCTGGGTGAGCCCAAGATTCTGCATTCCCAACAAACTTGCAATGCCTCACAATGTGCATGC
Source organism: Pan paniscus (assembly GCF_029289425.2). Taxonomy (NCBI): domain Eukaryota; kingdom Metazoa; phylum Chordata; class Mammalia; order Primates; family Hominidae; genus Pan; species Pan paniscus. The sequence goes on along the minus strand of NC_073265.2, from coordinate 88,666,950 downwards.
TGCCGCCCTGTGAGCTGTGAGGCCCTGGACCAGGGATTCTCTACCCTGGTGGTACCTGACAATCATCCAGGGAGGTTTAAAACCACTGTGCCGGTTCCACCTGTCACTAACCTCATCAGAATCTTGAGGGCCGGGAAATTCGCAGGTGCAGTCCCTCCCTGTCCCTGAGCATGTTTCCCTTACCATTCTGCTGCTAGTGCAATAAAACGCACACTCCAGGCAAGACCCTGTGATCATACAGCAAATGGATCAGTACCTCGAGCCCCACACAACTGCAGCTACTCTTGACAGGAGACAAGAGCCAGTACAGCCTGGTGCCAGCTGCAGGCAGGGTGTGTCTCCTCTCTTCTCAGTATCCATGGCCCCACGCCCAGCCCCACAGCTCCCGCTCACTGCCACCCGCAATGCAGGAGGAAAGGGAGGGATGGTGCTGCACGTCTTAGGATGCTGAGAGGTCTCGATCTCATCTTCACCTGCCAGGCGAGGTGCCAGCAGCTTCCCTGGCCATGCACTGGCCAAAGGCAAAATCCCAGTCTTAGACTCTTGGAGGTTTGCTTTGTTTTAATTTTATTATCTTATGTTTATTTTATTAAATTATATATTTATTTATAAATTGCAAGACTCTCTGGAAATTACAAGTATACAATTATATTATTTTATGATTACTTTAATGTTGCTCCTTCCCCGTGACAGTCACCTAGAAGGGCCAAAGATCTGGGTTGGGAGGTGTTCAGTACATTTGAGAGTCCTTGGGACAATGGACAAATCCCAGCAAAACATGCTTTAAGCATTAAAGAGCCACAGTCCCTTCCCTTGCATGTGAATGAGAACCAATAAGCCACAGGATGATGACGGTCAACTCAGCAATTCTGGGGCAACGGCCACCACAGGTGGGTCAAGGTTTGCAGAGATCAAATGGGCACTTTAGTTAAAGAATAAGGGTCAGAAGAGCGCAAGTCCACGAACACAAACAGGAACTTCACACCTGTCCTCCGAACCGGAGCAGTGCAGACTACTGAGCAAGACTCACATCGAGGATGACGAGAGTTTGTCTTCCAGACATGCACTGGTGATTTTCAAAAATGCTAAGTTTTTGGCTTATACAAAAGAATGGGTTCTATTCAACCATCTGTATGTCTTCTTCGTCAACGGGCATCTCCGAGACTATACCGGAGCACAGAGGCGGGAGGCCTGCAGCGATCCTACCCAGCAGGGCTGGGAGTCTGCAGCGGGGCAGGGCCAGTCAGGCAAGCTCCTGGCAGGGTCCTCATTTTCCCCATGCAAACTTGGACAGCAGAAAGAGGTACAGTGAAATCCATCGCTTGCTCCCCTGAAAGCACGAGTAGCTCCTAAATTCCTAGGAGATGGCCACATCAATCCATAATCGGGTTAGGGAAATGCCAGCCATAGACAGACAAAATAAACTCTGTCCTGGCTGACAGACTGCTGACAGTGAGCAGAAACGGCTCGCGATCGATGCCCTGAAAAGCTGGGCCCATGGCTTGTGAATACCCTACCAAAAAGGCAGGCCCCAGACTCTCAGGCAGGATGCCCATGTTTACACTGGCTTTTCAGGATGGAGAACAGGGGGCAGGACGAAGTAGGGAAGAAAAGAGCTCAAAATTCCAAAGGCAAGGCACAAAATAAGTTTCCTGATTCTAACTCAGGGAACTATTACAGAAAGAAAATAGAAAAATCCAACTGCCCTGCAGGGAAAAGATTCATCTGGCATGGGGCATTACCTAACACACAGAAGTCAGTTTTCCAGGCCTGCCTGGCATCTGCCCTAGAACAGTGCCTGATTTGGGGTAACTCCCACCACCCCAGTCTCAGTCCATGTGACTCATAAGAGGCTGGGACCCCACCCCAAAGCTCTAGAGCCCTTCATTCCTCTGGCCAGTGATGGGCTCAGAGGCAGGAACATGACCCAACAGAGATGGAGAGGCCGAGAGGATGACTGGGTGGCCCTAAGCCTGGAGCTGCTCGGGCCCCACCCAGCCACGTGGTGGGAAGAGTCCAGAAGAGAGAGACCATCCCGCCATGTGGACCAGCTGTACCTGAAACTAAGGATTTGATACGGTTTGGATGTGTGTCTTCTCCTAATCTCATGTTGAAATGTGACCTCCGTGTTGAAGGTGGGGCCTAGAGGAAGGTGTTTGGGTTATGGGGGGGGTCGCTCATCAATGGCTTGGTGCTGTCCTCTCGGTAATGAGTGAGTTCTCACTCTATGAGTCCACATGAGATCTGGTTGTTTAAAAGAACCCAGCACCGGCTAGGCACAGGGGCTCATGCCTGTAATCCCAGCACTTTGAGGGGCTGAGGCGGGTGGATCACAAGGTCAGGAGTTCAAGACCAGCCTGGCCAATATGGTGAAACCCCGTCTTTACTAAAAATACAAGAATTAGCCAGGCATGGTGGCAGATGCCTGTAGTCCCAGCTACTCGGGAGGCTGAGGCAGGAGAATCAGGAGAATTGCTTGAACCCGTGAGGTAGAGGTTGCAGTGAGCCGAGATCGCACCACTGCACTCCAGCCTGGGTGACAGAGTGAGACTCCATGTCAAAAAGAAAAAAAAAGAACCTGGCACCTCCCCACTCTCTTGCTCGCTCTCTTGCCATGTGACATGCCTGCTGCCCTTTCACCTTCCACCATGACTGTATGCTTCCTGAGGCTTCACCAGGAGCAGATGCCAGCACCACGATTCTGGTACAGCCTGCACAACTTCGGGCCAAAATAAACCTCTTTTCTTTGCAAATTATCCAGTCTCAGTTATTCCTTCATAACACAGAGTAGACCAGCACAAGACTTTCAGGTATATGAGTAATAAATTCTTTTTCTGACTTGGGGCAGTCTGAGGAGAGTTTCTGTCACTCACAAATGAAAAATTCCTGATTAATGCTTTCTTCCCCCAAATAAAGCCCGAGTGTTTTCAAGTTTTCCATATTAAAGTTCAGATCATCTAACTCAACGTGTGTTTCAATGCCCTACCAATTTAATTGTGCAACTGTTCACCCCACAAGATTTCCAAGGAGAATGCCAACAATGGGCTTTGGGAAGTCCAGTCTGGCAACATCTTTTCCCCTTTCTCTGAGCCCCGGCCACCAGCCCCTCAGTGGCAGCAAGGCTCTCAAATGGGGGATCCAGAACGGCCCTCACGGCCTTAGCCCCAGGACCACCCCTCAATTCATCCCTCGGTGAAGCCGTGGCTCCTCCATGGACTCCATGTCCCTGGGAAGGCCTCACCCCTTAGCAGCCTCCTGGGGCCCAGGCCAGCGGCTGCCTGATAGAGCTGCTCCCTCTTCACTGATGGGAGTGAGGGCTCGGATGAACCCTGGCTGATGTAAGTCTTCCAGAAAATAAAGACAGTGAGGCCGGCCCAGGCTGCAATGTAAACTACAAGCAACGTATCAGCCAGATACCCTTTTAATAGACATCAAAGCAATTCAGGCCACCTTGATATTCTTAGAGCAAAAAATCATGATCAGGGCCGGGTACAGTGGCTCACACCTGTAATCTCAGCACTTTGTGGAGGCAGAGGCAGGTGGATCACCTGAGGTCAGGAGTTCGAGACCAGCCTGACCAACAAGGTGAAACCCTGTCTCTACTAAAAATACAAAAATCAGCCAGGAATGGTGGCAGGGGCCCTGTAGTCCCAGCTACTCAGGAGGCTGAAACAGAATTGCTTGAACCCAGGAGGTGGAGGTTGCAGTGAGCTGAGCTCGTGCCACTGCATGCCAGCCTAGGAGATGGAGCAAGACTCCATTTCAAAAAAAAAAAATAGAATAAAATAAAAAAATTAAAATTAAAATTAAAAATAATAAAAAAAACGAAAAAAAAATCATGATCAGAAGATTACAGAGGCAGCCTACAAGATGTGCTGAACTAGGCCTGGGGATGGTCCCTGCTCTACCCCTCACCAGGGGAGTTGGTCCCCTTCTTAACCTCTCCAGGTTTAATCCCCCACCTGTGAAGGAGACACCACTGGAGCATGGCTTTGATGACCAGACTTTGACTCTTCTGCCAAAGCGGTTTCCACAGCTTGCTCACACCCTCCACTGCCACATGTTCCACAATCCCGGGAACGGAGCAGGCACTGTGCCCTTTTTACACGGCTTGGTGGGGATGGCACAGCTTTGGCACCAGACCCGGCTGCCTCTGCCCCTCACCAGCCTGCAGCCCCAACCTCCCGGCCTCTCTCTCTCACCTCTAAGAGGGGAGAGTGGTGCCCACCTCAGAGTTGACTCGGAGCAGAGAATAGTGGCAAAGAACTCAGCACCACGTCTGGCAGGCAGTAAGGACACCGTAAAGCTGGCTATTGTTAGCGTTCCTGAAGTTGGGCACCTGCGTCTCTAAAACTCCTTCCACTGTAAGTGTCACAGACCCTGGCTCCTTCATAGCTGCCCTGAGCATGAGAGCTGCCAGGAAATAAGGGGCACCACCTCAATCAAAGACCCACTGGCACCCAGGGGAAGGGAGGGGTGATGCCAAGGAGGGGAGGAGCACTGTTCTGCCGGCCTGCAGGCCACACCCAGGGGGACTGGACTCCATTCTCTGCCCCACCCAGCACCCAGCCCCTTTGAGCGCTTTGTGACCTTTTCATCAGAGTTGGTTACCTTGAACTCAAGTCAACATCTTGATACATAAAGCCAGTTGGCCTACATTAGCATGCACCATGCTAATCTCTTGGAATAGATTCAGTTCAGGGCCAAACCCACACAGGGTGGCATCAGAGCCCTGAGATTCAAAGCAACAATCAAGCAGATAGACACAGACTTCCTGGGTCCAAATCCTGTGACACGGTTTGGCTCTGGGTCCCCACGCAAACCTCATCTCGAATTGTAACCCCCACGTGTCGAGGGAGGGACCTGGTGGGAGGTGACTGGATCATGGGAGCAATTTTCCCCACGCTGTTCTCATGATAGGGAGTGAGTTCTCATGAGATCTGATGCTTTAAAAGTGGCAGTTTCCCCTGAGCTCTCTCTCTCTCTCCTGCCACCTTCTGAAGAAGGTTCTTGCTTCTCCTTTGCCTTCCGCCACGATTGTAAGTTTCCTGAGGCCTCCCCAGCCCTGCGGAATAACTGTGAGTCAATTAAACCTCTTTCCTTTATAAATTACCCAGGCTCAGGTATGATCTTTATAGCGGTGTGAAAACACACTAACACATCCTGGCCCTCCACTTTCCAGTTCTGTAACTTCTCTGAGCAAAGTCTGTTCATCTGTAAATACAGTCTCCAGTTCCTAGGATCCAACACGTTGACGTGTGTGAAGCTCTTCAGCAGTCCCCAGAACATACAAACACTAGGTAAGGGGGCACGGCTCAGCTACTCCCATGCTGCGGACACCTGCTCAGTGACCTAAGCAAGCCCTACTCTTCCTCTTCCTTTTGGCCTCGGACTCCTTGCCTGGCCATGCCAAGGGCTGCTCTCTGCTTGTCACAAAGCCACAGGGACTCCACAAAGGCTTTGGTCCCTAGACCAGTTTCCTTCATGTGCAAGTTACACCCCCATGGCTTCGTCAAGGCCAACTCAGCACAGTCTCCTTACCGGTAGGTCGCCACCTCCAGACTGAGGCCGGTCTTCACCTGCAGGAGGTCCTGATAGTCCCGCAGCCAGTCAGCCATGGCCAAGGTGAGGGTTGCCTTCTCATCCTCCAGGCAGTCAATTGCTCTCTAAAGAGAATAGACAGACTTTTAGCAGAGAACTGGAGCTTTACTGGGTCGAACTGAAGGTACCAACAATTCAGGATCGAATTGAAAAACAGACCAGGGTTATTAGCAGACCCGAAAAACACCCAGGGTTATTAAACATGCAGTCACTTGCAGGATGGTTTCCAATGTTGTATCTCTTCCATATGGAAGTTTTTTATTGCATGTGGAACATTTTGATAGGACACTGGCTTCTCTGTTCAGACTCTCTATTAATAATGAATGCTTAGGAGTTTATTCAAATCATCTCTACCATTCAGACATCAGGCTGCTTAGGAAAGCCAGTGCCTCAAACCAGTCACTAAGACGCTATGGAAAATAAGCCAAGACTAGAAATCAGGGGTTTTACAATATTCAAAACGTAAGTCACTCAGAATTGAACTGAAATGTACTCCCCAAAGTCATGATTTCTCCAATAATAAGCAGGTAAACTGATACAGAGTTTTGTTTCACTTAGAAAAGCTACTTTAAGATCATCTGGGGAGAAATGCATTCTGGGCATAAATGACAAAATACAGACTCAGATATAAAACTTCTTTTTGGGCCTGGCGTGGTGGCTCACACCTATAATCCCAACACTTTGGGAGGCCGAAGCAGGCGGATCACTTGAGGTCGGGAGTTCGAGACCAGCCTGGCCAATATGGCAAAACCCTGTCTCTATTAAAAATACAAAAAATAGCTGGGCATGGTGGCGCAGACCTGTAATCCCAGCTACTCAGAAGGCTGAGGAACAGGAATCACCTGAACTCAGGAGGCGGAGGTTGCAGTGAGCCAAGATCATGCCACTGCACTCCAGCCTGAGTGACAGAGCGAGACTCCACCTCAAAAAATAAAATAAAAATAAATAAAACTGCTTTATGAACCGTAATTGCACAGTGCAGCTAGTAAGGGCGTCCTGGGTGCTCCTCGCAGCTCCCCTCACCCCTGGCCGGGTCCCCGACCTGCCTCTCTACCTGGCAAGGAGATACTGCGGCCTTCTGAATCCCAGACATAGACCAGTGCCCACCACATACAAGTCACACAGCACATAGCTGCTCAATTAAATTTAAAATGAAGTGATCAAGATCATATCACCCTCCTCAAAATGTACTATTTGAAGTCGACAGTATCTTCTCAAACAAACATATGGGCTTCAGCTGCACCGATTTCCAGTTTTGTTTTCTTCCTAGTTGTTAATTACTCTGGGGAACAATTAACCAAGCAAGTATTTAAACATTGAAATAAGTCCATGTACTTTTAACTTCTGGTTTGTAATGGGAAGTAACATTATTTCTGAACATCATTAACTAAACTAAGCTAGACCTATAAACATTTATCTTTGTAGAATTCAAATACGGTAAGAGGGAATATTATGTTGATTGCTGCTGGAATCCCTTCACCAAAGGCACCCGGCAAGATGCTGAGGGTCCACAATAAATATGTCTGTGAAACCAAGGAATGAACTCTACAAGATTGCACATGGAATTTCTTTTTGGGTTTTTTGTTTGTTTTTTGAGACAGTCTCGCTCTGTCACCAAGGCTGGAGTGCAATGGCACAATCTCGGCTCACTGCAGCCTCCACCTCCCAGGTTCAAGTGATTCTCCTGCTTCAGCCTCCCAAGTAGCTGGGACTGTATACAGGCGCCTGCCATCACACCCAACTAATTTTTGTATTGTTAGTAGAGACGGGGTTTCACCACGTTGGCCAGGATGGTCTTGAACTCCTGACCTCAGGTGATCCTCCCGCCTCAGCCTTGCAAAGTGCTGGGATTATAGGCACAAGCCACCGCACCCAGCCAGAATTTATCATTTTTCAAAATGCATGATCAGCCAATAAATATTCCCACTTCTCATAACAGTTCTATTTCTATGCCAGTGATGGCTGTTAGGTTCCCTTTGAATATAAAGGGTCCTAAAGTAGTTTAAAACCCCTTAGCTTTTAAAGCAAAGAAGTAAACTTAAAAATCACTGGCTTATGTCCCAGGGTGGAAAAACGATAACAGATCCCACAGCTGGCATTACAAACAGAGAAGCTCACCAAAGAGCAACTGCCAGTCTTGATGTAAGTGACAGCACTGCCACAATTTAGCCACAATATTCACACATTCTATAGTTAAATCTCAATGTCAAAATCCTACATTCCCCTGTTTTAGAGGGAATACAATTCAGGTACAAGGTTCTCATACAAGATGGGCTGTAGGTATGCATGTATGTATGTATGTGTGTCCTTCCTGCTATAGGAAATTTGACATAACTATTACAAATTAAAAATTTATAGTAATTTATTCCTTACAAAGAAGTTCAAATGTTGTTAAACTGCTTAGAAAAAAAATACGATGAAAGCTCTCCAACCACAAACCTCCTGAGCAGGTCAAGAAAGCCTAGTCACGTGGAAGGGGTGTGCAGGAAGATAGTCCTCCCAGAGCACACAGAATAGTTCTGCACCCACAAAATACAAAGAGGAAAATCAAACTGTGTTGAAGCTGGAATAAGTACAGTTTCAGTCACATTTCCATGTGAGTCAGCTCCTCCTAAATTGTCAAAGGAAAATTAGTTGACGTTTGGAAGCAGGAATATAAGACTTAACTGGCTCCCAGCGGTCTCTGCAGAAATCACAACAAACCCTGCTGTGGAATAAAACTTCAGACTTGGGCTCTGCTTGGCCAGTCTGCAAGCTGTGGGTCAGGACAGAGGCACTGGAGCCCCAGACACGGGACGCTACATCTCACCCGAGCAGAGGCAGTTTCACCTAATGCTGCAAAAGCTTGGGAGAGAGGTCACCTTTTTGCTATTTAGAGAACTTTTGGACAGCATCACAACCGATGATGAAATCTTGCTCCACACCAGGAAAGGCATGCTGCTGTCAGTATCAAAATAATTAATTTTCTCTTAGCCAAACTTGAGCTACCGCTCACTGAGCAAGCCTGTGGGACAGTTCACAAATATCACTGTCATTTGCAACCTTGAAAGGTAGAGCTCCAGGGGATTTAAATACTGTGATAACTTCAGCTACACACAAAAATTAAATGTATTCATAACAAGAAGCATGAACTGGATGCCGACGAAGTATTTATAGCTTAGCCCAGACAGCACCCTGAACTCAAGTTATATTTTACAATTCCAGGTGGGTATGTAAGAAGCATCTCAAACTGAACACACGTACATGGAACTTGAATCTCCCACCCAGGCCCGTCCTCCTAACCAATGCCCTGCAGTAGAGCGTACAAGAGGTACCGGAAGTAGCTCCCAGGGTGTATACAATTGGTTCATTCGTTCAACTACCAGCCGTTGAGCATTTAGTGTGCCAAGCGCAGTTCTTCATGGCTGCGGATTCAGCAGTGAAAAATGCCACGTAAAACAAGGAAAGTCCCTTCTTCCAGTTGCTCAGGCCACAACGCCTGAAGTCCACTGTGATTTCTCCCTCTCCCATCACATCCAATCTGGCAGCAAATGCCGTTGGCTTCAACTTGAACGCAGGGCCCCCTCTGAGACCCCTGGTCCAAGCCTCGAGCACTTCCTGCCTGGGTTACTGCGACAGTCTCTGAAGGCGTCCCTGAGTCCACTCAGTCTATTTTTAAAACAGCAGCAACAGTGATTCCATTAAGCCACAGCCAGGCCCCAACTCTCCTCGGCTCAGAACCTCCAGTGGCTTCCCATGGCACTCAAAGTAAATGCCCAAGTCCTGCAGTGGCCACTCTACCCCCTGTTCGCTGTGCCCTAGCCACACCGGCAGCCTGGCTGAGGCATCCCCGAAAAACCACGCGCTGTTTCCACCTGAAGGCCTCTCAGGTCAAGGGACTTTCTTTGTTTTACGTGGCATTTTTCACTGCTGAATCTGCAACCATGAAGAACTGAGCTTGGCACACTAAATGCTCAACGGCTGTTAGCTGAACGAATGAACCAGTTGTATACACCCTGGGAGCTACTTCCAGTACCTCGTTTCACAAATGGGGAAACTGAATTGCAGACAGGTTAAGGAACGTAACCTGCCCAAAGAGCGGCAGAGTCAGAATTCAGGGCCAGGTAGGACAGCTGCAGAGCACTGACCCTTAGAGCTAATCCCATCCTAATCCCACCCCACCTTCCCATCTACAAAAAGCTTTCATTCAATCATGTTTTGGGGGCTTGGAAGCCTTTTCCAAACAGTCAGCCTCAGCAGCTAAGGGCTCACTTTCATGAGCAAAAATCTCAGTGTTTGCAGGGTGAAGCTGGTCTCCACTTTATCGCAAATGTCTTCAAGTGTTTTCTGAAGCCCCCTCCTGCAGCCTGGGTGTGTCACTCAGGCTTTAAGTGATCTAGATCACATTTGGGAACTTGGATGTCAGTTCAGCAAACTCTTCTCGGGCAAATCTGAGGCCAGGCCTGGGGCAGGCCAATGACTACCGCCTCATACAGTGAAGGCGCATGGGCCATCTGGGAAGGACCAGTTTCCCCTCAAGTAGAATCCTAGCAAGCATCTTCCCCCTTGAGCCACAGAAGCTATAGCCAGAGGCAGGGAGAGCCGGGCACAATGTGGCAGCACCCTCTACTGCCTCCAGCTCCTGCCTCCAGGGGAGGGGGGCATTAAAGCACATGGAACACAGAAAAAAAGAAATGAAAGAAAATAGTTTTAATGCCACAACTATTCAGCCAGCTGGAGGGGTCTAAAAGCATTTTAGGACTAGAAATCAGCAGAGTACCTCAGGCTAGCCCTTAGGAAGAGCAATTATCATTATGCTATGAATGCAAGAATACTGGTTAAAGGTTTCTCTCTGATCAAACAGACAGAAAAGAGAAACGGACGCCCAGTGGTCAGTTGCTCAGGCACTAGAGCCTGAGTTGAATCCTGGCTTAACTACTTACTAATCAGGTGACTTATGTGCCTCAGCTTCCTCCTCTGTAAAATGGAGCTTATATTAGTACCCACTTCCTAACACTGGTGTGGGCACTGAGAGTGAATATTTGTGAAGGGCATCTGTGGTACCTGGCGCACACAAAGCACTTGCTAAAGGCTCTTAGTAATAAGATATTTATTACCATATACTAATGCAACCCATTTTTAGGATTTTTTCACTCTCCCCATAGTAAGCTTCTACAGAACCCGAAAAAAATTACAGGCTTGGGGTTAAATCATCCACACTCCCTCTTTCACATACTTCTTAGCATCTCTGTGATTGGTGCTGAATCTTCTGGAATGCAATTTGAAATGGAGTTGACTTAAGTTAACTGAGGGAAGATTCAGTATATGGACAAGGTAGTGACTGGTAACATTTAGTGCAATAAAACCTCTGCAAATTGGAACTGGGAAAAAAAAATGGCCGGGCACATGGCTCACACCTGTAATTTCAGCACTGTGGGAGGCCACGGCAGGTGGATCACTTGAGGTCAGGAGTTTGAGACCAGGCTGGCCAACATGGTGAAACCCTGTATCTACTAAAAATACAAAAATTAGCCAGGCGGGGTGGTGGGATTCTGTACTCCCAGCTACTCGGGAGGCTGAGGCACGAGAATCACTTGAGCCCAGGAAGCGGATGTTGCGGTGTGCCGAGATCAGCCACTGCACTCCAGCCTGGGCGACAGAGCAAGACTCCGTCTCAAAAAACAAAAACCAAAACCAAAAAAAAAAAAAAACCAGGTCCTTATTGACATTTTCCTCACTCTTTGCTTTTAGGAAAAAGCAGCAAATTCCAACAAGAGAGAGGTATCACTGGATGGCAAATGGAGAGTGGGGTCCCAGCCCCACTCTGAGGGCAGGTATGACCTCAGGAAAAGCACTTCCCCGGTGGGCCCTGGAGTCCCTGTGTCAAAGGAGGGCTGGACAGGATTCTAACTGCACTTCAAGTCCCCATGTCTCCTCCAGTCAGGGGAACTCTGCTTTCATATGGCTCACATTACGAGTTCCACTGAAGGTTTCATTAGTGGGGAAAAGGGCTTTGCCGCTAAGAAAGAACACTGGAACCAGAATTTGAAGGTCTGAAATGTGCCAAGTGAGCTGTGGCTGTGAACGCATGGTGACGATTTGGTCCACACAGCGTGGCTCAAAGCAGCATTTTCTAAACCTGCCTGCACAGCACAGACCCCTGAGTTGGTAGCGAGGGTTCCCTACAAAGGGGTTCCCTGGGCAGTAGGTTTGACAGATACTCCTTTTTGGAGAGTCACAATAACCACTGATCAAATCTCCATGAATGCCACATTAAGGCACTTCTTAACTTTCACTCAGCAACGAGTATAGGACCTGTGGAATTCAGACCCCTGGCCACTGTCATTGCGAAGGGACACAAGTGCTCACAAGTGGAAATCGGTACACACTGGGTCAGTCCCTGTCCCTGCTCTAGCTATGGCAAAGCCCCAAGAGAACACTTTGAAAAGTTATGAGGCGGAAGCCAAATAAAACCCACAACTCAAAAGATTAAATCCCAATGTAGTACCATATTGCATTCTATGATTTCCCATCTAGCCTGTAGCTCTTTGCATACTGAAAGTCTAGCGCAGTGCTGGGGACCCAGGGAGAATCAACAGGTATTTTACTCATCACCTGTGGATACCTGTCACATCACCGCAGTCATTCCATATGACAACCCCCATGTTCCTCTCACTTCTAATTTTTAAAAGTCAGTCTCAAATCTTTAACTCACAGCTGCAAACTGTACTCTTAAAATATTTGTGAAATTGTGCAGATGTTATTTCCATCTGTCCTTTTGAGAACTACTGATAGTGTGATTTGGGAATATTTCCAATTCTGGCTGAGGCTGGGCAGGGCGAGGGCCAAACGCTAGGGCTGGACTGGGCATAGTTTACATCAGCCACAGGTGTCACCCCGCCGGTGTCAGAGGGTTTGCTTCCCTGAAATAGTAACTGTTTATATCACTCTGCACTTGTAATAACATCCTGCCAAAGGGCCCCACTTTCCCACAACTTTTACACTACGCAGAGATCTGACGTCAGCGTGTGCTGTGAGCAAAACATCTTCGATCAAGCTCTTTTCTGCATGAGGGTTGCTGCCCCTCCCAAGATCAAACAAGGCAGCCGCCCAGAGAGCCGCAACTGCGGCTTCCAACTGGGAAATCATATTGGCAAAATAAAAACCGTTTTGGAAATTAATTTGAGTTTTCCCCTGAGGAGCGCTATAGACAGCGGGGCTACCACAAGCCGTCACTTCTGCAAGTGAGAGAGGTTTCTCGGTTGACTCTTAGATCTGGGTCTACTGAGTCTACGGAGCACGGAAAATGGAAGGAAAACCTAGAGCTCACAGGGTGGCCTATCAGGATGCGCCCAGTCACGCTTGTCAAGAGTTAAAGCAGCTGCCACCTAACCCCACGACGAGGACGGGGCTATCCGCTAGGACCTGCCGCCCGGCGCTCGCCCGCTGAGTCGACGGACCAGCGGACCGAGTCCGGGTCCCCATGCCATTCGGGCACCCTCTGGGCGGGCCCTACCGGTCCGCGACGCCGCGCCCCTGGTGAAGGGGCCGCTGCCCCACGCCGTCAAGGGCAGGGTGCTGGGGCGACGGCCGCGGGTATGGGGTCAGCGCGCCATCCCCGCGCACGGACCTGCCGCTCCTCGGCCTGTATCCCGTACTCCTCGCGCATCCGCAGCAGCGCGTCCTCCAGCCGCGCGCGCAGCTGCTCCAATCCGAGCGCCTCGCGCCGCAGCGCCTCTGCCTCCTGCGCGCACAGCCGCGTCTCTTCCTCCGCCTGGAGTCTGCTCTCCTGGCCGCGCCGCAGCGCCTCCTCCAGCTCGCGCACCTCGTCCTCGTACAGCTGCACCGTCTCCCGCCACGACTCGGCCACCAGCAGTGCGTAGCTGTCGTGCACCTCCCGCAGGCGTGGCGGGGGCGCGGCGGGGCCGGTGGCGCGGGCGCGGAAATGCATGGTAAGGCTGGCGGCGCGCGCGCGCAGCTCCCGCACGTCGCGTTCGTGGGCCGCGTCGAGGCCTCGGCGCTCGGCCTGCAGCCGGCCCAGCAGCGCCTCGAGGGCGGCGCGCGCGCCCAGCGCCTCCTGCAGCTCGCGCTGCTGCGCACCCAGCTCGGCGTCCAGGCGGCCGCGGGCGGCGCGCTCCTCCGCATCCAGGCGCTGCAGCTCCCGCAGCTCGCGCCTCAGAGCGTCCCGCTCGCCCTCCGCCAGCGCAGTGGCCCAGCTCAGCTCGTCCAGCTGCTGCCGCAAGCTGCGCGCCTCCTCGGCGCAGCGGGCCTGCCCCTCGGCCCACAGGCCCTCTCGCCCGCGCCGGCCGCGCAGCTCCTCCTCCAGGAGTAGGTTTTCGCGCTCCAGCTCCCGCACCCGACACACGTAGTCATAGAGCCGGGCATTGAGCTCCTGCAGCTCGGCCTTCTCGGGGCCCGTCTGCAGCCGCCAGGACAGCATCTTGCCGGGCGTGCGGGGTTCTCGCGGCTGGCCGGCTCCCTCCTGCCCTGGTCTTGTCCCGGTCTTGTCCCCTCCGCCGCGACGCTCCGGCCTCGCCGCTGCCCCGGAGGCCGCAGACTGGGACGCGAGCGGGAGAGCCCAGGCACTTAGCGGACGGGGCGGGCGGACTGGGTGGGCGGCCTGGGCGGGCGGACTGGGCGTGGGCCGCGGCCTCCAGCCAATCAGAGCGCGGCCCGGCGCGGCCTCTTGGGCCGCACAGCGCCCCCTGCCGCACCTTGGCGGCCGCAGGTGGTCGGCGCGGGCAGTCGGGTAGCAGCGGGCGGGGTGGCGGGCTAGCCAGGCCGGGCTCAGCGAAGGGACGCCGGAGAGGGCGTCCTGCTGCTGCCCCGTCACGCGTGCCCGCAGCATACGAGTGTCCTGGCGTTGGTGGATGGAAATAGAAGCCTATTGAGTTGCTGTGGTGCTGGCGATTTTGGAGAGACTTCTTACCCGAGGCCCTGGAGATTGGTGGGTTTTCTATTTTTAAAAACACGATATGGGCCGGGCGCGGTGGCTCAGGCCTATAATCCCAGCATTTTGGGAAGCCGAGGTGGGAGGATCGCTTGAGCCCAGGAGTTCGAGACCAGCCTGAGCAACATAGAGAGACCCTGTCTCTACCAAAAAAAAAAATATATATATATATAGAGAGAGAGAGAGAGAGAGAAAGAGAGAGAGCCTGGCGTGGTGGTGTCACACGCGCTGCTTGGGAGGCTGAGGCGGGAGGATTACTCGAACCCAGGAGTTCAAGGCTGCAGTGAGCCTGATTGTGGCACTGCGCTCCAGCCTGGGCAACAGAAAGAGACCTCATCTCATATATATACATTACACATACATGTGCATTAATTTTTTTTTTTTTTTGAGACAGAGTGTCGCTCTTGTTGCCCAGGCTGGAGTGCAATGGCACGATCTCGGCTCACCACAGCCTCCGCCTCCCGGGTTCAAGCGATTCTCCTGCCTCAGCCTCCCGAGTAACCGGGATTACAGGCCAGCGCCACCACGCCTGGCTAATTTTTTTTTTTTTCTTGTATTTTTGGTAGAGACGGGGTTTCTTCATGTTGGTCAGGCTGGTCTCGAACTCCCGACCTCAGGTGATCCGCCCACCTCGGCCTCCCAAAGTCCTGGGATTACTGGCGTGAGCTACCGTGCCCAGCCTAAATAATCTTTTTAACTTAAAACATAAATATATATCCATTTACCAGTATTTTAATGTGCAAAATACTTCTCTTGATGTCAGTTGACAGGAGTCCCAGTTGCCCTTCTTATACAAGCTACCCTCATAGTACATTACATTTTCCAAAACGAATTTCTTTCATTTGGAGTGAAAACTTAGAGACCATAAAGTGCTCCAAGTACAGAACTTTCTAGACATCTAACATCTCCCCGAACTTTACAAATCTCACACACACACCCGTAATGTGACAGCTGTTTCTTTCCAGCATTTCCCTAAGAAAGTATTCAGTTTAATTGCCATGGAAACCACAGCTCTTTTTTGTACACTTGCATTTCATTAGTTTTCATGGCAGTTATTTATGAATGACAGTTCTCAGTATACGTGTCATTAAGGCTCACAGGGACAAACCAGCTGACCCTTGGTTGGGGTGCCCTTGAACTTGTGGCAACACAAGTGCCCAGGGCGAGACCTGGACGGTCATCCACTGGCCAGAGGGCTCCTCATGGCAGGGCCAGCAGTTAGTGTATTTTACAGATGGCATGGAAAGGTGGACTACTCAGCAAGCTGGTCCAGGGCCTCTGACAAAGCTTCTAGTGCTCTCCTTGTCACAGGCATGAGCCTCCAATCACAAGCAAGGCAGAAAGTGGGCCTTTGTTTTTCTAGAGACCCTATGTTGGAGATCCCATTCTGTAGGTGGTAGAAATTAATATCTTTCAATGAATAATTCCCTGTCCTTTTCTGCTAAAACTAAATGGGGGTGGAAAGTGGGTTTATTCAGTGCTTGGGTTTATTCACCTTGGTGTGGGACAGGGGGATTTGGACCCCCATCACCCCATCATTGTCCATCCTCCCATTCCCCCAGGTGCACACTGACACCTGGCCTTTGCTTGTCAAACAGCAGAGCTGCTGTGGTGTCATCGCCCAAACCTATGTGGAGACCCTGCCGGTCCTGGGCCCCTCTGGGACATTGGGGTGCAGGGGGGCGGCTCTCACAGTTGCCTGGACTCCGCTGCAGCTGTTTGTTCTCAGCTCTTTGACTCCCCACGCTAACGGGTTCTGCTGTCCCACATCCCTGGCTGGGCAGGGGGCAGCCCTGCAGGGTGGGAGAGCCTTCTCAGGGACCAGTGAGTCCCAGCAGGACACTTTGCAGTGACTCATTAGTCTTTCTTTGCCCAGTGCCCTTCAGGGTCTTGGACTTTGAAACTCAAAACCCTTTCCCCCATTTCTGCTGTAAATCCTGTCCCTGAGGAATTGACTGCTCCAGCATACAGCTGCCCTGGTAGGGAAAGAGTTATAGGGGATCAGGAACTAGCAGGGCCGGGAGGTGGGAGGGGGGAAGTACCCCCAGCTACTCTTTCAGGATAATATCCTGCTGCTTCATACTGAATCCTCACAACACTGAAGCTCGGAGGGGTGAAGTGACTAGAAGTATTAGAGTTGTGACCACAAGAGCAGACTTGAGCAGGCAGGGTCTGGCCAGGAAGCAGAGGCAAACTCAGAGGGAAGGGAATGATTGATGGGATGGGGATGGATGGGATGAGGAAGCACCAGGGACCAGCAAGAGCAAGAAGCCAAGAAGCTGTTAGCGCCCTAGGGTGTTGGCTGAGCCTGGAGAAACCCAGAGCGCTGGAAAAGAGGAGCAGAATGGATCCCAGGAGGAGGAAAACCCAGTTCTTCCTTCCTCCAAGCCTCCCTTCTCTTGCCAGTACCTCCCGCTGTGGAAGCCAGAAGTCACAGGAGCCTGGCAGTGGTGCACTGCGGTTGGCTCCCACAGGTTTGTGAGTGCCAACTGTTAAATTTTTAGAATTTTGTGGACCACTTGTTAAGCACAGCCATTATTAAAAATTAATTATAGAAGCTTACAACTAATTATACAAAAAGAGCAAACACATATTCAAAACGTATCACTTCCTCAGTATTTCACTGAATTTTCCTATGATCTGTTCTTGAAGTTATGAATGAGCAGTGGGCCTGCACCATAGAAATGCCATTTAATGTGTACTACCCTACTCCATATTCACTGACATCGTGTTGGTAGCTTGAGTATTTACAACACAGAAATCAGCCAATGACTTGTTTTTGTGGATTTGATGTTTTGTTGATTGCCTAGCCTTTAAAAGCAGTGGAGAGTATGTTAATAGTGCAGATTAAATTTAGTGGTATGTTGTGTCTCTAGCTATTGAATTGTGAATAGCACAAAAACTTGAGGAAATATTTGTCTGGTGTCTCGAAGCTTGTATCCAGATCAGGAAAGAAGTTGCTTCATGGCTGGGTGTGGTGGCTTACACTCGTAATACCAAGACTTTGGGAGGCCAAGGCATGCAGAGCACTTGAGCTCAGAAGTTCGAGACCAGCCTGGACATGGCAAAACCCCCTCTCTACAAAAAATACAAAAATTAACTGGGCATGGTGGCATGCACCTGTAATCCCAGCTACTCGGGAGGCTGAAGTGAGAGGATTCCTTGAGCCCAGGAGATCGAGGTTTTGGTGAGCCATGATTGAGCCGTTGCACTCCAGCCTGGGTAGCAGAGTGAGATCCTGTCTTAACAAAATTTAAAAATACAAAAAAAATTTAAAAAGAAGTTACATCATGATGAAGAATAAATGGAGTTTCTCAGTTATTTCACCTTTGTCTTTCTTGCTAAGGTAAACAAAAATATCAATCAATATTCATGGTGCTGCATTCATTTGTCAACTGTAACCATAAATTCACTAGGAACACCAGAGTTCTGCAAAAATCGATAAAACCATTCTGCCAGAATCAATTTGCTATTTGGAATTTATGATAAGGAGCAGTGTATACTTTATTATTTTTTGCAATAAAAATTTGAAAGCCACATTGCTAACATATTAACAACTATGCATTTTTATTAATAGCTTAATGGCAAAAATAAAAGTCCTGCAATCTTCACTTCTTACTGACATTTTTCTATTCAATAGAATATATATATGTATATATATGTATATATATGTATATATGTATATATGTATATATGTATATATGTATATATATGTATATATATGTATATATATGTGTGTATATATATATGTGTGTGTATATATATATATATATAGTCTTCCAGCTTAGATTACACAGGTGATATCTGGATAGATAGATCATGGGATTCAGTAAAACAGTTTTTACTTTGAATAAAAAAAATGACCTGTAAATTTTTTTTTCTAGAATTGACCTAATACAAAACAAATTGCTCAGGACCCGGTAAGGCACTAGTGTATTTTTATCTTTTTAACCACAGCCCTCTTTCGCAGGCTGAACACCTTAGGGACCATCAACCCCCGGTGGTGTCGTTTCCAGTGAAAACCCAACACCGGGATGTAGCCGGACTGGAGAGAAGAGAGTGACACGTGCGCCCCCTTCCTGCGGCGGATAGATGAACGGTAGGAAGCTCGCGGTCGGGGGTGAAAACACCCGGCCGCTGGGGCAGCGCCGCCCAAGGAGGGTGGAAGGGCGCTGCTCCGGGATGGAGACCAGAGGGGCGGACCCCCCTGAGCCTTCGCTTGAGCGGCGCCGTGGATCGGAAGCAGCGCGGGCCCGCAGCCAGAATTTTACCAAAGTCCAAGAAGCAGGAGGCTGCGCGCGCCGGGGGCTGCAGCCTTTTCCATTAGCCCCTGCTCCGGGCTGGGGAAGCGGGAATAGCGAGTCTTTCCCTACTCGGAGGACCTGGCACAGTGTGGCCTGCGCTCCACGGGGCTCCCAGGCCTGTGCAGTTATTGTGGGGTAGGGCGATTAATAGATCTGCTCTTCCCTCTCCCCCTACCCCAGCTCATTCCTTCTGCTCACTGCCTGAAGGGAAGCCTATGCCCTAGACGAAAAGGAAAGGCCTGACTGGTCTCCAAAATCCAAGACTTTAGGAACTCGGGGAGGACTTCTAGCTGGAAAAAAGTTGGGGAGAAAATCCTGAAGGAAGGCTGAGTAGCGTTGGGTGTCCGCAGAGGCAAGAAAATATTGAAGGAGGGGTGATGGAGTGGAATGGAAGCACAGCCCTGGGTCATAGTGAAGGGAGCTTTGCACCCCTTCCTGGGCAGAGCCCCAGGAGACAGCAAAACCCCAGTTATGTTGTGGGATCCAAGCACCGATCTCACGGGTCCCTTGTGCCCTACTTCCCAGAGGTAGCCTTGGGGAAGTTGTGGGCCTGAGAGGAAGGGCCACGGCATGGCCCAGGATAGCCTTCCTCCATGCCCTCCCCCTGCACCCCGTCTCCCCAAGCCTGAGTGAGGCCAGGGGCCTGAGCACCACCTGGAAGTGGCAGAGGACCGCAGACCTGTGGGAGCCACTCCACCAGCATGGGGCCACGCCAGCAAGGCCACATCCGTCTTTAAGGTTCCTATGTGCAAATTGGGAAAAGGCACCCTTTGTGGGAAGATGGATGAGCCCAGTAGGTGCATGACCTGGTCCGTGGATGGTTCCTTGGTGCTAAGGAAGAGATGCCCTGCCTCAGGGTGGAGGCTGCCCTGCACCCACTTCCATAGCTCAGCAAGGACAGCACAGGTGGGATTTCAGTCCCACTGATCACCCCATCCAGATATGTGTGTGCAGTGAACAAGCCACTTAACTATCCAAAGTGGTCCACTGTCCCAGCCTCTGCCTGTAGGGATGAAGATCTCGGGCTCTCTTGGAAGGCTAGTGGATGCCAGCACTGATGGGTGGCATGAGGACCAGGTGGGCCCCCCGCCCTGGTGCCTTAGCACTGTGTAAGTCCTCAACAGTTCTGGTGCAATCTAGGGAAGGGAATCAGATCTCTAACCCCTTGAATGGATGGGGATTGAGTTTTCATCACCCTGTGCTTATTCCCTGCCTCCCTAAGTTTGTGGACTGAGAGGCACGCTTGCCCCCGACGGGCTTGGCCAGGTAGGAAATGAAGCCAGTGGGAAAGGGAAGTGTGTCGAGCTGGCGGGAAGGGCTGGGCCAGGCACAGTGGTGTGGAGTGGACTGACCCACTTTGCATCCTGGCACTTAGTACCAGCATAAGCTTAGGCATGACAACCCCTCTGAGCCCACCTCCTTATCCATGTAATAGTAATAATGAGAACAAAATAGACCTTCTTATAGAGGTGTTAGAAGGACTAAGCTTTCACGTCCATTGGCCTCAATGGAGAGCTTGTTAAAATGCAGATCCCTGGGCCCCACACACAGAGTTTCAGAGTCAGTAGCCTGGAGTGGGCTAAGCATTAGTCCATTCCCAGGTGAGGAAGATGCTGCCAGGCAAGGACCACAAGGAAACCTCCTGGCTCCCACCATCAGAGTTAGTCCTTGTATAGTCTTGCCACACCAGGCACTGTTCTGAGCTCTTCATGTGGATGAACTCACAATCAGTACAGCAGCCCGTGCAGCGGGTACCATCAGCTCGAGGTGAATGATGTGGAGGCTGAGCCACAGGGTGGTCAGCTTGCCCGAGCCCGTGCAAGTAAAAAGTGGCAGAACCAGGATTTGAACCCTTACCTTACCCACTTTGCCACACTGCCCGTTACGCTGTGTGAGACGTGTTGCACAAGACTTAGCACACCGCACTCAGCAAGTGCTGGTCATCTTCATGGGAGAAGTCCTGGAGCCCAGAATCACATGGAGGCCACCGGTCAGAGGTCTGTCTCCAGAAGGCCAGGGAGAGAGGCTGAAGAGTCAGGGCACAGATGCAGATGATGGCAGCTCCGCAGGGTCTGAGACCAGCTGGGTCTTGCGAGCAGGAGGACAGGGACGAGCTAGTCCTTGAGCCTCCCAGACTCAGTTTCCTCATCTGTAAAGTAAGGATAACCCCTCCCTCATAGGATCGCTACAAGGAATAAGTAAGATGAGAATGTAAAGGCCTCAGGACACAGCGTCTTCATGCTCTGTCTCACTCCAAAATCCGAATCCAGCCACTCTTGCTCAGAGCCCACAGTGTCCCCACTCTGTCACAGCTCTTCTGGCTATTTTGGGTGGGTAGATCATTTGTCACTGTTTCATAGGAGCACAGCAGGTGTTTGTTGGGGTATAGGCTGCCTTTTCAGAAGGTACAAAAATAGCATTTGTCACATAAAAAAAAATGCAGTAATTTAAGCTGCACAACTTCCCTCTCTTAATTTGAAAAGTCATGTCATAATCATTACAAATGAACTTGGGAAGAGCCCCAAGTGACAAAGAAACATCCCCTGTTTAATCTTCCCAACAGGGACAAGACTTCTCACTTCCACTGAAGAACTAAAAAAAGAATAATTTGCCTTCAAAGAACAGCATATTTGCTCTCCCTGCCCTTAGAAGCACATTTTCTGTGGAGTTTGTTGGTGGTGTTCATGATAGGGTAACTCGAAAGCTAGTTTTTGAGTCCCCTCTGTGTGCCTGGTGCTGGGCTGGGCCCTGGGAACACAGAAAGGAGAAAGACACAGCCGTTTTCCTCATAGACCCGGGGCCTGGGGAGGCCAGAGAGCTTGGGGAGGTTGCTCTCTTCCCCCATCGCTGTCACAAGTGCCTGCTTCTCCCTAATTGCCACCCACCAGTCATTTAGCCACTCACCTCTTCTCTGTCTACCTGCTGCTGCTCCAATCCAATCTCATGGCTTTAAATACAGTAACATGCCAGTGATCCTCGGATGTGTCGCTGCAGCCCAGACTGCTGTTCTGACCCCGCTGTGTCTTGGGCAGGGCTCTGTGGATGACATGACCCCCATAGATCCCTACTCTAACACGGGGGCCATGGTGGTGCTATGGGTCCCTGGGTATCCGCATCAATTTGGACGCCACAGTAGGAACCAACCATCCTGAAAAGAAATGAGTGCTCGCGTCCTAACTGGCTGCAGTCGCTCTGGGGAAGGACCAAGGCTCTCACTTGCCATAGAGGTTGTCGGGTCCTTTCAGCCAGTGTGTTCTGGTGGCTCAGGGTCAGAAAACTGGATCATAACTTGGCTTAGAAGTGTGTTTGATTATATATATACTTGGGGATGTTTCTGCCGGCAGCCCATTTATCTTTCCCCTAGGAACACCATGTTCTATGAGTCACAGATCCCTCAGATCCCTGAGTCTGTAGAACCCTTAGTTCACTCCCCACCCCCATGGCCATTCCAACTTTGCAGCTCATAACAGTAATTATACTCACCTTTTTTATGAGACTTATGGGCTGCCATCCGCCCTCGGCTAGGCCTGTAGCCAGTGGCTCTCAAAGTCTAGTATCTGGATGAGCAACAGCAGCATCACCTGGGAACGTTTTAGAAATGTACACTCTCTAGCCCCGGCCCAGACCTGCGGATGAAACCTTGCGTGTTTTGACAAGCCTCCAGTTGATTTGAATGCATGCTAGTTTGAGAGCCACTGCTGCGTCTTCTCATGCCCACCAGAGAGGCCAGCTCTGTAACAGCGTCTCTTCTGTCAGTCCCTCCCCTCCAGAGGACAGGTACCACTCAGCTTCTCAATGGGGTGGTGCCCCTCACCAGCTGCTTCCTTATCACTGTGATAGATGGAGGATCCTCCAGGCCTCCCAAGGAACGTAGCTAGCCTGGTGGGTTTTCTGGTCTTACGCTCACTTCTCTGATATTTGTTCCTTCCCTCCTGCATTGTGTGTCCTGGCATCTCTACTTCATTCATTTAATGTGTACTATCCCTTTCCCAGGCTTCCCAGGGCTACCCCAGCAGCACACTAGCAGCTGCCCAAGGCCCTTGCCAGGGAGTGAATCCTTGTCGCAGGACACTGCCCCCACACCAACAACTCTCCCACACTCCAGCCATACAGCCTTGACCCACAAGCCCACCTTGACTCAGCACCTTACAGACCACCTATCCTCCCATTCCCAGGCTTTCCGCTCCAGTCCCTGCTGACATGCATGAATCAGGTTGTGTAGCACCTTTGCTGTATAATTCCCCTACTTCCTGAGCTGGCCCAGTACTTCCCAGCTGGGCTTGCTGAGGTTGGACGTTAGATACAGATCTGGTGGCCAGGAGAGAGGTGCTGGTGGACCACGAAGGGAAGGCATTGTCTTGTAAAGCCCCTGCCTAACATTTGTGGCCTCTGCATAGTCTTCTGGCAGAAGTTGGTGGTGGGGGGCAGGGGCCTATATTCCTGAAAGGGGGAATGGGTCACTTCTGCAGGGGAATCTGGAGATCCTTGGTTCTTACCTGCAGTCCCCAAATACCCCCATCCCAAGTCTCACAGTCCCACTCCTTTCCCTTCAGAGCCCTGGCTTTGACATTAGAGACTTGCCTAGAATGAGAACTCAGCCTCTCTTACAATTAGAAGCTGTGCCTGCTCTTCCATTCTCTCTGCCTTCTGCCTGCAGGGGGTGAGGGTCTCTTTAAAGGCAGCCAAGTAGGCCCTGTGACTCTCACAATTGGCTGTAAATCACTGAGCAACAGATCTGAGACTGACATTTTCTCTCTTAATGAGTTAGTGGCACTTAGCAAAAGTCACTTGATTTTACAGTCCTTCTAGTTACTGTTTCCTCCAAACCTCTCAAGAGCCCGTGGGATTTTACCCTTTCACCTGCCTCCGCTTCTGCTGTATCTTGTCCCAGTTCGTTAAGTGTGAAGGTCTCAGCAGCCACACCTCGCCAGCATGCCGGGAACTCTCAATACTCCTCTACCCATTAGCAATAAACAATCCAAAAATTCAGTTAATATTCATTTACTGTTTTTATTTTTGTGTAAATGGAACTTTAATTTAGAAGTTCCATCCATGGCTGGGTATAGTGCCTCACGCCTGTAATCCCAGCACTTTGGGAGGCTGAGGTGGGCAGATCATTTGAGGTCAGGAGTTTGAGACTAGACTGGCCAACCTGGTGAAACCTCGTCTCCACTAAAAATACAAAAAAAAAATTAGCTTGGCGTGGTGGCAGGCACCTATAATCCCAGCTACTAGGGAGGCTGAGGCAGAAGAATCACCTGAACCCGGGAGACGGAGGTTGCAGTGAGCTGAGATAGTGCCACTGCACTCCAGCCTGGGCGACAGAGCAAGACTCCATCTCAAAAAACAAAAAACAAACAAAAAAAGAAGTTTCATTCATAATATAAAAAAATTACTTAGGAATAAATTTAACAAAAGAAATTCAAGACTTACACCCTGAAAATGACCAAACATTCTTAAGATACATTTTTAAAGAGACCTAAACTGATGGAAAGACAGCCTGTGTTCATGGATTAGAAGATTTACTATTGTTAAGATAGCAACACACATACATACACACACATACACACATGCACACACATGTAATCCGTGTCTACAGGCATGTCTGTATTTATTTCTCTATGTATCTAGCTGGCTGTCCACACACAAGTTCATACTGATGCCTCCAACTCCCATCCACAAGGATCGTTCTAGACTTCCTTCCCTTATTTCTCATTTGTAACTTCTTTCTCCAGCAGTGAGAAGCCTGGCTCTCATTACCTATCGTATAGTTTTTTATTTGTTCACCCCTTGTGTATATGTAAAGTAGTTTCTCCATAGTCTTTTCAAAACCTAAATCAGATCAGTCCTTCGCTCAAAACCCTCCCATGCCTCCCCATTTCTTTTAGAGTAAACCCAAAGCCCTGGACATCTGACCTACAAAGCCCTACGTGCTGTGGATCCTCAATACATATTGATCAACTCACCCCTCCTTGTGCTTCTGCCCTATATTCGTTGGCCCCCCTTGTACATGACAGGCTAGGTGATGGAAGGAGACTGACTGAGAAGGGGAACAGGAACCTTCTTGGTAAAACAGAACTCTTCCACATCTTGACTTGCGTGGTGGTAACACAACTATACATTCTAGTTCCTTAAGCTGCACACTAAAAATTAGTAAATTTTGGCCAGGCGCGGTGGCTCACGCCTATAATCCCAACACTTTGGGAGGCCAAGGCAGGCGAATCACAAGGTCAGGAGATCGAGACCATCCTGGCTAACACGGGGAAAACCTGTCTCTACTAAAAATACAAAAAATTAGCCGGGCGTGGTGGCGGGCGCCTGTAGTCCCAGCTACTTGGGAGGCTGAGGCAGGACAATGGTGTGAACCTGGGAGGCGGAGCTTGCAGTGAGCCGAGATCGTGCCACTGCACTCCAGCCTGGGTGACAGAGCGAGACTCCATCTCAAAAAAAACAATAGTAAATTTTAGTTACATATACTACAATAAAGTTGATTTTTTTAAAGAGACGTTTATCTCGGCCAGGCGGGGTGGCTCACGGCTGTAATCTCAGCTCTTTGTGAGGCCAAGGCAGGTGGATCACCTGAGGTCCAGAGTTCAAGACCAGCCTGGCCAACATGGTGAAATGCCATCTCTACTAAATATAGAAATTAGCCAGGCATGGTGGCATGCACCTGTAATCCCAGCTACTTGGGAGGCTAAGATAGGAGAATTGCTTGAACCCAGGAGACAGAGGTTGCAGTGAGCCGAGATGGCGCCACTTCACTCCAGACTGGGTGACAGAGCAAGACTCTATCTCGCAGGAAAAAAAAAAAAAAAGAGACATTTATCCCAAGAAGTGCTATCTACAGTATCATTTGAAATGTTAGTTTTATGTTTCTAAAGTACTTTGAAGTACTTTGGGAGGCTGAGGCAGGAGGATCACTTGAGGCCAGGAGTTCAAGACCAGCCTGGGCAACATAGTGAGGCCTCATCTCTTACTAAACATAAAAAACTTGGCTAGGCGTGGTGGTGTGCCTGTAGTCCCAGCTACTCAGAAGGCTGAGGCAGGAGGATCGCTTGAGCCCAGGAGTTTGAAGATGCAGGGAGCTGTGATCACCACTGCACTCCAGCCTGGGTGACAAGCAAGACCCTGTTTCCAAAAATAAAATATTTTAACAAAAATAAAGTAGATAAAACACAAACTGTTTTGTCAGTGACCACATCAAAAGGAAATACATTTTTCATTGCACACACATGCAAGTAACTGAAACAAAAGTTCTACAAAGCATTACTTATCCCTCCAATGTTTTAATCTCCTTTTTAGTGCTGGATTGGTGCCACAAATTTAATATCATGACTCACTAATGGATCTTGCTTTATAATTTCAAAACCCTTCATTCAAATGATGCCGTCTACATGTTAGTCAATTACATGGGCCTGGCATTCATCAACACCTGTGGGTTTTCTTTTCTTTATTTTTTTTGAGACGGATCTCACCCTGTCGCCCAGCCCAGCCTGGAGTGCAGTGGCGTGATCTTGGCTCACTGCAACCTCCACCTACCAGGTTCAAGCAATTATCTTGCCTTAGCCTCCTGAGTATCTGGGATTCCAGGCACCTGCCACCACACCCGGCTCATTTTTGTGTGATTAGTAGAGACGGGGTTTCACCAAGTTGGCCAGGCTGGTCTGGAACTCCTGACCTCAGGTGATCCGCCCACCTCAGCCTCCCAAAGTACGAGATTATAGGCATGAGCCGCCATACCCGGCCCACCTGTGAGCTTTCTAAATGTGGTGGACAATGAGTCTGATTGAACACATCTGTAATGGGCCTCCGCTGGCCACCCCTCCACTCCCACCTTCCTGAAGGCTCCTGGCCTGTGGTTGAGGAAAATGCTGCCCTCAACTCAAGCCCACCCTTTCTAACCTCTTACCACCTCCTCAATAGTAAATTTCCTACATCAACTCGCAAGCGGCTAAATCAGCAGGCAAGGATAATTTATGGACTCACAAACTACTTGAAATTGTTTTTGCACTGTATTGGGGGATTGTCTGGATGACGTCGATAGCTATGGTCAGGAAGCTGGTTTCAATTTCTCGATCACAAAGTGTCAGCATCATCAATAAAAATGTCAGTGGCAGCCAAGGCAACTGAAGCTCTTACAAAGGCTACCAAGGCCCTCCTTCCAGATAGCCCCGAAGTTTAGTCATCAACAGCCAAAAGGGTAACTCAGAGCTGGAGCCTTTGATTAATACTGCCATAGTTGAAGCTCACAGAGTTAGATTTGGAGACATCGGGGTTAAATCGTGGACTCTCAGCCTAGCCCCACCCCATTCATCCCCATCTGCCTAAATCCATGTATACTTCAAGGCCCAACTCAGATGTTACCTCCTCCGCAAAGCCTGCCCTGAGGGTGGCAGTGGAAATCAGGCCTGCCTTTGAACTGTCAAGGGTGTTCAGTTGTAACTTTCTGATGAAGTGTGCTCCATTCTACTGGGTAATCTCATTCAGTATATTCCACTCCACACCACTCCTGTGACCTTGTGGTCAGGGACCATGATTGTATTCTTTATCCTGGAATCTCCATGCTGCCTAGTCCGGTTCTTGCTTTTGGTAAGCACTGAATGAGTAAAATATGTGGCTGCTAAATTGCAATGTTTTAAAATATAGAAAGTCTGGGTTCAAGTTCTGGTTTGGTGATTAACCTCTGGTGTGATGTTGGCCAACTCGTTCAGAGGTTATAACTCTCGGACCTTAGCTTCCTTAGGTGTCATTAAGGGAACAGGATGCCACTATTTCTAAGATTCTGGGGTAGCCAGCCTCCAAGACAGTGCCCAGTGATCCCCATCTCCTGTCGTTACTTCGTCATTGTACCTAGGGTGGTCGGTATGTCAGTTCTGATAATGGATTATAAAAGGTACTATGGGCCAGGCGCAGTGGCTTACGCCTGTAATCTCAGCACTTTGGGGGGCCGAGGTGGGCAGATCAAGAGTTTGAGACCAGCCTGACCAACATGGTGAAATCCCATCTCTGCTAAAAATACAAAAATTACCTGGGCGTGGTGGCGCATGCCTGTAATCACAGCTACTCAGGAGGCTGAGGCAGGAGAATTGCTTGAACCCAGGAGGCGAAGGTTGCAGTGAGCCGAGATTGTGGCACTGTACT
Organism: Pan paniscus; assembly: GCF_029289425.2. Classification (NCBI taxonomy): domain Eukaryota; kingdom Metazoa; phylum Chordata; class Mammalia; order Primates; family Hominidae; genus Pan; species Pan paniscus. The sequence goes on along the minus strand of NC_073265.2, from coordinate 88,638,975 downwards.
CCAGCCTGGGTGACAGAGTGAGATTCCCTCTCAAAAAAAAAAGGTACTGTGGCTTCCTTCTTGGTCATTCTCTCTCTGCTTTGGATCCCTCACTCTGGGAGAAGTTAGATGCCATGTCATTGGCACCCTTTGGAGATGTAGCCAGTGAGTAACTGAAGCCTCTGGCCCACAGCCTGTGAGGAACCAAGAGCTGCCAGCAACCATGCAAGTGAGCCTGGAAGTGGATTCACCAGCCCCAGCCAATCCCTGAGACAACTGCAGCCGTGGCCCAGCTTGACTGCAGCTCCATGTGAGAATCGGAGCCCAAGCAACCCAGCTAAGCCACTCTTGGATTCCAGACCCTCAGAAGCTGTGAGATAATAAATATTTGCTGATTTGAGGTCCTTTGTTACACAGCAATAGATAACTCATACAAATTGTTTCTGGCTCTACAATTCTATAAGCGTGAAGTCCCTGAAATATAGCTATTGCATTCAGGAAAAGCCTGATTTACAGCAATTGTCAATCCTTCCCCTCCTGCCCCCAGCCAGAATCATAAAGAGATAATACAAAATATGTCAAAACATATTGTAGAATCACAATGTTTATTTTATTTGTTTTTATAAGAGTTCCCAAAGCCTTGTTGATTTTGCTTCGCTGAATCCTTTATTTAACAAATGAAGGTGGAAATCCAGATACATTAGGTGATTGGAAGAATGCAAATGTGTTTCACTTTCACAACATTTGCAATTCCTCGGTGGTGAATGAAAATGAGGTACAGGCTTGCTTTGTTTCACTTCCGCCTCATCATGAGAAATGCATCTTGAGAGGTGGTAATACTTGCACATGTCTCCCCAGGCAGCCATGGGCCCAGGGAACTCTCAGGGGAGAAGAGCGAGTGCAGCTTGCTAAGTCACCTCCAGAAAAATAGCTGAAGGTTGGAAACAGACAGCTGGGCAATGGGGCTACCAGGTCAGACTGGATTAACAGAAGACTTTTGACAGGACAGGTGACAAGAAGTGATTTTCTGTTTAAAATGGAGACCATCCATGATAAACAGGGGGCTGGGAAGGAAATTAAGAGCATGGAGGGTGGGTTCAGGAGGCATGTGTCTTCTCTGGCTGTGGTTTGAGCCCTGGTGGTTCCCCAGATGAAAACAAGCAGCTGGTGGCCTCATCAGCTGATGACAAAGGCTGATGACAAGTGCAGGGATGAGTTTGGAAAGATGGTAAGAAGGGGCTGGAAGAGGAAAGAGAATGCTGAGGGTGATAAAGCACATTTGGAGGGCAAGGGTCTGTTCTGCCCACTATGGGTCTCTAGATTTGGTGTTCCATGGAAGAGACCCTCAACATAGGTTTGTTGAAAGGATGGGAGTGCATGTGAAAATGAAATTAGGAAAAGGGGCACGGTGGCTCACACCTGTAATCCCAGCACTTCGGGAGGCTGAGGCGGGCAGATCACCCGAGGTCAGGAGTTTGAGACCAGCCTGGCCAACATGGCAAAACCCTGTCTCTACTGAAAATACAAAAATTAGCTGGGCGTGGTGGCGCATGCCTGTAATCCCAGCTGCCTGGGAGGCTGACACAGGAGGATCACTTGAACCAGGGAGGCGGAGTTTGCAGTGAGCCGAGACCATGCCACTGTTCTGCAGCCTGGGTGACACAGTGAGACTACGTCTCAAAAAAAAAGAAAAGAAATTAGGAAAAATAAGAAAAGAGGTGTGGATGGGTGGGAGATGACTCTGGAAGATTAAAAGTGTGTTGCTCTGAAAGCATTTGCTTTATCAAATGGGCTTTTGTTGCAGTATTTTCTTATTTAAGTAATGTGGTCATTTAGATAAACCCCATCTTGAACTTAATAATTGCCTCTTGAATCAAAAAGATTGAAGCCGCCATGCCCATATTCCCGGCTACTCAGAAGGCTGAGGCAGGAGGATCACTTGGGCCCAGGAGTTCAAGGCCAGCCTGGGCAACATAGCAAGACCCCATCTCAAAAAAAAAAAAGATCTAAATAGTCTTAACTGGTTGGGGAGCTTTGGACTTTTTGGTGTTGCTGTGGAATAAAGGAGAAGTATGGGTAAGAAACAAGATGTGTGAGGCTGGAGGGAAGAGGGAGAAGCTGATGGGATGCCCAGTCTGAGAGTCAAGTCTTTTAGGGGACTTAAGACCAGAGAGTTCTTTTTTTATTATTATTGTTTTAGACAGAGTCTTGCTGTGTCACCAGGCTGGAGTACAGTGGTGCAATCTCGGCTCACTGAAACCTTCACCTCCCAGGTTCAAGCAATTCTCCTGCCTCAGCCTCCCGAGTAGCTGGGACGACAGGCACGTGCCACCACACCCAGCTAATTTTTTGTATTTTTAGTAGAGACGAGGCTTCACCATGTTGGCCAGGATGGTCTTGAGCTCTTGACCTCATGATCTGCCTACCTCGGCCTCCCAAAGTGCTGGGATTACAGGTGTGAGCCACCGCGCCCGGCCAAGACCAGAGAGTCGTTTGGCTGCAAACCTCCTATTGATTTCAGCAAACCTGGCTACTTCACCAAGATCACTGCGGTAGCTTCCTTGCTCCTTCCAAGAGATCCCTTTCCAATTGCTGGACCACACAGAGCTGAACGCACTGCTGCTCCACCATGTGAGTTTTCCCTTTGTGAATGAAATAAAGACATGCTTGGGGAGTGAATAGCAGAAAAACCCATCAAAATGGAAATACTGTACTAGGGAACGGAATTCCAGAAGATAAAGGAACTCGGTATTTTTTGGTGTATTAAAGAGCAATTTCTCCTCCTTTATATTTGTATACCCCATGAGGATTATTTTTTCTGAAGCCAAGTGTTTGGATAGATGCGATAATAGATGTGTAAGTGTCTCAAGTCCAATAAGCTGTTGTTTGCTAGTGACGGTAGTACAGTGTTTCACTGGCTCTCCCCACGTAACTGTCAGGAAGGGAGGAAGCAAATGTCATTGATACTTTGCAACAAGACCAAGCCACAGAGTTTTGAACAATTTGCTCAGTGTGACAGGACGAGTCGGAGTGGGTCATGGGGTGACAAGTACCAGATCTTGGGTCCTAGATACGCTTTTTCCACTGAGATCACACTGGATTTTGACACAGGGATCTTGGCTGGTGGGGGTGGGGAGCGGGGAGGCAGCGGATCCCAAACAGTCGAGTCTTTACCTGGCAAGTTAGTAGAAGGCCATGGTTCGAAGACAACCCCAGACCACACTCAAACCTGGAAGTAATTCCTGTTGAACTTTGTACAGCAGGACACAAGGTTAGAATACCTGGGCAGACATGAATACTGAGTCAGGTGGAGGCTCAGTCATTTTCTGGGATTTGATTAGACAGGAGGCACGAGAGACCCAGGGCTGCTAGTATGGGAGGGGATGGGTAATATTTGAAATAATAGCCAGATCCCCCTTCCCCATATTGTCAGCTTTCCAGGTCACTTAGGGAAGGATGATCAGCAGAAAGTAGGGAAGGGCAAAGATTCAGACACTGGCCTTCGCTTTTCCAATGCCTCAGTCTTGGGGTGATGGAAGAAACCTCGTGTATGCGGCACCTGGGAGAACTACCCTGGAGAAAGAACACAGCTTTCTGCCCTCCACCCTGAACCCCCAGGCCAGGAAAAATTTTTCCCCCTTGGCAGAGTGGAAGAGTTGTCGAGAAGGCCGGGAGTGGACTGGTGCTTCCCAGGGAAGGGCGCCTGTGACCTGTTCCCTTGGGCTCTATCCTGGGCAGAGGAACAACCAGGGAGGCCGCGGCATCTGGGAGGGTGGCAGGATTCCGGAGGAGAAGTATGACTGTGCAGTAAGGCTAGGCAGAAAGGCCTGGCCAGACTCACAGCCCATCCTGTCAAGGGAGCAGCAGAATGTTTCCGGTGCCTCTGAGAGACTGGATTGCATGATTAAATATACTTAATCGATTTTCAAGGAGCTCTATTCTCTTCTGAAAGGCATTGAATTTAGAAACACCCTTATATGACAATGTGACAAAAAAAAATCAGGATATATGTCAGATTTCCAGCCTACTGTTTTAAAATACATATTCTAATAAATTAAAATATAGCAAGTGCAACTAACACTCCAGATGCCGAGTGGAGATGCCCATGTATAAAGCATTAGCTCTTCAAGTGCTTCACCAAAGCCGTGTTTCAGGGACTGTTGAAATAATACTGGCATGGAGCTTTTCATTCTGATTTCTCCAGAAACTTATAATGGAACAAATATCTTTGTTTGTGTCAATGTAACAGAATTTAGGATAGTTAGGAAATATCTTTTCCTCCTTTTTTTTTTTTTCTTTTTTTGAGAGGAAGTCTCACTCAGTCGCCCAGGCTAGAGTGCAGTGGTGTGATCTCAGCTCACTGCAACCTCCACCTCCCAGGTTCAAGTGATCCTCCTGCCTCAGCCTCCCGAGTAGCTGGGACTACAGGCGTGAGCCACCACACCCGGCTAATTTTTGGTATTGTATGTTTAATAGAGACAGGGTTTTGCCATGTTGGCCAGGCTGGTCTCGAACTCCTGACCTCAAGTGATCTACCCACCTTGGCCTCCCAAAGTGCTGGGATTACAGTTGTGAGCCACCGCATCCAGCCGGAAATATCTTTTCTTACGATCATTTCACCCGATTGTCCATCATTGTTAGTAATTTACTTACAGTAAAGGAAGTCCCTAAAAGAGTGAATGGATTCTATTGTCATTGATACTATCAGCTCTTATTACTTACAGTCAAGAATGGAACAGCCATCGCCAGCAACTGTGAGGATGGGGTGAAGACCCAAGGAGGTACTATATAGAGCCCATGAATCAAGGATGTCTGAGAAGTAAACCAAAAAGCAGGGCAGCCTAGGAGGAATACTCAAGCCTGTAAATAATACCCATGACAAATGCCCCATGGCCAGCCTCCATCTGGAGTAGCTCCAGCTTGCCTGTCTTCAGAAAGTGGCTTTAGTAGCTTGTGGATAGCAAAGGAAATACATTGCCCAATTTGGTCTCAAGTGAGTTTTGAGTTTCCTAAGTCGGTTTTGATTGAAGTGTGGAATGGTGCAAATCCTAAGTGTACCACTCACAGAATCACAAAGTGAGCCCACCCTTGTGCCATCACCAGGATCCAGAAACAGAAGAGCCTCCCTCATGTCCTCTGCCAGGTACTATCCTTTCCCTTTAAAACCGTAGACTGGAAGCTGGGCATGGTGCCTCACGCCTATAATCCCAGCACTTTGGGAGGCCGCGACGGGTGGATCACTTGAGCTCATGAGCTCAAGATCAGCCTGGCCAACGTGGAAAAAACCCATCTCTACCAAAAATACAAAAATGAACTGGGTGTGGTGGCACATACCTGTGGTCCCAGCTACTTGGAAGGCTGAGGTGGGAGGATGTTTGAGCCTGGGCTGTGGAGGTTGCAGTGAGGTGAGATTGTGCCACTGCCCCCCAGCCTGGGCGACAGAGCCAGGCCTTGTCTCAGAACACACACACACACACACACACACACACACACACACACACCAATAGACTGGGTGAGCCAGTGGAATGGAAGCACACTGTATGCATTTTTATGTATCTGACTTCTTTCACTCCACATAGCAGTGTTATTTGTAATAGACCAGAACTGGAAACAACCCAAATGCTCAGCAACTGAAATAATGAATAAGTAAACTGTAATCTATTCTACAATGGGATACAACACAGTAACCAAAATGAATGACCTGGCGCGAGACATAGCAGTGTGGGTGAATCTCACAAACAGAACATTGAGTGAAAGAAGCCAGATTCAAAAGAATATACCATTCAAACTCAAACACAACCAGCCAGTAGCAGCAAGAGCTGTGGTTCCCTCTGGGGAGGAGAGGAAGGGTAATGTCCCAAGAGTTTTAAATTTTAAATTATAGCCGTTACGGTAGGATTTAGAGTTAAGGTTTCGGATTAGGGTTAGGAGTAGTAGTCGGGTTAGGATTAGGGTCTTACAGTTTTCTGATTACTAATGAAACTGAACATTTATTTTCATATATTTATTGGCTATGTTAATAACCTCTTTTATGAAGTGTCCACATCTTTTGCTCATTTTTCTGCAGGGCTGTGTGTCTTTTGCTCATTGAGTTGCTTTTCTGTTTCTTTGTTTTGTTTTGTTTTGAGAAAAGGTCTCACTCTGTCACTAGGCTGTCACTAGTGCGGTGACATCTCCAGGCTGGGGTGCGGTAGCGTCACCAGGCTGGAGTGCAGTGCGGCAGCGCCATCACTCGACCTCCTGGACGCAAGTGATCATCCCACCTCAGCCCCCTGAGTAGCTGGGACTACAAGCGCACACCACCACACCCAGCTAATTATTGTATTTTTTTGTAGAGTTCGGTTTCCCCATGTTGCCCAGGCTGGTCTCGAACTCCTGGGCACAAGCAATCTGCCCACCTTGGCTTCCCAAAGTGCTGGGATTACAGGCGTGAGCCACCACGTCCTGCCTGCTTTGTTCTTTATATGTGTGAAATACAAGTACTTTCTTTTTTTTTTTTTTTTTTTTTTTTTGAGACGGAGTCTTGCTCCGTCACCCAGGCTGGAGGGCAGTGGCGCAATCTCGGCTCACTGCAAGCTCCGCCTCCCGGGTTCACGCCATTCTCCTGCCTCAGCCTCCCGAGTAGCTGGGACTACAAGCGCCCGCCCCCACGCCTGGCTAATTTTTTGTGTATTTTTAGTAGAGACGGGGTTTCACCGTGTTAGCCAGGATGGTCTCGATCTCCTGACCTCGTGATCCGCCGGCCTCGGCCTCCCAAAGTGCTGGGATGACAGGCGTGAGCCACCGCGCCAGGCCACAGGTACTTTCTTGTATCTCTGGTTTGTACCTCTATGGTTACACATTGCAAATATTTCCTCGCACACTGAGTCTTGACTTTTCTTTTTCTTAATGAGATCTTTTAAAAATTGAGATCTAATTTACATACCATAAAATACACATGTTTAAAATGTATGTTTCAGTGGTTTTTGGTATATCCACAAGGTTGTTCATTCATCACCACTATCCAATTCCAGAACACTTCCATCATCCCCCAAAAAACTCCATTCCGTTTAACTATCACTTCCCATTCCCTTCTCCTCTCATCCTCGGCAACCACTAACCTAAACTTTGTCTCTCTGTATTTGCCTTTTTTGGACACTTCATATAAATAGAATCATACAATATGTATGACCGTTTGTGTCTGGCTTAGTTAGCAAAGTGTTTTCAAAGTTCATCCATGTTGTGACATGTGTATTCCATTGTATACATATAATACATTTTGTTTATCAGTTTATCAGCTGATGGACATTTGAATTTTTTTTGCTTTTTGGCCATTATAAATAATGCTGCTATGAACACTGGTGTACAAAATTTTGTGTGAACATATGATGTCAATTCTTTTGAATTTATTGCTGGAAGTGAAATTGTTGGGTCATATGTAACTGTGTTTAACCTTTTGAGGAATGACCAAACTGTTCTTAACAGCAACCTCATCATTTTACATTCCCATCAGCAAGGTATGACGGTTCAATTTCTCTACATCCTTGACAGCACTTACTATTGTCTATCTTTTTTATTATAGCTATCCTAGAGAATAGAAAGTGGTATTTAATTGTGGTTTTGATTTGCATTTTCCTGGTTAATGATGTTCAGCATCTTTTCATCTACTTATTGGCAATTTGTATATCTTCTTTGAAGAAATGTCTGTTCAACCTGGTGTGATAGCTCATGCCTGTAATCCCAGCACTTTGGGAGGCCAAGGCAGGAGGATCACTTGAGGCCAGGAGTTCAAGACCAGCCTGGCCAACATGGTGAAACCCCATCTCTACTAAAAATACAAAAATTAGCCAGACATGGCGGCACATGCCTGTAATCCCAGCTACTCAGGAAGCTGAGGCAGGAGAATCACTTGAACCCAGGAGGCAAAGGTTTCAGTGAGTCAAAGTCATGCCACTGCATTCCAACCTGGTTGCCAGAGTGAGACTCTGTTTTTTTTTTAAAAAAAAAAAAAGAGAGAGAGAAAGAAATGTCTATTCAAATCCTTAGCTCATTTTTAAATTGTATTATTTGTTTCTTTTTGTTAAGTTGTAAGAGTTATATCTGACTACAAGTCCCTTATCACATATATGATTTGCAAATAGTTTCTATCATTCTATGGGCTGTCTTCCATTTTCTTGATGGCATCCTTTGAAGTACAAAAGTTTTTAATTTTGAACAAGTCAAATTTATCTATTTCTTCTTTGGTTACTTGTACTTTTGGTATCATGTCTAAAGAATCATTGCCTAATCCAAAATCATAAAGATTTGCACCTATGTTTCCTTCTAAGTTTGATAGTATTAGCTTTAGTGTATGATCCACCATTTTAGGTTAATTTTGGGGTATGGTGTGAGGTAGGGATCCAATTTCACTCCTTGCACGTGGATCTTCAGTTGTTCAGCGCTATTTATTGGAAAGAATATTCCTTCCCACCATTAAATTGCCTCAGCATGCTTGTCAAAAATCAATTGACCATTAGTACAAGGGTTTATTTCTGGATTTTCAATTCTATTTCATTGATCTATATGGCTATCCTTATCCCAATACCACAAAGCCTTGATTGCTGTAGCTCTGTAGTAAGTTTTGAAATCAAGGAAGTTTGAGTCTTCTAACTTCATTCTTTTTTTTCAAGATTGTTCTGACTATTCTGGGTCCCTTGAATCAGAAAATTTTGTATGAATTTTAGGATCAGCTTTCAACTTCTGCAAAACAAGCAGCTGGGATTTTGCTTGGAATTGAATTGGATCTGTTGATCAATTTGGAGAGTATTGCCATCTTAAAAATATTAAGTGTTCCAATCCATGAACATGGATGTCTTTTCATTTCTTTAAATCTTCTTTCAACAATGTGTTGTACTTTTCAGTTTACAAATCTTGCACATCTTTTGTTAAATTTACTCCTATGTTACTCCGTATGATGCTACTATAAATGGAATTATTTCTTTAATTTCATTTTCAGATTCCTCATTGTTCATATATAGAAATACAATGGATTTTTGTATATTGATCTTGTATTCTGCAACCTTGCTAAACTCATTTATTCTAATAAGTTTCTTTGGTATGTATCCCTTTGAATTTTCTATATACAAGATCATCTCATCTGCGAATAGAGATAGTCTTCTTCCTTTCAAGTCTGGATGCCTTTTAGTTTACTTTCTTTCCAAATTGCCCTGGCTAGAGCCTTTGGGACAATGATGAATAGAAATAATGAAAATGGACATCTTTGCCTTGTTCTTGATCTTAGGAGAATCTTAGGTCTTTTGCCTTTTCACCATTAGGTCTTTCTTTATTAAGAATGATGTTAGTTGTGGGGTTTTCATAGATGCCTTTCATCAGGTTAAGGGAGTTCCTTTCTATTCCTAGTTTGTTGAGTGTTTTTATTATGAAAGGGCGGTGGATTTTGTCAAATGCTTTTTCTGCATATATTGAGATGGTCATGTTGTTTTTTCTCTTTTATTCCAATAATATGGTATATTGCATTGATTGATTTTCTTATGCTGAGCCAAATAATGGTGCCTTTCAATAAACAGTTCTTAATCTTAATATAGGTCAATTTATTAATGCTTTACTTACTTTTTTTTCTTTTTTGAGATGGAGTCTTGCTCTGTCACCCAGGCTGGAGTGCAGTGCTGTGATCTCAGCTCACTGCAACCTCCACCTCCTGGGTTCACACTATTCTCCTGCCTCAGCCTCCTGAGTAGCTGGGATTACAGTCGCCCACCACCATGCCTGGCTAATTTTTGTATTTCTAGTAGAGACAGAGCTTCACCAAGTTGGCCAGGCTGGTCTTGAACTCTTGAACTCAAGTGATCCATCCACCTCAGCCTCCCAAAGTGCTGGGATTACAGGCATAAGCCACCATGCCCAGCCAATATTTTACTTTCTTTTGTTTTTTTGTATCCTGTGAAAGAAATCTTTGTCTATCCCAAGGTCATGAAGGCATTCTCCTATATTGTCTTTTATATGTTTTCTTGTTTTACCTTTTATATTTTGATTTATAATCCATCTGGAACTGATTTTAGTGTAAAATGTTTATAGAGATTAACATAAACATTGATTTCTAATTGACCCAGCACTGTTTATTGAAAAGATCATACCTTCCCATTGCTCTGACTTGTCACTTTTGTCATAAATTGAGCATGTGTGTGTACCTCTAGACTATTCTGTTCTATTCGTCATTTGTCTAATCTTGCTCCAAATACCACATTGTCTTAATTATTGAGCTTCATAAGAAGTCTCAGTATCCTCTAGTATAAGTCCTCTTATTTTCCTTCAAGATTGGCTTGGTTATTTTTGGCTTTTTGTCTTTCTATATAAATTTTACAAGCAACTTGTGAATTTACACACACACACACAATCTCCTAGAATTTTTATTGGAATTGTATTGATTCTATAGATCAATTTTGGGGGAGAAATTACATTTTTACAATGTCGAGGGTCCATGTGAGTTAACCAGCAAAGAGCTTTTTCAAGCTTTATATTTTCTATGATTTTACTTAATGAGAATAAGTAAAGCTAATAATCAAAATAACAACAATAATTTTAATACCTAACATTTGTAATAGTTACTACACACTGGATTTTTGGGTTAAGTGCTGTATAGCCATTATATTATTTACTTAGAAAAATTAACTGTTAAAATTTACCAAAAATTATGAGACCTCCATGAAGAAAGCTATACATCTTGTTACAGGGTGTAAAAACAATATTTCAACTAATTGTGAGACACAGGATGTCCTTGAATGGGAAGAATTAATCATCATAAATGTCAGTGATTTCCAAATAAATATGTACCTTAAATTAATTCCAATCAGAATATCAATGGTGTTTTCCTGGGGCTATACAAAAAGTACTTAGCATTTATATTGGAGAAATTCTAAATGTTTTAGAACTGACAACAAAAATATTTAATTGTGAAAAGACAGTGGGTGGGATTCCCTTACCAGCTATTAAAACTTTCTAGAAAGCTAATATAATAATTTTAAAACTGTATGACTTTAGCTTATAAATAAGTGTACAGATCAGAAGACCAGAAAGTCAAAAAAAATCTGAGTATATATTCAAATTTAATACATGATAAAGATGGCATTTTAGTTCAGTGGGAGAGAAGATGATTTATTTAATTAATACTGCTAGCATAATTAGTTATTGATCTGGAAAATAACACCTCCAGCCATGAATAAAATCATTATGAATGAATTAACCCTAAATGAAAAATTAAAAAATGGAATAAATTTACAAGAAAATGTGTATAATTTCAAGATTGGAGCATGGCATGGGTGGGGGTTATTGCTTATGCATAACAGGAAATCTAGAATCCAGAAGAGAAAAGACAAGCTTGACTATAAAAAGTTAAAACATGGCCAGGTGCAGTGACTCATGACTGTAATCCCAACACTTTGCCAGGCCAAGGTGGGAGGATCACTTGGGGACACCAAGAGAAGCCAGGGCAACCTAGGGAGACCCTGTCTTTACACAAAAAATTTATAAATTAGCCAGGCATGGAGGCAGAAGTGGGAGAATTGTCTGAGCCCAGGAGTTCGTGATTGGGCCACTGCACTCCAGCCTGGGCAACACAGCAAGACCTTGTCTCAAATAAATAAATAAATAAAAAGTAATAAAAGTTAAAACACAAGAACAGATTGGGGAAAATATCTGCAACATTCTTGATTTCTGAGTTAATATCTGTGATATATAAGGAGCTCTTGCAACTGATAAGGAAAAAAACTTACCCAATAGAAATATGCAGAAAGGACGTGACTGGGCAATACATAGGAAGGGAAATGAAAATGGTCAATAAATGAAAGATCCCCAGATTCACTAGACAGGGAAATGCAATGTATTTTATAAGGTAACACGATAGCATTTCTCACAAATCATATTGGCAAGAATTAAAAAGCTTGATAGCATTCAGTGCTTATGAAGGTGTAGATGGAACAGTTCATACAGTGTTAGTGGGAGAGTGAATTACTGTCCTTTGGATGAAGAACGCTGGCCAGAAGCTTTGGTTAAATGTCAAACATATACACCATCTAACCAAAGAAATCCACTGGTGGATGTTATACCTCAAAGGACACATATTTATGGATGCTTTTTCATTTTTCACAGCTATTGAAAATCAGGCCTTATTTCTGGGCTCTCTGCTCTGTTCCACTGGTCTAAATGTCTGTTTTTGTACCAGTACCATGCTGTTTTGATTACTGTAGCCCTGTAGTATAATTTGAAGCCAGGTAAGGTAATGCCTCCAGCTTTGTTCTTTTTGCTTAGGATTGCCTTAGCTATTTGCGCTCTTTTTTGGTTCCATATGAATTTTTAAATAGTTTTTTCTAGATCTCTGAAGAATGTCCTTGGTAGTTTGATAGGAATAGCATTGAGTAAGGCCACATACCTACAACCATCTGATCTCTGGCAAAGCGGACAAAAACAAGCAATGAGGAAAGAGCTCCCTATTTGATAAGTGGTGCTGGGATAACTGTCTAGTCATATGCAGAAGATTGAAATTAGACCCCTTCCTTACACCATAGGCAAAAATCAACTCAAGATGAATTCAAGGCTTAAATGTAAAACCCAAAACTATAAAAGCCTTGGAAGACAACCTAAGCAACACCATTCTGGATATAGGGACTGGCAAAGATTTCATGGTGAAGACACCAAAAGCAATTTCCACAAAAGCAAAAATTGACAAATGGGATCTAATAAAATATGTGAGCTTCTGCACAGCAAAAGAAACTATCAACAAAACAAACAGACAACCTACAGAATGGCAGAAAATATTTGCAAGGTCTAATATTCAGCATCTATAAGGAGAAAACAATCTAATTAAAGAGCGGGCAAAGAACATGAATAGACACTTTTCAAAAGAAGACATATATGTGGCCAACAAGCATAAGAAAAAAAGCTCAAGATCACTGATCATTTGAGAAATGCAAATAAAAACTACAGTGAGATACCATCTCACACCAGTCAGAATGGCTACTATTAAAAAGTGAAAAAATAACAGATGCTGGTGAGGTTGTGGAGAAAAGGGAATGCTTATACACTGTTGATGGGAGTGTAAATTGGTTCAACCATTGTGAAAAGCAGAGTGGCGATTCCCAAAAGAGCTAAAAACAGAACACCATTCGACCCAGCAATCCCATTACTGGGTATATACCCAAAGGAATATAAATCATTCTATTATAAAGATACATGCACATTATGTTCACTGAAGCACTATTCACAATAGCAAAAACATGGAATCAACCTAAATGCCCATCAATAGTAGACTTTATAAAGAAGATATGGTACATATACACCATGAAATACCATACAGCCATAAAAAAGAACAAGATCATGGCATTTGCAGAAACATGGATGGAGCTGGAGGCCATTATCCTTAGCAAACTAACAGGAATAGAAAACCAAATACTGCATGTTCTCACTTATAAGTGGGAGTTCAACAATGAGAAGACATGGACACAAAAAAGAGAACAGACACTGAGGACCACCTAAGGGTGGAGGGAGGAAGGAGGAAAAGATCAGAAAAAAATAACTATTGGGAACTACGCTTCATACTTGGGTGACAAAATAGTCTGTACATCAAACCTCCATGACATGAGTTTACCTATATAACAAACCTGCGCATGTACCCCTGAACCTAAAAGTTTTTTTAAAAAGAAAATGAGTTAGATCTAGCGTATTGACTATATGAGATATCCATAACATATTAAGTTGAAAAAGCAATGTTAAAGTACTATTATAAGCCAGGCAGGCTCATGCCTGTAATCCCAATACTTTGGGAGGCTGAGGTAGGTGGATCACTTGAGGTCAGGAGTTCAAGACAGCCTGGCCAACATGGCAAAACCCCATCTGTACTAAAAATACAAAAATTAGCCGAGCGTGGTGGCACACGCCTGTAGTCCCAGTTACTCGGGAGGCTGAGGCACAAGAATCGCTTGGACCCAGGAAGCAGAGGTTGCAGTGAGCCGAGATCTCACCACTGCACTCCAGCCTGGGGGACAGAGTGAGACCCTGTCTAAACAAAATCAACAAAATCCAAATATAAAGAAGGAAAAAAGCAACCTCTATATATGCTTTATACAGGAAATGTTTTTTATGATACATGTGATTTATAATCACTGCATAAAGTGTTTCTACCTTTTAATACATTATTTTGGTTGCAAAGGTCACCAGTTCTCAAGCTTGGCTGCCCTTTGGAATCACCTGGGGATTTTTAAAAATGCTGATGTCTGGGCTCTACATCCAGAGATTCTGATTTAATTGTGATGGGGTACGGCCTGGACATCAGATTTTTTAAAGGCTCCTCAGGTGATTTTAATCTGAAGCAAACCCTGAGAACCAGTGACATAGATAACTGAGGTCTGAAGCCCAATTTTGGAATAGTTTGACATATGACCTGTGAGGCTATTTTTGCAATTGTCCTGTTAACCACTAGATGGCGTGTTATCCACACTACAGCATTTCGACAACCAGGTTTTTGCCGAACTCTTGGGGAGGTGAAGGACGGAGGCAAGCAGGAAGCAACCAAGGATCGAACGGAACAGACCTGGGACCAGGAATTGTGCCAGATTCGGGCCTCATCCTGCATCACGTAGTGAGCATACAGCTTTTTTTTAAGTTCTGGGGGAAAAAATTATCATCATTAAGCCTGACTTTCCTTCAAGTCAGAGAGGAGCTGCTCCTTAGTCTCTTCCTGTTTCAGTGTCTTTTCTTGGATGTGAGTTACAGAAAGTCGTTCTTTGTGGAAAGGCCACACCCTCTGTTGTTTGGCTGCAAGGGTGAAATGGAAGGATGCTCTTTGGAAATCTCTTAATTAAAAGTAAATAATTGACTGTGTAGTAAACAGCCAGAGGGGCAATATGTAAACCCTATTTATAGATTCAGATTAGTGGTGGGAGTAAATAGGACAGTCAGGAGAAAACTTAAGAAGATTCCCGTCACCCTCACACACAAGAGTGTGGTTTTTTTTTTCTGAAAACAAATACCTCTGGGCTTCATTTTTCTCCCTTTGATCTCAAAATAAACACCAACCTCCACACTTCTTGGTCATGCACTGCTGGTTCATTAAAGAGCCATATGCTGATTTCCTGTGAGTGTTTAACACGTCATGATTAAGGGCAAAGTCAAGAAACAATTTAAGGACAATTTTGCAATAAAATTAGCTCCAAAACTAAGTGTAATTACTGTGTCAGTGTTTCTATTATTTGGACTTTTTCCCATCAGAATGTATAAATAGTGTTTTTAATGAATATACAAATTATATGTTTCTGAGAACCAAGAACTGTGACTCCATGAAGAGACAGATAGTGTCTGTATCCCAGGGCAGGTAATTAATGTGAAGGATTCGAGATATCCTTTGTAGCTATTCATCTATAAAGCAGCCTGTGAGCCATGAGGCCCTGTGGACCATCCCATCAAAAATCTCAGCCAAAATTTGTATCAGTTAGGGTTCTCCAGAGAACCAGAAGCAACAGGATATATCATATATGATGAAGAAGCAACTCACATGATGATGGAGGCTGAGAAGTCCCCAGATCTGCTGTTGGCAAGCTGGACACACAGGAAAGCTGATGGTATTGTTCCAGTCTTGAGGCCAAAGACCTGAGACCAGGAGAGCCAATAATGTAAGTTCCAGTTCAAGTCCAATTCCAAAGGCAAAGGACTGATGACCCAGCTCAAAGACCAGAGAGTGAAGCTGATGACCCAGCTCAAAGACCAGAGAGTGAAGCTGATGACCCAGCTCAAAGACCAGAGAGTGAAGCTGATGACCCAGCTCAAAGACCAGAGAGTGAAGCTGATGACCCAGCTCAAAGACCAGAGAGTGAAGCTGATGACCCAGCTCAAAGACCAGAGAGTGAAGCTGATGACCCAGCTCAAAGACCAGAGAGTGAAGCTGATGACCCAGCTCAAAGACCAGAGAGTGAATTTTTGCTTACTCAGCCCTTTTTTTTTTTTCTCTATTAAGGCCTTCAGTGGATTAGATGGAAATCCAATAACTTTGTCAAAGTATGTTCCACAGAATTCAAGTTACTTGGGATGTTAATAAAGGCAATTTGGTAGAAAAGGGCTCCAATGCCAAATAAGTGTGGAAAATCCTAGGTAAAATAAACAGATATCTTTTCTGCAGACATTCTCAGAGCCTTTAATATGTCAATGTGCTTTGCAGTTATCCAAGAAGAAGTTGTATTTTGCAAAGCTTTTCAAACTTATTTAACAAAACATCTTGTTTGGCATTTAGCACCTCTCTAAATCCTGGGAAATACTGCTTTATAAAGTACTTCAAAGCAGAGATTGTGCTTTATCTGATTGTTGTACCCCAGCCTCTAGGTCAGTGCCTGCCACACAGAGAAATTCAGTAAGCGTTTGAGGGTTCTGTTAAGTGAAATAATGAATGATGAATGAAATAGCAGTAGAGATATGGCCAAGCCGTAAACATAAATTCTACACCAGACTAGCCTGAGTCTATGTAAGGACTTCCCAGAGCCCTCCCAGAGAGCCAGAAAATGCAAAATGGATGTTGAGAAGCTTGGAGTAGAACCTCAGCTCTCAACAGTATAGGAGATGCCACAGTGAGAATGGTGTAAATGGACTCTTCCTTATTGAAGCACATGCCAACTGTGCCCTGCCCATACCCATTGCTCTGCAACTGCCAGCACCTGCATTTCCATTTGAGGTTTTCTCTTGCTGCAGAAGCCATCTCTGTTGTCCACTTGGCAGACCCCTGAGAGCAACCCTGGATCAATGATCAACTGGAGTCAGTGTATAAATACCCCAGCTCCCTCACTGCTTAGATGGGATAACTCTAGGCATGTGTTTTACACCACACCCAGAATGCGTGTGGTGGGTGGGATGTGCTTCAATGGCCACATTGATAACGAGAATGGCTTCCTCCCCATTCCTGCCTCCTTCCCTAGTCCCCTGCTTGTGCGCCTTGAGATCACCTCTCATATAAACTGCTTGCCTCCTGATCCTTGACTCAGGATCAGGGGTTCTGGGGGGCCTCTGATAAAATATTGCTTATCCTTCCTATGAACTCTCTCCTGTCTTGACTCTACCTCAGCTACAGGACCTCTGAACCCCTGGAAATTTCCCCTAAATTATTTCTTGAAGTCCTAGAAGGGGAACCTCCCATGTGCCCACAGTCCTGTTTATCAGCTGCAGTCCCCCACTGCATGGCCTGTCTTCACTGGCATTCATTGGCACTAAGGAGAGACTTGGTGATGTGCCTCATACTGTGCCAGGTGCTGGGGGTGCAAGGTGAGTGAGACAGTCTTGGAGCCTGCCTTCATGAAGCTTCCAGGCTTTTTGGGAAAATAAGCACAATCACATTATCATGCAGATCCACATGCAAGGATAATCTTTAATAAGTGCAGGCAATTAAAACCAAAGGGTGCTATGCAGTATAGCAGGGCATCTAATCCAGTGGAAGCTATAAGAGAGACTTCCCAGAGGAACTGAACTTATTGATGAGATATGAAGGATGAAGGAACTAAGTAGGTGAGGAGGTGGGGTGGGGAAGAGACCCAGGCAGAGGAAACAGCATATGCAAAGCAATGGGTACAGAAGTGTGCCCCTTTGCATGCCAATAGTCCTGATAAGTGGGCATCCTGAGTTTTCTGAAGCCACCAGTGCTGTCTGAGGAGCTGCAGCAGAGGTAGGGAGGAAAGCCATCTTCCTAACTCTGCAAACTTTGTCCTCTGGGCCCCCAAACAGCTCTACTTATTTTCTGAGGCTCACAAATGCGCGTCTTGCAAGTCAGCTTCATCTCCTCTTCTGCAAACTACTCATCAGCCCTTCTCTCTGCAGGAGGGTTGCACTGTCCCAGCCTCTTGCAGTTGGGCTTGGCCATGTGACTTGCTTTGGCCAGTGAAACTGGAGCAGAAGTGATGAGCTCCACTTTCTAGGGGAAAAGCCTTTAAGAGCTGATACATAGGGGCTATGCTCTCTTTCCTCTTTGCCATGGCAACTGGCAGTGTTCCAGATGGATTAGCTCTGTCTGTCCAGGACCACGATGACACATCAGCTGACCCTCAGTAATTATGTGGCATAAGCAAGAAATAAGTTTTTGTTGTTTTAAGCCACTGAGATTTGAGGGTTACTTCTGTATGTAGCATGGTCTAGTAGCCCATCCTGACTGATGAACCTGTGAAAACTGGTCCAGGAAAGCCCCACGCAGGCAGGATAGCATAGCAGGTAACTGCCCCATCTCTGGGGCCCCATGGCTTGTGATACTTGCATTTGAATTCTGGCTCTGCCACTTCCTCCCTGAGAGACGTTGGGAAAATTACTCAAGTTTTTTATGCCTCTGTCTCGTCACCTATTAAATGGCAGTAATGTACAGCTTGGGCAACAAAGCAAGACCCCATCACAACAAAAAAACAAAACAAGATAAATTAGCTGGTCATGGTGACACGTGCCTATAGTTTCAGCTAATCATGAGACCGAGTCGGGAGGATCGTTTGAGCCAGGTCAAGGCTGCAGTGAGCCATGATCGCACTGCTGTACGTCCAGCCTGGGTGACAGAGCAAGACCCTGTCTCAAAAAAAATTAAAAAAAAATAGATTAGCAATAATTGTATTTACTGCATATCCTTGTGAGAATTACATAAATTAATTCATGTAGGCTGGGCACCGTGGCTCACACCTGTAATCCCAGCACTTTGGGAGGCCGAGACGGGCAGATCACCTGAGGTCAGGAGTTCGAGACTAGCCTGACCAACATGGTAAAACCCCGTCTCTACTAAAAATACAAAAATTAGCCTGGCGTGGTGGCTCATGCCTGTAATCCCAGCCACTTGTGAGGCTGAGGCAGGAGAATCGCTTGAACCCGGGAGGTGGAGGTTGCAGTGAGCCAAGATCGCGCCATTACACTCAAGCCAGGGCGACAAGAACGAAACTCCATTTCAAAAAAAAAAAAAAAAAATTCATATAAAGAGCTTGGAAAATTGTCAGGCACAGAGCAAGTGTTCAATAAATGTTAGCTTTATTATTAATATTTCCTCAAAAACAAACAACAGTTGGATGCTGCAGGTTGTCTAGGTCCCTTTTTAGGAAAAATATTATCCAAAGGAAACCTCACTGGCTTCTGACTTCAAGAGAGAAAATCTCCTGTATCAGGGGATGCAAACCCAAATGCCTCCGAGGAGTCACAGAGACACCTTACCATATTATTTTGATCTATGTTTGATAGAGACCCAGGTACAAAGAAACACAGGCTCTTCTATAATGAAAACAATGGTGCAAATGAAGTGATAAGTGTTCAGCTTCCATGTGGGGTGGGGGAGCTACAAGCAATATTGGTGCTATGGAGGAGGGCTGCACTGGAGCCTACAAACCCCGTCCAGAGGGGAGTTGGGACCATCTGCAAATGTAGGTGGAGCGATGCTAGATTTTCAGATTTTGTTGCTTTAAGAAAAAAGTAAGGCCGGGTGCGGTGGCTTATGCCTGTAATCCCATCACTTTGGGAAGCTGAGGTGGGTGGATCACTTGAGGCCAGGAGTTTGAGACCAGCCTGGCCAACAGGGTGAAACCCTCTCTCTACTAAAAATACAAAAATCAGTCAGGTGTGGTGGCGCGCGCCTGTAATCCCAGCTACTCTGGAGGCTGAGGCACAGGAATCACTTGAACCCGGGAGGCGGAGGTTTCAGTGAGCTGAGTTTGTGCCACTGCACTACAGCCTGGGTGACAGAGCGAGACTCCATCTCAAAGTAAAACAAACAAACATAAAAAAGAAGTAAGGAGATTCTAATTTTTAACTGTGAACTTGTTTATTTTTAAAACATTGTTTAGGCCAAACAGATCACATCAGAAGGGTGGATGCAGTCGGTGGTTTGCATCCCTGTTCAAGAACCCGCACATGCATGGGGGAGATGGCCTCCCTACGTGTGTGCTTGTCTGGGTGGCTTTTCCAGAACCTAGGGAAACACCTTCCCAAAGACGCTTGCAGGCCTCCATCTCCTGCAAACATAAAAGCCCCCCCCTCCGCCAGGGTTGAAATGACAACGTTTTCAGGACCCAGTGACCTCTCCAAGTTTCCCAGCTCTGGTTCCTCTCTTGGACCGAGCTCAAAGCGATGTGAGTGGTCTCTTCTCAGCAGTCTTTGGGAGACATAAGCTTGTCCCATCCTCCTGGCCTCCAAATAGGAGGTGAATGGACTGGGGAAAGTGCAAGGCACCCCGCCTCCTCACCTGCTCCACACCCCTCAGGGCCATATGTCAAAGACATACAGGTCTTCTAGATAACTTTGAGCGAGGGGCCCGAAGCTGCAGCCCTGGAGCAATGTGCCTGTTTCTCTATTTGGAATCCATCTGACCCTGTCCTCCTAGCAACAGTCAGTCAACAGCAGGTGTGCAGTCCCCACACTGGTCCTCCCAGATGCCTCCTGTCTCTGCAGGATTCCTCCCAGCCTCCCCTTTCCCCCCTCACACAGTAGGGAGAGGTCTGAAGGCCAGAGACTTCAGGACATATCTTGCCCCTCACTTTTGTCTGTTAGGCTTGGCCTGGGGGAAGCTATGAATTTATACCAGCCAGGGTAGGGCAGTGGATCCTTCCAAATCATCACCAATGACTTTTTTTTTTTTTTTTTGAGACAGAGTCTTGCTCTTGTGTCCCAGGCTAGAGTGCAATGACACAATCTTGGCTCACTGCAACCTCTGCCTCCCAGGTTCAAGCTATTCTCCTGCCTCAGCCTCCCGAGTAACTGGGATTACAGGTGCCAATCACCATGCCCGGTGGTATTTTTTAGTATTTTTAGTAGAGACGGGGTTTCGCCATGTTGGCCAGGCTGGTCTCCAACTCCTGACCTCAAGTGATCCATCCACCTTGGCCTCCCAAAGTGCTGGGATTACAGGCATGAGCCACCACGCCCAGCCCATCACCGTGACTTCTAAGTTGACACCAAGCAGATTACTTACATTTTTTTGATGATTCAGTCTCTTATCTGTAACGTAGGTGTAATAATAGCATATTCAGAGTCATGTGCCACCTAATTCATTAGCATTTCCTAATCCCAGTGAGCTTCTTGGGGGGAGAGCAGCACTACACTATAGGATCACACAGCTCAATTCACTGGTAGCAGCCAAATGGGGAAAATGATATTGAGGAATGTGATTTCAAATACTTCACAGTGATGTATTAATTATTTCACTCGACTGTCAGAGTTTCTCACTGCAATTTATCTTCCATGTGGGTTTCTGCAAATAGAGCTGGCAGACTTTTTCTCCCCAGTCTGACCCCAATTCCAATCCCAGTTCCAATTGTTGTTGAATTTCTTGCATGTGGTCTAATCCTGTAGCCACACATGAACATGGGAACAAACTGGTTTTTAATAACGTGGAAGAGGCAGGAGAAAGAGAACCTTCCCCAAGTAATGAGATGTAGACAGCCTAACGTTCTGGAAGAAGAAAAAACCTTTCTAGAGACTTTTTTTCCCCCAGAATTATCCTCATTAATATCAGGAAACATTTGCTGCCACTTTAAAAGAAGAAGCTTTGTAACATGCCTGTAACTAGCACAGAACAAATTAATTTATTTCAGGTGAATTCATAGCAGCAACGGGCAAAGCTCTTGCTCACACCTTTCCCCTCCAGCAGGTACACGGGGACTGATGCATCCTTCTGTGGGAACTTTGGACATGGCAGGTCCTTAGAAAGGGTTCGTTACCAAGGCGAGAGTAGCAAACTGTTCTTTCTCTTGCAGACACCCACCGCAGTGAAAGACACAGGCTTTAAGCACAAGAGGAGGATCTGGGTATGTCTCTAATCTTTTGTTACTCTCCAGATATTCTTGGCCCTGCACTTACAAGGGTAGGTGTATTAGAAGGGATGGGTATGGAGGTTAGGAGTGGGGTCCATCCACAAGTGCTTCCAGCCCTGGAGACCAGCAGCATGGATGGGCCTCAGCCTAGCTGGGGTCGAGAGGCCAGCCACCTTTGGGAAACCTACTCATTATTATTATTATTTTTATTTTTTTGAGATGGAGTCTTGCTCTGCTCTGTTGCCCAGGCTGGAGTGCAGGGGTGTGATCTCAGCTCACTGCAACCTCCACCTCCTGGGTTCAAGCCGTCCTCCTGCCTCAGCCTCCCGAGTAGCTGGGATTACAAGTGTGCGCCAACATGCCCGGCTAATTTTTGTATTTTTAGTAGAGATGAGGTTTCACCGTGTTGACCAGGCTGGTCTCGAACTCCTGATCTCAAGTGATCTGCCTGTCTCAGCCTCCCAAAGTGCTGGGATTACAGGCATGAGCCACCATGCCTAGCCGGAAACCTATTCATAAGACCAAACAGCACCCACTAACCAGAGCCGTCTAGGGATCTATCTGTGAAAACACAGCAACACCAAGGCCCATATTCAGCTCTGACCTTCTCAGTGATTGCTGCCTATGCCTTCTGGGTTGTTCAGTACTTGGAATGCTACCCCTGCCCATGGGCATGGAAGGAGGTAGCAGCTCCCACTCATCTATGTGCATGAGCTGACTTAATCTTCACAACAGTCTTGCTGTACAGAGGCTATCACTCTGCCTATTTTTAAAATTGAAATAAACTTCCTAGAACATGAAATTAACCACTTTAAAGTGTATAATTCAGTAGCTCATTATTCCCATTTCACATGTGAGGAAATGGAGACTCCAATGAAGGTGTCTGAGATCATCTAGTCAGTCACCCAGGAAGGCAGGAGTCTCCCCTAAAGGGCAAGGGGCCAGGCCTAGCTCACTCATTTTTGTATTTTCAGAGCTGGTGCAGAGTCAGTGTTCAGTAAATACTGAATGAATAAATGCTAGCGTAAATGGCAGATGAATGTCTATGCGCCCACACTATTGCATTTCACGACGATCCCTCTTTGGGGATAAGGGTCCTTCTGATTTCTTGGATTTTGCCTCCTCCTCTAGCTCCTGATAAGTGACGCCCCGGCTCAGAGCAAAGCAGGCTGGAAGGGGAGCCAGGCTCATATGTGGCTAGCACCTTGTTAAGACAGACATGCCCGCTTCCCTGCCATGGCCTCTAGCCAAGCTCTATCTACCCCTGAGGCTGTAGCACCGTCCAGCGGCCCTGCCAGGGGTGGATGTGCCATCAGCTCTGTCCTCACTAGCTGTGTAAATTTGGCCAAGTCGCTTAGCTTCTCTGGGTCCCAGTTCCTCACTTATAAAATGGGACAAATAATAAGGCTCTCATGCAGATAAGATGGGACCAAGTTTCTGCAGAGTTTAGCATGGTGCAACTTAGAATTCTGTTCTTAGTGCAACTGCGGAAAACATCTTTCACGATGTCTACATGGAGGTGCACTGTACTCGTCTCTCTATGTCTCAGTATTTGGAATTTTTTTTTTTTTTTTCCAGATGGAGTCTCGCTCTGTCGCCCAGGAGTGCAGCGGCGCGATCTCGGCTCACCGCAAGCTCCGCCTCCTGGGTTCACACCATTCTCCTGCCTCAGCCTCCTGAGTAGCCGGGATTACAGGCGCCTGCCACCACGCTCGGCTAATTTTTTGTATTTTTAGTAGAGATGGGGTTTCACCGTGTTAGCCAGGATGGTCTCAATCTCCTGACCTCATGATCCGCTTGCCTCGGCCTCCCAAAGTGCTGAGATTACAGGTGTGAGCCACCGCGCCTGGCCAGTATTTGGAAATTTTTATAATATTTTTTTAAAATAAAGGGACTCTGGCTGGGCATGGTGACTCATGCCTGTAATCTCAGCACTTTGGGAGGCCGAGGTGGGTGGATCACTTGAGGCCAGGAGCTTGAGACCACCCTGGCCAACATGGTGAAACCCTGTCTCTACTAAAAATACAAAAATTAGCCCGGTGAGGGTGGCCCACACTTGTAATCCAGCTACTTGGGAGGCTGAGGCAGGAGGATCGCTTGAACCCAGGAGGTGGAGGTTGCAGTGAGCCAAGACAGCGCCTCTACACACCAGCCTAGGCGACAGAGGGAGACTCCATCTCAAATAAATAAATAGGGCAGGCATGATGGCTCATGCCTGTAATCCCAGCACTTTGGGAGGCCGAGGCCAGCAGATCACCTGAGGTCAGGAGTTTGAGACCAGACTGGCCAACATGGTGAAACCCCGTCTCCACTTAAAATACAAAAAAATTAGCCAGGCGTGGTGGTGCACATCTGTAATCCCAGCTACTTGGGAGGCTGAAGCAGGAGAATTGCTCTGCTAGGAGGCAGAGGTTGCAGTGAGCCGAGATCGTGCCATTGCACTCCAGCCTGGGCAACAGAGTGAGACTCTGTCTCAAATATTAATAATAATAATTAAATAAATAAATAAAGGATTCTTCAGGCAACTCAATGAGGCATTTCCCATTTCTAAGGGGAAGGAAGATAGATGCCCTGTTAGGGGCTTAGGGCAGCTCTGGTAGGGTCAGAGAGGACAGCACAGAGAGCAGAGGAGAATAGTCAATATTTCTTCCCTGTGCTCAGGAGGTGGATCAAATGCTCAGCTAACAGAAGTCAGCTGGATCCAAGCTGAGTCCACTACACTCACAAAGCAAGTCCCATGGTTGGGAATCCAGAGAAGTCAAGAGCTGACAATGAAAACCTCCTCACTCACTTCTCACTCTCCTGGGATCTTGACTCTCTTCCATTCCCACCAAGCCACTCAGGCCGCTTCTCTCAAACCGCTCCCCCCACCTACCCTCCAAGCCCACTACCACCACTGTCTTACAGGTAGAACCTTCTCCTTGGTCCTTTCTTTTTAACCCAAATTATTTAACCCATTTCTGGTGTGTGTCCCATTCCTGCTTACCCAGACACCTGTCCTCTGAATGCCTCTGACAGGCCTGAGAGAAGGACCCAGGGGTCATCTTTAGTGTTGTTCATTAACTAGTTCTCATTTTTTTTCCGGGTAATGATAGGATTGGAGTTAGCCATGTGACATGGAGTTAGCTCTGTGACTTGCTTTGGCCAATAAAACGTGAACGAAAATGAGCTGTTATTTCCAGGTGGAAGCTTCAGGAACCTGTGCACTATTTGCTAAGCTCTCTCTTCCTCTGCCAGGCACCTGGCAACACTCCGGCTCACAGCTCCTCTGCCCACCTAGGTCCTGGGGTGAGGATAGTGCCAGGACAAGCCCCTAGTCTCCTGACAATGGGCATGTGACATGATCAAGAAATAGATCTTCATTGATTTATTTTGTTTTTGTTTTTGAGACAGTCTCACTCTGTCACCCAGGCTGGAGTGCAGTGGTGCAATCTCGGCTCACTGCAACCTCTGCCTCCCAGGTTCAAGCGATTCTCCTGCCTCAGCCTCCTAAGTAGCTAGGATTATAGGTGTGCACCACCACCCCCTGCTAATTTTTGTATTTTTAATAGAGACAGGGTTTTACCATGTTGGCCAGGCTGGTTTCAAATTCCTGACCTCAGCTTCAAATTCCTGTAATCCAGCTACTTGGGAGGCTGAGGCAGGAGGATCACTTGAACTCAGGAGGCAGAGGTTGCAGTGAGCTGAGACAGCGCTGCTGCACTCCAGCCTGGCAACAGAAGTGCTGGGATTATAGGCGTGTAATTCCAAAGTGCTGAAATTACGGGTATGAGCCACCGAGCCCAGCTGATCATTGTTTTAAGCCACCAAGATTTGGGGGTTGTTTGTTACAAAGCATGACTAAACTGACTGGCGCGGACTGCATAGGGTCTAGAGAGATGGGAGGCTGTTAGGTGACACTTACTGGCCATGGCTGATGGCTGATGACTGGCATTCTCCTCCAGGATACCAGAACACAGATGCAGAGGTGGAGGGCCAGGGAGGCACAATTTCCACAGGGGGCCTTTTTAGTCACTGCTACTACTCTGATGGGAAGACATGAGAGGACTCAGTGTAGAACCCACGACTGAACATGGTTAATCTGCAAGAGAGAACAGGACACAGAGTATGGTTTCTTCAAGTCTTATCTTCCCAGCAGCCATTGTCTTAGATCCCTCACCCTTGGGGTTCCTTTCTAGATTCACATCACACTCCACTTCCTAGTATGTTCTTACATCTCTTAAGATTCCAGATCATGATGAAAATGAGCACAGGCACGTCTTGCAGTCTGTCCAAGAACCAGCCCATTTTCCTTTCTACCGGTTCTTTCCCATCTCACATGGTGGTCAGTGGATACTTTTTTTTTTTTTTTTTGGACAGTCTTGCTCTGTCACCAGGATGGAGTGCAGTGGTGCGATCTCGGCTGACTGCAACCTCCGCCTCCCGGGTTCAAGCAATTCTCCTGCCTTAGCCTGCCAAGCAGCTGAGATTACAGGCATGTGCCACCATGCCTGGCTAATTTTTGTATTACTAAATTACTTTTTTGTACTAAAAAGTAGAGACGGGGTTTCACCATGTTGGCCAGGATGGTCTTGATCTCTTGACCTGGTGATCCTCCTGCCTCAGCCTCCCAAAATGCTGGGATCACAGGCATGAGCCACCACGTCTGGCCCCGGTCAGTGTATACCTTTTTAAGCATTTTTGTCTGTTCTTTCATTCACAGAGAATGAAATGCCTAAATCCTAAATGTAGGATGTAGCAAAATATCATCAGGCCAAGACCCCTGTAATCATCACTCAGTTGGTGAATTCTTGCAGGATGCCAAATTGGAACTTTAGATGCTGGAGTGGTGAGCATTCCAAAGCGGTGGGCATGAAGCCAGTCCTATGACTCTCCAAGCCTAGGCCCCTTGAGGGACTGGGTCATTAGGTGTTAGAGAAGATTTATAAAGGGTACGGCTCTGCAGATGCCTGAGCTGAGAGAACCAATCCAGGAAGGGTGGAGTGAAGCTGCCTACGTCCTTCCCTCAATCAGGAGAATGGGGTTTCAAGGGACCACATGGAGAGCTTGACATGTGTCCCTTGTCATCAAGGGGGACCCAGTGAACTGGTATCTGATGACTGATCAGGAAACCTTGAGGACAAGGGAGGAGCTGACTTGTTGAGGGGCTACTGCACGGAATGGGTCTCTACTCCCACAATTTGATGGAACAGAAAATGTGTGACCTTTCTCCGTGGAGCAGGTGTGACCCTGTTGGGCAATAGAATCCCAACAGAAAGAACTCGTGTGGCGTAGACTACCAGGGGTGTGAGCCTGCCTGGGGGAAATGCACCGCCTTTGTCATAACATATGCAGTCAAATATTTCCACTGGGGCCGGCCAAAGAACCCATGGAAGCCCCTTGCCAGGCCCCACAAGCAGGAAAGCTCTTATGACACGGCTGAGCGAGGAATGATGTGCTTTGTTGCCCCCTTTCCTGCTCCCCTCTTCCCCACCCCATTTCCCGCGGCAGCAGCAGAGGCAGGGCCAAGGCCAGGTGTCCCTTCAGATGGGTCATTGCTTAAGTGGTTCTTAAATGATGTAACTTTCAGCCAGGCACAGTGGCTCATGCCTATAATCCCAGTACTTCAGGAGGCTGAGGCGGGTGGATCACTTGAGGTCAGGAGTTTGAGACCAGCCTGAACAACATGGTGAAACCCCGTCTCTACTAAAAATACAAGATTAGCCAGGTGTGATGGTGCACGCTTGTAATCCCAGCTACTTGGGAGGCTGAGGCAGGAGAATTGCTTGAACCCGGGAGACAGAGGTTGCAGTGAGCCGAGATTGCGCCATTGCACTCCAGCCAAGAGCTAAAGTCCGTCTCAAAAAAAAAAAAAAAAGATGTGACTTTCACTCAGCCCAGAAGAGTCTGAATTTGTCTGTCGTCTTCAAGCCGTGGAAGAGGACTGGAAAGGGAGACATGACCATTTCTCTTCCCCCATTCCTGTGCAGCAGGCCCTTGCCTGCAGTAGGTCCTACAGTGGAGGGGCAGCAGCTGTCACTGTGAAGGAAGGCAGAGACTCTGGTTATCAGCCGGCACCGCATGTAACCAGTCTCTGGAGAGGAGGCTGTCTCTGTTGTCACCTCCAACATCCTATGCCCCAAAGAGTGACCAGGAAAGACATGGAACTGACCTGAGACTTCATCCAGAACCAGAAAAGGCAATTCTGAGGGACATTTCAAGGGAAAACGTGAGACAAAAATCAGTTACTTTCATGATGACATCCCAGGAGTACTGCCTGCTCAATAAGCCAGTCTCCCACGACGTCTTTACTCTAAAATCGATGTGTGAATATCTCTAAGCGATGTCTGAGAGACGATTTTAAAAACAAAAATAGTAAATGTCCGTAGTAATTTCGACTTAAGTAAACAATCTTCTAAAAATGCATAATGACACTCACAGCCTATGATGTGTCAGATGTCCTGTGCTCCAACTTGGCTCCACCATAGCCCTGGCATTGGGCATCCCTGGATTCATTTTTACATAGAAGGAAGCTGCCAAGGGGCAGACCTCAGATGGCAGTGTAGATCAGTTTGACCACATTGTCCCTGCAGTCTCTTTAATCTAATGTGTGTCTGGGAGCTCCAGGGTTTTGAATGGGTCTCCATTTTCCAAAATGTGGGCATGCCTCGTGGTTCATTCAGAGACAACCAACAGATGGGCCAAGTCAGGATGGCTTTGTGATCAGGAACATGGCTTGGCCATTAGACAGCCTGGGCTCAAATCCCAGGGGGATTATCCATGAGTGACCTATGCTTAGAAAAGCTACCTAGGTGAAGGACTGTGCTTCACACAGTGCCTGGCACATGCAGGAAGCTCTTTATACACAATAGTAGCCACTGTTGTAATTATTCTTGTCCTTGGACTTGAAACCTGGGAAACGAGGTAAATCCCTCCTAGAGAAGGCTTCTCTGTTTCCCGACAACTTATTGGATAATTCAGGGCTGGGTCCTTGTTCTTGGAGAGCTACAAGTATAGGAGGGACACTGACTGAGATCTGAAGGGTACAGATCTAAACATCTTTCCCTCATCCCCCTCTGCCTTCAAACATCTGCCCCACAATCTTAAATTTCATCGTTCACCTTCCTTTGGGTATTATCTCTGAAAGCTCCTGTTAACAAGTAGAAGGGCTAGCACACTTTGGGTTATAGCGCCCTTGCCACAATACCCTGGATTGCTTTGAGATATGGACACGTACTGGTGTTGCGGGGCTACCTGGCAACCTTCCCACTTCCTTTCCAGGGGATTTTCCCTACTGTGGGAATCTCAGACAATGGGGCACACACAGGACTATGCTGGAGCACAGCTCACCAGCCCACCGGCACCAACTTTTACATTCTCAGGAATCCTTCGAGCTGGTTGTTAAATGGTTGGCAAATAAAAATCAGTCATGGTGGGAATGTCTCCATGGAAGTCAGCAAATGCTGCAAATCCGGGCTTTTCCCACTGGTGAGCAAAGCTGCTAAACATCTCCCAGCCCAACACCCAGCACAGCACTTGGGTTTAGCCACCTGATCCTCCCTCTGAGGCCTTGACTCTCAATCAAGTGATCCAAGACACAGGAACAAGACAGAATCCACGTACTGCAGGGGCAGCTGGCCATGGCAGGGCAGGGGGGAATCTAGTGCGGGTGGTGGCAGTGCCCAAGGGTGCCAGCGTCAGCTGCCTCTCCCTGGCATGACTTTGGCCAAGTCTTCCTCTCCTGCCTTCCTTCATTTCCTGCCCAATTTCCTAGCCTTCTTCTCCTGCCTTCCCATCCATTCCAAGAGCTTCCCTTTTCTGCTATGTTAACCAGAGCCAATTCCTGCTGGGGGGTCTGGTCCATATAAGTGACTAATCATTTGACAGACAGAGGTCCCTGAGAAAAGCAAATAAGCTCTCATTTTGATTCCTCAAGAAGGAAGGCTGCTTGGGGCAGAGCAGCCTGGGCTTAGTCACTTAGCGAACATTTATGGAGCACCTACTGTGTGCAGGCACTGCCCTAGTGCCAGGACAGGAAAGGAACAGGTACATCTCTGTCCCCAGGGAACTTACCACCTAGCTAATGGAAGCAGCTCTCAAACAACTAATTATGCAATTAATTTTTCTGTGGATTGCTCCATCGTCATTGGGTTATACCAAATTACTGATAAATATTTGAATCCTGCAGTGGGTAAAGTACCATGCAATGTACAAATGGGCATACCGAAAAAGATGAAACAGTCTGTGCCTCCCTTCCAAGTTCACAGTTTAGCTGACAACACAGGTACACACTCATGCCACTGAATAACCTTCCAATACAAGTTCCCACTTGTCAGAATCATGGGGAGCTGCAGCTTCCAACTTTGGGGATCAGGAAAGGCTTACGTGAAGAAAGTGGGATTTGAGCACAGCCTGGACTGTGATTAACAATAAGAAAAAAAAAGAGTTCAACAACACAGACGACATACCTGTAAAATTAGCCACCTGAAATTCTACTGCCCAAAGGTGACCATGGTTAGCATAGCCGTGAGCGCCCTTCTGCATAACCGCGGGATCCCGTTAGGCACACTCTTGTATAACCAGCTGTTTTCACTCAACAATATGTCATGGACATTTTTCCATGCCAATTATTCCCAATCTACATCACCATTTAAGCGGCCGGCAAATACTCCATTATACGGATGTATTCTAAATTAATCAAATCCCCATTGATAAACATTTAGTGTCGCGGTCAAGGGCACAGACTCTGGAGCCTCAGAGCGTGGCATCATTCCTGGCTGTGCAACTCCCCAGCTGGGTGATGGTCAGCAGAAACCTAGCATCTCTGAGAAGTTTCCTCATGTATTAAATGGAGGTGCGGTTGTCCCTCGGTATGCGTGGGGAATTGGTTCCAGGAGCCCCATACCAAAATCCGCAGATGCTCAAGTCCCTTATATAAAATGGTGTGATATTTGTATATAACCTGCACACATCCTCCTGTACACTTTAAATCTCTCTGGATTACTTATAATACCCCATACAATGCCAACACTTCGTTTCATCCTTGTGGATTCAATGTAGTAGTACTTGGCGCATGGCAAATTCGGGTTTTGCTTTTTGGAACTTGGCGGAATATTTTCCATGCATGGTTGGTTGAATCCACAGATATGGAGGGTTGGCTGTATTAATAATACAGTCCCTGGCCGGGCACGGTGGCTCACGCCTGGAATCCCAGCCCTTTGGGAGACCGCGGCGGGTGAATCATGAGGTCAGGAGTTCGAGACCAGCCTGGCCAATATGGCGAAACCCTGTCTCTACTAATAATACAAAAAATTAACCGGGCGTGGTGGCGCACATCTGTAGTCCCAGCTACTCGGGAGGTTGAATCAGGAGAATCGCTTGAACTCGGGAGGCAGAGGTTGCAGTGAGCTGAGATCGCGCCACTGCACTCCAGCCTGGGCGACAGAAAATAAAAATAAAAATAAAAAATAATACAGTCCCCGCAGCATAGGGATGTTGTGAGTAGCTATTTGTAAAATGTTTAGAACAGTTTCTAGCACTTAGTAAATGCTCAGTTACGGCCAACTACTGTTACTGTTAAGCAGGACTGTGGCCATCCTCTGTGCTTAGAATGTCTGTCTTTGTGCACCCTTCTCAGCACCTACTTAGGATAAACACCGAGAAGTGGAATGAAATCGTCAAACAATGCACTTATTTTAAATCCTGATCAATATCATCCAATTGCCCTCCAGAAATGCACCAGCCGCTGGTGGGCAGGAGGACGCTGTGGCCGGCAGGAGGCTGCAGAGGGGACAGCCCCTGCCTCCTAACTGGAGCACCGGGGACCCTCACCAGCCATCCACACCGCCAGCGAGGTTTCCTGACTTGCCTAGCCTTCCGGGTGGCATTTTGGAATATAAAGCAGGAGGAAAATTAGCAGCAAGTCAGATTCTCTCACTTTGATTTCTAGAAGGAAAGCTAGAGTTGAGGCCGTGTTCGAAAATATAGGTCAGATCTCGGTTTCTGTGGTTACCAAACACTGTCAACCACCAGTGACTCCCTCCGTCGGGGGCGATGCCAGGGTTCCGAGGCTGGGCAGTCGGGCCTGGCCCCCGCCGGGGTCCCCGGTCGGCTGCCCCGCGAGCCTGGAGGGTCTGCACCGGGGCGAGGGCCCGCGGGCACCCCGCCCTTCACTTCTTCTCGGGGGAGGGGCCGGAGGGCTTGGCGGAGCTGCCGACGGGGTCCGGGGTCGCGCCGATCCCGCCTGGCTCCCCGCGCCTGGGGCTGCAGGGTGGGCACGGGCCGGGCGCGCGGGAGGAGGGGGAGGCCGGGCGCCGCGGGAACAATGTGCTCGGTTGTTGCCGACTGTCAGCCTCGTTCCCGGATCCTCCTTTCCACGCCCCTTGGCCTAACTGCCGCGGGCCTGGCGCGCAGAGGGAAGAGCCCCCTTATTTGGTCTTGGAAAGAAAAGGGAAAGGTTATCCTCGGATGCCTGCGGCGTTGGGTCATCAGCCCGCAGCGGCCGGCACGCACGCGGGAGCAGCTCCGACTCCCGCCGGCAGGGGGCGGCGCCGGGCAGCGCCGGGGAGCAGCCGCTGGTAAACAGGCCCGTAGGTTCCGCCGCGGCCGGCGCGGATCCGCTCTTGAGAGTGGGGAGGGGGCGGGGGTGGGGGCGGGGGCGGAGGGAGGGCGGGGGAGGGGGCGGCGTCACGGGCAGGGAAGAAGAGGGAAAAGAAAAAACAAAACCTTCTTATGGCCAGTCAAGCTTCCAAAATTGGAAAACCGTTTCAGTTCGAGGGTGTGACTTTGCCATGTCGATTTCATGGGAAGCATTTGGGAGTGCGCGGAGTGGGGGAGAATAGTGGGGGGTGCGGGGTGCGGTAATCAGTGTTAAGATAAGCCGTGCCATTGGGGTGACAGTTACTAAGATAATTGAAAAGGTACAGTTTGGGGATCGGTGTCGGCTCGGGTACTTTCCTCCCCACCCCCTTCCCTCCCTTCCTCACTCCTCCCTCCGCCCCTGCTTTTCCAGCCTCTCAGGTGAGCCTGGTGATGTGTAGCGAAGTCTCGCTCTGACCCCCAGGCTGGAGTGCGGTGGTGCGATCTCGGCTCACTGCAACCTCCGCCTCCCGGGTTCAACCGATTAGCCTCCCGAGTGGCTGGGACTACAGGCACGCGCCACCACGCCCAGCTCGTTTTTGTATTTTTAGTAGAGACGGGGTTTCCCATGTTGGCTAGGATGGTCTCCATCTCTTGACCTCGTGATCCTCCCGCCTAGGCCTCCCAAAGTGCTGGGATTATGTTTCTAGCCATGTGCAGGCTGAGCCTTGCCCAACCTTCTTATTATCCTGGGCAGCTCAAAAAGGCGAAGGTGACCAAGCTGGGATTCGAACCCCGTCCTTCACGCTTCAGCGCCAAGGCTTGTTCCACGGTTAAGAGCACATTACCTCGCCAATGACTCCTCCAAATAAAGCTTGTGTAATATGTGTCATTCTTCTAAGACCTTTAAAAAAGAATCAAAACAGTAACTGGTTTGACTTTTTCAGCAGAAGGAAACAAAAGGGCGTCAGCACCTGGAGGTGACTCTAGTGGGGAACCTGCGCCCCAGAGGTGGGAAGGAAGCCAGGGGGCATTCGTTTCGCCTCAACTGCCCCAGGGGCTCTTGTCCATCTCCAGAGAGGCTCTTGGGTAGCATCCTGCCACGGTACTTGTTACTGCACAGAGCCTTCCAAAGAGGGGCCTGGCAGGCGGGGAAGCTGTTGGTAACTTCTATTTTCTATTTTAGGCAAGTTGCAAGCAGCCCTTGTGTTTGCCTGCAGGTCTCACACGGTCCTCCGCCCCTTCTCATTGTTCGAGCTGCTTCCTGAGGTGGTTACTAATAATTGTCACTCATAAGACCTGCCTCGGGTTTCTTCATCTGGAAAGAAATTAATTTTCCAAGTCACACAATTACAGACAACTTTTAAAAGAGTCACTGGGACAGTTTCATGCTTACCTTAGATTAGATGGTTCCAGTTTATTCTTTTTTAAAAAAGAAAATTTGTGTGAACAAAATTAAATCCAAGAAACATGGTTTTTCTCTAGCTCTTTTTTTGTGTGTGTGAAATAGTTAAAAAAAGAAAAAAAGAATAAAGAAAAGAAACTGCTTCTACCAGTTTTGGGGGGTTTCCAGGTTTCCAGACATTTACTTAGCTTGATACATAGTATATTTCTGTGGGAAAAGGACAGCGAGAATATCTTGTAGCTTTTACTTTCCAGCATTGTTGTACTGGTTACAGTCAACTCCACAGTATGAACAAGTTGATCAGCTCCAGTAAGGCCTCCTATCTCCTAGTGGAAAAACCCAGGCCTTTTCCACTGCTCTCGTGTCTTGCTCAGGACTGCACCTTTTGTTGCTGGTCCCTTGCTTGGCACTTCCTAGCTGACAGGCCAGGAGGTAGGCTCACTCTCCTTGGTGCTGATCCCAGGCACCAGCTTCCATGAGAACCAGCAGTCACTTCCAGTTGGGGGCAACCCCATCCGGGTTTGCCCTGACATCCCAGAGCCCAGGTCCCCATCCCAGGAGCCAGTAAGAGTCCTTAGCAGGGTCAGGAATGTAGCAGCATGGCTGCTGCCTTTTCCCTTCCAGATGCTCTGGCAGGCTGGAGCCCGGGGGTCCCTAACACCTGCCTTGGCTCTTCACTTCTTCCTGAGGTTCTCCTCACCATGAAACTACTCCCAAATGGAGATATGGTTCCATTCCATTGCCTGGATTCTGCTCTCCGTTTATGCCTTGAGGCAGATGGAGCCAAAGGAATGTCACACTGTCCCACCATCATCTCAGGGACTGCCCTGTTTGGAGGGGCAGTGGTGCCCAGCAATGGAGCAAAGTCATAGGGAACAGAGCTGCACAGCCTTGGTCACACTCCTTAAACTCTTTGTGATCCCACTGTTGTGAGGATTTAATGATATCTTCATATGCGAAGGACTTAACACAGTACCTGCCCCCTGAGGAGCACAGGAGGGCATACCTCCCAGGGCAGTTCAGAGGGTTACATGAAATAATGCCTGTAAAGCCCTTAGCACAGGGCCTAGCACTTAAGAGAGGGCTCAGTCATGTGGCCAGTAGTATAATCAGCCACTTCTTTTGATGGGTCAGCTATATGCTACAAACTAAGGCTCTTTACATATACATTTGAATCTTTATGGAAACCTAGAATGTAGACAAAATTATTGCATATACAAGGAACTCAGAATCAGGCTAAGTAAATTATCCAATGTCACACAGTTAGTATACAGCAGGGCCAGGATCCATCTGGCTCCGAAGTGTGTGGCTTTGCAGTTACGGGCAACCTAGGAAGAAAGAATAAATCATACACAGTCCTGTAAAGTGAGCTGCAGGGTCTTCATGGAGAGGAATTAAAACTGACTCCTCAGTGTGAATAACTGGCAGTTAGCCATGTGTCTTTGAACCAGATGTAGAAGCCAGTGACAGAAGGCTAATTACACATGTAGATATAATGTCAGTGGACGGCAGCTACCTTTGGGTCGCCTAACTATTGTCTTCTTAAATCCACGGCAGCCCTTTTAAGCCCAGGCTTGTCAGGACTCTTTCTGTTTTCTGGAAAAGACAGAAATCCAACCCAGATTGATTTAAGCAAAAAAGAAATTTAATTGGCTCATGAAACTGATAATGGAAAGGTCCAGCTTCAGGCATAGCTTGATCCAGGAGATTAACAAGATTATATGGACTGGCCCTCTCCATATCTCAGCCCTGTTTTCCTCCCTGTTGGCTTTATTCTCAGGTTGGCTCTTTCAGTGACCCTTTTTTTTGTCCCTTGTTGGCCAGGCCTAAGAAAACTTAGAGACTTGGGTCTCTAAAAGAAATCATGGTTCCTTTTATTCAAAGAGGTCAGGGATGCTGAGCAGGCAAATATGACAGATGTCCACTACACCCTACCAAGTACACCATGGATCAGAAAGATAGTAGAGAAAACGCCAGGCACAGGTGGCTCATGCCTGTAATCCCAGCACTTTGTGAGGCTTAGGTGGGTGGGTCACTTAAGGTCAGGAGTTCGAGACCAGCCTGGCCTACGTGGTGAAACCCATCTCTACTAAAATACAAATATTAGCAGGGCATAGTGGTGCATGGCTGTAATCCCAGCTACTTGGGAGGCTGAGATGAGAGAATTGCTTGAACCCAGGAGGCGGAAGTTGCAGATTGCACCACTGCACTCCAACCTGGGTGACAGAGACTTGCCTCAGGAAAAAAAAAAAAAAAAAAAAAAAAGACTGATAATAGAGAAAAAACTTTAATGGTTTAATGGTGAATTTTTTAGTCCATTCTCTCATTGCTATAAAGAAATACCTGAGACTGGGTGATTTATAAAGAAAAGGGGTTTAATTGGCTCACAGTTCTGCAGGCTATACAGTAAGCATGGCATCAGATTCTGGGGAGGCCTCAGGGAACCTACAATCATGGTGGAAGGCAAAGGCGGAGCCAACATCTCACATGGCCAGATCATGAGGAAGAGAGGAGCAGGGGAGGCGCCACACGCTTTTCAACAACCAGATCTCACAAGAACTCACTATCTCCATGACAGTACCAACAGGGAAATCCGCCCCCATGATGCAATCACCTCCCACCAGACTCCCACCTCCAACATTGGGGATTACAATTCGACATGAGATTTGGCTGGGGACACAAAGCCAGACTATATCAGTGATCAATTCCGCTGCTAACGGCACTCACAAACCAAGCAGGCAGGGGAGGGGTAACTAGAAGCGTTTTGGGTTATACAGGAGACCCATACTCCTCCCATTTTGGGTCAGGCTAGCCCCTTTTAAATAGTAGAGAAAGGCCAGGTGTGGTGCCTCACGCCTGTAATCCCAGTACTTTGGGAGGCCGAGGTGGGCAGATCACTTGAAGTCAGGAGTTCGAGACCAGCCTGGCCAATATGTTGAAACCCCACCTTTACTAAAAATACAAAAATTAGACAGGCGTGGTGGCGGGCATCTGTAATCCCAGCTACTCAGGAGGCTGAGGCAGGAGAATTGCTCGAACCCGGGAGGTGGAGGTTGCAGTGAGCCGAGATGGAGCCACTGTACTCCAGTCTGGGTGACAGAGGGAGACTCTGTCTCAAAAATAAATAAATAACAGAGAAAAACCTTGAAATCCGTAAAGACTGGGTGTGAAGGACTTTAGAAATCTTCAATGTCCTAGTGTAGCAGAATGCTTTAACAATATGATTCATAATAATAGAAACAGAATACATAACAAAGTGCATTAACAATGTAAATATTACAAATAAGTATAAATGTACATATTTGTACATATGTGATATTTTATATAATGATAATAAATAAACGTAAAAATGCAGTAAAGTCTGACTGAACTAAAGATCCCGGTAGACCCTTAATGAGAGTCAGGGCACACAACTATAAATAAAACATTACGAATCCACACTGAGGGTGGATGCCGGGCTGTTGACTAGGTTTGGTCACAAGCTGCGTGATGACCTGTTCCTCACAGCAATCTGATGCAATTCAAACCAGTGCCTGAGCAAACTGGCAAATTATTAGATGTCACGGACCTTTGGTCACTTCTCTAATAGTTAAGCTTGAGAACAGTCACTGGACAAACACTAAGGTGCTGCTTTCCTGCCATTAAACGTGCCCTGAGCTGAGGGAGAGGCCACTGAGGCACACTCCACATTGCAAGGCTGAGGGTGTTGGAAAGTGGGCAAGCCTCCCACCTTGTGCCTGGGGAGTCTCCCAACACTTGGGTCTCCCCTCTGAGCCTTTTACATGCCACGCCCCATCCTGCACCATCCCAGTCTCCGGGATGGAGACTCTGCATCCCCATTCAGAGAGCAGTCACGGTGCAGTTGCCCTTGATGTCAATGCCGGGTGTCCATTTGTCCAGGAACACTTCAATGTCACGTCCCACACAGGAACAGAGGGCAGGTAAAAACTGACCCTGCACAGATGTCTGCATCTCCGGAATGTGTCAACCTCCTCCCACTTGTCTCCTGATTCTCTGCCTCCAGGCATTATCCGTGTGCTCCTCGGGTGCCCTGCGGTGCAGGTCTATTTTGGACCTGAGGATGGTAACGACAGTTACCAGCTACAGTCATGCATTGCTTAACAACGGGGATACGCTCTGAGAAATTTGTCATAAGGTGATTTCATTGTCGTATGAAGATTATAAAGTCTACTTATACAAACCTACATAGCCTAGTACACCCCTGGGCTGTATGATATAGCCCATTGCTCTGAAGCTACAAACCCGTACAGCATGTTACTGTCCCGAATGCTGTAGGTAATTGTAATACAATGGTAAGTGTTTGTATATCTAAACAAACATAGAAAAGGCAGAGTAAAAATACAGCATTATAATCTTTTTTAAAAAATAAGCTTTATTATAGTACGGTTTTAGATTTACAGAATAATTGAGCAAAAAGACATAGAATTCCATACACCCATCCACTGCTCTCTCACCCGCCCCACCGTGGTTTATCCTATGAAATTCTTACATGTGGTACATTTCTTACAATCAGTGAGCCAACACTGATACATTGTTATTAACTATAACCCAGAATTTACACTGAGGTTCACTCTTTGTGTCATATAGTTCCGTGGGTTTTGACAAGTGCATAATAACATGTATTATAATCTTTTTTGTTGTTGAGACCGAGTTTCACTCTTGTTACACAGGCCGAAGTGAAGTGCAATGGTGTGATCTTGGCTCATGCAACTTCACTCTTGTCACACAGGCTGAAGTGCAATGGTGTGATCTTGGCTCATGCAACCTCTGCTCCCAAGTTCAAGTGATTCTCCTACCTCAGCCTCCCGACTAGCTGGGATTACAGGCGCCAGCCACCATGCCCAGCTAAATTTTGTATTTTCAGTAGAGACAGGGTTTCACCATATTGTCCAGCCTGGTCTTGAACTCCTGACCTCAAGTGATCTGCCCTCCTGGGCCTCCCAAGTGTTGGGATTACAGGCGTGAGCCGCCGCGCCTGGCCTGCATGTATTATAATCTTATGGGGTCACCGTCCTGTAGGCAGTCCATCCTTGACTAACAAGTTATGTAGCACGTGACTGTATTGAGCATTCACCATCTACTAAATTCTTTTGTATATGATTTCATTTAATCCTGTGTCAGCCCTGGGTGGTCAACATTATTTATTAGCTTCACTTTACACGGAAGGAATTGGTGCTTAAAGAGGTCATGTGATCACTCACCGCAAATCTCACAGAGAGGAAGTAGATAAAAGCAGCCTTAGTTCTGGGCTCAAGTCATTCATCTTTTCATGAATCAAGTAGTGACTGAGTGTTAGTAGGTGCCAGGCAGGGTGCTGGGGCCTATTAATTTAGTGAAGAGCAGAAGACTGGACTTTGTTCGCAGGGAGTTTAGAATCTACTGGAGAGACAGATATTTGAAAAGCAATTATAATGCTTATTATTACAAAGTATATTTAATGCTGTGAAGGAGAGGTGCTGGCCAGGTGCTGTGGCTGATGCCTGTAATCCCAACACTTTGGGAGGCTGAGGTGGGAGGATCACTTGAGGCCAGGAGTTCAAGACCAGCCTAGGCAACAGAGGAAGTCCCTGTCTCTACAAAAAATTAGCCAGGGCATGGTGGCACGTGCCTGTGGTCCCAGCTACTCAGGAGGCTGAGGTGGAAGGATCACTTGAGCCCAGGAGGTAAAGGCTAGAGTAAGAGGTGATCGTGCCACCACACTCCAGCCTGGGTGACAGAGCAAGACCCTGTCTAAAAAAAAAAAAAAAAAAAAAAAAAGCTTTTGCTGGAAAGCTTACCCTGAGACAGAGTTTGTGTGTGAGGAATTCATCTGGGAGGTAAACTCAGACAGGGGATGGGGAAGGGAGACAGGGAAGGGAGTCAGTGAAAGGAATATCAGCGGGAGGCTCTCTGCCATGGGCAATGGAAGCTCAGGCCTGCTGGAGATCTCCTGAGGGACCATGTGAAACGCATTAAGGAGCGTCCCACCCACAAAGCCAGGAGCTAGGTGCTTATCTCCAAATTCCGATGCTCTTAGGAGAACACGGATCCCACAGCTCTCCCAACTTGCACCCTGAGCCAGCTGGCTGCCTGGCTGTAGCCACAGAGGACTCTCAGGCAGAGAGGCAGGTGTTGGAGGGACGGAGCTGTCAGCTGGGACCACGGAGCTGTCCACCAAGGTCCCAGGGCACTCACAGTGTCTGCCCC
This sequence comes from Pan paniscus, assembly GCF_029289425.2. Lineage (NCBI taxonomy): Eukaryota > Metazoa > Chordata > Mammalia > Primates > Hominidae > Pan > Pan paniscus. Next base: position 88,599,060 of record NC_073265.2, on the reverse strand, counting down.
ACTATCCCAGGGTGGGGCAAAGGTGCAGAAATTGGGCAGGGGTCTGAGAACCAGGAGGGATCAGAGGAGCTGACATGCTCCTCTGAGGTGTGTGTGCCGGGGGGAGGGGGAGCAGGGGGGCTGAGGGGGCCAGGCGCAACTTGAACCATGCCGAGAACCCTGTGAACTGCTGTGAACTGCTGTGACTGGGCTCACAGCTCACAGAGGGATAGAAGCACCCCTCTGGCTGCAGTGTGGACAATGATCCAGAGAGGATCCGAATTATGAGAAGAGATTGGGTAGGAGGTTCTTGCTGGGGTCCAGATGAGAGATGACGCTAGCTGGGCCAGAGGAGCTGGTGGTTGAGTTGTGGGGGGTAGGAGTTAAAGTCAGCGGGATTGCCACTCTCTGTCTGCCTTGCCTCATATCCTGCCACATCTTTGTCGAGCGTGTGGTGGCTCATCGCTGGATCCACTCCTATGGATCCCTCATCTCAAGAGAGGATGAGATAATATAAGGAACACCTGAAAGAAAGGAGCGTGTGTGTTTGTAAGAGGTGCATCAATTTGAGCTCCTGGAAAGTAGTGTCAAAAATGGACTCAGGCAAGCTTACGTAAGAAAGGCATTCATTGGGAGGCTGACAGAACTCACCAAACCTGATGGCTTAGGAAATGGACAGGAACGAAGATGGCTCCAGATGGTCAGGCAGCAGGAATCCCCTGTTCTTTCATTCCCCAAACATTTACTGTGTGCCTACTAGGTGCCAAGCAACAGCCCATCCACAGGTAACAGAACAGCAGGCGGGATAAGAATGTATGAAGGTGAAAGAGGGCCCCAGAGCCACACAGGGCATGGGGGGGGGGGCGGTCTGTTTCAGATGCAGGGGACAGGAAGTCCTTTCCAGTGATGCGATCAGAGGAGATTCCTGAATGCAGAGAAGGTGCAGCCTTGAGAATCTCTGTGGGGCGAGCATCCCCAGCAAAAGAATGGGGGCTAGAACAAGCTCTGTCTGTCATGGGAACAGTTAGATCCATGTGGCTACTGCCGACTGAGCAGGCCACAGTGAGGGCTGTGGATTTTGAGTGAAATGGTGAGCCACTGGAAGGATTTGAACAGGGGAATAACCCTAACCCGATTTGATTTACAAGCTGAAAGAATCCTTCTTTTTTTCAGACAGGGTCTGGCTCTGTTGCCCAGACTGGAGTGCAGTGGCTCAATCATGCAATCTCTGTCTCCCTGGGCTCAAGCCATCCTCCAACCTCAGCCTCCTGAGTAGCTGGAACTACAGGTGCACACCATCACGTCTGGCTAATTTTTGCATTTTTGTAGACATGGTGTTTCACCATATCGCCCAGGCTGGACTTGAATTCCTGGGCTCAAGTAATCTGCCCACCTCAGCCTCCCAAAGTGCTGGGACTACAGGCATGAGCCACTACACCCAGCCAACATGCTGGAAGAATCTCTCTGACTTCCACATGTGGAACATGAAGTGGAGAAGCACCCAGGAGAGAGCCCAGGTAGGAGGCACCCAGGTGGGGGTCTCAGCAACAGGTGATAGGGGTTGAGGGAGCTGTTCCAGTAGGGAATAAGAAATAACTAGACCCTAGATATTCTTTGGAGGTGGAATTGACAGTACTAGTGGATTAGATAAAGTATGAAGGGAAAGAGAGAAGTTTAAGAACTCCCAGGTTCTTGGCCCAATGAGATGCCAGTTACTGAGATGCGGGTGGCTAGGAAATCGGGAGATTTATTTGTGTTTGGGGGTCGCACTAAGACACACAGACCTTTAGAAGGATCCCTGAGGAAAATATAAGCTCCAACTATCCCACATCTTTGTGTCCCTTGCTTAAGATCCGAAGTCCTGGGACATTACATGCAAGTTTCCTAGGGGCGCTGAGGCTGGACAGAGACCAAGCCCCTGGGCACAGGCTGCCCCCTCTCAGGACAAGGCTTCTCAGGGAATGCCCCAGATGAAATTCAGCGTATTGTTAAAAATGAAGTGGGATGTTAGAGGACCAAAAAATGAGTGAGAGTAGAGGGTAAGTCTGAGACTTGGATGATCTGCAAATGTGTTGAAGAGCAGCTGGGTCAAGCAGGAACCAGTGTGGACCATGGGCTGTAAGGGCAGGGCTGGGGCTGGAGGCAATGAGCAGAACATCCAGGGAAGTGGGTTTTGATTTTCTACAGGGCAGAAACTCCCAGCTCCTTCTAAGAGCCCTAGGCCACTGGGATGCAGCCATTCCCGGGTATAGGATACATTTGAGCATCAGCTGGTCAAGCACTTGGGATGTAGAAGAAGCAAGCTAAGCATGGTGGGCCGTTGAACCAGGTGATGGGCTCAAAGTGTTTGCACTGAGCACTCCTATCAGGAGAGTATTTTGAGGATGCAGCCTGTGTGTGTGTGTGTGTGTGTGTGTGTGTGTGTGTGTGTGTGTGTGTTTATGCAAATGTATATCACATTCTACCATAATAATAATACATATGCCTATAAAAGACCATCACAAAATAGACTTTTAAAAGAATGAGCAATAAATGAAATAAATCTATTTTGAATTAATTTTTATTTTATTAATTAACACTAAAAATTCTCTCTCTCTTTTTTTTTTTTTTTTTTTTTTTTTTTGAGACGGAGTCTCGCTCTGTCACCCAGGCTGGAGTGCAGTGGTGCAATCTCGGCCCACTGCAACCTCTGCCACCTGGGTTCAAGTGATTCTCCTGCCTCAGCTTCCCTAGTAGCTGGGACTACGGATGCCCACCACCCCCTACCCTGGCTAATATTTTTGTATTTTTAGTAGACACGGGGTTTCACCATATTGGCCAGGCTGGTCTCGAACTCCTGACCTTGTGATCCGCCCACCTTGGCCTCCCAAAGTGCTGGGATTACAGGCGTGAGCCACCTTGCCCAGCTAAAAATTCTTTATCACAAGTATTAGATTAATTATTGGTATTTTAGGGCCATATGATTGAAAATATTTTATTATTGTCTCATGGATTTGCCACTCTGTAATAGTGTAATGTGGAAGCCAGTTTCCTTGAATACTTGGTTTTAATAACTGTTGAGCTGTATAATATAATTTTCAAAGATGCCTGATTCCAATTGGCAGACAGGCATCACTGGCCATAGTTAGTGAATCATGACTTTTTTTTGTTTTTTTGGTTCCAGCCATCAACTGATCAAAAAAAATTTTAAATGAGATTGGTTAGTGATTCTCCATTTCCTTTCATGTTAATCAGTTACTCTTGAAAACTAATTTGGAACATATTAGAGTTTTATATTGCTTTAAGTCTGGTAAAGTACACATAACATAAAATTTACCATCTTAACTTTTTTTTTTCTTTTGAGACAGAGTCTCACTTTGCCACCCAGGCTGGAGTGCAGCGGTGCGATCTCGGCTCACTGCAAGCTCCGCCTCCCGGGTTCACGCCCTTTTCCTGCCTCAGCCTCCCCAGTAGCTGGGACTACAGGCGCCCACGACCACGCCCGGCTAATTTGTTGTATTTTCGGTAGAGATGGGGTTTCACCGTGTTAGCCAGGATAGTCTCGATCTCCTGACCTCGTGATCCGCCCGCCTCGGCCTCCCACAGTGCTGGGATGACAGGCATGAGCCCCCGCGCCCTGCCCATCTTAACCATTTTTAAGTGCACACTTCAGTAGTGTTAAGTACATTCTCACTGCTGTGCAATCAGTCTTCAGAACTTGTTCATCTTTTGCAAAACTAAAACTCTACCCATTCAACAACAATGCAGTTTTATACTTTTAATAATTGGGTTCACACCTCAACTACATATTTCCTTTTCCACTTGGAAAATAAAAAATTTGTTTCTAAATTTTAAAATAGGTACATAGAAGAGTTTATTGTGGCCACACATTGTTTTTTGGTAAGAAAATAAAAAACAACATATTGGAAACATCTAAAAACATCTGTTTCACAATGATCTCTGTGTAGCATGTTTCTTTAAAAAGTAGTTCATTTCTAATTTATTATTCAAAGCAGCACTTTTACTTGAAGGTAGAGAGGAAACCCATTTCTTCCTTCTATTTTACCTGCTATATATGTGTATTATTGAAAGCCACTTGTCGGCCGGGTGCAGTGGCTCACTAATCCGAGCACTTTGGAAGGCTGAGGCGAGCAGATCACCTGAGGTCAGGAGTTCGAGACCAGCCTGACCAACATGGAGAAACCCCATCTCTACTAAAAATACAAAATTAACCGGGAGTGGTGGCGCACGCCTATGATCCCAGCTACTCAGGAGACTGAGGCAGGAGAATCGTTTGAACCCTGGAGGTGGAAGTTGAGGTGAACCGAGATCCCGCCATTGCACTCCAGCCTGGGCAACAAGAGTAAAACTCCATCACACACACACCCACATAAACAAACAAAAGAAAAAAAAAACAAAAACACTTGTCATCTCGGGAAAGGTCAGGAAATCGAGAGCAGTTGTTTTTGTTGTTGCTGGTTTTTTTTTTTTTTTTTGGTCAAAGAAGACATTAGTTTAAGCACCTGGCATTATGACAGTCTATATAGATTTAACTGTATTTTAAACACCTTGTTTTCATAAAATTAATCACATTGATGACTTCTTCCATCACTTTGTGTGCTTTTGGCTTCCAGTTCTCTCATGCAATACTTTGCGTCTGGATGATGTAGTGAATCGTCTTGATTGAAATCTGACCTCAGACCTCTTTTTTTTTTTTTTTTTTTTTTTGAGTCGGAGTCTCGCTCTGTCGCCCAGGCTGGAGTGCAGTGGTGTGATCTCGGCTCACTGCAAGCTCTGCCTCCCGGGTTCACGCCATTCGCCTGCCTCAGCCTCCCGAGTAGCTGGGACTACAGGCGCCCGCTACCACGCCCGGCTAATTTTTTTGTATTTTTTAGTACAGATGGGATTTCACCGTGTTAGCCAGGATGGTCTCGATCTCCTGACCTTGTGATCCACCTGCCTCGGCCTCCCAAAGTGCTGGGATTACAGGTGTCAGCCACTGGGCCCGGCCTACCTCAAACCTTTTATAAAAAGAAAATTGCAATCAAAACAGTCATCTGGCTGGCCGTGGTGGCTCACACCTCTAGTCCCAGCACTTTGGGAGCCTGAGGCGGGTGGATCACTTGAGGTCAGCATGGCCACCATGTTTTGTGAAACCCAGTCTCTACTAAAAATACAAAAATTAGCCGGGCGTGGTGGTGGGCACCTGTAATCCCAGCTACTCTGGAGGCTGAGGCACAAGAATCGCTTGAACCCGGGAGGTGGAGGTTGTAGTGAGCCAAGATCATGCCATTGCACTCCAGCCTGGGGCGACAGAGTGAGACTCCATCTCAAAACAAAACAAAAAACCCCAGCCATCCGTGCTGTGGTTAGTTACATTTACACTGTTTTCCCACCAAACATTGTCTTTGATAAAGTATATACTATTGAGGATATATCTTCTCTGCTACATCTTTTCCTTAGTAGCTTCCAAACAATCAAATTATTTGTTTTTTTTTAATCATTGAAACAAAATCAGGCAAATACCATAGACTAATACGTGTAAAAAACTCACTGTACTTTTATACGACTACACAGTAAATGTCTCTTATTGCTTATTTTTCTAGTACTTTTATTTTCAAATCTTCAGCAGTATTTTCGGACAAATGAATGCATTTCACTTTCTCTTTAATTTTGTCTTTATTTTTCCATACATTATTTATACTATTTTTACATGAAAAAAAGATCAAATATCCACAAATGATATGTGAGTTTTGGTCTTTTGTGCCAAAAACCTTAGAAGAGGTTTCTAAATGTTTACCATTGCATTTAATGAAATGTTTTAAGGTATGGATTGAATATTTCATTACTTTCAAGATTGCTAGAAAAATTGGAGAGATTGGCCGGGCGCAGTGGCTCACGCCTGTAATCCCAGCACTTTGGGAGGCCAAGGTGGGTGGATCACAAGGTCAGGAGATCGAGACCATCCTGGCTAACACGGTGAAACCCCATCTCTACTAAAAATACAAAAAATTAGCCAGGTGTGGTGGTGGGCACCTGTGGTCCCAGCTACCCGGGAGGCTGAGGTAGGAGAATGGCGTGAACCCGGGAGGTGGAGTTTGCAGTGAGCCGAGATCGCGCCACCGCACTCCGGCCTGGGCGACAGAGCGAGACTCCATCTCAAAAAAAAAAAAAAAACATTACATGTAAGTTTGGTATCCATCTTGCATTAATTTTTTAGGTGGGGAACACAGTTCTCCCCAGTTCCCACAATGGGGATATCCAGTGGCTCCAGTGTCCCTTCCTGGAAAGTGAAGGTTAGCTTTCAAGTGTCAAAGCAATCCTGGTGACTGTATCTTACTATCAGCAAGTGTCTCTAGGTGCAGTGCACGCTTAGGGCAACATTCATCATTAAGGACAGTTCATATGAACCCTTATTTAAAAGACTATACTTGGCAATTATAACACTGTTTGGACTTCACTTCTAATCTGATTAGTTCATCATTGTTTTTATCTTTCAATGCAGCTAAGAGCTTATAGTAGGAGTAAGAGAAGGGCCAGTTCTACAAATTTGTTTGGTTTCCTTATGTTTGCATTATTATAGGATATAACATACATATTATATAGTATAACCTTTTAGTATGTGATAAGATTCCACATCTTTTTAAGCTACTCATTGATTTTGTTAAAAATCTCCACATTGATTGAGGGTTTGTCTCTTTCTCTGTATAATTTTGTCTTTTATTTTGTTGAGACTGATTCTCGCTCTATCGCCTAGGCTGGAGTGCAGTGGTGCAATCTCGTCTCACTGCAACCTCTGCCTCCTGAGTTCAAGTGATTCTCCTGCCTCAGCCTCCCAAGCAGCTGGGATTACAGGCATGCGCAATCATGCCAGGCTAATTTTTGTATTTTTAGTAGTGACAGGGTTTCACCATGTTGGCCAAGCTCGTCTCAAACTCCTTACCTCGGGTGATCCACCCACCTCGGCCTCCCAAAGTGCTGGGATTACAGCCGTGAGCCACCGCACCTGGCCTAATTTTGTCATTTTTTACTTGATATATTTTGAGGAAATGATACTAGGTACATATACATTTTAAATTATTATATAGTCCTGTTGAATTCAATCTTTTATCATGAAGTGATTGTCTTATCTCTGCTAAAACTATTGTCCATAAAGCATATGTTGTTTGATACTAATGTGGCCACATCAGCTTCATTTTGTGATTTCTTCAATCTTTTAATTTTAATTTTTGTGGGCTTTTATTTTAGATGTTTTTCTTGAAAACAGCATATAGTTGAAATTTTGAAAAATCACCCTGTCATTGTCATTTAACTGGAACATTTAACCATTTACATTTTGTGATATATTTGGTTACATTTGTTTGTTTTGTTTTGTTTTGTTTTGTTTTTGTTTTTGAGACAGGGCTCTGTCACCCAGCCTGAAGTGCAGTGGCACTATCTCAGCTCACTGAAACCTCTGCCTTCCTGGTTCAAGCAATTCTTCTGTCTCAGCCTCCCGAGTAGCTGGGACTACAGGCATGCACCACCACGCCTGGCTAATTTTTATATTTTTAGTAGAGATGGGGTTTCACCATATTGGCCAGGCTGGTCTCGAACTCCTGACCTCAATTAATCCACCCACCTCGGCCTCCCAAAGTGCAGGGATTACAGGCATGAGCCACCACCTGTATTTGGTTACATTTGGCACTTTATTTTGTGCTTTCCAATTGTTCTACCTTGTATTAGTTTCCCGGGTATGGCTGTATTAGCCTGGGGTCTCCAGAGAAACAGAACCAATAGGATACATATGCCAATAGGACAATTAGGTAAATGATTGATTGATAGATAGATGATGGATAGATAGATAATAGACAAAGATATTTGCTATAAGAAATTGGCTCATGTGATTATGAAGGCTGAGAAGTCCAAACTCCAGCAAACTGGAGACCCAGGAGAGCTGATGATGTCAGTTCCAGTCTGAAGGCAGGAGAAAACCAATGTCCCAGCTCATTCTTTCCTACTCATCTTTTCATTCCATTCAGGCCTTCAATGACTTGGATGAGGTTCACTCCTATGAGGAAGGCAATCTGCTTTACCCAGTCTACCAAATCAAATTTAATCTCTTCCAAAAATCCCTTCCCAGATACACTCAGAAATAATGTTTCATCAAGTATCTAAGCATCCTGGGGCTCAGTCACATTGACACATAAGCTTACCCATCACATTGCCATAAGAAAGTGTTGCAGACTGGGTGGCTTAAAATGACAGGTCATTATCCACATTTCTTGAGGCTACAGGTTTGAAATCAGGGTGTCAGCTGGGCCATCCTCCCTCTGTAACTCTGGATAGAATCCTTCCTTGCATCTTCCGAGCTTCTGCTGGTGGCCACCCATCCTTGGTGCGCTTGGCAGGCAGTTGCATCACTTCCACTGGCCCTGTGGTCACATGGACTCCTTCTCTTTGTCTGTCTCTTCTCTTCTTATAAGGACACCAGCCATATTAGGTTAGGGCTCGCCTTAATTCAGCATGACTTTATCTTTACATTGGCAAAGACCTTATTTTCAAATAAGGTAACTTTCACAGACACTGGGGCTTTGGATTTCAACATATCTTTTTGGTGAACTCAGTTCAACCCGTAATATACCTGCTCCATGCCTCTTTTTCTCTCCTTTCTTGCCTAAAAATGTGGGATAAGTTTTATTATTTCATTTATTCTTTCTACTGCATTGAGAGTTATATATTCTATTTCTATTCTTTTAGTTGCTATTCTAGAAATTATATATATTTGCATGTATACAATATGCACATTACAATGAAGTATATTTAAAGGTAATCAGTACATTTGCCCTCTCCCAGGACAATAGAAAGGTTTTAGACCACTTTAATTCCACTTGCCCTTCTTCCAACCTTATGTAACATTATTGCCATGTATTCAAATCTATGTTTTAAAATAATCTTCTTATTGTGAAAGAAAGCCCAGAGACAGAAAGCCACATGAATCAAATGTGTGGCTTACTGAATGATTTTAAGATAAACATCATTCAAGTCAGAAATAAAATTTTGCCAGTCTTCCCAGAAGCACCTCTGTCTGCTTCTTCCCAATCACAAACCCTCTTTTATCTCTTAAGTAACCACTGTGCTGGTTTCTATACTTATTAGTTCCTTTAAAAATAATTTTATTTGGCCAGGTGTGGTGGCTCACACCTGTAATCCCAGCACTTTGGGAGGCTGAGGAGGGCAGATCACCTGAGGTCAGGAGTTTGAGACCGGCCTGGCCAACATGGTAAAACCCTGTCTCTACTAAAAATACAAAAATTAGCCAGGTGTGGTGGCATGCACCTGTAATCCCAGCTACTCGGGAGGCTGGGGCAGGAGAATCACTTGAACCCAGGAGGCGGAGGTTGCAGTGAGCTGAGATTGCACCACTGCACTCCAGCCTGGGCAACAGAGCAAGACTCCATCTCAAAAAAAAATAATAATAATAATAATAATAATAATAATAATAATTTTATCAACCAAATGGTGTATCCATAAAACTACAGCATTGCTTTGCCGAGTTAAAGAATTTAAGACTTCAAGTCTCTTTTAATCTGTAAATTCCCTCTCATCCTTTTCTTTTCCGTAGAGATAATCTCTTGGGGAACCTGGGCTCTCCCTGAGTGGTTTAGCTTCCTTCAGCTTAGAGTTTGCTGCTCACATCCTCACAGTACACTGCATTTCTCTGCCTTCTGTATTTCCAGAAATTTGGGCAGCTGGATCCAGAAACTGTATCAGATTCAGATTTGATCCCTTTGTTTGGCAAGACAATAGGAGGCATATAAAGCCCTGTTGTCTCTTTTATTGATGTTAGCAGTTGTTGATGCTTAGTGCCTACATCTAATAATTCACTGGGGATGCAAAATGGTGACATTCTATCTTTTTTATTGTTTTGTTATTTAATGGTTGTAATACTGTTCTAAGGAGATGCTTCTCCAACTGCTATCTGGTTACCCAGCAGTACAGTTCATATAGAAACGGGGATAGATGCTAGATTCTTCCTTTATTCGTCAGTTTCCAAGATAATGAATTGGTTTCCTGTCATCCTCTGAGGGTGACTAGTTCTTTTTTATTGTTTCAATATTATTATGTACTCACGAATTTAAACATTATCTTTACTGTAGCTTCAAATTATTCTGACTTTGGCTAGTGCGAACCTCTTTAGGTTAGTTCTTGAGTCCTTTGGGCATGATGCTAGAAGTCTTTAACATTGCTGCTTTCTGATATGACAAGATGTTCCAGGACCAGACCTGAATTCAGTCATTTCTGCAAGAAGTCCTGGTCCTTTGTAGTGTGATGTGGAACTTGAATACATAATATCAGCACTAGGAAAGCTCATTTCTCTATACTGGTCATTGTTTCTTTTCTGTGGCGCTAAATACTCTCTCTCTCACACACACACACACACTCACATACACACACACTTCTGAGTGTTTCTAATTCTGATGTATTAGAACACATATTCAAATATGTTGTACACATATGCACAATTTTTTTTGAGACTGAGTCTTGCTGTGTCACCCAGGCTGGAGTGCAGTGGCATGATCTCTGCTTACTGCAACCTCCACCTCCTGGGTTCAGGGGAATCTCCTGCTTCAGCCTCCTAAGGAGCTGAGACTACAGACACGTGCCACAACGCCCAGCTAATTTTTTGTATTTTTAGTGAAGACGGGGTTTCACCATGTTGGTCAGGCTGGTCTTGAACTCTTGACATCAAGTGATCTGTCCTCCTCAGCCTCCTAAAGTGCTGGGATTACAGGCGTGAGCCATTATGCCTGGCCAGAATTATATATTTAAAAACAAAATAGCTCATGAGTCAATACTGATACTTCTAATTCAAAACTACCCCAATTTTATTTAACTTCTTCTGTATTACACCTGTAACTCCTTTCTTCTCTATCACAAATCCTGGTTCTCAAGAATACAGGGAATTATATAATTAGAATTTCTCATAATTAATAATTTCCTGAATCCCATAGTACACACACAACAGACATGGAATAAAAATACTAAAATACTAATGTACTATCAATATGATTATTTAAAACATTAAAATAAATCTTTTGCATATGTTCTCCCATTCTCTCTCCATTTTTCTTTTTTTCTTTTTTTTTCTCTTTTTGAGACAGAGTCTCGCTCTGTTGCCAGGCTGGAATGCAGTGGCGTGATCTTGGCTCACCGCAGCCTACGATTCCCTGGTTCAAGCGATTCTCCTGCCTCAGCCTCCCAAATAGCTGGGATTACAGGCATGCGCCACCACACCCGGCTAATTTTTGTATTTTTAGTAGAGATGGAGTTTCACCATGTTGGCTGGGATGGTCTCGATCTCCTGACCTTGTGATCTGCCCCCCTTGGCCTCTCAAAGTGCTGGGATTACAGGCGTGAGCCACCGCGCCAGCCCTCTCTCCATTTTTCAAAAGCTGTGCTATGTATTATCAGAATACATAGTCAGGACAGTCTATACACCATCCTTTTTAGCCACTATTCAGTCTTAATTCTACAAGTTAAATTTAATCCTTGCCATCTGCCTTCACATCGGTAAGGGTCATTTTGGTTGTCTGAAGTTTTGTTCTCTACTAAACTTCTTAGACTCATGGAAACAATATTCCCTTAGATCTTTCTTGTTGATAATAGTTTGTTTTTAATATTTGAAATTCAATTTTACTGCAATATAAAATCCTGGATGCACCTTTTCTTAAATATGTGACTATTTTTTTTCTGGCATAAAGTACTGCTTTCAAAAAGTCTAATGATAATCTATTATTCTTTTCTATTCAAGTTCCATTCTCTCTCTCTTTTTATGCCCAAATAACTTTTATTTTTATTATTTATTTTAGAGATTGGGTCTTGCTATATTGTCCAGGCTGGTCTCAAACTCCTGGCTTCAAGTGATTCTCCTGCCTCAGCCTCCCAACCAAATAACATCTCTAAAGTCCAGTAGTTACACTAGAATATCTCCAGGTGTTAATAACTTTTTGTCAATATTCATAAGTACATAGTGTCCTCCTGAACATGTAATTTCAAATCCTTTAATTACAATTTTAGGCAAGTTTTCTTGGGTTAATTATAGTCTTTAGTATTAATATTTCTTTTGGTCCTTCTCTTGGTTTGCTTTCTCAGGTTTTCCGGAAGAAGGCATATAATCCTTGGCTATCATTTGCAACTGTTACTTTCTCCTAAATCCTTTTTATCCCTTTCTTCATTTCTTTTTTGTTTGAAAACTTTTAAAAAATCTTATATTCCTCTTAAGGCATTATTTGTTGTTTATTCTTTCCCATGTTCCATCTAGTTTAGTTTTCATTTCTGAAGTGAATTTGTCTTTTACTTCTTAATTATTTCTCTCACTTCATTTCTAAGTTTTTATAATGCTGATGTATTTCCATGTCTTTTATAATTTTCTTAAGGTTTTTAATTGTTTTGAAATAGTAAATTACATTTTTTGGTCTATTTTGTGGGCATGCCTTTTGTGTGTTTTATTATTTTTGATCCTTATTCTCTTTTTAAAAAATTCTAACTTTGTACAGAATTTGACCTTAGTTTTAGGTGAAATTCATATTCTTGACTTTAGAATGAAGTGGGGTTCAGGAAAATTTTCTAACATAAAGTGTCTTCTTCTGTTGTTTTTGTGCAATGCACATTAAAAATATAATGGCTTACTTTCTGAGATTTCCCGTCTCTGGTTCCTTCCCCTATTTTGAACTGGACCTTCTCTTTCCTTCATCTATATTGTCTTCATCCTGCTCAGTTTTAACTCTACTTCCAGCACTTTCTCCTCATTGGGACTGTGTCTTAGAAGGAAGCCCTAGACAGCTAGCTTTTAGGGTTCATGATCCATATATATCATTGCCCAGTATTTGCCCCTCCCAGATTCAACTGCTGTTCTCAATTGGTTCTCAATGTTTTCCAGCAAATTCCTACTGGGGTTCTGCTATTCTCAGGTATATCAAATGCCACTCTGTTGCTTCTTTTTTCCCCTTTCCACACAGATTCCAAAATCATAAAGATCTTGAGGTTATTGGTGGTTTGTCCACATATCCACTTGTATTTTAGGGTTTTTGAAGATATCTTGTCACAGTTTTTTGTAATTGTTGTTTGCTAATATGTGGAGATTCAGTGCAAGAAAAGAGCTGTCACCACTACAATTTCCCCTCATCTCTCTCTCTTCTTTTAACCTCACAAGAAACTATGATTATTTTATACAGTCAATGTTTATTTAGAATTGGCTATATATTCTTTCTTGCTTCTTCATTCCTTCTTTATCTTCTTTCTGGGACAAATTTCTTTCTGCCTTTAGAATTTTTTTTTTTTAATAAAAGTCCACCAGTGGTGAAGTCACAGTTTTTGTTTCTGAAAGCAGATTTTTGTTTGTTTGTTTTGCTCTTATACTTGAAAAATGTTGTCTTTAAGTATAGAATCCTTGGTTGGCAGCCATTTTTTTCATTCTACTGAAGATATCATTCCACTATCTTATGACTTCCATTCTTACAGCTGATAAGTTAGTTGTCAGTCTGTCACTCCACTGAAGGAAGTACATCTTTTTACTCTGACTCCTTTATGACTTTCTATTTATTTTAGGTGTGCTGATGTTTCACTACAATGTATCTAGATTTTCATTTACTTATCTTGCTTTGAATTCATTGTTAAATTCATTATGGAATGATTCATTATTGAATTATCAGCCATAATCTTTTAAAATAATGCCTCTGTATCATTCTCTCCCTTCTCTCTTCAGGGACTCTGCTTAAACGTATGTTAGATCTTCTCTGTTTATCTTCCATGTCTTGTAACTTCTGTTCTGTATGTTCATCTTTTTGTTCTGCATCCTGGAAAATGTCTTCAAGCATATCTTCCATCTTATTAAATTCTTTCTTTGGCTATATCTAGAATGTTTTTACATGCATCTATTGAGTTCTTCATTTCAATTCTTGAACTTTTCATTTGTAGAAATTTTATTTAGTTCTTTTTCAAATCTTCTATCATACTCTATAGTTTCCTATTCCCTATATACATTTTTAAAGCTGTCTTTAATCTTTAAATGTAGGAAGCATATTTGTTTATGATCTGTGTTTGACAGATCTGAAATATGAAGTTCTGAAATATGAAGTCTTTAAATGTTTCTATTTTGTATTGTTTCTTATTTTCTCATTCACAATGTCTATTTTCCTATGTGCTTGATTATTTTTAGTGTATGCTGCTTTTTGTCACTAAAAACTATTTGTAGGAATAATTTGAGATCTAGAAGGAAGTACTCTCACAAGAGGATTTGTGTTTGTTTCTGTTGAGTATCTCAAAGGACTACAGTCTGAGTTTCTTTCAAATGAGGTTCACAGCTAGCAGGGGTTTAGTGCTCCCAAAAGGTGATACTTTGAGCTTCAAATTCATTCAACCCATTGGTTCACTTCCGGATCACCTATACCTGGAGAGCGTATCCCTTTGAGGTCCCAGCTTATTTGGGAGATGGCTTCTTATGGTTTTGATTTCTATTCCTCTTTCCCCATGACCCTGGAAAATCTAATGTTCCTATGTGCCTAGATCAGCAAGTGCCCTGAGAACAAAGGTTCTTAAGCTTCTCAATTTTCCATCAATTTTCAATTACCTAGGAATTCCTAACTATGTTGCCAATTCCTTGATATTTTAAGAAAAGTTTAAAAAATATATTGTGTCCAGCATTTCTATGTTTTCAGCAGAGAGTTACTCTGAGTAACCTAGTTCATCACTTGTACACCAAAGCTTCCACTTGTCCATTTTGTTAGAGTTAGTTTACTTAAAACTAAGTACTATAATTTGTGAAGCTGCTTTATTTCATACACTCAGACAGCAATGTATTATGATGAGACCTCCCTCTCTTTCCCCAGGATTCCTGGTACCTTACACACCAGAGATGTTTGACCAAAGGAGAGCAATGACATTACCTACGTATTAGATAGTAGTAAAAATGAATTTCTTCTTCGTATTTTACTTAAAATCAAAACAAAAAATGTAATATTTTCTTCCAAATCCGAAAAGATCATCTCATGCGTCCCTTTCTGAAATTGGGTTCTGTTAACTGAGGGATCTTACGATTCTATTAAAACCTGCTCCAGTAAACAGATATGCTGTCAGAAATGTTTAGTAGTTCCTGATCCCAGCTCTTTCCTTGACTGCAGGAGATCCTGGTCAGCTCATTTAAACTTCCTTTCTTTGGGCTGGGCACAGTGGCTCATGCCTGTAATCCCAGCACTTTGGGAGGCCAAGGCAGGTGGATCACCTGAGGTCGGGAGTTCGAGACCATCCTGGCCAACATGATGAAACCTCATCTCTACTAAAAATACAAAAATTAGCTGGGCATGGTGGCATGTGCCTGTAATTCCAGCTACTCAGGAGGCTGAGGAAGGAGAACTGTTTGAACCAGGGAGTTGGAGGTTGCAGTGAGCCCAGATGGCGCCATTGCACTCCAGCCTGGTGACAGAGCGAGTCTGCGTCTAAAAAGAAAAAAACAAATTAGAGCAACTCTGCTACAGTTGTTTCATTTCTAGTAATTTTTAGGTGGCCAGCCACAAAATTCTTACTGAGGCTGAAAGATGAGTTTGTTACAGGACAAATGTAATATAGCTATTATGTCTCAAGTTAAATAAAAGAGGGAAGGAATTTGGCATAGGTTCTGGATTATATGCTACACTTATTGCCCTATTTATTTAAAAAAATCTGAAATCATTAAGCATAAAGGCAGGCATATACATCTTACCAAGGTGTTACTTCGGGATTAAAGCTGAGATTTTCCTTTCCCCTCAAAGACATTCTTTGCTTAGACTTTTTTATTATCCTAACAAGGAAACGAGACTTTTTTTCCTTATCCTAACAAGCCTGGAAAATGTCCTTGCTTGATCTTCAGTGCTTAAGAGTGGACATGGGTTTGTGGGGTGCTTTGCTTTCTCAAGGAAAATGTAGGTATGCCATATTGCATTGATTTTCCTTTTCTTCTCTTCACTTTTTCTATGATCTAGTTTTCACAACTCAAGCTTCCATTTAGAACCTGGAAGGAATTCTGTTGCTTTAAGGCAAGCATAAAAATTTGGAATGCGTTGCTCTAACTCATCTCCAGAGTCTTTGGGCGAAAGAGTTTCCCAGTGCCCAGGCTGGGTCGGAATGCTCTTTGGTCCTAGACTCCTGGCTGCAGCAACATCTCATGTAAGGGGTTGCAAGTCACCTGCCCCTGCTCCCAAATTTCTGGCTTGTGAGAATGCTTAGAGAACACTGCTCCATCACACTGAGCAGGACAGGCTTCTCTTGGGCTCATTCTACTTCAGTCATTTTTCTTTCTACACCACATTTTCGGATCCCTTTTTTTTTTTTTCGTGCCTCAGTGGGTAGACTGGTGGGTTTCCAGGATTCTTGAGAAAGGTGTCAGCCACCATCTGTTTTCAACTCGGGAACATGAGAAGCTAGCTTGACATTGGTGCAAGATTGTGGTGGGACTCAGGCATAGAGAGGGATGTTCACATCCTCTCTAGCATCTGATTTCAACAGCAGCGAAATACCAAGCAAGTGGGGCCTCATTGCTTTATGCTGGGGCTCCTTTTGGGGAAATCAGAACTGCACAGGAATCCATGAAAATAATGAAAACCACAGCTTCATTTCTGCTGTGATAGATGATCAAAGATAACCATTTGTTTCCATCTGCCCCACCTCTCTCGTCTCCTACTCCCAAGACTCCACAGACTAGAAGAATGAACTGATGCAGTGTGTTTTTCTTTCTGTTCCTGTGGAGTCACCACTCCAGCACCAATGAGTTGCCCCAAATAACAGGTATAGAGAGATAAGGGCAGGGTGGTTTGGGGCCTGCTGTACACATGCATCGGGCACTGTCCTGCCCATGGCACTAGGGTCATACCTCCTCAACAGGGGCAACACTGCTAACGGGTAAAAAAAAAATCGATCCGGGGCGGGACGGTGGGGACAAAAAAATTGCATATTTTAATGGTTTGGGTCCCTCCAAAGGGGCACAGCACATAAACAGATCTAAGTATATCTGCGGTACTAAAATTTCAGGGGGAGTGGAGAAGCAATTAGAAAGAAAATGTTCAAAAAAGCTACTTAGGGGCTGGGTGCAGTGGCTCATGCCTGTAATCCCTGCACTTTCGGAGGCTGAGGCAGGTGGATCACCTGAGGTCAGGAGTTCAAGACCAGCCTGGCCAACGTGGTGAAACCCTGTCCCTACTAAAAATAAAAGAATTAGCCAGGCGTGATGGTGTGTGGCTGTAGTCCCAGCTTCTCAGGAGGCTGAGGAAGGAGAATCGCCTAAAATCTGGGAGGCGGAGGTTGCAGTGAGCCGAGATCATGCCTCTGCACTCCAGCCTGGGCAACAGAGTAAGACTCCGTCTCAAGAAAAAAACAAAACAAGAAAAAAAAAAGCATTACAATTGTTCTTTTAATGTCTGTCTCTCCAGTAGATTCTAAACTTCTTGAGAGCAAAGTCCAGTCTGTTCTGTTCTTCACTTAATTCACAGGCACCAGCACCCTGCCTGGCACCTACTAATACTCAGTTGCTACTTGATTCATGAAAAGATGAATGACTTGGGCCCAGAATTAAGTCTCTGTGAGATTTTGGGGGAGTGATCACATGACCTCTTAAGTGCTAATTACTTCTGTGTAAAGTGAAGCTAATAAATAATGTAGACCTCCCAGGGCTGATAGAGGATGAACTGAATGTACAAAAGAATTTAGCAGATAGTGCCTGTAATCCCAGCTACCTGGGAGGCTGAAGCAGGAGAATCGCTTTAACCCAGGAGGCAGATGTTGCAGTGAGCTGAGATAGTGCCACTGCACTCCAGCCTGGGTGACAGAGCGAGACTCCATCTCAAAAAAAAAAAAAAAAAAAAAAAAAGCTACTTAGGGGTGGCAATGATTTAATTAAAAAGATCAAGAAATAGTGCTGGGCTAGGCATGGTGGATCACGCCTGTAATCCCAGTACTTTGGGAGGCCAAGGTGGGCAGCTCACCTGAGGTTGGGAGTTCAAGCCTGACGAACGTGGAGAAACCCCATCTCTACTAAAAATACAAAATTAGCCAGGCATAGTGGCACATGCCTGTAATCCCAGCTACTTGGGAAGCTGAGGCAGGAGAATTGCTTGAACCTGGGAGGCGGAGGTTGTGGTGAGCCAAGATCATGCCATTGCACTCCAGCCTGGGTAACAAGAGCAAAACTCTGTCTCGAAAAAAAAAAGAAAGAAAGAGTGCTTTGGATTCCACTTTTTCATGTACCCCAGATGATCCCAAACTACTGGGATCTGTATCTTCATCCATGAAGGTTTTCCCTTCATTCCCCAGAATCTGTCAACCAGCAAGAGACTGGGGTTGGTGTATAAATACCCCAACTCCCTCGCGCCTGGGCTGCACTGGGCAATTCTGAAGCAGATGTTCCCCAGAGTTTGCCAACAGGACTGAGTTCTGGTTGCCCCCTGTGGCTGCTCCTGAGGAAGGTACTCTGTATTTGCTGCCTTCTTTTTAGCATCTCACTTCCCCCCTTTCTTGCTGATTTCCCTTCACCTCCCAAGTAAACCATCTGCACTCAAATCCCTGTCTCAGAGTTTGCTTCTGTGGAAGCCTAAACTAAGATTATGTGTGTGTATGTGTGTGTGTATATATTAAATGATTTGTAACTTCACTAAGTAAAAGAGAGCCCATGCATGAGAAGATTGTAATTAATCTAATTCTATGAATCTGAGATCCACTAAAAAAAAGTTTTCAAAGCATAGACTCTGGAGCCACACTGCCTGGCTGTGTACACAGGCCCTATTCTCACCAAGACAGCAGAAAGGCAAGGCAGCAAGAAAAGTTCTGCTAGGACTTTTTGAACTGGAAGTCACCTTTTGCATGACTAAAAGGGATGAGACAGGTCGGGTGCGGTGGCTCACGCCTGTAATCCCAGCACTTTGGGAGGCTGAGGCGGGCAGATCACCTGAGGTCAGGAGTTCGAGACCAGCCTGCCCAACATGGCAAAACCCCATCTCTACTAAAAATACAAAAAATTAGCTGGGCGTGGTGGTGGTCACCTGTAATCCCAGCTGCTCGGGAGGCTGAGGCAGGAGAATCGCTTGAACCCGGGAGGTGGAGGTTGCAGTGAGTCGAGACTGCGCCACTGCACTACAGCCTGGGTGACAAGAGCAAAACTCTGTCTCAAAAAAAAAAAAAAAAAAAAAAAAAAGGCCCAGACATTGGGCTATCTGGGCTAATGAGCTATTATTGTATTAATAGTCTAATAATTTAGTGTCTACTCAGAGCAATCTCACAGCCCTACCTTTGGGATTGAAAGATCCCCATCTCCAGTAAAATCTACAGCCAGTACCTTCCTTATAACCCACTGGGCTACTGAACCCAGACTCAGAATTATTAAACAGGTAGGCACAGGCCTAATGTCATAAACTCTATTGAGCAATAGATCCCTGTGGCAGGAGAAAAATTCTCCATGCTTCTTTTCTCTCGGTTTGCAGCAACAGTGCAAATGTGGGTGATGGCCTTCAGACAGAGCTTTCAAAGCCAGAGAACCCAACTGCAAGAGGAAGTCAGGACCCTTGCCTTCCATGGTTGAGCTTCCAAAGAAATGTTTTGCTCTACTGTAGTTCTGATTTTGACGTGATTTATTTGTGAGTCAGAGATCCCATGAGCTGATAAAATGTTTAATACCTCTATGAAAACCTACATGGTAATTTCCCTTTGTACCTGAGCATTTCCATTTAGACTTTCACTCCACATAGACTGCTTATTAGAGAATGGAATCACAACCCACGTAGCCCTCTCTTCTCCCTGTTCACCTCCTAATTGAAGGCCTCAATTTCCTCCGCACATACTCTCATACTGTGCCTTCCTTCCCATTATCCTGTGACTTTTTCTTTCTCTACTCCATCTGGCCATCACCACACTAACTCCACATGAACAAACCTTCTCTGAAATAACTGTTTCCAAAAGAACAGGTGCTGGTGAACTTTTTCCGTAAAAGGCCAAATAGTAAATAATTTACATCTTGGGCCGGGCGTGGTAGCTCACGCCTGCAATCCCAGCACTTTGCGAGGCCGAGGCAGGTGGATCACCTGAGGTCAGGAGTTCGAGACCAGCCTGGCCAACATGGTGACAAGCCATCTCTACTAGAAAAATACACAAATTAATTGGGCATGATGTCCAGAGCCTGTAATCCCAGCTCCTCAGGAGGCTGAGGGAGGAGAATCGCTTGAACCTGGGAGGCGGAGGTTGCAGTGGGCTGAGATCATGCCACTGCACTCCAGCTTGGGTGACAAGAGTGAGACTCTGTCTCAAAAAATAAATAAATAAATACAAAATAAATAAATACATAAATAAAATAATTTAGGTCTTGTGGATCCATATGGTCTCTGTTGTGACTACTCACCTCTGTCTCGGTAGCACAAAAGCAGCCACAGACAACACATACACAAATGTGGCTTTTTTCCAATAAAGTTTTATTTACAAAAGCAGCGGTGGGTCAGATTTGGCCCATGGTCTGTAGTTTGTTGAGCTCTACCAGGGAACAACAAAAACAAACAAACAAAATTAATCATCCCCCAGCTCCACTTAACAAGGTCTTAACAAATTGTCTTGCTTTTTTCTTAATGACTTTTCTATGCAATACCATGTACCAAAGAATTTCTATATTTACTTCTAAAGCTGCTTTGAGACACAGCCAGTGTTGTACAGCAACGTTCTCTATATATTCACCATACTTTGTCCGTTGAAAGCAATAATTAGGGTCCTCGTATTCATGCATCCATTTCATAAAAACCACACACTGGCCACCAAGGTTACACCCGTGCGTACATTCATCAGTGCTTCTTATTTCATTTTTCTTCTCACTGCGTACATATAATTTCGTTTACCACACTGGGCACGGTAACAAGGCTTTTCTCCAGCATAGACACACAATCCAAAGAAACAGGCAAATATTGGCTGTACCAACTTTGGCCTAAGGCATCTGTATGGAAACTTCAGAACAGAAATACAATTTCTCTGGTTTTGTCCACTCTCCGAGTCCAACTGTGCACAAATTACTTGTCATTGTGGTGACACAAATAAGACTTCATTAACATGGCCATTCTGATCCTGGTAAACAAGTTTATTTACACTTGAGCACTGCTAAAGAATAAAGTCACAGAGAGAAGTTCATGGTAGGTGGCCCTGCCTTTTACACCGAGGCCGACTTTGACAAAATCCCTGCACCTCGCTTAGACAAGCTGCTATTCAGCTACCAGGGGTTCATGAAAGTTCGGGGTAGGTCCCTGTTCAAAGAGGATGACAACACTTGTAATCAAGGCTGGTCACATCTGTATTTAACGACATGTGTCAGTGCTGTTTCTAGTGGTTTGTTTTTTTTTTTTCCCCCAAACTCCTTGTTCCTTTGCTCTGCCAGAGGGTATAAAAAGGATAAACCAGGTTTATCTTCAGGGATACGTGATGGCTGGTTAGTTATCAGTTAAATTGGGTTTTGTTTGACTCATAACTAGATAGTGAGTAGTCCTCGAAGATGACAAAACCTGGGAAGATATGATTATCTGGGATTGTGAGAAAGAAAAAGTTGAATCATCCCACTGTGAGAAGACAGTAGGGGGATGTCTCTTTCTTCGGAAGCAGCGTGCACGTCACTCACAGGTGACAGGAAAGCTCCGTCAAGTGTTCAGCCTCCTTCCTAATGCGGGGCTGGTGGGTCTCACCAAGGAAAAGCAGAGGGACGTTCAAGTTCCCAATGCTGCACGTGCTGGGAAAATATGCCGTGGGGGATGCAAATGTGGAGGCAGGTCCCTGTGATGACCTGGTCTGCATACGAGAGAACCGAGCTGGGCAGAATGAGCTCATCTTCCCTCTTGAGCCTCCTGGCCCAATGCCAGGCTCTTCCTCTGAGACAGCCAAGCCTGTCCTGCTCCCAAGCTTCTTGGGGGCAGCCAGCGGCTGGCATCCCATCATTCTGGGAACCGAAAGAAACCCATGTCTGTGACAGCTCACAGCCAGATGCCAGAATGTTCTCTCCAGGGACTCACTGGGTAAGGGCAGGCTCCAGGAAGACAGGAGACAGGGCAGACAGAACACCTGATATTCACAGAGTACTGACCACACCCTGTGAATGGAGATACGTGCCTTAGGTCACGCAGCTGCATGCCATCGAATCAAAATTACAGGAGACTCTGGTGGTGGTATTATCCACACACCAGGCAGGATGGCTTTCTCCTCTCATCCTTTTCCTGGGAGGTTGGCTTCAGCTAGAAGAGGTAGAGACTTGTATAACCTACTTGGACCATACCCTGCAATAGAGGAGTTGGTACCAGCCAAAGAAAGGTTTATGTGTCTGGGTGGGGTTCTGCTTGTGAGCCTCTGAAGCCACCTCCCCACAATTTCTGCAGAAGAAAAACTCGATCCAATTGGCCTTGAGCTGGGAATCCTTTGTTAGGGAGGGGTGGCAGGTTGTTGGGGTTAACAGAGAGAGATTGGGAGAATGTTGGAGGAGGAAAATGAGGGACAGTGCCAAAGAGGGTGGACCCCAGATGCACATCTCAGGTAAACTCTGTTTGAGCTAATACATACTCAACAGGTACATTTAAAAACAGAACCTGCACCATCCTTTAGATTCTGGGGGACCAGGTGCAGTGGCTCACGCCTATAATCCCAACAATTTGGGAGGCCAAAGCAGGAGGATCGCTTGAGCCCAGGAGTTCAAGACCAGCGTGGGCCACACTGGTAAACCCCTTCTCTACAAAAAATGTTTAAATTAGCCAGGCATGGTGGTGCATGCCTGTAGTTCCAGCTACTTGGGAGACAAAAGTGAGAGAATCGCTTGAGCCTGGGACGTCAAGGTTGCAGTGAGCCATGATCATGCCATTGCACTCCAGCCTGGGTGACAGAGCGAGACCCTGTCTTAAAAAACTAAACTAAACTAAACTAAACTAAACTAGACTATGGGAGGATGTGTGATCATCTGACAGCAAGATTCCTTTCTGATGACAGACCAGACCAATGCTGTGGGCACAGACACAGGGTTCCATCCATTTAGAGGTGGTACCCGAGGCTCTGACACTGTCAGGTGCCCAAAAGTTTACTCGCCTGGAGATGGTTCACACCCCACCTTGTTTCCACGTCAGCAGACCAGCCAGTAAGTCCACAGGATTTGACTGAGCATCCTAAGGACTGGGTTTAACAGCAAAAGGAAGTCTGTAACTGGTATACAGGCAAGGTTTCAAGCCCCAAGGAGCTTTCTGTCCTTGACGAGATCAACCAAATAGTCTCTTCATATGATAATAACAGTTCACTGGATACTTCTACATGCTCTGCTGTATGTACTACGCACACTTTAACTCACTAAATCCTTGCAACAGTGCTGTGTGGGTAGTGCTATTATTGTCCTCTTTTTAAAGATGAGGAAACAGTACAAAGAAGTTAGATTATTTGGACAAGTTACACACCTCATTAAGTGTCAGGGCTGGGATTCTAACTGAGACCAAGGGCTCCAGAGGTGTGCGAGAATGAAGCAAGAGAGCTGCAATCACTTCCAAAGATAACCACATTGACAGAGGGCATTCCATTCCATATGCTTCATCCTTGTAAGATAGGAAGAGGCTTCATCTTTCAAATGAGGCGCCTGAGCATCAGGGGAGTGATATAACTTGGAAAAACTCACATACCTGGTAGCTTGGCAGAGGTGAGATTCAAGCTTGGGTCTGTCTGGTTTGCAGCTTGTTCTCTTTCCACCACTCTTCTGTTGGCCAGTTTAGAGGAAGACTGGACTCCCTTAGCCTTTCTAGCTTCCGTGGTGTCTGGTTCCTGGGAGATTTCTAGAGCTATGAGCATTTACTCCCACTTGTGAGCAAGGCAAGAGTTCTCATGAGTTGAGGTCTAATCATGGAAGGCTAAAGGGAGGATGAGATTGTTAAGGCTTGGTTGGAGGCAATACCCTGGTTCATAACCAAGTGTTACAGTCACCCTGCCATTAGTAAGACCAGCTTCCAACTACAATGAATGGATTGGGGAAAGGTTATTTCATATCTGAGGTTATTTCATTTTAAAACCCACAGGTGTCAAGTGGTGTTTTTGGAAAGTGTAGAGATGAAATTCTAAAAATGTCATCTGGGAAGATGACAACTAGAAAGGCCACCGTAATGAACACTGCCTGTAAGTCATCACCTGCTAATTGAGTCATCTGTGAAGTTAATGCAGATTTGTGCATATCAGGGTGCCCAACCTTTCTAGGCAGAAGGATTATTACCTGAAGTAACCTGGGTTGGAGGCAGAGAATGTGACTTGTAATGGGCCACATCTGGAGGTGGCCCACTCAATTATACTCAAATGCTATTGGCTAGGAATTATTCTAAGCTCCAAGGAAGGCTAGGGAATGTAGCCTAGCTGTGTGCCCAAGAAGAAGAACAGACAGGACTGGAGACCAGCCTCTGCTACAAGGACCCAGGCTCTGTTCAGCTCCTTAGTGGCATGTCACCCTCAGAGTTTAGCCCTTGATCAAAAGTGGCAGCCAGCAAAGCTGCTTTCTACATGGCAACCTGAAGAGCCACTGACTAAATCCTGGGTATAAGGCATCACTTTCTAAATAATGAATCTCTTGGGTCAGTTTATATTTTTGCATCCACAAGATGGAGGAAAGAGAAACAAAACAAAACAAAACAGCAGTTAGGAGAGGGGCATGGAACAGACTCTCCTGCACAGCCCTCAGAAGGAAATATGAGTGCCCCACCTCCAAATGCCTGGAACCAACCCTACTGACACATTAATCTCAGACTTCTGACTCTAGAAAGGTGAGACAATAAAATGATCAACATTTAAGCCACCCAGTTTGTGGTATTTTGACATGGGGGCCCGAGGAAATTAACATACCTGGCCTGGCTTCAGGTTTTGGGAAGCCAAGATGGACAGATCGTTTGAGCCCAGGAGTTCAAGACCAGACTGGGCAACATGGAGAAACCCCATTTCTACAAAAAATAAAAAAACTAGCTGGGCGTGGTGGTGTGCACCTGTGGTCTCAGCTACTTGGGAGGCTGAGGTGGGAGGATCACCTGAGCCAGGAGGTCGAGGCTGCAGTGAGTCATGATCACACCAGTGCACTCCACCCTGGGTGACAGAGTGAGACCCTGACTCAAAAAAAAAAAAAAAAAAAAAAAAAAAAAAGTCCACTGTAAGGGTTCCTCCACAATAGGCATCTTTCCTCCACATAAGTCAAGCCCATTGTAGACTCTTGTAAGAATTTGTTAAATAAACCATTTAAAGACCTGTGTTCAAGGGGCTGGGCATGGTGGCTCATGCCTGTAATCCTAACACTTTGGGAGGCCGAGGTGGGTGGATCACTTAATGCCAAGTGATCAAGGCCATCCTGGCCAGTGAGGTAAAAACCTGTCTCTACTAAAAATACGAAAATTAGCGGGGCATGGGGGCAGGCACGTGTAGTCCCAGCTACTCAGGAGGATGAGGCAGGAGAATTGCTTGAACCCAGGAGATGGAAGTTGCAGTGAGCTGAGATTGAGCCAGACTTGCCCCAGCCATGCAGACCAGGGCTCCTCAGCTAGTCTCAGCTCTTGGTCCATCTTTACCTTGGCCTTCCCCATTCCAGCTCCGCCCCACTCACCCCCGTTCTGCCCAGCTACCCTCCCTTTGTTGCCCCAGGTCTCTTTCCCTAAAACCCTGCAAGTTCTGCTGCCAACACAGCTGGTGTTGATCCCAGTATTCAAGAGCCACACATTCACTTTCAGAATCCACCTCTCACAGAAGAGTTCACAACCAGTGAGTGAGTATTTTAGGGGAAGCCAGAACCTCTCACCAACCCTTAGGCTTTATTTGCACAACAACATGAAATAGAGTTGAGTATCCTTAGGGTAGATGAACATTGACGGTCACACTGAAAAATCAGATCAGTTTCTTGGGGGAAGGAGGCAATATTTTTTCCCAGAAACAAAGCAAAGGGTGGGCTCTCAGCACTCTCCCTGTTTAGAATGTGTGGATATGGCTTTTGTGCCTGGGCCATCTGGTTAACCTACATCTTCCAGCATTTCTGGGCCATCAATGTAAGAAGCCCCCATCATTATCTACAAAGTACTTTTTGGTAACTGAAATAAGTGAATTTCATGAGGGAGAAACCTAGGTAACAAGCAAAATAAAAAGGCATGCAACTAGTCTGACCATATCCGAAAGGGAAGTCCCATCGCTGGAAAGCTCCCAGGATGCCCCAGCAGAGGTACAACTGCCATGTGCCCCTGGCTTCTCAGGGCAGCCACAATTTCAATGATCCGCTCCCACTGCAGTCCCAGCACTCTGGGGGGCCAAGGCAGGCAGATCGTTTGTGACCAGGTGTTTGAGACCAGCCTGGGCAACATGGTGAAACCCCATCTCTTAAAAAAAAAAAAAAGTACAAAAATTTAGCTGGGTATAGTGGCATGTGCCTTTAGTCCCAGCTACTAGGGAGGCTGAGGTGGGAGGATAGCTTGAGCCCAGGGGTTGAGGCTGCAGTGAGCCACGATCATGCCACTGAACTCCTGGGTGAGTTCAGACCGAGTACAACCCTATCTCAATAAATAAATAAATATTTGTTCCCTTGAACACCCCAAGAATTCTCATACCCATGATTCGTCTAGGTTCAGAAATATGGTCACCACAGATGCAGAAAACCCCCGCTCACCAGAGGGCACAGTAGAAGGAGGAGCACTAAAGGTGTCAAGGACGTTTGGAGAAAGAGCCACCACCTGATGGAGCTGCCAGATCTGGAGAGGGTAACGATCCCAAAGGCCCATACCTGCAGGGGAACAGGTCTTCTCCTCCAAACTGCTAAGCAAGTGCCATCTGGTTAAAATGAGCATCACAGGGAAACTAGAAATGGAAGAGAAGTTCCAAATGAACAATCCAGGAAGGCGGCATCCAGAGGACATCATCGTCCCTACGGGCCCCACTCCCTCCGCTGAGGGCGTGCGCATGAGTGAGGGAGATCAGTATCCAGGCCTCTGGCCCCCTCTTTCAGCATCAGCCTCCAGGGAGGGTGGAGAGCAGAGGCAGCCGCAGGAGGATGGCCCAGGAGCTATAGCCTGGTAATGGAACTATGGGTGGGTCACAGGTTCCCCTCCTGGCTGGCCCAGGCTTCAGAGAGCAGTGAGAGGCCTTCTCTCTGGGCAGGTGCCTGTACCTCCCTGGTTTGCCCCCACCTGGGCTCCCAGTGCCCCTCCAAGTTTTGCAGTTCCAGGAGTCATGACAACATGTGATCTTCAGTCCTAGGACCCACACTAGAAAATCAAAGAAAGAAAAAGGAAAGGAGGGGAATGGAAAAGAAGGGAAGGGGAAGGGAAGGGAGGGGAGGGGAGGGAAGGGGGCGCGGTGGCTCATGCCTGTGATCCCAGCACTTTGGGAGGCCGAGGTGAGCGGATCATGAGGTCAGGAGATGGAGACCATCCTGGCTAACACCATGAAACCCCGTCTCTACCAAAAATACAAAAAATTAGCCAGGCGTGGTGGCGGGTGCCTGTAGTCCCAGCTACTCCAGAGGCTGAAGCGAAAGAATCGCTTGAACCCAGGAGATGGAGGTTGCAGTGAGCCGAGGTTGCACCACTGCGTTCCAGCCTGGGCTACAGAGTAAGACTCCATCAAGAAAGGAAGAAAGAAAGGAAAGAAAGAAAGAAAACCAAACTAAACTGATTGAGCTGAAAAAAAAAAAAGCTCACGGCAAGAATTTCATAATACACTCAGAAGTATTAACAGCAGAAGACCAAGCTGAGGAAACAATCTCAGAGCTCAAAGATGGGTTCTTTGGGTTAACTTGGTCAGACAAAAATAAAGAAAAAAGAATTTAAGGCCAGGTGCGGTGGCTCATGCCTGTAATCTCAGCACTTTGGGAGGCTGAGGCAGGTGGATCACGAGGTCAGGAGTTCAAGACCAGCCTGGCCAACATGGTGAAACCCCGTCTCTACTAAAAATACAAAAATTAGCCAGGCATGGTGGTGTGTGCCTGTAATTCCAGCTACTAGGGAGGCTGAGGCAGACAATTGCTTGAACCCTGGAGGCGGAGGTTGCAGTGAGCCGGGATCATGTCACTGTACTCCAGCCTGGGTGACAGAGCGAGACTCTATCTCAGAAAAAAAAAAAAAAAGAATTTAAACGAACAACAACAACAAAAAAGAGGTGACAGTCAAGAAGAAATGGGAACAACAACAAAATCAACACGTGAATAAATCTAAGTTAAAATGCTGAGAATACAGAACACAAGCATCTAATCTGAGGAGCTAAAAAAGTCATAACAGAACTAAGGTGCTACAAACAGTAGTACACAAGGTGAGAAGGAGTAATTGGAGTATAAGCATTCTAAGAACATTATATTTTTCCAGAAAAAGCTTTAAAAATCATTGATTTCAAAATAAAGTGAAACATGCATATTAAGATTTCTAAGTTAGCTTCTAAAAGAATAGAAACATAGGTATTAAATTTCAAAGGAGAGAGAAAAAAATGGGACTGGTGCAGAGGTGAAGGGAATCTCAACTCATTTAAAAGGCAAGAAACAGGCAGGGCGCCGTGGCTCACGCCTGTAATCCCAGCATTTTGGGAGGCCAAGG
This sequence comes from Pan paniscus, assembly GCF_029289425.2. NCBI lineage: Eukaryota > Metazoa > Chordata > Mammalia > Primates > Hominidae > Pan > Pan paniscus. The sequence continues at coordinate 88,570,525 of NC_073265.2, read as the reverse complement.
CAGGAGGATCGCTTGAGGTCAAGAGTTCAAGACCAGCCTGGGCAACATGGTGAAACTCTGTCTCTACTAAAAATACAAGTATTAGCTGGGCATCATGGTGGGCACCTGTAATCCCAGCTGCTTGGGAGGTTGAGGCACAAGAATCACTTAAACCCGGGAGGCGGATGTTGCAGTGAGCCGAGATTGCACCACTGCACTCCAGCCTGGGTGACAGAGCAAGACTCCGTCAAATAAATAAACAAATAAAAGAAGGCAAGAAATGAAGAGAAGATGATCTGCCAATAACCATGTTTAAGTGTTATTCTTAAAAGCAGATATTCATCAACAAATAACTAGAGTTTTCTTTTGGAGGAGAGATTTTTTTTTAACCCCAAGTATTTTTAAATATTTTAATAATATTTTAACTTAGTATTCATATATTATGAAAAAACAAAGCAATATCTTTCCTCCTGCACAGCTTAAAAAAATTTTTTTTCAAGATGTTTCAGCAGGTCAAATGTGGGCAGTATACGTGTATCACACAAATCACTTGTTGGGAAACATAAAGGTCAAAATGAATAACCAACCATAATTCGCTGTTTGAATATTATACAACTCTGCCACATACATGCACACACCAAAAATAATCTGCTAAGTACCCGTCTAATAGAACACAGCTGGACGGGGGGCAGTATTGGGAGGAGCTTTATGCAATGAAGACTCCGCAGAATCAACTTCATTGCAAAATGCAGTGAAGAAATGAATGCAGCTTTCTCTATGTTAATGGAATTTACCAATTGTGGTTACAGACTCGGTTTCCAAAAAAAACACATTTATCTTAATTTCTGCAAGTAAAGGAAACCAAGTGGTCTATGAGGGTTTGGGCCATGGGAGCCTCTCCTCCACACACACATATACACACACACACACACACACACACACATCACAAGGAGTTCCCCTCTTGCCCTCCCCAGGCACTCCCAGGCCTCAGCCTCAGGGCAGTTCCTGGTGGTTCTGTGGCTGCCCTGCTTTGGAAGAGCAAAGAAGCATGGAAAGTTTTCTGTGCCTTGAGAGTTAATAGCCATTGGTTTGAGCAGGTTCCTCTTAGGAGGGAAATGAAGCCATTGCCTGAGGATATAGAATGCAAAAGGTTTGAAGTGAGAAGGCACAGAGCGGACCAGAGAATGGGACAGGAAAGAAAGACAGGGAGAAGAGCAGTGGTGGGTGGAGGGACATGGCTGGATTTCAACAGTGGCCTTTGGATTCACGCAGCCTGTGTGCCCCACCTCTGCCCAAGCCTGCTGACTGCTGGCCTAGGAAAAGCAAACCAACAACCACAGGTGGGCACACTAGAAGGCATGGCATTTCTAAACCGCCACTGTTGTGTGCCAAAGTCCCAGACCTTCAGGTCCAACAGGTGTCACTGACCTGCAACTGCTCCCCAGCCTTCCAGCAACCCTGACTTTAAAAGTCATGTGACCCCCGGGGCATCTGACCAAGCATTTACATTTTTCCCTAAAGTTTCTTTCTATACCACAAAACAGCCATTTTCTACAATCCTCTGAATTTCCCAGGGCTAAGCTGTAAATCTGAATACCAGAGGAACCAGCAGCCAGCCAATGTCAGGAGCCCAGCAAAGGCCGGTCAGCTGGCCGCCAGACTAGGGCTTCAAAGTTCAAAACGACAACACTCAGCATCCACTGCCCTGCCACCACCCTATCCAAGTCTGGTCATTCACTCTGTCCTGCCAGGCCATGGCAGGACCCATGTGGAGAGGGACAGGACACCAGCCATCTTATGCTGTGGAGATCCCATTTCATACAGATATCCTACAGCCCCTGATGTGTAGAAAGGGGGTGATAAGAGCCATCTCTAGTGTAGATGCCACTACATGGCAAGGAATCACAACAGAAGATGGAAATACAGACGCCTTGGCCATCAGGGGAACTCACTGTGGACCCGGCCCTCCCAGGAAGAACAGGACCCCTGGAAAGACATTCTAGGGGATGGGCTGCCCAGAGCCCTGGCCAGGTGGTGGCAAGCCAGCTCGTCGATACACCCAATCACAAAAAAATCCCTCCTAGCACACTTTCCTACAACCACAGAACCTATGAGGGTCTTTGCAGCATCTAACAGGAAATGTTTCCTCCATTCCACGCTCACGGAGTGCCTGCTGTGTGCCAGGTACAGGCAGGGCACTAGGGCTAGAGGATCAGCACGGGTACTGCCCTCACAGACTGTATTATCTGCTTGGGTGAGAAGTAACTGACAACCTCCATGGCCAGGTAGACTTTCAGAGGCCACCTCATCCTTTCCTTTCACACTGATGAAGGAATGGGAATAGTCTGTGGCAGTGTTATGAGTCCAAATATCCAGCCCAGTCCCTGCCCATGGTCCCCAGTGAGACCCTGCTCCCCAAGAACTGAAATCCCAGACGTGCTGGGTCCACGTTCCCCTACAGAGACACTTACACACCATGGACTAGAGAAGATCCAAAATGGCTGAAGACTATTTGGTTTGGGAGAGTTTTTTGTTATTTTTTGAGATGGGGTCTCACTCTGTCACCCAGGCTGGAGTGCAGTGGTGCAATCTTGCCTCACTACAACCTCCACTTCCCAGGTTCAAGCAATTCTCGTGCCTCAGCCTCCCGAGTAGGTGAGATTACAGGTATGAGCCACTGTGCCCGGCTATTATTTTGTATTTTTTTGGTAGAGATGGGGTTTCACCATGTTGGCCAGACTGGTCTCGAACTCTTGGCCTCAAGTGATCCACCTGCCTCTGGTTTTTTAAAATTTTATGTCTCCATGAGGTCATCTCTGAAGGAGTTCCCTTAGAAACTGAATCATAAATTATTTACTTTCTGGGCCTCCACTTTTTTGGAGGGGACCCCCACTTTTTGGAGGGGAGGGAGCATCCACTTTGAACCTCACCCTCATGACAGATTCCTTTCTCTGGGAGTCAAACCGCCACCAACCCCATGGCCACACTGCCACTTACTATCCAGGTGACCTTAGGCAAGTTACTTCATCTCTGTGCCTCAGCTTCCTCACCAGTGAAATGAGAATCATAACAATACAGTAGGCCCCCCTTATCCTCAGTTTTGCTTTCCGAGGCTTCAGTTATTTGCAGACCGCCATAGTCTGAAAATATTAAATGGAAAATTCTAGAAATGAACAGTTTGAAAGTTTTTAATTGCATGTTGTTCTGAGTAGCATGATGAAATGTCGAGGCATCCGGATCTGTCCAACCGGAGGCATGAATCATCCCTTTGTCCAGCGGATCCACGCTGTCAATGCTCCTTGTCTATTAGTCAGTGAGGAGCCATCTCAGTGATCAGATTAATTGTCCTGGCGTCACAGTGCTTGTGTTCAAGTAATTCTTATTTTACTTAATCACTGCCCCAAAGCGTAAAAGTAGGGATGCTGGCCATTCGGAAATGCCAAAGAGATGCTGTGAAGTGATGCTTGCTTGCTTTCCTTCCTTCCTTCATATATGTGTGTGTATATATATATATATATATATATTTTTTTTTTTTTTTTTTTTTTTTTTTTTGAGACAAAGTCTCTGTCATCCAGGCTGGAGTGCTGTGGCACCATCCACAGCTCACTGCAGCCTCAACCTCCCTGGGCTCAGGTGATTCTCCCACCTCAGCCTCCCAAGTAGCTCGGACTACAGGTGTGTACCACCACAGCTGGCCAATTTTTGCATTTTTTTATAGAGACAGGGTTTCACCATGTTGCCCAGGCTGGTTTCAAACTCCTGGGCTCAAGCGATCTGCCCACCTCGGGCTCCCAAAGTGCTGGGATTACAGGCATGAGCCACCATGCCCAGCTAGTAAAGTGTTTTCTTTAAGCGAAAAGGTGAAAGTTCTCAATTTAGTAAGGAAAGAAAGAAAGAAAAAAATCCTATACTGAGCTTGCTAAGATCTGCAGTAAGAACAAATTTCTATCCATGAAGCTGTCTGTGAAGAAAGAAAGAGAAATTCGTGCCTAGTGTATACAGGGTTCAGTCCTGTCCTTGGTTTCAGGCACCCACTGGGGGTCTTGGAACATATCCCCCTGGATAAGGGGGAACTTTTGGATCCATGTTTACTATTTATTGTTAAAATCATTTAAGGTAATGTAGGAAAGGGCTTAGCACCATACGTGGCATATAGTAAACTGTTCCTAAAGGTTCGTTTACTAAAAATGTATTCAAGCCTCCCCCACCCAGAAACACAAAGGAAAAGCCACCTTCCCTAATGCTTCAAGCTCAGCCTCCTCCTTTTTCTTATCCCCGCAAACCCTTTGGAAATGGCAGCTGTGCCCAACCCTGTTCAACGTCCCGAGATATACCAACTCTCCCCTCCCTGATCTTTTTCTGGGCCTCTCCAAACCTGCACGTCTCAGTCTCCCTCAGCATCAGGCCCGCCCCTGGCCTCTTTCCTTTTTGGTCTCTCCTCCTTTGGGGCCTTGTCTCAAAACCAGGTCCTCAGCACTTGTCACTCTCTGAGCTTTCTGCCCCTGTCCTCAGCTCCTCTTCTACTCTCATGCTCCAAAGGATGAGACAGCCTTTCCCGGGGTTCCATCTGCTCTGCTCACTCTCCACTAAGTAACAGGGGGTCCCTCAGAGCTCAGGTGCAGGCACTGGCTTTTCTAGAATTAGCACTTAAATTCCCCCTAAGCTCGGGAGTTAGAGTTTTTGCCCAATTCTTCATATCTGCAATGGGAGGTATATGTCCTGAAACACTCTGAAATCACTATGTCTCTATTGCACCATTTCCCCCGCTGAGAGCCAGTTCCTCTATGGGTGTCACCACTGTCCCTGTTCCCCGTCCCCAAACCCAAGCTTCTGAGTCACCCTCAATTTTCCTCCTCACCTGCTATCTTTCTAGTCTACTAGCCCTGTTTTTTTTTTTTTTTTTGAGACAGAGTCTTGCTCTGTCACCCAGGCTAGAGTGCAGTGGTGCCATCTCGGCTCACTGCAACCTCTGCCTCCCAGGTTCAAGCGATTCTCCTGCCTCAGCCTCCCAAGTAGCTGGGATTACAGGTACCCGCCACCAAGCCCGGTTAATTTTTGTATTTTTAGTAGAGACAGGATTTCGCCATGTTGTCCAGGCTGGTCTCGAGCTCTTAACGTCAGGTGATCCGTCCACTTTGGCCTTTCAAAGTGCTGGGATTACAGGCTTGAGCCACCGCACTGGCCCCTCTCTGCTTTATTACCAGTGCAAATTGTCAGAACACCCAACTTTTCCAAATTCAAACACTTAACTGACTTCCTAAATGAAGGTCATAACATACACAATTCTCACAAAGCCTTCGGTTTTGTATGTAAACAGAAAGGAGGAGGTCAGAACAAATGGCTTTCTCCACAATCTACTCTCAGTTTTGCCACGGGCCTGGCGGTCGGTTCTTATGCACACAGTCTCATCTAATCCTTACAAGGCAGGTTAAGTTCTTATAGATGTTGGAAGGCCAAGGTAAAGGATGAGGGTGGTAACAGAATCGGGCTATGTCTTTCTTTTTTCTTTCCACTGCACTCCAAGCTGAAATGACAGCAACAGATGGTCTGGTGGAACCTAAGAAGGTCTGCAGCATCGGGGAAATTAAAAACACATACACACTCTGAGAAATCCAGAGACAGAGAGAGAGACAGACAGACAGACAGAGAGACAGAGAGAGCATATGCATGTGTGTGGCCCTGGGGCAGGTCGAGACCTGAATTATTTGGGTTACCTCCAAAGCCTCTTCAGACTGCACGCCTGCCTCCTGGAAACCAGACACACCAACAGTGAGGAGCCCTATGCAGACAGCACAGCTCCCAGGGGATGTCGTGCGCCTGCTCGCTGTGTTTCAGCACCTGAGCGCCGCGGGACCTGGGATACAGCTTTACCGGAAAGCCTAATTCTTAGCTTCCTGCTTCCTTGCTACAGGAAATCAGATTCCCAAGTAGACATGATTTGCTCAAGCTCTTTTTTGGAAAGAGGCTACCAAAGTTCAGGCAGTGGTTCAGCTATGTAAAACTCCAATCCATTAGGACGTAGCACATGTTGAAATGATTAATGTGCAACTGCTGTGTGTCATCTTGGCCATCAGTAACCATCAAAGCCACAGCAAAAGTTGAAATAAATACAGGAAAATCCTTTAACTGTTTTAAGCCAACTATACTTTTCCAGCAGATGAAATTACCATTACTTTTCCCATTAAAAGGCAAGGAGACTGGGTAGAGTAAGACAGATCTCTAAAGCAATCCTTGGAAGGAACCCTCTGACTCATGAAATCACTCACAGGCCTAGGGGCAGGGAGGAGCTTCTGGGAGAACCTCGGTGTAATACTGCTCTACAATAAGCCCCTAAGTGGGCAAAATCTCCTCTATTTTGTAGATGAGGAAGATGAGATTCAAAGAGCAAATCACTTTTTTTCCTCATCCTAGTTCTCCAACGTGTAAACTGGAAACAGTACTTGCCATCCACAACCGTGAAACCCAACTTTCTAGAAAGAAGCATAGAGAAAACAATCAAAAAAGAAATAGTATGTCCCCTTCCAAAACGAAAGACAAAAAACCTTTCTTGGCCGAGCATGGTGGCTCATGCCCATAATCCCAGCACTTTGCGAGGCCTAGGCGGGCGGATCACTTGAGGTCAGGAGTTCGAAACCAGCCTGGCCTAGGCGGGCGGATCACTTGAGGTCAGGAGTTCGAAACCAGCCTGGCCAACAAAGTGAAACCCCGTTTCGACTAAAAATACAAAAATTAGCCGGGCATGGTGACGGGCGCCTGTAGAAGCAGCTACTCGAGGGGCTCAGGCAGGAGAATTGCTTCAACCCGGGAGGGGGTGGGGGCGGGGCGGAGGTTTCAGTGAGATGAGATTGCGCCTTTGCACTCCAGCCTGGGTGACAGAGACTCTGTCTCAAAACAAACACACAAATAAACAAAAAACCCTTTCTCAATCTCTAGGCCAACTAAAACGTCCACGAAAAATGTAACTAATCCATACAATTGGCTAATAGCTACCTTCCCTCCTTAACTCGCCTAAAATCAGTAGAAAAGCAACTCTAAGTCACAGCTTTTGGAGCAAGTCATAAAAGAGCGTAATTCGCCGCTAAAGTTGCCTTCCAAGAAAAGGCAGAGGAGCCTTTATGAGATTTTTTGTTCCCTACCGAGACGTGTGGCGGGAGAAAGTGGCCAGTGTGCGGCTGAGCTGCTGCTGGGGAGGGCGGGCCACCTGCGGCCAGGGCGCCTAACGGGTCGGACTGGACGTGTAGGGGGCCGGAACAGCCGGTCACCGCGCCCTCCTTCCCTCGGGAAACGGGTCTCATTCTCACACCCGGCCCTGCCACATGTCCCCACAAGGAGAAGGGAAGGGGCAGGAGGTAAAGAGGCACTTTCTCAGCATCCAAGGGCGCTACTCTTGCTCCTATCCGAGCACTTCAGGGGCTGGTGGGCTTTGGGGTGTTTTGTTTCACGTGCTTTCAGATTCAGAACGTGCACCTGCTCTGCCTGGTTTTCTGGAGATAGGGCCAAGCATGGCACCCCCTGGGGCCCGGGAAGCGACAGGCTCGGGGACGCGCGCGCTCCAGGGCCAGAAATGGCACGAAGCCCGGGCTCCGGCGACCCCGACCCGTTCCACCTCTGCGCCCCCGACCACAGCCGAGGCGTCCCGGCCCAGGGAAGGTGGCGGGGGCGGAAGGGGCCCTGGCAGTAACCCGAGCGGCCGTAAAGAATTCTCCCCCACTGTGCGGTTCCCATTTCACAGACGAGACAGCGGAGACCCTGGGAAGGCAGGGACTTCCCCACCCTCCCGCGCCTGGGAAGCAAGCCCAGGTCAGTCCCGGCGCCCGGTGTCCCCGGGGGACCTCCGAGAGAAGCCGTGACCGAGGCGGGGCGCCGAGGCCGGGGCGCGCGTGGAGTTGATGCTGGCAGTGCCTCTTCCGGCTCCCCCGAGCATTTCCTCCCCCTTCTTCCCGGGAGGGACTTAAACGCTCCCGAGGGTGAGTGCGGGAGCCCCGCCGGCCCCGCACTCGACGTCCAGGCCCCCCGCCCGCCGGTCCGCCGCTGCAGTTCAGTCCCGAGGCAACAACAGGTGCGCGGCTCGCCGCACCCCGGCGCCGGCTCCGGGGAAAGTTTCCCTGGCCGCCGCGCGCTGTTTACGGGATCCTCTTGCAGCGCGGGGGCCCGGGGCTTTCAGGCAGGTCGAGCCATTGAAACCCGAGATGCGGGGAGGAGCTGTCGCGGTGCGCGGGGAGGGAGGCGGGCGGCCCTGGGCCGGGCCAGAGCGGCTCCCCTTACCTGCAGCTCCACGGGCGGCCTCAGCCTCCATCCTCGGGCTCGGGAGGCGCCGCGCCCCGCCCCGGAGGCTGTCCCAGTGCCCCTGGCGTCCTCCTCCCTCTCCCATTCCTCCCCAGGGGCTGCCCCCATTCCCCGCTCCCCGGCCCCTTCCCCTCCCCCAGGGTCACCACCCAACAGTCTTCCCAGCTACCAACCCCTGGCTCCCCAGAGAGTTTGCAAAGATTGTTGGCTCCACCTTCCCACCTGATTCGCCACCCCCAGGAGAATTTACTATTTCTCTTTCATTTGTGGGGAGAAGACACCGTTAACGCCCCCACCCCCTACTCACACGCCCACCCTCGCCAGTGCCCCGGGCCTGAACGCGGCACATCTCAACCCCCTCCCACGCCCCTTCACACTTCTATTATTTCTATTTCTTTGGACAAGAATCATTTGCATGAATCTTTTTTTGAAAACGTTCAAGTTTCACTCCAGTAAGCTTACTAGAAGCAAGGAGGAGGTGAGGGAGAGGGAGGGGGAGGGGGAGGGGGAGGGGGAGGCAGCGGCGGCGGCTTTTGAGGAGGCTGCGGCGGAGGCGGTTTTGGCGACTTTGGCGGTGAAAATTTAGACAGTTGAAAAATAGGCGGCGGCGGCGAAAATTTACACAGTTGAAAAATAGGCCAAAGCACACTGAACCTGCAGGACATCCCGTAATCTTTTCTGCCCATTTCAAAGTCTTTCCCTGTCCTCACCCAACTATTACAGGCCGCTTTTGCTGAAACCTGACAATGTCGTTTAGTAAATGTTCAGCTAGTATTCATTTGAAATAGAAATAACCAACAGCAGGTAATTTTTTCTCCTGTATTTCTTCTTGGCCTGTTTCTGGGTGTTATCCAAGGGGAGGTGGAATACAGTGGTGGTTTTAAAATGCCAGCAGCCTAGGAACCCAAAGGCCTCAGCAGGCTGGCACCTCCCCACCCCCTGCGGCTCTTAGGGGCCGAAAGATTGAGGGTCGTGATCAACTCAGTAACCACTGGAGGCCACGTGAGTAAGCAGCAAACTGTTTCTCATGAGAGCAGGATGTTGGCAAACTGACAACCTGTGTCTGCCGCCCAGAAGGACTGCTGAGGGCAGTCACCACCCAGGTGCAAGTGTTTATGACTGACACAACTGAAGCCTGTTAGGAATGAGAACTTGTGATAATCAAACAGCTGACCAGTCTTACCGCCTCCTCCCTGCTCATTCTCCCAATGAATGCGAAGGGCTGTGGAAGCTCGGGGGGCTGCCTTTGCTCACTAGAAGCAGGGAGCTCCCTTCTTCCCGGTTTCCCCTTCCTTTAAAACAGATTTTTTAAAAAATCATTTCTACGTTTGTCCTTTCGTTCAGTCCTGTAATGACGGTCTCAAGTAGTAACAATAACTGTCGTAGTGACGGTCTCAAGTAGTAACAGTAATAACTGTCATAGTGACGGTCCCAAGTAGTAATTGTGGCAGTCAGCCACAGACACACAGGACTAAAGGTTCATTAATGTCTGCTGTAAAAATGTAAAATATATTTCTTCAAGGTATGAAGAAGTATACATTTTTTGGTGTACGTTTTTGTTACATTTTTTAAAGTTCTCTTGTTTTTAAAAAATTACATGTATAGGGCCGGGAGCGGTGGCTCACGCCTGTAATCCCAGCACTTTGGGAGGCCGAGGCGGGCGGATCACGAGGTCAGGAGATCGAGACCATCCTGGCTAACACGGTGAAACCCCGTCTCTACTAAAAATACAAAAAATTAGCCTGGCGTGGTGGCGGGCGCCTGTAATCCCAGCTACTCAGGAGGCTGAGGCAGGAGAATGACGTGAACCCGGGAGGCGGAGCTTGCAGTGAGCCAAGATCGCGCCACTGTGCTCCAGCCTGGTCAACAGAGCGAGACTCTGTCTCAAAAAAAAAAAAAAAAAAAAAAAAATTACATGTATAGAGCTTGAACAGTTCCTTTAAAATATGTATGTGTGTGTGTGTGTGTATACGGTATATATAAAGAATAATGAACTGAAAAGTTCCCTGCTTCTCATTCAACTCCTATATCCAAAGTCAGTATTAGTCAAATACCTCCTCTTTTCCTTTTAGTTTCGGAGTTTTGCGTCTCGCATGAGTATTTTGAAACTACTCCAAAACTAGAAAATAATTCTTCTAAATTTACTTCCAGTATTTTTACTGTCTTGATTTTCAGATTTGAATTTTAATCCAATCAGAATTTACTGACCTATATGGCATAAGGAACGGATCTGATTGTATATCATGGTTCCCACACCATTAAATGGTATATTCTTTCTGTTACTAATTTGAATTATCTCTTTAACCGTATATTAAATTCTTATATACATTCTAGCTGTTTTATTGACAGTTTTCCTATTTCTACAACAACACTGCACTATTTTAATTACCCTAGCTTTTAGCATATATTTGGATATCTGGGAAGGCAAGCCAGTTGCATCTAATCTTTAACATCGGTTTGCATTAACATTTTTAAAGTTTCAAATCTTCCCGTTACAGAACATAGCATCCTTTGTTTTATTCGGGTCTTCTATGTTTTTTTCTTAAAGTCCCACAGTTTTCTTTTCTTTTTTCTTTTCTTTTTTTTTGTTTTTGAGACAGAGTTTCACTCTTGTTGCCCAGGCTGGAGTGCAATGGTGCGATCTCGGCTCACTGCAACCTCCTCCTCCTGGGTTCAAGTGATTCTCCTGCCTCAGCCTCCTAAGTAGCTAGGATTACAGGCATGAACCACTACACCTGGCTAATTTTTGTATTTTTAGTAGAGACGGGGTTTCACCATGTTGGCCAGGCTTGTCTGGAACTCCTGACCTCAGGTGATCCACCTGCGTTGGCCTCCCAAAGTGCTGGGGTTACTAGCGTGAGCCACCGCGCCCAGCTAATTTTTGTATTTTTAGTAGAGAACAGGGTTTCACCATGTTGGCCAGGCTTGTCTGGAACTCCTGACCTCAGGTGATCCACCTGCCTCGGCCTCCCAAAGTGCTGGGATTACTAGCGTGAGCCGCCGCACCCCACCAGTTCCACAGTTTTCCACAAAAGAATCTCATACATTTCTTGCCAGGTTTATTCCTAGAGATTTCTGATATTTGAAGGGCATTGTGGATGGGCTGTTTTCTCCAATTACATTAGAATTAGTTATTGCTGATATATAAGAAAACTCTTAGGCCCCGAGAGGTGGCTCCCACCTGTAATCCCAACACTTTGGGAGGCCAAGGCAGGAGGATTGCTTAAGGCCAAGAGTTCAAGACCAGCCTGAGCAACATAGCAAGACTCCATCTCTACAAAAAAGAAAAAATTAAAAAAATTAGCCAAGCATGGTGGCACACACCCGTGGTCCCAGCTACACAGAAGGCTGAGGCGGGAAGATCGCTTGAGCTCAGGAGTTTGAGGATTCAGTGAGCTCTGACAGTGCCACTGGACTCCAGCCTGTGTGTCGTCAGAGAGAGACACTACCTCTTTAAAAAGAGAAAGCTATGAGCTTCAGTATATACCAGTCTCATATCCAACCATTTTTAAGAGGTCCAGTAATTTTTAAAAATCAATGATCATAAATATTATAATGGGATTGTCTATAAATAAGCTGGATCACTAAGCCTTTCCCAAACCTACTCAGCCACTTAGCACTCACTTCTGACACGAAATTTACCCTCGGCCCCAATCAAGAAAAAAAGAAAAATGCCTCTTACATGTGTATACCGGAAAATAGCGGCCCCTTGAAGGCCTGGTGCATGTTTTAGTGTGGCCCCCCTTCCATTCCAAGAGGATATTAAGCTCTCTGCTGCACCCTCCATCTGGCCTCATTTGTCTACACAGGAATTTCCTCAGTGTTAAGAACACAAATGTTCCAGTCATTCCTAAGATATTTGTGAAATTTGAAAGAAAAATCCAGTATTTAAACAATAGGGCTAACAAGCTACTGGATTTTAACAAACAGAAAACTTCCTTTTGCAACAGTTGTTACTTTGCAGTCAAGGAGCTGTAGTCCCTAAAAAAAAAGTGATCAAGGCTTAGCAAAAGTCTGAGGGAAAAATATAAGACAGAAGAAAAATAAAGACAAATCCTTCTCCTACAAAATGTAACAGAAATATCACCTTGTGATATATCACAGAAAACTACCAGGAATTTTATTTTATTTATTTTATTTTATTTTATTTTTTGAGACGGAGTCTCACTCTGTCGCCCAGGCTGGAGTGCAGCATGCGATTTCGGCTCACTGCAAGCTCTGCCTCCCAGGTTCACGCCATTCTCCTGCCTCAGCCTCCTGATTAGCTGGGACTACAGGCGCTACTAAAATTAGCCGGGTGTGGTGGTGCACACCTGTAATCCCAGCTACTCAGGAGGCTGAGGCACGAGAATTGCTTGAACCGGGAGGCGGAGGTTGCAGTGAACCGAGATTGCACCACTGCACTCCAGCTTGGGCCACAGAGTGAGACCCTGTCTCAAAAAAAAAAAAAAAAAAGCCTACTACATTTATTCATTTATTTTATGGCCCTTTTCAGAAATCGTGTGCTGGCTGGCCCCTGCTGGCGTACAAAGCTGCAGAGGCAGAGGTATAGAGGAGGGTGAGTTCTGAATCTGCCTTGGTAGAGTGACATTATTGGAGGATCCCTTAGTGCTTTGACAAGAAGCAATTTGGCTATGGGTTGTGTTTTATAGTAGAGCTAAGTCGCTTATCTGGAAACAGTGATGTTTGACATGGAGAAAGACTTATGTTATCATTATTTTGGAAATCACAAGTGCTTCTTGCTGATTGATTTATTTTCTCCCCACCTCCCAAAGGAATTTGACCAGTTTGATTAAATTTCATTTATGTTAAGTGTACAAAATGTGTTGTAAGAGCTGTTTGTGTCAGAGACAGTAAACAAACCCCTTTAATCATTTTTCTTGCGAGAGCAGGAAGTCACCACTTGCCAATGAGAAATTTAAAACAAATCCCACAAAGTTTTGAGTTTAGTTCAGCACGTGAAATAGTTTAGGTCTTGGGATCTTGTAATCTTGGCAACTCCCATTTGCTGTCCCTGGTGAGAACACTTGTGTACTGTTGCTTACTTTCCGGTTCACTAAGAGGGTCGCATCTTGCCCTCTTAATCCTAGAGTCAAATCTGATTACAAACATTTTCCTCTCGGGAATCCTGCTCGTAAGGAAGATCACTGTGCTCTCTGTTAAATAAAACAGCTCCATTTAGTTGCCTTATTCGTTCTCAGGCTTACTGTATTTCATCAGCCTGAAGACTGTGTTTGACATCAATTATTAGAGACCATTTGTTTTTACAATGGAAAAAGAAATAAAAGTGCAGATGTTGAACCTCAAAATCCATACTTCTCGGAGCTATTTTCATTCCAGAAAGTAGGAATGTGCTGGGGGTTTCTTGTGTGGGGAGAGGGGAGGTGAATGAATACAAAAATAGACATATCACTGTGACTAAGTAAAATATTTTATGTCTGTTGTTTTTTCTATTAATTTCAAAATTAGAGAAAACTTTAGAACAGAAAAAAATAAGTGAATTATGGGGAAGTGAAAACTCCAAGACACATTCCAGTTTAGTTAAAATAAGAATAGCTCCTGTCAAATAAAAAAAAAATGATGAAAATTTCAGCTTTGTTATCAGAAAAGTAGTATGGTTAAAGATGGGCAGTCTTTGCACTTAAGGAGTCTCCTTAAACACAAGTTCCCATTCCCAGACCTCATAGGTGAATGTTGATAGCAGAGTTGGACCCTAGCAGCAACCAACTTTACAAATGTGGGCATTTCTGGACGGGCGCGGTGGCTCACGCCTGTAATCACAGCACTTTGGGAGGCCGAGGCAGGTGGATCACGAGGTCAGGAGTTCAAGACCAGCCTGGCCAAGATGGTCAAACTCTGTCTCTACTAAAAATACAAAAAATAGCCAGGGCTGGTGGCAGGTGCCTGTAATCCCAGCTACTCCGGAGGCTGAGGGAGAGAACTGCTTGAACCTGGGAGGCGGAGGTTGCAGTGAGCCGAGATCGCACCACTGCACTCCAGCCTGGGCAACAGAGCGAGACTACATCTAAAAAAAAAAAAAAAAGAAGTATGCATTTCTTAATGGTCCAATCTCTTCCTTTAACTGTGCAGGGGAAGCCAAGCCCCCATTGAGAGGTGACAGCATGCTGGTAGGCCTCGCAGCCGTCACTCACTCTCGGCGCCTCCTCTGCCTGGGCTCCCACTTTAGCGGCACTTGAGGAGCCCTTCAGCCCGCCGCTGCCCTGTGGGAGCCCCTTCCTGGGCTGGCCAAGGCCAGAGCCGGCTCCCTCAGCTTGCGGGGAGGTGTGGAGGGAGAGACGCGGGCGGGAACCGGGGCTGCACGCCGCGCTTGCGGGCCAGCGCGAGTTCCGGGTGGGCGTGGGCTCGGCGGGCCCCGCACTCCAAGCAGCCAGCCGGCCCCGCCGGCCGCGGGCAGTGAGGGGCTTAGCACCTGGGCCGGCAGCTGTTGTGCTCGACTTCTTGCCGGGCCTTAGCTGCCTCCCCGGGGCACGGCTCGGGACCTGCAGCCCGCCATGCCTGAGCCTCCTCCCCTCCCCGCCATGGGCTCCTGCGCGGCCTGAGCCTCCCCCACGAGTGCCGCCCCCTGCTCCACAGCACCCAGTCCCATCGAGCACCCAACGACTGAGGAGTGCAGGCGCACTGCACAGGACTGGCAGGCAGCTCCACCTGCGGCCCTGCTGCGGGATCCACTGGGTGAAGCCAGCTGGGCTTCTGAGTCTGGAAGGCACTTGGAGAACCTTTATGTTTAACTAAGGGATTGTAAATACACCAATGGGCACTCTGTATCTAGCTCAAGGTTTGTAAACACACCAATCAGCACCCTGTGTCTAGCTCAGGGATTGTGAATGCACCAATCGACGCTCTGTATCTAGCTACTCTGGTGGGGACTTGGAGAACCTTTGTGTCCACACTCTGTATCTAGCTAATCTAGTGGGGACGTGGAGAACTTTTGTGTCCAGCTCCAGGATTGTAAACGCACCGATCAGCACCCTGTCAAAACGGACCAATCAGCTCTCTGTAAAACAGACCAATCGGCTCTCTGTAAAATTGACCAATCAGCAGGATGTGGGTGGGGCCAGATAAGAGAATAAAAGCAGGCTGCCCCACACCCAGGTAGCAGTAGCAACCTGCTGGAGTTCCCTTTGGGGGCTGTGGCAGTTTTGTTGTTTGCAATAAACGTTGCTGCTGCTTACTGTTTGAGCCCGCACTGTCTTTATGAGCTGTCACACTCACCGTGGAGGTCTGCAGCTTCATTCTTGAAGCCAGCCAGATCACGGACCCACCGGGAAAAACGAATAACTCCAAACACGCCACCTTAAGAGCCGTAGCACTCATGGTGAAGGTCCGTAGCTTCACTCCTGAAGTCAGCAAGACCACAAATCAGCTAGAAGGAAGAAACTCCGAACACATGCGAGCATTAGAAGAAACACACTCGGGACACGCTGTCTTTAAAAACTGTAATACCGCCAGGGTCCGCAGCTTCGTTCTTGAAGTCAGTGAGACTAAGAATCCGCCGATTCCGGACACACCATGATGGAACTAGGTAAGTGATAGGAGCCAGGAGAGCTGCTCACCAGAGGAGGTAGAGACCAAGTCTACAAGTGCATCCGGGGTATATGAGAAACTGGGTAACTTCTGTGAAATGAGGCAAAGTACAAAATCCTCTGCATCCCACTCATGGCAAGGTGGGCCCAGCTTCTCAGGGCAGGGAGTGGGAGACCAGTGGGAGCAAATGGCGCTTCCCACTTGTTGGCTGTAAAGAGGCCTGCAGCCCACACCAGGAGCCAATGAAAGGGAATTGTTCCTGGTTCAGAATCCCAGAAAGCCATTAAGTGGGGTCTAATCCGCGGGGGTGATCCCAATTAAAAGGGAGCGCTTTATATTAGGAGGACAATTCAGCAGATGGAGCCACGTGGTCCTGCTGTCACACTGAGCTCTCTAGAGGCCGCAGGGTGCTTGAGAGGCTCTGCCTGCTTCCCTGAAGGGAGCTTCTCCCCAGACCTAGATGGGGACAGAGAATCATGGGTCTTCTTCCTCTTAATGTACAGCTTTAGGAAAAAAGTATTTTCAGATAAAAAAAAAAAGCTTAAGAATACTTTTAGAGACAGGGTCTCACTCTGTCACCCAGGGTGGAGTGCAGAGGTGCAGTTATGACTGACGGCTCAAGTGATCCTCCCGCTTCAGCCTCCCTGAGAAGCCAGGACTATGGGCATATACCACGTTTTGAAAAAGATAATTGATGCAGTCTTGCCATGTTGCCCAGGTTGATCTTGAACTCCTGGCCTCAGGCTATCCTCCTACCTTGGCCTCTCAAAATGCTGAAATTAAAGGCGTGAGCCAGTGCACCTGGCCAAAAGTTTGTTTTGCTTTTAAATAGAATTCTCTGAAAGATTAAGATATTGGAAAACAGCTTTTTCAATAAAGGAAATAGCCTCAAATGTTAGCCTTTTTCAGTTATTCTGACACAATTAAAAAGAGGACTGTCTGCAGAGCCAGGTGGCATGCCACGGCTGTGGCTCACGGTCAGTGGCATGTTTAAGGAGTCCAGCACAGTGTCAAGCAAGCACTTTTCGCAGGTAGAACGCAGGGTGGTGAGCACAGAGCTAGCAAGCCTGCACAGACGCTAGCTAGGTGGCAAGCCTCTGTTCCTCAGGGCTGATGAAGCTGGGGACAGTGCCTGGGGCACAGAAAGAATCCGTACAGGATTCGGTGCTGTGATCCTCGTTTCTCAAAACAGGAAACCTGAGCACAGAGGTTAACTTCCCTGAGGACCCACAGCTCTAGGCAGCGGTGCTTGCAATCAATATTTTAAAGGCAGGCGCCATAAGATTCATCTATGGTTTTCTCTTTTTTTTCTGCTCACATCTCACATATTTTGTGGAATTAGTTTTCAGAGCAATCAAATTTTACCAAATCATAATGGCCAAATACAATGAGGGGCTCTGGCAGGGAGCGGGGATTACTAAAGAGGAAAAAATAAGATCGAAGTAAACGACTTGTAGGGTAGCCCACAGTTCCTAGGACGGTACCTCTTTGAGCACCATGTGGTGTTCCGTCCCAGGCACCCTTCTGTCCCAGGCGAACCGGGACAGCTGGTAGCCAAACCCTTAGCTCACCTTTGAACCATCCTGAACAACAAAGTGACCCAGACTCAAATGTCCAGAAAGTCCCTGCTGGCGCTCCAACCCGCTGTCCTGAGCTGGATCGTTCTGCTTTCAAGGGGCATTGCTTTATCACCCTCCCCTAGATCCTTGGCCTTTCGGGGCCCAGAACGCTACGGAAGCCGGGCGGCCAGGAGGGGTTGGGCTGCCGCTCCACAGCGGTCCCCGGCGAGCACGCGGCCAGGCAGAGAAGGTGCCCGGAGCGCAGAGCGCGCAGAGCCCGGCCGCTGGGCCGCCGCCTGACCCAGGAAGCGCAGCGTGAGCTCCCACTCCGTCTTCATGGATTCCCAGCCCAGCTGCGTGGTGGTGACTGGTAAGACTATATAATTTTTTTCTCTCCTATTTGTTGCTGCTTTTAGCCTGCCCCTGGAATGCGCACTGGCCTGATCCTGGGTCTTAAATAGTTCCCTGAGGAAAAAAAACAGTGGCAACTGGTGGTGCTAATAATTCCAGATGGAAACGAACTTGCTGCTGTGCCCCATTAATAAACAATCAGGAACACAGGCATTTCTGCTTCTGTGGCTCATTCGCTTCAAATAACTCTCGAGTGGCGGGCACGAAGGTGCCACTGGTGGCTTAGGCTCAGACCTTGCCTTCAACCCAGCAGGGAGGAAGCTGAGGCTGGTACCTGTTTTCCCTGAGTGGGGCCCGAGGCACGTGAGGTATCCCCTGGGGGTGCAGGCTCATAGCAAGGAAGAGGGATCTATACGCCCAGAAACCACAGGGCCCTCACAAGGCTTGCAAACCCATCTACAACAGCCACCCGCAAAGGAACACACAGTCCCCACTCCCAGAGTAAGAACTTCCATTTTTCAGGGAGCTCTGAAGCACCCCCCGAGAGCCACTAGCTGGAGACCCTGAGCCCCAGAAGGTCAACTTGGAAGGAATGGTGGCTGCTCACTCCTGCAAACACCAGCACATCCAGAGTCACCCCCACCCACACTTGCCTCACCAAGTCAGCATCCCAGCTGGTCCCTGGGGGCCTGATCTTCACAAAGCTCTTTATTCTTATTTTTTTTTTTTTTTTTTTTTGAGACAGAGTCTTGTTCTGTCGCTAGGCTAGAGTGCAGTGGCGTAAGCTCAGCTCACTGCAGCCTCCGCCTCCCGGGTTCAAGCGACTCTCCTGCCTCAGCCTCCTGAGTAGCTGGGACTACAGGCGCTCACCACCATGCCCAGCTAACTTTTGTATTTTTAGTAGAGATGGGGTTTCACCATGTTGGCCAGGATGGTTTCGATCTCTTGACTTTGTGATCTGCCCGCCTCAGCCTCCCAAAGTGCTGGGACTACAGGCATGAACCGCTGTGCCCGCCCCTATTTTTTATTTTTATATTTTTAATTTTTCTGAGACAGTCTTCCTCTGTTGTCCAGGCTGGAGTGCAGTGACTCAGAGGCTGCTCACTGCAGCCTCGAACTCCTGAGCTCAAGTAATCCTCCCACCTCAGCCTCTGGAGTAGCTAGGGCAACAGGCACTCACCACCACACCCCACAGTTTTAGTTTTTAGTAGAAACGGTTTCCTGTATTCCCCAGACTGGCCTCTAACTCCCGGGCTGAAGTGATCCTCCTGCCTTGGCCTCCCAAAATGCAGGGATTACAGGCATGAGCTATCGTATCCAGCCTTCATTTTTAGTTAGACACATTTGGCTAGTCTTAAGTTTTCTGAGTTGTGTTGGATGAAGAGACAGAGTTTCCTGAATGAATGGGAAATTGAAAGTTGTGTCACTTAATCTTTTCAGACTATAATTCTGACTCCTATCAACCTTCTGAGAAAAAGTTCTTTGGGAAACCTTTTATCTCCCTTGCTCTTATTTGTGTTATTTTGGTTCTGGAGATTGAATGGTTCAAATTACTCTTGAATTCCTAAGGAAACTGTACTCTAATGCATGCAATGCTTGTCATGAATGAAATATGAACATTGAAGCACCATCTTAGAATCACACTGACCCCTGCCTTTGTCTTGTCAGCCTGTGGTTTGCTGGCAAACTGGAAATTGTTTGATGAAATACCTGATAATCAGCCATGATTCGGGAATGCCCGCTGGATTCCAGAGCGTGGCCTTCCTGTGTTAGAAATGCTTAGAGCTGCCAGGGGCAGTCTTTTCATTTAATTGGATTTGCTTCGTGTGTAAATCTCGCCAAGACAATTGGCATGTAGACAGATGGTGGGAGAACCAGGGCTCCGACAAATTGCTTCGAGATCAAAGTGTTCAGACTGGCACCAACGATAACCACAAGAGTGAGAAAACATGCATCCCTCCCATGGGCCTCTCAGAATTCTAAGATTTCTCCAGCTCCTTTTGCAAGTTGCACTGGGGGCCGACCAAGTTTAAAGTGAGGTTTGAACTTGAAACACAAGAGCTTCAAACCTTCACTTGCAGAGTTGATTTTTCTAATTTAAAACAGATAAGAGATGTCATCTTTGCTGATACAAATATGATTCTAAAGCAGAATGTGATTTTTGTGTGTGTTGCTGCATTTTTATTGTATTTTTATTATCCCAGGAGGTACCTGGCTTCTCAGTGCTTTTTTTTTTCTTCTTAATCTCACTATTTTTTATAATGGACCCCCCCCTTTTTTTTTTTTTTTCTTGCTGTTTCCAGGGGCAGCTAAAGTCTTATTTATTCTGAAGGATTTGCTCGAATCAGTAGGACACCATGGGCTTTTTGGGACGTTCTGTCCAAAACTTTTTCATTCCCTGAGAAAGTTTTTACTTCCTCATGAGCCTACCCTGTTTGTGGGTCTAGACCCAGATGTTCAGGAATTGCAAAGGCATAATTCAAGTTTCTCTCCGGAACTGGTTCCTAGTGTAAAGGCCTGAGGTCCAGGGAGCTGGGTTCTCAGAGACTGACATGTAGTCACAGCCCTTTCCTCATCAAAGAATATGAATGACTTGAGAAATATGTCACAGGAATCAGAGGTGGAATTGAAAACCTCAGCTGTACTCCGGGATAAAGCTGAGTTAGAGAATTCCGCTTGTATCTGCAGCCCACTTAACTGAGCACCTGACTCCATCACAGGCATATCTGGCACTGGCTAGTCTCCCACACAGGAGGCCACACACTTTGTAAAACTTTTTATTTTGAAATATTCATAGGAATTTGCCAAGAAGTGTACAGAGGTTCCCTGTACCCTTTACCCAGCCTCTCCTGATATTGACATATTAACATTTTCAATATAAAAGCCAGGATATTGACATTGGTATAATTCAAAATTTGTGCTTGCAGTATGTGTGCGTGTGTGTGTGTGTAATTTTAGCTAGTGTAGCTTCCTATCACCACCACCACAATCAAGATACCTAGCAGTACCATCACCACAAAGCTCACTCGTGCTAGCTCTTTACAGCCACACCCACCCCCTTCCTCCCATCTCAAACACCTGGCAACCATTAGTCTGTTCTCCATCTGTATGATCATTTTATTTTACCAATATTTTATGTAGGCTGGGTACAATGACTCACACCCGTAATCCCAGCACTTTGGGAGGTTGAGATGGGCAGATCACCTGAGACCAGGAGTTCGAGGGCAGCCTGGGCAACCTGGCAAAAATACAAAAAATTAATCAGACATGGTGGCATGCACCTGTGGTCCCAGCTACTCGGGAGGCTGAGGTGGAAGGATCACTTGAGCCCAGGAGATGGAAGCTGCGGTAAGCTATGATCGTGGTACTACACTCCAGCCTGCATGACAGAGTGAGATCCTGTCTGAAAATAAAAATAGGGCCAGGTGCGATGGCTTATGCCTATAATCCCAGCACTTTGAGAGGCCCACAGGGGTGGATCACTTAGGGCAGGAGTTCGAGACCAGCCTGGCCAACATAGTGAAACCCCATCTCTACTAAAAATACAAAAATTAGCTGGGCATGGTGATGGGCACCTGTAATCCCAGCTACTTAGGAGGCTGAGGCAGGAGAATTGCTTGAACCCAGGAGGTGGAGGTTGCAGTGAGCTGAGATCGCACCACTGCACTCCAGCCTAGGTGACAGGGTGAGACTCTGTCTCAAAAAGCAAACAAGCAAAAATAAAGTAAAAAACACAAATCTTATATAAATGAAATCACACAGTACATGTCCTTTCGAGATTGGTTCTTTTTCACTTGGCGTAATTTAAGTTTCATCCAGGTTGTATGTATCAATAGTCCCTTCATTATAAAAAGTTTTTAAACTACTTCATTGACATATAATCCACATGCTATACCATTTACTCATTTAAAGCAAGTAACATTCAGTGGCTCAGTATAGTCACGGAGTTACATATTCATCACTACAGTCAATTTTAGAACATTTTCAGCACCCCAAAAAGAAACCCCACACCCCTTAGCTTTCACCACTCACGTCCCCCCACAACACACATACCCAGCTTCTGGCAACCACTAATATACTTTCTGTCCCTATAGATGTGCGTCTTCTGACATTTCATATAAATGGAATCATTTTACATGTAGTCCTTTGCCTCTGGCTTCTTTCATTTAGCATGTTTTCAAGGTTGAGCCACGTGGTAGTGTGTCCAGAATTGGTGCGTTGTTGGTCTCACTGACTTCAAGAATGAAGCCACGGACTCTCGTGGTGAGTGTTACAGTTCTTAAAGGCGGCGTGTCCAGAGTTTATTCCTTCTGATGTTTGGATGTGTTCAGAGTTTCTTCCTTCTGGTGGGTTCATGGTCTCGCTGGCTCAGGAGTGAAGCTGCGGACCTTTGCAGTGAGTGTTACAGCTCTTAAGGCAGCGCGTCTGGAGTTGTTCATTCCTCCCAGTGGGTTCGTGGTCTCGCTGGTTTCAGGAGTGAAACTGCAGACCTTTGCAGTGAGTGTTACAGCTCATAAAGGCAGTGTGGACCCAAAGAGTGAGCAGCAGCAAGACTGATTGCAAAGAGCGAAAGAACAAAGCTTCCACAGTGTGGAAGGGGACCCGAGTGGGTTGCCACTGTTGGCTCAGGCAGCCTGCTTTTTTTTCCTCTTATGTGGCCCCACCCACATCCTGCTGATTGGTCCATTTTACAGAGAACTGATTGGTCCATTTTGACAGGGTGCTCATTGGTGTGTTTATAATCCCTGAGTTAGACACAAAAGTTCGCCACTAGATTAGCTAGATACAGAGTGTGGACACAAAGGTTCTCCAAGTCCCCACCAGAGTAGCTAGATATAGTGTCGATTGGTGCATTCACAAACCCTGAGCTAGACACAGGGTGCTGATTGGTGTGTTTACAAACCTTGAGCTAGATACAGAGTGCCGATTGGTGTATTTACAATCCCTTAGCTAGAAATAAAGGTTCTCCATCCCCACCAGATTCAGGAGCCCAGCTGGCTTCACCCTGTGGATCCCGCACTGGGGCTGCAGGTGGAGCTGCCTGCCAGTCCTGCGCCTGCACTCCTCAGCCCTTGGGGTGGTCGATGGGACTGGGCGCCGTGGAGCAGGGGGCCAGCTTGTCGGGGAGGCTCGTTGGCACAGGAGCCCACGGAGGAGGGGGAGCTCCAGCATGGCAGGCTGTAGGTCCTGAGCCCTGCCCGGCAGGAAGGCAGCTAAGGCCCAGGGAGAAATTGAGCACAGCAGCTACTGGCCCAGATGCTAAGCCCCTCACTGCCTGGGGCCGGCGGGGCTGGCCGGCCACTCCCAGTGCAGGGCCCGCGGAGCCCACGCCCACCCGGAATTCGCGCTGGCCCGCAAGCACTGCAGGCAGCCCCGGTTCCCGCCCGCGCGTCTCCCTCCACGCCTCCCTGCAAGCTGAGAGCTGGCTCTGGCCTTGGGCTGCCCAGAAAGGGGCTCCCACAGTGCAGTGGTGGGCTGAAGGGCTCCTCAACTGTCACCAAAGTGGGAGCCCAGGCAGAGGAGGGGCTGGAGTGTGCAAGGGCTGCAAGGACTGCCAGCACGCTGTCACCTCTTAGTAGCATGTATCAGTACTTCATTCCTTTTATTGACAAATAATATTTCATTGTGTGGATGATACCACATTTTGTTTGCCATTCATCAGTTGATGGACATTTTGATGTTTCTACTTTTTTTTCCACTGCTGAGTGTATTCCGTGAGATGGGTGAACCATGATTTGTTTGACTGTTAACCCACTGAAGAACATTTGGGTAGTTTCCAGCTTTGGTCTATTACAAATAAAGCTTCTATGAACGTTTTTGTATACACTTCTGTATGAAAATAAGTTTTCATTTCTCTGAGATAAATGTCCAGCAGTGCAAATGCTAGTAAATCCACTTTCAATTAAAAAAAAAATTGTCAAACTATTTCCCAGAGCAACAGTACCATTTTATATTCCCACCAGCAATGTGTGAGTGACCTAGTTTCTCCTCATCCTTGCCAACATTTGGTGTTATCAGTCTTTCTATTTTAGCCACTCTGATAAGTGTGTTGTGACATTTCATCCAGATTTTAATTTGTATTTCTATGATAGCTAATGATGTTGAACATCTTTTCATGTGCTTATTTGCCACCTGTATATCCTCATCACTGACATGTCTCTTCATGTGGTTTGCCCATCTGCTGATTGGACTGTGAGTTTCAAGAGTTCTTTATGTATTTTATATACAAAGCCTTGGTGAAATACATGATTTGCAACTATTTTCTCTATCTGTAGCTTATCTCTTCCTCCTCTTAACAGGGACTTTCACAGAGCAAGAGTTATTAATTTTGACGGAATCTAGTTTGTTAATTATTCCTGTTATGCAGCCTGCTTTTGGTTTCAAATCTAAGAACTCTTTGCCTAGCCTTATAGCCTAAGATTTTCTCCTTCCCCCCAAAAAACTTAGTTTTTTGTTTGTTTGTTTTTCTGAAACAGTTTTGCTCTTTTGCCCAGGCTGGAGTTAAGTGGCACAATCTCAGCTCACTGCAACCTCTGCCTCCCGGGTTCAAGCGATTCTCCTGCCTCAGCCTTCCTAGTAGCTGGGATTATAGGTGCCCACCATGTCTGGCTAATTTTTGTATATTTAGTAGAGATGGGGTTTCGCCATGTTGGCCAGGCTGGTCTCGAACTCCTGACCTCAGGTGATCCACCCACCTTGGCCTCCCAAATTGCTGGGATTACAGGCATGAGCCACCATGCCAGGCTACTTCTGCTTTTTATATTTAAGTCCATTATTCATTTGGGTTAAGTTTTGTGTAAGGGGTGAGGCTTAGGTTGAAGGGTTCAGGTTTTTTGCCTGTTAGTGTCTAATTGTTCTAACACCATTGGTTGACGAACCTATCCCTTTTCCATTGAAATTGCTTTTGCACCTATGTCAACAAACAATTGGGCATATTCATGTGGGTCTATTCCAGGGTTCTTTACAAAGCATGCTTTTTATTCAGACATCTGTGCACACATGTTCTTAAGCCCTCCCAGCTTGGCAGTGGGTCAGCTCCATGTTCTTTCTTTGCTCCCCAACAATGCCTCACATGTGAGGACTCTGAGAATGCTCCCAGGTTGGCACAGTTGCAGCCTCCATGGGGAAGGGGACGTGCAAAGATCCCTAGGGCCCAAGATGGTCTGAGGAGCAGGAACAGAGTCTTATGGGGTGGGACCTGGTGCTTGAGTGCAGCCAGGAGTAGAGGCCCCAGTCCCAAGGTCTGGCTTGAGCAAACCTGGGCATGTTTGGTTTCAGGTTTTGGGCCCTTCCGGCAGCACTTGGTGAATTCCAGCTGGGAAGCAGTGAAGGTAAAAACCCTGTAGCTCAAGACCCAGGAGCTCAGTGCCCAATGAGTTTCTTCTGTGGCTGCTGAGAAACCTCCGGCGTTCAGGCCCGTCAGTAACCAGATCCGCAGGGGCAGGAGGAAAAACAAGTGCATGGGCCCCTGGGAGAACAGCTTGTCTTTGGCACTTGGGTTGTGACTTGTCTGCCTCATGCCCCTCCTGCCTCTGAAGTAAAGAAAGGGGCCTAAAGGGACCCTCCTGGGAGGGATGGGGAGTGTCCTCAGAGCAGGTTCACTGGCCCAGAGAGAGGTTTCTATTGTCTGTGTCCCTTCTGGCTATGGGGCCCAGGGGAAAGTCATTTCCCCCAGCCTCAGTTTTCTCATTCATGAAATGAGGGAATAATAGAGCAGATGTTGCAGGGTTGTTCTGAGGACCCAAAGAGGTAAGTATGTAATGTAAAGCCACTTTGTACAAGCAGCTATTTTAGCACCTGGGCACAGAGAAAGCACTTAATAAATGTCTGTTGTCATAAACAACATGTTTATTTGTAAGAAAGCCAACTAGGAGAAAGCACAACCTCAGACAGGCCTTGAGGAGGGAACTGCCTCTTCTCCTTGGGGCACTTGTCTGCTCTCTGTCCCCATACAGCTGTCACTCAGGTGACACACCGCCAACTGCTTATTCACACTTGGCCATCAATTTCATGCCTCCGTTGGATCAAGGTGGGGTCTTTATTCTGAGTTTCTCGGTCAAGCTGAAAATGCAGCAAAACCCCTTGCACTGTGCATTTGCAGCAGCTGCAGCATCGGTTTTCTAGGCTGTCAGTACAGATGCAGTCAAGGAAAACTCTCAACTCTTGAGTTAGAATTTAGGTTTCTTTCAACCAGGAAAAAGCTGAGGGCATCCCAGAGCCACTGCCAAGCCTCACTGCTGCACACAACATACCAGAAAGGCCAGCTTGGGGCTTTCATGGGCTCCTGTGTGTCTGCAGGCAGTTCCTCAAAACACAGGACCTTTTTTGCCAAATCCTCGATGATCCTGAACCCTTCTGTTTATTTTTACAGTCATGAGAATGGAAAAGAGCCAGGCCTCCTGGGTTTAGCTCCAACAGTGGCAAGCTGCGAGACCCAAGACAAGTCACCCAGCTTTTCTGTGTCTCAGTTTTCTCATCTGTGAAATGGGAAGGTGTGATGATTAAGGGAGTTAACACATGTAAACCCGTTAGAACCAGGTGGGGCATATTGCCAGTGCTCACAGATACAATTCTTCTATTACTAAAAGGCTATTCCATGAGTCAAGGTTCTTAGCTGCAGGCAAATAGGATCTGACTCTGATGATTCACAGATAAGGTAGATATCACTAGGTAAGATAGAGCCTCTGCATGGCTGGGCAAGCAGAAGGTAAAGGGCAGCTCTGAGGACCAAACACATACCCACGCGTGCACACATGGATACACATGTGCCTAAATACATATACAACATGCACACACAACACACAGGCATACACACGTGCATGCATATATACATATACAACATGCACACAACACACATACATGCAGGCATATACACATACAACAAGCATACACAACACACATAATACATGCATGCACACCCATACATATACATATGCACACACACATATACCCCTATATACACATGCATGTATACATCTAGACATACACCCATATACACATACCAAGAGCTTCAGGCTGAGGTGAGTGAGTGGTTAGCACACATACACAGGTGAGGGTGAGTTTCATGATCAGCATTGTGAGCAGCAAGGGGGGTGGAGATGAAACCAAGCCTCTTTAAGTCAGACCCTTGAGGGACCTTGTGGTCTGACCCTTCTTTAAGTCAGTCCCTTAAGGGACCTTGTGGTCTCAAGCACCCTGACTCCTGCAGAAGCTTATGTAATTTCTCTTGAATGAAAACTTCTGATTTTTCACAAATTAAGATAAACTAAATGTCAATTTCCAATTAAAGATCACCAAATATACAGAGAAGCAAACTACCATAAGTAGGAATCAGCAGAAGCAGATTTAGAAGCTCAAGGACTTCAGCTACAAGAATGTTCAGAAAATAGCATAACTACATATGAAATACTTAAAGATAGAATCACAAAAGTAAGCAAAAAGACTGAAAAGATCAGGTAAAATGAAAAGGAGAGTAATAAAACTTACAGAAATTTAAAACAGTTGTTGAGGTGAAAAATTTAACAGATGATTGAAAAGGCAGGTTAGAATTACGGTAAATGAAAGGCACCAGTCACAAAAGACTACATATGGTAAGATTCCACTTATATGATTGTCCAGATTAAGCAAATCTATTGGGACAAAAAGAGGATTAATGGTTTCCTAGGGTAGGTGAAGAGGAGGAAGGTGGTGGGGGAAATGGGGAGTGACAATTAATGAATATGGGGTTTTTTGGGCATGATAGATTATAAAATTGATTGTAGTAATGGTTACATAACTGCATTTACTAAAAACCATTGAATTGTAGACTTTATTTAGAGACAAAGTCTAGCTCTGTTGCCCAGGCTGGAGTGCAGTGGTGCCATCTTGGCTCACTGCAACCTCTGCCTCCCAGGTTCAAGAGATTCTCCTGCCTCAGTCTCCCAAGTAGCTGGGATTACAGGCATGCCACCATGTCCAGCTAATTTTTATATTTTTAGTAGAGATGGGGTTTCACTATGTTGGCCAGGCTGGTCTCGAACTCCTGACCTCAGGTGATCTGCCCACCTTGGCCTCCCAAACTGCTGGGATTACAGGTGTAAGCCACTGCACCCGGCCTGAATTGTAGGCTTTAAATGGGATAATTGTATGGGAGGTGAATTATATCTCAATAAAGACAGATTAGATATACATATAGATATACATGCATATGCATATATAGAAGTTTAGAGACAAATGAAGAGAAAATTAGTGAACTAGAAGATAGATCTGAAGATACTACTCAAAAGAGCAGCATAAGGAGATACAGAAAGAAGACAGAAAATAAATGTGGACGATAAAATGTGATGTTCTAAATACATTTAGTAGGAGTTCCAGAAGGAGAGAACAATGAGAATGGAACAGAAGCAATATTCAAAGAGATAGTGACTGAGAATATTCCAGAAGTGATGAAAGGCATGAATCCACAGAGATGAGCACAAAACAGACCAAGCAAGGACAAACAAGATCCACACCGATACACATTATAGTTAAGCTACAGAATACCAAAGACAAGGAGGTCTTTAGCCAGAGAGAAAGACATTACTTGGAAAAATTGACAATCTAATTAGAGTAAATGTCTCAAAGGCAACAGTAAAAGCCAGAATACGTAGAGTAATATATTCAAAGTGCCAAAAAAATTATCATTATAATTGTGTACCCAGCAAAATTGTTTCAAAAACATGAATAATGAAGCAAAGACATTTTTATAAAAACAAACACCAAGAGTTTACTATCAAAAGACACAGTGCTAAGGGAACACATAAAGGATGTCCTTCAAAAGGAAGGAAAATGATCTGAGAAAGACAGTGTGAAATGCAAGGAGGGGTAGTGAGCCCGCAGGGAAAATCTAAACTAGCATTATTTGTATAAGGTCATAGTAATAATAGCTCCATTTTTTTTTTTCTTTTTTGATACAGGGTCTCACTCCAATTGCCCAGGCTGGAATGCAGTATAGCTGGGACTACAGGCACGTGCCACCATGCCTGGCTAATTTTTGTATTTTTTATTAGAGGCAAGGTTTTGCCATGTTGCCCAGGCTGATCTTGAACTCCTGGACTCAAGCAATCCACCCACCTCAGCCTCCCAGAGTGCTGGGATTACAGGTGTGAGCCACCACGCCGGGCCAGTAGCTTCTTGTTAGGCTTTAAATAGAGAACTGAACTAAAATGTAAGACAATGAAAGCTTTTATAAGCCAAGAAGGATAATCAAAGTTTAAGCTTTTTGTTTTTGTTTTTTGAGATAGAGTCTTGCTCTGTCACCCAGGCTAGAGTGCAGTGGCATGATCTTGGCTCACTGCAACCTCCACATCCCAGGTTCAAGCTATTCTCCTGCCTCAGTCTCCTAAGTAGCTGGGACTACAGGTGTGTGCCACCATGCCCGGCTAATTTTTGCATTTTTAGTACAGACGGGGTTTCACCATGTTGGCCAGGATGGTCTCGATCTCCTGACCTCATGATCCACCTGCCTCGGCCGCCCAAAGTGCTGGGATTACAGGCGTGAGTCACCGTGCCAGGCCAAAATTTAAGTTTTTTAAGGTCCTTGTATTCTACAGGACAGGCATCCAGATATCAGCTTTAGACTTTGTTAAATTATGCATATATGGCAAAATTTCAAGAGTATTTTTTTTTGTTGTTTTGTTTTTTCAATTTTGTGTTCTCTTTTTTTTTTCATGTAATTGTTTTATTATACTTTAAGTTCTGGGGTACATGTGCAGAACGTGCAGGTTTGTTACATAGGTATACACGTGCCATGGTGGTTTGCTGCACCCATCAACCCATCATCTATATTAGGTATTTCTCCTAATGCTATCCCTCTCCCACCCCCCACCCCCTGACAGGCCCCGGTGTGTGATGCCCACCCCCACCCCCGTGTCCATGTGTTCTCATTGTTTAACTCCCAGTATGAGTGAGAACATGCAGTGTTTGATTTTCTGTATCTGTGTATTTCTAGTTCTAGATCCTTGAGGAGTCGCTACACTGTCTTCCACAATTGTTGAACTAGTTTACACTCCCACCAACAGTGTAAAAGTATTCCTATTTCTCCGAATCCTCTCCAGCATCTGTTGTTTCCTGACTTTTTAATGATCACCATTCTAACTGGCATGAGATGATATCTCATTTTGGTTTTGATTCGCATTTCTCTAATGACCAGTGATGAGCTTTTTTATATGTTTCTTGGCCACATAAATGTCTTCTTTTGAGAAGTGTCTGTTGATATCCTTCGCCCACTTTTTGATGGGGTTGTTTTTTTCTTGTTGATGGGGTTGTTTTTTTCTTGTAAATTTAAGTTCCTCGTAGATTCTGGATATTAGCCCTTTGTCAGGTGGGTAGATTGCAAAAACGTTCTCCCATTCTGTAGGTTGCTTGTTCACTCTGATGATAGTTTCTTTTGCTATGCTGAATCTCTTTAGTTTAATTAGATCCCATTTGTCAATTTTGGCTTTTGTTGCCATTGCTTTTGGTGTTTTAGTTATGAAGTCTTTGCTCATGCCTATGTTCTGAGTGGTATTGTCTAGGTTT
Organism: Pan paniscus; assembly: GCF_029289425.2. Lineage (NCBI taxonomy): Eukaryota > Metazoa > Chordata > Mammalia > Primates > Hominidae > Pan > Pan paniscus. The sequence goes on along the minus strand of NC_073265.2, from coordinate 88,540,268 downwards.
TCTTCTAGGGTTCTTACAGTTTTAGGTCTTACGTTTCTTACGTTTAAGTGTTTAATCCATCTTGAATTAATTTTTGTATAAGCTGTAAGGAAGGGTTCCAGTTTCAGCTTTCTGCATATGGCTAGCCAGTTTTCCCAACACCATTTATTAAATAGGGAATCCTTTCCTCATTGCTTGTTTTTGTCAGGTTTGTCAAAGATCAGATGGTTGTAGATGTGTGCTGTTATTTCTGAGGCCTCCGTTCTGTTCCATTGGTTTATATATCTGTTTTGGTACTAGTACCATGCTGTTTTTGTTACTGCAGCCTTGTAGTACAGTTGGAAGTCAGGTAATGTGATGCCTCCAGCTTTGTTCTTTTTGCTTAGGATTGTCTTGGCTATGCAGGCTCTTTTTTGGTTCCATATGAAATTTAAAGTAGTTTTTGCAATTCTGTGAAGAAAGTCAATGGTAGCTTGATGGGGATGGCATTGAATCTATAAATTACCTTGGGCAGTATGGCCATTTTCACGATATTGATTCTTCCTACCCATGAGCATGGAATGTTCTTCCATTTGTTTGTGTCCTCTTATTTCCTTGAGCAGTGGTTTGACGTTCTCCTTGAAGAGGTCCTTCACATCCCTTGTAAGTTGTATTCCTAAGTATTTTATTCTCTTTGTAGCAATTGTGAATGGGAGTTCACTCATGATTTGGCTCTCTGTTTGTCTGTTATTGGTGTATAGGAATGCTTGTAAATTTTGCACATTGATTTTGTATCCTGAGACTTTGCTGAAATTGCTTATCACCTTGAGATTTTGGGCTGAGACGATGGGGTTTTCTAAATATACAATCATTTCATCTGCAAACAGAGACAATTTGACTTCTTCTCTTCCTATTTGAATACCTTTATTTCTTTGTCTTGCCTGACTGCCCTGGCCAGAACTTCCAATACTGTGTTGAATAGGAGTGGTCAGAGAGGGCATCCTTGTCTCGTGCTGGTTTTCAAAGGGAATTTCCAGTTTTTGCCCATTCAGTATGATATTGGCTGTGGGTTTGTCATAAATAGCTCTTACTATTTTGAGATACATTCCGTCAGTACCTAGTTTATTGAGAGTTTTTAGCATGAAGGGTGTTGAATTTCGTCAAAGGCCTCTTCTGCATCTATTGAGATAATAGTGGTTTTTGTCTTTGGTTCTGTTTATGTGATGGCTTACATTTATTGATTTGCATATGTTGAACCAGCCTTGCATCCCAGGGATGAAGCTGACTTGATTGTAGTATATAAGCTTTTTGATGTGCTGCTGGATTCAGTTTGCCATTATTTTATTGAGGATTTTTGCATCAATGTTCATCAGGGATATTGGCCTGAAATTCTTTTTTTGTTGTTTGCCAGGTTTTTGGTATCGGGATGATGCTCACCTCCTAAAATGAGTTAGGGAGGATTCCCTCTTTATCTATTGTTTGGAATAGTTTCAGAAGTAGAATTCGGCCATGAATCCATCTGGCCCTGGACTTTTTTTAGTTGGTAGGCTATTAATTAGTGCCTCAATTGCAGAACTTGTTATTGGTCTATTTAGGGATTCGACTTCTTCCTGGTTTAATCTTGGGAGGGTGTATGTGTCCAGGGATTTATCCATTTCTTCTATATTTTCTAGTTTATTTGTGTAGAGGCGTTTATAGTATTCTCTGATGGTAGTTCGTATTTCTGTGGGATCGGTGGTGATATCCCCTTTCTCATTTTTTATTGCATCCATTTGATTCTTCTCTCTTTTCTTCTTTATTAGTCTGGCTAGCATATTATCTATTTTGTTGATCTTTTCAAAAAACCAGCTCCTGGATTCATTGATTTTTTTGAAGGGTTTTTTCATGCCTCTATCTCCTTCAGTTCTACTCTGATCTTAGTTATTTCTTGTCTTCCGCTAGCTTTTGAATTTGTTCTTGCTTCCCTAGTTCTTTTAATTGTGATGTTAGGGTGTTGATTTTAGATCTTTACTGCTTTCTCTTGTAGGCATTTAATGCTATAAACTTCCCTCTACACACTGCTTTAAATGTGTCCCAGAGATTCTGGTACGTTGTATCTTTGTTCTCATTGGTTTCAAAGAACATCTTTATTTCTGCCTCAATTTCGTTATTTACCCAGTAGTCATTCAGGAGCAGGTTGTTCAGTTTCCATGTAGTTGTGCGGTTTTGAGTGAGTTTCTTAATCCTGAGTTCTAATTCTATTTCACTGTGGTCTGAGAGACTGTTCATTATGATTTCCATTCTTTCGCATTTGCTGAGGAGTGTTTTACTTCCAATTATGTGGTCAGTTTTAGAATAAGTGTGATGTGGTGCTGAGAAGAATGTATATTCTGTTTATTTGGGGTGGAGAGTTCTGTAGATGTCTCTTAGGTCTGCTTGGTCCAGAGCTGAATTCAAGTCCTAGATATCCTTGTTAATTTTCTGTCTCATTGATCTGTTTAATATTGACAGTGGGGTGTTAAAGTCTCCCACTATTATTGTGTGGGAGTCCAAGTCTCTTTGTAGGTCTCCAAGAACTTGCTTTATGAATCTGGGTGCTCCTATATTGGGTGCATATGTATTTAGGATGGTTAGCTCTTCTCGTTGCATTGATCCCTTTACCATTATGTAGTGCCCTTCTTTGTCTCTCTTGATCTTTGTTGGTTTAAAGTCTGTTTTATCAGAGACTAGGATTGTAACTGCTGCTTTTTTTTTTTCTTTCCATTTGCTTGGTAAATATTCCTCCGTCCCTTTATTTTGAGCCTTTGTGTGTCTTTGCACTTGAGACACCAATGGGTCTTGACTCTTTATCCAATTTGCCAGTCTGTGTATTTTAATTGGGGCATTTAGCCCATTTACATTTAAGGTTAATATTGTTATGTGTGAATTTGATCCTGTCATTATGATACTTGCTGGTTATTTTGCCCGTTAGTTGATGCAGTTTCTTCATATCATGAATAGTCTTTACAATTTGGTATGGTTTCGCAGTGGCTGTTACCGGTGGTTCCTTTCCATATTTGGTGCTTCCTTCAGGAGCTCTTGTAAGGCAGGCCTGGTGGTGACAGAATCTCTCAGCATTTGCTTGTCTGTAAAGGATTTTATTTCTCCTTTGCTTATGAAGCTTAGTTTGGCTGGATATGAAATTCTGGGTTGAAAATTCTTTTCTTTAAGAATGTTGAATTTTGGCCCCCACACTCTTCTGGCTTGTAGGGGTTCTGCTGAGAGATTCGCTATTAGTCTGATAGGGTTCCCTTTGTGGGTAACCCGACCTTTCTCTCTGGGTGCCCTTAACATTTTTTCCTTCATTTCAACCTTGGTGAATCTGACAATTATGTGTCTTGGGGTTGCTCTTCTCAAGGAGTATCTTTGTGGTGTTCTCTATATTTTCTGAATTTGAATGTTGGCATGCCTTGCTAGGTTGGGAAAGTTCTGCTGGATAATACCCTGAATAGTGTTTTCCAACTTGGTTCCATTCTCCCTGTCACTTTTCAGGTACACCAATCAAACGTAGATTTGTTCTTTTCACATAGTCCCATATTTCTTGGAGGCTTTGTTCGTTTCTTTTCACTCTTTTTTCTCTAATCTTGTCTTCTCACTTTATTTCATTGAGTTGATCTTCAATCTCTGATATCCTTTCTTCCACTTGATCGATTCAGCTATTGATACTTGTGTATGCTTCTTGAAGTTCTTGTGCTCTGTTTTCAGCTCCATCAGGTCAATTATGTTCTCTAAACTGGTTATTCTAGTTAGCAATTCATCTAACCTTTTTTCAAGGTTCTTAGCTTCCTTACATTGGGTTAGAACATGCTTCTTTAGCTCAGAGGAGTTTGTTATTATCCACCTTGTGAAGCCTACTTCTGTCAATTCGTCAAACTCATTCTCCATCCAGTTTTGTTCCCTTGCTGGCAAGGAGCTGTGATCCTTTTGAGGTGAAGAGACATTCTGGTTTTTGGAATTTTCAGCCTTTTTGCACTGATTTTGCCCCATGTTCATGGATTTATCTACCTTTGGTCTCTGATGTTGGTGACCTTCAAATGGGCTTTCTGTGTCTGGACGTCCTTTTTGTTGATGTTGATGCTATTTCTTTCTGTTTGTCAGTTTTCCTTCTAACAGTCAGGGCCCTCTACTGCAGGTCTGCTGGAGTTTGCCGGAGGTTCACTGTAGACCCTGTTTTTCTGGGTATTGTTGGTAGAGGCTGCAGGACAGCAAAGATTGCCGCCTGAAGCTTCGTCCTAGAGGAGCACCTGCCAGATGCCAGCCAGAGCTCTCCTATATGAGGTGTCTGTCGGCCCCTACTGGGAGGTATCTCCCAGTCAGGATACATGGGTGTCAGGGGCCCACTTGAGGTAGTCTGTCCCTTATCAGAGATCAGACACTGCTGGGAGATCCGCTCCTCTCTTCAGAGCTGTCAGGCAGGAACATTGAAGTCTGCTGAAGCTGCGCCCACAGCTGCCCCTTCCCCCAGGTGCTCTGTCCCAGGGAGATGGGGGTTTTAGCTATATGTCCCTGACTGGGGCTGCTGCCTTTTTTTCAGAGATGCCCTTCCCAGAGAGGAGGGATCTAGAGAGGCAGTCTGGCCGCAGTGGCCTTGCTGAGCTGTGATGAGCTGTGCCCAGTTTGAACTTCCCGGTGGCTTTGTTTACACTGTTAGGGTAAAACTACCTACTTAAGCCTCAGCAATGGTGGACGCCCCTCCCCCCCACCAAGCTCAAGGGTCCTACGTCGACCTCAGACTGCTGTGCTGCAGTGAGAATTTCAAGCCAGTGGATCTTAGCTTGCTGGGCTCTGTGGGAGAGTGGGACCCACTGAGTCAGACCACTTGGCTCCGTGGCTGCAACCCTCTTTCCAAGGGAGTGAACGATTCTGTCTCGCTGGTGTTGCAGGTGCCACTGGGGTATGAAAAAAAATAAACTCCTGCAGCTAGCTTGGTGTCTGCCCAAACCCCCGTCCAGTTTTGAGCTTGAAACCCAGGGCCCTGGTGGCCTAGGCACCGGAGGGAATCTCCTGGTCTGCCAGTTGCGAAGACCATAGGAAAAGCGCAGTATCTGGGCTGGAGTGCACTGTTCCTCCTAGTACAGTCTCTCACAGCTTCCCTTGGCAGGGAGAGGGGAATCCCTTGACCCCTTGTGCCTCCCAGGTGAGACAACGCCCCACCCTGCTTCAGCTCACCCTCTGTGGGCTGCACCCACTGTCCAGCCAGTCCCAATGAGATGAACTGGGTACCTCAGTTGGAAATGCAGAAATCACCTGCCTTCTGGTTGATCTCGTTGGGAGCTGCAGACTGGAGCTGCTCCTATTTGGCTATCTTCAAGAGTAACTATTAAAGAGTAGAAGTATAGAGTATGTGGTTTCAATAAAATTACAAAACAGATAAGTAAACAAACAAAGCTTCAGTCATAGAGACCAAAAATCACCCCATAGAACAAGGTGGGTAAAGGCACCACTGCCATCCCTGCTGAACACTAGGCACTGTAGTTGTCCCCATGCCACTGGATACTGCACCCACGACAACCCCACCACCACCCCTGCCCACCTCAGGCTTTACTTCTGCCCTGGGAAGCTTGGTGTTGTTGCTTCTATCAGAAACATTTGCTCCTGATGGAATGTTGAGGGTGAGTGCATCATATTGGCTGAGCCTAAGTCATGTGACCCTGTCCTGGCTGCAGGAGAGACTCTCTGGCCTTTTCAGCAGGTGTAGTGAGAGCCAGATGCTACCACCAACACTCCAGTATCAGGGGTGTCCCCAAGCAGAGAGGAAGGCCAAAGAAATAACAAATGTCCATATGAATATCAAAAATTAAATTGGCTCTTTTTTTTTTTTTTGAGATGGAGTCTCACTCTGTCACCCAGGCTGGAGTGCAGTGGCACAATCTTGGCTCATTGCAACCTCCGCCTCCCGGGTTTAAGCAATTCTGCTGTCTCAGCCTCCCAATTAGCTGGGACTATAGGTGCACGCCACCACACCCAGCTAATTTTTCTATTATTAGTAGAAACGAGGTTTCATCATATTGGCCAGGCTGGTCTCCATCTCCTGACCTCTTGATCCACCTGCCTCAGCCTCCCAAAGTGCTGGGATTACAGGTGTAAGCCACCATGCCCAGCCTAAATTAGCTCTTTTAAGTCTGACGTATTTATCCATTCCTGATGTGGAGCACAAAGACTATTATTATGTTAGTCTCTTCCTCTTCCATTTCCACCCCAACTGGGTGTACTGCATACAATTTTGACACTAATTATCTGGAGTTAGCACAGACCCCATAGGCTAAGAGCAAAGTTCTCCATGAAGTTGTCCCCACTTTAGATGCCAGCCACACTTCAAGGGGTCACCAGATCCACCTGTACTTCTGGCCAAATGGCTATTAATTTAGGAGTTCTTAAAACCCCAGGTTCAGTGATTCACCAGAACTACTTACAGAACTCAGGAATGTGCTATACTTACACTGCAGTTTCATTATGAAGGGTGAGGTCTGGGAGGATCCCAAATCCATGCCCTCTCACTATGGTGTTGGCACGTTACCCTCCTGGCACATCCAGACACTCATCAAGAAGCTCTACTTAGCTTTGGTATCCAGAGTTTTTATTGGAGATTCCTTATGTAGACATGACTGATTACATCAATGGTCATATGATTAAACTCAATCTTCAGTCCACCTCCCCTTTTTGAAGATCTGGTACCAGAAAGTCTAACTCTCTGATCACTTGATTGTTTTTTTCTGGTGGCCAGATCCCATCCTGAAGCTATTTAGGGGCCCAGATGAGTCACCTCATTCCCATGAAAGACACTTCTATCACTTATGAAATTCTAAGGGTTTTTGAAGCTCTGTGCCTGGAACTAGGGACACAGGCTAAGTATACTCTCTCTTATACCACAGTTCCCTATAGCGATTCCTGTTTAGGGAGAGGACATGGTCCATAAACAAAATAATTACAACACAAAGCAGATTCTAAGAAGAGCTGCATGCTGCACTGTAGGCATCTGAGGAAGAAAAGACATTAATTTCATTCTGAAAAACATATGGAAGAAAGCAACATAATGAGGAAGCTCAAGCAAAGTTGAAAAGAAACTGTACCCTGGAGGGAGGGTAGCTGGGAAGGCTGCCTGGTGGAAGCAGCAATGAAGGCTAACTTCTTCTGGAAAGCTGGAATAAATTCTCAAAGTGACTTTTTATGCAGAGTAGTTCATTGAATTCTTCCTGCTTTCCAGAGGCATTGAAATTGTTCCCATTTTGCAGATGAGGAAGGGGGTGCTCAGAGAGGTTGCACATCTGGCCTGAGGGCACATGCCACAAAGTGGTGGTGCCTGAATTCCAACCTCAGTTGGTCCTGGTGAGGGAAGGCCAGGTTCAGCCCACTTGCGCTCTTCTCCTGGGGTCAGGAAACATTTAGTTCAGAGGAAGAGGATCACTTCTAGCACAAGAGTGGGTTTTTTGTTTGTTTGTTTGTTTTGAGATGGAGTCTTGTTCTGTTGCCCGGTCTGGAGTGTGGTGGCACCATCTTGGCTCACTGAAACTTCCACCTCCCGGGTTCAAGCAATTCTCTTGCCTCAGCCTCCTGAGTAGCTGGGATTACAGGCACCTGCCATCACGCCAGCTAATTTTTGTATTTTTAGTAGAGATGAGGTTTCACCATGTTGGCCAGGCTGGTCTCGAACCCCTAACCTCAGGTGATCCTCCCGCCTTGGCCTCCCAAAGTGCTAGGATTACAGGTGTGAGCCACTGCACCCAGCCAGTGGGTTTAAAATGTAGTAGAACTCGATAGAAGAACCCGAGGACCTGAGGGTGAGCGAAGTGAGGATAGTCACCCTAATGCCTCAGCCCTATATCCATCTCTTCATGGCTGTCCCTGTGCTGTGAGTTCATGTTTGCCCCTCCTCAAGCTCTGCGTCCAGTGCCTTAGACATAGACTGCATTATAGGCTGCTCAATCTTCTTGCTCACCATAGGGCCGTGTGCGTGGTGACCAGAACAGAAGCCCCAGTAACAGCAGATGACCCGCAAGGAGCACTACCAGGAATGGCATCTGGAAGCAGCAGTTTCCTAGGCTGGCAGGCCCACGTCCAGGGTTCCGGTACCCTCTGCCAGTCGAGTTTGTCTTCTCCACTGTCCTTGCTATCAGTCTCTAGCTTTCATTTTCCCCTTCTTGGTGGTATTTTCGTCTGGGCAGAGTCCATTGCAACCTCTTTAGAAGCTCTCTTCACTATCAAACTGCAGGACCACTGTCCCTTCCTGGGCTATCCTGGGTCACTTCAGGTCCTCCACTAACATGTCTGTAGACTCCACTGGGATTCTGGTTTGGGACCTCATTGGTAGTACCCACTGAAAGTGCCAGCATACAGCCAAAAGTGTCCATAGTAGGTATAATCACCTAAGTGGTTGTATTAAGGTAATGTTCACGGACGTTCATTTGACCCATTACAGGGGTATAGAAATAGACTTAGATGGGCTGAATAATGAACAAAAGGGCACATGGCATCTTGAGTCAATACAAGCATCTCACTGTCTCTAGGGACCTGCGTAACATATCCCCATCTCCACCAAGGGCCCGGCTATGTGTTCACTAGATACATGAATGAATAGTTTTCTTTTCTATCCTCCTGCATTCTCCCAGCAAGAGTCAATTTTATCAATATCAAGAGCATTACCAAGCAATGTTTAAAGAGTACTTACTCCAGGCCGAGCATGGTGGCTCAGGCCTGTAATCCCAGCACTTTGGGAGGCCACGGTGGGTGGTTCACAAGGTCAGGAGATCAAGACCATCTTGGCTAACATGGTGAAACTCTGTCTCTGCTAAAATACAAAAAAATTAGCCGGGCGTGGTGGTGGGCGCCTGTAGTCCCAGCTACTTGGGAGGCTGAGGCAGGAGAATGGTGTGAACCCGGGAAGCAGATCTTGCAGTGAGCTGCGCCACTGCACTCCAGCCTGGGCGACAGAGTGAGACTCAAAATAGAAAAAAAAAAAAAAAAAAAGACTACTTACTCCACTGCCAGGCATTATAAATGGGAACTCATGGAATTATAGATAGTAAGGAAAAAAATGTTCAATTTTACACCAGCAGTATTTTGCCTCTAAGAGAGGTGAGCTTTTAACAAATAACTCAAATGCATTTTTATTGTGGTTGCTCATGAATGGGAAAAGGATATTTTGAAAAGAAGAAAAATACAGACAGATTATTATACATGCTAAAAGTTCACAAGGAAAAGAGGCAGTTCCTACAAACTCCCAGAAAAGCGACTTAATGCTGTTTGCAGTATGTGCCAAAATATTTAACATTGAGCCAGACTAGGACGGGCACTCTTCCCTTCTTAGTCTCAAGTTTTACATAGTGACCTATGCAGTAGTTACATCATTATTCCCTGGTTTCTGGATACTCTAATTTTGGAGCCACTACCACCTCATATTCATTCAAAAGAAATTACATGCTTAGCTCTTAAGTGCCTCAGCCTGGTGAGTCAGCAAATAAAGCAAGGGTTTTTGAAAACACACCCCAGGTCAGTTGGGCCAAGCCATTACATAACTGCCCTTAAAATACAGCCTAGGCAGCCAAGAGGTCAGGGCTCTTCTCATATTTGATAAACTTGACATGCAGAATAATTTCTCTTTGCCCCAAAGATGAGGTGGCCTGGTGCCTTTCTTACATGTTGCTTTAAATAATAATAATAATAATAATAATAAAGAGCCGTGAATCAGAACAGTCAAAGAATTTCTAAGCTGAACGGTGCTTTAGGATGAAAGCTGAGTCCTGTTCAGGGATAGGGAAGTAAGTGCAAACCTTTCCAAGTGAAAGAAAATTGTTTCTCTTGATTCTTCTTCTTTTTTTTCCCAAGAGAACCTTTATTCTTCCCACCAAATCCCAGGACAAAACCTTTTTCCAACCTAGGTAAATACAAACATATATATGACAGACATTTTTCCAATTAGTCCAGAGTGGGTTTGTTTTGTTTTCTTGACTAAAATGAGAAAGCCTCAGGCTGGGTGTGGTGGCTCACGCCTATAATCCCAGCACTTTGGGAGGCTGAGGCAGGTGGATCACTTGAGGCCAGGAGTTTGAGACCAGCCTGGCCAACAGGGTGAGACCCTGCCTCTGCTAAAAACACAAAAATCAGCTGGGTGTGGTGGCTGGTGCCTATAATCCCAGCTACTCAGGAGGCTAAGGGATGAGAATTACTCAAACCCGGGAGGCGGAGGTTGCAGTGAGCCAAGATCATGCCACCGCACTCCAGCCTGGGCAACAGAGCAAGACACTGTCTCAAAAAAAAAAAAAAAAAAAAAAAGCCTCAGATAAAAATAACCAGAGTGAGGAGGAAGGGAGACCTCAGACGTCTCTCTAGTTTACACAGACCTCACCTATGATAGCCCCCAGCTCAGCGCCAACCATGTCCTGGGCACCTGCTTCAATGGGTTATCTGAACATTTGCCTCCACGGTTGGATAACCCAAATGCACTTTGCCATGACGTCTCACACCTCCTTTTCTCAGTCTGGTGACTGTAGTGTGAGCCCCACCTTGTTAGTGGGAAGAGAAGTAACCAAGTGGTGATACACAGTTCACGCTGGCCTTGGAACAGCGTGAAATAGGACTGTCCTTGCATTCTCACTTCGAAATGACACAAGAATCCACAAGAATATGGGGACTGTGTGAGTCCATGGCAAAGAGCCTGTGCTCTGGGCAGAAGGCTTTGCTCTCATAGCCCCAGTCGCCTGCACAAGGGGCCACACTCAGGGAGCTCCCAAGGATCAAGGCGAGTGCAGATGGAATCCACACCTTGGTGGAGGAGACCCCACGGTCCACGTGCATGGAGGGTGTCTGCTGTGGCTTCACAGTCCTCCCCACAAACACTGTGCTCCTAGTAAACGCTCAAGGAAACATATTTTTTCTGCTTATTTGGAGAAAAGTTTGCTATTCACAGACAAGTGAGTCATATGTTTAGTTCTAGCTAAACCCCAAATCCATTCCCACGTTGACAGGAAGACAAGCCAGAAAAACCAGACCAAGATGATAGATCTTTCAGAATGACCCCCACATTTTTCCCGGATGTTACTGTGGGTCCCCCTACTTCCTACATGGCCCCCAGCAAGTCTAGAGTCCTCACCCTTTTCCAGGGTGCTAAACAGAGCAGCCTGTCCAGCTTGTTTCCTGTTTATTTTTTTAGAGAAACTTTTTATTTAAAAATACGTTTATATGTACAGAAAAGTTGTGAAGATAGCACAGAATATATATTCCTCAATTCTTCCCATTATTAACCTTGTACGTTAGTATGGTGTATTTGTCACAATGACGGAACCAGTAGGAATATATTACCTTTACATAAAGTCCATAGTCTATTTGGGTTCCCTCAGTTTCCCCTAATGCCTCTCTTCTGTCCCAGAATCTCAGCCAGAACACCACATTCATAAGTCCTCGAGTCTCCGTAGGCTTGTCTTGGCTGTGGCCATTTCTCAGACTTTCCTAATTTTGTTTGTTGTTGTTGTTGTTTTTTTTTTTTGAGATGGAGTCTTGCTCTGTTGCCCAGGCTGGAGTGCAGTGGCGCGATCTTGGCCCACTGCAAGCTCTGCCTCCCGGGTTCGTGCCATTCTCCTGCCTCAGCCTCCCGAGTAGCTGGGACTACAGGCGCCCGCCACCACGCCCGGCTAACTTTTTGTATTTTTAGTGGAGACGGGGTTTCACCGTGTTAGCCAGGATGGTCTCGATCTCCTGACCTCGTGATCCGCCCGCCTCGGCCTCCCAAAGTGCTGGGATTACAGGCGGGAGCCACCGCGCCCGGCCAGACTTTCCTAGTTTTTGATGACGTTGATGGTTTTGAAGAGTCTGGCCAGGAATTGATAGTTTGTTCCTCAATTGGGACTTTTCTGCTGCTTTTCTCATGATCAGAGTGAGGTTAGGGGGAGGAAGACAGAGGTAAAGTGTCACTTTCATCCTGTCAGATCAAGGGCACACAGTATCAATGTGACAGCACTGTCCATGATGACCTTGATCTTACTTGGTGGAGAGAGTGTTTGTCAGGCCTCTCTACCATACAGTTACTTTTTTTTTTTTTTTCCTTTTCCAGATGGAGTCTCTCTGTGTCACTGAGGCTAGTGTGCAGTGGGGGTGATCTTGGCTCAGTGCAAGCTCTGCCCCCCAGGTTCGAGCAATTCTCCTGGCTCAGCCTCCTGAACAGCTGGGACTACAGGCACATGCCACCACGCCTGGCTAATTTTTGTATTTTTAGTAGCGACGGGGTTTCACTCTGTTGGCCAGGCTGGTCTCAAACTCCTGACCTCAGGTGATCCGTCCACCTCGGCTTCCCAAAGTGCTGGGATTACAGGCGTGAGCCACTGCACCTGGCCACCATACAGTTACTTTTTGTCCCCACTTCTATCCTGTTCTCTTTGGAAGGAAGGAAGTATACGCAGCCCACACTCGAGTAGGGGAGTTCCTCTCTGCTTCAGGGCAGAGGAGTTACATCAGTTACTGGGAGTGCAAGTGCATGAGAGAGCTGAGTCCTCCTCCTGGACCCACTTACTTACTTGTTTACTTATGTATGTAGTCATTTCATTAGATCAGGATGGACTCATGAATAGTTATTTCTCATATTTTGGCCTATGGCTTGTTTCCTTTTGAAAGTCTGTCTCCTGAAACCTTTACCTCCTCCCTCCTCCCTTTACTATCCTAGGACAATGCCTCCCTGATCGTTCAGGTTTCTCTGCTCCAAGGGAAATGGCACGAGTCCACACTTTGTTTTTATGGCTGTGTGTTTAGCTGTATTGAAAGTTAGACTAAGTTGGACACTTTTCATTTATTTATTCTTTATTTTCATAAGTTTTTGGGGAACAGGTGGTATTTGGTCACATGAGTAAGTTCTTTAGTGGTGATTTGTGAGATTTTGGTGCAGCATCACCCAAGCAGTATACATGAACCCAATTTTTAGTCTTTCGTCCCTCACCCGCTTCCCACCTTTTCCCATCGAGTCCCCAGTATCCATTCTATCATTCTTATGCCTTTGCATCCTCATAGCTTAGCTCCCACTTATGAGTGAGGACATATGGTGTTTGGTTTTCCATTCCTGAGTTACTTCACTTAGAATAATAGTCTCCGAGGCAGGCAGATCACAAGGTCAGGAGTTCGAGACCAGCCTGGTCAATATGGTAAAACCCCATCTCTACTAAAAATACAAAAGTTAGCCGGGTGTGGTGGCACTCGCCTGTAGTCCCAGTTACTCTGGTGGCTGAGGCAGAAGAATCGCTTGAACCCGGCAGGCAGAGTTGCAGTGAGCCAAGATTGTGCCACGGCACTCCAGCCTAGGTGACAGAGTGAGACTCTGTCTCCAAAAAAAAAAAAAAATGAATAGTCTCCAATCCCATCCAGGTTGCTATAAGTGCCATTAATACATTTCTTTTTATGGCTGAGTAGAATTCCATCCTATCTATATACTGCGGTTTCTTTATCCACTCATTGATTGATGGGAATTTGGGCTGGTTTCACATTTCTGCAATTGAAAATTGTTGGGCACTTATTAACCACACTACTTACATATAGAAGTCTGTGCTGTGTTGCTATGTGCATGTCCTCCTGTTCTTGTTCTCATCGCCTACCATATTTTATTGATGCAAAGAGCCAGGTGTTTTTTGTTTTTTTTTGTTTTAATTTTGGCATCCTGAAATCAGATGAATCTCACAGGCAGCTGCATCTTATGCTTTGTCATAGTTGAGCAGTACTTTTACTGTCTTGCTGGTTCGTACAGTAATGCTCGATGTTCCATCTCTGGAACTTAGATTTGATGAAATCCATCACATCCTTCCTGGGTTACGCACTCTGTCAGCATGGGAAACATTCTGACCTGTTTATCTTGTTTCACAGAATCCAGACCAGAATCTTGAGGGCATTAGGGCTATATTTGTGCTGCCATAAATGTGATAAATATATATCCTGCAGCCAGGCATGGTGGCTCACACCTGTAATCCCAGCAGTTTGGGAGGCCAAGGTGGGCAGATCACGAGGTCAAGAGATCGAGACCATCCTGGCCAACATGGTAAAACCCCATCTCTACTAAAAACACAAAAATTAATTGGGCATGATGGCACGTGCCTGTAGTCCCAGCTACTCGGGAGGCTGAGGCAGGAGAATCGCTTGAACCCAGGAGGCAGAGGTTGCAGTGAACCGAGATCGTGCCACCGCACTCCAGCCTGGTGACAGAGCAAGACTCTGCCTCAAAAAAAAAAAAAAAGAAAAAGAAAAAAAAAATATATATATATATATAAATCTCCTGCAACACACACAGCCTAATGCCAGAGAAAAAGACACAAATAAGTGGGGCCCTGGAAATCAGGCAGGTTACTTAGGGCAGCAGAATGTCTAATTTGGTCTGGGATTCAGAAGACAAGTCTTAGTTCTTTTCCATTCTAAACAGTTTTTTTTGGGGAAGAAACACAAAAAAGGGAAGTCTACTGGGCAAACCTTTTCTCATCTCCATCCTCACATCCACTTCCATGGTACAAATCTTGAAAAATGTCAGCATTACATTACAGATGCCAAATCTGGGATTCCAAAATCCAGTAGGCCTGCCTGGGCTTGCAGGCTGTGAGCCAGTTTGAGATGCCATTAATTAGGTCCCTGGACTCTACACTGACATCTGTAATCACAGGTGATTACTCCATACCCCAGACCAGCCTTGGGAAGTTGCACCTTTCAGGGGTGCCCCGACTCTCCCAGTTTCGGGTTCCATTCTGGGCCCCAGTGCTCACACACAGTGCCTTCTCTTTCATCAGGGAAGCATGTGTTCTGCTGTGTTTCCTCTCTTGCAGGCATTTGCAAAACTATCTAGACAGGGACTAATGAACCCAAAAGATCTCTGGAGGTGAAATTTCAGGCACCGGGTCCCCCAGAGATGGGGAAATGGGGAGCCACAAGATGCCTTTTGGGTAGCAGCCCTCAGCCAACAGCCTGCTGGGCTCACCCTATTTTTTGCCCACTTGTAAGACTATTCTGACCTTTACCTCCCTTGGTAGCTGTGTTCTAGAGCTCACAATGTGGAGTCAGAAAGTCGTGTAGCAATTAGGTATTAAGCATTCAATGAACCATGGTCAATAAATAAGACATAATAGATGTAAACATTCATGCTCCTAATAACAGTGCTTCTAAAATATGTGCAGCAAAAACTAATAGAACTTTAAGGAGAATAGATAAATTCACAGTTAATAGTCAACGATTTCAGTTCCCCTCTCAGTAATGGACAGAACACATAGACCAAAAAGGATACAGCAGACTTTAACAACCCTACCAACCTACCAGACCTCATTGACATTTGTAGAACACTCCACCCAGCATGGAACACACTTTCATATGTGCATATGGAGTGTTTGCCAAGACAGACTATACCCTGGGCCATAAAACAAGTCTGAATAAATTCAAAAGGATTCAGGTCACATAAAGTGTGTTCTCTGGCCACAGTGGATTTTAATTAGAAATCAATAACAGACATCTGGAAATTTCCTAAATTTTGGAAACCAAGCAAGATACTTCTAAATAAGCCAGAGATGAAAGGAGACATAAAAAGGAAATTAGCAAGCATTTTGAAATGAATGAAAATTAAAACATATCAGAGGGAAATGTATGGCACTAAACAATATTATAGCAGAAGAAAGTTCTCAAATCAGTGACTTTGATTTCTATCTTAAGATACTAACGAAGAACAAATTAAGCAGAAGAAAGGTAATAGTAAAGATGAAAGCAGAAATCAATGAAGTAGCAGAAATATAATAATAGAAATCAAACCAAAACCCAAAAGTTAATATTTTGAGAAAATTAATAAAATTGATAAACCTTCATTTAGATTGATCAAGAAAAAAAATAAAAGGAGAGAAAGAGACCATTCCTATTAACTTTTAAATTTATTTACTGTGGCCTGGCCTCCAGGCCTGGTTCCAAACTTAAACTACTCTTATCAAAGTCACTACAGACTTTTTTTTTTTTTTTTTTTTTTGCCATTTTACTCGACCTCTCTGGGGTCCTAATAATCCTTATGGTGGATACAGTATTGTTGTACCCATCATACAGGTGAGGAGCATGAGGCCCAAGTTGACCAGGCCCTCCTTATTTCTCCTCTTGTTAACTTGAAAGGTTGCTGTGATAATTCAGTGAAATAAAATAATAATCTGTAAAAATTTATTATCTTCACTAAAATTTTCATATCTTTACTCATGTCTCTGAGATGCAGCAAGTAAACATAATCTACTCATGAGCTTCCCTTACCAAGACCATGCCCTCCTCCAGCCAGCTCACCGTGCTTAGGCCTCAGCCACCAGAAAATTCTGGAGTGGCCACTGCCCCTCCTTGCCTCTTCTGTTCCTAGGAAAACATCTATGTTTTGATCTGGGTTTTTGCAATACAGCATTTATATGGGAATAATTGCCATCCATAATGACTTCTCTTCAGGACACCTCAAGTCCTGAGACATTTTCAGCAAACCAGCAGCTTAAATACTGTTAGGCTTCAGATTTTATTGTTGTGATATGAGAAAATGACTTTTAGATTGTGATTCCATAGAACTCTAGAAGGCTTTCAGATATGGAAAAGAGTACGCTTAGTTAAAATCCCAACTTAATTATTATCCCTGAGGGATGTTAGCCTGAGCTAAATGATTTACTACGGATTTAGTCTTCGTTCAGAGCAAACTTTTTAGTCAGGTTAAAAAATGTTGGTGATGGTGAAAGCCATAATTTTCTTAACATTATGGTAAAATAGTATAACATTGATGTATAACAATAACATTGATGTATAACATTAAATTTACCATTTTAACCCTTTTAAGTGTACAAGTAAGTGGCATTAAGTACATTCACATTGTCGTACAACTATCATTACTATCGTGTCTAGAACTTTCCATTGTCCCACACTAACACTCTGTATTCATTAACAATAACCCTCCATGCCTTCCTTCCCCCAACGTCTGGTAATCACTGTATGTTCTTTCTCTTAAGAATTTGGCTATTCTAGATACTTCATGTAAGTGAAATCACACATTTGTCTTTTTTTTTAATCTGGCTTATTTCACCAAACATCTTTTCTTTTCAATTTTTTTCTTAATACATAATAGTTGTACATATTTACTTATTTATTTTAAGACAGAGTCTCGCTCTGTCGCCCAGGCTGGAGTGCAGTAGCGTGATCTTGTCTCACTGCAACCTCCGCCTCCTGGGTTAAAGCGATTCTCCTGCCTCAGCCTCCCAAGTAGCTGGGAATACAGGCATGCACCACTACGCCTGGCTAATTTTTGTATTTTTAGTAGAGATGGAGTTTCACCACGTTGGCTGGGCTGGTCTCAAACTCCTGACATCAAGTGATCCGCCCGTCTCGGCCTCCCAAAGTGCTGGGATTACAGGCGTGAGCGACCATGCCCAGGCCAATTGTACATATTTATGGGGCACAAGTGATATTTAGACACATACATACACAACATTTGATGATTAAATCAGGGTAATTAGGATATCCATCACCTCAAACACTTATTTCTTTGTGCTGAGGACGTTCTAAATCTCTTCGAGCTATTTTGAAATGTACAATAAATGAATGTTAACTATTGTCACCCTACTATGCTGTTGAACACTGGAACTTATTCCTTCTAACTGCATTTTTGTATACAATAACCAACCTCTTTTCATACTTCCCTCCCCTTCATCCCTTCCCACCTTCTGGTAATCATCATTCTACTCTCTACCTCCATGACATCAACTTTTTTAGCTTTCATATATGCATGAAAATATGTAATGTTTGTGTGTCTGTGCCTGGCTTATTTCACTTAACATAATGACCTCCAGTTCTATCCATGTTGCTACAAATGACAGGATTCCATTCTTTTTATGGCTGAACAATATTCCATTGTGTATAATTACCACATTTTCTGTATCCATTCATTCATTCATGGGCACTTAGGTTGATTTCATATCCTGGCTATTATGAATAATGCTGCAAAAGACATGGGAAGGCAGATATCTTTCTGATATACTGATTTCCTTTATTTTGATATATACCCAGCAGTCAGATTTCTGGATAATATGGTACATCTCTTTTTAGTTGTTGTCGTTGTTGTTGTTTTTGTTTGAGGTGGAGTTTCGCTCTTGTTGCCCAGGCTGGAATGAAGTGGTGCGATCTTGGCTCACTGCAGCCTCCGCCTCCCAGGGTTCAAGCAATTCTCCTGCCTCAGCCTCCCGAGTAGCTGGGACTACAGATGTGTGCCATGATGCCAGCTAATTTTTATATTTTTAGTGGAGATGGGGTTTCACCATGTTGGCCAGGCTGGTCTTGAACTCTGAACTTCAGGTGATCCACCTGCCTTGGCCTCCCAAAGTGCTGGGATTACAGGCATGAGCCACTGCGCCCGGCCCCTCATTAATTTTTTAGAATAGTTGAGTAGAATTGGTATCGGCTCATTAAGTGTTTGGTAGAATTCAGCAGTGAAGCCATCAGGTTCTGGGCTTTTCTTTGTCGGAGACTTTTTATTACTGATTCAATCTGTTACTCATTATTGATCTGTTTAGGTTTTTTATTTCTTCATGGTTAAATCTTGGTAGGTTGTATGTGTCCAGAAATTTATTTTATTTTTATTTTATTTTATTTTTGAGACAGGGTCTCATGCGGTCACCCAGGCTGGAGTGCAGTGCTGTGATCTTGGCTTACTGCAGTCTCAACCTTCTGGGCTCAAGCAATCCTCCTACCTCAGCCTCTTGAGTAGCTGGGATTACAGGCGTGCACCAGCAGGCCTAGCTAATTTTTGTATTCTTTTAGTACAGACGGGTTCGTGCCATGTTGTCCTGGTCTTGAACTCCTGGGTTCAAGTGATCTGCCCACCTTGGCCTCCCAAAGTGGTGGGATTACAGCCATGAGCCACTGTGCCCAGCCTATTTCTTCTATATTTTCCAATTTGTTGGTTTATAGTTGTTCATTATGTGTCTGATGATCCTTTGTATTTCTGGGGTATCGATTTTAATGTCTCCTTTTTCATATCAAATTTTATGTATTTGGGTCTTCTCTTTTTTCTTAGTCTAGCTAAAGGCTTGTTGATTCTGTTTGTTGCCAAAACCACCTGTTCATATCAGCAATCTTTTGTATTGCTTTTTTAGTTTCAATTTTTATTTATTCCTGCTCTGATCTTTATTATTTCTTTCCTCCTACTAATGTGTGGCTTGGTTGGTTAGTGCCAGTTCCTTTAGGTGCATCATTAGGCTGTTTATTTGAAGTCTTTCTATCTTTTTGATGAAAGCATTTATTGCTATAATCTTCCCTCTTAG
The DNA here is from genome assembly GCF_029289425.2 of Pan paniscus. NCBI lineage: Eukaryota > Metazoa > Chordata > Mammalia > Primates > Hominidae > Pan > Pan paniscus. The sequence goes on along the minus strand of NC_073265.2, from coordinate 88,521,033 downwards.
AACAGTTTTTGCTGTATCCCATAGGTTTTGATATATTGTGTTTCCACTGCCATTTGTCTCAAATTTTTAAATTTTCTTTTTAATTTCTTCACTGGCTCATTCATTGTCCAGGAGCATGCTGTTTAATTTCATGAGTTTGTGCAGTTTCCAACATTCCTTCTGTTACTGATTTCTAGTTTTAGTCCATTGTGGTCAGAAAAGATACTTGATATAATTTTAATTTTTCAAAATTTGTTACTTGTTTTGTGACCTAACATTTGGACTATTCTGGAGAATGATCCATGTGCTGTTGAGAAAAACGTGTATTCTGCAGCTGTTGGATGGAGTGTTCTGTAAACGTCTGTTCCTTCCATTGGGTCTAGAGTGCAGTTTAACTGTAATGTTTCTTTGTTGATTTTCTGTCTGGATGATTTGTCCATTGCTGAAAGTGGAGTATCAAAGTTTCCTGCTATTATTGGTTGCAGTTAATCTCTCCCTTTAGGTCTATTAATATTTGTTTTATATATTCAGGTGCTCTGGTGTCAGGTGCATATACATTTATAATAGCTATATCCTCTTGCTTTATTGATCCCTTTGTCATTATATGATCTTCTGTGTCCTTTTTTTCACCATTCTTGACTTAAAGTCCATTTTATCTGATGTAAGTATAGCTACTCCTGCTGTTTTTTGGTTTCTGTTTGCATGGAATATCTTTTGTCAACCCTTCACTTTTAGTCTGTGCATATCTTTTTAGGTAAAGTGAGTCTCTTGTAGACAACGTATAGTTGGATCTTGTTTTTATTTTTTCAAAACCCATTCAGCTACACTGCACTTTTTTTTTTTTTTTTTTTTTTTTTTTTTTTTTTTGAGACGGAGTCTCACTGTCACCCAGGCTGGAGTGCAGTGGTGCACGGTCTCTGCTCACTGCAAGCTCCGCCTCCTGGGTTCACGCCATTCTCCTGCCTCAGCCTCCCGAGTAGCTGGGACTACAGGTGCCTGCCACCATGCCCTGCTAATTTTTTGTATTTTGAGTAGAGATGGGGGGGTTTCACTGTGTTAGCCGGGATGGTCTTGATCTCCTGACCTCGTGACCCACCCACCATGGCCTCCCAAAGGGCTGGGATTACAGGCGTGAGCCACCGTGCCCGGCCCACAGCACCTTTTAATTGGATAATTCAATCAATTCCACTCAAGGTTATGATTGACAGGCAGGTGTTTACTACTGCCATTGTGTCCACTCAAGGCTATGATTGACGGGCAGGTGTTTACTACTGCCATTGTGTCCACTCAAGGCTATGATTGACGGGCAGGTGTTTACTACTGCCATTGTGTCCACTCAAGGCTATGATTGACGGGCAGGTGTTTACTACTGCCATTGTGTCCACTCAAGGCTATGATTGACGGGCAGGTGTTTACTACTGCCATTGTGTCCACTCAAGGCTATGATTGACGGGCAGGTGTTTACTACTGCCATTGTGCCCACTCAAGGCTATGATTGACGGGCAGGTGTTTACTACTGCCATTGTGCCCACTCAAGGCTATGATTGACGGGCAGGTGTTTACTACTGCCATTGTGCCCACTCAAGGCTATGATTGACGGGCAGGGGTTTACTACTGCCATTGTGCCCACTCAAGGTTATGATTGACGGGCAGGGGTTTGCTACTGCCATTGTGTCCACTCAAGGCTATGATTGACGGGCAGGTGTTTGCTACTGCCATTGTGTCCACTCAAGGCTATGATTGACGGGCAGGGGTTTGCTACTGCCATTGTGTCCACTCAAGGCTATGATTGACGGGCAGGGGTTTGCTACTGCCATTGTGTCCACTCAAGGCTATGATTGACGGGCAGGGGTTTGCTACTGCCATTGTGTCCACTCAAGGCTATGATTGACGGGCAGGGGTTTGCTACTGCCATTGTGTCCACTCAAGGCTATGATTGAGGGGCAGGGGTTTGCTACTGCCATTGTGTCCACTCAAGGCTATGATTGAGGGGCAGGTGTTTGCTACTGCCATTGTGTCCACTCAAGGCTATGATTGACGGGCAGGGGTTTGCTACTGCCATTGTGTCCACTCAAGGCTATGATTGACGGGCAGGGGTTTGCTACTGCCATTGTGTCCACTCAAGGCTATGATTGACGGGCAGGGGTTTGCTACTGCCATTGTGTCCACTCAAGGCTATGATTGACGGGCAGGGGTTTGCTACTGCCATTGTGTCCACTCAAGGCTATGATTGACGGGCAGGGGTTTGCTACTGCCATTGTGTCCACTCAAGGCTATGATTGACGGGCAGGGGTTTGCTACTGCCATTGTGTCCACTCAAGGCTATGATTGACGGGCAGGGGTTTGCTACTGCCATTGTGTCCACTCAAGGCTATGATTGACGGGCAGGGGTTTGCTACTGCCATTGTGTCCACTCAAGGCTATGATTGACGGGCAGGGGTTTGCTACTGCCATTGTGTCCACTCAAGGCTATGATTGACGGGCAGGGGTTTGCTACTGCCATTGTGTCCACTCAAGGCTATGATTGACGGGCAGGGGTTTGCTACTGCCATTGTGTCCACTCAAGGCTATGATTGACGGGCAGGGGTTTGCTACTGCCATTGTGATACTTATTTTCTGGTTGCTTTGTAGATCCCTTCTTCCTTTTTTCCTCTCTTACTATCTTTATTTGTGGTTAAGTGATTTTCTCTAGTAGGATGTTTTTATTCCATGCTATTTATTTATTTATTTATTTATTTATTTATTTATTTATTTTTGAGACGGAGTTTTGCTCTTGTCGCCCAGGCTGGAGTGCGATGGCGGATCTCAGTTCACTGCAACCTCTGCCTCCCAGGTTCAAGTGATTCTCCTGCCTTAGCATCCCAAGTAGCTGGGATTACAGGCATTTGCCACCACATCTGGCTAATTTTTGTATTTTTAGTAGAGATGGGGTTTTGCCATGTTAGTCATGCTGGTGTCGAACTCCTGACCTCAAGTGATCCACTCACCTCGGCCTCCCAAAGTGCTGGGATTACAGGTGTGAACCACCATGCCTGGCCCATGCTATTTATTTTTAATGTATCTCTAATAGGTTTTTCTTTTGTGATTACCATGAGGCTTATAAAAAATTTGATAGTTATAATTTATTTTTAAATGATAACAACTGAACATGGATTGCAAAGAAAAGTATCAAAAACTCTACAATTTAACACCAACCTTCACCCTCATTTTTGACTTTTTAGTGTTTCACTTTTATCTTTTTATGTTGCCTATCTCTCAACCAACTGTAGTAATGATTTTTTATAGTTTTGTCTTTTAGTCTCACACTTAAGACGTACATGATTCACTTAACACCATTACCGTATTAGAGTATTCTGAATGTGTTTTCTTACTTGTGCCAGTGAGTTTAATACCTTCAGAAGTTTTCTTGTTACATGTTAGTATCTGTTTCTTTCAAGTTGAACTCTTTAGATTTGTAAGACAGGTCTGGCATTGATTTCCTCAGCTTTTGTCTGGGAAAGTCTTTATTTCTTCTTCATGTTTGAAGGATAGCTTTGCTGGGTACAGTATTGTTGTTGGTGGGTTTTTTTTCTTCACACTTTGGATTTTTCTTTTCTTTTTTTTGAAACAGAGTCTAGCTCTGCCACCCAGGCTGGAGCACAGTGGTACTATTTGGGCTCACTGCAACCTCCACCTCCCAGGTTCAAGTGATTCTCCTGCCTCAGCCTCCCAAGTAGCTGGGATTACAGACAGGTGCTGCTGTGTGCATTTGCCTCTCCGGTAGGAACTGTGGCTCTCTTCTTTGGCCTCTTGCCACTTTGTGAGCTCCTTGAGGGCAAAGTCCAGGCCACGGAAGACCCCTGGAAGTAGACCCCAAGGACTGGGTTTTCAGGGACTCTTGGTGCCCTCCCCACCCCCCCAATCAACTGAGGCAAGTCCACCTGCCGCTTTCCGCAGGAGCTCTCCAAGCTGGGCCTGGGGAATGAAACAGTGGTGCAGCTGCGGACTCTGGAGCTGCCTGTAGATTACAGGGAGGCTAAGCGGAGGGTCACCGGAATCTGGGAAGATCATCAGCCGCAAGTAAGTGATGGCCAGAGGCAGTGGGGCATGGGACTGGCGATGTGGAGCTGGAGCCTGTGAACCCCCGGGTCCTGGTTCTAGGGTTGATGGTTGAGGGGCACCCCGTCCCCAGGCCCCACCAGTCATGCAAGGTCCCAGCTGATTGTGTAAGGTTCTGGGTGTGTTTGTAAAAGTTTAAGCCAAAATATGGATTAGATCTTAATAGAAAATCTGGAGAGAAAGGAGGAGGAAAAGGAAGTATCATTCCCAGCCAGGACTCAAAAATAGTTTCCACCTAAGGGAGAGGCCCTTGGGTTGGGCCCCACCCATACCCATGAGGGGCAGGTAGGTTTGAAGGTGGACGTGAGGCAAGGACCTCTGTGCCCAGGGAGCGATTGGGAGGGTGGCCAGCCTAGGGGAGGCCCATCTTCATAGCACGAGCCCATTTTATCTGGACATAATTACTGTATAAAAAACAGATACAACCCCCCCCCAAAAACCCCAAACAAGGACCAGATGATGAGGTTAAAAAAACATACACTATCAAGCCATTCAGACAATGCCCCAGATGTTTTGATAACATACTTGGGCAGCTATTTTTCAAAAAGGAAAAATAATCAGCTTGAATAAATTCTAAGAAGATTTCACTGGATGGCCACTAACTTCCTTTATTAAAGTTTCATTTAAAAAAAGATGCAGGAGGCGGGCACGGTGGCTCCCACCTGTAATCCCAGCACTTTGGGAGGCTGAGGCAGGCGGATCACTTAAGGTCAGGAGTTTGAGACCAGCCTGGCCAACATGGTGAAATCCCGTCTCTACTACAAATACATAAATTAGCTGGACGTGGTGCACCTGTAGTCCCCGCTACTCGGGAGGCTGAGGCAGGATAATCACTTGAACCCATGAGGCAGAGGTTGCAGTGAGCTGAGATGGTGCCATTGCACTCCAGCCTGGGTGATACAGCCAGACTCTGTCTCATAAAAATAAATAAATACATAAATAAAATATAAAAAAGATTCAGGATTCCACCAAAACACGAAGCCTCTGCTGTGGTAGCCTCACCACTTACCAGCTTGCCTCTCCTCCCTCCAACCCTCCCCCTACAAAAAGAGAATACATTACCCTGTAAGAATAATTTGAAGTAAAAAGTATTTAAATGTAAATGCAGCATGAGTTTTTATCCAGCTAAAAGAATCCAGCTGTTTTTCTTTCCAGCCATATTAATTAGGAGACACTGGTGGGGGATCCTGGGGTTTCCCAGTGGATTTGGGGTTTGAGATGTTTTGTATGGAGCCGGGCTCTCAAAAGGAGTGGCCCTTCTGCACATTTGGTGAGCAGGGTGGGCCTCGTTTTCCTGGGTTCTCTCTGCTGTTATCTGTTCACACAGCTCGTCGTGCATGTGGGCATGGACACCGCCGCCAAGGCGATCATTCTGGAACAGTCTGGCAAGAACCAAGGCTACCGGGACGCCGACATCCGCGGCTTCTGGCCCGAGGGCGGCGTGTGCCTACCTGGCAGCCCAGACGTGCTGGAGTCAGGGGTCTGCATGAAGGCAGTCTGCAAGCGCGTAGCTGTGGAGGGTGTCGATGTGATCTTTTCCCGAGATGCAGGCAGGTATGCTCTGTGGGTGTCAGGACTCTGAGCAGGTAGGGGAGAAGCCATGGCCGTCAGCGTCCCCCCGACCTCCAAGAAGCCATCCTGTATCGTCCAGCTGGCCAGTTGGCCATGCGGTGCCGCCCCCAGATTGCCCCTCTTTGCTGTGTGCAGGCCAGCACAGTTGCTCACACCTTGCCTGAGGTCTCGTTTGTGAGACCTCCCTGTGGAAACACGGTCTTTGGTGTGTTGATCTAGGAGAAGAGATGGGAAGGCAGACTTCAAGAGCCCCTAACATTTCGTGAATGTTTTCTGATTTTGATTTTTGGGGTGACCGAAGTTGTGAGTTAACTGTGTTGATGTAGCCCCAGATAAAGATTGATTATCTTTGTTTCTCCAAACTCCGATCCCCAGTAGGTGGTTTCCCCTTTCCCCAAGGAATGAATGAGTAAGTGACTCAACGAAGACATGAATGAGAGGGATTCACTGGGATGCAGGTGCTGTGGACTGGTTTGTGGAATATCTGACCCCTTTCTGCCTTGGCCACTTGCCGGTCATGAGGCCATGAGGCCAAGAGCCAGCTCTCCCCAGCTCATCCCGGCACCATGTTCTTTGTGAGGTGAAACAACACAAGTCTCCCTTGGGTGGCAGTGCTCCCTCCTCAGGCTTTGTGGGTGTTGCATTGCTACTTCTGCGTATGTTTCACTGAGGTTAGAGGCTGGTCCGAGAATTAATGTGGCATTTCCTGTGGTTGCAGATACGTCTGTGATTATACCTATTACCTGTCTCTGCATCATGGAAAGGGCTGCGCGGCACTCATCCATGTCCCTCCACTATCACGCGGGCTCCCGGCCAGCCTGCTGGGAAGAGCCTTGAGAGTCATCATCCAGGAAATGCTGGAAGACGTGGGAAAGCCCAAGCGCAAAGCCCAGTTCGAAGAAAACTCAACCATGGTCCTTCCAGCCAAAGGGAACTGACCGGGGGATTGCTCCTTTAGAGAAAATTAAATGTTTCAATCCTGTATGTAGCACTCAACGGTGCATTGAGAAACTTTTTCAAAAATTGCTTGTAAGACAAAGAGGGTGGAAAACTCTGAATTAGCCCAACAAAATCACAAAGCGTTATTTTATGGTCAGGAGAAAGAACACTCTGAAAGGTGGACATTTCACAGGGGATGAACTAGCTTCAGTTATGGTTTTCATGACAATAAAATGAAATCCGAGTCATGTTTTCTTCCAAAAATCTACACAGTGGGTCTGTGTGATCCTGCCCAGACTGTGGGGACCACAGACCTGTTTTGGAGATGCTTACAGAAGCACAGAGACAGCCGCTGCTCCAGGGGCCCCATTCCTGGCCTTTGAGCTTGTGTGTCCAGGTCCTGGGTAGCCTCGAAGCCACCGAGGCTCTACTGTATGATTTCTCTGTCTCTGTGTTTGCCCCTTTTACTACTTACTCATTTTAATAATTTTCGAGCATACAGTTCAGTAGTATACAGTACATTTCCTTGTTGTACAACCATCACCACCATCCATCTCCAGAACTTTCTCCTCATCCCAAACTGAAACTCTGTACCTATTAACTCCCTATTCCTCCTTCCTCCCAGCCCTTGGTGCCCACCACTCCACCCTCCATCCCTATGAATCTGACTGTAGGTAGCTCATATGAGGGAGTCATGCAGCACTGGTCCTTTTACATCTGGCTTATTATTTCAGCCTCATGTCCTCCAGGTTCATCCACGTTGTAGCATGGGACAGGATTTCATTCTGTTGAAGGCTGAATAATATTCCAGTGTATGTATGGACCACATTTCATCCATTCACCTGTAGATGAACACTTACGTTACTTGCTCCTTTTGGTTCTTGCAAATCATGCTGCTGCAAACACTGGCGTGCAAACATGTATCCCAGTCCTTGCTTTCAGGTCAATATCCAGAGGTGAATTCCTGGATTCAATGCTAATTCTGTGTTTAATTTTTTAAGGAACTGCCATTTTGTTTTGCACAGGGGCTGCATCATTTTACAGTCACACTGGTAGTGTTTCGTTTGAAGGCGCAGGTTAATTCGCCATGGTGTCTTCCCTTTTTGAAAGCAGAATCTCCTTCTGTTTCATGTTTGTTTTGCTTTTATGACACAGCACCGGGTCTGGTGCCAAGCTTCTCCCAGCAAGATTCTACCTGTTCAGTGTTTTCAAGGGGCAGATTTCCTGTGGGAGTCCCATCGGTAACATCGCTTTTTTTTTTGGAGGAAGTGAGTGAAGGTAGGTAAGCTCTGGGAAATTTCTTGTTACGTTGGTGTGCTTACGACTACCATTTTTCACTTGACTACATTTAAAAAATTCATCAGTTAGTGTTTGGATTCATTCACTATTAAGAAAAGCATTTGCAGCTTCCTAACAAAGGAACCAGGCCAGGCGCAGTGGCTCACACCTATAATCCCAGCACTTTGGGAGGCTGAGGTGGGCGGATCACTTGAGGCCAGGAGTTCAGGACCAGCCTGACCAACATGTGAAACCCAGTCTCTACTACAATTACAAAAACATGAGCCGGGTGTGGTGGTGGGTGCCTATAATCCCAGCTACTTGGGAGGCCGAGGCAGGGGAATCGCTTGAACCCAGGAGGCGGAGGTTGCAGTGAGCCGAGATTGCACTATTGCACTCCAGCCTGGTCAATAAGAGCAAAACTGTGTCTCAAAAAAAAAAAAAAAAAAACAAAACAAAACAAAAACCCACAAAAAAACCAAACGAAGCAGTCAAGGCCGCCAGCACGCTTTTTGCATTTGGAGTAGCCTTTAGGGGACTCCCTTTGCAAGTACACCTGGATCATTTGCTAGAAAACAGATCAAAGCCCACATATTGGGGGATGGGGGGAGGTGGTGCTGGGCGGTGTGCAGAGGTCTGGCTGCGTGGTTGCTAATGTGGAGATCTGCCTGTGCTATGCGCAATTCTGTCCCAGGGCACTGGCAAGCAAGGGGCCCCCAGGACTGGGCTCCAGTGTTATATTTCAGACTGCCTGGCAGCATGCCATAACATTTTTAAAATTTTTAGATATTATCCAGTTGGGAGGCCCAGAGCTCCCTCTTCAAGAACTTCCCCATCATTTCCCCCCACTGTGGCCTCTGAAGTTCTCCAGGGAGAACCCCAGAGGTCTCATTCACACCTGGGCTGTGTACTTCACCCAGCATCCCTTGTCAGTATGCACAGAGCCTGCTTAGTTCTGGCAGTGCTGAAGCCAGATTGAGAACCACAGCAGAAAAGGCTGAGTCCTGAGTTGGTAGCTGGCGGGGAGGTTTGGCGGGGCGGGGGGGGGGGTGGGGGGTCTTGAGCATGCCTGTATGTTTGCTCATCTGTAAGAGTAATTAAAATCCTTCCTTTGCAGGGTGATTGTGAACATCTGGTGAGAGAATGGATGTGAAGGTCTTTTAGTAACATTAGAACACTACAAAAATCACACATCTGAGTGAGTATGGACTCATACCTGGACTTGGGGGGTAAATGCAGAAATAGCTCTTGAGGGCTTGCAGTCTTAAGAAATGGCATGGAGGGGAAAGGTTCTAATGCTTCTAAAGACCCAGCACCTTCATCCTTAGATATTGCTACTCCTTCTGGCTGGGCAGGCCAAGTGCAGACTGCACTGTGGCAACCTGGAAGGGCAGCATCTACCTGACCAGGAAAGGAGGCGGCCCTGTTGGGCTTTCCAGCCTCAGAATTGAGACCTCATCATCAGTCACCTAATGAAGATCCCCTGAGTGCCAGGCACTCGGTGACAACACTGAGCAGTAACTCTGAAGCAATGCCAAGCTTGAGTACCCTCTTTTTTTGAGACAGAGTCCTACTCTGTCACCCAGGCTGCAGTACAGTGGCACAATCTTGGCTCACTGCAGCTTCCGCCTCCTGAGTTCAAGCGATTCTCCTGCCTCACTCTCCCAAGTAGCTGGGATTACAGGCACCCGCCACCATGTCCCACTAATTTTTTGTATTTTTAGTAGAGATGGGGTTTTACCATGTTAGCCAGGCTGGTCTTGAACTCCTGACCTCATGTGATCCACCCACCTCAGCCTCCCAAAGTGCTGGGATTACATGCGTGAGCCACCGCACCCCAGCTGAGAGTCCCCTTTCAGGAAGGCCTTTGCTTTTAGGTGCAAACACTTCTGAGGCTCAACAGGTCTGAAGTAACCATGATCTTCGGTTTACTTCTCCTACCTATACATTGCTGGACAGCTGTTCTTCTACTGGCCCGATTTTGCTATTGGAGCATAATTTCACATGATAAAGTTGAAGGAAATGACCAGCTTCTCTGCCTGATGTGTCTATGAATCCTTAGTCTGATTCTAGAACACACCTTGCCATACATGCCATTTCCCCTGACAAAAATAATGTTTACATTGTAGGGTCCCTAGGGGCAGACAGAGATCACTGAGCAGCAGCTAGAAAGTAACTAAGACTTTGGAGCTCCTCCAGTGACCCACATTCTGCGTGAGGCCCACTGGGTTCTCACCAGCACCCCCCAAGGTGGGCATGTCAGCTGTGAAAGACCAAAAAGTACATGGGAAATGTGTGAAGAACTGCAGTCCTCTGCCTTGGGGTCATGCAGATCAGACTTGCCTTGGCCTGACTGTTGTTAGTGGAAGGTATAGGAAAAAAGTCTACAAATCAGTCGGAACTGCAGTACAGAGTTCCGTAATTTATGTTTTCAAATTTCTTTCCAGATGATTTAATGGAGGGAGAAACAGATAGCTTCCCTGTCGTCTTCACTGGCAATCTGCATGCTGAGAAAGCTCAGCTGTCAGAAGAGGCAGTGCTTTTCTGGAGAATGCTTCCAGGCAACATGCGTGAACACACGTGCCCCACATAGCTCAGCTTCCCTGCCGCCAAAGTGTAGTGATGCTTCCAGGAGGGACAAAACCAAACCAGAGACAGAAATGCATACAGAATTATTTTATTTAACTTAAACCATGTAGTACTTTACTAGAAAAAAGCAGAGTAAGAGAAACTAACATTGCCTTAGCTTCAGCCATTCAAAATAGACAAAGTTTCTTTTTTCCATTATGTAAAGAATCCAGAGTATATCGCAATAACAGGAATAAATTCTTACAACAGAATATACAAAAACATTTTGAAATTTTTTTCATCTACTGATTTTTTATATAAACAGGATTTTTTAGGAATAATTTATACACAGAAAGTCATTTTATGTAACAAATTGGCCATGTTATTACCTTTTTTTTTTTACTTAAAAAAAATTTTTTTTAACAAGAAAACTCAGAAAATGCATTATTTGCGGTGCATCCATTCCATCCCGCCTTCTGGTTTGATTTTTTTTATCCCAGACAAAGGGATACCCAGAGGTAGACAAACTCTGGCAAACCTCTCACCTCAACCTCACTGGCTTAGAAAGCAGACAGGTGTTTTCACCGGGCATCTCTTCCACCGGTGGATGTGTGTGTGCAACGCCAAACATCCAAATGAAAAGTTGAAAACAAAACCCAAATAGTTTCCAGATCTTTCTCCTTTGTAGCGCAAAAACCCCAGGTGTTTCCCACACTAGAGATATTGTGGAGTTGGGGAGACATGGCCAACAATCCACTGGAGTTAGAGGAAGTGGAGTCAACTTTAAAACTAATTTTTGTGTATGTTATAGTTTTTATTAAAAATTCTTTTCTGTATTGGAAATACGTATCTTCCGGGTTCTGCCTTAAATAGGTTCTGTGTTCTAACAAAGCAGTAATCAATCATGATACGAGGCATGTAAGCAAATGGCCTGTGTGCCCCATAGCTGTCATCGTTTATGTGATCACTGTGTATGCTGTAATCATCATGAAAACCATTGGCTGTGCAGTCAAGTCTTCCCATGTCCATGGCACTGTGCTGACAATGACGGCAGCCAGACCAATCAAGCCAGATGCTGAACAGTGCCATGCACTGCTGGGCTCCAACACCTCGGCTGTTTCCATGGCCAATGAGGTTCTTTCCATCTGTTAAAGTAGCTACACTCCAAAGGGAAATGACCAGTAAAAAATGATCCCCTTCCCAACCAGAGGGTTCTGGAAGACCAAGATACTGAAGATACAGAACTACTTTTTAAATCATCATCATTCCTTTGTTATAAACTAGGGCAAAAAGCATGGGGGGAAAAGAGGGTGAACCACGGCTGGGGTCAGGGAAAAATCCTTTTTTGGCATACTGTAAAGCTAGCTAGTAAACAGGTGTCCTAAAAAAAAAAAAAAATGGATCACAAACACACATTTGCACACACAGAGAAAAAAAAGTGTCTTTAAATTATTTTCGGCAATTATAAACTACAAACATTTTATAAAATTATTCTGTTCTTACAAAAATGCAATGAAACATTTAATTAGTTCTTGTAAACCAGATCTTCGTCAACTGACTACCCGTAATCTACTGGACTTAAGAGCCCTATTGAAAACGCTAATGAGTGACTAGTTAAAACAATGTTGACCAGAAAGATGTGGACACACACACGTGGGACATAAAAATGAGTGATCGTTATGTTCTCGCAGAAACAAAACCCTAAAGTCATGCCCCAGAACTGACAACTGACGAGTGCGATGTAGTTTGTGTTCTTGAACAATTCGCCTTAACTCCGAAATCAGTTTCCAGAGTAGGATGTTAGGTTTCTTTGTTGAAACCAAATGCCCACGGATGACTGCTGAGCCTCGATGTGGTCTGATAGCTTCAAAAACAATTAAGTTCAAAACCTTGCCCACATTCCTTCCAAGCCCTGCACCCTGCTGCTCGTAACTCTTCTCTGTGCCAGGATCCCTGTGACAATGGTTCCGTACCCACCACCCGGTCATTCCACCATCAAGGAGTGCTCACTTCTCCAAATGACGCAACCAGTCATCTAAGATGAAGGCCAAAAATGAAACCCTCTGACCTGTCCAAGGTCTGTATCTTCAGCATCTCTGGCAACAGAGGTTCAGTCTAAATAACATCCTCTCTTGAAGTTCTCATTTGTACCACCAGCTACTTCAGAGTGAAGAAAGAAAGTGTCTTTCATCACTGGTTCTTAAGGAGTGGATCTCTGGTCCACATCTCCCAATGCTGCTTAGCCCAGGAAATGAAGACAGCTGACAACACAGAGGAACATTAATGAAAAGAACAAACCCCAGACTTGAAATGCATAACTGGGACTGCTGGAATGGGCCAAGGCATACCAGGGCGGGTCACTGTCACCAGGAGGGCGCCTGTGTTTTAGAAGGGAGTGGCCAACACTGGCCACCCTGGGAGGACCCAACGTGACAGCTAAGGACGCTGGACAAGCATCCTAGCCTTCTCACCCATCTGATCTCAGTGTGATCTTGCCACAGAGCCACTTGCAAGCCATTCGGCCGCCAGCCTGCAGAGGTGCACTGCTGTGGGAAAAGCTTTGGTGGAACAAGCTGGCCTAGAATCTGGTGCCAGAGAATAGTTGGCTCATAAATCTTTTATTCCAAAGCACCCCAGTGTGCACCGAGCATCTTGCCATTTGGTAGTTCCACAGTGACCGCTCTTCTATTTTACGAAGCCACTTTTCCTACCATTGAAGCGTGACTGTATCTTCAGAAACAGGCCAGGAGAGGCCAGGTCGGCCACGAACACGGTCTTCCATCTTCCGAGGAGGAGGCTCGTTCCAAAGGTATGTCAAACGTCATGACATTCCACAAAGGAGACCTGGGTCTCAAGTTCAACAGTGTCTCCAGTACACACCAGCTCCTGCTGCCTCAGGGAAGGGCTGTGTGGGAGAATGTCTTAATGCTCACATCAATTCCATGATGTGCCTCAGTGGTTCATATGACTTCAAGCAGTGTGAGCTGCTGGCAGAAGGAGGTTGCATGGAAAATGCCACAACTCAGCTTAAGATTATTTGGAACACACAGAGAAAAATCAAGAGGCAGAGAAATCAGCATGAAGTTAGGCTAGAACTGTGGATAGATGATGCCTTGGTATAGTCAAGGTGGGTGGGTTGGTCCAGTAAAATGACTGCACCATCACACAAGCCAAGTTTTCTCTTTTATTGAGGTGTTTCTGAAGCATTTGCTATGATGGGCACTACACTGTTAGTGTTTTCTACTTAAAAGCTACCTACATAAAACAAAAATGACATCAGTAACTCGGACAGTTTAAACAAAACCCTTATAACCAGCTGAATGATCTGTAGAAATCCAGTTGTGGAAACCGGTAGGTATGTGCACGAGAGGAGAGGCCATTATTCCAAGGGGTCACCTACAGTGTGGAAGAAAACCCTGATCAAACAGTATTTCTCAATGACCTTAAGATCCCCGGGGTCTTGGGAGAGATGGGTCGCGTTCCGGCAGGAGGCTCCTGAGCGCCTTCACTTAGTGCTGGAATTGCCGAGGAGCCATCCACGCTTAGGCAAAGCTGCCCGCCACGCTTCCCAGCGAAATCACCAGTGCCTGTAAGAGCAGCTGCTGGAAGAGGGGAGCGAGCCGTCCGTCCTGTGAGCAGCAGGACCAGGGAGACGGAGGTACAGCCCTGGCGGGGGAGGGGTGATGCCACGAGGCTTGGCGCCGACCACTGGGCTTTCCAGCCTGAAGGTTTGGTACATCTCTGTCTACCCCTAGGGGAGGAGGTGAGGGAGAAGTTGAGAGGGCAGCCTGGAGGGAGAGGGGACTCTGCTCCCGCGTGTGTTCTATCAGGGACTGGCTGTGAGGTCAGGAGCCTCTGCATTCTGGCGCACAGGCTGGGTGAATCTTGCTCTCCAGCTGCTGCTGCACCTGCACCTTTGTGCTCAATGAATGCAGCAACCATGGCCGCATGGTCCTGCCTCAGCGCAAGCCTCCTGCAGGGATGGAGCAGCAGCAAGGGGAGCAACCCCAATGCCCCACGCCTTTACCCAGGGGATTCGCACAGAGATGGTGCTGCCTGGACACCTTCCTCTCCTCAGAACCTGAGGAACCACTGCTCTCTTAAGGACGAAATGTGCTGGTCATTCCATCTGCATAGAAGCAGTTTGTTCCAAAGACAACCAGCCAGGGACAGCCTGGTGGCTGCCCCAGGTGTGCTCTGGTGCCCTCGTTGGCCTCACAGGGCCACCTGGCTAGGAGGAGGAGAAATCTAACACCTTGGTGGAAACCAAGATAGAAAACAAAACAAAAAAAGCAACACAAAACAGGACATCTCAGAAAAAGGCAAGCTGTCTGAAATGAGCAGAGAGGTGAGTTAGTGTTGCTTTGACCCCGGAATCCAGCCTGGCTTCCCCCTGCATCGCCTGGGTGTGGCGCCTGTGGCATGGATGAGGTTACCGGTATCAATGGCCTATTGTCAGGTGCTGAGAAAGGTGAGATGTATTCTTTTGTCTATATACACATATAAAAAATAAGAGTGAGGTAGATAAATGTTTGGGGGGAAAAAAACCCAAAAAATCAAGAACTGTCCCATCACTCTCACACACACACCCCCCACACATACACACACACACCCTTTCCTTGAAATTTAAATTCATAATGGGGCTTTTCTACAGTGATTGAAACTGGTAATTTATCACAAAATAAATTAAAAGAAAACTCCTACATATACCTTTTTTTTTTTTTTTTTTTAAAGGGAACACGCTATGGGATAGAGACTAGAGAAAGCAGTGGGACAAACTGCTGACCGGCAAAAAAGCCGTATAAACTTTCTTTTCTGTGTTGAATCTTCAGTCACAACGAGCCATCACCGTATCGCAGCTTTGTTCTTACTCCTAAACATTTCTATCCCAGAAGCAACTCTTGTGCTGTCATCTCTCTGGTGGGAAGTGCTAAAAATGAAACAAAACAAGACCCCTGGGCCCCAAGGACCTGGATTCCTGGCCGAGGGAAAGTGGGCCAGCACCACAGCCCTGGTCCCCCAGCAAGAAGCAAAGGGGCTCTTGGGCCACCGTGGCGTCTGTGCTGCCTCCACCTAGCACTCCAGCCGGCACAGCCCTGAGGGTGCCGCCCTGGGCCAGCCTGGATCCCGGGGTCCCACTCAACGCCAGTGCGAAGGAGTTCCCTTGGGATGTTCTGGTTCCAAAGACAGGTCAGTCGGTCCGGTGAGGGTGGTGGCGAGGGCCACAGCAGGCCCTGCCGGACCACGCTCTGCTGCTCCCTTGGACTCAGCAGCTGTTTTTCGTGGGATGGAAGGATTAAATAGCCATTAAGAAAAATAGTAATCCAAATGCCTAGTGTCTGCGGTTAACACTGCTGTTGTACCCAAGAATTAAAAAAATATATATATGTGTGTCACAACCTAAGCAAAGGCAAGGGAAAGAGAGGGTGAGGCTTCTCAACCACGGTGAGTGGAAACACTGAACAAAGACGTGTGAAATATTTAACCTTTGTTTTTCTGACCTGAGTTTGTATCATGTCTTGCACTGTAACAGGCTCCAATGCTGTGAGGGCAGGCTGGGGAGAGGAGCGCGGCCCTCTCAGGATGGGTGCCCGGCCGCCTTTCTGCCTCGTGCCCACAGAGCCTACGGGTTAGAAAACAACTAAAGGGGCAGGTGGGAGCAGGGATGGGGGATGTATTTATAAAAAGGCATCCAACAGTTCATGGCAAATTATGTGATTGAAGTATCCATTACCGGGAAAAGAGGAAGAAAGTCACGCACTCTAGTACAAAGCATAAGAAGTTTCTTGGAGTGAGCAGAAAGGGGAGAGGGTGGACCTGAAGGTTTTCATAGATTAAATCCACAAAGATCAAGAACAAAAAAAATAGCAGCTTTTTTTTTCTGTACAGACGTATAGATGAATATCTGAACCGTAAAAAAGTTATAAAAGTGACATTAAAGACGATGTGTATGCAAATGTTTCATGGTCTAACATAGAACTGTAAGACCCATGAAGAAGTCCTAGGAACAGAGAAAATGTCAACAAAGCTTAGAATGCTTGAATCCATTGACTGCTTTTCTTCTTACTGCTGTTGTGGTGTTTGAATTTCTTTCCTTGCAAACCTGCATCAACAGTGGGGCTGAGTCCCTGGAAACCCCTTCCCATCTGTGTCCTTGGGGGTGGGCGGGGGAGCTGGGGCTGGGAGAGAAGCAGGCATGGGGCCCCCTTGACTCAAAGCCTGTCCGCCAGGCTGCTTCGGGGCCCATGGCCACCAGATGCTTGGGGGTTGGGCAGGGGGTGGGGAGGCAGGGAAGCTGGTTCAGCTTCTCCCCACCTTCACTGAGAAAATCCTATTGTGTCCAGTTCCCCCAAATAATAACCTAGTCAGAAGCACTGAGACCTGTGGCCTTGAGCAGCACAGCAGGGGCAGTCGGACGGACGGAGTGTGTCGCCAGCGTGTCTCTCAAATGGAGCAACCAGACAAGCTCACCCATGCCTCCGGACACGAGGAATCAGCGCCGGGCCGATGAGGGAGAAAGTTCAGGATTTTGGCAAAATTAGGCAGCGTTAAAATGGTAACAGCCTTGGATGAACGATGGCCCTTTGTAAATTTCATGTCCCTAAGAAAGGTGAAAGATAAAGGTAAAAATTTCCATCTCCACGTGTTTTTTTGCAATGACCTACGGTGTCAGGCGGGTGTGTACAGTGGTTGGATGGGGCCACAGGGACAGCCACTTCCTCAAACTGATAAAAAGGGCTTCCCAGCTGGACTTGTGGCAATTATTTTTCCATTATGAAGCAGAGAGAAGAAAGGGAGAGAGAACAGGGAAGGACAGGGACAGAGTGAGGAGACTGGTTCTCAAGTGCTCTGTTGCTATTAAGTGTTGTCATTAAGGTTCTTAAAGGCCCATGCCAGTTAAGGGTTTGGGCAGGGAATAAAAAGCTGCTTGCATATTGAAAAAAGGAACATCCCAAATGTGTTTTACTGCAGAGAAGCTGTCTCCCGCGGGCAGCAACGGCAGTTCTGAAGATCCACTGAGGTACAGGAGGCTCGTGAATAGATTGTTAAAACTCTCTCTCCCCCCACCCCGCTGCGCGTGCGCACACGTTACTGTTTGCACAGATTCAGGATCCAGGGATCAGCAGGTCGAAGACTGGGGCAGCGGCAAGGCCCGCTCGTTCTTGCGGCCCCCGTTCATGTGTGCGTACGGCTGTCTCTCGTCGAAGCTGGCGCGGAGGACCAGCACCCCAGGGCCGGGGCCGTTCTCGGCCTTGTGTCCTGAGTGTCTGTCGGGCAGTGGCAGGGAGGCCGAGGGGTCCAGGGGGACGCTCTCCATGTTCTCTGGCTCCAGGTCCAGCTCCTCCGGCTCGGGCAGCTTGTTCTCCTCGCTGTAGTAGAAGGAGACCTCCCGGAAGCCAGGCTCCATCTCCTCTTTGATGCTGCTGATGATCTCCAGGAAGGAAGGCCTCATCTTGGGGTTATACTGCCAGCACATGCGCATCAGTTCAAACCTGCAGCCAAGACACACGGGAGGGGGGTCCAAACTGGGAGGGCGCACGTGGCCAGGAGGCTTCATGGGCCGCCTGCAGTGGTTTCCCGCATACGAGCGTACGGCGGGAGCACTGAACACAGCCCTGCTGCCCCTCTCCGTCCCTGGCTTTCTGCCTGGATGGCCAAGTGGCCTTCAGAGTCTCCTGTTTTACCTCGTACGGTTCCATTCTCTTCCCCCAGAACCACCACGGTACAAAACCCAAACTCTCCTTTCCCAAGAAGGACTAATCCAGGTCCACACTGTCCATCATCATGACAGCTGTTATCTATGGTGTCAGTGCTAAGAAACAAAAATAACCAGTTTTCTATCTGAGGCATCTCATGCAGGCACTGCTGAAACATCCTTTCCAGAATTAGCAGGAAACCCCTGGTTTCTCACCAGGAAGGCTGATGAGTGACCGCAGCTTCCCCAACAGTGCTCTCTCTCCGGTTCCCACCTGTGCTATTTCTAAGCTTCCTCCTGGTGCAGGGCTACCCCTGGCAGACAACCAAAGGAAGAAGGCACCATGAGGCCAGGCTTGCAACATGAAGAAATGCACACTCCGAGTCTGCTGTCTCCATCTAGCACGTGCTCGCTCCAGCCCTGCACAAGCAAGCCCCAGCCGATAAACCAGGCTGTTCTGGACCAAACGAGAGGCCCCGTGTAGACCTGAAGCCAGATTCCAACCAGCCAGCAAGGAAAGCCCTGGGCACGAGTCCACTCCACACGCAAGGGACAGGCAGAACAGGATGACGCTTGTGCTGTGTCTCGGTCGCATCGGCTGGGCTCCGACAGCACCTGGGCTGCAAATATCTGTGAGGACCTCAGAGTCGCATGGAGCAAAGGGAGTCCTGCCGGCTGCAGCCGGGGCTCCCCAAGAAAACAGCCGGCTGCACGTGGACAAGGAAAGCCGGCTGCCCTGACCCAGGAAAGGCCCGGGCTTTGACAAGCTTCCAGAATGCAGAGAAACCCAGCTAAACAGACTTTTGGGGCAAAAAGCAGCTGGCTACCATCCAGGGCTGGCCATAGTTCTGAGGAGTGACCGCCAACAGCCTTCTCTTACATGAGCGTGAAACCAAAGTGCCTTCCTTTCCACCTCTGTTCTCACCAGGAAGTTATCCTCTTTATTTTAAAATTCTGGCTAAAGAGATGCTTTTCCGTAAAAGTGGCCACACAGAACTCTCCACATCTAGGAAACTCAAAGCACCCAGTGGCATCTAGCCTCCTGTCAGGGTGGCTGCTTGACCACAGACTACCTGCCCGTGTCTGGCCTTCAGGGAACATTCCAAGGGGAGGCCCCTGATGTAAGAGAAGCCACTGGGCCTGGAAGCTGGTCTGCCAAGAGAAGGGCTCCTATGGCCACCCGGCAGCTTCCTTCAGGTGGTGATGGTGCAACCTTGATGGAGGGTGGGCCTGGGTGTGAGGGAGAGCCATCCAGAATTCACTAGAATTCAGCGTTCTAGCGCCCGGGGGCCTGCGTCTCCACAGGGCCTAACCCGGGGCTGCCCGCCTCTACATCAGCTGCACTGGCATGGGGCCACGCTCCCTCATTTCCATGTGGGCTGCAGCTGCTTTCCAGCTACAACTACCAGCTGAGGACATTAGGACAGAGACTGTGGCCTGCAAGTCTAAAAATGTGTATTTACCACGTCGCCCTTTAAAGAAGGAAGGGTGCAGGTTCCTGTTCTGGGGAGAAAGGAATTAGACAAAATATGGAGGCCCCCACAGGATGCTGCTTAGATTTGGAGAGTTCCATGTGGCCACTTTTATGGAAAAGTATCTCTGTAGCCAGAATTTTCAAAGTCTACCCCATGGTAGAATGCCATGTGCACACTAGGTGCCAGGCAGTGAGGCAGTTATGTGTGTGAACTGCTGAAGTCCTCACGAGTTTGTGAAGCAGGTGCTACTGACTATAATATACCCCCATGTTACAGATGAGGGAACAGAAGCACTAAGATACTAAATAATTTGTCCAAGATTACAAAATTCATGAGGGTGGAGCTGGGATGGAGTTCTCTGCGCAACAGAATGACTACACTTTGATCACCAAGGATCCTGGAAAAAGGAATTTTTCTCAACCTAAATAAGAGTAACCCTGGGGCCACCAGGAGACCCTCCCTCACCTAACTAACTGTCCAAGGAACAGTCACAGATGTCACAGGGATGTGGTTTGCATTGATAAAAACTGGCAGCTTGATGACAAATAAGCCTGCCTTTCCAAACTCCCCATCACTTCCTAAGAAAAATGATTGGGGTTAAAAAAATTAAAATAGGCCATAACGACATGAAATGCATCTCCGTGCCTGGGCTGTGAATTCCTCTCCAGCTGACTTACCCCTGGGCAGAAGCGTAACTGGGCCAAGAGCATGAGATGTGCTTGGCTCTGTGCCCTGTGGCCGGGGACCGAGGAGGTGCCACAGGAGAGCAGCGAGGCAGTGACATCAGAACAAACAAGCCATGTGACGCCTCTTTTAAACCATTCCAGACTAACAACCCTTCCAGTGCTGCCCATGAAAGGAAGTCTTTTTTGCTCTGTGGGATTCAAGACCTTGTTTACTATTTCCACACACACAAAAAATCTCCATTAGACTCTAGAAGGATGTGTGAGCTGATAAAACTCATCTTTTAAAAAGCACAATTTTTTTTTTTTTTTTTTAACCACAGGTCAGTTCTGGGGAGTCTGGCGCCATCCTTCTCGAATGCTCTCCCCTTTGGGGGACACATACCCAGCCCTTCTCCTGGAACAGGGACAAGACTCAAATGGAATTCCTGCCCTGCTGGGAAGCAGCTTCCTGGGGGCCAGCTGTGCCCCCCCCCCGGAGGCTGGGTGACGGTCAGCAGGGTGAGCACACGGAGGTGCCTCCGTATTCTCACTTCACTCTTGGCCCTGATGTCCTGAACTGGACAGGCTGTGACCTGTGTGGGATGTCAGCAGGCCACGAGGCACCCGCACATTCCCACACGCTGCCGGGAATCAGCACGGCCCCAGCCCGGTGCCGACGCTCACCGGATTTCCAGAGGACCTGCGGGGCTGAATGTGTCTCTCTCCTGGCAGCCCTCAACAGTAAGGGTCGTCTTAGGAACCACGCCTCAGCCAGGAGCGGCTGTGGACATGGGGTCTGTGTGCCTCAGTGAGCTTACTGGGGCTGAGCAGGAGCGCCCTTCCTGTCTGTTTGGGTCCCACTCAAGCACTCGATTCCCGCAGAACCAAACCAGGATTCCAGCGATGGGAAACACTGTACTGGAAAACTACAAAAAACATCAGATTTCACTAAGTTTGTTTCAGACTCATCTACGAGTTGATAATGCTCCAGGCTAAAAGTTCAGATCCCCTCCTGAATCCTGTAGACCAAAGACTTCTCTGGCAACAGTCTGGACACGTGGAGCTGTGGAAGTGTTAGCAGCAGAACAAATGGCTTCCTAGCCCAAGTCTTCCACGGCTGCGTTCACACCTCTGCCCTGGCCCCTATCCCACAGCAGCCGGGACCTTTTACGTCACTACGTTTCCTGAAAGCCAGGGCCACTCCTGGCTCATCTGTGTGACCTCAGGGTCAGCACGCACCCAAAGGGGCTCAACAGTATCTGTGGCATAAATACCGAGATCTGGGCTGAAATAAGGCTGAGGATGGGCTTTGTCATCAATCTAAAGTACAGACCCAGCAGGGAACCACAACCCAAATCCGATGTTGTGACACCTGCTAAGCTAATTCACACTGAGTCATGGCGTTGGGACTCAGACCTCGACACCTTGTGGCTTGGGGACCACGGAGTCCTTCCTCTGAAGCCGGAACACTCGGTGACACTGAGGGGTGAGAATCTGGCTACTTCCTGATGGTGAGCTCCAGTCCACCTGCAGCCACTGAGCTCCTTCAGCCCCTAATGTCACCAGATAGTGCCTGTTCAGATCTCAAAACCACACAACTCACACACTTTCTCACCTGGGACCCGGCAGAGGTTTCAAGGCAACTCCCAAGGGCTCAGGGACTCTCCTCTCCGGGATAAACAGAGGCCATTCTTTCATGTCTTGTAACAACAGAACTCCCATGCTAGAACCCTCCTTTCTCAGGTAAGCTCATCAGTCAACTCAGAAGGACAACCTGACACTCCCTATGAAACCAAGTTGCGTCCTTTCATTCTACTCTTTTCTTGGAGAAAAAATTTCTCAGGAGAAAACATTTTCTTAGAAGGGAGAAAAATTCTCGATGGCAAAGCAGAAATGCCTCCTGAACTAAACATTGAATGTCAGAGTAACCGCTCTGAGTAAATTTCCTTGTCACTCTATGCTGAGAACAGGAAGTGCCCTGCGTTTCCCATGGCAGGGGCTGCGTCCCAGGCAGTTTACATTAATAGTAAAAGCCCAGTCACCTGGAGGTGGACCAAGTAAGAATCCCACAAGTCTCTTGTAGATAAACGTTTACCCGAGTCAAAGAGAAAGCACAAAACAATACCGCTCTCCCTCACCCACCCTAAACCACAGGAGCAGAACTCACAACTACTTTCATGGGCTGTTTCTAAGCTTGTTAAAATACCACCAGTTCTAGTATTAGCCTAGATTCTGGCACTGTACCTTTATGCAGATTCAGTGGTCATCAGACCTCATACTCCATGGCTTATATTCAGACTTGAAAGCATGATTTTTCTCATAATAGCTGGCAAGAAAACAGTGGCTACGCTGCTCAAAGTGTGGAGCAGATGGTCACCTGTGAGGGGCAGTGTGTGTGTGTGTGTGTGTGTGTGTGTGTGTGTGTGTGTGGTACTGGGGGGTAGCCAGGCTCCCGGATCCCCAGTGGTCCTCTCCCCTGTGTCCTGGAGCTCACATCCCCACGTGATTGACTCCCACATGGTGTAACCCGAAGGAGAAGGTGAGAGCCTCAGAGTGTGACTTCTGAGGTTTGGTCAGAAAGGATGTCGTGCCTTCTGCTCAGCTCCTGGATCTTTTACTCTAGGGCACAGCAGGCAAACTATGTACCTGTGGGTAAAATCTGGCCTGCTGCCTAGTTTTCCAAGGTCTATGAGCTAAGAATGGTTTTCATGTAAATGGCTAAAAGAAATTCAAAATAAGAATATTTTGTGACAACACAGAGATGATGTGGAATTCAAATTCCAGTATGCAAAAATAAAGCTGTAGTGGAACACAGCCACGCTAGCTTTGACGCCTACAGCTGTGTTTGCTCCACAACGGCAGAGTCCAGTAGTCACAGTCAAGGTCGTATGGGCCCACAGAGCCAAAAACATTTTTTAGCCGGCCTTTTAGAGAAAGAGTGTGCCGAACTCTGCACTCAGAGAAGCCAGCTACACATCCTGAGACACTCGGGCAGTGCTACGGAGAGGCCCACGTAGAACAGGGCGATTCATGCAGGGCATACTACCTATGCAGCAACACCTTGGAAGTGGGTCTGCCTGCCCCAGGCAAGCCTTCAGATGACTGCAGCCCCGGCGGACAGCTGGGCTGCAACCACGAGAAGGGCTCCAAGCCAGAGCCAGCCAGCTATGCCGCTCTTGCGTTCCTCACCTTCAGAAACCTCTGAGAGATAATACATGTTTACTGTTGCTCTTAACTAGTAGGTTTTGGGTAGTTTGTTATACTGCGATAAAAAACTAACACAGAAGGGGAGAAGAAGAATTTCTATACTGGGCAAGAAAAGGTACTAAGTGGTCTTTCGAGTCTCTTCCACGTTTGGATTGTGGAGTTCTGAAGAGGCCATGCTGGGAAGTTTCCTTGATGAGGGCTCCAGGAAACCCAGTGCCACTGCATCTGTAGGTGCCACCCTCGGAGAAGAGGAGCCTCCCATCACTGGCCCAGGCCCAGGGCACCAGCTGACTTTCTGGTTCTGGCTCTGCCTTGATGGGACAATGGGAACCCCCACATGTGCTAGCTGTGTGAGGGTGATGCCTTCACTCTGGCTTTCCCTGGCATCCTTCCTGCAGCCACCTTTCTGAATTCCACACAAAGTGTCCATTGCCTGGGATACACTTCAGCTGAACCTATGTTCGGAAGCAGCAGCTAATGAGCATGACGCCCAGCCAACGTACTCCCAAAGCACAGGGGTGTGTATCCAGTCTTCCCCACCCCATGCCCTCCGTTGGCCAGCCATTTACAAGGAGCTTAGGGATTCAGTATTTGTAGCAACACTCAAAGTGCTTTGAAACAAAAATAGCACCTTGATTGTTTGATTAAGGATAATGATTTCTGAGACTATGGAATTCTAAGATGCCCCCCAAGATCGCTGCCCCTGGTGTAAATATCCCATATAATCCCCTCACTTGAGTACGGGTGGGACTTGTGAACATAAGAGGATACTTCACTTCTCTCATCAGGCTTCTCATCAATTGACTGTGAATCACTTAAAAGGGAGAGAGTATCCTGGGTACATCTGACTTTATCAGGTTAAAAACCAGTGGAAGCAGTAGAGAGCTGTCCTCTTATCAGTCTTGAAGAAATAGGCTGCTGTTATGAGAGGGCCTATGGAGGGTGTATATGGCAAGGACTGTGAGTGGCCTTGGCCTCCAAGAGTTGAAAGCAGTCCCCAGCTGACAGGTGCCAAGAATATGGGGACCTCAGTCCTGCAAGTGCAGAACCCTGAAGGAGCCTGAAGATGTCCCTGAGCCTCAGGTGAGACTGCAGCCCCACTGACATCTTGATTTCTGCCTCCTGTGACTCTGAGCTGAGAGCAAGAACACCTGCATCTGGATTCCTGGCCCACAGACACTGTAGGAGACCAAATGAGCAAAACTTTTGTGGCTGCTGGAGCCCTCATTCCCTCCTGTCCACCTGACACATGTCTGGTTCATATCTATCTATCATCCCGCCACTGTGGGCCCAGCCTGAGTCTGTGCTGGCTCCAGGGGGGTGGATGGGTGAGAGACAGGAGCTGGGTGCCTTCATGCAGACATAACAGCCCAGCAATTCCTCAGGATCCTTTCCAAAATGAAGCCAAACCTGTCCTGAAAAGCATTTCTGGAAATCTCCTGAATTGGTCTTGAGATACTAGTGGGAGCCCACCTTCCTGTTCAGCTATGGAGATCCAGATCAATCTCTGAAGCCTGCCTTAAAGTGCATGTCAAAAGCAAGGCCATTGCTCCCAACCTGTACCTGTTGTACACCTGATGACTGAACTAGAACACCTTCACCCCCTCCTCAAACTCGTTCCAGGAAGGACAACGAGGCCTCCCTGCTCCAGCAGCTCTGACCTCCACTGAGCCACAGAACAGCACCGTCCACGGACACAGGGCAAGTCCTCCACCAAAAGGGGGGCTTCTCCAGGGAGCACTGAGCAGTGAGGCCTCACAAACACTGTAAGGCGTCACAGACTCTCTCTCGTCATCTGACAAAACTTAGGACTAAAAGCTGCAAAGTGTTTTTTCAAAATAAGTGGGGTTGCCAGGTGCGATGGCTCATGCCTGTAATCCCAGCACTTTGGGAGGCTGAGGCGGGGAGATCATCTGAGGTCAGGAGTTCAAGACCAGCCTGGCCAATATGGTAAAACCCCATCTCTACTAAAAATTAGCTGGGAGTGGTGGTGGGTGCCTGTAATCCTAGCTATTTGGGAGGTTGAGGAAGGAGAATTGCTTGAACCCTGGAGGCAGAGGTTGCAGTGAGCCAAGATCACGCCAATGCACTCCAGCCTGGGCGACAGAGCAAGACTCCATCTCAAAAAAAAAAAAAAAAAAAAAGTGCAGTGAGAAGACAAATTCACCAGCACTGGCATCCTTCTGTCCGCAGGGATGTCAGCTCACACACGCTCCAGGTCCACACTGGTCAGCGGATGAAGCTCCGGAGAGCATGTTACTTAGATGGTTTATGACTTTTGTAAACACTTAACAGAGAAGACAGGTGGGGCAGGGTTCAGAAGACACCAAGCTGACCCTACGTGGTGCATGCCGGAGTCCTGGCCATGCAGCTCTGTGCACACTCACTGCGGCGGCTCCCTCAGGCCTGCCACAGGTGGGGCGGGGGGCTCTTGAATTCGACTTCAGAGTAGTATGTGTTGTGTTGTTGCCTTCTTTAAAAAGAAACAAAAACCTCACACAGAGAGGATGAGTAAGGATGGATTACTCTGGCCAAACATTTCACAGAGACATTTGGCCTGAGAAACTACAGTGTGAACTGCAAATCGGAACGAAAGCATTACGGAATATGGGGTAGAATTAAGGTACCCACAGAAAGGCACAGGTCGACCAACCCACTCAGCTCCTTCCACAAGGACAAACCTCTTAGCCATGCCTCGCAAGGGAGGCGCAGGACCAGAGAGAATGGCTTTAATCTCCTCATCTCCTGTGACCCAAGAAAACAGGTATTTGAGAAGAGAAATCAGAAGAGCACAGAGGGCCCAGGAAGTACGTACAGCATGTCAGGACAGTTGTCTGGCTTGTCCAGAAGGCCGCCCTCCATGACGAAGCGAAGGACTTGCTCGTTGGACAAGCCCTGGTAGGGCTGCTCGGCCAGTGTGGCGATCTCCCAGAGGACGACCCCGAAGGACCTACAGGGAGAAAAAGACTGTGAGGAGCTTGGAAAGGGATGGACTGAACAATGCTGCCCCCTCCTTTCCAGCACTTCTTACATCCCGAGCAGATAAACTGTCCTTACTATGGTGACAGTGCTTGTCAGACAGCGAGCCAGGCCCCGGGCTAAGTGCGGGATATCATCCTCCCTCTGTTGCTGCTAATGTTCCCCGTAGACTCAATTCAGCCCCGGTGGTGGAGCTAAGGAAGGTGGTGAGGGCGCTTCCGGCATCCCTTGCACGGTCAGGAAGCCCCTGATCTGCGCTTTGAACGCAGAGCATACTGGGTTCAGCATCTACCTAGTCCCGGCCATTTATGTGGCACGGCGGTATCACCTAACCTGGCTTTGACCCAAAAAGAATGACATTCTTGTCCAAGCCCCAGCCTGGACATTGACTTAGTAGCCTCAAATGAGGCCTGGGACAGTCAAGCTTTACCAAGCTCCTCAGGTGATTTTTACAATCAGACAATTTTGGAAACCTCTACCCAAGTGGTTCTCACTGCTGGCTGCACAGGAGAATCTCCTGGGGAAGTTTTTAAACAGAGGACTGGGCACCCAATAGAAACTCTGATTTGATTGGTCTGGGGTGAGGGCCTGGGTCCTGGAATGTTTAAAAGATCTACAGGGATCTTGAGGTCCAGTCGGGCCAAGGGAGAAGAGAACTCCTGCTGCTCCCCCACGCACAACAGAGCTGGGGAGCTGCTGGCCTGCAGGGCCTCTGTGTCACAGGTGGGGGGACCAGGGTGGGTTGCACTGGCTGGGAGGGGGTATCATGGACAAAGAATCCTTAAGCAGAGAAGTTGGCTGACGAATAACTTTGTAGTGAGCAATTCTGCCATATGCATGCAGCTTTGCCAGTTTAGAAGATCAAACCACTGGAAAACAAAACAGAGAGTACACACACAACTTTCAGACAGAATGTTAAAAAAGACAATGCTGGAATCTGCAAAACAAATGTGCCCTCCCAGGGCAAATTCCGTAATTCACAAATTCTCCCTGACCTGTGTGCCTTTCCATGTGGTTCACTTTGGTGGAGTAAAATAGGCTACTCATCACCAAGTAGGGGCGGGAGCAGGGTGGGGAGCAGGGATTCTAGCTGGACCTGTCCTGGGCTGCAGGTGCTGGTCAAGCCTCATGGAAAAACCTGGGGCAGGAGATTTCCAGCCAAGAGCTCTTGGGACCTTGACCTTGTGCCCAAGCCCACAGTGCTCCTGACTGTATGAGAACGTTTTATTCGCTGCTTCAGCTACTTTCGGTGAATCAAAGATTTTTGTACAAATTGATACTAAAAGTAGATGTTAGACAGAAATAGAATCTTAGCAATCAGAGGACAGACCAACCCAAGGTCCTTTTTAATTACAAGTGACCAAGAAATGCTGTCGTCTTCATGTTGTACAAGAGACCCAGAGGCCAAAAGCGCAGTTTAGAGAGGCCTGGGCCCAGGGGAGAAGGGGCTCTCCATCAGCTTTGTGCGGGAAGCTCTGCCTTCCACAACCAGCCCAGCCATACAGGCAGCATGCCTCAAATGCCAGTGGCAGTAGTACCCACACATCTGAAATGCAGCTTGGTACAAGAAATGACTGGCTCTCCAACAACAAAAAATTAAAAATAAAATAAAAAAGAAGAAATGACTAGCTCTCTGCTTTTGCTGAGTGCAGGCTGGTCTGGGAAATGGCCTGAGGATGTGGCTCCCTCCCAGACCCACTTCTCCTCTTGCCCCACGTGCCTTTCCTGGCTGTGTCAGCGGCTTGCAGGCAGCCAGTTCTCACGGCACGGCTCCCACCTTGGCCCTCCCGGCCCAACTGCTCCATTCCAAGTTCCCAGTTACTGGGCTACCCACAAAGTCACTGCGTCTCACACTGAACTCTGATTTGTGCCCTGTTCTTCCCCCGGCTTCCCTGCAGCTGATGCCCATTCCACCCGAGCAGTCTGCCTGCTGTCACCCATGCCCTCGGCCTCCTCGGAGTCCCACTGCGACCTGTCCACGCAGGCTCACATCTGTCCAAGGTCTGGCACCCTCCTTCCGTCCCTCAGAGCTCCCTGAGTATGCAGGATCCTGCTTGCCTGGCCCGCCACCACCTCTCTTCTTTGGTTACAGCATCTTGCTCAATGCAGCTATCTACTCCGGCTAACAAGAACTTCAAGCACAGCTCTAATCACCCTCTGGTTCAGAAACCTTAACAGGGCTTAAAGAATTAGTCCAGGATGCCTAATACAACAGCTGAGGCCTGTCTTGATCTCTCTGCAGCCTAAGTCCCCCAAGGAAACCTCACCAACCCCACCTGCAGCAGGTGCTCCCTACTGCCATGCCTGCCCAGCATTCCCACTGCCAGGAACCCCCAACCCCTGCCCCGCCCCGCCCCGCTTCCTAGTGCTCTTTTTGTGACAATCCATACTTAGGGTGCCTACACAACTTCATCTCTTCTGTGAAGGCTTCTGCAACCCCAAACTGTCAGAATTGCCTCCTCTTCTTCACAAGAGTTTATCCTTCCAGGACCAGGACGACGACGACGTTGTTGTCGTTGTCATCGTCATCATCGTCATCATCATCATCCCTGCATCTTCCACACCCCCAAGAGCCTTACCATCACACACAGGCAACAATACAGGAGGTAGCAGACCTAGCTCTCCACAAACGCTTGTCGAGTTGAACTGCAAAGCCTATCTCCTGAGCAACTCTTGTCTGAGGTCAACATCACCTGCCACTGAGGGCCACCGAGTGCTGGAGTCAGTCGTCCTTCACAGCTTAATGTGACAACTGCAAGGTGTGGACACTGAACCATCTCTACACAATACCAGTTGCCACAGGAGCCATTTAAACATCTAGTCAGGCACCGCAGACTTCTCTAGACAGACCTTGCCTTACAGATGGAGCAACCGAAGGCCAGAGAAGCTCTGAGGTTTAACCAAGGCCACACAGCCAGTCAGAAGCACTGAGAAATATGCAACACCTCTGTGTTTTTCAAAGCCGGTATTTTACTATGTGGTGTTGGCTCTTCATGACTTCATATAAAATCAAGTCTTCCATTTCATGGACAGATTTAATCTTCAAACATTAGATAAATGTCTCTGTGTAAAGCCCTTTCTAATTAGGAACCTTGACGTTGTTTCCCCAGGGGGCAGACCGGCGGCTGTGAGTCCCCCCGCAATGCCCGTGCTGGCTGGACGCAGCATTCAGTAACTATACTTCCCCACACCAGGAGGGGATGGTAGCAATGGCCCACTCACCAGCAAATTAAAACCTACAGAGAAATCCACATTCCCCACAGATGGTAATTAGCCATGAAAGCAGCAAATAACCTTGGCTATTTGTGACTATTTGGAAAGCTTCTTAATAAAAAATAAAGATTATGTGTTGGGTGATCCAGATGCTCGGGAAGAAGGCACAGCTCTAGGCTGTGGGGTGCAGCTCCCCAGTCCTTCGTCTGGTTTCCTCCATGCCTAGAGGGCACCCTTGTCATTTCAGAGGGACGTGGTGCTACAGGGAGCTGCAGGGAGAGCAGCCACAGTGCCCAAGGGCCTGGGAATGAAGTCCTGGAAGACAGCAGGAAACCTGGAGGTGTTCTGGCTAGAACACACACACCTCCTTCGACGACTCCTAGACCTGCCTTATCAAGAACAGAGCAAGCTATGCAATTGTGCTACAGAGAGAAGGCCCAGTGGGTGTCACACAGAGGCTGACGTAGCAGAACACGAAAGATTGGCTAAGAGCAAGGATGTCTAAAGCGTGAGGCTGGCCTGCCTTTGTGAGGCAGTGAACATGGAGTCCCTGGAAGGAAACCTCTTAGCAGAAGCTCAACCAGCAGCTGTCAAAGATCTGCAGGTGCACTGGGGACTGGAAAGATCTGCGGGTGCACTGGGGACTGGAAAGATCTGCAGGTGCACTGGGGACTGGGCCTGACTGCAGGGATACATCCCAATCGTAAAATTCTGGGGTCTCTTCTACAAAGTCAAATACAATTCTTAGTGTTTCTTTCTAGATTTTTAACTATTTAGGAATCATTGCTTCGTGCTGTTGATACAATCTAAGATCATTTCCATTCTTTTGAGAGGGACAGCTTTAGTTTAGAGCCTGGACAGCTGAGAAACCTGCTCCAACGCCCTAGCCTTCCTGACCTGTGCTATCCTCAAAGCCTGTGTTAAAAAGCAAACAAAACCTGAAGCGCTGTCAATGCCTGAGCATTTCATGGAATGAATACCAAACGCCTATTCATGTTTATACGTATCTTTTCGTATTGGTTCACAGTAGTTATGTAGCCAAATGGACAGAATTGGCAATGAACACACTCTAGGTCCCTTTGTTGTTGCTTGTGCAGTAACTGCTCGTCAGAATTTGGGTAAAATTTGCCTGAGAGATATGAACAACACTTTATCCTTCTATTCTGCTTCTGTTCTCCCCGGCTGTATAGTTTCCTATTTTATTATACTACAAGCTGACCTCCAAGCTCCTGGAGGCACGAAGCCTAGAATAAACAGATGCATGCATATACCCAGGCTTGCCCTCTCCTCACCATCCCAATCTCTAAACACCATGCAGAGCACTTTGATTTGACAGTGAAGAGATAACCATCTTGGACAAGCTGATTGCAAAACAGATCTCATACTTGAGCTTAAGAAGCAATCATGCTTTGCCAGGTCATATTCAAATGCTATTTCCAATTTGCACCTGTCTTCAAAATAAGATCCAAGGCCCCTGAACTGTGAAAGGTTTACCGAGGTTAAAAAAAAAATGATGTCAGTCACTACTGAAATGGTTCCTCTATGCGGTCATCCAGACTGTTGGAGTAAACAACTGCCATTTCTGTAACACAACAGCAACGGGATCCCCCCAGAGGAAAGCCAAGACACTAGCTGACATTCTAGAAGGTGCCTGTGCCAGGGCCTCAGCCTGCCAATAACCTCAGTTGTATTTCAGAACCTGACTGCCTCTCTGCAATGTTGCCAAGGAACTGCGATAAACAATACTACTGAGAGGCCTCTGATCCCTCGGCCGATGGGCTTCCACTGGTAGACACTGTTTATGATTAAGGGAGACGTTTTGCTTCCCATAATCATCCCTGGGTCCACAACGGTGGATGCCCACTGAAAGACAGACAGCAGATGGGACCAGCAGGAAAACACAATCAGGACTCATAAGCTTTGGGTCTAAATAAAGCACTGTCTGCAATCTGAGGGTTAGATTAGGTGAGGCAGACACACAGACAGTATCTGTTTATTGAGAAAGAGGAAAAGAGAAAGAAGGCAGGCAGGGGAGAAACAAAAAGAGGTGACGGCTTCTGGCACATCCCAGCTCCTGGAAACATAATCGGTATCTGCTGAAGGCGGAAAGAATGTTGGTCCCATAAATTCTTTAAAATCCCACAAATGCCCTTCTGCCCTAAGCTAGCCCACTGACAACAGGAACACCTCAATGATGAAGAAGTGTGGCTCACACAACACTGAGCTACAGCTGGCAACGGGTAACAATGAACAGAGAAAGATAAAGCCCTAGAGACTGAGCTGGTGGAAAGTGCGGCGGCTGGGGGCTCCAGGCTGGCAATGCAGTAAAGGTTCTCATACCAGACGTCCGAGTAAGTGGTGAAGACTCCATCCTTGAGGGACTCGGGAGACATCCAGCGCACGGGCAGCAGCCCTTTCCCTCCTTTCCGGTAATAGTCTGTCTCATAGATATCTCGCGTCATACCAAAATCTGTAAGGGAAGAGAGGGCGCAGAGTCACATGCTGGAGCAGGCACCACTGCTGTCACAGCAGAGGACCCTACACTCATTGTGTGTGGAGAGACGCAAGGCAAGACACAGACACGTCCCACTTTAAGGTGGCCAAATATTAGGGTTTGCAATTTTATAAGGTGGAGACAGTAAGGGATGATTAATCACATGATGAGAAAATACCAAGCAATCTCCACTTTTAATATATTTACAATTTGATTCCCTTAAGAAGTTAATTCCCTTATTGCATTTAAATGAGAGGCAGGCTGAGTGCAGTGACTCAACGCCTGTAATCCCAGCACTTTGGGAGGCCACGACAGGAAGATCGCCTGCGCCCAGGAATTCAAGATCAGCCTGGGCAACATAGCAAGACCCTGTCTGTATAAAAAAATTTAAAAATTAGCCAGTTGTGAGTGGTGGTGTGCGCCTGTGTTCCTAGGTACTTGGGAGGCTAAGGTGGAAGAATCACTTGAGCCCTGGAGGTTGAGGCTGCAGTGAACCATGATCACAACACTGCACTCCAGCTTGGGTGACAGAGTGAGACCCTGTCTTGAGAATAAAAATAAGAAAAAAGGAAGCGGTGTAAAAATTAGAGTCCCACAATTGAAGAAAATATATAGTACTGCAGAGACCACTGGTCATTTACACATGGTTTGAAAACCTGACCAAATAAACAGGAGAGTACAGATGCTTACTTAACTTGGTAGCACTGCCCCACCACTGGAGAAAAGTAAATAATTTCACTGCTTAATCAGGGGGAAAATATTCAGGGTAACAATTCATGATGACAAAAGTACCCAGTAAGATGCCGAAGAGATGCTATTTACGAGGCCCCTGAAGCTATTACTCAATACTGTTTTTCAACATAATCCTCCCACTCATTTTTGAAAATTTCTTCCATTTTCCATGTCTCCAGAAGATGCCACATAATTATGTTTGATGGCAGGCTCGCTTTATAATCCTAAATGATTGCTGCTTTGTCAGATTTTGATTTTGCACTCAATCATACAACCTTTTCTTAAGTGGACTCTTCCGTTCTCCTTCCCAGGAGAAAGGGCTGCTCCACTTTAAAATGCTCATGTATGTCTCTAACTCATGCCACAAAGAGGTAAGGCTACAAAAGCAAACACAAAGAGAACAAAGTTCCTTGGACTTGAACCAACATAATTTACTTGTGCTATGGTAAGAGCCCTCAAACTGCCTCTGGTAAAATTACTTGTCATATTTGTCATCCATGAGACGCCGGGCACTGGGAAAACATCTTGAACCCTTGTGAAGAATAAAAATGAAGTGTGAAAGTGTTATCTGTGAATTAATCCAGGGACACGCAAATAGGGGATGCGCCTTTACTTGCACAAGGTGGAAAAGAAGGAATCCTATTAACAAACACAAACGACCTTCCTCAGCACAAATGAAAAACTTGAAATTCCAGAAAGAAAAAACCATGATTACAAAAAAATCACTATAAATATGCCACATGGTTGAACAGCAAACGTGATCCCTGCTGATTTGGATTTAAAATGGCAATTGGCACAAAAAACACCTCTCCCAGGGTGACGCGCAGTGGGGAGAAACTGAGTTCGCCCCATGTGCCCAGAGGGTGGGAGTAAGACACAGACAGGAACTGCCACCTGGAGAGGCCCTGCCCCGTGCCAGGCACGTGCTGCTGCTTTCCTGCACCAAGTCCTTCTCATAACCCCATGGGGTCTGTTACATTATCACCCTATTTCCGAGGTGAGGAAACTGAGGCTCCCGGATGTAAGGCACCTGGCCCAAGTCTCTCATCCATGAGCGGCAGAACTGGCCCACCTCAGGCCCACCTGGCTCCCCCCTGCACTGGGAAAGGGGAGCTGGCTGGCATTTCCATGGGGACAATGTGAGTTCTACAGAGAGGGAAGGAGAAATGAGCTGGGTGCACCAAGGAAGCCCAGCCAGGGACGCGGGCGGCTCTTTCCTGGGAGCCCTGAGGCAGGACGGCCTCTTGGGACTTCTTTGCCTCTCTGAGGGCTGCCCAGCTTCACAGAGCACCAAACGTGAGGATGTCTCAACGTGCCAAACCTAGGGACACACTGGTGG
Organism: Pan paniscus; assembly: GCF_029289425.2. Lineage (NCBI taxonomy): Eukaryota > Metazoa > Chordata > Mammalia > Primates > Hominidae > Pan > Pan paniscus. Next base: position 88,486,799 of record NC_073265.2, on the reverse strand, counting down.
ACCCTGAATGAGGAACTCTGATGACGGAGGGATGTGGGCTCTGGGATATGGTTCCATTTCAATACCTCTAGCTCCTACAGAGTAAAAAGAAAGACACTCACCCCTACTTTAGAAACCATTCTCAGCTGGGTGTGGTGGCTCACGCCTGTAATCTCAGCACTTTGGGAGGCCAAGGTGCGTGGATCACCTGAGGTCAGGAGTTCAAGACCATCCTGGCTAACATGATGAAAACCTGTTTCTACTAAAAATATAAAAAATCAGCTGGGTGTGGTGGCACGCGCCTGTAATCCCAACTAGTCAGGAGGCTGAGGCAGGAGAATCGCTTGAACCTGGGAGGTGGAGGTTGTGGTGAGCCAAGATTGTGCCACTGCACTCCAGCTTGGAAAACAAGAGCAAAACTCCGTCTCAAAAAAAGAAACCGTTCTCTAAAAGATTCTCATTGTTCACCAAAGGGGCTAAAACATTTCATTAAAACATCACTACTAAAGGAAAAAAATATGTTACTAAAGGAAGGTGAACACTTCCAGAAAAGGCAGTTCAAGAACTAGACACAGAGGTCCATTTGAAATAGCTTCTTTTGGGTGTTAAATCTCCCCTGCAGTTTCTCAGGATAAATATTTGGTATTTTTCTAAACTATCATTGTATCATAGTGGGAAGATGAGAATCCTGGTAAAAGCAGGTGGTTTCCTGAGCAGCCCTGATGTTATGTGTGTTTTTATCAGGCAGATTAAAAGACCGAAGTAAAAACACAAACCTAAAGGCTGAAGTGGGTTTTAACCATTGCTCAGAAATTCAATCCAACCCTTTTTTCTGGTGTGACAGTGGGTGGTGGCAACAAGGGAGTCTAACCAGTAGGCTGGTGAGCTAAGAGCAGGACAGTAAGTGTTGTGAGAGAGTGGTCGAGAGCTTGGAGGCTGGCCAGCCCCAGCCGTGAAACCCAGTGAGCAGTGATCGTCCCTCACCTAAGGGACTGCCATGCCAGCTCCTGCCACTGCTCCTGCTCCGTGCAGAGGCTTCGTCATTAGGGCAGCTTGCCTCTTAGAAACCAATGTGGGTCCCTGGAAGGGGAGCAATGCTCCTTAAAAGCTAGGAAAATTGGAGGGATGAATGCAAGGCTGGACAGTGAGTTTTATTCCCAAGTCAAAATCTCCTGAAGACATTGTCTTAATTATTTCTGTAACCAATGCTAAGAGGTGTTCTACCAAGAAATGCCTCAAACGTCTGGAGAGCCAGCCTCAGGGACCGTGCCCAGTACCTGAACCACCATGTCCATGAGCTATCAGCATTGAGACCGACCGTGCCAGGTTTGTGACCATCAACTGGAGACAATCACATCATTCCCAAGAAGAAGTCCGTGCACTCAAGGGACACACTAGAAAACCTCTCCGGGGGCAGACTAATGCTAACAAGGTCCTCAAAACACCTGAGTTTAGTTCTTGCCCAGACCTGGAAAGCTAAGGACACACCTCCGATTTTGACTGTGAAATCTTCGGCTACCATGCAATTCCGGGCAGCAAGGTCTCTGTGGACGAACTTATTGGCGTTGAGGTATGCCATGCCGTCTGCAATCTCTCCGGCCATCTGAATCATCTTGCTCAGGCTTGGAGGTGCTAGGACTGGATTATTCTGTTGGAGATTTAAAAAAATTCACATGAGAATTTTGGATTTTTTTTTCCATGCCAATTTCTTTCGAGGTTTGCATATCATCTTTGTTCAATCTGGGCACTGTGGGTTGTTTATGCTAAGAAACCAGGACTTGCTCGGAAGGAACAAACCATCATGGAGAGCATGGCACCTGCTTGCTCCCCGCAAGCTTATTTGCACTTGTTCCCTGACCACATCAGAGCTGGTGAGGGAAACACCAATTTGCACTCTTTAGGACCAACATTTTCTATTCTGGGTAGGGCAACATTTTTTTAAAGTGAAACAAGCCATTTTTGGTAGTAAGGATTCTCAGTCACTCAAATTCCTATTTGTTTATATGTTCCTTTTATTTCCATCACCAAAGTACAGGTAAGAGGAAGGAGAGCACGTTACAAAGGCTGTGTGGAAGTAAGCAAATGTGTTTCCAAATGGACATGGTATATTTTATTTCCCATAAAAGCATCGTTATAAATTATTTAATCCTTTTCTTTCCCTTCAACCTTCTTCTAAAATACAAAAATACCAGGATTACTGTTTTCACCTTACAATGTGGCATTATTATTTTCTGTGGGCATTACGGAAGACAAGTCCTTGGCAACTGAAGTCCAGCTGAAACTTGTCTTGGAGGAAACCAGGAATAAGTAACAGGGATAAGCATTCCTCTTTGCAGAGGACAGCAACATGCTGGCTTTGGAATTAAAAAGAATTACCCTTAAATAATACATCCATTTAGAAAAAAGTTTTATATAAAACACATGCCCAAGTCTCTCCATCCTAAAACAATCACTAGTCCCTAATTTTAACGTTACCTTTTACTTTTGCATATACAAGTGCAACAGACTCTACCTTGGTTTTCTTGACCACAAAGCATCTCACATAGCACTGCAAAGCCATAGGGCTCTGACAGGTCCCACACTTGCAGGCCAGCCACCAGCTGAGCATGCCCAGGCTTTTCCACATGGGGTATCACAGTGGTTTCACCGATGAGAAGATGACCTGGGGCCACGCACAGAAAGTGCCCAGTGGTGCGTGGCACATAGTCAATGCCCAGTGGATGCTGGCTGCTGCCCTGTGAGGTGCTAGTTTCTACTGAAAGCTAGTATTTGGAATCAGTATAACAACTCCTCGGTACTTCTGGGTTGGTTCTCTACACTTGGTGACACAAACCTTTGAATTCTGAACAGGCTGTCAAAGCTGTCTCTTGGTGACTTAAAACACTTATCATGTGGTTATCTGGGGAAGCAACATTAAGTCACTGGGGGTAAGTCCAAATCACTACTTTTCAGGGCTTTAGATACGTGTGATGCATGAGCAAATATGCACATGAAATGTAAAGTTTATGCTCACAATTCTTAAATATTACAGTATGACCTATATGTGTTATGAAGTGGTCATTTATAATTGCCGTGAACAACAGAATCAACAAAAGCACTCAACTTTAAGCATGGAGAAAGATAGAGGGCTGAAATTTTGTCAGTTCATGGTGTTACACTGCCATTCTTTCCTTTAATTTGGTTAGAGCTATTTAAGACAAGTATACATATACACCTACTCGTAGTGAGATATGTAAGTGAAACTTGGTCGGGGGAGCAGGTTGAATATAATGAAACTGCAGGGTAAGTGCGCACACTTTAATACTTGACATGAGCTAGAAAGAAAAAGTTTAAATCTGACCAATCTAAAGGTGAATTTTAGTTCTGAAAGGGACTTCAGTAATCTTGTCCTACCCTCTTATTTTATATTGAGGACACTGAGGCCCAGGAACCTGCGGCGGCTGTCTGAGGACCACAGGCAGCCAGCCGCAGAGCCAGGACCAAGGCCATGTGTTCTGAATTTTTATTCTGTGCCTGAAACTGGGGAGGAAGGGAGTGAGTTTCGGACTTTTCAGAGGTGCCTCAATCGATGCTGGCAAGAAATACTCTGCCAGATCTCCAGTCACCTATTTCATCAAGCTTTTCTCCTTCATGCTGTTTTGTGTATTAAAGTGAACCAAGGGCCAGGCGCAGCGGCTCACACCTGTAATCCCAGCACTTTGGGAGGCTGAGGTGGGTGGATCACCTGAGGTCAGGAGTTCAAGACCAGCCTGGCCAACATGGTGAAACCCCGTCTCTACTAAAAATACAAAAATTAGGTGGGCATGGTGGTGCACACCTGTAATCCCAGCTACTTGGGAGACTGAGGCAGGAGAATCGCTTGAACCCAGGTGGTGGAGGTTGCAGTGAGCTGAGATCATGCCACTGCACCCCAGCCTGGGCAACAGAGCAAAACTCCATCTCGAAAGAAAGAGAATGAGAGAGACACAGAGAGGGCCAGAGAAAGTAAGTGAGTGAACCAGGAAGAGGCACTAACACCCAGGGGTGCTGGGGACCAATGCTTGGCAGAACAGAGGGTGGGAGTTTTGTAAACCATCCTGCTTGAAGCCCCAGTCCACACTTGGCCCCAAACACCATGTGCTGTAAATAAATGAAGTCATATGTGAACAGGTGTTTGGAACTAAAATTAAGAAACTGTCACTTGGGAGATGATTAAGTTGCCGATTCAAAGAACATTAAAAAAAAAAAATTAAGCCCAAATGAAGAACGGCAAAAGAATTTCTAAAGGGGCTGAGAAGGGGAAGTTACTGCTTCTAAGGAATAAAAGCAGACACACTGCTTACCCAGTAAGTAGCAAAGTAAGGGTCAAAGACTTCAGACCCACGGAGGCAACCCAATGAAAACTCAGTTCTTGCTGGCTTTATTTCTCAGCATTTATCTCCCAGTTTATTTGTAGAATTAATTACTCAAAAGTCAGGCCCGCATATGTTAAAAAGCTGGCCTGTGGGTTAATACTACAGAGGCGGGAGACACCACGGTGACTTTTAATGAAAAATTGCATAGGACTTTAGCAGGTTTAGAATTGGAAGCTCATAACCCAAAGTGAAATTTTTAGGAAACTAAGCAGAAATCCTGCAGCTGAGGTGGGATCATTCATTCAAAAGCGCAAGCAGGACACTGACTCTGGATCAATCCTGAAACGTGGACGTAGAGTCTGAGGAAACCAGATTCCCAGTGGCAAAGACAAGGACGGCCAACAATGCCGGGGAAGGGGACTGTGTGTGGGGAGGGGTTTATGAATGAGTGCACATCTTGCGCACAGAGCTGGGTGGGAAATCACCCAGCAACTTCCCAGATGCAAGGGCAAGAATCCAGGCAGCTTAACCTTGAACTGTAACACACATTTATTGACAGAGTGCCTGCCACAAATGCGGCCCTGAGCCACACACTTGGACTGAGATGAAAAGCTAAACACAACGGGGTGGAGGGGGGACACACTCCAACAACAGCACAACACAACATAACGAGAGAGAACACATACGAGGATGTGAGTCAAGCGCATCGAGAAGTTAGCAGAGGAGATAGCTACTGGAGTGGGGCAGGAAAGCTTTGGGGAGGGAGTGGCGCTGGCCTGGCTTGGCAGGTGGACACTGATGTGGGGAGGGGACTGGGGGTGGAGGGAATGCAGGAACAAAGGCACAGAGGGGCTTAGCAGAGGGGATCCAAGGAACAGGAAATTCCCCTCAAGAAGATCAGAGTCTGACTCTAGTTGGGGAAATCCTTTGCATAAATGACCTACAACTGAGCATGCAGTAAGAAACACTGGATGCTGGAAAGTAAACTGATTTAAAGACGCAGCATTTCCTTGCAGGGAGATTGTAAAGGAAAAGAAAGCAGGCCAGGCAACATGCAATACCGGTGGAAATGAAAACTGACCTCCATTTCTGGCCTCAGAGACCGGAGATAACTTTTGAGATCGCCCCGTGTCATCAGTTCCATGATGACCAGTGTTGGCTGGCCTTGGGACACCACACCCAGCAATCGCACCTGGGAGGAATAAAAAAGAGAAAGACTCAGAGGGTCAGGGTGGCCCTTGCTGGTGCCTGTGTTGTCTGGAACTGTCTCTGTGGTGCTGCGGCCGGGTCTGAGCACAGGGGTCTGAAGGTAACGGTGAGGTAATGGGGTAACTATCCAGAAGGCAAAGGCAAGACACCAAACCCACGGGTACATGCAGCCAAGAACATGCTGGGAGGCTTGTGTGATACCCTCTCCCTGTGCTGCATTTTGGCTTTTCAGGAACTTTCTCTTACCACATGGTGACAATTGAACTCCTTCATCACAGAAGCTTCGTTGAGAAACTCAATCCTTTCACGCATGCTTGCGGCCTCGTTCACTGTTTTAATGGCCACTCTGGTTTCAGGTTCATCTTTCACCACACCCTTGGCAACTCCTTCATAGACCATCCCAAACGACCCCTGCCCAAGTTCCCGGCTCATGGTGATCTTCTCCCGAGCCACCTCCCACTCATCGGGAACGTACACTGGAGAAGAAACCGTAATTAAAGCAGGTACAGAAACAAGCCCTTAGACAGAACGTGCTTTGGGGGAACTCTAAGCCAAAGAATATAAGATGCTGCTTCCTTAAACCCACAGAGAATACCAGGAGGCGATGGCATGGCTTGCTGTCAACTTTCCACATGCTATAGATTTGAGTAAGAAAACTGTATAGTCAGTACTAGTATTTCAGATCTCTGAGGATTTCAAGATAATTTGAGGATACTAACAGATAGAAGGACCAGAACAAAGCAAGGAAGTCTAGTATAGGAAAGAAAGCAGTTGTTTTTTAAAAATTTCTTTTCATCACATAAAAATACATTTTTGAAAAAAACAAATTAACCACAGGGGATTGAGAAACTGAATGAAATGGTCAAGCAGGATTTTACCCATCTTCACCAACAGATTAAAATGCAAATGTAGAAAGGAGGAGAGTAGTAGGGAGAGGGAAGAGTTCTTGTGCTGGGTTGGGAAGAAGGCCAGAGTCACATATGAGAGGTGGTGATGGTGCATGTGAGGTCCTACTTCTTGGATGAATCCAAAAGAGGTGTCAGGGTCCTCAACACAGATGCTGTGCCTGGGCTATCTAACATGGCAGCTGGTCCCTACATGGGACTGCTGAGCTTTCCATGTGGCTAGTCCAATTTGAGACATGCACATGGGATTTCAAAGATTAGACAAAAAAAAAAAAAAAAGTGAAATATTTAGGTAACTTTAATACTGACTCCATGTTAAAATGGATATTTTGGATATACTGGGTTACATGAAACGTATTATTGGAACTAAAAAACATTATTAAAATGCATTTGATGTGTTTCTTTTTACTTTTAAAAAATACGGCTACTAGAAAATTTGCGGTTACAAAGCTGAACTGCATTATTGGTAGGATTACTCTAGTCCAAGTGTCCCCCAGCCTTGGCTTTGATGGCTGGATCCCTGATGAGGCGCAGAAGCAACTGAGCTCTGAGACTGAGGGAGAGACCTGGTGGTGCCCAGTGTGGACAGGCAATTAGGCAGCGGACGAGCAGAGGCATTTCCAGGGCTCTGGCCTGGGCTCTGTGAACTCAGGGACCTTGACCAATGGGTAGAGATTTGGGAGGAATGCACAGTAGATACCAAGCCTGAATAGGATTTCTTCTCCAGTTTCTGTTTCTGTTTAGATTCGATCTGGTTTAAGAAAATAAATGGGCCGTGTGCGGTGGCTCATGCCTGTAATCGTAGGCCAAGATGGGAGGATCGCTTGAGCCCAGGAATTTGAGACCAGCCTGGGCAACATGGCAAAACACTGTCTCTATTAAAAAAGTAGCCAGGTGTGATGGCACACACCTGGAATCCCAGCTACTCAGGGGGCTGAGGCAGGAGAATCGCCTGAGCCCCGGAGGTTGAGGCTACAGGGAGCTGAGACTGCACCACTGCACTCCAGCCTGGGCAACAGAGTGAGAATCTGTCTCAAAAAAATGAATGAATGAATAAATAAATATTTCTATGCAGGAAGGAAGGCAAAACCAAGAGAAAGAAAGGAAAAAGGTTGGAAAGAAAGAAAACAAAACCAAACAGAGGCTCAATTCTACACCTCCAAATGGGTAGGGTAAAAATGAAAATAAAATCAACCTGTTCCATAAGATCCATATGAAATGTCAGTAATTCCTCTGATGCTGTGTGGTAATGTCCTTGCCTGACGGGACCTGCCACCAGGCTCTACCACACACTGACTGTGGGAAGGAGGTGGTCCTGGCTCAGAAAGGAGGTGGAGAAGGTGCCTGTTTTTGCTTTCATGCTTTCAGATGCTGACCCTGGGCCTGTGGCTGGATGTGAGAGGCTGACAGCTGTATCCTAACATCTCCATATCCCAACTATCGACCTTTAAGTGATGTCCCAAAGGAGAGATGTTTATTATAAATTAGGCCCAGGAGGGGCACCATCAATTTAGACCTCTGAGGGGTGTCCAATATGAACTTCATTAATAATCTTGTTTTCTTTCCTACACATTTTTGTATTTCATAGTACATATGTTTCAAGGGTTTCACGAATGGAACTCTGCCCTCCAGCTGGCACAGGTGGCTTGCACCCCTGAAGAAGAGGCGGGTGCTTGTCAGGGGAGAGTAAGTATGCAAGACAACCCAGGAGACAAGGCTCTTCACAATGCGCCTCAGAAAGTGTAAAGAGTTCACTGTCTCCAGCCATTTATTTCTGAGAATCCAGGCTTGCTTTTAATCAGAATTAACTGTTTAGCCTGCCATAAAACATGGAGTTGAAACTAATCACATTCATTTCCTGGGAGGTCCCTGAAGTCAATACGCTCAATCCTTTTCTCTAAATTCAACCCAACGGCTCCGACTTTAAGCAGCCGTCCCCCCAGTGCCACCAGCCAGGAGCGGTTTCTGTGCACAATGTTATCAGCACTTTCCTGTAGGGGATTTTCAATGTACTCTGGAGAATGGTGACATGCAGATTATAGCTTTGGGAAAAAGAAGTTTTTAAAGCACTTTTGAACTGCAATGTCATTTTTTTGCCCCTCGAGGAAACTGGCTATAAGGTGCTTGTCAAAGGCCGAATAAATTAAGTTCAAATAAGGTGACACTGTTCCCACCTGTCGACCTGGGTGGCAATAAGTTTGTTTTTGTTGTAATGAAGTACCAAGACATATCATGAAAACATTCTAGAAGGACACAAAATGTGAATTCAAGTCATGAGAGCCATGAGAATCTGAATTTGTTGTATTGATGCTTTCTCTTCCTGGACACTTCACAGTCAAAAGCTACACACACCAACCTCTAGTGCCGCATTTCAAAGCAGAATAGCTTCTCTGGTAGAGTCACAGTCCACCCTCACAGAGGGGGAAAGTGGTCTTGCCTTGTTCTTATCAATTCCATTATCTGGGATGACTCCCTTCCTTACTGATTTTCTTTTTAGAAGCCATTATTCTTACAAACAATGCATATCTATCTTCTTGCTGGATTTTAACAGCCAGTCTCGCTCTACAGGCTGTAGTGCAGTGGTGGGATTCTAGCTCACTGCAGCTCTTGGGCTCAGGTAATCCTTTCACCTCAGTCTCCCGAGTAGCTGGGACTACAGGTGCATTCGACCACATCTGGCTTTTTTTTTTTTTTTTAAGGGAAAGATCCTCTCCACAAGTAACAACTCTTGTAAGTGTGGTGTGCATCCGTCCAGAATGTTCTCTCTGCCTTATATACACACACTACAGAAGTATGTATATATATATTACTATTAAAAAACCAACTTTGTGAGACCTTTAGGTAGACAGAAATAATGTCATTATTCTGCACCTGATTCCCATTCAGAGGAGGCTGCTTTTGATTGACTTTACTATAAACTGAATTAGAAATTATTAAAGAAACAATAGTAAAACCCTACATAGTATAACGGTGTTTTCACATTATTAAAGTATTTTCTTATGTTTTCTTATTTGATCACAATAATTAGAATAATCATGTCTCTTTATTTCACATCTCCTGCATCTACTTTCACTTCTCCCGAGGCAAGAAGACAGCAAACACTTTTTCTAAACGTACTCACTCAACATCATGCACTTATTTATTCATTTGATGAATCCGGTCCAGCCCCTCCTGAGGGCTGTTTCCTTGCCTGCCCGGGGGACCTCACAGCCCTTTCCACAGTGATTCCATTCTCCTCCTGACTTCTCAACTGTCTAACTATGTGAGCCTGCACAAGTTTTTCCCAGAGTTCATTTCCTCACCTGCAGATGTGCATTAAGAAAACTCACATTGCAGGGGTTTAAGAAACAAATGGGATGGTGTTTGTAAAAGCCCCTAGCAAAGTGCCAGTTAAGGGTCCTAGGTATCACTGGACTCAGTGACCAACCCCTCACCCTAATCCGACTCACTCAAAAGGTCTGGATATAAAAATGCTAGAAACAAAAGAGCAAAAAAGGAAATAACCATTGAGGATCACCCAACTTCCATGTCAGACCTTCCCAGCCACTTAACTGAATGGCCCTCATTAGTTATTACCAAGGGGAATGTGAATGAGCCACGAGCGTATGACCCTAGTCGGAAAGGAATGACAGAAAAATTCCATGATTTAAAAAAAGCAGAGCTGTAATTCATCAAAGACAATTATAATGAGATGATACTCAAGCTGAAACTAGTTTAAAAGGACTGTTTTGTCAGCTGCAGCATATCCTCTGACTAGATGTTAACAATTAAAAAGCTGTTTTCATTCTAGCATAACATCTCAAGCAATTAAATAAATTGATTACTGCGCTGGCCACATTCATCTCTAAAGCCTGTGTTTCCTTGGGGCACCCCATACAGTCCCACAAGTTTTGACATATTCACTGAACTGCTAAAAACTTTGATTAAAAAAGAAAGAAAGAAATATTAATGAAGACAGATCCAAGGCCAAAGGTAGCTCAAAATAATGCAAACCTCCTTCCTTTCCCAAATTAGCAACCCTCCTGAAAGCTCCCGATCTACCTGCCCTGCACGCTGGCAGTGCTGGTGGCCCGGACTCTTACCATCAGCAGCGCTGAAGTACTCCGGGTTCACAGAGGCATACAGCACTCCATTCCCCAGCCTGCTGTTATTTCTGTCAAAAAGATTAAATTCACGTTAACAAAACCCCACCTCCATACATTCCTGTATATACTTTCATCTTCGCTACAACAGTTTCATTTATCCTCTCTCACACGGTATCAGAACAGAATGGGGAGAGCTTACTGTTTACAGCAGCTCTTGTCTACACTCCCAATTCAGGCCTGGGTGAGCCAGCAGACATTTGCTAACACATCTTCTGGCTTCCTCAGTAGCCTGAGATTAGCGCTTTGTAAGAAACATCTGTTTCTTTACTTCATTGGAAATAAAAAGGCTTATTTGATTGGGAAGGCTAGCGCATCGCATTTGGAAAAGTATGCACCAAACAGCAGTATCTGTATACCAGAAAAGCCAGCCAGGGGAAGGTCTGTACCATAGAAAAATTATTTTGGCTGTTGTTAAAATCATTAGAAAAGGTTCTCTTTTCCTGGAAGAACATTTGATGGGAAAATCAGGTTTTCCAGTCCATAAAATATTTCCTTGAAATCTTCAAAAATATCACCTTCACTCACATTCAAATCATCAAACCGCTCAGCCACAGAAAGTGTCATAACTTTGCACATCACTGACCTCTTTCTATGGAAGACGTACAGCATAATCACCAACCCTCCCACGATCAACAGGACAGCGACGGGCAGAGCGATGATCAGATGGATGAAGTTTTCATATCCTGCTGCAGCAAAGAGGAGGAAACGACAAAATATCAGCAGGTGAACAATCTGCTCATTTCATTTCTTCACATTCAGTCGTTCAGTCAGAAGTATGAAAAAATACCGGTATATTCGTTTACTCCCCATCATACAGTAAGAATTCCTGAAGGTAAATGGTGTCAGAAATAGAACATGGCAAACAAACAATTATTTGAAAAAAGAGTAAATATGTGCAGACTGAGGCATATACTCATTTTTTAAAGTACAGTATATTCCGGTGTAATAGTTTCAATGATAGACTGAAGAAAAATAATCTTTGTATGCAGTTTAATGACTGTTAGTGAAAATGCATACATTTGACACTAATTTCCCACACCCCACAGAATGTTCCAGGGTTTGGTCCATGTCCCCAGTACCCAGCCTAGCATCTGCCATACAAGAGTTGGTTCTGTTGGTAAGCGGTCTTTGTGATCTCACACCTGTAAAAGGACTCAAATGCTTGCAGCAGCAAGCATTCTATTTCTAATAAATAGAATGAAAATTTCTATTCATTTTCATAAAATGAATAGAAATTCTTACATCTATGTACAGTCTACATCTATGTATAGGTCAAGTCCTGCTGGCCTCAATCTTTGAGATAGTTCCATAGACAATTTAAAATAAACACACACACACATGCACACACTGGACGGCACCCCTTTCCAATGCCGCTGCAGACATTTGAGTCCTGTTACAAGTCTAAGACCACAGAAGCCACTGATCATCAGAACCAGCACTTGTATGGCAGATGCTAGGCTGGGCACCAGGCACATGGACCCATACCCTGGAACATTCTGTGGGACATGGGAAATTAGTGTCAACAGGTAGCATGACAACTAGAAAAGTGGACTTCACATATGGCAACAATTCAGAGAGGAAGGGAGAGGAGAGAAGGGAGTCGAGGGCACCTCCCCAAGGGAAAACTTCTTTATGATATGCTTTCCCTGGGGGTTGTGGGGAAATGGCTTTCCTAGAAAATGATGATACTGGAGAGAAGTCAGGGCCAGCTCACAAGGGACCCAGCCCAAGCTAAGCAGTTTCACCCTCATTCTGCAGATTAAAAGGAGTCAGCGAAAGCTTTCAGGCCCAGCAATGAACTGATCAGATTCGAGTTCCAGGGAAATGGCTGTGCTGAAGACAGACGGAGGGACCTGGCAGTATGAGAAGGCACTGTCATGTCTTGGAGAATTGGGGGGACATGCCATGTCTCCAGGGCATGCTCTGCATTACCCGGTTCAGACCTACAAAGAAGTCACTGATCCTTGTCTTTACACCAGGCAGACTCACAGAGATGATCTGGCTTGGTAAGTCATGGCCCCAGGATGAGGCTCATACAGTATGACAGCTCATACCATCCCCCCAGGGCGAGTGCCCTGGAGTCTGAGCTGTGGCGGTGCTGGTGGTGACAGAGGGCTGGATTCCAGAGACATTTAAGAGGCAGAATCCATGAGGCTTGGGTTGGAATGAAAAAGGGGTGGCTGGACAGAAAGAAGAGTGAAGGATGCTGTGAGGTTCCTGGCTTGGGTAACAAATGGATTACAAGGCCACTGACTGAGCTAAGGAGCAAAGGACAGAAGAGGCCTTTCAAGGGCAACAACTGTGATTTTGGTTTTGGCACAAGGAATCTGAGACCTCTCTGAGACATCCAAATACAGATGTCTATGTGGAAATGGGCCTGGAATCACTGGGGATCAAGTAAACATTAATCGTAAGTCCCCTATCAATGATTATTTTGCCATGAAAAACTGTGATCATGGTTACTCTTTAAAGACTACTACAGCTATTTTAATTTTTAAAATTAGAAGTATTTTAATCGAAGAAAAAAGATATTTTTATTGATATTATATCTCTCAAAATGGATGCAGGCTCCAGCATTTTGCAATTCCTAAAAACACTCAGAGGTGATCATTACCAACGGAAAGCTGGCAGATTTTTCTTTCTTCCCCCGAGGCCCTTATAGCACTGTTTATATCACTTATACTACTGGTCAGGCTGTACTGTGTTCTTTTTGAGTTTCACATTTCAACAGGGACATGGAGAAAATGGAACACATCCAGAGAATAACAAAAATGATTAAATGGCTAGGAAATTGGTGTATGATATTGGGCTACAAGAAAAGGCCAAAAGACCTGAGATTATTTCATCTGGAAAAGAGAAGTCTGAGGAGTAATTTAATAGTATTCAGGCACACAAGGAGTTCCTAAAAGGAAGGCAGTTGCCTGAAAGCTTCCAAACCTTCCATCTCCTCTGAGGATTAAATAAGAGGAAATGAGACTAAACTGTAGCAGGACAGAGTCTTGTCTGACATAAGGAAAAATTTCTCAACAGTAAGGCCAGCACGCAGATCCAATTTCCCTGCAGTATGTGATAACATCTGCTGGAAAAATTCTATCAGAAGGACTCCCGATTTCCCACTGGCATCCTGGCACTTACAAGGTTAAAAATGGAGCAGCAAAGGCAGACAGGAACATGTCATGTCACCAAAACAAGCTGAGTTCACTCAACCCCAGAAGCCAAGGTTGCTGTTTCACAGATCACAGACCCCCAAACTAGGATCTGTTTCCAGGAGATGGAGGGGAGGAAAAAGAGGAGGGAAGGAGGCTGGGGAGAGAAAGAGAGAAAGCAAGCAAGCCACTGCTCTGGACAAGGCTGCAGGAATATTATGAAGGTTCTAGGCGCTGCAAAGGTGGCACAGACTAACTGGTGAGACTAGGTTAACTGGACTAGATGGGAGAATTCAGACTATTTTAATTGACAAAATTATCTGCCTAAACATCCATTTACCCCTAAAAATCTGAACCCAGGAACAGTGCCAGGCACATAAAATGTTGGCTCAAGATTTGCAGTTCTATTCACCCCATCCTGCTTTTGCTGTCTGTATTAGGATTTTCAGATATCACAAACAGATTAGAATATCTGGTGCTGACCAGGTGACTACTGGAGATCTTTTTTTTTTTAAATTAATTAATTTTAATATACAAATAAAAATTGTATATTTATCATGTACAACATATTGTTTTGAAATATGCATACATTGTACAACAGCTGAATGAGCCTAATTAACATATGTATTACATCACATTTTTTTGTGTGGTGAGAACACTTAAAATCTATTGTCTCAGCAATTTTTAAGAATACATCATTATTGCTGTCATCATGTTGTACAATATATCTATTGAACTTATTCCTCCTATCTAACTGAAATTTTGTATCCTTTGACTAACATCTCCCCAAATCTGCTCCCTCACCCTCAGCCCCTGGTAACCTCCATTCTACTCTCCATGAGCTTAACTTCTTAGATTCCGCGTTACCAGAAAGATCATGTGGTATTTCTCCTTCTGTGTCTGGCTTATTTAACTTAACATCATGTCCTCCAGGTTCATCCAGGTTGCCACAAACGACATTTTTCTTTTCTAATTTATGGTAGAATAGTATTCTATAATGTATATGTACCAGGTTTTCTTTATCCATTCATATACATAGTGATGGACATCAGGTGGATTCCATGTCCTGGCCACTGTGAATAGTGCTGCAGTGAACATGGGAGTGCAGAGAGCTGTTTGACATACCTATTTCACTGCCTTTGGAAATATACTAGAAGTGAGACTGCTGGACCTATTGAGTGCGCTGTTTTTTGTTTTTTTTCCTTTTTTCTTGAGATGGAGTTCTGCTCTGTCACCCAGGCTGGAGTGCAGTGACATATCTTGGCTCACTGCAACCTCTGCCTCCCAGGTTCAAGAAAGTCTCTTGCCTCAACCTCCCAAGTAGCTGGGATTACAGGCGTGTACCACTACCCCCAACTAATTTTTGTATTTTTAGTAGAGACGGGGTTTCACCCATGTTGGCCAGGCTAGTCTCAAACTCCTGACCTCAAGAGATCCACCCACCTTGGCCTCCCAAAGTGCTAGGATTACAGGCGTGAGCCACTGCACCCAGTGGAGTGCATGTTTTAACCTAACTCCAGATGTGAGTAGCAGAAATGTGGACACCAGGAAAGATCAGCCCACTAGACCCAAAAGTGTTACCACTAAGCGAGGCTGCATTGCTGTTTTATGTGTTATGCCAAATTTGATCCCATTCCAGGAACATGAAATAATCTTAAAAACTGGGTTTGAAATAACAGAAACTCAATACAGAAATAATTTCACCAAAATACTAAGTTTTGTGGGTCAAACAAGTATATGGCCCTTGTTGCGCTTATACATCTTATAACTTGTTTTAAAATCTGAAGTCATCACACAGAACAGCCTAAGAATTCTGTCTTGTTAATGACTTGAGCATAAACTCACATTCCTCAGTCTCTGTACCAAAGGGTGAGCACCGTACATTTCCAATGCATGTGGGGGCTTTAAAAGGACAGTGGAGGGTCTGCGATGCTACCGTGGAGATTCCTGCCCTGTAGCAGGCTGAACCAGATGACCTCTGGAGTTCCTTATACCCCTTAGGATTTCAAGCCCTGAATCCGAGCCCTATCTAGCTTTACTGACCAAGTAGGAGGTGGAATGGTCAATTCAATGCTTTATAAAATGTCTTTTGTTAAAAAAAAAAAAAAAAAGTCTTTGAATATAAGCCAGGTTGGAAGCAACGGTCTCCTCTGGCTCTCCAGTGGTTACACCACCTCAAAAGAGAGGCTCGGATCCTCTCCCTTCCTGCCACATGAGGTAGGAGCCCAAAGCTCGGCATCTGCCCTGCCCAACCTTTCACACACAGTGCCAGTATGTGCCGGCACCTTAGCATGACCCTTCTGGAAGCTGGCCAACTCCATTTTAACAGAAAATAAGACAGCCATGAACACTCGGGCTGTCCTAATCCTGGACCACCCTGCTTTCAGTTTTACCACGTTTCTTCTCCCTCCACAAGCCTTACTTTTGGCCTGGACATAGAAGAACACAGGATCTGTCCACGACCCATTCCCAGAGAGAGATGTGGCCTGAATCCGGGCTGTGTAGTTCCCCGGGTTTAGCCGGTTTAGCTTGGCCCCTCCATACTTCCTGTATTCCTGTCTGGACACACATTCTCGCTGATCCTGAGGAAATAAAACATACATGTCAATTTCCCATGAATGCAGGAGAAATCTGGGGCCTGCCAACTAAACTCACCACACTGGGGACTCCAGCTGCCTGATCTGACCTCCCACCTAACAGTGATCCTGAGTGTCAGTAAAGACGAAGAAATCAAATCTTAAAAGGTCGTCTTCAAGTAGCTTTAAGCACACCCAAAATCTTTAACCAAACATTTTTGTAACCAAGAACTCCAGAAGGATTAAAAGTTATTAGAACTGACCTGGCCTATGCCACAAGGTTATCTTACACAATGAAATCGTTTCTTGAGGGCAAAAAGCAGCCTAGCTCTTTGCACACTATGCAGTACTCCTTGGAGAGTACAGAGTGCGTAGAAAGACCCAAATCCTCACCAACTTGGCATGGATTTTATTGTTTTAAGTCCTATGCTAACCAGGAGGTAACCTGTGCAGTCAGGTAGCATATGCTGTCAATGGATGGAAGTACATGCAGGCATGGGCCACCGCCCCAGTCCTACCTCAACTTGTGATCCGTATTTTATTTCATACATTAGAATCAATCCATTGGGATTCTCAGGTTCCGGCCACTTTAAAAAGATGGAGTTTTCAGGCCTTGGCTCCCAGGTCACTGGCCCAGGAATGTCATCTGCTCCTTCTGTACAATTTAAACAGGTGACAAAGTTGGATTTGGGTTCCCAGGGAGGGAGGCCAACACTGGGCTGACCTGAGAATAACCCCCCCATCCACACGGGCAGGACAGTGGAGATCAGCCACGTACACTGAGAATAACCCCCCCATCCATGCGGGCAGGACTCTGGAGATCAGCCACGTACACTGCCCCTGAGCGGGCTGCTCACACAGTGGAGGGTTCAGAATACACCAACCACACAACTTGCACGTCTCAAGATGCCACAAGATCCTCCTTTCTCCCCAGTCCCTCAACAAAAAAAGCCTGCTGCCAAGCACAGCAGGAAAATCTTGGCAACCTAAGTAACTTTCTTCTACCCTGTGCCTACCACTTGAAAAGAGAAAGCTTTGTGAAGCCATCAAACACAAGCAGCCCTGGAAAGATGCTGAGTAAGCAGAAGCAGGACACGGGGCCTGCCGGCTGTGACAGGGACCCTCCGTGGCCCGCGGCTACACGCAGCAACTGCAATTTTTATGCAGGCATGAAGGATGGCCCTGAGCCCGGCCTGTGAGGAAGCTGCTGGGAGGCTGGTGCTAAGAGCAGGGCAAGCCCTCCCTGCCGGCATCAACTCCTCCAGCGGCTGACTGACCTTGCGGTGGTTCCTTTCTTGCTTTTGCTTCTTGAAGCAGTGAACAAAGTGGTGATAAGCAAAGGTCACGAAAGTTACAGCTGGAAAAGGCACTTGAGGGGTTAGCTGGCTATGTCTCTCCTAGGAGGGCTAAGGAAACTGAGGCAGGGAGCCTGACGCCTGCCTCAAGGCACGCTACAATGGACT
The DNA here is from genome assembly GCF_029289425.2 of Pan paniscus. Taxonomy (NCBI): domain Eukaryota; kingdom Metazoa; phylum Chordata; class Mammalia; order Primates; family Hominidae; genus Pan; species Pan paniscus. The sequence continues at coordinate 88,469,042 of NC_073265.2, read as the reverse complement.
TCAGTGCCAGAACTGCACCCAGGAGGACCCCACGCCCCAGACTCCCGTCACCTCCGTGCTCTTTCTACCACCTGAGGCCTCCTAAAGGACAGGGCAGTTCTTGTTCTGTCTTTGAAGGCACCCACCTTCAAAGACAGATGAATGCCCGAGTGACAGGCAGTGTCTAACAACAAGGGAAAGCCAAAGACTAAATAAGCAAGACCAGAGGCTACTCCAGGAGTTGATCTCGAGGGGCAATGTTTACTAACTGGAGACATCTCTGGATATGTGAGACCTCAGGAGGGGGCAACCCGATTTGTGCGCAAGAGGGGCAAAGGACAGCGGGAATGCACGATGTGCACCAAGTAGCAGGTGGAGGGTGGACCCTGCAGAGAGCTCCCTGCTCCCAGCATGTTCTATGGAGAGACCAAGCTGGGAGTGGTGTCACTAGGAGAGCGTGGGCTCTGTTCCCTGGGCAGCTGGTCTACACGCCACCTGCCAATGACTGCACGTTATTTAGCAGGCAGGCCTGAGTCTAAGGGTCATGGCCCTGGGTGTCAGACCCTGTGTCCATAAAACACATCTTCTCCACTAGGTTGTGAGGAAGGTGGCAATGGGGCCAGCTGGATCATACCGTACCTGCGGGCATAGTCCTTGCAAAGACAAAGTTGGAGGCGCTGCAGCCCAGCTTCTCAGCCTCGTGGTTGCAGCTGTGGATATCGATGCGGTACAATGTGAAAGGCCGAAGGTTAGAAATCACAGTTCTCTCCTTGTTATCCACTCTGCTCTCAAAGAAAGGGTACTCTGTCTCCAGCTCTTCCGGGTCGGTGATGTTGTAGGTGTCTGCGGCCGTGGTGTTCCTGCTTCGGCTGGACATGGTGGTGTTGGCCACTTGCATGACATCTCTCCGCTTCCTTTCAGGTCTGCAAGGAGGAGAGAAATGTGGCTTTTAAGTACTTTTACCTCTTTTGTCTTTTCTATGACTTGAGTAAGAGTAACAGAAGAATCTTAACCGTGGAATAGAAGGAGCTATTGAGCCCCCTTAGGTAAGAACTCATGAATAACACAGGGATGTCCTTCCTCATTATCTTGCTTTCTCTACTCTGCAAGTGTCAGAATGGGCACACAAACTCTCACCCCCACCCCCCGGCTCTCAGAGTGGTTCTTCGATTTTACCTAGAGGCAAATAGTGTCTCTGCCACTCTTGGCCAGGCAGTCCTGGCTGTGTCATCAGAACACTCAGGCCATCTGGTCACAGACCTTATGGTTAAGCCTTAAAGGTGGCAAACCTATCAGCTGTGGTTAAGATTTATTAGGGCAGGAGGGGAGAGGTGAGGTGTGTGGCAGAGGCCCCAGAGACCTGGGGCAGAGGGATATGAAAGCCTGTGGTGGTGGCTCCTTGGATGTGCTCTGACTGTGGAAATAAAGATGCCTGGAGTCTAGCAGCAAGCAGTTCCACGGACCCCAGGGCTCTTCTTGGGGGCTCCTGCTGCGGGCCCACCCCCAACCCCAAGCGTCTGTGCTTGCTACACTCTGCGGGTCCCTGGAGCCCACCCAGGCTTCCTCCCACTCAGCAGTGAGCACCTGTGGCCTCACCAAGGTCCTGCCCATGAGAGAGCAGAGTCCTTGTCATGGATTTGAATGGGGTTTGGAACAACCGAAAAGCAAAAGGGAGTGCATAAAGTCATCACAAAAAGGACATTCTCACCGAAAAGGGCAGATGAGGCATGAGGGTGCGACCCTCTAATTGCTGCTTTGGTCAAATATGAAAAAATGGGCTTTGTGGCTCCCCCTAGAAACCTTAAAACAGAATTCTAATGTTTATAGGAACCAACAAAAACAAACAGAATACGAGAGGAGCACCCAGATGGAGAAAGGGCAACCCTCAGGTCAGCCACGGACGAATGGTGAGAAAACAGGGCTGAGGCCTTCGGCTGGGGTCACTGGTCTTAGGAATAGGCAAAAGGCAGGGGGCAAATGGGATGAATTCTATCTGCCCAGGGAAATGAGAAAGTCCAGAACGTGGGAAGCTCATCAGTGCCATGGAGGGGAGACAGCGGCAGCAGCAGCAGAGAGGGAAAGCTCACGCAGGGAACGGAACAGCCCAGAAGCCACTTGCAGGTTCGGCTGACGCTCGGCAGGCTTCTGGCTGGTCCTTAGGTCAGAACCTGGAAGGGGAGAGCAGGGGGCTTTGGGAAAGGGCCTCTGAGGCTCCCCAGTCTTCTCAGCCCATGGATTCCCCTGAGGAAAACAGGGTCCTTCTTTGTGTAGTGGCACACGGGGGTCCTACCAAAGGCATGAACTGCCCAACACAGATATGCTCGTTCCAACAAGCAGCAAACCACAAGGTCAGGGCGTGTACATTTGCTTTCACAATACTGGGGGAGGAAGGGTAAGGACATGAGGCTGATCATCCACAATCCTCACACTCTGCAAACCAACCAACTAGCTAACCAAGCTTCCCGGAAAGGAAAAACACAAGAAACCACATTTACTGTCAGGGAAATCTTTGTCAACACACCATCAACAAATTTCCTGCCCTCCCTTCAAAACCAACACAACATACACTTGTGTCTGTCAGAAGTTGCTTAGGTTTGATGCATCGCAAAATAGTTCTCTGTCAAAACCCCTCTCCCAGCTCAGCCCACCCCCATTTAACTGGGATTACTTCATGAAGTATACTCAGTAGTTTACTTGTGTATCAACATCACACTTTTAGGGACTGCAAAGCTCTCAATGCTGATGACATCAAGGCAGTGACAAGGGGAGGGAGGTGACACAGAACATTATCTGGAAGGCAGGAACAGGGGAAGCACAATGGCCCATACATCATTTTTTTGGTAAACAACTACATTTCCAAATCGTACGCCCAAAAGCAAACATTACTGCCAACTTTCCCCACTCCATCCCATGATACAACCTAGCCCTATTGGAAAACCTTTTCCTTTCCAACATCTGTCAACATTTTAGCTAGTTAAACCAAACTATGTGATTTACAAAATAAAGACAGTAGTCAAAGAAAGGCATTTACTGCGAATATTGACTTCAGAAACTAGTAAGTTTTACAAACTCTAGCTTCCACTGTACTTCAAAACATACAGGATATTCTGGACAATTTATAAGGAACTAAATCTTACTTAACTGGTTTTATCCCACAAATACATTGTTCTCAGAATGAACTGAAAGAAATCAAATCCATTTTCGGACAATCCAGTTGTAAAACAGAAAGCCAGCCTCTGTGATTCAGTCATTCTCTCTGCTGGACACTCCTTTACCTGCACTCTGCCAGAACTCAGTAGGAGGCAAAAAAACAAACATTAACTTCTTAAAAATTATGGCCTCTCACCACGGACAAAATATTGTCTTTATATACATCCATGAAAACAGAGAATCACAAGTTGGACTTGTCTTAGGAGAGAGAAAGGAAGGACTCGGGGGACAGATAAACACACTTCTCCAGTAGAACACAGGAAACTTGTTTTGAACCCAACACCACCAATGCTGTGCATTAATAACATGTCAATCACAGCTCTGCCTTCACGTCACTTCACCTTGTGCTCCACATCTGATGAGAAAAAAACAGGTCTTGCCTCATAACTACAACTGAAAGCAAGGGGCCTTTCAGCAAAATCTTTCCAAAACCTTGACTCACAACCCAAACCTCCTGCTGGTTGGTGGAACAAGACAGCAACGTAACCAAGGGCCCATGATAGAGAAAAACAAACTTCCCGCCCAGCCTGCTTTGGGACACTCTAAATCCATCCTTCCGTGTGGCGGCCAGCAGGAGCTGCCACGAGCTAAGCCTCTGCTGGTCTAGGTGGAAAGGACCACGAGAAGCAACGCAATGGAGGAGAAGAGGGGGAAAAGAGTCGGTGTGTGGGAATGAGGACCAGGTCCCAAACGGATTCTTAATTAATTAGGATGTCGGAGAAGTCACCAAACCTCATTGAGTTCCAGTTTCCAAACCTCTTTGCAATCTTTCTAGTCCTCAAACTTTCTGCTTTCTAGGAACCACCAGTGATACAAAGATATCCTGGATAAGAAAATGGCCTTGGGCACTGAACCTCAAGGTTCACACTCAAAGCCCTGCCACCCACCAGCAGGCAGAAGACTCCCCCAGCAGGGCAGGCTAGGAGAGGCCATGAGGGCCTCGCAGGCCCTTCTCGCAGCTCTGGTGTTTTTTTTTCTTGAGATGGAGTCTCGCTCTGTTGTCCAGGCTGGAGTGCAACGGTGCGATCTCAGCTCACTGCAACCTCCACCTCCCAGGTTCAAGCGATTATCCTGCCTCAGCTTCCCAAGTAGCTGGGATTACAGGTGTGCACCACCATGCTTGGCTAATTTTTTGTATCTTTAGTAGAGACACGGTTTCACCATGATGCCAGGCTGGTCTTGAACGCCTGATCTTGTGATCCACCCACCTCAGCCTCCCAAAGTGCTGGGATTACAGGTGTGAGCCACCTCGCCTGGCTGCTCTGGTGGTTTTAACTTCGAGAGAGGAGGGGAGGAGAAAAAAGCCACCAAGCAATGAAGAGGCGCACTCTCAAAAGGAAACAATGCCTCCAGTTCTAACCAGTCTTTATTTCCCACTTTACTGATTTCTCGAAGTGAGACAGCTATTTCAACCATTTTGCAAATATCAAAAAGGTCACTTGGCAGAAAAAAAAATCACTTTAAAAACCATTTGTTGTTACAGCCTAAGAAAGCCTGTAAGAGCAGAGGCACTGTGGAATAAATAGCAGCTACAGGCTCCTCTCAGGGTCGGGGGCAGTGAGGGGAAGGGAACGTGCTGGGTGGGGTGCTGGCAGCGGGGGCTGTGGGGACTGCGGATGGGCACCTCATGGGTGCCATGCTGATTTAAATCCAACTCCTTGGCCTAGTTTTCAGGCATGAGGTCGTTTCCAAAATCTGCACTATAATCTTACAGGAAGAGGGGGCCAGGGAGCACCACTGTGCTTCCATCTCCTTTCCCACACACTACTGGGCTAATCCTTTTTTGAAAGGAAAAAAAAATTGTTCAACATTTTTTATTGTGTTAAAATAAAATTTTAAAACAAAACAAAATATATGTAAGATAAAAAGTTGCCATTTTAATCATTTTAAGGGTACAATTCAGTGGCATTAATTGCATTCACAGAATGGTACAGCTATCATCATTATCTATTTCCAAAAATTTTCATCACTCCAAATAGAAAACCTATCGATTATGGAATAATTCCCATTCCCCTCCACACTCTATCCCCATCCCCTAAATTCAAATCTACTTTCTGTCACCATACATTTGCCCATTCCATATATTTCACACAACATACAATCATACACTATCTGTCCTTTTGTGTCTGGCCTTGTTTCACTTGGCATGGTGTCTTTAAGGTTCATCTGTGTTGTGACATGGATCAAAATTTCCTCCCTTTTCATGGCTGAATAATATCCCACTGTATGGTTCGAGCCCATTTTATTGAGCCACTCACCTGTTGATGTACACTGGGTTGTTTCCAGATTTGGCTACTATGAACAGTCCTGCTATGAACGTTTACTTTCCTCTGCTTTTGTCCCCACTCCCCAGAAACCAAGACCACAGCAGAGGAGCAGAGTCCCTGGGGCAGGGGCTGTGCTGCTTTGAAAGGCAGAGTAACCACGGAATAAACAGCCAATGCAGGCTGTCACCCTACACTACTTCCCAAACTTACTTGTAAAGGATGCCTGTGGCACCTGGCTATGTTTTGAAGTCAGGCCCTTTCCAACAGACTCTGACTTTTTTCCCTCTTGCTTCACTCCTCCTCTGTGAGGCTGAGAGAGGCAGTAGAGAGAATTGGGAAGGGCAGAGATGGACCCAAATCCTGGCCTTTCCTCTCACCAGGCAGCAGCTGTCAATACTCTTTGAGTTTCCCCTCCCTGCCTCTACCACAGGGTGCCCACCTGCTCTCTGTGGGGGGTTGTGGCTGAGACAGCAGTACCTGTCACACCGGTGGCCCCAGCAACCCAAGCCCTGGTCCTTGTTCCCTTCAGGGCTGACTGGCTTCCGCAGGGACTCACTTCACCGAACCTGTCATCTTTTTCGGCTCCATCTCAGTGGCTACTGTATTGTACCCCCCAGCTGCTGACTTACACACTACCTGGTGGGGAGAAAGGCAACAGAACCGGCCTGAGCAGTGGGTTTTGCCAACTGAAATTTCACATGAGCTGGGTACCTGGGCACGAAGATGGAGTTGTGCAGGAAATTCTCAAAGACTTTGCGGTATTCAGCCTCCTCCTTCTCGGCCTGCTTCTCGGCTTCAGTTTTGGGGCAGGCGCAGCAAGGCCCTTTCTCCCCACCACACACCTCAGTCTTGGGGTTCTCTGTGACCTCCTCAATGTCGATGGTGCCGTCGGCATACTTCCTGATGGGGATTTTGTCTTCTCGGAAAAGAAAAGCCAAAACAAGAGTGGGAATGAAAGCCGTTATACATGCTTGTAAGGAAAAATAATAGCTCTCAGTACCTTTAATCAAGAAGATAGCTGGTCTCGGCCAGATGTGGTGGCTCAAGGCTATAATCCCAGCACTTTGGGAGGCCGAGGCGGGCGAATCACCTGAGGTTAGGAGTTTCAGACCAGCCTGGGCAACATGGTGAAACCCCGTCTCTACTAAAAATACAAAAATTAGCCGGGCATGGTGGTGCATGCCTGTAATCCCAGCTACTCGGAAGGCTGAGGAATGAGAAATGCTTGAACCTGGGAGGCAGAAATTGCAGTGAGCCATGATCGTGCCACTGCACTCCAGCCTGGGCAACAGAGTGAGACTCTCTCTCAAAAAAAAAAAAAACCAGAAGATAGCTGGTTTCCAATGGAGAACTACACTGTTATCTGATACATGTAATATTAGGGCTCAGGCACATTAAAACCACAGGAATGGACGGTCACACCCTCCGTCCAGGCCGCTGCTGCACCCTTACCTTTGGAGCAGTAATTGTGCCGGTAAAGGTAGCCGTCCTGAGGCTGCCGCTGCCAGCGAACAATGTAGTAACTCAGGTTGCCGTTGGGCAGAGAGGGAGGGTTCCACTTCACGATTAACTGAGAAGAGGAGTTCGATGCTGAAAGAACGTCCAAGGGAATGGAAGGAACTGGAGAGGGGAACAAAGAACATTCTAGAAAATGAAATGAACTTAAAGAGTCAGGCTATCAGATACTCTGGCAAGCCAACAGGAAACTGCCAGTTTGACCTGGATAAGAAAATAACAATGAACAATGAAATACAAAGTGAAAAGTGAACCTTATTTTGAAATAGTACTACTTTAAATGCCATCATTTCCCTTTATAATCTATTTCCTCCGGTAATCTCTGTGAAAACAAACATTACTGAGTTGTAAATGGAAAAAGGCTGCGGGGGCACAAGCAGGGTTAGAAGAGACAATATGAAAATCTACAGCTAATTCAAACACCTGGTATTTCTCATTTATTACAACTGCCATTCTCCACAGTGCTGAACTCCGGCAATTTCGACAACTGGTAAAACAGGCTGACTTGGATTTCATCTGAGATTTTGAATCTCTGATAAAAATGTCATGAAGCCAAATGGAAAGAGGAAGTGGAAAGGGGGCTGGAGAGTCTGTGTGTGTGAGTGTGCGTGCCCATGTCACAGCTGTGTGTAAGAGGGATGGGGGAGAGGCAATGCAAAGAACATGGAAGTCCACCATTTCCACAGGCATCCTTCAGTACAATGACTGAGGCATGACTCTGAAAAGCAGTTTAGAACTGCAAACGCATGGAAGCCTCATTTCGAGCGAAGGACTCTGTCACCAGCAGAATGAATGCCGATTATAGGCAAAGCATAGTTATCTGATCAAGCTTTACTTATGCTGACCCCTGAACCGAAACCCAGAGCTGAAGTGTGCATAAAGATCAAATGCATCCCAGAACCACTGAAATCTTGTCCTTACTGGGTCACAAAAAAGCATCAATGTTGACGGTTTTTCCAAAGCGCAGGAGACACCTTCACTGGATATCACTTAAGCAATATGTTTGCCTAAGCCATTTTTAAAACTTGAAAAGGGCGGACAGCTTGAGGGTGCTCCAGGTTATACGATACACACAAGGTTCTGAACATCTTTAAGGGATGATACTTTGGAAAAAGGTTATGACTAATACTGGCGTTTTCAGAGAAAACACAACCACTTGATGCTCGGCCACTTTAGGGTTTCCAAAAATAAGTACTTCAAAAACAAACAGCTCATTCCTAGATACATTCTTACGACAGGTGTCACCAAACAGCAGAGGCAGAGGACCAAGTTCTTGTCTGTCTCTGCTGCGTGTAAGGACAGAGGACAAAACGTAGTGAACTGACTCATTGGTACAGTGCCTGGTTTCCATCTTTGCGGAAAGGAAACAGGTTTCTTGAGAATCTGTCACAATAAGCAGATATTCCTATGTTTCCCAAACACTACAGTGAATTGCTGAGCAGGGGTTACTTCCATATTTTAAGATGAAAAACTTATTCTGTTGCACTGAACCTCTGCTACACCAACCCACACGCAGGATCAGAAGCCTGTGCCAATTTTGTTTTAATAAGCACTTTACCCAGTGACATGACTGTGGCCACTTACAGGGTCATGGAAATGGGGTAGGAGGGGAGGAAGAAGCAGGCGTGCACAGCAAAAGGTTTTCCCCACCAGCATTTTCTTCTCACCCTCCTCTCTGCCATTTAAACTGATTTTGTGCTCGCTTATGGGTATTTAAAAACACCTTACCCACTAAAATAATGGCTATTATCAAAGAATGTGTATCAGTGCTATAGAGTGAATGTCTGTGTCCCCTACCAAAATTCACATGTCAAAATCCTAACCCCTAAGGGGATGGAATTAGGAGGCATGGCCTTTGGGAGGTGATTGGGTCATGGGGGTGAAGCCCTCATGAATGGAATCCAGGCCCTTCTATGAGAGGCCCTGGAGAGTGCTCCCGCATCCCTGCCACCATGCAAGGACAGCCATCTATGAGCCAGGGAGTGGGCCCTCACCAGACACCAAATCTGCCAGCGCCTTGATCTTGCACTTTGTGGCTTCTGGAACCGTGAGAAATACATTTCTATTGCTTATAAGCCACCCAGGCTACACTGTTTTTTTTGTGATAGAAGCTCCAACACACTAAAACAATCAGTGTCTTTAAAACTGAAGTGGATTTTCCTACTTCTAAACTAGTTTTTATATACTGGAAACTATTAACGTTTGCTTTTACTGTTTCCAGATCTGGAGTTGAGAAATGAGATGGTTTAGAACCTAAAGATAAAGGAAGGAGGAACCTCATCATCACTGAATACTTTGAATATCCACAACATACTACATCTGCAGGCTTTCAACTTTTGTTGACCTCTTTGGAACTCTATAGGCTCCAGAATGAAGATGGAAAACCAGTGAGCTACATGAATTAAGTGGAACACAGATCAGCATGGTTTCAGTTCCTGGAGGATTGAACATCAAAATAAACAAGAAACAAGGGCAGCTGAAGACGGCTGTTTCCAGGCTGGGCCTTCCAGTGAAACCAGCCCAGCACCCTGGAGGACCTGGGCTCATAGGCACAAAGCAGGAGATGATGGAAGATAGTACCGAGGCCAGAAAATGGCATAGAAGAGCCTAATGTGTTAGCAGTGTGGAAATGAATATGACACAGTATTACCTATTGACAAGAAAGACAACAGGCATAGCTCACTGCTAACCCTACAATGACACCTGGTACAAGCAAGGCCAGTGAGCTTGTGAAGAAGCGTGGATGCTGGGGGCTTGTCTAGGCATGGATACCTGAAGCATTGGTGCGAATGTACAAGATCTCACTCTTGGCCCCACGGATATGGTCGTTCTCCACCATGGTGAGGGTCACAGCCTTGACGTAAACGGCGTACTGAGTCCAGGGCTTCAGCCCATGTAGTAAGATGCCGGGCTCCACGTCCTTGTTGGGCGGGAGGTCCACGTCCACCATGTTCCAGCTGTTGGAGCCGCAGGCGTCCTGCCCATCATACTCCGTGACATTCTTAAAGGGTCTGAAAGACAATTAAGTTCAGAGAAAGTTCGGGGCTCTGACATCAAAACCCTCAAAAATCTTCCCCAGAGGCCCAGCATGTCACACTTTCTATAATGGGAGGTCTAAATAAACAAATAACCAATTAGACTTTTATAGAAGAAGAAATGAAGTGACTGGACTCTGGGCTTCCCCAGTCGGGCATTATAGAATTGAATGGTCTGCCTCAGGAAGAGCCACTTCAACAGTTACTGGGATTCAATAGTTACTACTCCTTAAGAACATATGCAAAAACTATTTTTCTCTTTTCTGATTGCAGCATTTTTTCATCATTAAGAAAAAAACAAGCATAGTCAGTTAATGCAAATATCAGATATTGAAAGAAGGTAACTGTTGGAGAAAAATGACTTTCCTACAGACAAACAGAAGTAGCTTCTAAAATTCAAATTGCTCATAAACAATTCTGATGCTTAAGCATCTTATAATATTCAAATATTTAGTTTCCAGATTGCCTTAGAAACCAGCATCAAGTCCTCAGTGAAATTACCAGCTGACACTGCCAAAGCATTGGTGTGACTATCAAAGAGAATACAGTACTTTGCACAGATGCATGGTTGGGTAGATATTTTATATTTATCAGCTAAAAGGGCTGGACAGCTGCTGGCCGCTGGCTTCTGAAACAAACATGAACAAAACACTGTCTGCTGTCATGGGATGGGAGATCACGAGGGGCTCCCCTGTGTACAAACTCTGAAAGCCTAGTAATCCTAAGTACCCAATTTCTCATTCATAGGACCCCAGCTCTGGCAGGAGGAAAGAGTACAAGATGCTGTCATAAGGTGCCTCTGGTTGCTGCTCTTTGGAAGCCACACATCTGGGAAAGAGAACTATGGGATTAACATGGGACCTGGGTAAGGGGGATGGCTAAGTAGACCGGGGTAGCCACCTGGATACAGGAGGCAAAGGAAGGAAGAGGGAGATCAAAGAGGGCTGCAGTCAGGAGGAATAAGCCTCGGCTGCTTAGATGGGTGAATGTCACGTGATCACACAGGAAAAGCTCCCAACAGAGTCTAGGAGAAGTCACAAAAGGCTCAAGACATGAAGGTTGCTCTCTCTCCACTTTTCTTCGCTTGTTGGGAAGGCTCATGACCTAGAGCAGAGGGCCACAGCTTGGGAGAGGCACACAGAGAGAGAGACAGGAATAAGATGATACAAAAGAGCCACGTGCCTGCAGGGTGTTCCTGGAGTAGGCCTAGTGGGTAAGGAGGCTGAAACGATATTTCAGTGAAGTCCCCCATCATTGTTTATGAGTCTGGACTGACCTAATTCTGGAAATAACAACCTTTCCCCACTTTGGGTTTATTTTATTCAAACATCTCTAATCACTCACTAAAGAATGACAGGCCTCGAGCTAACACTTTCCCAATCATGGCTGTCACTGGCTGTGACTGACATCACAGGGACAGCCCGAGAGGGTGTATGAGGATGAAGTAGGGATGCTTGGCGTGGCTCTCCCTGGGGACTCTGCTGACCCCCTGTATTCAGCCAGCCCATTCAAGGATCAAAAGACTGGCCTCTCCCATTCGTAGCCCTGTCAACAGAATGGCATCACCCAAAGCAGAAACTCACGCTTCCTTGTAGTAAACGGTGAAGCTGATGAGATCCCTGTAGTCAGGGGGCCGGTACCGGTGCCAGGTTATGATGATGCGATTCTTCGACGTGGTGGTGGAGGTGAAATGCAGGACGTCACTTTCACCTGGGGCAAAGAGTACATCCGTGAGTGACAGAGATTCACGTGTCTCTGAAAAGCACCTGTCTTGCTTGGCACTGCTTCCCCCTTCCCCAAAGCTGGCTGTATATGCTAAGTTCCCTTCTGGGCTTCCTCAGTGGCTTTCTCGTTTTCCACTAAGAAATCATACATTTCACTATGCAGAGCTCCAAGGGCTCCATCCTTTGTTTTAGGTCAATCAGTTACGCTGGCTACTTGCCCAGGGACTTGGACATGAACCTGGGTTTCCTAACCTGAAAACAAGGGGCGACTTCAGTGAACGAGGTGAACTTATCTTTCTTCTCCATCCCTAAGATCCTGGCTATGAAACGGGGCCTGGTAGGGTGAAGGTGAGCCTTTAGGCTGCCCTGAAACTTCTTAGAGAGATGATGACACTTGTTCTGCAGTTGTGGATATCTGCCTATTCCTGTACAACCACCAAAGACAGGTAAGAGACTACAGGTGTGCCACAGAAAGGAACTTTTCTTGGTCCAAACTTGGTATCAAACTGGAAGGACACAGGAACTCCTGTGAGGCCTCCAGCTAGGACTGACAAACAACGGGAGGCTGGATTAAGCACTGACAAGAAGATCTCACTTGGCCAAGCCTAACGTGCTCTATGGGAAGTAGCCTGGCTGGCGGGTATGGCAGGGAAGCTGTGCCAAGTGTCTCTCTTATTCCTTGGACCAAATTCAAACTACGATAAGGACCAGGGAAAGACTGATGACTGCCCACCCTCATGGAGACCCAGAGCTCTCTGACGAATTGTCCTTTCGCCCTCTTATCTGCCTGAATCCCACTACACACTCAAGAGGTGAAGCAGAGGGACTGAAGACAGCAAAAGAGCTAAGAAGTCTTTAGGACAAAATGTGCGCAACTGAGATCGGGAAATGTCACAGTTCCTGCTGAAGTGTTATTTAGAGAGGAAACCATGATTTTGCTTTCAAAAGAAAATAAATGGCTACTATGTATTATGATCTGACAGGTCAGACTGGCTGACTCTAAGGAGACAAGCACTCTGAAATACTCTGATACATCCGATTTTACTATGATCTGAACAGGGAGCAAGGCAGGGGCTTTGCAGGGATAGAGTGGGCAGGGGGCGGGAGGCGGCGCTGGTGGTCAGCCTGCTGTTCAGCCCTAGGTCAGTCAGCGTGCTTCCCTCTAAGATCCCCGAGAGCAACAAGTGTCGCCAGGTAAATCCAGACACCAGCAAAACAAGCCAAAGCCAAACACGCATCAGTTCTGATTTGCCTCCCCGCATGTGTGTCTGTGTGCACACACGCACAAATCACCCTTCATCATACAAATTACTTTTTTTGCTAATACCCTTCCCTTATTAAAAGCCAAAGGTGAAAAGACGATTTACTTTTATAACCCTATCCAGCCAAACAGAGCCACACCATTCTCAGCAGCCGTATTCTACACAGGGTTAGATGAGAAAGGCACTGCGTATCTCTGATATGAGACCTTAAAGTTTTATAACCAGTACAAGGCTGTAATTATATTGTTCTCAATTTAAAAAGCAATATCAACTCAGGGCTGCAGGCTCACTCCATCTTTTTCATGTTGGGGTGGGAGAAACAAGGCGGCCGAGTGTAAGGGACAGGAAACCCGTGGCCCACAGGGGCTGCGCTTAGGGCAGAGCCCCCTCCACCCCACAGGCCTGTGCTTCCCTTCCTTGGGAGCAGGAGGGTAGAGCTCACAGGGCTGGAGCACACTGGCTCTTCCCTGAAAAATAATCGGACAGGGCATGGTGGCTCACGCCTGTAATCCCAGCACTTTGGGAGGCTGAGGCACGTGGATCATTTGAGGTCAGGAGTTTGAGACTAGCCTGGCCAACATGATGAAATCCCGTCTCTACTAAAAATCCAAAAATTAGCTGGGCATGGTGGCGGGTGCCTGTAATCTCAGCTACTCGGGAGGCTGAGGCATGAGAATCGCTTGAACCGAGGTGGAGGTTACAGTGAGCCAAGATCATGCCACTGCACCCCAGCCTGGGTGACAGAGTGAGACTCCATCTCAAAAAAACAAAAAAAAAGAAAAGAAAAGAAAAGAAAAAAGAAAGAGAAATATCTAACTGTGCACCTGTGTATAAAAGGACATTTAACTGTGCATTCTGTAAGCAGCACTTTAAAGTTTGAGAACCTACTTATAAGTGTTTCACACACTCACAGAGATGTACAGAATTTATAAATATGAATACATCACATATCTGCCCACTACTGATTGTGATGACATATAAGTAGGAGCAAAGTGCTAGTTAAGATGGTCTAGTGGTCCCCCATGTGAAACCAGGAGGGGCGGCAGAGGAAAGCTGCCATCACACATGGGAGGAGGGTCTGCTGTTATCATGATGGTTGGGCCCACGGGGTTTTGGATGCTGTCACTCACAGGAGGCTCTCTCCCCGTTGTTCCTGGTGTTTATGTCCCCTTTGCTTTGGCGCCCTTTAGTCCCCGTCACTTCCTCCATGCGGTAAATTTCGGAAACACATAATTTGGGATTGAAAGCAAAGTACATTTTCCCTGCTTTGATGGTCAGGTTGCGGTGGTCCCAGTCCCATAGTTGCTGCAAGTTCTGGTTGTCGAGGACGTAGAAGGAGTAATTCCTAGAAGCACAGAAATCGATGTTAGCGCACCTGCCCTTGGCCACAGTCCCCTCTAGCCTGCTGGCCACGTAACACAGGTCCTCTTTGTCACCTGCTCCACAATACATTTCCTTTGCCAATAAGAGATTTAGTTATTAACACTATAGGAGAACAGACAGTTGATGTTAACAATGGCAACAACATGATTCAAGGATAACATATCAAAATCGGTAAGACGCTAATTAATTTTATGACCACTATTACCATCAAATAATGCTTCTTGTACCAGAGGATGTTACTAGAATCATTCCCAAGAAATGCCTTTGGTTATTTTTCTCAGCCAAGTATGTACAACGTGCTTGAAAGCAGTCCATGAGAGAACAGACATGCTCTGCTACCCAATCGGAACAGCGTACACTTTGCTCTAAAGTCTCCCATTATCCATGGAAGTAAATCCTGCCCAATCAGCAGCATGATGGGATAGGAGACAGCGTGAGACAGGGAGACAAGCTTGTAGGGGGTCAACCCTGGGCCTTCTCCCTCCCCCATTCGTCTTTCATTCTGAGAAGCCCCAGCTCCAGTCCCTGGAGGTGTGGGGGAGGAGGAAGAGCCACTAACAGGCAGTGCCCTCGGGCCTCTCATCCAGGCAAGAGGACTCGGAGTACAACACAGTGGTTCTCCAAGTTCAGCGTGCACAAAGCTTGTTTGCAAAGGGCTGGGCCCCACCCCCAGAGCTTCTGATTCAGCTGGGGTGGGCAAAGAATCTGCATTTACCACAAATGCCAGGTGGTGCTGACCCCTGCTGTGGTCCCTGGACCACACGTGGAGAACCAGCAATCTAGGAGAGGCTGAGTTCCAGTGAGGTGGTGGAGGACCAAAGCCCACCAACCCAGACGTGGCTTCTGCCCCAAAGGGTGTGCACACGAGTAGCAGATCCAACCAGCACAGGAAGCCGTTCTATCTGGCTACCCAGGTGGCAGGACAAGTCCATCCCTGGAGAGGCAAGAAAGCAGACAGCTACGGCTTGGGTCTAGAGAAAGATCCCCGCAGTGGGCCTTTCTCTCTGGCTTCCCCAGGAAGGCAGCAGACAATGCCAGGGTTGACTTCTGAGTCCTCTGTGCTGATGGGCCTGATCCCCATGGACCGTGAATCCTTCTTCTCCTCTTCCTGCTCTGCTTCTTACTAAGTTTGGGAATCAGTGCAGTACTCTGAGTGACTTCTAAGATCCATTCACAGATCTAATGTATAAACACACAAAGGAGAAAGGACCCCAGCCCTCCCTGCAGAGCCAGCGTAGCCAGGACAAAACAGAACCCCTAAGGCTTCGTCTGCCCTGGAGGCTATGTCCATTGGGGATATCTCTGCATCTGGTGAGGGTCTTCATTTACACCCAAACCAGGACCTCTAACCAGCTGGTCAATCCTCAGCCTGATTCTCATTTACAGTAAAGCACAAATTATGGTTACAATGCTGCCAAGCAGCCCTGTGACATTTTCCTGAACATTCACAAAGGGAGGTCAGGCCAGGAAGGAGTTCAGAGACTGGGACCCAGGACCAGAAATGCCATGAATGAGCTGCACAGCCATGCGCCGATCCCTTAGTGCTATCTGTAGCCCTGTTTACTCACTCGTAGGACAACAAGGGGAATGCACAGGTGACATCTAAGCTCCCTGTCTACTTTAAGAACGCCCAGAAGGAGTCACAGAGCCACCACGGAATCTGCCTCACAAGCCTGAAGCCCAACCCTTTCCTGAGCACTGGGCTCTCTGTCCACACAAGTGCTGGGGGTGGAGGTCGGAGTCCTGCCAGCACAGGGGTGCAGTGAGCACACAAGTGAGTCGAAAGACAGAGCCTCTGAAGCTAAGTCAGTCTCCTCACAAGCCCATCTTCAGGCCTCTGGACACATTAGTGGCCACCAAATCGGTGGCAAAAACTTGCAAGTCAACAATTCTTTCCTTTCAGTAAGGGCTCCCTCCTGAACACACAGCTATCCTGGAAAAGCAGCATAAGACATTGTCCAAATGATCCCAGATCTGGTCAATGCAACACAAGGTGTGTTTCCTGGGGAGCAGTGCCAGGATATGGCCCAGCTGGCGCTACTGTTGCTGGGGGTAGACCCCATCCATACCTGCTGTTTCTCACTACCAGGCTGCAGGTGACACTGCTGGAGGTCAGAGGGGCTCCATGCAGTCATACAACGGAAGGAGGGATGGAGTGGAAATGGATGTGTCCTATCATAAGCCCATTCTTGCTCATGGGTTTCTCCAGCTCCAAAGGAGACTGCAGCAATGCACCCCCAAATGTCAGGCTGCTTCCGGGTACCTGAGTTAGTTACAGGACAAAATCTCCTTGTTGATGAAGAAACCTCTGGGCTGCCGGTAAGGACCAATTAATCAGGCCAAACCTCCATCTACACCCAGAACCAGGCCTGTTTTCGTAAACTAATTTCACTAGCAGGGAACGGAACCACACCAAAAATACCTTCTGAACAAAACATTCTTCTCCCCCACGGGAGGAAGCATGAATTATAAACCAGGAATTTGACAAATGAATGGCAGGCACACTGAAATTCTGTGTATTTGACTAATCACTTTGAAAAGCAAGATTATCTTTTTACAGTAAACACAAACATTTTTTACTATCATTGAAGAGGCTGGGAGCCAGGATACCAATATCAATAAAACCCAGGCATTATGGAGCCTGTGGAAGCTAAAGAAAAATAAAAATAAAACCCTTGTCAAAATAATAATCAAGCCATTCATGAGCTGCCTGTCAATACCATGCTTGTTTTTCGAGCCACAGCTTGGGGCAAGGCTCCCCGCTAAATTCCTTCCATGATTAGGTGAGAATTAAGAGAAGGTAAAAGGCAGAGACCTGTCTGCACATGTTTAAAATACGCATACGCTGAAGTTATCATTGTTTCCTGAAGAAAAAGATTACTTAAGTAAATTACTCAGTAAATGTGATTTCCTAATTGTTTCTTAGCTTACTGCCTTTACATTCAGAGAATGCTGTTAAAAATTAGGTTTTTTTTTTTTTTCCCCTTGAGACAGGGTCTCACTCTGTAATCCAGGTTGGGATGCAGTGGTGCAACGACAGAGCACTGCAGCCTCAACTTCCCAGGCTCAAGCTACCCTCCTACCTCAGCCTCCCAAGTAGCTGGGACCATAGGTATGCCCCACCATGCTTGGTTAATTTTTCTTTTCTTTTTTTTTTTAAAGAGCTGGTATCTCACTATGTTGCCCTGGCTGGTCTCAAACTCCTGGGCTCAAGCAATGCCTTGCCATGGTCTTCCAAAGTGCTGGGATTACAGGTGTGAGCCACCACACCTGACCAGTTACTTATTTTTCTTTAGCTTCCATATGCTCTATGATATCCAGATTTTATTAATATTGGTATCCTGGTTCTCAGCCTTCTCTATGTTGTAAAAAATGTTTGTTTCTACACTTGGGTAGGCCCTATCTCCCAATCTGTAGACCACACAGGATGGGAACAGTTGGTTATCTTCCTGAGGACATCTCTATGTTATCTCTATCGATATTTGAGTGGTGAAGACAGCCCCAGGTACACGGTTCAGAGCACTCCATCTGGGAATCCAAAGGTCAGGTCTGAGCCTCATCTCCAGCATTTACTGAGGAACACCTCTGGGCAAAAGATTTATTCAGCTCTCCCAGGCTGGAGTCTCTCAGCTATAAACTGGGGGTGTCTTCCTTGCTTTTCTGGCCGAGGCCAGTTGGAAGAATTGGATGGGCTAAACATAAAAGGATACCGTGAGCTTTTAATCACCCCACAAAAGTGCAGGATGACCTGTGCTACTCTCTGAAGTGTGAAAGTCCCCTGGAACAAAGTCTCAGAACAGGAAGGTCCTGTGCCCTGATAAATGGAGCTGAACCCGAGATCTCCAGCCTACAGAGGTAGGAAGGGACAGTTTCCCCATTTTCAGTGCTTGCTGACATACTGAAAACAATTCTGCAATTATACAACCAATCATTCCAGTTCCTTTCTTCGAGGAGAAAATTGCCTCTTCACGGCTGTCTCTAGGGGGCATCAGAACCCAGGACACAGGCTGTCATCAGCAACAGAGCCATCTGCAACTGATAAGAGTATTTGGCCTTTTTTGCCTTTCTGCAGATGCTCCCACCAATCCATCTGCAAACGGGCTGGTTTATATCATGTCCACTCTCCCCCACATCCAATATTTACATCAACCTTAGGGGTTCAGCAAGGGTGGATATGTCTATCTAGGTGGAACCAGGCACCATACAGATATTCAGAAAATGTTTCCTTTTGTTTTTTTAGGTGTTTCTTAAAAATAGCTTTACTTCTGAAGTATAACCTGCTTATTAAATATTCACCCATCAGGCCGGGCACAGTGGCTCACACCTGTAATCCCAGCACTTTCAGAGGCCGAGGCAGGCAGATCACGAGGTCAGAAGATCGAGACCATCCTGGCTAACATGGTGAAACCCTGTCTCTACTAAAAATACAAAAAAATTAGCCGGGCGTGGTGGTGAACGCCTGTAGTCCCAGCTACTCGGGAGGCTGAGGCAGGGGAATGGTGTGAACCCAGAGGCGGAGCTTGCAGTGAGCCGAGATAGCGCCACTGCACTGCAGCCTGGGTGACAGAGCGAGACTCCATCTCAAAAAAAAAAAAAAAAAAATTCACCCATCATTCCATGAGCTTCCGTAAATTTACACAACTGTCCAACCACCACCGCTACTCAGTTCCAGAACATTTCCATCATCCAAGAGTTCCCTCATTCCCATTGGTGGTCAATCTCCACCTCTTCCTTGCAGCCATCCCTGGTCTGCTTTCTGTCTCTATAGTTTTGCCTTTTCTGCAAATTACATACGAATGAGTCATATAATATGTAGTCTTTTGTGTCTGGATTTTTTCTTTTCACTTAGCCTAATGTTTCAGAGGTTCACCCATGTTGTAACACGTGTCATACTTCACGTCTTTTTATTGTTGAGTAGTCAGTTGTCCTTTGTGCCACATTTCATTTATCCATTTATCTTTCTATCCACTCATCTGCTGATGAACATCTGAATGGTTTCCAGTGGGTCTTTCTTTTGGGCTGGGGGTCGGGGGAGTCCCGGGAGGCTATTATGAGTAATACTGCTACCAACATTCATACACAAGTCTTGTGTGGGCATGTTTTCATTTCTCTTGGGTGGATCCCGGAATTGCTAGGTCACAGGGTTGAGTGTATATTTTCCAAAAGTCCCAGGGAAATGTGAAAAAGCGGCCATGTTTCAGCCTGACCTTTGAGCTCCAAGAAGGTATTACAAAGCACTGCGTGTTGCAAAGTCGAGTGGCAGGAACAAAAGCATAGAAATGCCCATCCGCGAATTTCAATTCTTTTAACTCACCACCCTCCATCTACTTTTTCCTTCTTCTTTTCAAGGCAACAATCCTTGGTAGCACCAAAGAATGTGAAACTTTAACTCCTTATTTATCTGATGCCATCAGGAAACAAGGTTGTCCAAACAAGGGGATTTTCCAGATAGTGAAAATATTCTCTTACTCAAGAGCTTAAAAATTAGCTATTTTATAAAAATTGTGTACATGTGGATTACAAAACCCGTTTCCTTTGTAAACAGCAGAGCGGTCTTGATTTTCTTAATGTCTAAGGTCATTACTCTAGAAATACACCCTATGGTGTCCTTGAGGAAACCATGGCTATGGCTTTTGTAACTGGGTTACAAAATCAGCTCACGCCGAGTGTGATATAAAAGGCAACAGGCTCTGAGTGAGGAATAAGAGCTCTACTCTAGGTAAAATGCTTGAATTTTCTGTTCTGCATGGCTCAGGAGACTTTTTGAGGGGGATCTCAGTGACATTTTGGAAAGCCAAGGTTGTCAGAGTTGAAGGATCTCTGTACCTTGAATTGTTCTGTTCTCCATCAAAAACAAAAGGCTACAGAACAGAACTTTCATCCTATTGAACCAAATGGAAACATTTATGTTATCACTGGCTATAAAAAGAAGTTCAAGAAGGCCGGGCGTGGTGGCTCAAGCCTGTAATCCCAGCACACTGGGAGGCTGAGGCGGGCGGATCACAAGGTCAGGAGTTTGAGACCAGCCTGAACAACACGGTGAAAGTCCGTCCCTACTAAAAGTACAAAAATAAGCCGGGCGTGGTGGTGTGTGCCAGTAATCCCAGCTATTCAGGAGGCTGAGGCAGGAGAATCGCTTGAACCCAGGAGGCAGAGGGTGCAGTGAGCCGAGACAGCGCCACTACACTCCAGCCTGGGCGACACAGCAAGATTCCATCTCAAAAAAAAAAAAAAAAAAAAAGTTCAAGAAAATAGTGTGACACGTGTTAACAACATGGGTGAACCTCTCAAACATCAGGCAGCAGAGTGAGCGGAAAATATTTAGGAAAAAAACCGTCAAAGTGCTTTGTGATATGCACATGGGAAGAAATGAAGGGATAAAGCAGTGGTTTCCAATCTTTGCTGCCTGCTGAAGTGCCTAGGGATCTTTAGACAAGCACTGATTCCTGGATCCTAACCCCAAACGCTCCTATTGAATTGGGGTGGGGGTGCAACTTGGACATCAGGATTTCTCAACTCCACCCCTGCCCCCACCCCCAATGATTCCATAATGTGTAGCAAAGTTTGAGAAACACTGAGATAAAAGCTATCTTGGCTTAAACCAAAAGCACACCGAAATAAAAATTTCAGACAGCTCTGCTAACACTCCTCTATTCAAAAGCCTTGAATACGTTCCATGGTCTTCCTAAATTATAACCCTTTATACCTGCGTGCAAAACATCTTACGTAACTCTAGTACCACCCACCTCTCCAGTGTTAGTTGCCCAACAGGCCCCAGGATGCCCCAACTCGTTGCCTTTGCTCCTGCCACCCTACCTTGAATTGCCTTTCTTCACTTCAATCCTCTGCTTTCCCCAAGTTTTTCCCGAAAGCCTTCAAGGCCCATCTCAAATGCCACCTCTTGTCAGAAGCCTGTCTGATCTTCTCAGGTATCTGGCTCTTCTCCATGCCTAGGGCACATTTCTTTCTTTCCCTTGTATCACTGTGCGAGTTCTGCTTTGCACTGCTGATGTTTATCTGACTATCGTATCCTGTCCTTCTCTTTCTCGCTCTGACTCTTCCCTTCTTGCAGAAGTGAGGGCAGCTAGTGAAGGGGCCAGATCTAACTCTGTCCCTGAGTCTAAGGAGAAATGAACAGCTGAGGTGTTGCTAGCGGTCTCAACACCTGAAGCAAACAGAGCTCTTGGGGAGCTCATCATCGTGAGGATGGGCTATACCTTTGTGGTCATGGGCCAGGAAGACAGGATGAGAGAAAACTTCCCATCGGGAGGTAAAAGATTCTTAAGAGCCCAAGCTCAAGAAAGAGCCTCTTAGAAGCTGCACGCAGGAATGAAAGGCTGGAGCCAGCATCCTTGGAGCTGCAGGACTACTGGGGAGCAGCAGCAGCAGGGAAAACCCAAGGCCCACTTGCCCTCCCCTGCATCTAAAATGGTTAAGAGCAGGCCAGGGGCCCAGGCTTACCTGGAAAGCCTCCCAAACAGCTGAGCACGCAACCTTAAAAAGATTTTGCTGATGCTTCAGGTTTTATGCAAGTTTCAGATAATGAGAAAGACATCATAAATATTCTTGCAAATAAAAATCAGGCTTTAATTTCTAACTACATTTAAGTGCACAATACTTAGTTAACACTCCATGAAAAGGTAACCACATAATAATTCCTAATGGAAATTAATTAAACTCTCCTCTCAGCATTCACCTCTATGTCTATCATTTGCTTAGTCTAGAAAAAAAAAAGTATATCATTAAGCAACAAGAAAATTGGACAGCTACTGATCTGCTGAAGAAGAGCTCACAGACACCCGAGATTCCAGAAACATAAACCTACTTAGAAAAAAAAAAAAAAAAAAAAGCAGAGAAAAATTCATTTTAAAATTTAATACAAGAAACAATAATCATCACCTTAAACTGGTAGGGCCTCAGCTTGCCAGGTAAGTGACTGAGGAGTCTGGGGCTGGGTGCAGCGGCAGCCTCCTTCGATTTGCAATGAGAAAGAAGTTTTTTAAGGATTGGTGTTCCCCAGTGGGGAGGGCACTGTGCTTTTCAAGGATGGAATGAAGAGCTGCCCGCTCTCGTTAGCTCTATCAGATGATGGAATTTTAAGAATTTAAGACTGACCAAGAGTTAGTCTGAGAAAAACAGGGAGGCTGTAAAGAAACCCTTATGCAGTAACTTTATCCAGTTGGGGCAGATATATCAGCAAAGACAACCTTTCCCATGACCTTCTCGCCTCTTCTTTTCCTAAATTATTTTCCCAAATTCTCTTTAGAAGGAATTCACTCTTTAATTGATAACTCCTTTTATTTTGAAGCATTCACTTAAAGCCTGGCAAGAGTCGTATTTAAAAGGGAGAGTTTAAAGAGAAAAGTACATATGCAAAGGTACACACAGGCTGACGGCTGGAAAGCAATTGTGCATGCAATAAGCACTGGCTTTTATCCTCCAGTGAAAAGCCCACAGTTATTTTAAAACCCCTATCACAAAGCAGGCCTGTGCCAAGGCAAAAACTCTATCAATGGTGCAAATCCTGTAAACTAATCAATAAAAAGAATCTCGTGAATCGGGGTTTCTTTCTAACAAAACGAACCGCCCATGCTCCTCCAACGCTCTCACTTCCAGTATCTTAAAAGACGGAGCAGTTGTGCGTAGTAGAGTACAGCATCCTGAGGCAGATGAGGGTCGCGCGAACAATGATTTCACAGGGAGGTGAGCACTCCAGACCAACTGCTGTCACTCTTGGCAGAAAAGCCCTAAGTGCACCCCTGTCTGCCGTCTCACTGGTCACAGTCAGACACGCAACCCTTGACTGATGAGGCAAAATCCAGTAAGGGTGAAAACATCTCTGTTTTCCAAAACAGCAACCTCCTAAGAATGGAGAATCAGGACTCTACCCAAGACCTACTCGAGCAGCACAGGCCATACTGCGGCTTCCTCCTTTCTTCTATTTAACAAGGCAGGGAGGGCTCTTACCTCAGCAACACAGTTTCATAAGCACGCTGCTTATTTTGTAATAGAACGTCAGCTCACGAAATTTGGGGCACTTACCCTTCTAGCTGCTCCTCTCCTAAGATGAGGCGAAGGTTTTTTAGGAAGGACAAGGAGACCAAGGCATGAGAATGGCGGATCTTCACGTAGCCCGTCACCACCTCGATGAGCCCCATGAAGTTCTCCAGTTCTGAAGCAATGTTATCTACATGGAAAGGGGATTGTGTCACTGTGTGCTCACTTGGTGTAAGGGTGACATACTTGGATTCTTACAAACACAAGTGAGAACAATTCAACGGCAGGTGCCCCCTGAGATGCTCCCAGCACAGGACTGGCCGCTCCCTGACAAAAACACACTTCCCTGGGTTGACTCTCAACAACGACTCCTGGAACGAGGCCTCCCAGGCAGGGGAAGCCAAGTTTCTAGGAGGCTGGGGGGTACTGCAGCTCCCAAGCTGATTAACAAAACATAAAATCATAAATACCAGACTGCCAATTAGCTAAGGCTGACGAATGTAGGGAACGTCTTTTAACATGCTCTGTGAACAGACAGGATGGCCTCCACAGTACAAGGGCATGACTAAATCAACATTTTCTCCATCTCATTAGGAACTGCCTTTGCTGCCTTTCTAATTCCTAAGATACAGGGATCTATATTGAAAGGTTCCATTTTACTAAGACTCGAAGAAAATACACCAAAATGTTAACAATGGCTATCTATGAGGGATTTTTAAAAATTCATTTCTGCATTGCTAAGTTTTCTATACTATTTATGTATTGCTTTTATAACTAGAAAATAGTTGGAAAAATAGTTGCTAATAAAGATGTACAAACATAATATGCAAACAACAGGTTTCATCTTGTTTAGTCTACCTTTTTCTCATAGTAAACAAAAACCAATTTTCAGTTCAACTAATGCTAAAATTATAATAAACACTATAATGAACTGGGTGTGGTTCAATTAATGGGATTTTACTGTGCATAATTTATGAAGACATATTTAATAAAATGCTCTATTTTGCTCTGAGTTGATACAAATAAAATAATAAGGGTACTAAAGGATAAAGCCCTACATCTAATTTAATTTAATAGCTTTCTAAGAAAAATTAAAGGGAAATTCAAGTTGGAAAGATGAGCGGTTGCGTGCAGTTGATGTTTTAAGGAAGAGATCCTGAATTTTAAACGTGGGGCAGGAAGCATGCCTTAGTCAAGATCAGGAAATTTCCCCTCTAATGAGATGTCCCATCGTCCTAAATCCAATCTATTTCCTGCAATGGACATAAACCGGAAGACACATTTCATCATCATGCATCAATATGTACCAATTCCTTCATAAATGATACTTCTCCATGGGTTTAATTCACAGATTAAATTTTTATCTTCAGGACAGGAAGATAAAAAAGTTTAGGCACTCAAAAGGTACGTTCTAGGGATAAGCAAATTAAAAGTAAATGAGGAAATGCAGACACAACCAAAAGAATTAAACTTCAGAAGTACCATCAGAGTAGCAAGCCCTAGTTGTGGGGAACAGAGTTATCTCCATCACGGAGGGCTGGGAGTGGGTGTATTGTGAACAGCAACAAGGGATATCAACGAATTCAGAAGAACTAAGCACAAACCTGTTTCTGTCCTTTCTAAACCTTAAGAATACAGTCTACTCATTTAACAAATATTAAGGAAAACACATTCTCAAAATACATTATTTTTCCTCTCAAACTGTGAAAAAAAAAAAATTCTTCATAAAAGGATTTCCCCCCAAAATTCCTTTCAACTTCAAAGCCATTTTACGATATTTATTCTAGCTTATAAAACTATCATTACCTTCACCAAGTGGTCCCAGTGGCAGAGAATTTAAGGCACCATTACTAGAAGCCCTTGGCAATGAAAAATCAGAAGTGAAAAGATTTTTAAAATTATCCAGACATGGTAGTGTGTGCCTGTAGTCCCAGCAACGTGGGAGGCTGAGCAGAAGGATTGTTTGAGACTAGGAGTTCCAGGTTACAGTGAGCTATGATTATGCCATTGCACTCCAGCCTGGGTGATACAGTGAGACCCTGTCTCAAAACAAAACCAAAAAACAAACACACAAAAAACCAAAGAAGTGGAGAGATCATAGGCTAAGTCAGTGGGAAATCCTTTGCACAAATCCAACTTAGAAGCAACTTACCAGAAATGCCATCTACTGCAAATAAAGGTCATTGTACAGGGGTGAGACCGAAACTTTATGTACACAATGACACACACTTGTATCCTTTTGTCTCTCACAAGTAAATTTGGAAATCTAGCATTCTTTTGGACTTCATAAAATTGTAACGTGATATCACTAAACTTCCCTTTGCTCAGTCTTCTCAGTAAATTCAAGTAACCAAAACTCTTTAGACTTGAAAGATGTGTGGATTTGGCTACAGCTGGAGTCTGCTGAGTCACACGTCTGATCCAATGGTCTCTTCTGGGGTTTGTATGTGTCAGGGCTTGCCTCTCCTATGCAAGATGTGACTAACAAAAAGATGAGCGATGACCCTCTTTACAGGAATAAACGACGTGCCAATGGCTAAAAGACAGAGTGCCTTTCAATCTGTTTTTTATCTTTCAGGGAAACTCAAAGAAGAGACGTCATGCATGAGGCTTACACACCATGTTGTTTATCTAAGCCCATATTTTAGTGGTGACTCAGGGATGGGAGCATGAAAAGCATCAACAAAAGAAAACCATGAGATCTAGCCGTTTTTCCAGGGGGATGGAATACTTACTCCCCCGTCGGATGTTAATGAGCAAATTGCCCTTGAAGATGGTGCATCCTTGGAGCATCTGAGCAGAAGTAACAGAATCAATGGTCTTTGTTTTCTTTTCTTCCTCACAGACCTTCGGGCAAGGACCTTCACAAGGGATGCAGTACATGCTGTTGAAGAAGAAAAAAAAAAATCAAAAACACACATAATTGAGTCTGTCTTCTTGTATTAAAAAAACCATAAGGATATGCTTTTCATTGTTATTACAGCATGCATTAGAAAAAGCAACTGTTTTGAAGTGTTCATGTGGTCACATGGTATCTCACCCCCAAGCCCACCCAAGATAAGCCACTCACATTGCAAGCACAAGGAGAAACAGCCTACAAAGGAAGAGCGTGTTGCTTGCTTCCAGACAAAATAAATGCTGCATCCTCAAGGCATTTGTGTGTCATAGGCTGTTGACTGGTGAGCCAGCTGGTTCCATGTGGGAGAGACAGTGTTGCAGAAAGGAAGCTCTGGGGGTTCTGGAGGAAAACAGAGCTGCTTTCTGATACTGTGACCCTGGCCTGTGTACCTGGAGGAGTCGCTAGGAGAGAAGGCAGGGACAGCAAAGGGAGTGCAGTGTCTCTGCCTAACAGTAGTCTAGCTACTGCAGTCAGTGTTTTGGCAAAGCCCAGTGAGGGATACCAAAAGGCATGTGGTATAGCACAGATCCATTATTTTCTTGCTAAAGCACAACCGAAATTATTTCTTGACGGTGTTTTGCAGAAACTTGTAAATTGATCCAAATGTTGCTTTTGCTGCATACACAATAAAAGCAAGGGGTTTCCATTACTTTGTAATGAGCTCTTGTTTCAAATACTATCCTGAACATGCCACGAACCACCAAGAGTCAGGGACAAGTAAGACTGGCACTTTTCCTGCTTACCTACCATTATTTAGGAAATAGCAGACAAAATGCTAACCCAGCAGCTGAACCTTTGGGATCTATAGTTATATATAGAACAAGGGTCAGAAAGTTGGACTGATTTCCAAACAAGACAAATAATACGAACTTATGCGATGTGTGTGTAATAGGATGGTAAGCTGGGGAGCCATTATATGTACATTATTGTTCTTAAATCATCTCTCAAATTTCGTGAAGTAAAAACATTCAAGAAAAACAATGTAAATTATAGCTCTTTTTATTAATGTCCCTTCCCCCTACCCATGAAGGTTATTTTGTATCTAAGACAAAGATGCAGGGTTCTGTTTTGTTTCAAAGCTAACAGGTAAACAAAACTTCTCTGGTATTTTCCTATTGTGTGTTTGGGAGAATGGGGGTCATGGCTTCCCCAAGGGTCCTACAGGAACTGGACCCACCCAGAGATGGGGAGAGTCCTTCCTCTACCATTGCATTCAACATTCTC
The DNA here is from genome assembly GCF_029289425.2 of Pan paniscus. NCBI lineage: Eukaryota > Metazoa > Chordata > Mammalia > Primates > Hominidae > Pan > Pan paniscus. The sequence goes on along the minus strand of NC_073265.2, from coordinate 88,441,547 downwards.
ATTTCCAGCCTGGGTAGAGGCTTCCTTCAGCACTTTTTTACTTGGCCTTCTGTTGTTTCTAATTTATCTACATACCCTATAAACTTTCCATTTAAAAAAAACATTTTATTTAAAAATAATTATAGAGTCACAAAAAGCTGCAAAGATTTATGACAAAGTTACAGAGAGATCCCACATAGCCTTCATCCAACTTCCTCCAATGTTTACTACATCTTACATGATATAAGTATCAAACCTGGAAATTAACTGTGTGTGTGTGTGTCTGTGTGTGTGTGTGGTGCTGTGTCACTGATCACTTGTGTAGATTTGTGTAATCACAACTACAATCAAGATATAGAACTGTTCCATCACTACCAAGCTCTCCCTAATGCCACCTGTTCATACTCACTGCCCTGCCCAACCTAGTCCCCAATGTCCCTAACACCTGGCAACCACTAATCTATTTTCCATGTCTACAATTTGTCTTTTTTTTTTTTTTTTTTGAGACAGAGTCTCACTCTGTCGCCCAGGCTACAGTGCAGCGGCATGATCTCAGCTCACTGCAACCTCCACCTCCTGGGTTCAAGTGATTCTCCTGCCTCAGCCTCCTGAGTAGCTGGAATTACAGGCACCCATCACCACGCCCGGCTAATTTTTGTATTTTTAGTAGAGATGGGGTTTCACCATGTTGGCCTCCTGACCTCAAGCAATCTGCCTGCCTCAGCCTCCCAAGGTGCTGAGATAGGTATGAGCCACTGTGTCTGGCCAAACTTTGTAATTTTAGTAGAGACACGGTTTCACCATGTTGGCCAGGCTGGTCTCAAACTCTTGACCTCAGGTGATCCACCCAACTCAGCCTCCCAAAGTGCTGGGATCACAGGCGTGAGCTGCCGTGCCTGGCTATAATCTGTCATTTTGAGGATGTTGCATAAATGGAATTATACAGTATGTGATCTTTTGAGGTTGGCTTTTTCACAGAGCATAATGTCCTTGAGATTCATCCAAGTAGTGTACTTCAATGGTTTGTTCCGTTTTATTGCTGAGTAATAATATTCCATGGTGTGGATGTCCCACAGTTTAACTAACTACCTGTCATAGGACATCTGAGTAATTTCCAATTTGGGGTTATTACAAATAAAGCTGCTATGGACAATGGTGTACATATTTTTGTGTTGACATAAATTTCATTTCTCTGTGATAAATATCCAGGGTTACAACTGCTGGGTTGTAACATAAGTGTATGTTTAGTTTCTCTCCATCTTTCACTCAAATAGAAAAATCTGAAGCTGGGTACAGTGGCTCACATCTGTAATCCCAGCACTTTGGGAGGCTGAGGCAGGAGGATCACTTGAGCCCAGGAGTTTGAGGCTGCAGTGAGTTATGATTGTGCCACTGCACTCCAGCCTGGGTGACACAGCCAGAGTCTATCAAAGAGAAAAGAAAAGAAAAAAAAAAAATGGAACCAATCATCTTTGGTAAAAAGTCTAGGAGTCATCAAGCACTTAAAAAATGTTTTTCTAAGGAAGTGTTTCGATAACATGTTTATAGATTAAGCTTCCTCAAATCCATTATGGTATAGAGAAGGTATAAACAAGATGAAAAAAATAAATATTTCAAAGTAATAGTTAAATAAGCCTCAAAGGCTGAGAGAAGGGAATTTATTATTCTTTTTGGTGTTTTATTTTTAAACAAAAAGGTAGATGTATAGTTTTTAACGGACTGTAAGAATGAATAGGGGAAATAATGGCTCAATTCTCTGAAGAGTGCACTAGAGCGGAAGAAACAACACTGTCAAATGGACAGCATTCCCACTTTGCCACAACTCTGGTGGCTGCAGAACGACTGAAGGCCTCCAAATGTCATTAAGAAAATGTATTCACAAAACAAAGACGACAGCACACTGAGTTCATGGACAAGCTACCACTCCCCTAACCCCACCCCAAGGAGGAAGGTGACGTCTGAATAGTGTCTGAGCCTCAACTTGGTTCCAGGCACTGCCCCTGGGCCCGAGGTGTGCACCAGTAAAAGCCCTTTTACACTCGAAGGCTGCCAACAAAATGTGAGTACAATGTGGTAGACTGATTTTGGATGTAATATGTATCCTCTACAGCTCATTGAAGTCCTTGGCCTATTTATCATTTTAAAGTATTCAGAGTAATTTTCTTCTTCTTGTTACTATCCTAATGGTTATACGAATTATAAGAGGCAGAAAGTTGCTCTACATCTAATACTATAAAAGAATGTATTATCTTTGATTTGAAGGTAAGCCTACAGTAGAAGCTGCGTCTCCAAATAATACACTAGAAAAAGAATCCCCTTTATAAACACTTCCTCAATGTACTTCATAAGCTGCAGCAAAAATTATATTTAAAATTAACACCTACTTTTCTAACGATATTTTTATATTTGTAGAATAGATTTTGACAGACTCAGAAAGACAGGCCCCCTGGTGCTAATCATGAAGGAGGCATTTAGTCCACTAAAACAGAACTTTCCCAAAAGTTCTTTTTTTTGAGACAGAGTCTCTGTTGCCTGTGCTGGAGTGCAGTGAGGCGATTTTGGCTTATTTCGGCCTTGACCTCAAGGGCTCAGGTGATCCTCCCACTTGCAACTCCCAAGGAGCTGAGACTACAGGTGTGTGCCACCACGCCAAACTAATTTTTTTTTAATCTTTTGTACAGATGGGGTTTGCATGTTGCCCAGGCTGGTCTTGAACCCATGGCCTCAAGGGATCTGCCCACCTTGGCCTCCCAAAGTGGTGGGATTACAGGCGTGAGCCCCTAAAAGTTCTTTACTCTGCTCCAGGAAAGGGAACAGCAACCCCAAATCTCCAATCTTCTTTTGCTTTCAAAGTTATAGTTATCACATTTTTAAACAATGCTAACATCTTATTTTCAAAAGCATAAACCAATGACAAATTTATAGAAGTCCAGTTGACGTGTACAAAAGGGCATATGGCATTTGTTATAACGAACTTTTTTTTTTTTTTTTTGGAGACAGAGTGAGACTCTGTCTCCCAGGATGGAATGAAGTAGTGTGATCTTGGCTCACTGCAACCTCTGCCTCCCAGGTTCAAGCAATTCTCCTGCCTCGGAGTAGCTAGGACTACAGGTGCTAATTTTTGTATTTTTAGTAGAGACAGGGTTTCATCACGTTGGCCAGGCTGGTCTCAAACTCTGACCTCAAGTGATCCAAGCACCTCAGCCTCCCAAAGTATTGGGATTACAGGTGTGAGCCACGTGCCCGGCCATAAGGAACTTCTTTGCTTCCCAAGTGAAGTCTCAAAGTTCAGGAAGGAAAATGAAGGACATGATGAGCACTGAGGGAGGGTCAAGGTAGAGGGGGATGAGAGGAAGGAAGTGCTGATGGAAAAATGTCCCTTATTTTAAGCTACTGCCTACTCTGAGCTGCTGCTAGCTCTTGCACTAAGATGTTTGGGTCCGCTTGCTGGTCTCAAGGATGGTGGGTGGGGCTTAGCATGTCTTTTCTTTTGCACTTCCAAAGCCTCACCTGGCTAGCAGCACCCAGACTAGGAAAATCCAAAACTACAGTTCCCTGTCTCTTAGATGGCAGCTTGGCAAGTACCCAGAGAGACCATGAACTCTGGGTATCGAAACCAGCAAGCAAGTACTTAATTTCAAATGGCCAGGCAGTATGCACTTAAAATATAAAACAAACTGGTGAGGGGGGCGGCAAGCCATGCCAATTGTTCCTAGAATCTCACCAAACATTTAAGGTAAGCCAGCCCTCTCAAAATGACCCACCTCAGTGAACTTCCTGAGGGCTGCACCCGGATGAAACAACCGACAGGGTCTACCTTTGTGTGCTAGGGTGGCGGGTGAGGTGGGGCGGGTAGTGACCACACGTGTGGCCGCGACTGACCTCTGGCTGCCGTTGCGGATGAAGCCCGAGGGGCACTCCTGCATGCACTCGCCGTCGTGGATCACAAACCCCTCGGAGTCGCTGCTCTCGGCGCTGAGGATGTTGGCGCAGAAGTCACGGTCCACACAGCGCCAGCCCTCAAACCTGTAGGTGTTGGGCGGGCAGGCAGGCACACAGACACCGGCATAGTAGTAGTGGCGGCAAGCTACACAGGCCGTGTCGTTGTCAGGCGCGCTGCAGCTGCCCAGGCACTCGGGGTGGCAGCACTCGTTGTTCTCGGTGCACGCCCGCTTCCCACACGTGCTCGGGCACACTGTGGAGAGAGAGGAGAGACGGAGATGAGACCGGGCAGGGGAGGCACCGCCTTCTCTGGGCCTGGCCAGCATCCTTCTGGGTCATTCACTGCTACCAGCAGCACCAGATCACTCATTGAGGAGACAATGCAAAAACACACTACGAAATCCTCTCCCCCACCACTGTCCTTTCATCCCACTTAGACCTGCAGAGAGTCGATATCTTTAAAGTTCAGTCTCTCCTAGGAACTCCTTGTTTGGTCTGGGACAAACCATTAGCTTCTGTGATCTTGATCCTCTCTCTTCCCATCTGTAAAATGAGGGGGATAATACCCACATTTGAAGGCTGCCTCAGGCGTGGGTCAGCCAGTGGAAGCCCTACAGGAACTCTATGGTTTATCAGTAATTTAAAAGGCATTGTGCTCTGCTCACTTTCCATTTCAAATATGTTCCTTACTGAAAACTCTTTTAAAGCCTTAGTGTGCAGAAATGCTTATTTTGAAAATGATTAAACTACACTATAGTAAAGATGATACCATTCAAAATGACTTCAGGGAAATTTCTGTTGCCTTAGATATCAAAGGTTTTACCTCAAATAAGCCAAAGCTGTTAGATGACCAAGAAGTCACCATGTCTGAGGGTCATTCTTAAGTCCAAGAACATAGGTGTGTTACAGGAAAGGAGTCCTGATCCAGACCCCAAGAGAGGGTTCTTAGATCTTACGCAAGAATAATTCAGGGTGAGTCTGTAAACTGAAAGCAAGTTGATTAGGAAAGTAAAGGAACAGAAGAATGGCTACTCCATAGACAGAGCAGCCTGGAAGGCTGCTGATTGCCCATTTTTATGACACGCTAAACAAGGGGTGGATTATTCATACCTCTCCATTTTAGACCATATAGGGTAACTTCCTGATGTTGCTATGACATGTAAACACTCATGGCGCTGGTGGGAGTGCAGCAGTGAGGACGACCACAGGTCACTCTCATTACCATCTTGGTTTTGGTGGGTTTGCGCCGGCTTCTTTAACTGCATCTGCTAGATCAGCAAGGTCTTTATGACCTGTATTTTGTGCTGACCTTTAACCTCATCCTGTGACTCAGAATGTCTTAACTGTCTGGGAATTCGGCCTCATTTTACCTAGCTCCTATTCAAGATGCAGTTGCTCTGGTTTCAATGCCTCTGACAAGTGGGTGAGTAGTATCTCCGAGCCCACAGAACCATAGGATATTAGAAGCCATCTCCTCTAAGCCTCTTCGTGTGCTAAAGTGAAATCAGTATCTAATAACCACAGATCCATGGTGTACATCCCAAATGCATGAGCTGGCATTTATTTCCATAACAATGCTGTCGTGATCACCCTCTGTGGGCTGTCAGCCTTACTTGTAAATTAAGTATAAATCAACGAAATATGAAATCTGGTTTGCATTATACATTTCCTACTTTATCCTCAAATTGGAAAACAATACAAAATTATTTAAATGTGTATCTTTTTGACTCTGACATGCAATATTGAGTGGAGATTCTAGAATTTGTTTTTTCTTGTAATAAAAATACATGATTAAAAAAATCAGAGATCACAAACAAGTAAAGAGAATATAGAGAACAAGTAAGTCCACCTACCCACAAGTGACCCCTTTATTAATATCTTCACGCAGACCTTCCCTGGTCCTTTCTTATGTATGTGCGTGGACATATAAATACAAGTATCTACAAAAAAGACAAGCCATTCTGAAAGCTTTCTTTTGGCATAAAAGATTGTGAATTCCACAAACATTTAACAGCAGTATTACACTCCATTGTGGAATGTATCATAAGTTACACCTGTCCCCAATTATAAGATATTTTCTTTACTTTTTATTATTGCAATCGGCAAAGCAATCTTCATGAGCACCCTTAACATTTCATTAGGATCAATTTCCAGAATTCATCTTGTTGGGTTAAACTGTCCTCTAGAAAGTTTGTACCGGTTTACACACCCACTAGTTGCCTCCAAGAGTTCCTATTTCGCTGCAAATAGGTGAACTTGAAAACAGATATCAGAACTTGGACATGCAAATGAATAGCGTCACCTCTGAAGAAAACTGTCATGATACTGTCAAGCTTGAAATACTTTTGCAACTTTCTCTTTTGAAGTCATCCTTTGACAGAAACAACAGGTTGCCTTCCATTATTTATTCTTCTTGTCATTTTCAGTAATTTTTAGTTGATAATATGGCCATCCAGTTACAGACTACATCTCCCAGCCTTCCTTGTAGCTGGAGGTGGCCATATGACTTAAGTTCTGGCCAGTGAGATATAAACAAACGTTGTGACTGGAACTTCCCGGAAGACTCCTGAGCACAAAGAGGGCATGGCCATCCTCCTCCTTGCTGGCTGGAATGCAGTAGTAATGCTTGGAGCTCAAGTACCAACCTTGGACCACAAGGCGAAACATCAAGAATGGTGAAGCGAGATAAAAGGAACTTAGTCCCTTATGAGAGTGGGGCCGCTAGGCTAACCCTGGACTGCTTACTCCAGACTTCTTTAGATGTGAGAGACATACACTTTTATCTTGTTTCAATGACTGCTATTCATATATGCAACTGAACTAATCCCAACTGAGACATGTCTTCAGAGCTATCTCTAAAGTGAAGAAGAAACCCATTCCTGTCCATTTATGCCATTTTGTTGATAAGGATTGGCTCTCAATGACTCCAGGCTATTTCCAAAAACTAATCTAACCCACAAGTAATAAGGAGTTACCCATCTCTGATCACACCAAAAAAGTATGCATTTTATGAGTTCCTAAAATGTTGGGATATATATGCTGTCTACCAAGGTGACTTTCTTGAAGAGGATAACACAAATTTGAATTTACAAACCTAGCATATTTTCTGTAAACACACACACACACACACACACACACACACACTCTCTCTCTCTCTCTCTCTCTATCATCAAACCCCCACTTGAAGACAGTTAATAATTTCAAATATATCCATTACAGAGGTCACTTCAAGGTCCAAGATCTAAATAAACACTGAAATTGGGTATTCCAATTTCATGTTTTTAAACTGGTCACAACAGAATATAATTCCATCTATTCTTCATTTATTCATTTAGCAGCTATTTAATGTGTGCTGCACCTGTGTGCCAGAAAGATGCACGCAGGATCAGCGACAATCCTGTCCCCAGGGAACGGACGACACAGCAAGTACGGGAGTGAGTGGAGCTGCCTGGTGTTTCCTGGGCTTCTGGGTGCCGGGGACGGTTTTGTGGAGTTGAAAGTGGAAAGATGAGCAAGGGAGGAATAAAGAACATGGCATGTAAATGCAATCACATGTAAATGCTTGTAAAAGCAACGAGGTCACTATGGGTACAAGGGCTGCGTGTTAACGAAGAAGGCCAGGGACCACTGCTCGGGGAGGCACTGAAGGCCTGTCCAAGAGGGTTGAGCCCAACTGTGGATAATATGAAACTATGGAAACTTTTACGCAAGGGAACGACATGGCCAGATCTTCGTATCAGAAAGGTTACCTGGCCGCAGTGCAAGGGACATGATGATCAGAGAGGGTAGGGCTGAAAGAAGAGAGGGACCAGGCTGGAAGAGAGCAGACTCCCAGCCTATGTTATTCCCACAAAATTCACGTCGTATAATAGATCTGTGAGGTTCAATAAAACTGGTTACAGAAACAACACTCACATTCCCGCTCGCCAGGCATGTGCCAGCAGTATTAAGCATACACCCATCTCGGAGCACCGAGGCTGCTCTTCAGACATCACCATCACCATGCTTTGTCATTAGAGGAAGGAAACTCTGAGAATCTTACCATCATCATCAGACACTAACTGGGGGGACCAACATCTACTTGCAGAATCCCTTTCCCTGACAATTTAAAGAAAACATTATATAAAATGATGTGTAACAGACATTAAGATCAAGTAGCTATTAATGCAGTAGTAATAACTCAAGAACGTTGAAAAGAACAGAAAAATGTCCCTCTGCACTTCCTTGCAAATAGTTATACCTAAATATCAATATCGGGATTTTCCAGGATGAGAAAGAAAGAAAAAAAAACTTGACAAAGTACTTGTAGATATATTCCGCATTTCCCACACATCTGAGCAGTGGTCCCCCGAAACTTCCCAAAGGAGTGAGTGAAATTATACCATCCAGTCAGTCAGTTCGTGCCACAACCGATACACAGGCTGGGGAAGTCAGGTGTGTTTCGGTGGTGGCAGCTATTTCTGAAGGAACTTCAGTAAAACCAACCAGGAAAAATCATTTTCTTTATATACAGAGCAGCTTCTTAAAGGGATCACAAATCGAGGGGTTCCTTCGTGTTAAATGATGCACACTATGCATAAGCACATGCTCTAGGCGGGGGCAGCAATGGAATGTGATGGGGAGAAGAGGGGAAGGTCAAAAGGAAAGTTGCTCTGTTTGTTAGAGGACAAACTGCATAAATAAGCATTGCTGCAGAGACGGACACCATGCTCCCCTCACTGAAGCGCAACCTGAAAGGATTCTAGGAGGCAAGCAAGAGAACGCGAGCAAGTGTGGGATTAGGGAGTCCTGGAGCCAGCCCCAGAGCCCGCTGTAAATTTTGTCTCATCTCAATGTATATAAATATTATTAGTGTTCAGGACCATTAAGGGAGTTCTTGAAAAGCCCCGGGCAGTGCGTCTCGCCAGCAGATGGATGGCTGTTCCATGTGAGCGCCAAAACTGAGAATTTCATCTAGTACTACCCAATTTCCAATTACGGCGCGATGGAGGAAAGGAAGGGACCCTCTTCTCTGGCTTCCATGAATGAACACACTGAGTGCGATTAAAGGCATTTCGGCTTTTAAAAATAGGAGGAAAATAGAAGCTGCTATAAACTAACAAATATACAGAGAAAAAAGCAAACTGATCTTGCCCATGAGATCCTTCTATTCCTTGGAATTCTTACAGTGACCAACAGTAAAAACAAAGGCCCATCTAAACTGTTGGAAAAGCTAACATGTCCCACATCCACCACTAAAAGGATTGCTTCAGGTTTGCAATCACATAAAAACGAGGCACTGCACTTAAAAGCTCGTTCTCTTCATTTTTTTTCCTTGGGGGGAGAGGAAAAAGAGTCACACACATCAGCCTTTAACTCTCTCCTTCTCCAGAGTCCTTGAATGTATCAAATTATTTCTGGAGTTTTGAAAAAACCATTTGTTTTTGTTCTTGCCAGAGTTTTTTTTTTTAAAATAATCATCAGTTCAGAGAAACCATTTTTAAAAGCACACCATAGGCTGGGCGTGGTGGCTCACGCCTGTGATCCCAGCACTTTGGGAGGCCTAAGCGGGCATATCAACTGAGGTCAGGAGTTCAAGACCAGCCTGCCCAACATGGCGAAACCCCATCTCTTACTAAAAATACAAAAATTAGCCAGGTGTGGTGGCACGTGCCTGTAATCCCAGCTACTTGGGAGGCTGAGGCAGGAGAATCGTTTGAACCCAGGAGGCGGAGGTTGCAGTGAGCCAAGATTGCACCATTTTACTCCAGCCTGAAGGACAAGAACAAAACTCTATCTCCAAAAAAAAAAAAAAAATAGGAGACTCAACCTCTTCACAAGGAACAAAACATGAAAGAGGGGCCACCTGGCCATACAATATTTCATAATGCAAGCAATTTTATCCCCAATCATTTCTAAAGGAAAGAACTTATTCTGTAGATGTTCAAATAAGGTAAAGCTTCTGAATCAAAATACGGAAGAGTTTAGGGCCATCTCAGCTGTTTCTGGGTTGCCCTAAGGTACACACCACTGTTCCATATAAACGCAGGGAGGCTTTCCCTAGCAGGCATGCATCCTCGTGCAGGAGGATTAACCGCTCCTAACTTCACGAAAGTGAGCTTCAACCTCCAAAGTGCATCAGAGAGACACATGGTCCAAAGAGATTTTATGATTCTCTTGCCTTGTCAGGAGAGGAACTGACCATGAGACAACACGGGGAGGAGAAGGAAAGGGAGAGGGGTGAGGGCAAGCGAGGGGCTCTAGGTGAACTGACATGCAGCGTCCTGCCCCAGCCCGAACAGAAGTCCACCCAGGACGTGGGCATTCTTCTCCAGAAAGGACTTAGCTCAGCTGAGCAAATTAGAAAGGCTTCTTTTGATTTTAGCAGTCAGGCCTCAGGTAGGTTACACCCTACAGACGTGGCAGGTTCAGGGACTCAGCCCAGCCCTCCCAGGGCTCACAGCCTGAGGACAAGCAGTGGGAATATGAGCCAGTAGCAAGCAAAGGGTAGCTTAGGGCTGCCTGCCAGGGGAAGGGACTTCCAGGCCAAAGCTGGACAAGTGAGTAGGAGCTAGCAGGTGCATAGGGATGCTGGCAGAGCCAACAGAGAGTGCGGGCCAAGAGAAGCAAAGGTAACAAAGACAACCTCAGCACGACTGAAGGATGGAAGCACTGGAGACAGAGGGGAGGGGAGACTGGGAGGAAAGATGGTGTGCCCTGAGGTAGGGAGAGCCTGGAACAGCCTTTTAATCCAGCAATAGGAGTTTGGACTACTCTTAAGAGGAAAAATACTATTTTAAGCAGGAGGCACATGATCAGATGTGCATTCTAGCCTCAGTAGCCCAGATCAAGAGGACAGCAGTGCAGATGAGGAAAAGCAGGGTAGATTCAAGATATGTCCAGGACCATCTGGAAGGGTAAAGAATTTTTTCTTTTTTTTGAGATGGAGTGTCACTCTGTTGCCCAGGCTGGAGTGCAGTGGTGCAATCTCAGCTCACTGCAAGCTCCAGCTCCACCTTCCGGATTCTTGCCATTCTCCTGTAGCTGGGACTACAGGCGCCCGCCACCATGCCCAGCTAATTTTTTGTATTTTTAGCAGAGACAGGGTTTCACCGTGTTACCCAGGATGGTCTCAATCTCCTGACCTCGTGATCCTCCTGCCTTGGCCTCCCAAAGTGCTGGGATTACAGGTGTGAGCCACTAGGCCTGGCCGGGTACAGAACTTTTCTTTTGAGGGGTACAGAAAGATCAGCTCAGTCTGGGACGTGTTGTTTTTGTGTACACATCCAAACGGAAATGCCTGGCGTGCAGTTTGTGTGGATGCAATCAGGCGTGATCTGAGCTGGAAACATCCTGGGGTGTGGTCAGCAGATGGATGGAGAAGGGACTGTGGGTTGGGTGTGGGGGAGGTCTGAGGATGCCCGGGGGACCCAGGAGAGATCACAGCACACACCGTGGCCAAGGCTGCCACCGTTCACAGGGGCCTAGCAGCCCCCAGTGGAGTCTTCACTCCTTTAGAATAACCCCATTCCTTGAAAAGAAATGTGCTCGAGGGGATTACAGTATATTCATCTGTGAATTCCCAGACCCATGTTTCACCCTCCTCTGTCCCCAAGTCTAGGTAACAATAATAATGTATTTGTGGAATTATCTGGAGCCTCATGAACATGGTACCAAGGGCCTAAAGGCAAAGAGTTTTCAACCAAGGGGTGGTTCTTGCTGCCTTCTGTCTGGTCTTCAAACTAACCAGAGTGACAATGAAAACAGCCACTCCCTCAGGGGCTGCTTAGGAAGCCTGTGTGCCCTGCTGCTTTTCCAGGGAGGCAGAGGCAGCCCGGCAAACACTTTCAACAGAAAGGGTATCTTTATTTCCAGCACCCATGAATGACTGCAGAGGGACTCAGGGAACCCACGGCTGGCACAGGAGGAGGACAGCCTAGCCGGGGCAGGCGTTGAGTCCACCCAGCTGACAGGTGTGCCACCATGCTCTCGCCTCGTAAAATAATCTTCAATCAGTCCTCGCTTCTGTCCTCTCACACACACTACTCCCCACCCCTTATCACCCCAGGGAAGAAGAGAGTGACGGTGAGCACAGGCTTCTCAGGCTGAGAGAGCCACTGTATTACACCTTGGCTATTAGTTTGAAGTTCTTTAAACAAGTCTGCTAGGTTGGAAAAGGAAGCTTAGTTGAAAATGCTTAGACCCACGAGGTAAAACCAAATGCTGCACATACACACAGTAAAGACATATTTTCTCAAAATGAAGACAAGAGGATTCTGTCAAGCTTCTGGTCATCCTAAGGAATGGTTGAAGAAAAACCCCACTGAGCCACTGCCTAGAGATTCCAGGAAGAGTTTAAAACAACTTCCAAACAGGTTTCTGCCTGGAGCTGCAGCCATTATGTGGAATCAGCTACGCACGGCAAAAGAAAGTTCAAGTGGCAAGCGCTGTGTCTTAAACGTTCACAAAAGAAAATCACATCGGCAACATTTCTCAATGCCAAAAAGAAACAACCTCTTGTTCTAGAGAAAATATCCCACTATAGTAGTTAGACCCAGAAGAAACACTTTACGGTCAGAATGGAAGATACCACAGTTTGTCTGTCTGAACCTAAATAAAAAGGTTTTCAAGAGAACCAGCACTTTGGGGGTGCACCCAGGAGCACACAGAAAGGTACACCTGAGCAGAATTCTCAGTGTGCACAGCAGGGCTGGTTAGTCACGGGGCTGGACACCTTTCTGAACCTGTTAAGATAGCAGGCCTGAAAGCTCTCATTTTCTCCCAAGTCCAGTGTGTACAAGGAGATCTTGCAGTCTTTGAAAGGGGTTGAGACTCCATTTTGAGTCTGCTGTCTTCCTAACAGGAAGAAGGCTAGACAAGGGTGAACTTCCTAATGTACTAGGGTATACAGAAGGGGCAAGGAGTTACATATTTTCACCCCTCATCACTGTCCCTATTCACTCTCTTCTTCTACATTCCCATCCCTCTGAGGTGACACTGGGTTGCAGGACTGCTTTATGGCATGCAAAGGCAGGCAAGAAGCTCCTAGGGCCATGACATCCACCTGGCCCAGTTTACAAGCAACAAGCACTTATGCAGTCCTTTCTCCCTTTCATCCAGCCACAGATCCTTAGATTTGAAGAGAAATTTACAGTCATCCATTGCATACTGATCTGAAACACTTCTTTACAAAAACCTGGGTGACCCTTCAAACAAAGTCCAAGGGAGCTCATTACTTTCCAGGAAGTGCTACTCCACTGCCAGATGGCACCCATCTTGATGAACTTCCTCCATACACATATTAAAAATGCGCTTTCCTGTACTGGACCCTCCCCAGCCCTCATGCAGGTGTCTGACACGCAGGGGAAGTGAGTGCTGCTTTGTACAGGTCAGACTTTCAAACAATATTCCAAGATGACGGTCACGGCTTCCCTCTGAACATCTTACTCAGTCACCACTCACGCAACACGCCCTAGACCTATTCTACCAGTACAGAGGCAGTCTGAACAGTGTGGAAATGCTCTTTTTTGCCCAAAGCAGCTTGCTTGCCGTTTCTCTGTGTGATCTTAAGAATAACTATCATCAAACATAGCTGGCTCACTCTGAGCTTCTAGTCACCTGAAGTTCCAGGTCTTCTTGTTCACAAAAACTATTCATATCTCTACTATATAAATGTAATTTATACTGGAGATTCTGAATACAGGACTTTGTATTAATATACAGTTAATATTCACTAAATATATTCCATGCGCCTTACAACACATTAAGCATCTCACATACATTTCTGCATTTAATTTAATCCCCCTAAAGATCACAAGGGGGCAGTATCATTACCCTCATTTGTACATGACCAAATGGTCGCACCAAGAGCACACAGCTGTTACACTGCAAACCTGGGCTTGGAACCCAGATCCTCCTGACTGTTGATTGCAGCCTCTTCCCCCACCGTGTTTATGGTGGTATGTGGTTGCAGCATGTTTCTATTGTCTAAAAGGAAGGGCCGGCCAGGCACAGTGGCTCACGCCTGTAATCCCAGCACTTTGGAAGGCCGAGACAGGTGGATCACCTGAGGTCAAGAGTTCAAGACTAGCCTGGTCAACATGATGAAAGCCCATCTCTACTAAAAATACAAAAATTAGCTAGGTGTGGTGGTGGGCACACCTGTAGTCCTAGCTACTCGGGAGGCCGAGGCAGGAGAATTGCTTGAACCTGGGAGGCGGAGGTTGCAGTGAGCTGAGATCGTGCCACTGCACTCCAGCCTGGGTGACAGAGTGAGACTCCATTTCAAAAATAAATAAATAAATAAATAAATGAATATTTTAAAAATAATAAAAGGAAGGGGCCATGGGAGTTCATCTCATGCTACTTTTCCATTTGAGCATGTATCCATCAGGAAGAAATACAGCACCCTTTTCTCCGCCACACTAAGAGGTGTATCACTTAGACTGAAGGACAAAACCCAGGAAACATGACACTCTGGAAAAGGGTCAGGCATCCAGGTGATGCTAAGGAGATAACACGTACCCACTAAGGCCTTCTTTATTTATTGAGTTCCAGCAAATGGAACTTTTTTTTTTCTCTGCAGAAGTGTGCAAGCAGTTTCCAGTCTTGCTGAGCTACATGAATTGATGAAGAAAATACACTCTCATTATCTAATCTCATTAGTAAGACTTGTTTGGGTGGAACTGGCTCTGTGGGTCACTGAGTCTTTCTGGGTCTTGTTGTTCTGTCTCCTGATAGCACAGTCACTTATATATGGTTATATTTGCCCTACAGAACATGCTGCAGTAACTGCCTCTGATGAGAGGAGCTTCTGCTTCAGTTGTTGCAATTGAGCAGTGACCCTTGCTGATAAACCTGTGGATTTTGGTATCTGTGGGAGGTCCCAGAACAAACCCCCCATGGACATCAAGGGAAAACTGTCTATGGTACCACTGTGATGTCTTATAGGCGATGTCAAGCTTGTGAAATTAAAGAACAAACTCTGTTGTGGAGAAGAAGAAAAAACTTAGTTCTATGCCATCCCCTTGGTGGTGCATATAATCAAGGCTCACAGAAATATCCAAGTTCCAAGTAGATTCTCACTGTCTGGGACAGAAGGCATGCCACAAGGTTTGGCTGCTGAATGTATCTGTGAACACTTAATTAATGAGCAAAAGCAATAATTGCCTGACAGTGCCCACTGGATCACTTAAGTCTCCGGAACCAACACGCAACGCTGGGCAGAGTATTGAGAAAAAAGAAAAACAAACAAACACCACAAAAAGGGCAAGCAAGAAACCAGAAGGAGGAAAGTTATAAATAGCATCATTATTAAATAGAGGTTTTGAGAGCTAATTAGTAAGGGTAAAGAGAGAGAAGTCATCAATGCAAAGAATTAACACAAAGGCTGAGAAGGAGGCTCAAGAATCATCCTCTAGCTGGGCTGTTGGGATGGTATAGGTTATAGGATGTTTCCCCTTCCTTCACACATTTTTTACAATAGCTTTATTGAGATCTAATTCACATACCCTATAACTCACCCATTTAGAGTGTACAATTTGGTAGCTTTTAGTATATTTAGAGAGTTGTACAAACACTACCACAATTAATCTTAACAGTATTTTCATCACCCCAAGGAAAAACCCAATACCCATTAGCCATGCTTCCCACGCCCCTTTCCCAGGCAATCACTATTACACTTTCCGTCTCTACAGATTTGCCTATTCTGGATGTTTTACATGAATGGAATCAGACAACAGGTAGTGTCTTTTGTGACTGGCTTCTTTTACTTAGCATAGGTAATGTTTTCAATATTTATATCTGGTGTGGCATATATCAGTACTTCATTCCTTTTTATTTTCATTCATAAATTTTGACTTTCATGATTCATATCACAGGAAGATTAGCCCTGTAACCTTTCTATGAATGTGCAGTGATAAAATCACAGGTACACTGGTCACAGGTTGGTGGAGAGAGGCCCATCTGGACCTCAGAATCTATCTGCATTCTAGATTCATTCTAAAGGAAAAACGATTTGGTAACGCTATCAAATCGACTAAATTGTGCCATTCTTTGATACCAGGAAAAAAGAGTTAGAGACATCCAATCTGTCAGGGAATGTTCACCCCCGTGTGCCTCCCCTCTGCTTCGAGTCAGCAGGACACGTGCTCTAATGATGGAGAATAAAACAATGGAATGAGCCTCATCTTTACAGAAATGCCTGGCAGAGGAACTGGATGCTGTAGCACAGAAAGCCTCCTTAGATGGCAGCAAGGGAAAAAAGCAAAGGAATAAAGTCCAATATTAAGAAGGGGCTGGGGGCGGAATTTGACCTTCTACTTCTTTTACTATCACTGTATTTTTATAAAATATTCTTTTAAAAAATATTCTAGTGTACTCTGAAATCATCCCCAAATTCTTTCTTTTAAACTCATATCCAAAGCCTACTTATAAATTTGGGCAAGAGAGATAAGTTATAATGGTAACAACAAAAAATCAAGGACAAAGGCAACGAAGAACACTGTGGAATCCAGGCTGGACCGGCCCTGCTTCGGCGTTCTGGGGCGAGGTCATCATGGGCCGGGTTTCTTCACGCATGGACATACAGTGTGTCTCTCACAACCCACATCCCCCCTACTTTTTTTTTCTTTGAGACAGAGTCTTGCTCTGGCGCCCAGGCTAGAGTGCAATGGCACAATTTCGGCTCACTGCAACCTCCACCTCCCGGGTTCAAGCAATTCTCCTGCCTCAGCTTCCCGAGTAGCTGGGATTATAGGCGCCCACCACCATGCCCGGCTAATTTTTTGTATTTTTAGTAGAGACGGGGTTGGTTTCGCCGTGTTAGCCGGGATGGTCTCGCTCTCCTGACCTTGTGATCCACCTGACTCGGCCTCCCAAGGTGCTGGGATTATAGGTCTGAGCCACCGTGCCTGGCCTTTTTTGTTTGTTTGTTTGGTGTTTTTTTTTTGTTTTTGTTTTTTGTTTTTGAGTCTTTCACAAATAAGGAGAGAGAAATCACTGCAGAATGGGTGACTATTTTGCAACTCTTCCCCAGTACTGTGAGCAACAGGCATGTGTACGTAAAGACACCCATCACTTAATACTGCCTGTCACAGATGCTTAAATGGACAGGGTGGAAAAAAATATTCTTTTCACACACTTAAAAGTTACTTCAAGTTATTTTAAATTTGGAACTGTTTGTATATTCCTTATAAGTTTATAAAACTCACACTGTCCCTCCATGACTAACGAAAGTGGAATTGAGAGAGTATTCTATATTTGTAACTTGACTGGTTGTTCATGCTTACAGCCCTATTTCCATTCTCTGTTACTGTACACAGAGTTATGTGAGGTATTGTGGGCTCCTAAATGTTGCTGATTTCCTAACAAGGCAGGCCTGTGTCCCGTAGGGACAAACTGGGGACTGTTTTGACCAAGTGGAGGCCAAGCTCAGAGGGAGAGGCCTCCAGCTTTGTCGTTTTGGCTGCATCTCCTAAAACTAGTGTTAGAGCCCACTTCTGGGCAATTACATGGCTTACTGGTGTTGACCAAGGTATCAATGCTACCGATACACTGCCTATTAGACATACCTTAGACGCTCAATGCCACACAGCTGTGGCTGCAAATGTCACTTCTGCCTATTTTGGTAAAAACTGTTAGTCCAAAAGGTGCAATGTTTCAACAACCTACGCAAAAGCCCCTGCCACACACATAATCATTTATGTCAACATAACTTAAACGACTAAACTGAAGACAGCCACTTGTAGGGAAACTACTATTTAGAGAAGAGTATGCAATGTTTCTGATAAAATTTTGTCAACAACAGCAGAACTGTTTACCAGGAAACTGTGATAAATGTACGAGGTACCTGGGGAGGTAGATTTTTTTGCACTACCTGTGGAACTTAGATTTTTACCTGCACACCTGTACAGGTAAATCACAGTGAAGCCTCTTCACAGGTGCTGAGTAAATTGAACAAGAACAGCTCCTCCAACGCTACCTCCTTAGGAGGATACACACCTATTCAGTGACCTCACAATTTTGCACAATCACTTGTGAAAGTCTCTTTTTAAAAATGCTTCTAGAGGCCACAGCACATTCTCTGACAGAACCTCAAGAGTAGCAAATTTTTGGGGAAAAAAAAAAAAGGCTGCTAGTGCCATTTTTCTTTCTTTCCTAATGCCAGAAGCAGAAACAGGTATCTCATTTGAATTCTATGGCTGTTGGTGAGGCTGGATTATCTTTTCCACACATCTCCTGGCCATCTGCATTACCTCTGGCGTTAACTTCTCTTCGTGTCCTGGGTCCATTTTCTTCCTTGGATCTTAAGTTTGTATTATATATTTAAATTTGAGCTCTTAAAGAAGTACATGCTTTTTAAACACAGCATTGTGCCTTTAACACTTTTGTTTTAGATGGCTTGGTGATAAAATGCCTTTATGTGTAAGTCAGTCTCTCTCTCTCCCTCTGGGTCCCTCTCCCTGTCATAATTAAATCTGCCAAGAAGCATGGACAGCAACAGCTACAGATCAGTAACCTTGAAACTTGTTTATTTCTTATCTTTCCAGCTTCTCTGGTCACCTCTCCTTTGATCTGGTTACTTTCTGATGGCACACTTTTGGACTTGTAAACATTTATTATAGAGTACACATTATGCTTAAATGCTACACTACTCTTTTCCATCATCAAATCTGATTGCTTGCCCTATCTCCTGAAGTTAAAGTACCTTTTACATTGTGCAGAAATCACAAAAGATCAACTAGACTTTCAAAGTAAACTCTTATCCAGGATGGAGAGCAGAACAGAGTATCCCAGATAATCATACATTCTTGTTAACAGAATTACCACATAAGCCTCATGAGAACCAGTTTTTTGGGCGAACTGTACCAAAGAACACTCCCACCTTCAAAAATACATGGAACTTATATTTAATCTATCTGATGATTCAAAAGTGCCTCGGAAAAACACATACAAATGTAAAACTATCATCTTTGGAATGTTCTCGCAAAGACTACTACTAAAAACAAAAACAAAACACTTGCCATTCCCACAGAATTCTGTTGGCTCATATTTTATTTTGCTTAGTTTTTATTTTTGTGGGTGGTAGAGGTGGTGGTAGTGGGGCTGTGCACTTGATACAAGTATACCAGCCTTGCCAGAATGCATTAGAAGTGCTAAAACCCCATCTTGGCAGTACAAATCCAATCATATTGGCAACTCTCATTTCCTCAATTTCAACTAGGGAAAAAATCTGACTCCATACTTTATAAAACGTGGATGAAGGATTTCAAAGTTCAAGACTCTCTCTCTTTTTTTTTTTTTTAACTCTTAATAGTTTTCTTTTTTTGTAGATGATAGGTAAAATTGGGTTCAAATGAAGAACACAGGCATCCCATGAGTAAAATCCTAGTTGAAAGAGTGAATTTCATCTGTAAATGCCCAATGGAGATGGCCTTCCAGCAACCTTCTGCTTTTTCCAATTAATTAGGAAACATCTGGGAGTAAATTCTTATTTGATCCCCAAACCATTAAATATCTACTATTATTTCCTGGTTTTAGGTATTCGGCTCATTCCAGACTATCATGCAAATTATAAAGTGAATTATTTTGCTGCTGGCCCACCCAACATCACTTACAGTTTTAGGAAAGCTGGAACATGAAGCCAATGATGACAAAGCCTACTGTTACTAAAAAGTAGCATGGAAAATTCAAGGGCTTTCCCTTCAGACGTGATGCGTGTGAGGCCTGTCATCCATCCTATGCCCCGGCAAACTATCTGACCACTCTGGGCCAAACTGAAGGAGGTCACGCTTAGAGAGTCCTAGCACCGTGCTCCCAGATCCAGTGGGCTTCTCCTCTCTTCCTGCTGGGGAAGCCTTCACCCCACCCCACAGCCTTATCTTTTAATTGCCTCCCAAACATTAGCTGATTTTCAGGGATCAAAGGAATTTGCTTTGAAAGATGAAGGAACTTAACACTTAGAATAACTATAAAATCAAAACAAGCAGGGCAGCTCTACAGTGGAAAGCACATGTGATCTTTCATTCCATCCTTGGTCTGAACACTAAAGCCATTCGCAAAAAAAAAAAGTTCATACACATAACTGCCCATGCATCCACATGCTTTGCAGACACGAGAATGTGTGAAGTTTACTTGCTCAGTGAAGGGATCAGTAGACAGCAACTTGTACAACACATGACTGTACTTCCCAAATTAACTTCTTAACCCTTTCCCTGAACACCGTAAAAACCCAAACTGGCCAAGTCACCTTAAAAAAAAAAGAAAAAAGAAAAAAAAAGAAAAGTAAGAAAGAAACCAAAAGGAATCTCAAGCATAAATCTCTTCTTCAAAAATCTTATCCAACATTCTGGACTTGAATAATCTGAAAACAAAGATCTGAAAATGTTTAATTTTTTTTTTTTTTTTGGCCTTCTTCAAAGAAATAAGCTTTGTGGGAACTTCGAGATTCATGTCAAAACAACTGCTGTCTCCCGAAATCCCGGAGCATCCTCGTCCCGGAGCCGAGGGCCTGGGCAGGCCAGAGGGCAGAAGCTGCAGTGCTGCAAACTGGTGTGCAGCATCCCTGAGGATGTGTTTGTGTTTCACTCACAGAGAACAAGTACTGGCAAGTGACAAAAAAAGAACATGTTTTGCAAACAATCAGTGTGACCTGAAACCCAGGGTAAAGGCTGAAGTCAGCATTTGTTCACTGCGGCACGAGCCAGGCTCTGCAATCCTTGTTAAATGGAGTGTTCTGGAGAAGAGAACGGCTTCTCAGTTTCCCCCCAGTCACCCAGAGGACCTGGGAAGGGAGGGGAAAAGGAGGGCCGACTCCCCGCCCCCAAGCTAGGCTGTATCAGTTTGTTCTGCTTCACTGCAGAGCTGGAGCCAGGGAGCATCTCTGAAATTAGATGAATGCCCCATGGAAGGGGTCTTCGAATTCTGGAGCTGAAAGCAACTCAAGATCATGACATCCAGTCAAATGTCTTCATTTGGCAGATAAAGTGAAGACCAGAGAACCAAAGCTATGAAAGCCACACCACTCACAAGAGTTGGGCTAAACACCCAGGTCCCCAGCCTCTGAGCCCACGGCTCTTGTCACATCACGATGTCCCCAGCTCCCCTACTTCACCGAAAAGATCTCTCAATCTTTAAAGCATATGACCCCTTTTGACAAACAACCCGCAAATTTTCTTTAACACTGTTGGAAATGTTGAAATGGACTGCCCTCCTCCAATTTCCAATTCTGAAACTGCCTATTGAAAACGTTTTTCTCCCAACTGCACTTGTTTCCCACCCTGCCAAACAGACTTCTGCTAGTCTAAGTAAAGCCTATGAAGTGCTTTTCCCCAACTGCACTCTCCTTACTCCTATCTAAATAAGCAGCACCCAAACTTCTCCTTAAGTCCACTTTTTTCTTCTGCTTCACAGATGGGAAGACTTGCTCTTCCTAAATTACCACTCTCACCCCATGCAAGAGCTCTGCCGGGCCACCAGATACATTTTGAACCTGTTACTTCCATCCTCCTGCCCGCCCTGTCCACATCACATGCCCATAACTCCTCCCTCCCTCAACCCCCATCCTTTGAAATTTCTAAACCCCCGGCAGAGGAAGCGCCGCAGGGCTCTTAATAAGCTCAGTCATGCTCGAAATATCTGTTTCACCCACGAGGTGTGGTAGGCAGCAGTTCTGACCGGAGCATACATTTAGGGAAAAGATGATCTACTTCCAAGACTCAGTATTTGGAATTCCTAAAAATGCCACTTATTCATTTTCATTAACATACCTGTGAACTTGCAACCATTTTGAGGGTTGAAAGGATACCATGTGTAATATCCAGCATCCACCTACACATGTAACTGCAGCAGGTTAAGAAATCGCCCTTTCTGTTGCTGTGGCCACAGAAGATATTGCATATTGCAACTCTCTTTGCCCTGGAACTTGCAAAACTTACAGGAAATCTTCCACCACCTACATAGAAAATCCACTGCCAGAAAAATGAAGTGTAAACACTTTATATTAAATTAGCCAGAGGCTTAAAGAAATCACATCCCAATCCAATATTTTCAAATTCTGGCTCACTTTCAAGTTTTATGGTGCACACAGGAGCAGAGGCACAGCGGACACATGACTGCCCTCTGTAGAATGTTTTGTTTTTTCGATGAAGAGAAATAATCTACAAATTAGTATACAACTCAAGCTACCTAGAGAAAGCAGCCAGCGATCTTGCTTCCTTTATGTGGGGTTTCTTGTCCATATCTTTACACTGGACTAGGATGGCCATCAAAAATACAAATCTATTTACCTAAAGAGAAATCTTGAAGCTGATCCTAAACTTATTGGAGATTTTTCTGAAAAAAAAGTATCAGTGAAAATACAGAAAGAATAGGAAAGAGTGGAAAATGTTGATGTGCCTCAGGTTATTACGTATAACGTGCATCAATAAGTCTTGTGAGATATCCCATGTAAAAAAACTTACCAGCTGCTAACATTGTCATTTACCCCAACCCCTCCCACTGGAGCAGCTTTACCTTCAGGGTGCACATCCCCTGAAGTGGCCCCTTGACATCCTTGGCTTGCCTTCAGGGAGGAGGACATGATGACGCGGGGTAGCATTCCTCTGTACACAGTGTCAAAAATATATTAAAAAGCAAACAAAACTACCAGTCCAGAAGCTATGCTGGCAAAATTTAAAGCAAAAAATTTAGAAACAGCCTACGCCCATTTATATGCCAGTCTGGCTGCATTTTTAAGGGCACAAGTCATGTCTGTCTGTCTGTTTTGTTTTTTTTTTTAATTGGTTTTAGGGAAAGTCAATGTTTAAAATTTTAAGATGCTTAAGTTCATCCTCTGCTTAGGAGGCAGAGCATGGGGATGGCAGGCTGTGCCCATGCAAGAACAGGGACTCTCGGGTTAGAATGAAGTAAGTTTCTATCCCAGCTTTGTCATTTATTGGCTGCTGTGTATCAGAGGGACTTGTTTTCCTCAATATACACATAAGACAAATTTCACCTGTGCTACTGGTATAAGATGAAATGTGGCAAACCACGCAACTATATTGAGTATGTCTCCTGGCGGATCTTAGGTACTCTTTGAACATTAGCTACTATTATTATTTGATCCCTAGACTGAACTTCTAGTCCTGACTCTGCTAATTCTGCCTGCTCAGCTGAAGTGTACATGGGGTAGGAAAGATGTCCAGTCTCACATTATGACTCGCTGGTCTCTCATCCTTGGAGGTGTCCAGTGGATTATAACGTGCTGGGAAGTGGGTAAATGGAGAGACCCCAAGCCATGTCTCTGATCAGTTCATATACTAGGAATCCACAGATTTAATTTCCAGGGGAGGGCTATGTGGCAAAGAAAGAAAAAAAATCATAAGATTCTAAAATATTTCAAATTTCACCTCTGCTCAAATGAAAATATTACAAATTCTAGTTTTTCAGCACTGTTCTTCAATCCATTCGCTCGAAAATAATCTTCATTTAGTGCAGGTTGGACATGGGTTTACCCAAGACATCATTTGAAGGCCCAGTATAGTTCAGATGCTATTGTGAAGGGTCTTCAGGATGCAGGTACCCACTGGGGTGATGGAGGTAGGGTGGGGGCTGAGGCTGCCAAGAAAGCTTTCAACTTCCACTAGGAAGGAGTTCCTTTTAGACAGGGAAAAAAGTTTCCCATGCTTCCAATGACTTTACTTGGCTCTTCAACAAACAAACAAACTCCCAATACAACGTGCTCCTAAATAACTTTATTCAACTTTTACACAGTGATATGGTTTGGCTCTGTGTCCCCACTCAAATCTCATCTTGTAGCTCCTATAATTCCCACATGTTGTGGGAGGGACCCGCTGGGAGCTAACTGAATCATGGGGTGGGTTTTTCCCTTGCTGTTATTAGTTAATATGTCTCACAAGATCTGATGGTTTTTAAAATGGAAGTTTCCCTGCACAAGCTCTTCTTCTCTTGGCTGCTGCCATGTGAGATGTAACTTTCACTTTCCGCCATGATTTTGAGACCTCTCCAGTCACATGGAACTGTGAGTCCAATAAACTTCTTTCTTTTGTAAATTGCCCAGTCTTGAGTATGTCTTTATCAGCAGTGTGAAAATGGACTAATACACACAGATTAGATGAAAACTCTCTGGATGTAGCAAAGGGATCCAGAAGCTCCTTCCTCTGTGGTAAGGAAAAGACTTCCTACAACCAATAAAGAAACAGGTGAAGAAGCAAGTCCCTTGTTATTAATTACTGGGCTGAGATGGAGGTGAGTGAGAGGTAAATACCATTATGATACCAAATTTTAGGATAGGCATCCTGAAATGCTCTAACAAATGGACGATGCTAAACAATTCTATTCAACAAGGTTCTGCACCTAGTTCCTATTCTCTGGTTCAATCAGAGGTTACTCGAAGTTACGGGTTCACCAGAACAACTTGGAGGCTTGCTTGAGAGCTGGGTCTAAATATCTGCCATTATGACTTCCCAGGTCAAAGGAATCTCTTCCTGGATCAGTGGGCTGGATATCTGAGTTGCAAGCAAGAACATACGCAGGCTGTTTTCTGATGGAAAAGAGCACTGGCTTTGTGCACGGGCGCCCTGGGCCAGCTCCTGGGCATGGAGGTGGCAAGGACAGCCAACTGGCTGGTGCAGCCGTCAGACTGCCCAGTTCTCATGCCTCCCGCACCTCCACTATCTAAGACCAACTGCTCTGCTTCACAAAAAATCATCCTGGTGCCGGTGCCATGGGAACATTCCTTCACCCTTGCTCCATCACTCAAGGCCATTGCAACGGAAGGGAGTATGTCAGGAGTACATTGCCCACCTGCTTTTCTCAGATTTCCCCTCTCTGACCCTGTATCAAGGAAGTTGCATTCATTCATCCATTTGGCAAAGATTTCTGTAATTTCCTGGTACGGGCACTCTTGAGCTTCTGGGATGCGGCTGTGTCTGCCTGTACTCCAGGTTCAGAACACAGAAGCGCTGACAGTACTAAGTCATGATGGGGATACACAAACACACACACACGCACATCTTTTCTCTCCTAGCCCCTGCTCCAACCACACTGGCTGTTTTCTTTTCCTTGGAAGGAAGCAGACCATTTCCCGACTCTGGGCCTTCACACACGCTGCTCCACCTGCCTGGCTTATGCCTCCTTGCACTCTGGACCTGCCTAGAGATGCCTTAATGACCTGCCTGCTGGATGTCATCATTCCCAACAGGTCTCTCCTGACCACCCTCTCTGGGTAGGTGCCATTCCTGCAGCCGCATCATTTTATAACATCCTTCCCATCTCCTTCAAAGCACTGATCGTGTTTACAATCAAAGACTTATTTTTGTTTTTGGCCAGGGCCTAGGTGGAAGAGAGAATGAGGAGTTACTGTTAAATAGGTACAGCTTCAGTTGCGCGAGATGAAAAGAGTTCTGAAGATAAATGATGGTCATGGCTGCAAAACAATGTGAATGTTCTTACTGCCACTGAACTGTACACATAAAAACGGTTAGATGGTAAATTTTATGTTATGTGCGTTTTACCACAGTTTTTAAAAGACTTATTTTTAGGTTTACTGCCTCTCTCTCTTCCACTAGTGTGCACTATACTAGGGCAGGAATCCTGTTTTTTCACTGTGTTCCCGGGGCCATGCTCAGTATATACTTGTAATGCACACATTGTAAGCTCCTTGTGGGACACCATTCCTTATTTTTATTTGCCTCACGGCTCCTCCCAGAGAGCCTTACACACAGATAGAGACAGGTGTTAATTTAGCCCTGGACGACTACATAGGCAAACTTTCCAAAAGCAAAGCCCTTGAATTGTATATAAAATGGGGGGAGGCAGGTGTGCACATACAGACTTTAAGATGTCTCTTCTTTTGCCTTGGTTTACAAGAATCTCAAGGGAGTGCGGTGGCTCATGCCTGTAATCCCAGCACTTTGGGAGGGTGAGGCACGCAGATCACCTGAGGATAGGAGTTCGAGACCACCCTGACCAACATGGAGAAACCCCATCTCTACTAAAAATACAAAATTAGCCGAGTGTGGTGGCACACGCCTGTAATCCCAGCTACTCGGGAGGCTGAGGCAGGAGAATCGCTTGAACCCGAGAGGTAGAGGTTGTGGTGAGCTGGAGGTCGTGCCATTGCACTCCAGCCTGGGCAACAAGGGCGAAACTCCGTCTCAAAAAAAAAAAAGAATCTCAAGGGAGCCAGGTTCCAGGAAGAATAATCTTCCTTCTCATGTGGTGTGGTCATTGCCAATTTGACCATACAGGTCCTGTGTAATACCCATGCGGCATGTGGTGTTTTTTTTGTTGTTGTTGTTGTCTGTTTTTTTTTTTAATTGAAAGCTGTCTCGAAATCTCTTTGGAATTAGACAACATATAAATGGAAAGCAAGTAAGTCCAATAATAGAATGGAGTTTCCTGGCGGATAAGTACTTTCCTATGTTTCAACAGTCAACTGTTATTAAATAAATAGACGATGACAAGAATAATATGAAAAAATATTTCCTTGCCCCTTCCTCGAAAAAGAAAAAAAAAGGATAAAAATCTGAGAAACCACTTTTAGGAGATGAGCAGTAAAATGAACCAGAGTCCTCTGGCTGCATTTCTTTGCAGGTTTCCCCGGGAATAACCCAAAGAAATAATTTAACCTATGCATAAGCCCAGCTCTCTCACAGGTAACACTTGCTTCTGGGCAGAGCAAAAACTTTTTAATGAAAATAATTCTCTCTCAAGGGTGTGAGATGAGTAAGAGCTGCAGGTACTAGCAGGGAAGGGAACAATGAATGTTTAGTAGTAGTAGGAAGGTACCTAACATTTACGGGGCACTCACTGCTACCCGTGCTAAGCGCTTGGCATACACTGTCAGATTTCATCTGTGCAACAAGCCAAAGAGGGAGGGCCTGCTGTTCCCATCTTCAGAACCAGAGCCTGAGGCACAAAGAGAGAGTGTGTGTGGCTTCCCAGAGTCACACAGCTTGAAGAAGGCAGAGCTGGAATTCCAACCTGGGCGACCTGACTCCAGGGTCAGTGCTTCTAACCAACAGGCTACAGGACACCTGTATGCGCCACAGAGTTTTCTAGCGTAATTCTCGAAACTCGTAGGAGAAATCAGCATTATTTCCCCAGACTGAGGGTCTAAGAGGCTGTATCTTGCCAAGAAGACAGAACTCATGTACTGATTGCCAGGAGCTTGCATAAGGCTCATTTTCATGCCTTAAAGATCTGTCAGGGCCATTCTAAAGGACCAAAAAAAGAAAACAAAAAAAAAAACCAAACAAACAAAAAAAAACAACCAACAGATTTGGCTTTTTTTTTTTTTTTTTTTTGGAGACAAGGTCTTCCTCTGTTGTCCAGCCTGGAGTGCAGTGGTGCCATCATGGCTCACTGAAGCCTTGACCTCCATCTCAGCCTCCCAAGTATCTGGGACTACAGGTGTGCACCACCATGCTCTGATTTTTTTTTGGAGACAAGAGTTTCACTCATTCTTTTGCCCCAGCTGGAGTGCAGTGGTGAAATCTCAACTCACTGCAACCCCCAACTCCCGGGTTCAAACACTTCTCTGAGTAGCTGGGATTACAGGCGTGCACCACCACAACCATCTAATTTTTGTATTTTTAGCAGAGATGGGGTTTCGCCACGTTGGCCAGGCTAGTCTCGAACTCCCGACCTCAAGCGATCTGCCCACCCTGGCCTCCCAAAGTGCTGACATTAGAGACACGAGCCACTGCGCCTGGCCTGGATTTGGCTATTTTAAAAAGTGGAAACTTTACTGCTATGCTTAACCTAACTTCAAAATATTTCTCAATTATTCCTACTTTAAAAATACTACAATTCACACAGTTGATAAAGCACAGAATTAGCACCACATCAAACATAGTGTTTAATCACAATCGCTTTAAAAATATATAAAGTCAAAAAGCTTTTAAGTTCTTATTAAATATTTGTTCATTTAACACTTGGTCTACCCGTTTGTAAGGCATGTCAGGCAATTGTGAGGGCTAAGAGACATACACAAGGCGCACAGTCAGATGCAGGTGATGAGATGTACACACAGATAGTAATTCGAGGTAAGGATTCACGTCATAAAAGATACCTAACGGGAGGACAAGAACACTTCCAGCCAAGAGGCCCACACGATGGCAAGGCATGTGCAAGGCAGGAGTGTGCAAGCAGTGACTTTAGAACTAGGCAAAGGAGCCGTGGGGACTCAAGACTGGCAAGTGGTAGGGGTGGGGCTTCTCGAATTTATGTATTTCAACAGAAAATTATAAATCACTACTCATATTAATATATAACTTAAAATTCTTAAAAATTAGCTCAGTGCTTTTTGCCTTTAAGAAATATTTTAATTAAACAAACCCAATTTGTTTTAAAACTTCACAGAACGAGGTCCAGAAAGTGGCTTTTGTTGCTGCGCAAAGTTGATGCCTACGGATCATCTATTCCTAAAGTTGTTTAGAATGGGTTATTTCTCTCTCTCTCTCTCCCCCTTTCTCTCCCCCTTTCTCTCCTGGCACAAGGAAGTTTTACACCATCTACAATCCCTCCCTTAGATTAAGAAAAATAAACCTCCACTGTGAGAGGCGCCATTGGTGTCTGCCTCCTTGTCTTCCAGTCACAAATGGAGAGGCGGGCTGAAGAACAGCTTCACTGCTCAGGATGTCATGAATTTAAAAAAGTGTAGCAATGGTGCTTGGCCAGACAGAGTGGAAAACAAAGCCTCAGTCATTTGTTTAAACAAATTCACAAAAACAAAAACACTTCCTCCACGTACCCGTACCCAGTGAATTCTAAAAAGGATCACACATTTAGTATGATTTTTAAAACTTTCACTTTCACACATTAAAAACAACATGATGGGAGCAAACAAGCGGACATCACCCCTCACTCGTGCTTATCTATTTCTGGTTTCATTAAGCTGCCGAAACGACCGCCAGCGCTTCCTCTCATCCCAACAGGAAAATTTCATGGCTCCTGAAGGCCTGAGTCAGACTGGAAAGCTCATGAATATTCTGATTTTCTGGAGCTGATGCAAGGACGTCACTATAATTGATGACCAGGCAGAGCTATCTACTACACGTTTGAACCACTCCTCTGAAATAATTTATCAGAAGTTAGATTTTCGTTTCTAAAGCTATTAATAACAAGAGTCTGTTTCTGATTTTTAAGATGAAGTTGAATCTTTCAAGCCATTCTGCTTTTCAATAAATTCCCTCTATTTGCAGAGGCCCGCATTAATATACTCCTTGCTTTACTGCATTTTAATAAAGGTGATGAGAAAATAAACCGAAGAGAACCTGAAGCTTCCCACACGCAATGGGAAGAAAGCAGCGTGCTGCAGATTTAAATCAGGATCTGCATTTACTGGGTACACGGAAGTGAAGAGAGTACGTGCATCTGTGTGGTGGCGGCGGGGGACAGAGACAGAGGCGTCTTCCTGTGGACGGCAGGAGCGTCCTGGGCTGTTCCGCTGAGATTTGGACTCTGAGTCATGGGGTGGTCGCGTGGAACAGTAAGACCGAGTTCAACTGAGAACGCCCGCACGTATCCTATGTTAATTTTTCTTTTGCAAACACATTTGCATCTTTTACTTTCATTTTAAACTGCGCCCCGTGCATATGTGCACTACCAACCCATCCGGGTGACGGGCAAGTTTTATCTACTCTGGGAGCCTCCTCCTGCCTGCGAGGCAAGTGGCGACCCCAGAGCGGGAGGTGGGAGCCTCCCCTTTTCTTACGGTTCTCGGGCCGCAGATTTTCCATCAACACTCAATTACGTTTAAAGATACACTAGGGTGTGTACTGAGATAGTTCAAAATGATTTCCTTCCAACATAAAATGGATCGTGAACCACGGGAATCCTGAGCCCTCCCCTTCCCAGCGAGGCAGCATGACTGGTGCTGTGAGACGGATCCACCAGTGATCGAAACCGCGTTCTGCTAGGGAAATTGAGATTTGGACCACGTGGTCAAGGAGAAATGAAGAACCTTTTATGCGTTTCCAAATATCAAAATTAAAGAATTAAAAGAAAAAAAAAACCCCAAGGAGTTCATATCTTCCCAAACCACAAAGCCACGCCCGGGCCCCACTCCCTTTTCCATCCACTTTAGCACATCCCGAAGTCCAGCGTGGCCTGGGACCACGTGAGGGACGGTGGGCGTGGCCGGGGCGCAGTCACGTGGCCGCTATGCACGCCGAGCCCCACCTCCAGCCAGCCCCTCCTTGGCGGCTGCCGGAGCCCAGCCAGCGATCCAGGCGGCGTTTCCAAACCCAGATCCACGCCTGTACCTGCAATGACTTACAGGATATTTTAGGAATCAGTCCAACATATCCTTTGGGATATCCTTTGGGGTCTATAAGTAATACTCAAATAGATTTTACCTATCTCGCTGTATTCTGCAGCCAACTTTAAAACATTCATCTGGAAACTGCAAACACAAAGTAACTCTTAGTGCATGATATTGTGAATTCTGTGCCCGTCTCACCTTCAAAAGCTATATAGTATATACTCAGTACACAAACTAACTCAGAATCATGTATCCTACTGTAAGGAGTCCTCTTTGGTCCAGCAAGCATGTGTGATCTGATACCTAGCCTACTGAGATGCCTACGATTCTTTTCTTCACATCTCCCAAATATAACAGCTACATTTCAGACTCCTAAAATTTAATTTGGAATGAGTTACAAATATCAGTGAGGAAAAACGAGGGCCACAGGAAGCTTAGTATAGCTTGCATGCTCTTGTCTGAGGGCCATAATAAAATTACAGACTGGGATGGATTGCATGATATTTAAAAAATTCAGCCATTCGGTTTCATCAAACAGAAGCATGAGATTTGATAAAATGTTACACTTGAGGAGTATAACTCTTTTTTATTTTAAAAATAATAGAAAAGACCACATAGAGTAAAATCAAAGAATACAATAGACAATTTTTTAAAACTTTCTTTTGGATAAAGAGTTATTTTTAGGCTGAGCGCTGTGGCTCCCGCCTGTAATCACAGCCCTTTGGGAGGCCGACTGGAGAAGATAGCTTGAGGCCAGGAGTTCAAGAGGGACCTGGGCAACACAGACCCCATCTCTACGAAAAATTAAAAAATTAGCTGGGCATGGTGGCACACGCCTGTAGTGGCAGTTACTCAGGAGGCTGAGGTGGGAGCATTAACTTAAACCTGGGAGGTTGAGGCTCCAGCTCCAGTGAGCTATGAGAGCAACACTGCACTCCAGCCTGGGTGACAGGCCAAGATGTCTCAAACAACAAGTGATTTTAGTATTTCAGTGATGGAAAATTCTGAATAATGATTTCTTCATACCAATTAGATTTGGGACTGCTGAAATTTAATTAAATAGGGGGCCTCCTCCAACTTGTTTGCCATGTTGGTAATGTTTGCCTATTTATTTGAGACAGTGTCTTGCTCTGTTGTCCAGGCTGGAGAGCAGGGGCATGATCACACCTCACTGCAGCTTTGACCTCCTGAACTCAGGTGATCCTCCCACCTCAGCCTCCCAAGTAAGTGGGACCACAGGTGCATGCTACCATGACAGGCTAATTTTTTTTTTGTTTTTTGTAGTGATGTGGTTTCCCTATGTTGCCCAAGCTGGTCCCAAACTCCTGGCTCAAGCAATCCTCTTGCCTATGGCCTCCCAAAGTGCTGGGATAACAGGCATGAGGCACCACACCCAGCCACGTTTATTCTAAAAGAGGAAAGCAACACTTTGAACACTTCTTTTAATTACAGCTTTAAAAACTCAGAAATAAAATGTCACATGATAAATTAAATTCATGGTGTTGATGTAAACCTTCCCAACCCATCTAAAGCATCTGGGCTGTGCTTCAGAGTCAGTTCCCCAATAGCATTCTCTTGAGTATCAAAAACGAGAGATTTGCAGCCAGGACCAAAACTATGAGACTATTTTGGCAATTAACATCTCCTGTCATCTTCTTCACCTCCTTTGTAGGGAGAAAGGGCAAGAACATTTCAAATAACATTCATATGTGGGATTTCTTAAGCTTCTGCATATTTTTTCTTCTTCATGTGACTAGTAATTGTCCTCCCAAATAAAAGTGGACTTGCCACTGCTAGTTAAAAAGTTTATGTCCCTCATTGTTAAAAAATACATAAAATCCTGAGAGTAGAATCCAATTACTAAGTGTAGAAAACAGAAATAGAAAATCACCATTTGGCAAACATCACAGTAATGGATGTTAAAATTAGTGGGTGAAAGAATAATGAGGAACAGAATGTTTGTTTAGATAGTCTCAAGTATCTACCTCCAAAAGATTCTTCCTAATTACAAAGGGAAAAATAGTAATGATAATGGAGGAAGCCACAGAGACCACCTTAACTAAGGGATCAAAGCTAACAGCACCAAGAAAGGAAACATCACGCATCTCCTGACAGGATGCGCAAAGACATAAACAGCAGCACCTCTGTGATCTCCAAGTTAAAAATGTACCCCCCAAATTTAATCAGGAGGAAACATCCACAAACTCTAACAGAAAGATATTCTACAAAATAACTGACCCCATGTTCTCCAAAAGCGCGAACTTCGTGAATGACTAAAGAAAACCCAGGGAAACGTCCCAGAATTAGAAAAACTGAACACAATAAATGCCAGGTAGGATCGTCTCTTGGATCTGGAACAAAAAAAAAAGGGCCATCAGTGGGAAAATAGTGAAATCCCAATTCAGTCTGGAGATTATCAGCACTGGAGTATGGAGTGAACACTGTTTTGATAACTGTATTATGGTTATGTAAGATGTTAACATCTGTGGAAGCTGGGTGGAAGGTGTTCCAGAACTCCTGGTACTCTGTAACCTTTTATGCAAGTCTGAAATTATTTCAAATTTAAAAGTTAATAAACGTTTTTAAAAGTTGATAAAGCAAAAGAAAACAACTTACAGCATGATAATCAACTAAGTTGAGAAAAAGACCTTTGAACTATAAGGATACATGCAAATCAATAAATGACTGACAAACTCAAAAATCCCACCTCCAATGATACACTTAACTTTGCATTCCTTGCACTTGAACCAGAGTTACTAAAAGCCGTGCACCTCAAGATGATGTCACTGACAGCTTAATAAATAAGGTGAATCCCTAGTTTAGAGATATGACAACCCTCTACTTTTACAGATGATTCCTAGAGAAATACTGTTGCTGGAGTTTATTCAGGCTGGTAGAGAACTGGGCATCCCAAGTTGAGGGCCCTTTCCATTCTGACATATTGCCTAGCATTTAATTTAGCTTAGATTTGTCTTCCAGCGAGGTGAAAGTGGGAAGTTAAGATGGTTGAAGGATGCAAAGAGGAACAGTCAACAAAATGCACGACAGAAAATTATGTGCGACTCTCCTGGATCCTTGTGACAACTCCTTGTCCTTTTTCTTCAAATGCAGTGAGAACTGTGTTTTTCTAACTTGCCCATATACCCTGCTCTATCATCTGCTACAGATAATATATGTTTCTGCTCTCTGCATGTTATACATAAAACAGATCAAATTCTTTCAACAGCAAAAATCTTTATTGCATTAGCAGCAATTTCCCAGCATCACAAGCCCTACAGTTTCCTGATCCACCACTATGTGGTAGGGAAGGCAATAAAAAGAGTTTGTCAGGGTTTCACCCAAATCTCATCTGAAAAGCTTGATCTACTTCTTTCCGGAGACCAGCCCCAAATGAAATGATCCTCATTGGGGAATAACAAAAAATTGAGGCCAAAAGTGAATGTGAAAAGCTACCATTTTTATTTTGTGTTCCCAGCATTATGGGATATGCAACAGAAGATGAGAATTCTGCTGTCAAGGAATGTACAAAATCCTTTTAGGTACATGTGCCCCATTTAGGCAGTATTACTGAAAGGAAAGGAGTGAGTGTACCATGGATTTGGTCCGTGCCTTGTACCAGGAGCCATGCTAAGGCTTCTCTGATTACATCCCCATAAGCTCCTTTTTACAGAAAGGAGACTAAGGTGCAAAGACTTGCTGACTTGACCAGCATCAGAGGCTCAGAGGTGGTAAAGACGGGACACAAACTCAGAATGTCTTCACCCCAGGATCTAGGCTCTATCAGACCATGCTGTCTCCCAAATGAAAACAAGTTTTGCTTGCAAAGGCTGCAACAACTAGGAAGTATGTAGTAGCGGGTGGAAAGCTAATGTCCCCTAGAAGCAGGGCCTAACCTGAGAACTGCAAGAGAGGCCATGGAGGTTGGGGTTATGAACACTAAGGAGCACAAGCGCTGCATGCAGAGGGTATAAGGGTCCTCCCTACGCGGGTCAGCATGGTGAAAGAGAAGGACTAGGAGAGCGGAGCTAATAGCAGGAGGGGAGAAGACCGATAACAAACTTCTTCAGAATGTCCCTGCATGTGTATTTATCTGAGAGGAAGGTGTAAGGAGGCCCTTCTAAAATACTATGTCATTGAACTAGGTGTGCCAAGGTCTTGTATACAGCACATCAAGGGGAAAGTGCATTCATTTGGAAGATTTGTTTTTTCACTACTGAGTTGGGCTTCGATGTGGGTAAATGAGTTACATTCATTTAAATTATTCCAGCAACTATCAGAAGAGAGACAGACTGAGACGGAGAGATGTTCAGAGAAAGACAGAGACATAGATGGAGGGAGGGAGGGAGGGAAGAAAAAGAAAAAAAAAACAATCATGCAAAGGAATAAATTTATCACACATTGACACCTCACCTTTCCAGAACTCAACTATTCAGCAAATAAACATTTCTGGGGTAGTCAAGCACCAGGAAGAAGCTTGGTTTCACTTACTGCCTGTTTACTCTTAACACATAATTCTAACAAGCTTAGAAATCTGTTTTCAAAGCACTCACAGCAAAAAGGAAGCGGCAAATAATCACCTACAGAGGTGCTGATGGAGACGGCTTTCTCTTCTTACTAAGTCTATTAAACAGAAATGGAGACATAAAAATGATAAAACCAAACCATAAGAACACAATAAGCACAAGAAACCTTCAGCAGAGGGCAAACTGCCTCCCACTCAGCCTTGAGGGTATCACTGTATTATGCATAATACAACAATTTATGCTCGCTGATGTCCTCAAGTTGGCCAGAAATGATTAAATTATATTCACTGTAGTAAGAAGCAAAGAAGTACAGAATACATGTTGGAAAGATTTCCAGCATGATAGTGCACAAAAACTGGTGCAGTAGTCTCAGTTCTCCCTAAGGCTTTAATGTATTTCATCATCTGGTCATTGCTCGATCTGACAAATATTTACTGAGCATATTGGAGAGACTTGCTGTGAGAGGCCTGGCTCCTGCTTTCACGGAGTTCAAAATCTACTAAGAAGCTGAGATACTCAAGATCCACATTTCTACTAGGATGGTCTGTACAAGGGTTTGGATTGTTGTACTAAGTGCTGCGCACTGACTCCGAAAATCATGACTTATTTTTGGATATGAGCAACTGAAATTGGCCTAAATGTTAAGAAACGGTGTGCCATTTCAAAAGTCTTTGATCATACAGTTCAGAGTCAAGGATCAGTCAATACTTCAAGAAACTCCAGCCTGGCCAACATGGCGAAACCCCGTCTCTACTAAAAATACAAAAATTAGCCGGGTATGGTGGCACATGCCTGTAATTCCAGCTACTCGGGAGGCTGAGGCAGGAGAATTGCTTGAACCCGGGAGGTGAAGGTTGCAGTGAGCCGAGATCACGTCACTGCACTCCAGCCTGGGTTACAGAGCAAGACTCCATCTCAAAAGAAAAAACTTCAAGAAACTACCCATGTGGTCATGAAACCAAGAACCAAGGCATGCTGCTTTGGCTGCACAAAAATATACAGTACAGAAGACCAAGAGAACCACAATTCCTGAATTTCTTTCTCTTTATTGAAGAAATTAATTCTAACACATACACCTTCTTATATTTAGGCTAGGACATCTTATAACTAAATCAATCTATACAGTTAATCATGCATTTAAGAATGTGATGTTTTTTAAAGTGATATTTATTAAAAGGAAAAATCCTGGCTATCTGGACACTGAGAAATGCACAAGCTTGCAAAAACCGTAATTTAATCAGAAAACCCAGATACAGTAAAGTTACTTTTCATTTTCTTTTTGTTTCAGAAACCTTGCAAGAAGTTCTTTCCCTTCTTGAGGGCAAAGCTTACAAACTGGAAAGTTTCATTTTAATGGGTTCTTTCTTGGGGCAAAAACATGCAACACCAAATATTCTAGAGTGTCTGACTGCAAAGATCGCAGATGCAGTAGTGCAAAGGAAAAGCAAACACTTTAAAATCAAGTATGTCTTTAGTTCAAATCCTGTGTTTACCACCTGCGAAGTGTGTGAGGTAGACAATTTATTTTTCCAGGCTTCCATTTGTTCTTCCGTAAAACAATGTTGGTAGAATCTACCTCATCGGCTGTTGCAAAACTAAATGAAATGTGCTTTCAATACACTGGTCATAGTTATGCAGGTGGACATGCTGAATTTTTACACCGATCTCAATATACATGGGCTTTGTAACTGGAATGATAGCTCAGTGGCGCTCAAAGTGGATGTGTTTCTAAAAGTCCAAAAAAAGTTTGGACTTTTTTTTTTTTTTTTCCTCCATTATGACATTTTACTTCTTGCTTAGATGAGAAGCTAACCACCCCCCCGGAGGCTGGGCTTCCTAATGAGCAGAATAAAGTTCTAAGGAACAACCACAACAGAACCAAAGGGTAGACTGAAAGTAGAATTCTGCCACTGAGGAGGCTTACTGGCCTTCCTGCCTTAAAAGCGTGAGCCACTCTGTGGCATGTTCAGACTCCTTCAAGCATAGCTGGTCCCAGATGTCAGACGAAGTTTGGAAAGAGGAAGTTTGGCTGTTCAAAAATAAACGCGGGGTGCTGATAAGGATGACGATGCTACTAAAACAGAGTGAGAGATTTCTCCCGGCAAACCCTGGCCACGGAGTGCTGTGCTGGTTTGCTGCGCTGAACAATGGAGGAGGAAGCCCAGGCGCGAGACCTCGTCCACGTTTATCAGCATCCTGAAAGGTGGAGTCTGTGCCTCCGAAGCCAGAGTTCTCTGAGCCTTTATATCTCGATTAAATGGCTGAGATTGTCCTTGTGTACTTGGGTGGATGGATGTTATTTCCAAAGCATGCGATTCATTTCAAGAGGGGAGAGGGAGGATTCAGTTGGAAATATTTTTCTATTCAAGAAGGAAAATTAAATATAACTGGAAATGTTTTCAGGAAAATGTTTTTATATTTCAATGTTTCCCCAGAGCACTGTGATCCCAATACATCACAGGACTGTGCTAGATTAAAAGGAATGAAGACAAAATGAATTTAAATAAAAACTGAAACGGACCAGCCAGGCTTTATGCTCCATATCTGAGGAAACAACGAAGCGGGGGGAAACTACAAATGAACCAAAAGAAGAAATAAAAATCAACTCAACTAAAATTGTAAACTCAAATGAGTGTTTCAATTTTGTTTTAGAATTTTTTCAATCTAGTTTATTTTCATAGCCACAAAAGCTTTTGAATAGCCATGAATTGATAGCCACGTGATTGACAGAACCATTAAGACTTTTTTGGTTGTTTTCTCTTAATCATTTTCCTTAACGCATGAATCCGCTGATACTCAGTTACAGAAGACGACTTGCTTGTCTTATAGTTCTTAGGTCATTACAAGTACTTAGTATTTGCTAATAATCAACACCAACAGCTCCAGGAAATGTGTACAATTAGACAGCTGGTTTAACTGGTTGTGTTGCATTTTTTAAAATGTGCATACCACCCCCTTTATGAGCCCTAAATACGACAGGAAAAATGAAATGTACAGGTCTCAGTTATCCTTATCAAAATAAACACATATTTTTAAGAGGAAAGAATTCTGTCAGTTAATCCTGTGTTAGATCTGTGATGTCCAGTAGCCATTAGCCACATGTAGCTATTCAAATTTAAATTAAAACTTTAAAAAAATCCAAAATCCAGTTCCTCAGTAGCACTAGCCACATTTCAAGTGCTCCATAGCCACATGTGGCTAGCGGCTCCTGTACTGGACAGGGCATCCACAGAACAGTTCATCATGGTGGAAACTTCCACTGGACGGTGCTAGACTAGATGGAAGAACGGAACTGTGAGCCTTGGGTATTTACATTTATTTTTAAAGACGTAGGCTGGGCGTGGTGGCTCACGCCTGTAATCCCAGCACTTTGGAAACCCGAGGTGGGTGGATCACTTGAGGTCAGGAGTTCAAGACCAGCCCGGCCAACATGGCAAAACCCCGTCTCTACTAAAAATACAAAAATTAGCCGGGTGTGGTGGCACATGCCTGTAATCTCAGATACTCAGGAAGCTGAGGCAGAAGAATTGCTTCAACCTGGGAGGTGGAGGTTGCAATGAGCCGAGATCGCACCACTGCACTCCAGCTTGGGCGAAAGGGTGAGACTCTGTCTCAATTTAAAAATAAATAAATAAATAAATAAAGATGTACACAAAACAGTTTAATTGTTGGGTCACTTTATAGAAACTTCTTTAAAGCATCAGCTTTCCAACTTCACACAACTGTTTCCCCTAAGCAACTTCCAAGGCACAAACCCAGTATACATTCTCTCCTAAGCATTATCTCAGTTGTACATTCGATTGTAAAATATCTTTCTTCCTTAAAAAAAAAAAATCTCTCACCCAAAACTTAAGAGAAAGGGGTCATTTACAGGAGAAAGGGCAAATCATTATTTTTAGATGGAAAGACCTCCCTAAGTCAACATTTAAATATTAAAACATATAGCAGGTAGTACCAAAGGGTTTCTCCTTCATCACATTTGTATTTCTTTACTGTCGAAATTCTCTGCCCAAGAGTCAGCTCTGTGTGAGCTGAAAGCAAGTGTTCTGTTTGCTATTGCACACCCATTACAAGCACAGTGCCTGCCTGGGACAAAACAGATGCTTAAATTTTTGTGGAATGATTGAATGAAACTTAAGAAGAATGGTATTTTGCTAAAGAACAGCAAACATCCTTTTAGAGCCTGGTTCCAATTCTTTATATTTGGATAGCAATCCACCCTTTATTTTCAAATGCAAACTTAAAATAACTTAGCAGACTGATTCATGCAAGTATGCATGCTACAGCTCAGTATCTTTAATACTCAGCAAAAGGCATACAGCATCTATGTCATAGTAAAATATGAGCTAACATTTATTGCAGTTAAACACCAGGCCCAACGCTAAGTGTTTTACATATGCTATTGCATCTGCCCCTCACTCTGATAGTCTCTCCGCTACCAGGAGGAGGAAACCAAAGCTTAGGGGAAATTAAGTGACTGGCTCAAGCCACAGGGCTAGAGATGTATAGTCAGAAAAGCTCCCCTGGTGAAGACTATGGACCATGCCTGTCATATAGCCCGACTGGACAATTCCTGGTTTAATCAGGAAGGCTACGATCGTCCTCGTCTACAAGGACCTGCCTCCAAGGAGGGGCATGGCTCTGGATCTTTGCAGCCCCAGAGCTTAGTTGAGCACCTGCCCTGCAGGCCTCCCACATATTTTTGTGGAGAAAGACTCAGCAGTCCTAATGGCTTAAGGCTACTCAGACTTGGAGAAGGCCCCTTCTACAGAAGCAGGCACAGCTCAGCACACCCCGTCTCCCTCTAAACCGAGGCTGCGGGGAAATCACTGTGACCTTGCCACTATACAGCAGCTTCATGCTTTGGCCACCGTGTTGCAGCCTCTACGGCCACTCTGCTCTAGTAACTGGCCTCCTTCTGCAAACTGACCAGCTGCACCAGCATCGCGGGGCTGGCAGCACTTCCATTATTCTTTTTCTTGCTATTCAGAATTTCAACCTAGTAACTCCACTGTTTTAAAAACACAGTGCTTTAGCAAGAACCTGTTGTGCTCCAAGTACTGGTCAGACAACTGCCTTTAAGGGGCTCACTTTCCTATTTGGCCCAATTCCCTCAGATTAGGGTTTCCAGAAGTCTGACCTATAAGCATTCATTTTCATAAAAACCACTACTGACAAAGCAACAGGTTCTAAACGTATATATTAAAGAGCTAATTTTTTGTTGAATCAATATTTGTCGAGGGCTTGCCAAGCGGGGGTACCAAAGTATAATAAAGGACATCAATCCATGTGGGGGAAAGGTAAACAAATATTAATCAAGTCCCTAGTGATTCTGCATAATTCTCTGTAATTCTTTCTGCAGTCCTATAGCGTAGATAACATCTCCATCTATGGATGATAAAAAGCACTGCTTGTAATAACTCACTTCCTAAGTACCTGCAAGGCACGAATTCAGGGCCAGGCACAGTTAATCCTCATAACTCCCTCAAGGAAAAGGTATTACTACTTCCTTCTCCAGAAAGACAGGCTCGGGGCGTCTGTCTGGGTCCGAGGTGCCCACGCTGGCTGAGAGCGCTGAAGGGGAGTCAGACACACAGGCCTGCCTGGCTCCACAGACCATGGTGCCATTAAATGAGACTGTCCTCACTCTCATGGGGGGACACAGAGAAAGCTCCCCACCCCAACCACAGGAGGAAAAGATGACTGTGGGAGAACACATCACCATACAGCATCAGTGTCCCATTAGCGCGGAAGGCAAGATTGACAGGAAAAACAAACAAGGAAATAGTACAGTGGGATGCGCGGGGGCTGTATGAAGGTGGTTCTAGAAAATGGGGTGGCCTGGCACAGGGGCAGCCATTCCAGAACTAGGAAGGCAGGGTAAGGTACTCCAC
Organism: Pan paniscus; assembly: GCF_029289425.2. Taxonomy (NCBI): domain Eukaryota; kingdom Metazoa; phylum Chordata; class Mammalia; order Primates; family Hominidae; genus Pan; species Pan paniscus. The sequence goes on along the minus strand of NC_073265.2, from coordinate 88,400,961 downwards.
ATGTGTTGGGGGTGGCAGGGGTGGAGGGAGTGAGAGGGGAACAAAGGCCAAGGCAGGCTAAAGTCAGATCGTGTAGAACCCAAAGCCAGGCCAGGGTACTTGTACTGCCTCATGCAGGAAAGGGGGAACCAGAACACTGGGGCAGGGATTAAAGTAGTGACGGGAGATTCACTGGGTGTCACTCAAAGCTTGTCTCAAGTCACAGGGCTCTTCTATTCCCCCGACTTATCTGAACAGGAGAAATCCACTTGGCTCCCAGACCCGCCTGCCCTGGCATTCTCCCACAGGGAAACATGCTTTGGTTGTTCAGACGTGACTTACTGGCACTTAGAGGCCGTTGGCATGGAAAAAATGAACAGGCTGACCTGGCCAGAAAGGAGCAGGTGATGCAGAAACCCAGCAAAAGATGAATTCACCCTGCCACCCTGAGTAAATTACAAAGCTCACATGAAGGGCCGCAGAAGAAAGAATGGGAGAGATGATTTACCAGACAGAGAAGGGAAAGTCTCAGCCCTAGGCACCTCATGAGCCCAGGAAAGTGCCAGGCAAAATCCCTAAGGCACTTCACTGAGTCCTACAACCTCGCATAGACATCACTGTGCTCATCTCAGGCAGGGGACACCCAGGCTCACTGTGGCGAAAGCACCTGGCCCAGATGAGTAAGGGAGAGAAGCTGGAGCACACATCACTGGAGCACACTTTATTACGGTGTCTTTCTGCCTTCAATCACTTGCCCAGTTTTGTAACTTCATAAGAGAGTCATGATGCCCAGAACCTCATGGCCCCGAGGCAAAACTCTGCACCAGCTCTGACACTCTCCTTAACCTGCTGTCACCACACGATACACAAGAACCATTCCTCTCAAATCACGAAACAAAGGTTAAACATATTCCACCAATAATACCACGATATGCATTAATTCCATCAGTGTGGAAAACTATTCCTTGTGGGAGAGGGCGCACAGACAGACAACTGGAAGAGAAAAAACAGAGAGAAATCCAAGTCAGATGTTGTGCCTAACTTGAGGCAGGACTTTTCCTGGGATTTAAGTAGGTCTGGAGGCTGCTCTGGCACATCCTGGCCACCCAGGCCACGCCTTACATTTCTATTTGCAATGCACCTTCCCCTCCTCCTTCACTCCCCGCATTTCTCCCCGAGTGCCCCACCACTGAAAAAGTGCAGAGGCCGCAGGGGCTGAGACGGGGCGCAGGGCACCGACCCTTTCAAGCGGCCACGGCTTTGCAACGTGTTCCTGAAATTCCTACAAACCAAAAAGCAATTCAGAATCTCAGGAGGGAGGCTTATCCTCCACTCCGCAAACCAGACCCTCAAGATCATCTTTTTTTATGCTGAAAAGGCTTTTCACAAAATATTCCAAACCATCTTCATAGATTATTTTTCCTTTCTTTTAAAAAACTAAGCAAGACTGGATGTCATTTAGAATACCGACTTCTTAAAAAGGGCATTTTTGAACTGAATGCCACATGCTGTATTTTGCCATTTTGCCTGCGCTTCCTGCTTGGAGCCTGTGACACAGAGAAGCCTCAGACACTGGAGCTGCTCCGGGCCACGCAAACTCCGCTCCGCATCTTCCAGGCAGCCCTGTCGCAAATAATTCATGTCCACTACGCCCCTATCACACTGAATACAACCACATTGTACTGCTGGAAATGGGAAACCTGATTCAGATCACAGGAGAAGGTAGAAAAACATTTGCTTCAACACAATACTGCCCCCCTTCTTTTTTTTAAAGGGAGGAAACATATTTCAAACCTAGGAATAGGGAAAGGATTCAAGACCCATCGTGGAATAAAACACAGAATTTAAAATAGCATCCGATGTGACCCAAACCAGCAACAATAACGAGAAAACCACCCAGTCCTTCCAGAGATGCACCTTGTTTCTGCTGCAGTGTTGCTAATCAAAATCGATCTGCCCATCCAAGCAATTTAAAGAGGAAGGGCGGCATTTGTAGAAAATAGTACATGTTGATAAAGCATGACCTGTCCCACATGGAGAGCAATAAAAGGAAAACAAGCCTGAGAACAGTATGCTGTGCTCACCAGGAGACGGAAGAGAAAAAAGCCAGAATAAGGGCAGGGATGCCGGGGGAAGGGAGGACGGGGTGTCAGAGGCCTGCAGGATTTTTGTAAACAGCAGCCCGTAATGGCCACGGTGAGAGAGAAGGGAAAACAGACATGGAGGAAAACGTGTTTACAACTGCAGCGACGGCGGGAGGCGGAGGGAGGGATTCCCCGACTCTGCACTCTGCGCTCGGCCCGCTTCGCTCCGGTGGGGCCCCGGGGCTGGGATGTGCTTTGGCTCCTCCACCCTCCACCCGCTTTCTTAGTGGGGGGGAACACATCTTGTTTATGGGGAAGGTTACTCCTCCTCTGCTCTGGTGATCGCGTCCCTAATACTCCTGCTGCATCCTTGCGGGATGCCCACTTGACTGACAGACACTCCAGCCAGTCGCTGCCCGGGCCCCGCGGAAAGGTGGAATTTCCCAACGCAGCGATTGGCCGGCGGGGAGGGTGGGCCCTGGTGATTGGCGTGTTATTCGGAGTGGAAAGTAGTAAACAACCTTGGTCCACGGCGGCGGCGCGGGCGCGGGGTGCCCGCTCCCTGTTCCCTCGCCCGGGGCGGGGTGGGGCGCGCGCGCCAGACAAAAGGAGCCTCAGCCCCACGGAGGGGAGAGCAGGAAGGGCGCACACCACAGCCGGCGAGCGAGCGTCCCCCGGAGCCCCTGCGCCAGAACTGCTGACTTGCAGCTTCACATCATTTTTGTTCTGTGGAAAACCGCAAAGGTTTTGTTTCCATAATTCGGCTCCTCTTCTTCGTCTTAGGTTTTAGAAAGTCTCCAAAGAGAATGGCAATTTAGCTTCTCCTCTTTCCTGCCCTCCACCCCAACCCTCCACCTTTTAAGATTAATTTTTAGTTCTGTCTTTGCAGAAGTTGTTTTAAATCCCTGTACTAAAAATTGTTGCTTTATTCACACAATACGCCATTAAGGGCACACGGGTGAATCAGATGCCCCGTTAGTCCCTTTCCTTGCAAGTTCCTGGAGCTGTGATCTCACTCGGAGGGGCTGAGTTTGAGAACATGCATAAAAAGAAACATGATGATATTAGGCTCACTTGACAAGAAATAAGCAGTTACACCTTGCCTTTTCCACACAGGATGTAGTTCACCCAGGCTATCATCGAACATTGCTAAGTTCCCTTCTGGTTGGTCTTGACTCACAACCCATTCCTCATTCTGGCCTCTCCATCCGCACAGGACCCCCAGCCAGGGGAAACTTCCCAGCTTCCAGCGGGAAGTGCTGCTTCCCCAAATTGGGCAGCACCTGGGGCTGCCTCTAGATGCATAATCACCTCAGAGGTCCTGAGCCAGATTCCAAAGATTCTTTCTGAGATTCTGGCAAGGCCCCGGGGTACTGATGGAGGACTGGGAAGGTAGGAGAAGGCAACGGGGAGGGGGAGGCTGGACACAGGAGGGATCTCCACTTCATTTATGTGCTTCGCTCTAATGGTAAGTCACGTTGTCACTCTTGGCCAGACAGCCAGACTGTCCAAGCTTAAAACGTAAACAAAAGCTCCTTGCAGGAAGCAACAGGGTGCAAACTTGCCACCTGGGGGGCCTCTCTGCCACCCCTTGGCCAGCCCTCTCCTTAGCATCTGGCCCCACCCCGGCCCTGCCCGCCTGGCATGTAAAGCACCCCCTCCTCTCCAAGCATCCGTTCCTCAGCCGCTGTGTTCCTGTCGCAGGTCCCTGGATGGGCCACACACAAACCTTCACTCAGCTTATTCTTTCTAGGCCTTACCCTGCCTGCCCGGGAGAGGCCACTGTTCTCCACGGCTTCCCTTGCCCTGGCCATCCCACTTCCTGCAGGAGTGCTCCGAAATCGGTTTCGGTAGCACTGTGTTAAGGTTGCAGATGGTGTCTTCAACACTGTACTCCGACTCTACTTGCAGGTTTCTCCACCTCAGTAGATCCTGAGCATACCAGGGCAAGGTGTTATATTCTAATTTGTGTCTCCAGTGGAGACACAGGTCCACAATATGCACTCAATCAAGTCTTGCCAAACATTTGCAGCACTCAGTTCTCGTCTTCTCCAACACTCACACCTGCTTCTGCTGCCCCCAAGTCAAGTACCCCTACCTAGTTTCTTGCTAACATGTTAACATGGTACCACCCCACCAAGTGCCAAGCCCTTGTCCATCACTCAGTGGTTCCCTGTACACATGCAGTCACTTGTAACGTATGCTGCTTCCTCTGCCAGTTATGCTTTTCTGACTTCTCTTCTTGGCAAATTCCTATTCTGTCTAAAAATCACTTCTTCCCTTGGCAACATGCCACAAGTTCCACCTGACTCCTCTGTGCTCCCAGAGCACCTCAGAGAGGCCTCGCTGCAACTCTGCCATCTTCCGAGGACATGGCTACAGAGCCACAGCTGGCATGGTTTGCTGGAAGAACCAAGAGCTGAAAGGCAGATTTACCAGGTGGTGCCCCCCCAGGTGTCTGCAGAACCCACATTTTCCAGTCTCCAGACCATGGAAGCAGTGCTGTTTCCAGCTTGTCTCTGCCACAGGGTCCTTCTCTGCTCTCTCAGCCTGAAGGCCTCCTCTGTGTCTGTGAGTGGCTGGCTCCTTCTCAACCTTCATTCAGGTCTCCGCTCAAACACCATCCCCACCACCATGCCCACCTTCCAGCTACTATCACACAGACCTTCATTTTCTTCATGAGGTGATTCTGAAGAGAAAATAAGCTTGGGAGCTATCACCCTAACTTACTTATTCCCTCAGTGATGGAATTTTGGGGACATTTTCATCTTTTGCCATTTGAAACACTACAATGAACAACTTTGCACAACTGTCATTTCACATGTGTGCAAGTGTATGGGGTAAATGCCCCCTCTAAAATTGGTGGGTCAAAGAATACGTGTTTATAACCTGAGAGATATTGCCAAATTCTCCTCTATAGATGTGCTATTCTGCAGTCCTCCCAGCCATGTGGGGTTGTTTTCCAAAGAGTGTGTTATCAAATATTTTGGATTTTTTCCAATATGAGAAGTGAAAAAATGGTGTCTTGGTGTAGTTTTAATTTGCATTTCTCGTATGAGTGAAATCAAACTTTTTTTCTATGCTTAGCTATTTGTGTTTCTTCTTCTGTGAGCTATCTGCTCAATACTTCATCCCAAATCCTATTGAACTGTTAGCCTCTTCCTTAACAATTTCTAGGAGCTCTGTTTTACTTTGTTTTTTAAACAAGGGAGATTAGCTCTTTGTGATAGAAGTTTCAGATATTTTTCTCAGTTTGGCATCTGTCTTTGCTTATGGTTTTTGGCCATGCAGAAAGTTTTTTTGTAATTTAAATTCAATTTTTATGAATGTTTTCTTTTCTGGCTTCTGGATTTTGAGTTGAAACTAGAAAGGCTTTCTCTGCTCCAAGGTTATAAAAAGGAACTCGCTATGTGTTCTTCCAGGACTTTCATAGTTTTGTTTACATTTTTACCTTGGATTCACTTGGAGTCTAGCCTGGTACATGGTATAATGTATGAACCTAATTTACTTTCTTTTCCAGAGAAAAGAAACATGGCATGATTGGGCCATAATTTACATGCCCCAATCCAGTAAATCAAGAGTTTATCTTAGTCCCAATGATTTGTGAAGCTACCTTTATCGAATAACTAAATTTCCACAGGTACTTGCATCTACATTTGGACTTTCTATTCTGTTCCATTGGTCTGTCTCTTCATCTATTGGTATCTCACTATTTTAATTATTTAGGCACTACGGAAGTTTTTAATACCTGGTAAGGACTCCTTGCTCTTATTCAGTTTTTTTGTTTGTTTTTGTTTTAATGATAACCTCAGAATCTAACTAAAAGAAAAAACATCGGTTGTATTTGGATTTATATTAAATTGAAAAACTTAGGGAGAACTGACATCTTGCCATCTTGCTAATGATAATTATTCCTGTCTAATAAATATGGTATGTCTTTCCATTTATTCCAGTTGTCTTCTGTATCTTTTAATAGTATGGTTATCTTAAGGTGTTTTCTCTTTTTATTTTAATTGGATGTAGAATCTTCAGTAATATCATCTAGCAAGTTATTTGCATATTGTACAGTTGTATGATGATAAATTTGTATGTTATTTCTGGCAGAAGATGTTCTATTCTGTGCCTTTAGAAGGACACAATGGGATGGGGGGGAATCAAAGGGTGATAGTCTTAACAATAAATAGAGGTTGAGATCCTAATCAAGAATCAAAGCAATACATTCTGAGTTGGCATTCACAAATGAGTAAGTCAAATGGTGTGGGGCATAATGCTGGGGTGGCCAAGGAAGAATTCTGCCCAACAGAGGATGATGTTCCTTAAGCTTCCAACACAGCAGGTTCCGAGAGGTTAGGAAAAATAAGCAAGGGAAAGAAACAAGGACTGATCTAACAATGACGGAAGCTGACTCCATGCCTTAGTGGATGCTTGCGGAGGATGGCACTATCTTGGCTGGGCTGACTGTATTAGCAATGCATGTATCTAAATCAGCTCTAAAACCCATAGAGAGACTGGCACTTTAGTGTGAACACGTAAACTGTGGGTGATGGGCTATCTTTCATATAAGTTGTGATCACTGCAGGGCTCTGCTGGTATTTTACAAGTCAAAAACAAGTTTCCTCTTCCACAGCCATATGTTTGAAAGATACGTCCCTTTAAGAATAATCAAACTCTCACCCAAAACATGTATTTTTCAAACCTAGAGGTTCCAACTTGAAATATTGGACCACAGGGATACTCAGCTCAGATCCTCTTTCAGAAAGGACTTGCTGTCCAGCTCCAGAGTGTCACTAGCAGATGCCCTCCAGCTGCTAGCTCTTCTAGGGTCCACTTCAACTTTTGGCCTGGGTCACACTCTTCCTAGGCAGCTCCTGGCCAGTAACTGAGCCCAGCAATGGTCCCAGGGCCCGGTTATATCCATCTAACAGGGGGCTCTGCAAATGAACTCCCAGAGGGCTGGCAGAGTGTCTGTCCTATCAGAGTCCTGGTCAAACCGCTCCCCACACCCATCATCTTCCCCCTCTCTTCCTTTCATTGGTGTTATCCTCAGTAAACCTTTCACATCCCTAACTTCATCTCAGTCTGTCTCCTAAAAAACTCAAATAGCAACGAAAATGTTTAGCAAATTTTGGGAGAGTAAAGGGGGGAATAAACATTCCCACATAATGTAGATCCAGACGATTCTGGAACTAGAAGTAGAAAGGCCTCATCACACAAGCCAACTAAAATGCACCTCAAAGGTTAATGTCATCGAATTTCAAAAGTCCTCGAAACTTCCATGGTTATAAACGAGCATTTCCTGCATGCTGGACTCTTCATCGTTGGTCTGGATTAATCCTCACTTCCATTCTAGGTGGTGGGTACAAGCACTTCCATTTTATAGACAAGGAAAACCTGATGTAAGTAAGTGGTAGAAAGCAGATTCAAATGCAGGCAGGACTACCTGGCTCCAAAGCCTTTTCCTTTCCAGATGGTACACTGCCCACGTCTCTTAGTTTATCGGCACAGGGTCAAGAAGCTGGTGAGGGTATGGACTGACATGGCATCTACGGAGGTTTCCATACTTATACCAAGACGCCCCCCTGTAAAGAGTGGACTGTCCGGTAGCCGGGCAAGGTGGCTCATACCTTAATCCCAGCACTTTGGGAGTCCAAGGCAGGAGGATCACTTGAGGTCAGGAGTTCGAGACCAGCCTAGCCAACATGGTAAAACCCTGTCTTTACTAAAAATGCAAATAATAGCCAGGCATGGTGGTACGCGCCTGAAATCCCAGCTACTTGGGAAACTGAGGGATGAGAATCACTTGAACCCAGGAGGTAGAGGTTGCAGTGAGCCGAGATCACGCTACTGCACTCTGACCTGGGTGAGGGAGTGAGAATTTGTGTCCAAAAAAAAAAAGAAGAGTGAACTGTTCTGCCTTTGTCTGATGAAGGAATATAATAATTGGCAGCCATATACTATATTCCCAGGTCAAGGAATTCCTGGGTCATTTTCAGCAAGCCTAAAACAAGGTGTTCACACATTTATTTAAAAATATCCCAACAAAGTGTTGCAAAATTTCCCTTGATTGCAATGATTCTTTAAGCTGTTAACATTAATCTTGGGTGGATGCAGGAGTTGTCCACTGGCTTTCCAAAAGGCATCCAATGCCTTTAAGGCAGCATAAGAGAAACACTGCCCCTCTCGATGAACTGGGTCCCTGAGTCTGGCAGTACTGCCCTGTTCTCCACTGTGTCACCTATACAGGGACCCCTGAGAAGACCAGTGTGCATGAACCAGAGACTGGACAGTGCCTCTGTTACCATCACCGTGTGGTATCATGAAGAGGTAACCATCCCAAAGTCACCCAACTTGTCAGCAGAACTACTGGGAAAAGAGCTTAACTTTTCCTGTACTTAAATTCTTCCATATGTAGTTGGAGTTACAGGCCCCAAAGTAAAGATCTATTAAGCTTGCCTATATTGCTCCTAAATTCTCTACTCGTCTGTTCATTATTTCCAAATTTAATAAGGCCATACTGTTGTGTCTTCATCCTGGTCAATGCATCCAATGATACCTTGATAACTTTATCAGAGCAGTAGCTAGCAGAAGCACAGAGGCATGGAGGATGTTAAAACTGCTCAACACCACAGTACAAATGCATTGTCAGCTTATGTAGGAGTCTGCTTTTTATGCAGGCTTATGCAACTGGTGTAATTTTAAAATTTTATAAGCCATTTGAAAGAGCAACTTTGATATTAATGAAATGGGGAGAAATGTACATACAGTCAAAGAAAAGTGTCTTTCCTTTAGCTGATGTCAGAGACTCCCTAGAAATGAAAAATTATTACTGCCTTTTAGAAAAACAAAGGTTAAATGAAAATAGCACTGGCAGGAGTCATATCACAACAGCAAAATATAACAGGGCCAGGCAAACCAAGGATATTGTTGCAAATGCAGAGCCTTAATCAGGCTCATATCTCGAACCTTTTATTTTGTAAAGCTGCCAATTTTATAGTACAAAAATTTTAGTTAGGGCACCTTTAAGATTCACTGCACCTACTATGAGAAGAGAGAATGTCTTAGAAGAGTTTTTAAAAATACTACTTTGAAACACTTATGGGCAAACAAGAATTGGAACACTAATCACTGTAATTTCCCCACCAGGATCACTAGGTAAGACATTCAGAGAACTGGTGGAAGCAAGTGATGATTCAGATGCAGTAGTAGAACAGAAGATTGCCAATCAACTGCAAACAAAGTGCCGCACAGGCTCATCTCAACTGACAGCAATGGTAGAGAGAGAAGAGAGAAAGAGAGAGAAGAGAGGAGAAACGAGAGAAGAGGAGAGAGGAGGGGGAGGAGGAGGAAGGAGGGGGAGGAGGAGGGAGGAGGAGGAACGAGGAGGAGGGAGGAGGAGGGAGGAGGAGGGAGGAGGAGGGAGGAGGAGGGAGGAGGAGGGAGGAGGAGGAGGGAGGAGGAGGAGGGAGGAGGAGGAGGGAGGAGGAGAAGGGAGGAGAAGGGAGGAGGAGGGAGGAGGAGAAGGAAGGAGGAGGAGGGAGGAGGAGGGGGCAGGAGAAGGAAGGAGGGGAGGAGGAGGAGGGAGGGGAGAAGGAGGAGGGAGGGGAGAAGGAGGAGGGAGGGGAGGAAGAGGGAGGGGGAGGAGGAGGGAGGGGAGGAGGAGGAGAGAGAAGAATATGAGAAGGGAAGTTGTGAGAGACACAGCCCGACTGACTCAGATTCCAAATTACATATGCACAAAGCCCCTCAAAGGTTATCATGCCCTATCTGATCCAGGGTAAATGAAAACTGAATTCTGAGGCGCAATTCACAAGGAAAGTCAGAGTGTCTACACTGTTAATAACATACATTGAATAAAGTATTAGAAACATATTTACTCTTCTCCCTACTCTCGGTGCTACTGACCATCTACTGAATACAAGGTACAAGAAGAGTTTGCTAAGTTTTGGGTACTGCCCAGGTCTTTCCATGGCTAACAAGGCAGAAACACTCATGTAAACTCCTTGGTGGGCCTGGTATGTTGTGTGTGGAGAGGGTGCCTGATGATGTCTTTGAACTTCACTTTTTGGTTTCTCAGCTATCTCAGAGGTCTGGCTGTAGAATTACTAATATTTTAAACAATGCACATGTAATTATAGTTGAAGCATACTCTTTAACAGAAGGAGGGAAAGATTGGCATTTAGAAGCTTCATTAAACTTTTGGCCCTTTCAAGGCTAAATGAATCTTAGGGAAGAAATAAAAAGTTCCCATTGATGCACTTAAAAAAAGATTTCTTGCAATTAACAGATCTAAATCTATGAAAAAGGGAGCATTTATGGTAATTTCCATAATCTCTCACTTTCTCTAGATATTTCAAATCAAATTGTAATAATTATAAAATCCCTCCTTCTCTCTAAATACACACACAAATATAGTTAATCAGCAAAACTTTCTAATCTCAAGGAAATGTCAGTTACATTTACACAAGCATAACTAGTTTAAGCAATTTATTTGTAAGTAGACATGCCTCCTAGATTAGGAAAAAATTGTATTTAGCTGTATGGCATGACACGCCCCTACCCCAAACCGTAAATAGTTTTTTTTGGCAGGGAGTCAGCAGAAGAGCTATAAAAACATCTTCGGGGTATAGAAAGATGTTCAGGACTTAGAATATTCCTTTTCTCATGGTTCTCTTATCCCAACATATAAATTGTGACAATTTGTTTAAAAGATTGAACTAAATTATGATATTCTCTGTCTTCCAAATTTATTTAGACTTGGTATCCTGTTCTTTCTCTGGAATTTCCTTTGCTTTTCTTTTTGTCAGTAAGCTAAATTACTTCTCCTCCCACATGCATAAAAGCATTAATTTATAAAACACATAGCCATATGTCATATCTCATGTAATTCTATTTTACATTCCACTGCCGCCCAGACTTATCTAACATGAACAAATAGATATTATTTACTGTAGTCAGAACGAGAATTATCTAATGCCACTTACATAGCCATAAATTGATTTTTGATTAATGTTTAAGCAAAAAGCAAACAAGCCCATCTGCTCTGAAAACAAACAAACAAAAGGAAGCAGCAAACACATAGTTCACAGGAATTTCTGCAGTATTACTATGTTTCAGCGGCTGGTGAGGATGGAATTTTTTCATTGCTATTGTGAAAATATACTGCTTGACAAGAAGAGAACTGCATATATAGATACAGCTTCTTCTCTAGCAACTGTTAATTTAATAGACTACTCCTTATGGTGAAACAAAAAACAATCCCACTCTGAAGAAAGCACTGAAGACCTATAACCAGCAGTGAATTTCTTCCGTATTGCTCAGTGGAAACAAAAGAAAGCTCAAATGGGTGAGTTTTTCTTCTTTCAGGGTTGCTTTCTCTATGGATCAAGGTAAGAAGGAAGAAAAGCTAGGTCTCCTATCTATCTCACACAGCAGATTTTAAAATATTTTAAAAATATTTTTAAATACTTTCAATTTTTTAATATTTTAAAAACTTTTAAAACTAACTACTGTATCGTGTACCTATGAAATTTTGTTTTCAGTGCAATTCAAAATTGCTAAGACAAACCAACAAGAGAAGTAGAAGCACGACCAGAAGGCCCTGTCCTGTTTATTGGTATCATCTCTGAGGCTTCCTCAGTATCTTGCACAGTATCTGTCAGTTGACAGCTCTAATCCGTTTAGAGTTAATTTGTTCTGCGTCTATTATGCAGGTAAGAGAAAAAAACTGCTGCATTAGGTGGGAATTTCACTAATACCAATGAATTTCCAATATTCTAACTTTCTGGGGAAAAAAGATGCCAAAAAGAGTGAATGCATTTTCAACAAAAACAGCATGTTAGGATTGTAGCACAGCAGGTTGAAGGATGAAAGAATGTAAGAGCAATTTCACAGCAACCAAAATGACACAAGGACACACATGCCGGTGAGCAAACGAGGCACAACTTAACGACGCAAGAGGAAGTAGTTTAACTTGCAACTTTCAAAATTAAATTCTAACCGTGGTAATATAAAGACAGCTTTACATCCCATTCACCACGTTACACATATTGCCATTTATTTGCTAACAGCAAAAATTCAAATGAGTGTACTTGAGTCTCTAAATATTTTCTACAAACGCTCACCCCCAGACTAAGACAGACACTGCCAAAGTGAACGAGTCACTGCATGGCTAGATTTCCATGTTGAAAATCTTAGGCTCATAGCAGAATACTTGCACAAATCCTACTGCATCTCCTTAAAAATCACTCCACAAGTTGCATCCTAAGAGTTCTTGTCAAAATTGTTCTTTAAAGCATTACACACATATGCACACTGGCCTAGAGAACAAGGATCTTTGTCTTTCTTTGCCAAAAGACAGTGTTTCCCCAGGCCTGTTTTAGCCTTCGACTGATGGTTCTGATTTTGGTTCAGAAAAATAATTGCATGACTGTCCTAAAGTGGAAAGAGAAAAACCTCAAAAATTGTTAACACATCAATTACATCAACCTTTTCTAATTACAACTCTGCATTTCATTATTCTGCAGGCAAAATGAGTACCTTAAGTCTGGAGCCCCAGGTAAACAAAGCCTTTCCCTGTCCTCATTTCAAAACTTTGTTTTTATAAACATTCCCCGTCCCCTAAACTGAACTACAGCAGCACAATGATCCTGTTGTGAGCACTGCCTTGACCTCTATAGGACAACAGATTGTTGTTCACTTAGCCCCTCAGAGTTAAATCAGTTTTAATACAGAAGTTTCTGTCTTATCAAAGGAAGTAAAGAAGTAAAAACAAAAAATGAACGTATATAAGCACAGATTTTTGAGCTTCGATTGTAGAGAAATGGTAGTTATGTGGCTTGCCAAGAAAGTGCATCACCTACTTCTGCTTCTGGGGACAGAGGTGAAGGGGTCTGTTCTGGAATTTTCTAAGGAGGCCATCTTCGTTATTACATCAGGGAAGTTTCTAGTCAAAACGTTATTCCTGTCTACAGGGAAAAACAAAAGCAAAACACAAAAGAACACTGCTTCTAATGGCATCATAGCAAGGAGTTTATCTAGAAAGATGATGCCAGCAGTCACCTCTTTTCCAGGAAGACAGAAACAAAAACCGTTCTCCTCGAGAGGCCAACAGTGTAGAAGCCCCTTTTCCAGAACTTTCCAAGGAGCAGGTGAACTTCTTTGTAAGTGTATCAGCACAGGGGAGAGTGGTGCTCCATGTTCCAACGAAGAAAAGCAACCCACAGCTCCTCCTGCCCGTGCAGCAGATGACCAGAAAGACGAGAAAGGGAAACAAACTCCCATTCATGGTGAGGCTGCTTGTTTCTCAAACACACTTTTCCAATGCCTCCACAAGTTGTTTGTTTCTGTATTTTGAAAGCACTCAACATGCAGAGTATTTGCTAACCACAGGCAGAGTACCCAGTCAGGACGTACCAACTCAAACTCCTCCCCGGGGCAGGCAAGGATAAACAGGGAACAGGTAAGAGAGGCCTGCAAAGCCAGGTGGACAGAGACCACATGTGACCCCAAACAGAAACAGGCTGCTGGAAACTAACTCTCTCTCTCTCTAGCTGATACTTATTCAGCACTTACTGTATGTCAGGTACTATTCTAAAAACTTTACGTGTAGTAACTCAGTTTTCACACAGATGCAATTATTTTCCATACTTTAGAGATGAGAACATTGAGGCATAGAGAGGTTAAGTAATTTGAGCAAGGAAGCACAGCCAGTAAATGGCAGGCCAAGGATTTGAACCCAATCAGTATTTTTTTTGTAGCTCATCTCAATGGAGTTAGTTGGAGTCTCGTCAGCACTTCCTCGTACAGGGCTCCACTTTACTGATTTCTATCAACCACAGGACATACTTTTCTTTTTTCTTCGTAGCCTGAAGAAGAAATGCACTAGGTAACTTCAATATGATGGCAGTAAGATTGTTTTTCAACACATACACACACACTTTCAAAAACAACTTAGAGACCAGATGCGGTGGCTCACGCCTGTAATCCCAGCACTACGGGAGGCTATAAGCAAGAGGAAGTCAAGACCAGCCGGGACGGCCAGGCGCAGTGACTCACGCCTGTAATCCCAGCACTTTGGGAGGCCGAGGCGGGCGGATCACCTGAGGTCAGGAGTTTGAGACCAGCCTGGCCAACATGGTGAAACCCCGTCTCTACTAAAAATACAAAAGTTAGCCAGGCGTGGTGGCACGCAGCTGTAATCCCAGCTAGTCTACTCGGGAGGTGGAGGCAGGAGAATTGCTGGAACCTGGGAGGCAGAGGCTGCAGTGAGCTGAGATTGCACCACTGCACTCCAGCCTCGGTGACAGAGCAAGACTCCACCTCAAAAAAAAAAAAAAAACAAAAAAAACAAAAAAAAAAAACAACCCTGCCTGGACAACAAAATGAGACCCCATCTCTATAAATAATTAGCCAGTTGTGGTGGCATACACCTGTAGTCCCCAGCCACTTGGGAGGCTGAGGCAGGAGGACGGCATGAACCCGGGAGTTGGAGGTTGCAGTGAGCCACGACTGCACTACTGCGCTCCAGCCGGGGTGACAGAGTGAGACTCCATCTTAACAACTTAGTGGTAAAGCAGGCCTCCAGTACGCTTTCTCCTCCCTGTCTTTTCTTTTTTTCTGAAGATTACTACTTACTCACCGTTCCCCATTGGTTTAGATGATAACAGAAGAAACAGGACACTATAAAAACCTTATTTTGCACCACAGAAAGCAAGAGGTGAAGGCAGTCGGGTTTGATAACAGTGCGCACTGTTTTTGCGGTATCTTTCATCACGAGGCTCTCACATCATGTGCTCTGAGCTCATGTAACACACTCTGCTGGAATGCCCCCATTCAAGAGGGGAGAGAGCCCGTGACAGTCCTCCCTGCACTCACTGTGATAGCAAAGATGTCCGGGAAGGACAGAAAAGAATGTAATGTGCAATTAAAACAAGGGAGAGTGATTAATGGAGGCAAAAATTAATCACAAGGGCAGTGTCAAAGTTTGGTGGGACAACTGCATGTTCAGAAGACACCTGAAAAAGGTAATCCCATGATAAATAACATGGTAAAAAGCTTAGATTGTGCCATTAAGTTTTCTTAATATTACGGATAAAATGACAACAGGCACATTATTTTCTTTCCCAGGTGAAATGAAGAACCAAGGATCATCTGAGCAAAGACTCAAGGACCATTTGAACAAAGACATCCACATCTATACCACAGATGACTTGGCATCTATGGAGGAGTGGAGGTGAGCACCACTCTACCATGTAGAGGAAGCGGCCACCGTGGAGGCTGGGCTTGTGGAGATTCCTTCTGGATGCCCTCAGATCTGTCATTAATGGGGACAAAGCAGTATCAACGGACTGCTCTATCTCATCTACCACTACCAGCTCCACCATCCAGGGTACTGTTCTTGCCAGTACATCTACAAAGAAGAGGAATGCAATCTTGCAGTTAGAAAAGGCTGTCTCGCTGAACATTTATTCTCATTCCTCTACCCAAAACTAATGAAAATGTGAAGTCTGAGTGGTGTCTGAACCTAATATTTTCGTGTCCGAGGCACACAAGGTTGAGCTGCCACTTCTAGCCAGCTGAACCACCCAGTGTGAGCACATATGTGGCTGGGAGGGTGGGTGGTGATGGTGGTGGTAGGGACGTGGGGGAGACTTCTAATGAGAGGCAGTAGAGAGTAGGGTCTAAGAGTAGGTACTCTAGAGTCACACTGATTTCGGTTCAAACCCCAGGTCTGCCATTTACTAGCTGCACTTCCTTGGCCAAATTACTTAACCTTTCTGTGCCTCAATTTTTTGTCTCTAAAGTGGGGATAAATAGTTGTATCTGTGGGACAACTGAGTATATGGCAAGTGTTTAGAATAGTACCTGGCATAGAGTAAGGGCTGAATGAGTGTCAGCTCCAGCTGTCATCTAGGTGTAAGCTCACTGGCAGCAGGTGCAAGATTCTTTTGGATGGCTAACAAGCTACAGCTTTGGCTGACAGTGCTGTTTGTGAAACCCAGTGGCCTCTTCACTCCATAGTCAGCCTTCCAGTGCTCCTGCCCTTGGTGGCCTTGGCAGGAGCCTGGGGTTGAGTGGGGACTCAGACAACTGAAGCTCTCCCAGCAAAAGCAGGATCCCCACGTCTCCCATTGACACTAAAAAACAAATTCTTGAATTTTTCCCGGGCCTGCTGAGTGATCACAAGAGGACAGCTGGGGCAGGATGACAGAGCCTCAGCAGTGACAGGGAAGCCTGCATACTTCCCTCATGCTCAGAGTGCCTTTTGGCCACGGGCTTATTTCAGCTGTCTTTTGTTCCATTTCTGAGGCTCTAAAGGGATGCTCTGGGAACTGGGATCTAGGAATAAATCAAGATGAGTGAGGCAAGGTTAATACCCTGATTAGATCAGCCTGGCCCAACGCCCTTTGACCTTAGAGTACTGGAAAAGTCTTGACAGGCAAGGGCATGAGAAGGCCAAGTGCTCCAGGAGCACTGTCTTCAAAGAGGAGCCTTCCTGGGGTAAACAGGCGGCATCTACCTTCTAAATAACAGGTTTAAAATTCAAGAAAGCAAACAGCATTCCCTAACTATCAATATTCCAGTAAGTCCTAGAATAGTTTTAGTTTTTAACATCCCAGATAGCATTTTCAATTGTAAAGCCTGGAATGAGAGGCAGAGGATTTTCAGGGTCACGTGCTATTTTTTATTGGTTTACATGCAGGATGCAGATGTCATTTTAATTTTTATCTTTCTAAACATAGTTAGTTTGGCCACCATCCCTGCTGAAGACCACAGTTTGTCCAAAGAACATGGTTAACTGAAATACACAGATAATCACAGAAATTACTTTTAGCCAACGATGTCAACTTTGTCCCACTGGTGGAAGAAAATTAAAAAGCTGAAATTAGAAAATCTAAGTTTTTTTCTCATAAAGGTGAAGCCCAAACCTGTCCAATAATACTCTACTAAATAAAGTCTGTTAGTAAAGAAGATGAAAAAAATCAGTACCTAAAAGACTCTCAGGCCATGAAAATGATTTTGTAAATTCTCAAATGGGCTTTGCAAGCCAACAGATCCAAATCGCAACTGTGGTCAAGGCATTCTGCAGAGTCTCAATGCTAGGTGAAGAAGGCATCTTGGGAACCAGCAGACTGCCACTCTTTCAACATTGAAAAGATATCTCCATTCTTTGAAAGTCACTTTCAGCCACCCAGAAAGTTACCTGGAGAAAAGTATGGTGAATGAAACTGTTTAGAGTTTGAGAAGGAGCAGGTCTTTCCTATGTAAAAATTCCAATGAATAACTGACAATAAGATAGAAAATTGCCATTAAAGCATGGCAGTAATAATTATTGTAGAGAAGCTCCACCAAAGCATGACAAGATCAGTGAGTGACAATGTGATGATAAACAGGACCTCGGCCAGTTGTGGTTGGGAGGCTGAGGTGGGAGGCCAGGAGTTCGAGACCAGACTGGGCAACATAGTGAGTTTCTACAAAAAATTTAAAAATTGGTGAAGGCCAGGCATGGTAGCTCATGCCTGTGATCCCAGCACTTTGGGAGGCCGAGGTGGGCGGATCAGGAGGTCAGGAGATCAAGACCATCCTGGCCGACATGTGAAACCCCGTCTCTACTAAAAATACAAAAATTAGCTGGGTGTGGTGGTGCCTGCCTGTAATCCCAGCTACTTGGGAGGAGGCTGAGGCAGGAGAACTGCTTGAACCAGGGAGTTGGAGGTTGCAGTGAGCCGAGATTGCGCCATTGCACTCCAGTCTGGCGACTGAGCGAGATTCCGCCCAAACAAACAAACAAAAAAAACTTTTGGGGCACTAATTAGTGGTGGTGCACACTAGCTACCTGGGAAACTGAGATGGGAGGATTGCTCAAACCCAGAAGTCTGAGGCTGCACTCCCCTGCCTGGGCAACAGAGCAAGACTGTCTCAAAAAAAAAAAAAAAAAAAAAAAAAAGAAATATGAAAAAAGAGAAACAAGACATCTGCATACTGTGAGTATCAGCCCCTAAGATATTAGTAACAATGGGAAAAGCAGAAAATTTACACTGGAGAAACCTGGCAGGCACCACCTCAATCAAGTGTTCAAGGCTAAGAGATCATCAGTGATAAGATGCTGACATCACACAGATGTGACGCACTGAGATGCAATGTCAATCTTGTAGTAGTCTTCCCCAAAATGTATAAAAATGAGTTTAATGATGAGAAACATTAGAACCAATTTGGAGCATTCTATGCAACAACCTGTCCATACTCTTCCAAAGTATCAAGGTCATGAAAAACAAGCAAAGATAGACACATTTTTACAGACTGGAGAAGACTAGATATAGTAAGTAAACACAATGAAGGATGTTGGGACTGAAAAAGGATATTAGTGGGAAAACTGGTGAAATTCAAATAGTCCATGGTTAACAGTATTGTGTCATTGTTAATTTCTTGGCTGTGAGAACTGGTGTATAGATTATGTAAAATGCTAACGTTAGGGAAAACTGGGTGATATTTTGCAAACCTTTTTTTTTTTTTTTTTTAAAGAGACAGGGTCTTAATCTGTCTCCAAGACTGTTGTGCAGTGGCATGATCATAGTTCACTGCAGCCTGGAACTCCTGGCTCATGAGATCCTCCCACCTCAGCCTCCCAAGTAGCTGAGACTACAGGCACGTGCCACCACTGCTGGCTACTTAATTTCTCTTTTTTTGTAGAGATAGTCTCACAGCTTGGTCTCAAACTCCTGGCTTTAAGAGATTTGTCTTGGTTTCCCAGAGCACTGGGATTATAGGTATAAGCCACCATGCCTGGATGCTTTTTCAACTTTTTTGTAAGTCTAAAATTATTTCAAAATAAAAAGCTGAGAGAGAGAGAGAGAAAAAAAAACATCAGTTCAGTTTCTCCCCGACCAGTGGGGTCATCCTCACTACAAAGTTGCTGGTTTGGGCTCTAGCTCTGCGGATTTTCCTCACTGGACGAATTTCATAATCGTCGCTACCACTGATTTAACACAATTGAGATTCTAACTGAATGGAGAGTGATGGAAGAACATGAATGAAGAAGTCATGCTGACATTGGGGAAAGAGAACTTACTGACAATTTTTAAAATGTTAAATATTTCACATTATCTTCACAATCCCTGTACCCCCAACCCCTTCCACAGCAAATCTGCCTCAACAATACTTCAGTAATCTGGCTAGAGTCCAAAACAAATACTTCTTATTCAGAACTTGGCTTTGAAGAAAATGCAGCCCTAACAAAATTTTAAGTAAGTTACTGAAGGATGCAGAGGCTTCATTTTACAGGAGTTAGTTCCAGAGGTGATTTTGGGACCGGAATTATTCCCAGACCCCCAACCGCATCTAAAGCTGCCAGGAGGGTCTGGCTTTTGATTCCTCTGACTCCTTTCCAGACTAAATCAACGTCACTTGGTTCCAACAACTGCAGCTCTTCCCCACTCTTTGACCTGCTGTGCCTAAAATTTAACTTTCCCAAATTGAGGAGGGTTCATCCTCCTTGCCTGGGGTCAATCCTTGGGGTGGACAAAAGGTATTAAGACAACTATGGAAGCCTATCCACTCTGTCGAGAGAAACAATTATTTCTAAAGAAAATCTCTACTTAAAGCCACGATGAAAGTCACTCTCCTCTTCATCCCCCAACAACTTGCTTTGAAAGGGTAAGAAGGGAAAGAAGATGAGTGCTTCCACTTCGCTGGTAGGGGTGAATGGTAAGTAGTCCTACCTGCACTCTTTCCATCTAGTCCCCTGCACATAATAGCAACAATTGTGCTAGTTGTATCCTACAGTTGTTGTAGCATCTTAGCAGAGCCTTCAAATCCTGGTGTGTGGGTGTAGGTCTGTGTGGGAAGGTGTGTGGGTGTAGGGGTGGGTGTGTGTGGGTGTAGGGGTGTGTGTGTGTGTGTGTGTGTGTGTGTGTGTGTGTGTAGGCGGGTGTTCTCTTGCCCTGGCCATCCAAAAAGCCTAAGTTACTACTGACAAAGGATCCTATTCCTTTTCACTCAATATAAGCCTATAAGACATCTCAACACTCGCCATCTTACAAACATAGACAAGCATCTGGGTGTCTGGGCGTGCCCTGGACCCACAAAAATCCCTAACCAAAACTGTTAGCTCTGACAACGGTTTAAGCAGAAGTAATACTATATACCTCTGAAGGCAGAGGTTTGGTTTTTATTGCTAGGTTCATTCCTGCTCGTTTATAAGGATGCCCTAAATGCCATCTCCCAATTAAAACCCTTCCATGTCCAGGGGCAAAGGATGCTCTGGGTCCTCAATGCTTGAGCCTACTGAACCATCCAGGACCACTTCGCTTGGCTCGTCTAGTGATGCAGAGCTGTTACATGGTTCTGCAAAGGATTCTCAGAGAGATTCCCACCTCACAGTCACTGCTTTGCTTTCAGATATTTCTGGTAACCCCCAGAGTTCAGTGTCTTTCTAGCTTGATTTGTCCCAACAGAATGGAGCCTTATTGAACCTATGGATCAATTCTGGTGAAGTGTCAAATAAGGCAAAATAAAACAGAAGTAAGTGTGAAGGCAAGAGTTTTTACCAGAATCTGACCCTTTTGTGAGATAACTCACGTGACGGAAAGCTCTGATGATATTGCTGAAGCTGGAGTGTTTAATGGCCTCCATTTTCTCAAGAGCATTTTCCCCGTAAACAAAGATGACAACTGTTACAGCCAGAGAAAGTGACAGCTTCTGAGGTTTCCACCATAAACACTTGCTGAGGCTCCACTGATGCCAGGCACCATGGTGATGCTGGTGATCTAAAGACAAGAGTCAGGCTTAAAAGCTTTGCAAACTCTTTCCCAAAAAAGGTACAGTCTAGGCAAAGTTCAAGCTGTAAACTTGTAATTTCAACATCAGCTGTTACATGCTCCAGCAATAGAATGGATTAATTTCTTGGGGACAGAGGAGAGGATATTAAGGGTAAAGAAGGATTTTAATTAGGAGATGACATCTGGCAAGTCCTCATAAACCCAGCAGCACAGAGCTGGCCACATAAATCAAACCCTTGTATTCAGGGTCCATACTATTACTCAACAAGGGTAATTCGAGTAATTACCAGAGTTATCATGATCCAACACATAAGTTCATTTGAGGACCCTGACTATGCAAGCATGAATATTTTTTTGGCTGCCTCTAGATAGCATGTTTATGAAAAACAGGTTAAGTTACTGGCTCCAAATTACTTTTTAATAAAAAAAGCAAACAATAAAAGCTTAAGCTTTTAAGATTTTTCTTTTTTGTTTTTAACCTGGAAAATAAATCTCTCTGTCAAAAGCATGCAAAATGAATGATTTATGTGATATAAGCTTGGGTATCTGTGTTATTATTACATGACATTTCCTAACAGCTTATAATTGCCTTAAAGATTGTTTTGGAAAGGTTACACCTTCTCCCTATTCCCATTCCCTTTAAATAAACCCTTGTGTAATCTCTGGAAATTTTTAGACTACAACTATCAATGGGCCATTCAAAAATGGAGCCATTGTCAAGTCACCCACATGAAATAGTGAAGGTTTACAACCAAAAGAGAATCGCTCACTTCCACAAAATAGCTGATGGAAATACTGTACTCCGGGGGCTTACGTGGAACAAACATTAGGAAGGTGTCTACCTGCAAACCCGCTCTAAGGCTGGACCAAACCAGGGGTTCCAGGTCAATCACAAGTACTGAATCAACCAGGAAAGTCCACAGAATACTGAGAGCCATCATTGACACCACTTTAGAATTTAACTGTTCCAAACCCTTTGTTTGGCAGATGGGGAAAGGAGAGGTAGAGGGAGATCAGATGAGTCAATACAAGAATCTCGGCTGATTGGCTGGTTTTTCTAATATGGTTCATTCACCACATCATGTTATTCTATTGAAGTTCAGGAGAGGGTAACAGGGGATACCTCAACCCAAAAATGACTTCTTCACAGTTTTAAGTCTAGGGGGAAGGGCCCATAATGTAGTCCTCACCACTTTTTCCTAGGAATGGCTAGCATCAGACATGACCTAAATCTGTAGAGCTAGTTCAACATTCAGGTTACCAAACAAAGTCATGAAAGAATGTAATTACTATCACAGCCATAGACTGTCTAGGTTCTAAAGCAATTAAGCTGGTAACGTACTATTTACAATAAAAAAAATTGGTTTCACAAACCTGTAACAGAGACCAGGTAAATGTGCCAGAAATTCATGGCATACCTTGTATCAATTTTTATGTAGACACAGCAAGCAAACACAGTTTTGGAAGATAATTCCTATATTCCAACTTGGCATAAGGTAATTAACTGTGTCTTAAAAGAGGAAAAGAAAGGAGCCTAGAGCTTTATTAGGTGTCCCACCTAACTTAAATTTGTTTTTCTAGAAAAAAACGATGCACTCAAGAAAGGCAATCAAGATCTACATACTTAATTCACATTCACAGAAACTTGTGAATATATCTGTAAAAGGATTATCATTAATCCTTCAAGCTCCTAGAGTAGGAATACAATACCCGGGCAGCGGTTCAAGAAATCTAACTCGTGAGAAGGTTACACATCTCAGGGGTAATCTAATAATGTAAACTTTTACAAACTTTCCTTCCTGGTCTCTTGCCTTCAGTAGGTCATTCATTTAAAAACATAATGAGCTTCTGGAATACGCTGGGGACCCTGTGGGGAATAAGGCACTTGTGATTCCTGCACCCAAGAGTGTAGCTGGGGCTACAGGAATGTTTTAAGACACCTCTTAACTGTTTAACCTCTAGTGTTTTAAGACATAATTCCTGCCCTCCTGGAGTTTACAGTCTCCTTGGGCACACAGAATCTGTGCATAATAATAGAATTACATAGAAATAGAGGGACAGAAGACAAAAACAATGTGAGTTTGGGGCAAAAGGAAGAATTTCTTGGAGTCTAAAGAAAAGGATCCAGACCCAAGAAGCAGAGGAATGAAGGCTATTTCCAGTGTTGAGGCGTCCCAAACATGGCACTCTGACATGCTGAAGCAGCCTCAAGGTCCCTGACCCCCCTTCCTCATCCTTTGTCTCTCGCAAAGCACAGGACAAGGCTGTTCTCTGAAGTTCCCTTATCCACCTAGAAACCAGATCCCCAAAGAGGAACACAACGGCCTGCCATTGCACCCCGCCATCCACCAGCTCAAGACTGAGGAATGCAACCATACCCAGACAGACTTTTTCACAAGACAATTTCTGCCTCTGGAGCGTGTTCAAATTCTAAAGAGCATCATTTACAAGTAAATTGCTGTCTCAGGGAAATATTCATTTTCCCTGAAAATCATTTACTCCTACACCCCCAATACCTTCTCACCAATAAATAAAGCATTTAAGGATCAACCATCTGGCCATTTTCTTGAGTTTTCATATTTTGTATGACTCCCATGCACACATATAATAAATTTGTTAGGTTTTTCTCTTATTAATCTATCTTTTGTTTTAGGAGTATTGGCATGACCTTTTATGATCATGGGGAAGGAAGGGATCCACCCTCCACCGTCAAAGAGAAGAGAACCAGAGTCATCAAGATCGGAATGTGGATGGCACAAGCCAGGGCAAGAGGGTGAAGATTTCACACAGGGTGGGAAGCTGGGCGTGAGGTTCTACAACAGATAACAGTGGGCTATATTCATGCTAGAGCAGGGTCTATGCAAGGAGTATGCCACTGGCAGGTGGGTGGTGAGATGGATTCTGGTGGAGAGAAAGTGAAAATGGGTGCAAGAAATTCATTTTAGAACACGTTGAAATCCTAGGGTCAGATGTGGGTGAAATAAATGGAAAAGAAAGCATTTAAGTAGAAAGGAATTAGGAAAATTTGGTCATAGATATAGTTTGAATGTTTGTTCCCTCCAAATCTCATGTTGAAATGTGATTCCCATTGTTGGAGGTGGGGCCTGGTGGGAGGTGTTTGGGTCATGGGGTGGATCCCTTATGAAGGGCTTGGTGCCCTCCCCACAGTAAAGAGTGAGTTCTCACTCTGTTAGTTATCTACCAGGAGATCTGGCGTCTCTCTTTCTCTTCTTGCCATGATACAACTGCTCCCCCTTCACCTTCTGCCATGAGTAAAAGCTCCCTGAGGCCTCCTAGAAAATGATCAGATCCTGGCCGGGCATGGTGGTTCACGCCTGTAATCCCAGCACTTTCAGAAGCCAGGGTGGGGGGATCACCTGAGGTCAGGAGTTCAAGATCAGCCTGGCCAACATGGCAAAACCCCATCTTTACTAAAAATATAAAAATTAGCTGGGTGTGGTGGTGCACACCTGTAATCCCAGCTACTTGGGAGGCTGACGCAGGAGAATTGCTTGAACCCAGAAGTGGGAGGTTGCAGTGAGCCAAGATGGCGCCACTGTACTCCAGCCTGGGTGACAGAATGAGACTCCGTCTAAAAAAAAAAAAATGATGATGATCACATGTTGGAACCATGCTTGAACAGCCTGAAGAACCATGAGCCGGAAAAAAAAAAAGCTAACCCTCTTTTCTTTATAAATTACCCAGTCTTGGGTATTCCTATGGACTACAATAGTCACTGATGACAGATTTCAAGATTTTCGGCTTAGGCTAGTAAACAAACTGTAGAGTCCAGAAAGCAGGTTTGTTTTTCAAAGTATGTTTTGTTTTTCACACCCTGAGTCTGAGATGATGGGAGGCTTCCCCAATGCAAGTGTCTGGTAGAAATGAAAACACATGGCAAAGGAGAAGAAAGCTCAGGGAAAAGGATGGTCCAGACAGAACCTATCTGTGTGGCTGTGATGGATAAAGCCATAAAGGAGATGAGTTCTCTGAGAACTCCCACCCCATTTAGAAAGGAAAAGGGCAGGAACACTGCTCTAGAAATCTAGAAGACAGTCCAGGTAGACAGGAAAGTTTCTCTAAGGCAGTGAAGCTTAAGCTGAGCTCGAAGAGTCTGCTGAAGGAAGAAGAAAGAGATTCCAGGTTGGGACGCAGCAGGGACAAACAACAAGACTTCAGTGGATAGGCTGCTCCATCCCTGTTGTCTCAGTATTAGAAAACCGTATTTTAACATACTAATGGCGGACATTTGATAATCAGTTTGTTACAACTATATGGAACTGCCCCCTAAATTCAATTATACTTTGCCTTTCACACTCTCATTTTCATAATTAAATAGTTTTACAATAAAAAACAAGGTACACGGAGAAAAGCAAGGTTATCAGGTTTCACCAAAACATAGCAGTGGTCAATTCTAGTCCATTTCTGAGATGACCTGGTCTCTGGCATTTGCACATTAAAATTATTTTTAGGCAATGAATGCCAGTATTAGAGTCACCCATTTTTAAGGTCATAATTGCTGCATATAAAAAGATTTAGAGTTACAGACTGTCCCCAAACAGCAGGAGCCCTCGTGGCCTGCCTCTCCTGGATCCGAGAGCCACAGTGTTCTCCTGCTTCTATTTAGAGTATCATGAATGCTAAATAGAAATGTTAAAAATTATTCCACAAAACGAAGCAAAGCAGACATCATCCCCCACAGACCCGCACTCTGAAGTGGTTCACCACTCTTTTGGCTTGCAAATGCATTCTTAGAAGTAGACTCCTTGTTTGTCATCTGAACCCCCAAACATCTTAATTACATATTTGTATAACACCCGGATAAAGGGGGAAAGAAACCAAACCTCAAGTTTTTTTTTTTTAAAGTAATAGCAGCTTTCACTCTGGAAAAAAACATCAGAGCAATTCCATCGCAGCAGTACTTTGGTTACTTAGCATCATGTCATCTCAGACATGTGTAACACGAAAGGTGTGAAGGGGAAAAGGACATCAGAAACGGCTGCAGCAACAAGGAATCTAGCAAAAATAGTCTTCTGCCATTCTACATGCCAGATGTGGTAAGAAGCTCTTTCAGCCGGACTTGGTAAAATGCCTTGTTTGAATGGAAGTCTGAATTGGCGGTTATTTTTAAATTAATAAAGTTTTTCTATTTGGAAGGACTTCTAATAACACAGAGCAGTATCCTAAGAAGCCCTTGGGGACTTTTTTAATGAATTAGAATAATGTGCAATTAGACCGACAGTTGTAACTGAGTGCTTCGGAGGGCTTGAAAGTAGTTGTTCTCAAGTAGTTCACGTAGCATCAAGTTCACAGAAAGGATTCTAAGGCACTGAATTGCTCGACTTTACAATGCACTGGGATATAAATGAACAAATGCACTCCACAGTACATATTAGGCATTCTCTAGGCTTAAAAAACCCAAAAACTCCAAAATAGGAAAAAAAAAAAAAAAACCACACTCAGCAAATATATTAGGATAAATATGTATCAGAAAAATATTCGTTTCAGGATTCCTTTAAATAGTAAGTCCGCCTCATGGCTGTGTGTCTTCACAGATCATTAATTTCTTGGCAAAGAAGTTGGGGTGCAGAGACCCTGTGGCCACAGCACTGGAACTGAAGGTCAGTGGGAACATGATGAGAGGGGTTTTGAAAAGTCTGCGCTCGTTTGAAAACATTCTGACTATGCCTTTTCTCTCTCCACGGTTTCCCAAGGCCACTACTCTATCTTCCTCTGTTTGAATCCAAACAGAAGTACAAGAAGTCAGATCCACAAATGAGTCATTTTATCTTGCCCTGCCTCTCTGTGCAGCCAATGGCCAACCATCCTATGGATGGACAGTCACAGGGGTCCAACCAAGGTGTCTTATACGAGCAGGCAGAGGGCTTGCAGTGGCTTTTTGTAGGTTTTTGGCTGGAGCTGAACTAACTGCAAACTGAAAAAAAAGTTCCCAACAGCAGTCCTTCCTGAAGCTGACGGTCTGACTGTGGAAGTTTAGCCCGAGTATTTAGGGTGCTGGGAAGACATGAGAACTAACTTATGTCCTTTGTTTTCTTCCTAAGCAAACTGGGCAGTCTTGTTCATGCAAAACCACTATGGAGTGATCACTGTAACAGGCACGCTGGACTAGAGGGTGAATGCCCCCAGCGGGAATCTCTCCCTAAAGCCTTGCTTTTTCACATCACGCCACCTCCCCTCTTCCAAATTTTGGAGGCTTACTACCAATAGGAACTCACTATCTGACTGATTAATCAGCTTTCAGTAGACAGGAGCGGGACAGGTGTGGGAGAAAACATGTCTTTCCAACTCCCATTCTCCACTGCAGAATACCACAATAAGAAATCTTAGGCCGCTCATGCCTGTAATCCCAGCACTTTGGGAGGCCGAGGCAGGTGGATCATGACGTCAGGAGTTTGAGACCAGCCTAACCAACATGGTGAAACCCCATCTCTACTAAAAATACAAAAATTAGCCGGGTGTGGTGGCGTGCGCATGTAATCCCAGCTACTCAGGAGGGTGAGGCAGGAGAATCGCTTGAACCCGGAAGACAGAGGTTGCAGTGAGCTGAGATTGTGCCACTGCACTTCCGATTGTTAACTAGCAGTTTAAATGACCACATTTAATCAGCTAAGTGAGAGTTGGTTTAAAAGGCCAATTACAAAAGAAGTGGTAAATGGCCTTTTAAACCAATTCATAGTATCTCCAAATGCCTTGGTTTACCAAGTCTGAGGGTTTCCTAGAACTCTCCTTATAAGCATTAGAATGAAATCTAGTCCTGGCTCTTTTCCCATAACCACTTCCTCTTTGGTTCATTAAGAATGTAAACATTACTTAAACAGAGCAAAGCTCCCTGAGCTAAGGGGTCTTCATGGTATACATTCAAATGGCATGTGAACGAG
This sequence comes from Pan paniscus, assembly GCF_029289425.2. NCBI lineage: Eukaryota > Metazoa > Chordata > Mammalia > Primates > Hominidae > Pan > Pan paniscus. The sequence continues at coordinate 88,373,223 of NC_073265.2, read as the reverse complement.
GTTACAGGGCATAGTGCAGAATCCCTCCTCGGATTCCAAGGTGGCTAAAAATGCCCATGTCAGTGGATTTGCCTGTTTTCCAAGTCATTTGCTCTGAAACTCCTAAATACAAATATGAAAACAACAGCATGAGACTTCATTGTCATGTTTATTTGTTATTCATTCTCTGATTCGGGGTTGGGGGGCAGGGGAAGGATTAGACACAATTTTAAGCCAACCAGCCTCTAAACAGAAATATGGTTTATTCTCGGTACTCAAATTCAAATCTTAGTAACATAGCAATTACATTTTAAAATAAACTATCTCCTTGTGCTTGCTTCTAAGGAGAGTGTTTAGTGGGATATGAAAAGAGTCTAATCCTAGGCAGCCGTATGGCCAGACCAATTATAAACCCCGTAGACTTTTCACACGTCACAGAGAGCAAACTGCTCCAGGAGCAGCTCTTAATACTTTATTGCCTATTCAGGTGCACCCGCACTTTTAAGATATACTTGTCAGCAACAAAATACAGCACTTCCTTCTGTCTTTATCACACTGGTTGCCAGACAACTGCACAGAGCTAAAGTAGGTAATGTTACAGTAAACAGCTCCCTAAAACATTTACATATGTCATTGATAAACAATAGAAAATTTAAAAGAGATACAAATGTACTCTTGGAACCTTAAATCTTCTTCCCACTGAGGCCTAAGAACTTAAAATCTTCATACACCTGGCAGAGAAAAAGGAAACAAATTCCAAAGGAAGTCTAGATTTATAGCCTAAATATGTCTTCCTCTAGAATATTTAATACACTTAAGCTTTAGTCATTCTATACATTTTGAAAATGCTCTTCAACGATAAATTACAGTCGTTGCATTTTTCATTGCAGTTCACTTAAATATCATTTTGCTTTCAGGAAAACAATTATAGGACAGTAAATCATTTTTACATTGCATTCCAAAAATATTTAAGTTGCAACATGGACAATGTGTAGAATCACAAGAAAATATAGCTTATATATTCTATCATTCAGTCTTCTACAGCAAACGTTAAATCCCTGAAGAAAGTCCTACCGTTAGTTTGGTTTTTAAATATTTAGATTATTTCAGCGTATGCACATAAGTATTAGTGCAACAAATATTTACTGAACTCCTGCAATATGCAGTTATCCAGATTTGGGGTAGAAATTTGGGAATCCCCCTGATTTCAAGATATCAACCACTACTACCATAATTACCTGCTTCATGGGCATTTATCATGGCAGGCCCCAGCCTAAGAACTCTACACACACAGACTATACCATTTCATCCCCACAACTTTCCTGAGAGGTGGAGATCATCATTCTGATTGAAAAGTATGGAAAGGTCACCAAGGCCACATGGCTGGTGACACTGGAGGATCTGCCCAACATTCACACCCATAGGGGTGATCAGTATAGCATGCCCTCCATATCTGAGGGCTCCACACCCATGGATTCAACCAACTGCAGATCAAAAATATTCAGGAAAAAAAATAGGATGCTTGTGTATTAAACATGTATGGACTTTTCTCCTTGTCATTATTCCCTAATAATACATGATAACAACTATTTACATTGTATTAGGTGTTATAAGTAATCTACAGATGGTCTAACGTAGTGGTCCCCAACCTTTTTGGCACCAGGGATCGGTTTCGTAGAAGACAATTTTTCCACAGATGGGTGGGGGAGAGGGATGGTTTTGGGATGAAACTGTTCCACCTCAGATCATCAGGCATTACTGAGATTCCCTGCATGTTCAGTTCACAATAGGGTTCTCACTCCTGTGAGAATCTAGTACCTCTGCTGATCTGACAGGAGGCGGAGCTCATGCAGTTAATGCTAGTTGGCCTGCCACTCACCTCCTGCTGTGCAGCCTGGTTCCTAACAGGCCATGGACCGGGACTGGTCTGTGGCCCAGGGGTTGGGGATCCCTGGTTTAAAGTATATGGAAAGATGAGCATGGGTTATACACAAGTATCACACCATTTTATAAAAGGGACTTGAGCATCTGTGGATTTTGCTATCTGTTGGGGTGGTCTCAGATTTTGGTATCTGTTGGGAGGTACCAGTTTTCTCAGGGAAAACTGTATATGGTGCCACTAATATGGTGACACTGTATATGGTGCCACTGTATATGGTCTTCTAAGCTATGCCAAGTTTGTAAAATTAAAGAACAAAACAGCCGGGCATGGTGGCTCATGCCTGTAATCCCAGCACTTTGGGAGGTCAAGGCAGGTGGATCACGTGAGGTCAGGAGTTCGATCTGACCTCCTGGCCAACATGGTGCAACTCCGATTCTACTAAAAATACAAAAATTAGCCAGGTGTGATGGCGCGTGCCTGTAATCCCAGCTACTAGGGAGGCTGAGGCAGGAGAATCGCTTGAACCCGGAAGGCAGAGGTTGCAGTGAGCCGAGATTGTGCCAGTACACTCCAGCATGGGTGACAGAGCGAGAATCCGTTTCAAAAAAAAAAAAAAAAAGAAGAAAAAAAGTTAAAAAATAAAGAACGGAACAGCGTAATACATGATCAAGTCTTAGGAGAGTGACTGCAGACTACAACTGCAACAGAGTGTTTAGGAAAAAATAGATGTTAGCTAGGGAGTGATGATCAAGGAAAAAGCATGGGAAAGAATGCCGAGCAAGTGGGAGAACACATGAGTAACAGCAGTGGGGTGGGAGACAAGGGCCCAGCCTTTTGGCAGAACCTTCAGAAAACCAGTCTAATGGCCCATGCCTCTGGAAAGCAGCAAGAAGATAAGCCAAGGCGTCCTGGGGGAAAGCTGAGTCTAATGGTTAGGACTTCACATCACAGAGAACAGGGAGCCACCGTGGTATTTTGAACATATGAGTACCTTACCTAAACGAGTTATTTAGATAAACAGAAGTCTGACAATAATTTACAGGATGTATTGGAGGGAAGGAAAAGCTGAAGGTGAGACCGAACCATGAGGCTGCACCAGAGAAAAGGCACTGGGACTGAAAGAGCAGAGGAAAACATAAAGGGCATTTCAGAAGAGTGAAAGAGATAGGGAGGAAAGTTCCTGAGTCCTGCCTAATTATGTGAGCCGTTCAATACTCACCAGCAAGTGAGGAGAGGAACCAGGTGGCCGTGCACACAGGGATGTGCATTTCCTCTCTTCGACCTGGGGAGAACAGGCAGCCCTGTCAATATTCTCCACTCCTGTATAGGCTGCTGTCAACCAGTCAGCGCCGAGAATGACAATACTTCCATGTTACCCTCCCTAGTTCCGAGTGCTGGCTATGCGACAAACATATTTTTAATGAGAAAAACTATTTTTGTTTCAGTTTTGTTTGAACCACATCATTCACAAATGACTGAGTATAAGAAACAACACAATTCCAAAAATAATGTTGCTTAATTTTAGGATGTCTAGTCTTTTTTTCCCCCTCTTTCTCTCTCAGAATATGCCTGAAAATAGTGGTTAGCCAAGTTTTTGTTTGTTTTTGTGGTGGCTGTTTTGTTTATTTAAACCAGGGTGAGAAATATTTTCTGGGAGTTTTAACTACTGGATCACAAACAGAAAATGGGGGTGGCAGCTATGCAAAAACCCCTATGATCATGAAACCAAGAAGTTATGGTTACTAAGCACTGTGAATTTAACAGGAGCTTAAAATCATGGCTCTGACACCTGGAAAGATGCCACTGGGCTTAGACCAGCCCTGTGCAGCTCACAACTTCAACTGGAATCAAACCTGACCATATCCCCACTTCTCACTTAAAAAGAAATGGTTTTGGCCATACTGGTAGAGCAAAAACAGAAAATAGACTCTGAATTAGTCTTTATGCTTTGCAAAAAGGTACTAACTTGTTAAGATGCATCCTCCATGTCTAACTAAGCCTGGTCTAATAACTGTTTTGCATCTGTCCTCTAGCAGTCTGCTGCTGATTGGTGGTGGGAGGGGAAGAGGGAAACAGCTTTAACCATTACTCCTGTTTTGTGGGCATTTGAAGTAGCTGCCAGGCACATGACACCACTGCTCCAATTGGTTCAGAGTGACATCACTTCATGATTCAACTTTGTTTGCATTTCGGCTTCCTCCTTTCCAGGGGCTTCTCAACTTCACCCTGCCAAGTCACTTTCAAACAGAAAGAGAGAGGAACAGCACATCTTATGTAGTCATGAAGTGTCAAATGTCCTTTGTGTTTCTTAGCCCAGTTTATGAGAGGAGACCTGGAGAAATAAAGGTTTCAATCAACACCACAATGGTGTATGACTTTCTTCACAGCATGGGGGGGGGGGGGAACGGGAAGAAAAGCAAAAGGTGGCTGCTAAGCTTTGAGTAAGTTAAAACTGATGGACTTCAATAAAAATCCTCAAAGTTTGTTTTCAAGTGGGAAAACTCTAAAATAGAAACCACATGCAATACTATGCTGGAATCTCATTTAAATCATTCACGCTTCTAAGACTCAGAGAATGTTTCTAATTTAGTCAAACACTACCCTCTCTTTCTCCAAAATAATTATTCTTAATTTATTTCACCTAACTTCTGTTTTTTACATCTTAGCAATGTGACCACCAGAAGCTGGAGCAACTGCTTTCTGATTCAGAAAATAAAAGTTTATTCTGATTTTTATTTCTGTCTTCCATATAGTCAGTTACCAGGGAACTCACAAAATTTGGAGAGTTCGAGCACGATTAATTTTGTGTGTTCAGCTCAAAGGAAAAAGCTTCCTCATAGGAGAAATGCATGAATGGATGAGCGAATGAATAACAGGCTTTATAACCCAACCAACCAGAAGCCGAGGGGCTCACTATATTAAATTATACCAGCTCTCAATACAATGGGTCAAAATGTATTTTATTTTAAATTCTAAGTTAGGCTCCAAACTTTACATTGGGACCTTGTAAGACAAGATCTTTTATCATGCTAGACTTTTATTATCCCCTAGGAAATGTAGTGACATTAACCAAACACACAAAGCCATCTCAAGCCTAAAAATGCCTATTACTCCAATCCTGTACTCACTTGCTCCCTGCCAGAGACAACACAAAGAGATGAGTATACACACTCAGGAAAACTTCGCCCGGGCCTTCGAGGTAGAGCTAGGACTGTGCACCACTCGAGATGATTTGAAAACCTGTAGGAAGGTTGTATCTCAGTGCCACTTGCTTTGAGGAGACTCACTGGGTAACTGTTTGAGGGTGGCTCCAATGCTCTGCAACAGTCCCTGCAGGGACAAAGATAATTTTCCGTCTTTCTGAAGGCCTAACATCTCTTTTCTTGTAATCTCACTGACTTGCCTTGCCTAGACTCACCAGTCAATTATTATTTATCATTTACAGAGTAGCTCATATTGACAACATACCTACAAGTATTTTAGCACTTCATACACCTTTTATGGTATAAGTACCTGTGGAAGGGAAAGGGAAATGAGTTGGCCTGGAGTGGGAATTAAGAAGCCATCATGAATATACGTGTGCCTGTGTGTGTGTGTGCACACATACACCCGTGTGTCTCTCCACGTCTGAGGCCAGCAGCTAATTCCTGCTCACCTTTCAACACTTCTAGTCTTGGCTCCTGAGCCCCAGGTACACTATTCCTGAAGATCCTTGCAGATATCAATCATCCCAAGAATGGGCTAGTGGTTTCAGGGTTTCATGAATAAAGCTGTCCCATTCTCATCACTAATCAAGGTAAGAGAGTTACATCTTATTTCTCTGCCTTGGTTTCATCATCTATGGAAGAGCAGTCGTACTGGATCTAGAAACATGCATTTTAGTGCATCATGCACATTTAACGCCTCCCTTACGCATCACTCAACTGACTGGCAAGCCACCCCTTCCCCTTCCACTCTCTTCCAAAAATGCTTACGAACTTGAAATCCAGCAAAAAAGGGGCCACAGTGACTACGTACTCATGATTCTGTTTTACTCTTCTAAATTCACGGTCTACTTACTATTAACTTATATACACGTTAATATTTAAGTTCCAGATCCAAGGGAGGTAAGAAGCAGCTAATTCTAGGGAGGCAGGGCTAGAGAGAGTGATGGTAAAATCAGTTTAAAAAGAGGGGTGGGGGGGCGTGTTTAAAATAAAAGACAACTATAAAAAATCAACAGGGGAAGGGAAAAACCAGAAGCGCACAGGCCATTTAGCGCAATGTAGCGCGTCTCACACCAGAAGTTGTTTACACACTCTTGGACGCCTGAGTTCTCCTTGATTTTTGTTCTTCTTCATTTTATCTATCTTCGTTTATCCATCTTCTAGTTCATCTACTTAACCTTCTTATAACTCAGTGCTGCCAAGTGGTTTCGGCATCAGCATTTACATAAAAAACACATTGCAAGCAAACTGCATTACTCTAGCTGTTATACACCAAAAAGAAAAGACACATTTAACATATAAATATGTGTTCACATACCAAGTGAAGACCAACTTATGTTGTGGTACTTCCGTGAACTGGGGCCTTGCAATACTTAAAGAAAAAATTCAATTGTGATGTCAAAGAGAGGTGTTCCGTAATTCAAACATACTCAGGCCTTCGAGGTCAGTTTATTCACATTCTGAGCAGTGGTTTAGTTTTAGCAAAATATTACCCATGTCATTAAATTAATATTTGGGTTTGAATCTTTTTGTTTTATATGCACTTAATGTGTAAAATCATTTAACTTACAGTTGTAAAAGATCTGCAAGCGTAAAAAATTGACACCTAGGCCTTATAAGGCTGTAGGTATTTAAGTATCTTTATACCAAGTAATTTATAATGACACTGAGGGTATGTGAATTTATCTTTTGCTTTTAAAAGGTGTCTCGATTACCTTAGATGAAAAACTGCCTTGCCCACCTGGGAGCATCATTATCTTATCATAGAATGAAGTTACTTTCACAGTGATGACCCTGAGTATTGAGAAAAAGTTGGATTATGATCATTATATTCTTTTTAATGCAAGCAATGTAAAATGTCCTTTAGAAATGTTTCCTTTAAAAATTATTTAAATTGTATTGCTTAAAAAATATGACTCTTTCAATTCAGTTATCACTTAAGGTTTCCTGGAATATTCTGCTGTTTAGAACATATTTGTAGGATATGAAATTACCTACGTATGTGACTCTTATAAGACCAGAGAAAAAGGCTAGAATTATACATATATGAAAATAGCGTCAGCAATTCCACAAGGCCATCAACTTGGGGTATGAAGTATCCGTGAAGGACTAATGATGGCTGAACTTCAACCACACTCTGAACAGCATAAAAATGAGAAAACTATACTCCTTGATCTTTAGTTCTCAAAGTGTGGTTTGTGGACGCCTAAGGATTCTGCAGCTTTTTCAGGGGGTCTATGAGATTAAACTATTTTCATACACTACTAAGACACTGTTTACCTTTTTAACTCTTATTGTCTCATGAATGTGTGCCGTGGAAGTTTCCAGAAGCTGTGTGATATTGGCAGCAGAATGAACATAGAAGCAGGTATGATCATCCAATTGCCTTCTATTAAGCCAGAGATTAAACACATAAAACAATGCCACTCTATTCATATACTGGGGTGGGATGTAGTTTTTATCCAACATAAAAGTACGTTAACGCGTATTAAGTTTTGTTACTGTTTCTGAATCAATAAATCTTTTTAAAGTTATTAATTTTAATTTTTCATACAGCAAGTATAAACGAAAGCTTATTGGCGTTTGTCCTATCCTGTCTGGGCACCTATAACAAAACACCTTAAACTAGGTAGCTTTTAAACAACAGAAACTTATTCCTTACAGTTCTAGAGTCTGGGAAGTCCAAGATCAAGGCACTGGCAGATTCAGTGTCTTGTGAGGGCTCCACTTTCTGGTTCACGGAGGGCACCTTCTAGCAGAAGGGGCAAAGCAGCTCTCTTTTATAAAGGCACAATCTCATTCATAAAGGTCCCCCACCCTCACGATTTAATCCCTTCCTAAAGGCCCCAGCTCCTAATATCATCACATGGTGATTAGGTTGCAACGTATAGATTACTGGGGCAACATAAACATGTAGACAGTGGCAGGGTTTTACATTTTTAACAGTGTGAAGGGGTCCAGAGACCACTGAATTTGAAAACCCCTGGATGATTTCATTTTTCTCGACAGGGAAGCTACAAGTAGATGAGTGCCAAATGTTTCTCTCCATTCCTGGCCTGTCCCCTGAGCCCTACGCTGCTGTGTTCAACTCCATCTTAGCTTGCCCCCCTGGATGTCTAAGAGGCATTTCTGACCTGAGAGATGCAAGACAGAGCTCCTGCCCCATCTGTCTTCTCCACCACACACTTCCCAAACTATGCTGCTCCTCCCTCCCCACTGCTTTGCAGCTCAGGAATGGAAGCCTCCACCCCCTGTTCTGTCCAAGCCAAAATGTCTCAGAGGTAACTTTCACTCTCCCAGTCTCCATTCCCTTCAGGCTATATTTTACAAGTCTTCAAATATTCCTAAATCTATCCACTACAAATTGCTATCACTCTGGTCCAGTGGTTCTCAACAGGGTACAATTTTGGTGTCCCCACCCCCTAATCCCAGGTTAACATCTGTCAATGTCTAGATACATTTTTGATTGTCATGACTAGGGGGCGGGGTGGGTGGGCTTCTGGTATTTAGCAGGTAGAGACTAGGGAAGCTGCTGAACATTTTGCAATACACAGGACAGCCCCCCACAACTAATTATCTCACCCAAAATGCCAATAGTGCCAATGCTGAGAAACCTGGCACTGGTTCAGGAATGCACCCCTACCCCCCGCCCTGCCACTCCCCAACTAATTATCTCACCCAAAATGTCAATACTGCCAATGCTGAGAAACCCAGCACTGGTTCAAGCCGCCAGTATCTCTCATATGCACGGTCCCAGCAGCTTCCTAAGCGGTCTCCCTGCTTTTTCCACTATTCCTCCTTCTCCCCTTCTCCACCCAGCAGCTAGACTGACTGTTGCAGAAATCAGTGCGCCACTCTTGTGCTTCTCACTCATCCCCAACTTCCACTGTGTATTGAGTAAATTCTCACTCTTGCCATGGCCTACAGACCCTCTCTGCTCTGGTCCCATCTAATACTGTGACCCATCTTATAACTCGACGCTATGAAATCAATTGTGTCTCACCCCCGGCCACCTCCCACCTCCACCCCGCCAATTCATATGTAGGAACCCTAACCCAGAACCATGAGAATATGCTTCTCCAACCACGACGCTGGAGAGAAGAGGTGAAGTAGGCAGAGGCAAGACTGGGAAAGTAGGGCTGGGGTGGTCAGAAAGGGCAAATCACGAAATGTCTGGTGTGAAAGGAGAAAGGGATCTCCCCAGAGCTTGAGTATGGAAGACTATTCAACTTCAGAAATGAACACAGAGAGGGAGAGGGAATGTTGCAATGTCTATTGTTTAAGCCACCCAGGCTACGGTAATTTGTCAAAGCAGCCTGAGCTGACAATCACTCTCAGTTTCCCTCATCTTCCAAGTTCCAACCTTGCTGGTCATCAGTATGTGCCCATGTGACAGCTTTTTCTTCTTATCCTTTCTCCTGAACTTCCCATGGCTGGACCTTCCAATCTCCCTTAGTCTAAATGCCACCTTTTCACAGAGGCCTCAATGACTACCCAGCCTAATACAGCACCCCTCAACCACACCTGGCCCCCAACCCAGCACTCCTGCATTGTGATGACAGTACTGTTTTGTGTTTTCTTCTTAGATACTCATCACTAGCTTATTATTCTCTTTACTGTGCATCCTACCATCCCCACCCCAGTATTATTATTATTATTATTATTATTTTTTTTTTTGAGACAGATTCTCGCTCTGCTGCCCAGTCTGGAGTGCAGTGGCATGATCTCCACTCACTGCAACCTCTGCCTCCCGGGTTCAAGCGATTCTCCTGCTTCAGCCTCCCGAGTAGCTGGGATTACAAGCATGGGCCACCACGCCCAGCTAATTTTGTATTTTTAGTAGAGACGGGGTTTCACCATGTTGGCCAGGCTGTTCTTGAACTTGTGACCTCAGGTGATCCGCCTGTCTTGGCCTCCCAAAGTGCTGGGATTACAGGCGTGAGCCACCACACGCAGCATTGAAGAAAGCTTTTCTGTCTTGATCACTGCTGGAGCAGACAGAGCACCACAGCTGCCTAATGTTTGTTAAATTAATAAATAAGTGAATGAACCTGCCTTTGAGGATCTCAGATCCATACAACTGGGCATTTATAGCCATTCTCTGAGTCAGGCAGCTTTCTGGAGCCACATGGTTATGAGAATGTGCCTTGCCCCAAGATTGATCTCCCTCTCCCACCTCCCCAAAGAAAGCTGCCATGTTTGTGGCAATCTCATATTCCCCTGGGAACCACATGGGACAGGAAGGAGTAATTAACTGCAATATCCACAGTGAGTAGCTATTCATATTCTTACACTCCAGGGAGCATCAAGTCTTAAGGTTACATTAAAACACAGGCACAAGGGAAGTCCCCAGTGTTTATTATCTGCAGCTACAGAGTGGGTAAGGATGAGATCTGGTCACTTCAATGGAATTTACAGGCAACTTCTCAAGAGCCCAACTTTGAACTGCCCAAAGAAAACACAGGCAAGTCCTACTGGCACAAGAGAATGGGGTGGGCCGATGGGGAGTGATGGCCGGCTAGGGTTGACTTTTGTTTTTTCCACCATATTCAACACAGGCAGGTGCTTTCGAATTACTGGCTCCCTGAAAAGGGGTATCTGGACACATATAGCAATGCGATGAATGATGATTCCTGGAAAGAAAAATGTTTAATGAAACAAGAAACTCACAATTTCCTGAGACCTGATATGCACAAGGTACTGGGCAGATCTTGTAGTTATTGATAGGAATTTCAGAGAAAGGCCTGATGAGGCAAAGCTGGCTGCTGGAACCTCAAAGAGACAGGAAAACAAGGATGAGACCCATGATTAGGGCCACTGTGAAGACTCCAGAAGCTTCTGAGGTTCGAGAGAAGAGGTGAAGTAGGCAGAGGCAAGACTGGGAAAGTAGGGTGGCTGGGGTGGCCTGAAAGGGCAGATCACAAAATGGCTGGTGTCAAAGGAGAAAGGGACCTCCCCACAGCTTGAGCATGGAAGACTGTTGAGCTTCAGAAATGAACACAGGGAAGGAAAAGGAATGCTGCAAATATTTTACCATATTGACTTTTAATTAGTTGGGAATCAGTGTAACAGGTCTAGACCTCATCCAGGGTGGAGGCAGCATGTGGGCAATGGTACCAAGAAAGCATCAGAAAGAAGAAGGGCTTGGAAGGCAACTACAGAACAGGCTGCCCCACACCAAACTTAGGTAGAATAAGACCCACTTCCATTGTTCCTTCTCTAGCCAAAGCTAGAGAAGCTCTGAATTTCTCTGCATTTCGAAAACACTCCAACACACAGAGTCACACAAAACTCTCCTTTGGACCAGATGGGCCCTATCCTACGCACTGAGAGATTTGGAGTGAATGGGACAAGAGGTAAGCCCAGTCTCTTTCCTCCCTCCCTCATCACCCCCCACACCCAACCTCTTCCAAAAACATCAAATATTTTCTTCCATAAATAATTGCAATAGGATGCCATAGCTTTTCCCAAACAAACAATAGCCTGATTGTGCCCTGTTTGCATGGGCCCAGCTCGGCATACACAAAGGCCTGCTTTCATACGCCAGGCCTCTCCCCACTGTAGAAGGATGGGCATATTTCGCCCTCCTCACTTCTTCAACAACTTCACTGAGGCAATTCCATTCGGAAAGGAGCAACAGGAAGGGGTTGTTACCACCAGGAATAGGAGCAACTCCCATTAAAAAGACAGCCATTGTTCCCCAGGTTTTCTGTTGCCTTTCGACCTCATCCAGAACGTTCTTTCACCAGAAGAGAGCTGGTTTGCCCCAAGATCCAAATGACAACATCTTATGCTGGTGATTTCTTTTAAACTTTTTATTAAATTTCGAATATGATTTTAAATTGTAATCACTGACTGAAAATATTCCTGTTTTTATGTCATGTATCTTCTTAACAGTATCAGAATAGAGCTAAAACAAACGCATAAATTTTTGTACTACTAATTATTTTTCTGGTAAGAAAAAAAGCTGAACTAAAAGATTAAACTAACAACTTTATAACTGCTACTCTGAAAAAATATCCTTTTGTGTTTAAAAACATGAAGTATTAAGTTTCCTTTCAGAATGTAAGTTTGATTTTCCCCCACAGATATAAGGAAGCATCGTAGCAAGTCTTCTTCCTGTTTCCAGTAATTCGGAATGGCCATTCTCCCAGGTAGAGCCACGCTTATATCAGATACAAAGAGGTTTCTTCTCCCCATTTTTGGTCTTCCATTCATTTCTCTTTCACTCTTCTAATTTAAGTGAAATGGAATTCCAAATGGCCAAGACACTAATAAGCTCTCTGAAAGCCATCTTGAGAGCATATACATTTTTGTTTTTAAAACCATATAAACAGGCTGGGCACAGTGGCTCACACGTGTAATCCCAGCACTTTGGAAGGCCAAGGTGGGAGGATCACTTGAGGCCAGAAGTCTGAGACTAACCCCAGCAACACGGTGAGACCCCCATCTCTACAAAAAATTTAAAAATTAGCTGGGCATAGTGGCACATACCTGTAGTAGTCCCAGCTACTCAGGAGGTTGAGGATCGCTTGAGCCCAGGAGTTTGAGGTTGCAGTGAGCTATGATGGTGCCACTGCACTCCAGCCTGGGCAACAGAGCAAGACCCTGTGGCTATATCCATCCATCCATCCAACCATCCAACCATCCATCCATCCATCCAACCATCCATCCATCCATCCATCCATCCATCCATCCATCCATCCATCCATCCATCCAAATCATATAAGGGCACCGAAAGCAGTGCTACACAGGGCATTAAAAAAAGCTTTCACTGCCTGGTAAGTGTTGCTCCAAAGTGATGTATCATTCATGCCAGGAAGAGTAACTTAAATTGAAATGTATTTTAAAGTTGAATCTTGGTTTTGCGACAGGATCTAATGACGCAAGCAACCCACGATGATGTGCTCCATTTGCTATATATGGTTAATAACCCAGTGCTCAATGAGGAGACACTGGGTTATTAACCATGTCACATACCTCAATTATCCCACAATTTACAAAACATTCAAGAGAAGCTTTTGCATTTGCTTGTGCTTCAGCATCGAAAATAAAAAACATGAACTGAGGTAGGCCAGAACCTATTCCGGACCTCATCTCTACTGGATTAAGCTACTGTTGTTGACAGTCATTGTTATTTTCTCCAATTATTAATACAATTACAATGGTGGAAAACATGTAGATGTATTAACGGAAGGGGTTCGTGTGTCTTCAGCCCACTTCATCCAAGAAGGCAACTCTTGATAGTCAGGCTCCTCTCCACCTTTCTCAAGTCTTAGCATTCGGACATAAGGAATGGACTGGGGCCGCTCTGCATCCAGTAAATTGCCTTCATCCTCACCTATTCTGGGTACTGTATGTGACAATCTCAAAGTATTTTAACATGTAGGGTTTACTGCTATTCAGGTACGGTGAGGCCAACAGTTAAAAGACAATTGCCACTGAAAAAGTCTGTTACTCACAGTCCCCAAGAAGAGGGAGTGCACCATGCCGAGGGGCCACACGGAGAAGAACCAAGGTTGGTCCTGAGGCAGAGGGAATGGTAGGAAAACATGGAGGAGAGCCTTTATTGTGGTTTCCTTGGGAAGGAATAAATCACACAAGGTAAGCAGGTTTAGGACTAGCTGGCTGGAGTAATTCTGACAGGCTCTGGGGTGTAGGGGCTGTCTCTTGCCTGGTATCTGGCCCTAGGGTGATTAAGGTAGGGCAATATTGGCCTGGAGTATGAAATCCCAATAAAGGTGGTAAGGGGCGTGGCCTTTGGATTGGTTATTTTGCATATGAGTGAGGGGCGTGGCCTCTGGATTGGTTATTTTGCATATGAGCATTGTACTCATTCACTACCTGGAACTGGCTAACCCTAGGGGGGCTGGTCTCTTCAGGGTCAGCAAGGCCCCAAGATGTCAAAGCATCAGAAGTATGGAAAATAAAAAGGCTTGATTAATACAGAAAGGTAACATAAATCAATTAGATCAAAACTGCCAAGGCCCCGGGAAGTAAGCCTCGCCCCAGCCAAGGGAGATGACAAGAAGCTTCCAATTCACCAGCACTATCGGAGAAGCCACTTAAACCACTGTCTTTCGATAGAAAACTGGAACAGCCTAAGAGACAGGAAGCGGGTTTGTGGACTTAATGATAACGATGGTCTCTGGTCAACAACAGTACATTTCACAGCACGTGTGAAGGCAGCTCCTCTGGAGTCAAGCCAACTTGGAGTTATCTAATGACAAGCCCAAGGACAATGCCCCAAGCAGGGACCCTGACAGTATATTAATACGTAAGAAATTCCAAGATAAAAGTTGGGGGCAAGAGCAAATTAGTTAGATAAAATACGACATAAAAAGGTCACGTTTGGAAGGATGGCCATAATATCATACAACGAAATTTTTAAAAGCTTTTTCGGCCGGGCACGGTGGTTCACACGCCTGTAATCCCAGCACTTTGGGAGGCTGAGGTGGGAGGATCACCTGAGGTCAGCAGTTTGAGACCAGCCTGGCCAATATGGCAAAACCCCATCTCTACTAAAAATAAAAAAAATTAGCCGGGCATGGTGGCAGGCGTCTGTAATCCCAGCTACTGGGGAGGCTGAGACAGGACAAATGCTTGAAACCAGGAGGCGGAGATTGCAGTGAACTGAGATCGCACCACTGTACTCTAGCCTGGGTGACAGAGTAAGACTCTGCCTTGAAAAAAAAAAAAAAGCTTTTTCAAGAACAACAACAATGTAAAAATAATACAGTGGTGACACAGCTCACAGCTGGAAGGGCACAAGAAAGAGTTCAAGGAACTTTCCTGCCTCCAGTCATTGAGTCAGCTGTCCAAGAGAGCTTCAGGACGATAACACAATCTTCAGCCGCATCCCAAGAGCCATGGCTCCCAGAGTTAGGGTGCTAAACGGTCCTGGTATGATTTCTACTGGTCATGTCTCTCAAGGAGGGCTTTTTAAATCTCAACGATGTGGTTTCAAAGGCTATTAAACTATACTTTATCAAATGGAGACTTAAAACTCTGAAACAAAGAACAGGTAAAAGAACTAGAAATATTTTATCTGGAGAAGGAAATATTCAGAGGGCACAGAAAAGATGTCCTCAAGTATTCAAAAGGGTAATTACCTTGAGATAGTTGACTTATTTCTTTTTTTTTTTTTTTTGAGACAGAGTCTGGCTCTGTCACCCAGGCTGGAGTGCAGTGGCGCGATCTCTCACTGCAAGCTCCGCCTCCCGGGCTCATGCCATTCTCCTGCCTCAGCCTCCGGAGTAGCTGGGACTACAGGCGCCCGCCAACACGCCCAGAGAATTTTCTGTATTTTTAGTGGACACGGGGTTTCACCGTGTTAGTCAGGATGGTCTCGATCTCCTGACCTCGTGATCCGCCCGCCTCCGCCTCCCAAAGTGCTGGGATTACAGGCGTCACCCACCGCGCCCAGCTGATAGTTGACTTACTTCTTATGGTTCACAGAATACAAATAGACCCAACACATACAAGTTATAAGGAAGGAGAGTTTTCTTTGTTTACATAGAGAAATTACTTTTTTTTTTTTTTTTGAGATGGAGTTTCGCTCTGTCACCCAGGCTGGAGTGCAGTGGCGTGATCTCGGCTAACTGCAAGCTCTGCCTCCTGGGTTCAAGCCATTCTCCTGCCTCAGCCTCCCGAGCAGCTGGGACTACAGGCGTCTGCCACCATGCCTGGCTAATTTTTTTTATTTTTTGTATTTTTAGTGGAGACGGGGTTTCACCGTGTTAGCCAGGATGGTCTCGATCTCCTGACCTTGTGATCCGCCCATCTCGGCCTCCCAAAGTGCAAGGATTACATGCATGAGCCATGGCTCACCGCAACCTCCAACTCCTGGGTTCAAGTGATTCTCCTGCCTCAGCCTCTCGAGTAGCTGGTATTATAGGCATGTGCCACCACATCTGGTTAATTTTTGTATTTTTAGTAGAGACGGGGTTTCTCCATGTTGGTCAGGCTGGTTTCCAACTCCTGACCTCAGGTGATCCGGCCGCCTCAGCCTCTCAAAGTGCTGGGATTACAGGCGTTGAGCCACCGCGCCCAGCCAGAGAAAGAATTTTCTAACATTCTAGGTTGTCTACTGACAATATGAAAGCAAATGAGTATGACTGTGACTCAATGAAACTTTATGTGCAACAACAGGTATGGCAGGCCAGATGTGGCAGCATGGGCTGTAGTTTGCCAACTCCTGAATTACACTTAAGAAAATCATTTAGAGGCTGGGTGTGGTGGCTCACGCCTGTAATCCCAGCGCTTTGGGAGGCCGAGGCGGGCGGATCACGAGGTCAGGAGATCGAGACCATCCTGGCTAACACGGTGAAACCCCGTCTCTACTAAAAATACGAAAAATAAGCCGGGCGTGGTGGCGGGTGCCTGTAGTCCCAGCTACTTGGGAGGCTGAGGCAGAAGAATGGCGTGAACCCGGGAGGCGGAGCCTGCAGTGAGCAGAGATCGCGCCACTGCACTCCAGCCTGGGCTACAGAGACTCCGTCTCAAAAAAAAAAAAAAAAGAAAAAGAAAAGAAAATCATTTAGAATCTGATTTTACAAGAGAGTTACTTGCCTGTAAGTATGGTACAAAGAGAAAGACATATACACACATCAACATTCAGTAAGTATTGCTTTCCTCAAGATTAATTTATCCAAAGAGACCAAAATAAAACATTTTAAAATTATTTTTACCTTAAATAGCAGGGTTTTAATTTGGGGGTGGAGTGTGGAATTTAATCTAAAATATGTGAATGCTAGCTTCACTAGACACAGTAACTGGACAAACAGGCTGAAGCACAGAGTGGATGTAATGCAGATACCAAGCAAACCACCAGCACAGCTACGGACCCCTTAGGAAAGCAGAGAGCAGTACACCAGTCAAGTTTCTCAGAGATGCAAGAGGAAAACCACCCACCACCCCCTCCGCCAGCCACCCCCACACCATGCCTTTCTACAAAGCTGGACAACCTGGGCCCCACCTCCCAAAGCTGGTTGTGTAGCAGCCTTCACTGTAACCACCAGAATGGTTCAGCATTGCTCCCATGACCCACCTTCACTTACTTCATCCCAGCTTCCCTAAAGCGGGAGTCTGTCTGGGTCAGTTTGCTGTCTCTACTGAGCTCATGCCAAACCCCGTGGCTATCCCATATACACCTCTCCTTTCCCCACCTACACCCCAGGGTGCGGGGAGTGGGCTTTCATTCGATCATCAGAACACAATACGTGGAACGTGACTTTAGCAACTAGGATGGAGAGTGGGAAACCCTCTGGAACCACATTCCTCCAAAGCAGCTGTGTCCCCTGCAGGCACTCACTGAGGGCTGAAAAGACACTCCTGGATCTCACAGCACAGTCCTTGTGCAGCACTTTACGTTGGAAAACAGAACCAACAAACATTTTCTTGAAGTATTCCTCAAAACCCAAACCAGTCTTCTCTGGGGCTGAACCCAGAAACTCTTCAAGACTATTTACACAGGATTTATAATCTGGTGTCTACTCAGCGGTTTTATAAAAACATGGAGGGAAAAATGCCAACGCGCTGCCAGTTCACTGCGGTGGTTCACGTTTCTTGCCCGGTAGACCAGGCAATGTTCCCAATGCCCAGAGCCCTGGCACCAGGCAAGCCTCTCACGCCAGCGGAACTTGGGAGGCTGCAGAACTCACACTGACTCCATGGCGTCTCTCCCAGACTCACCTTCGCAGAAGCAAGCCCTTGCAGGCTCTCAAGACCCAGAACTAATAGAATCCAATCCTGGTTGCCTTGGGAAAAGTGAATCCAAGCTTCTAACAGGAGGTCCTCAAGCCACCCAGTACCCTGAAGTACTGCTAGCCAGGCAGCAAATCTCTGTGCCACCCATAGGCTACCTCCATCCTCAGTACATGCAGGAAAGAGTCAGGGTCAGGGCAGGGTGCCCCCGGAGTGTCAAAGGGCCTCAGACAGAGTCCTGGAATATATAGACCTCGTGAGGGTTTTCTTTTCTACACTAGAACAATATTGCAGCTACCTGGCACCTTGAGGGCCTGGAACATTCAGGATAGGTAAATGTCTTGAGCGGCTTCTTATTTTAACTGTTAATAAGAATCTTTTACATAGGGCACAGTGGCTCATGCCTGTAATCCCAGCACTTTGGGAGGCTGAGGCAGGAGGATCACTTGAGATAGGAGTTCAAGATCAGGCTGGGCAACAGAGTAAGACTCTGTCTCTATAAAAATAAAATACAAATAAAAATTAGCCAGACATGGTGGTGCACACCACTGCACTCCAGTGTAGGCAATAAGGCAAGACCCTGTCTCTTCAAAAAGAAAAAAAAAAAAAAATCTTTCAAGAACATACCTGCCCTAGAGTCCCTGCAAGCACCTAGGTTCCACACGACTATAGGCACCTCAAGGGTGAGGGCCTTGTCATATTCATCACTATGGCTCCAGCACCGAAAATCCTAACAGTCTACAGTGTGTTCTCAATGAATGTATATATTAAACTTATTTGCTTTTAAGCCCCTATATGCCACTGGTGACACAGGTACACACAGTAATCTCAAGGGGCTGATGATCATTCTTATATCACAGTTCAATGCAAAATCACTGCATAGCCAATATTAAAAAACAAAGTGAAACAATTATTCACAATTTATCCCAAAGCTGGAAACATTTTTGAAGAGGATAAAGATACTGACAAATAATACGGAACTCTTTCAACTTTAGGTTTCAAAATTAATAAAGAGCTATTTCACTGTAGTTATCTACTTCGGTGGCTAACATCTCCCAGTATCTTATTATTTTCAACTTATTTTTAAGATGAATATATCTTATACCACCAAATGCTTTACCTTTGGTTATTCTGAGCTCCTCAAGGAGAATACCCTAACATCATTCTTCCCCATGCCAGGCTATCCCACGTACCTTTCCCAAACAATTCCCAAACAACATGGATGTGGTATCTGTGTGTCGTCACAACTTCATTGCTGCACAGAAATAGTACCTCACCACCAAAAAATCATGTTCATTGGAACTGTTCTTAGAAAAAATTCCAATCATAAGGCAATGTTTTATAATGAGAGTTTATGGATCAGATATTCTGACTAAATTCACCAAAATGATTTCAGAAGGAAAATTACTATTATCTTACAGCTGCTATTGTTTCCTCTAAACTTATACTATGTCAGACAGAAAATCCAACTGCTTGAAAGAAGGACCCATAAACGGCAAGGAGACAGGGTATACACTAATGACAACAAAGCTATGACAGAAGTGAAGTGGCTTCCACATACACAGTGTTTCACTATGGCCCAGGCCCTGCTGTAAACTCCTCACAGGGATTAGTTCATTTAAACCTCACAGCACAACAACCCCTCACTATGAATGCCATCTTACAGAGAGTGAAACAGAGGCATGGGTCTCAAAAACGGCAGCACAAGGATGAAACCCCATCTGGCTGCTGAGTGGATGTTTTGGTCCTTATCCTATCTCAGAGAATGCATTCAAACCTAAAACTATGCCAGGAGTCTAAATTTAACTCAAACAAGCTGAAGAAAACCAAAACGTCTCAGATATCACAAAGCAGTGCATTTATTGCATAATGTTGCACAACAAGGAAAGTTTCTAGAAAGCTGCCCGAACTTACATGGTTACTACCAACATCCAAGCAAAAGAAAGTCCCAAAGGACAAAGAACGTGTCCCACGTGTACACGATCTGGTTCATCTATTCATATATCCAGGATGCAGCCTGTGCTCAGCACCCTACTTACAGGAATCTGAGCTTTACGATTAGTATGATTTTAGCTGCTAAAAATGTGACACCTACCTCTAAGTCATTTGGATTTATAAAAATCCCACCATGCTACAGTTAAGAAAGCATTTCACTGAGCAACTGTAAGCCAGGTACAGGGCGTGAGCTGAAGAATGTCCCAGATGAGTGAGGCCGTTCTAATTTCAACACCTAAAGAACAGGTCACATCAGACGTTATAAATTCTCCAATTTTCTTTTCTTTTTTTTCTTTTGAGATGGGGTTTCACCATGTTGCCCAGGTTGGTCTTGAACTCCTGACCTCAAGTGATCTACCCACCTCGGCCTCCCAAAGTGCTGGGATTACAGGTGTGAGCCACCGCGCCTGAACAATTCTCCAATTTTCATGACATTAATGATCACGTTAGGCTTAGGGTCAGCTGTGCCCTAAAGCGCTCACATCAATGTTTTATGGATGTATGGGCCTAACACTGGTATACAGATACCCTTGGCTATATCCCTCTTACTAATGCCAGAGAACGGGTGTTTCTTGCCACAGTGCCACTCCTGGCTGTCCAGCACATGTTCACAAGGACTAGGAAAAAGGGATCTCTCCCTGGCAGTCAGCTTCTTTTTTCACAGTGTTGAAAACTCTGTGAGATAATTTCCTTAGGCGTCCTGGTAACACCTATTAGAAAGTGTTTATTTAATATTTATTCCCACAAATACCAATGAGAGAGAGAGTCTCCCACTATTCAACAGTTTTTTGTTTTTTTTTTTAATCAAGAAATAGTTGAAAAGGATGGGAGTGAAGGCACTTTAAGCCCACAGATGCCAGCAGAGGTGGGACATGACAAGTGAGGCTGGGGGGCTGGCCCCAAACTGGTCCCTCCCAAGTCAGCTTGGACACCACACAGCACTTCGTGCGCCCTCGGCTGGCTTAGCACATGGACAAGGCATTGCCGCTGGAGTCCCACATTCTTAGAGACTCCTGAAAAGGAGCTCCACGCCACCCCCCATACCTCGCCCTGTGCCACTCTTCCACTTGTCCTGTCCACTCTGGACATAGAGACTTCACGGTAAACCAGTAATAGGAAGTCAACTACTTTGTGGAATTTTGTGAGCCCAGGTGAGTGAGGCCGTTCTAATTTCAACATCTACAGAAGTTATCAAGTTTCAGGTTTAATAACCTAGCAAGTTATCAGACCTGAGAGCAAGGGGCCTGGCAACAAACTCTCAACCTTTCAGGCAAGTCAGACAGAAGTGTGGGCACCCCATACCTGCTACTCACATCTGCAGCGAGGGCAGACTCGTGGGACTGAACCCGCATCCCTGTGGAGTCTGTGCTAACTCCAGGTGGTGAGTGTCAGAACTGCACTGAATTGTAAGGCCCCCAGTTGGTGTCTGGAGAGTTAGAGAACTGGTTGTTGGTATGGAAAAACCCCACACATTTGGCGTCAGAAATGTTATGAGTAGCAACAGTTCAGAGTCCTTTATGTGCGTTTACAAAAGCAATAATTTATGGCAAGGACTTATCAGAACTACTTTACGATTTTATTTTAGTTTCTTTTAAGGACCAAGATTAAAGATTTAATTAGTTAAACAAGACAACCAAAACAAATACTTCCTCCTGACCTTGAGTTATCACAGACTGCTACCCAAGGGGCAATTGAAACAGAAAGGGTGGCCTGCATTTCAGAAGGGCTGGAGGGGACAACGGGCAGTGTGCTCTCAGGTGCTCTGAATCACACACACACACACACACACACACACACACACACACACACACACACCCCATACACACACAGGCACCCTTTTAGAACAGACAATTATGAAAGCACATTAAAACGCAGCATGCCATTTGGAAGTCTGGTCTTGCTGCTCTTCCCAAACACAGGGTACACACTTCAGGGAAAACAATCCTAGAGAAACAGTAGCTCTGTGAAAAATGAGAAAAGTAAAATGTTTCGGCCAAACATAAAGAAAAAAAAAAATCAGCATGTGGGATGGGGAGGAGAATAAGACCTATCAGAATTCTTTTTGCTTAGCTGGCCAACTCTGGCAGCATAAAGTTTAAATGGAAGTATCTTCATATTAAATCGCACCTGCATGTATATAAGACTCCCCTGTAATGCTCCGATAACATCTCAAGATTGAGGTCATCTAAATTCAAACCTTAAATATAAAACCACTCCCAAAAGAGAATGCCTTTGAATATAATGGCAGTTTCAAACTTTGGCAAATAATTATCCTGTACTTCTTATCTGCGAGAATCTATCATTTATTTTAAAAATTCTCTGCAGCAGCCGGGAGTGGCAGCTCATGCCTGTAATCCCAGCACTTTGGGAGGCCAAGGCAGGAGGATCACCTGAGGTCAGGAGTTCGAGACCAGCCTGGCCAACATGGTGAAACCCTGTCTCTACTAAAAATTCAAAAAATTAGCCAGGCGTGGTGGTGCACGCCTGCAGTTCCAGCTACTCGGGAGGCTGAGGCAGGAGAATTGCTTGAACTGGGGATGTGGAGGTTGCAGTGAGCCGAGATTGCACAATTGCACTCCAGCAAAACTCCATCTTAAAAAACAATAATTATCTGCAGCTCCCTGTATCTTCCAGTAAACGGATTAGCAGGTATTTTCTGAGTGTCCATGATGACGGTCTTAGCACTCTCCTTCCTGCCTAAGGAGTCACAATCGCATTCACAATCAAATGCAGGTGCTGTGTGTGCGCTGCTCTCTTCCTCCCATAGCCCCATTTCACTTTCTCTGGAGTGCATCCCCATCCTCTCAAAGCAGAATCAACAAGCAAACCACTGTCCTTCTTTCAAAAAACAAAAACAAAAACAAAAACAAAAGTCATGTGTTTATTTCTTCCCCTCTACTTGTGCCTCCTAAATTCCTTGCCTTAGTCCCAAATCAGCCCTCCAAACGCGGGCTACTTGTAACATTATTCAGAAGTGGAAGATGACCTTGCAAAATGGCATGATAATGCCCCGACTAGATATTTCATGGCATTCTAAAACTACATAAAAGCAAGATTTCTTAACATTCCTCTAAATAAATAATAGCGTAATAAATATATGAAACAGGCTATGCATTTCCTCAGTGTTCTTCCATTCCCTCCAGTGACCACACATGTGTACTGCATGGTGAGCCCATGACTGCGGAATAGAAATACAGTCATGAGGCAGCTAACAGCGTTTCAAAGATGAAGTGCATATACGATAGTGGTCCTGTAAGGATAGAATATAGCTAGAAAATTCCTATTGCCTAGTGACATTGCAACCATGGTAAGATGTACATGTTCCTCATATGTTTGTGGGGATGCTGGTGCAAACAAACCCGTGCTGCCAGCTGTATAAAAGTACAGCACGTACAACAGTGCACAGTACATAATATGTGATAATGATAATAAGTGACTATGTTATTGGTTTATGTATTTACTATACTTTTTATAGTTATTTAACAGTGTACACCTTCTACTTATTAAAAAAGTTAACTGTGGCCAGGCGCCGTGGCTCATGCCTGTAATCCCAGTGCTTTGGGAGGCCGAGGCGGGTGGATCACTTAAGGTCAGGAGTTTGAGATCAGCCTGGGCAACATGGTGAAACCTCATCTCTACTACAAACACAAAAATTACTCGGGCATGGTGGTGTGTGCGTCTAGTCCCGGCTACTCAGGAGGCTGAGGTAAGAGGATCGCTTGAGCCTTGGCGGTCGAGGCTGCAGTGAGCTGTGATTGCACCACTGTACTCCAGCCTGGGGGACAGAGCAAGACCCTATCTCATAAATAAATAAATAAATAAATAAATAAATAAATGTAATATTCACTAAGTGTAGCCTAAGTGTACAGTATTTATCCAGGCCTTCACAATTACTCACCACTGACTCACTGACTCACCCAGAGCAACTTCTGGTCCTGCAAGCCTGACTCCTAGTAAGTGCCCTATACAGGTGTACCATTTTTTTATCTTTTACACTCTATTTTTTACTGCACCTTATCTATGCTTAGATACAGAAATACTTACCACTGTGTTACCATTGCCTACAGTGTTCAGAACAGCAACATGCTCCACAGGTTTGCAGCCTACGAGCAACAGGCTATACCATGGACCCTAGGTGTGTAGTAGGCTGTATCAACTAAGTTTGTGAAAGTACGCTCTATCATGCTGGCATAGTGATAAAATCCAATTACCTAACAATGCATTTCTCAGAACACATCCCTGTCATTAAGCAACATATGACTGTCTATTACTCAGAGCTGTACATTTTTAATTACCTTCATGTTACTGAATCCAGCTTTAAAAAAACAGCAGGAAACCATTTTTTCACTGTGTTTCAAGTCAGCTACAATTTAAATATCATTAGTTCGGTGTCAACCTAAAATGGAAACAATTACCAGTAGAACATTACATATTACGTTTACTTTTCATTTTTGGTAGCACAATTCCTATCTAGGAAAACATAATAAGTTTCCTGTAGGAAAAGTAAGATACAGGAATTAAGAATTCTTAGGGGTCTCACTCACTTAAGACCGCTAATATATGAGAAAAAATGTCTTGTGCTTTGAGAAGTAAGCTTCAATTACCTGGGAAATCAACTCAAGCAAAAAACTCTTTCAATGATGCTAGACAAATAAAATGCACAGGTAGATGTTTGCACGTCCACAGAAATTGCAGCCACAATCAGATGCATTCTTCAGATGTGAATTCGTGCATACAAGCAACCCCTGTCTTTCGCAGAGTTAAGTTCAAATCCTGTACACACTTTGTTCCACAAAACTGCTGTTGGCTTGCATCTCTTTTGTCACCTTTCTCCATCCTTAAGTCTTCCAAGGTTCTCTCAGGGCCAAGACTGTAGGGTTCAATGACCTTCCCTGGTCAGCTGTAAAACTAGGGCTAGCACCTTCAGAATCCGCCAGCCACACCCTGCTCCAGCTCACCACCATGAGTTTTCTCTAATCAGCCTCCAAAGTCCAAGCCATCGCTACATCTCAGAGTTGACGTACAACATGTGCCTTTATTTTATACTCTCAAGATGCTGGATATAGTAGTTATTATCCAGAAAGAATGACTTCACAATCAGGATCCAAGACTGGCTATAAACAGTGATCGAATCCTCAACTCATTCCCTCTCGCACCTACAGGAAGGTATTAACAACTGATCCTCCCTTTCATTTTTAGAGTAACAAACCCAGCTTGTACTACCCATGCCTACAACAGCCCAGATGTGGCACTCAAGGTTGAAAAGGGGCCACAACTTGGTAACGGGACACACATGACCCCATGCAGGAGAACAGCCAGGGCCATGAGGAAAGGGACTTTGGTGCACAATGGCAGGTACCTATGCCCTTGCTGGGACATGGGGCATCAGGGTCATTACCAGATGTGTTTACAAAACACCAAAACATGGACAGCAAAAGTAAGATGTTCAGTCCATTGGCTTGCAGTGTTTCAGAGTCCCTGCTTGCTGCTCGCCATGGGGGTGGGGGCTGGGAGTCATCCTGTTTAAAAGCTGGAGTGAAAACCCAGTGTGGTCGTCTCTGTTCTCAATGTCTACCTTGGAAGAGGGAGTTCTTAACCTCTGTGGCAGAGCAACCTGAAAACAGAATTATACTCCATATACATAGCTGCAATGCCTCATGCGGAATGCTCTTCCCAAAAACGTGCTCAAGGATACAAACCCAGGCTGTCCAATTTGGGGAAATCATTGTTTGAGGGTGGCACGGACAAGCAGTCGGCTTGGGGTTTGCTCCCTGTGCACAGCTCGATCATCAAGGAAAGGCCTCTTCCGGGCCTCAAAGCTCCCTTTGTGAGGAATGAGGCCCACTGTCGAGGCTCACACAGGCAGCCGCCCCTCTCTCTGGGTGTTTGTTTTGATAGAGGTTCATTTATGCCAGAGACAATGCCTGCTCTCTTTGTTCTGCCCCCAGCAGGAAGCAGTGCAGGGAGGGGGACCAGCATTGTCACACAGCTTCCAATTCAGGTTTTGGTGGCCAGAACAATAGGGCCTCAAGGGCCACAAATAAAGAGCCGCCCACGGGGAGCAGGGCGGAGAGACTGGCACATGTGGACCCCAGCACACCCCAGGTAGAAGTCACCTCCTAACAAGTGCTCAGGCTCACTATCAAGGGCTTTGAGGGCTCTGCGGTTGGGGAGAGGGAGGCCACCTCTTCTTAAGTGGTGCTGGGAGGGAGAAGTAAGCAAGGTCCCCGGGGATGACAAAGCCTTCCTACCTCTCCTACCATTTATCCCAACTAAAGGAGCAAACACTCAGAAAAGCAAGCAAAAAGAATGCACACACATGCTTCGTGTTCTAACTTACCAACAGTTGCACAAGGAAGAAAAAAAGTCTAATCTGAATTGCCAAAAATGAACAATATCCTTTAAAATGAAGCCTGGGCTGGATGGCTGCAAGTGAATGAAACGTATTACCCAACTGCTGCTGTAACACAAGCCCTCTCCTCCCCCTTCTGGGCCTCATTCATAAAAAGCCTGCTTTGCCCCAGCAGCTGCAGGAACCGGGACTGGATTTGTGTTTTGTGCCGGTGTTTTCCAAGACAGAGGGAAACAACTGAAACAGACAATCGCTCAGATACCAACACCAAGTTCGCCTCCCCTTGAGAAGTTTGCTGCAGTCTCCTGGTCTAATCCAAATAGGCGGAGGGAGGGCTGGGAGGGCATCCTGCAGAGCTGTTCAGTGGCGGTTCTAACGCTGACACCCAGCGTGTTATTAAAGGAATTCCCATCTGCTGAGTCACACTCCATATCTTTCACTCCCTGACATTTTATTTTTTTTTTAATCAAAGGTTGTTCTTTGTTGGTAAAACGGGGGTTGCCAAGTTAATTAAAGATTGCCAAATTGGGGTAGAGACAGCAACACAACTCCCAAAGAGGTAATTTTTCATTGTCCACTTTTAAATGGATATCACCATCTACAGACTTTATGCAGCCTGCTAGAAATCTTATGAGATAAGGAACAACTTCAATTCTTAATATATTTTTCTAATTTATGAATAAACCAACAACCAACATGCTTCATCCAGGCAGGATGAAGCACTGTCTCCCTCGCCCACACCCTTTTCCACAGCTGCCCTCCGGGCCCAGCATCTTTTATCACCTAGAAGGGCCAAGGAGGCTGGTGTGTGCAACTCAACAAGCTCTGTAAAACACAAAGTCCCTAGAAATCTCAGAAATCACCATGAGAAACGAGAGGCTACCAAACTTTTTAGACTCAGCAGCCTTCTTCAAAGCAGGGCCCAAATACAAGAGCATGTTCTAATTTACCAGGAATGGTTTTAATACAAGAATTACATAAGAACAGAGTGCAGGAAAGGAAGGGAGAAATAAAACCATTCTTGTTGCCCTAATACCAGAGCAGTCTTCCGGTGAATTGATACATAAATTCTCTCCAGAGACAAGATAATCCAAGCTATTAACTGTTCCCCTCTCAACTCTTGCAAAACACAAGGCTTCGAAACCTTGAAGGGGGGCAGGTGGAGGGGAAAGCCTGCTATATATTTCTAGAAAATACCAAATTTAACACCACGATCCCAGCCTGCTCATCACTGCTGGGGATCAGCCATTCTGGGAAGGTAACAGCAGCCCTCAGCACTCCCCCCTGCTAAGTAAACGCTCCTTTCTACCACACTCGGTCCCCCATGCCGGCCACCTCCCACCTCTGCCTGTGGACTGACAGCCGAGGAAACAAGAAAACAAGCTGGAGATACCAAATGAATCTTGCGAAATACATGGTCAGTGATTAAATCACAATAACTCTAACCTCCTCAAAGGCAAACATATCAAGATAGCAAGCTGAGAGCAAAATAAGCAAGTCTTAACAGAAATGATGCCCAGCTTTCTAAAGGGATTACCCACACCTCCTAGAGGCTGTGCAGCCTGGAATCCAGGGTGGTTTGGGTTTTTTTTTTTTTTTTTAACTTACTGCAGCCCTTCTAGCTATCCAATGAAAGCTCTTACAAAGAAACCTTCAGGTCTGCAGTTCTCTGTGGGTTTTCTATGAATATGAACGTACTTTACGGGTGGAGAAAACATATTCATGATCATGTTTGAGGGGCTCACGAAAGGGGGAGGCACATGAATTATATCATGAATACAGATATAATGAATACAGATTTAGTGAGATTTTAATACCTCAATATTCTCTGGTCCCACTCTTAAACATCGCCCTTCAATCATCAAAACATCTTAAATCCTGGGGTAGGGGCATAGTTACCCAAAGTTGTGGTACCTTCCCTAAAGAAAACTGAAATACATACCAGGACACACATAATTCTGACAAGTTTCTCCCTAACTGTGTGATCTTGGACAAGTTAGCTAACCTCTCTGTGCCTCAGTTTCTTCATTTATAACATGGCTCTAATAGCAGAACGAACCCTTGAGAGGCTGTTGCAACAGCTGGTACACAGTAAGTGCTCAATAAATATTCGTTGCTGTTATTAACATTGCCCCTATGCCATCTTACCCCCCATATAAGCTCTCTGCTAACTTTCCAACACAGAGAACAAAATCCAAATTCTTCACCATGGCTCCAGGGCCCATGTGATCTAATAGCCCTCTCTGCCTGTCACTCACCAGGCTCCAGCCACCCAACCTCATCTCATCCTCCTCATTGGACATCCCACGTGCATCCTGTGTGCACCAGACAGTCTTGCTGGTGCTTCCAGACTCGATGACTACTTCTCTCCACTGACCATCTCCACCATCCTGGTCTAAGGTTCATCTTCTCTGCCCTACACTGGGGCAACAGCCTACTCCCTACTAGTCTCTCTACTTCTGTCCTTGCCCTTACAGTCTCTCTTAACGCAGCTGCCAGCATGGTCCTGTTAACGTACACACCAGCTCCAAACTCTGCCATCTCCTTTCAGAGTCAAAGCCGAAGTCCTCACCGTGGCCTCCAGGGCCCTACATAACTGACTCAGTTTACCCCATCCCCCACCAAGATGCACCAAGCTCTCCAAGCTCCTCGCCTTTCCCCTCCCTTTCCTTTAGGTCTTCGTCCAAATGTCACCTCTCTAGAGACCTTCTCTGAATACCCTACGTAAAAAGGTACCCGGATACCTGCCTGGCACCCCGTACCCTGTACCCCACACCTAACACGTGACCCAGCCCTCCCATCCCCTTCCCTACTTTAATAAAAGCTCCATAGAGGCAGAGGCCTCATTTTGTCCACTGCTATAACCCTGACACCAGGAACAGTGCCTGGCACACAGCAGGTGCTCAATAATATTTGTGGAGCGAATAATCGATGCCATCATGGAAATCTTTCCCTCGCTGGGGCCTATCACCTCATGTTCCTCTCCACGTCTTCTCATGGCTGATTCACAGTGTCAGGGCAAATGTCCCCTCTTCAGAAAGGCCTTCTATGAGAATCCAACTTAAAGTCTCCATCACAATCAGTGAGTCTGTATTTTTTTCATAGCACTTACCACTGTCTGACATTATTTTCTGTCTACTTGTTTGTTGTCTGTTTCTACCACTAGAATGTTTCCATTTGTTTTCCATTTGGAGAATGGAGTTGGCTTTGTCTCTGTAACCCCAAGTAGCTACGTCAGCACAACAGAATGCTCATTCCGTATTTGTTGAATAAATGGCAATGTATATACTGACATTCTTTAAAAACTAAAAGCACACATCCAGAAGAGGAACCGGGAGGGCTCTGTCTTACCCCAGATGACACATACCCTGCAGGTGCATGTGCATGGAATGCCTTGGGCACCTGAAAACACCACCCCGCTCCCCCAACCCCAAATGAAGAGCTCTCCATCTGACCTGGGAGAAGCACTCAGAACCTAGACATGGCTCCGATGCAAAGAAAAACAATTTGAAGTTACTAAATAACAGCCCAACATCTGTCACCACATATGAACAACTCTATGCACAGGTAACGGTCCACTCGCCATGCTCACTGTCCAAACACCCGGGCATCAGGTTTACCTTCCCCCTGAGTGGGCTTTCGAGCAGTCATCACAGCTGCCTGGGAGACACAGCTCTAAAACGGGGCTCGGGCTGCAGCCCAGGGGCCAACACTGAGCTCCCAAAGCTTTGGATGCATTTCCTACTCAGCATGGACATCAGGTGACTTCCTTAAGAGGAAAAATCACCCCGCAAGACTGCTGAGAAAGCAGGTGTGGCATTTATCAGTGCTGCTGTCATCCAAAGAGAAGCCAGGAACAACGAAATGTAACTCTGTGTACACAGAACTCTGCCACCCCACACAGGGCAGATGGGACAGCCATCAGAAACGCGGGGCATGGACCCAAACGCCAGCATAGCACCACACCCACAAATGAGGGGGGAACAAGCTCAGCACCCCAAGACATCCAAGCACCATGGCTTTTACAGCTAGATGCACTCTCCACAAGCCAACAGGAGTCGCGAGTGAGAGCCTTCGAACACATCCAGTGTGAACATGCATTCAGCAAACATTTCCTGAGCCCTGCTTTGTGCCAGGCTGTTCTCAGTGCTCAGGATACACAAGTAAGAAATAAATAAAAGATAAGGTTTCTGTCCTTGTAAAGCTTATATTCGTGTCCGTGTGTGCATGCCTGTGTGTATGTATAAGAATACATTCAATAGACACAATTATTAAGTAAATTAAGTCATATGTCAGAAAATAAGTGCTGTGGCAAAATCCAGATTAAAATCACCAATCACTAGTCAGGAGACCCCATCAGCTACGGAAAGAACATACAGGTAGTGTGCAGAGACACCAGAGAGGTCACCCTGTTTGATCGACAAAAGTATGCTCATTAGAAGGTAAACCACAGGACTATGGGGTCTTTATCTCTTTTTTCCCTGCAGGAGTCTCAGCTCAAGAAGAGCACCTGGCACAGGTCAGGGACTCAGAAGCATTTGTTGAAGAAATGGAAGTGCTCACCCACTGAGTTCTTGCTTCTGCAGCATTCCTGGCAGGTAACGCTCTCGAGTTGGCTGAAATCTTTCCAAGAATGAAAAGCTGGGCTTTTACAACAAACTAACAAGCAAACCCCAACCAACCACCCCCACACACCCCCAGGCGCCTTTACTGTATTACTTTCTGGACCCTCTGAGACACACACAGTCTACTACTAACGCCAGCACATGCTGTGATGGGATTCCCCCAGCACAGTGCCCACACGATGCTGGGCCCACACAGCCTGTGACACCTGCTGGCCACTTCGCTCCCACGGAGAAGCCTCTTTCACGTTCATATGTGCTGGGGATCTGTGTCTGCTGAGAGCTGAGCTGCCTGCCTGGGATCAGCCAGATGGAGCAGGCAGAGACGGCACGGACCACACTCCAGAGGAACACGCCATGGATGGCTATATTGTTGATGTTTCAGATATCCAAAAAGTAAATTATAAATCTTAGCGGTGATTTAGCTATCCTATTTGCCAAAGGTAGTTTACACGGGTGTTTCAAATTACTTGGTAAGAAGGCACAGGTGACACGAAGGGGCCACCCACAAATATCTGGCATGTTCCATCTAGGTGCGACAGTTCTCAGGAAACAGCATTTGTAAAAACATGCTTATTAAAAAATTAGAGAGATTTTCTATAAGAAACACATAATAGGCGCAGTGGCTCATGCCTGTAATCCCAGCACGTTGGGAGGCCGAGACAGGCGGATCACGAGGTGAGGAGATCGAGACCATCCTGGCTAACACAGTGAAACCCTGTCTCTACTAAAAATACAAAAAAATTAGCCAGGCGTGGTTGCGGGCGCCTGTAGTCCCAGCTGCTCGGGAGGCTGAGGCAGGAGAATGGCATGAACCCAGGAGGCGGAGCTTGCAGTGAGCCGAGATCATGCCACTGCACTCCAGCCTGGGCAACAGAGTGAGACTCCATCTCAAAACAAAACAAAACAAAAAACAAGAAAGAAACACATAATAATGCTAATCTAATCATTTGTGTATTTTTAAGTTTTTAACTTACTGATACATGTCAATGTGTTAAGACCAAAAAAATACATGAATTTAATTTAAGTCTAGACGGCAAAGTCAAATTAATGTAGTATACAATTTTCTTAATAAACTTTTCCTTTCCTACCCTCTTTCGCTCCACTTTTTTGAACTTTAAAGAAAAATTTGCCTTTTTGCTGCTTCCTAAACAATCTATGACTGCTACAATAGTCAATCTTTATTTTCCCACTTAGTTTGCTTATGGATGTGAGGGTTAAATGTTATGAACATAATTTCGTGCTTACAACATCAGCAAATCCGGCTTCTTCCTTGAGCTGATACACAGTGAGGTTAAGGTCAGGGAAACATCCGTGCCTTCTGGTCCAAGCTGAGAGAATTGCTAAGGTAAGCAATCAAAGCTTGGAAGGCTGGGGTTGGGGAGATGTCAAAGATGACACAATACGAATGCTAAAGTCTACAAAACAAGGTTGAAGACTCAAGTCCACAGCAGCAGTGGTTAAGGGGTGGGGGATTCTTGCTTGAAGACGACACCAGGCACATTTTCTAGTTAGAGAGCTTGCAGTGAATTCAGATCACTTGGTATTTCAAGTGTTTCCCAAACTACTGTAAATGAAGGGCTCTGAAATTATTCCATTTTGAAACTCATTACTGATTTTGTTACAACCAAATAGCAGCAAACATTTGTACAGCAGTTTCCAGTAGTTGTACATAAAAATGCTTTGGAACACATTACTTGGGAAATGGAACTTTACACAGACAAATCAGAATGCCACTTACCTAATGGAGACGGTTTGCTTACTAATTAATTCTCAAGTCCATTTTGTAAATAAAAACAGAAATGGGGCCATCCTGGAGAATCATGATGCTGTTAACTGAGCTACATGGAAGGCGCAGTTTTCCTCCTCTTATCACTGGTCTTTTCCTTCTCACACTAAGCAATCTGAGCACCACGGGGGGCAACACCTGCTCTCTAATACAGAAGAGATGGGTGTATACCTCCATTCTAATACAGAATGTCTCCATATACCCAGCCATTTCTAGGGAAAATCATCTCTGACAGCTGGCATGAAATCAATGTCCACCTGAAAAGTACCTTTGAGGGCCATCTAATAAAGGCCAAAACTATGGCCACGAATCTAAAACTGCGTAAGTCTAGACTGGCGTTTCTAAATAAGCTAGAGAAAAATACTCAATGTGCGACATCTTGTAAACTCACAGCTGCTGAAGAACAGTGTCTTTCAGTCACATAGCTGAACTGAATGCAGAGGACACTGCCATTTGTGACCAACATTTCCTTTCTAGGGAGGAATACCCAGGACACCTGTTACGGCTGCTACCTAAGTGCTAAGATAGGGCACCTTGCCACTGTGCCCCCTGCTTCATCTCAAAAACTAAAAATTTCCATCAAAAATTGCCCTCATTTTGTGCCTTTTTGCAAAAGTGAAGCTATCTAAATTCTAGCAAAGGAACGAACACAGGTATTTCAGAATACCCCACCTTTAAGGGTCTCAGAGATTCCAGGGTGTTCCCTCTTAGGATGGAGTTTTATCTTGGCTGAAATAAAAGGGTCTTAATAAAGTCTTTTTCCTGCAGACCTCTGGGTATAAATTATAGATTCATGTCAAAACAGTGAAAGGGATTTGAGGCAAAAGATATTTCTTTCATAAAATATTATGCATCAGAGTATACGTTCTATGCTATAAATATTTAGCAAGGGATAATGTGACATATTTACTAATATTTCTGTCAAAATAACAACATCTAAACTGTCACTTCAACAAGGAAGCTTCTCTTCCTGTTTTAGTATAGAGAAGCACTGGGATATCGTCTCTTTTCCTTTTAAAGAAAAATGTATTCTGACTGCTGGTAAAATCAGGAGTAACTTGAGTCTGTGACTTAAAGGGCAGAACTAAGCCCTATACTACAGTGATAACAGTAACAGGAACATCTGATCACATATAAGCTGGCTCCTCATAAACCCTGATACAACCTAAGGCCTCCATTTTCATTACACACGTTCAAAGATGCTTTTAAAATGGACTTGTTTATTAACAATACAAGATTTTTTTTAAGTACTTGTTTTCCTTTTCTAAAGGGGAGACTTCTCGCTATTTGCTAATTTTCACATCTGTCAATGCTGACAACAACTGGATCTGCTGAATAAACATTTCTTCCTTTTGACAAAGAACCTTCACGTAAAATTGAACTCAATGGAACTTTATGATCGGGGCAAGAGAATTTGGAGCAACTTCACAGATTAGTAATATCTAACAGCGGCCAGGCCCTGGAGGTTCTCTTGCAGTGACCCTGGGGAATGGACCAGTCTTTGTATCAGCAGAGGACAGACCAGAGCTTTTCAGGAGGAAGAAAAAAAACAACCCAACAAATCAATACAGCAATATACAATGGTAGACAAAGCTACACGCGTTTACAGAGTTTCAGCGCATAGAAACATCGAGTTCAGAAGCCTGTTAAACTTACATCTGTATTTGGAATCTCATGGGAGGCAACCCCTGGCAAAATATCAACTCTTATTGAACCAAAACAAAATCTGTGTAGGCACAGAATATCAGTACAAAATATCCAAAAACAAAAGCTCACTTTTCCAAAAGAAAAACGCTAAGTTCAAGGAAGCAGCCAATAAGTAAGAGAACTTTGGGCTTTTGACCTTCCCACCCTCCCATGCCACC
This sequence comes from Pan paniscus, assembly GCF_029289425.2. Lineage (NCBI taxonomy): Eukaryota > Metazoa > Chordata > Mammalia > Primates > Hominidae > Pan > Pan paniscus. The sequence continues at coordinate 88,338,828 of NC_073265.2, read as the reverse complement.
TAGGAATATTCATTTTTAAAAGACTGAAGTTAAAATATATAATACATATATGAAAAGATCCCCTAATTTGGGCCAGCCATAATCATCTTAAAATGGTAACCTGGGTAACAACTACCCACCATAATTTATCCTTTGAAGATAACCACAGATTCATGGTTTTGATTTTAAAAGCTTCTTTCCAAACAAATAAATAGGTATCAAATCAAAAGGCACACTTTAAAAATAGGAAGATTTTGCTAATTTGTCTTCATTTGCAAAGATGAATCTTACTCTGAAACCTCATTTGAGAGTGCTCTAGTCTCTCAGGATGCATAGAAATGCCTTATAAATGCTAAGTCATATAATAATGGTTATGTATTTGGGTGTTAGTCATCTGCTCTTCTTGCTGAGATAAATAGCTACCATCTGAAGGTGAACACTTCACCTCCCCTACATTTACAATACTCTACCATCAAACTTTCATTTAGATTAGCAAATAAATGGGAGTTGATAAGAGAGCTGTCAGGCATACCTAACAAACCTGAAACCTAAGTGTTAGGAAAGTTATTCTGACTCAAGTATTCTACATACAATGAATTTGGGGACTTTTTAGGGTAATAGGGAAGGAAAAAAGATTTTTCTCTTAACTAGCTGCTGGGCCCCACAAACAGGGAGAATTGTCTAAACCTGAGCCACCATTCTGATCCTCAAACCCTGCCAGATGAGGACCTATAGCTAGATTGTGTACTGGAGGATATTAGAGCAGATTGCTCCTCTGCCAACTTCTCTCCTTCCTTCTTCTATTTCTTCCCTTTCAAACCAGACCACTGAAACTCTCAGTCTGTATTTATGTGAAATAACAGGAACGTTAAACATGCTACCTTCTATTTGTACAGAATTGCCATGCAACACAAAGAAGAATGATTATGCATTAGCTACGTCACATTTACCTGTGAAATTTATCTCATTGTAGTACTATAACTCTATTTACTAAAATATGTTCATCCTTCGATCACACAGTATTTTCACCAACTTAAAATTTTAAACGGAATCAGAAAATATACAGCCTTTCCTAATGGCCTTCTTAGGTTTTCAAGCTTCTCCCCACCTTCTACTTTTTTTCAGATGGTATAAGGACTTTTCATCTGTGATACCAATGGGTACTTTTGGTTGGAAAATCTTCCTCTGACACAGTCCACAAGTCACACATTACACACCTAAGTGGTCACAAACAGGATTTTAATCTATGTGAACAGATCACCAATCTTGGTTTCATCCTTTTATGAGTAAAATGTCATATAAAAATAAACTCCTTAATACATGTAATAAGTTACAAGTGAAGTAAAAACTAAATATTAGAGGAAAAGATCCAAATAAGTTAGTTGTTGCTTTTTTAAGTTTTTCAAGATACAGAATATCATTACAGCTGTTGCATTTGAAAGATGATGCAACAGACAAGGGCAACCACACCCCCAAGATCTTTGCAGCTCCACAAGAATAGGATTTAGACCCTTAAAGAATATGTCTTAACATTTATCAGTCAATAATGTATTAGGCATTTTTAAGTAATTTCTAACCAACAACCCATCATCATCACTGAATCATCTGAGCATGAACTAAGCTATGCAAACTTCTTTAAAGAAAGTCTGGGACAAGCTTCAATCTAATGAAGGCTTAGGAACAGCTTTACTTTGTGAACAACTACAGCTTGCTGGAGAAGAGGCATCTCACAATAGCACAAAAGAACACAAAAAAGAAAGTGATCTTTTTGATTAACCAACGTCACTTTCTGCTTTTGTTTTAGGCATTATAAGGTAAATGAACTAAAGGTAATCAAAGGATGAAGTTCTTCCTGCCCTAAATGAATGTGTGTTTAGTCCATTTACCTACTGAGTCAACATGGAAAGAAAAATAAGAAAGAAAACTAAATTTTGTAAGACAGAAGTTTTAATACATACTCAGTTCTAATGCCGTTAATTTTGTTTTCCTTCCGATTTCCTTAAGGGAAGACTCTGGTTGAGTCTTTCTCTGCTTTCCACATAGCCCCTCAAGGCACAGAGACAGAAGGGTCTGCTGTGGGAAGTGACCATGGAGCAGGTGCAGTGGCCCCTCTGAGGATAAAAACAACACGCCCAGAGGCTACAAAGCCAGCTAGTGACCCAGCCTTCACCACTCCCAGACTCCATCTCCCCTGCTCCCCGGCTATACCATAGGACCTCTGCAAGTGCAAACTGCATTTGAGATAAGCTTCCCCAGACATGCTTTCATGAGGAGCTTATGGCGTTTTCTGTGCTCACAAGCAGGGTCTGGCACTGCCCTATCAAGGGAATGATCACTTGTAAGAAGAGGGAGGACAAAACTATCCCTGATGGCTCTTTCACATGTTTCTTTTAAATAAAAAGAGTGATGATCTTTCTAGGCAAGGACACAAGTTGCCCAGGCCACCCCCTTTCCCACCTCATATGGCACATATAGTACCCCAAAATGCCAGGTAAGCTGGGCCACCTCACACACTGCAATGACCAAGCCCATCTCCTCCACTGTCCTCATCCTTCCTTCGAAATCACCTGTCCCGGCCTCTTTCCAAACCCAAGTGGAACAGAGCCACTTGAACCGAGCTTCCTTCACAGAAACCCTCTGGAGGCAAAATCCTAGAGCACAAACTACATAGAAACTGAACAGTTACTGTACATTTCCTTTGGCTAAGTCACAGACACTAAATGTTGGCAGACAGAGTACATCTGAAGCAAATCAGGGCCGTTTTCAGGGCGGAGACTTGCTTTTATTCTCTGAGCTCCAGCAACCCCGCCTCTCTGACTTCTTCCTCCTGTGGTGCTTTTCCACCCAGATAACTCGTCCCCAAAGCTGAGGACCCTCCCAAGGCCATGAAAGGGCCCTGGGTTCACCTCCACCGTCACAGAGTTTAAGAACACATGCCCTGCATAGCCTATTTTGTTTGCTTGTTTCTTTATTAAACTATAAGAGCATCATCCAATTTGAAATGCCCCTCCTCCAAAGAAAAAGCTGCGTGGCCCAATGTTAAAGGTCTACTTCAGAAGTCACTGTTGCACATCATTATAATTAAGAAATGGCGTATCACCTTCTTTGTAAGGTATAACATTTTCAATGTTGCAATATAAGCTGACCACCTCCTCTAAGGAGAGGACTCGGAGTCAGGGGCAGGGAGGTGGTGAGCAAAGAAAGGGCAAAAACAAGACCTTGATCACAGAAGCAAGAATCTGACATTGGATTATTTTACAAACATACTACATACATAAGGAAAATGATGATGCTATAAATTAAAGTTGTGGTTTTCTACATTTTAAAAAAAGGCTAGCCGGCCGACCTTATCATCCCTGTCATTCCAATGGGAAAAAGCGTCATCAGCACAATTGTAGAAGCCTAGAACAATGTGTCCCTGTCAACTCAGTGAGGGTTTTCTTCTTTCAAAGATAAATCAAGATACCATAACCTAGGAATAATATAACTACTTACACACAGAGAACAAAGTTGGCAATCACGATCTGAGTTAAGTTTAAGGTATGTTTGTCTTTCCATTTTACAAGAAGGTAAATGAACAGGAAAGTGAGCTGGAACAAGTAAACTGAGCCATAAGCCTACGTGTGCTTTTTTGTAGAAGCACAGTCTAAATACACACACACACGCAAGCCACTGCAAAATGACTTTCTAAGTTAAAAGTCAGAGAAATCAATGTTTGACTGACTATGGAGCATAAAAATTCTTCATTTGCTTTCATCAGCTGAAAAAAAAATGCTAGAAATAACTACAGAGAAATGGTAAATAAAAAATGTAATGTACACAGTTTTGCTGAAAACCATGAAGATACCAGCAGAAGAAAAAATAAAATGAAGACGACAAATGTATTTCACACAAAGATGACCAGGGCTGTTTCTGCACAGCCTCCACCTGGAGCTGAATCACCGGCCAGAACAGGGATTAGGACAGGCCTCACTGGCCTCCCAGAGCTGTCAGACCTCAGCAGGGCGGGCGCATCCTTGGGTAGCCCAATCAAGGCTGAGCAGTATAGACCGTTTGCAAACTTGCGCAAACTGTGAAGTTATTTACATGCATTCAGGGAAAAGACTCCCCCAAACAGGGAAGCTTCTACCAAACAAATGCCTTAAAAATTATTTTATGAAAGAGATGTCTGTTATGTGTAAACAGACACTAATTGTTGCTGCACCTTGGGTAAGTGACAGGGCTCAGAGAACAGGAAGGAAGCCTGTGACTTAGCAGACAACAGGACAGTTCTTCCCTTTGACCTTCCACTGGTCCCAGATTATGACTCAGAGACTGTCTCCACTCTTTACCCAAGGGATGATCCCTGCACCTCCTCCTCTAACATCCTACATCTTTAAAATGCTCCTCTGAATCCCAGAACTACAGAAACCACAGCACTCGTGCTGGTGAGCAGATTCCTAATTGCAGAAGATGCATACAACTTGATGCTTTCAGATTAGAGTCTACCCATTCCTACCATGCATTTGTTCCTACACAATAGCATACGGGCATGTGTAGGAGGTCACCCCACATTCTTTATTAACTTAGAGAAATCACTATTTACACACACACACACACACACACACAGAGAGAGAGAGAGAGAGAGAGAGAGAGAGAGAGAGAGAGAGAGAGAGAGAGAGAGAGAGAGATCCCTACCCACCATAGGAACGTGGCCTGAGGATCCAGAGGCAAATCTGCCATCAAGCGTGGTGAACAAACTAAAAACCCTACTTTCCCTTAAGCATCACCCCCATTTCTCTTTTGTCTCCCTTTCCCTCTCCAAATTCAATGTTCTCACACCACAAAGGGCCTCCAGGCACAGGAACAAAAACATATACGACTGATTCAAAAAGCAGACACATGTCCCTACCAGACACCTCCAGCTGAGTGTTCCAATTCTTTCCTTCTGAGTTGAGGATACTATTTGTTGGTGCAAAAGTAATTGCGGTAATAGAAGTTTCTGCAAAGTACTTCCAATGTGGAACCCACTTCAGTTAGAAATCTACCTAGGGTGAGAGGTCTCTGTTTTAAGGATCAATACTCTACATCTGCTTCCCAAAGGTCCAACATTTCTTGATAGCAAAGGTGGGGGGAGGGTTACAGAGCTTTTCATTTGGATTAGGAAGGGCAAACTCTGTGTCACCATTTTCCCTTTGCTCACGCTCCAACGCCTTCAGGATTTAGTCAGCCTGAAAGTTTCATAATTTAAGGTGGGTGGTTTTGTGAGCATGGGTTTCTGGGTTTGTTTGAAGGTGTTTTATCTGAGAGTGCTATGGGGGCACTTTCTATCCATGCCCCTAATACAGTCATGAACAAAAGTCAGGTTGGCACAGAGTGACTTTATTCTGCTCTGCAGGCCAGAAAGATTCAGGAGAGGACAAAAACAGAGACAGGTGTGCCCGGAGAATGCTGAAGTCCCACTTTTATGCCATGAATCCTTCCCAGGAGCCCAGAAAGAGAAGCTCTACTCAACTCCCTTGCCCGAGTCCCAGCCCCGAAGGAGGTCCAAGTCTCATGACCAATTACGAAGGGGTGCTGATGGAACCAGGGCGCTCTTGTGGATATTTAAACTACATTGCTGGCTCACAGAATGTCGTCACCAACCAGAAATAGTGCTATTTCAATCCGAAACCCAGGCTCTGAGCAATCCTCAAGTGGGTGAGAGAGGTAAGGAATGTCTAAGGATCAATTCTCCATGACTTGAGAAAAAAGTTAGGACGGCAACAAAGTGGGGAAAGGCTTCACGTTCCACACAGGCTCTCTAGCTGCCCAGTTCTCTGTCCTACAGTCATGCAGGCACCTGCCTGATCATCTTGTGACCAGACACTGGCCCAGTTGTTGGCCAGAGCACAATGTCCTCCCCAAACTATTCTAAAAAAAAATCCTATGAGTGAAAATGTACATGCAAACCTGGACTTTCTTCCCCCAATGCAACAACAACAACAACAAAAGACAGTGGTTTTTCACTGTATTAGAGGCAACAGAGAAATCCCCTGTGTTTCCAGGTTCCTTAGAATACTTGACTGAAATAGGCTTATAGATTTTGATTCATCCACATGTCTTCAAATAGGCAAAGGAGCACAAAGCAACCACTGAGCTGGAAGGCACTTGCCACACCCGAGGCCTGGCCATTCGCTGCAGCACGTGGCCTTCTTTCAATGGGGCCATCTGTCCCAGAAAGATCTAGAGGTGTTTTCTTCTTTGTTTAATAAAAAAAAAAAATTAACTACCTGGTTAACAATTAAACCACTGAGTAAAGACAATTTGCAATGTGGCTAATCATTCTGACTCTCTATTAGATGAGCCAAGGAAACCACACTGTATGTACCCTCAGGTTTTCCTCCACCTTGTTCTAAGTGTCCTGGCTTCAAACAGGTGCTGACCCCAAATGACTGGAACCAACAAAACCTGCACTGAGGTCAACTGGTGGGGAAACTGAATACTCATCTGTAGACCTAGGCAACTTGCTTTCCACGTCTGAGATTAACAAGGCTGTACTCGCTGAAGCCTAGGAGTGCACGTGATTTCTGGAGTAGCCACAGACCAAGCCCTAAAAGGGAGGGTGAGAGAGGCAGAGTCTGCAGGGGAGGGGCAGCAGCTGAAAGGCTGAGCGCTGGGACCATCCATAATTGGATTAGACAGCCGCAACCAACTGACTCTTTCAGCAGACCGAGCCCACACTGTGCTCCAGCTAGTGGTCATGTAGGTGTGCTTTGTTTTAAGGAAACCCAATACCTACATTCCTGATTTACAATACAGATGCTTTATTGGGGCACCTCACATGGTCAGACCCTCCTGCCTCTCTTTCCTTTACTGCTTGAGGTGGGTGGGGATCACTTCCTGAGCTCCAAGGAAAAATAATACAGGCTAGAGAATATTTGCATCAATAGCACAATCACAGCAGGCTAGACTGCTTTACCAACACTATCGAATTCAATCTTCAAAGTACTTCCAAAGGCATTCCATTTATTCCCAATGTACTGGTGAGGACTCTGGAAAAGTTCCACAAAACCTTTGGGGCTAAAGTCCTCTGGATGCTAAAGCCTGTGGCCCTGGGGCCAATTAACACACCTCCTATAAGTATTAAAATCTAAATTTTGCTACCCTTCCTTATGAACATTATTTTTAACTCTGGATTACCTGGGACTGAAATCATTAGTGTTTTCTAGAGATTCTATTACTTGATATTCCCAAATACAGTGCACACACAACTACTTTCATATGCTACAAAGGGAAGAGGGAATTGTGACATCTGATAGAACGATAAAGAAACTCAAGTCCAGAAGAACTGCAAGTATCTGACTGTGTACAATTAGTTCTTGGTACAAACTAGATATACAGTGTATTGTTTCCAAAAAGCATTCTGTATACAAGAAAAGTAGATTCAATTACCTAAATAACAAGATGACATTCTGATGATTTGGAGGTTAATTACTGTAAGGCACTAACCAATCAAGTCAAATTCCAGTTGCAAAATTGAATTTTAAAATTGTAATCATAAAATTACAAACTACTAGCAACTATTTCCCATGTTTAACAGCTTGCTCCCTTCTAAACACATACACATATATATATATACACATGAACTTCTGTGTGTTCATATTCTTTCTGGTTTAATTCAAGTTGTCGAAAATCTAGACATGTTGTAAATACAGTCATCCCTCAGTATCCAAGGGGGATTGGTTCCAGGACTCCCACGGATACAAAATCCTTGGATGCTCAAGTCTCTGCAATAAAATGGCAGCGCTTGCATATAACGTATGCACAGCGTCTCAGAGACTTTCAGCCATCTCTAGCTTACAATACCCAATACAAATGCTGTATAAAAAGTTGTTATACTAGTTTTTAAATTTGTTATCTTTATTGTTGTATTATAATTTTTTTTTACTGTTTTTCCCCCCAAATATTCTTAATCTGTAGTTGGAGGAATCCGCAGATGTAGAACTGAAGGAGACAAAGGGCTGACTACCTGCAGTTTTACATAAGAGATTAGAATTACAATAACTCAGGTAAAGAATGTTCACAAACTGGACGCTAAACTAGGGCATACGGTCAAGTATGACTTAACCTAGACTAAATTGCTCAGCAGGAAAATGTGTATTTTGGCCAACTCTGACCACCTAGGTTGGTACACCTCATTCTGATATCAACCTAAGGGGTCAGAGTTGGCCAAAATAAAAATTCTACTAGCAGAAATTCTTCCTAGCAGTAAAAAGAAAAGGGAGATGCTCAGATATCCTGGACTCCCCAGAGGGGTAAGATTACCCCTAGGACTTCTCTGTTTACTGCCATGAGAAGAATATCAGCTTGCAGCACCATAATCCAGAGCTGAAAAAAGACTTTTTATACTTAAAAATAGGATTCAGGGGCCGGGCACGGTGGCTCACGCCTGTAATTCCAGCACTTTGAAACCAGCTTGGTCAACACGGTGAAACTCTGTCTCCACTAAAAATACAAAAATTACCCGGGTGTGGTTGCGGGTGCCTGCAATCCCAGCTACTTGGGAGGCTGAGGCAGGAGAATCGCTTGAACCCGGGAGGCAGAGGCTGCAGTGAGCTGAGACTGCACCATTGCACTCTAGCCTGGGCAACAGAGGGAGACTCCATCTCAAAAAAAAAAAAAAAAAAAAAGTTCAGATGCCATAGTATTTGCAATAGACCAATCAAAAACTCTATGTGCATATAGCACATAAATAACTTCTAATCTAGCCTAGGAAGAAGGATAGCATGGTACTATATATAAACCCACTTTGTGACAGCAGCACTTTCTAGCAATAGCATCAGTATTCTCCACAAAATTTAGCAAGTGACACCTAATAAAAATAAAAGGAGTTTACATATCTTGAGCATATATTAATAATTAGTAATAAACTAGCATAAACTAAAAAGTGAGTTCAATAAGTTGTATCTCTATATACTGGCAATGAGCAAAGAAATTAAATACTTAGGGTATAACTCTACCAAAACATACACAGGACTACAAAAACTACAAAATGCTAATGAAGTAAATCAAAGAAAAACTAAATAAATGGAGGGACATGCCATGCTCATGGAATGTAGTACATTTACACCACAGAATACCATTCAGCAATAAAAAGAAACAAACTATTGATAAACACAGCAACCTGAATGAATCTATAAGGAATTATGCTGATGGAAAAACTTCAGTTCCAAAAGGTTACATACTATGAGTCTATTTATAGAACATTCTTAAATGATAAAATTTTATATAGAGAGAACAGGTTAGTTTGTAACCAGGCATGAAGGAGAGAGGAGAGATAGAAGGGAAGTAGGTGTACCTTTGTGGTGATGACATATATCCTTACTATATTAACGTCAATATCCTAGCTGTGATACTGTACTAGTTTCACAAAATGTTACTATTGGAGGAAAATGGTACATGGAATTACTCTTTATTATTTCTTGAAACTGCATGTGAATCTACAAGTATTTCAAAATAAATTTTTTAATGGGGGCGGGGGGAGGTCTCCCAACAACAAATAAATTAACTTGCCATCCTCCAGCAGCCTAGGCAGGCAGACAGCTTCTCGCAAATCACAGCATCATGATGTTGGGCCATCCAGATGTAGAACATATTCAGCCTGTGTGCTGCCACTTCATCAGGAAGTCACAGCTCCAAAAAGGTTAATTTTTAAGTCTCTATTTAGAAATCCTATCTTTAAGCCACATTGCTTTCTTAGCTCAAGGACTATTTCAGTTGTAACAGTTTAGGATTATACACTATGAAAACAATAAAAGGAGATCTTAAAATGAGCAATTACAGTAATTAGCACAAAAGAATTTCTAAGTCTATTATTGAGCAACTTTCTGAAGGAACAAGACTATTTTAAACTAAAAGAATGCATACCCAAGACATGTTTATTGCAGAGTTATTTGTAATACTAAAAAACTGGAAACAACTAAATGACTAATTTGGAGTGATTAAAGAAATCATGTCCATCATTCCAGCTTTATGCAATGGTTAAAAATGCATAAAGAGCAGGTCCGCAAGCACTGACAATAATTATAAGCAAGGTAAATTATTAAATTGAAAAAAGATACAGAACAATGCAAAAAGATAACCCCATTTAAGTATTTAAAATTATACAGTAGAACATATGCATATATAATATAAATAAATGAGAGAGTATTTTCAAAATTAGTTGTAATGAAGACTTCATGGGGAAGGGGATGGTGACATTTAAAATGTATTTTCATTGTAAAAAAAAAAATCAGAATTTACAAATTTAGATTTCTATCAATCATGATTAAAATAAGATGTTTTCCACTTAATTCAACATGGTAAACAAAGCTGCTTCCTTTCATCCCAAAATGGACATATTCAGGTTTTTATCCAAATGTGTTACTGAGTTTTGTTTCTTCTTTAAAAGTGTCTAGATTAGGGACTCACAAATTCAATTCTTTCAAGGAATACTACATATTAACAGGAAAGTTATTTGCTCAAATAGGTTTGAGAAATGCTATTTAAAACATAAACAGGAGACCAAGGCAGGAGGATCACCAGAGTCAGGAGTTCACAAGCAGACAGGGCAACACAGCAAGACTCCATCTCAAAAAAAATCAATAGGAGGGAAATAAGTAATCAGCCTTTTGCTGGGCTATGAAAACATTTTAGGCCAGTGCATGAAAAGATGCTCAGAGGATTTCAGAGTTCGAGAAATGTTGGACTACACTAACATTTAATGTAGTCTTGAACCTTAAGACTCTTAAACCTGGAATATCACAATGCTGTCCAAATTATCCATCAAGTCTACAAAGACAGGAAATAGACTGAATATAGCCCCAGTACCCCGGCACAGTAATAGCACATGGTACATAAGGAGCATGTGACATGCATATGCAAATAAGAGGTACAAAATATGCAAGGTAGATAAAGTTCTAAGTAGTTTACATATTTGCCCTATCTTGTTTATACTATTTACTAAAAAAGGCTAAATGTTATTAACTCATTATTTCTATTCAAAAAGCATTTGATAAATAGCAGAAATTCAGTCAAGTACTTACTACTTTACAAAAAGCTCAGGTAAATAAATATAAATGGAAAACTGAGAAACTAGGTTCCACTATAAGCAGAGTCTTCACCAGCTATGGGTAGCTCTAATGGAACAGTAAAATCTTCTAATGGATTTAAATACGATCTGATGTGCCACATTAGTAATTTAATTTGGAGGGACATTTATTTCTAGCAAAAGTGATCAGGCAAGTCCCTTCTACACCCTAACCCATTTCTTTTTTGCCCCCAATTTTAAACCTGCCTCACTATTAAAGCTTCAAGACAAACTCTACAATCATTTTATCAAGCTCCAAACAAGCTGCAGAAGTACTGAAATTGTTTTTAAATTATAAATCAATTTGGGAAGAAGTGACATTGATAATATTCCAGTTTCTCACCTAGAGAAAATGGCATTTCGCTTCATTTAAATCTCTTTTTCTTTATTTTGAAACAGGGTCTCGCTCTGTCATCCAGGCTGGAGTACAGTGGCACAAATGTGGCTCACTGTAGTCTTGACCTCCTAGGCTCAAGTAGTCCTTCCACCTCAGCCTCCTGAGAATTGGACATGACAATTGTATGCCACGACTCCCGGCTAATTTTTGTTTTGTTTTGTTTTTTTAAGAGACAAAGCTTGCCATGTTGCCCAGGCTGGTAAATCTTCTTTTCTACATTGTTCAGTAAGATTGTGTAGATTTTCTGTAAATACATCCTGCAAGTTTCCTATTAGAATTACTTCTTGTTATCTGGATTGTTTAATTAAAAAGAAATGCAGTTTTATTACTTCCAAAAACATTAAGCAATTCACTTATCTATCTAAACCGTAAGGAGATCCTTAAAGAGATAGACTGCCTAAAGTGAATAGTGAGGCATGATTTATAATTAGTATGTTAATTTCATCTGTAAATAGGAAACTATAAAACTTTTCAAGGTAGTTTAAAAAATTCCATCAAGTAGATTACATATTCACCTTACAATTTTATTTACTCTTTTTTTTTTTTTTGAGACAGAGTTTCATTCTTTTTGCCCAGGCTGGAGTGCAATGATGCAATCTTGGCTCTCCGCAACCTCCACCTCCCGGGTTCAAGCGATTCTCCTGCCTCAGCCTCCTGAGTAGCTGGGATTACAGGCATGCGCCACCACTGTGGCTAATTTTGTATTTTTAGTAGAGATGAGGTTTCTCCATGTTGGTCAGGCTGGTCTTGAACTCTCAACCTCAGGTGATCCACCCGCCTCAGCCTCCCAAAGTGCTGGGATTACAGATGTGAGCCACCACACCCGGCCTACTCTCTTAATTTAAACAACTATTAAATGAGACAATACACTGCAAAGCACTTAGAAAAGTGCCTGACACAGGAATAAGTTTTCTTTTTTCTTTTATTTATTTTTTTATTATACTTTAAGTTTTCAATAAATGTGAATGTTTGTTATTACATAAATTAAAAAAAAAAAATAGCCACCTGGCTCCATTCTTGGCCACAAACTCTGAAGAGGTGGAGTTAAAGTGTGTGAGGTATGTCGGATAACCTCCCATGCAAGTCACTACCACAGCTGACATCCCGGAGCCAGAGAACCTGATGAATGTCTTCAATGGTCACAGCTGAAAAGGGAACTAACTCCAGATCCCCAGGCTGACTTGCCCTCCGAGCCTGGAGGGCAAACTCTGCTAATTAACTCTCTTTGCTTGGGTTCGCCTCTGTCATCTTCACCCCTGTGCCAACAGGATGTCTCCACAGATAGCCTGCTCTCGGGTGCCCTCTACTGGAGGGCTGTGGTTCCAGAGTTGCTCCAGCCTCGGACTCGGCTCCCCGCAGATGGAATGTCCTCCAGGGAGAGGCTCGAGTCAAGTGCTAATGTGTTGTCAACCTTTGACTCCAGAGAAGCGGATTATATGATGTAATGATAGTTCCGCATCAGAAAAGATTTTGAAACACGTAGCTCAAAACAGTAAAATTTCACAGTGATTATCTGAAACTGAAGTAGTCCAAACCGCTGACGGTGTAACCTGAGCAACTTGTTTTAACTCCTCTGAGGCTGTTTCCTCATCTGTACAGTGGGAATAGCAGTACTTACCTAACCAGGCTGAGGATTAAATGAATTAGTATCTGTAAAGTGCTTAGAATAGTACACAGCACAGAGCAGTGTTCTTAAATATTTCTTGAAAAAATTAATAAAGGAGAAGCCTACCTTAAACCTTCAGAGAAAATCTGAAGTCGAAATTTTTAAAAGCTAAATTTTAGAATCAATTGCATTTTAAAGTCATCATGAAACATGAGGTTGCTGCTACACAGTCACTTGTGCTGGATTATATAACAGGTGAAAACTTATTCTCTTGGGAATTTCCAGAACTCTGTGGCACAGCCAAAATACACCGACCTTGAATACACTGTTCTAGAACAAAGTGGATGTACTGAACACTGAATTGATGTTACTACTTCGTACCAAGCACACAGCACTGAATGCTCTCACGCTCAATTACCTGACAGTGATGCTAGTAAGAATAAAACATAATTTTTAATCTTATTTAAAGTGTAGTATGCACTCCCAGAGTACTTACAAGAAACTACTCTTCTGCTTTTCATGGATATCTATTCATAAGAAGTAAGACAGCTGGTTTTGGGGCTGGTGGTGGGTTTTTCCATTGTTTTCAAAAGACAGAGGGCTATGCATATGCTGACTTCCAAAGAGGCTATCATCAGTCACCGGAAATCCACAGAAAAGGTCACTGCCGGAGATCTGCCATGTGTGATCCACCCACTCTCACTTCAAGGCCACTAGCACCACTACCAGGCTGACGCAAGGCCCCTGGGAAGGTGGCCCAGTGCAGGACAGACACAAAAGGGACCACAGTCAAGGAGCAGCCTTACTTTCTCACCTCACCCAAGATACAGAGCTATGGGCCAAGGGAGGGTAAATCAGGATATGGCCACCCAGGCCAGGGCTGCCCCCACTCCTCAACCCTGCTCCCCTGGAGAAAGACCGTACTCTTGTCGAGGGCCCTGTGGGTGAGAAAGAGCTAGAGGGCCACTGTGACCACTGGGTTTCTGCACCATTTGGCTAATGAAAACCATGACCCTCTCTGGGTCTCAGTCTTCTCATCTGTGAAGTGGAGGGATAGGCAAAATGACATGAATAACAGAATGAGTGACTATAACCCAAGCCCACAGCTTAGTGTCAAGGATTGTGAGAACGAAGCAAAAGGCATCAAGCACTCTGAATTGTTCAAATAATGAAGATGATGCCCACAAAGACAGATAGAACATGCCTCACAGCTTCTCAGTTTTCCTACGACTGAGATAACCAGTCACCATGTGGCATGACTCCAAGGACCACGTACAGGCTTTGCATCTTCTGTGAAGGCTTCAGTTGCCCTTGGGGATACATCGCCGATCTGTCCACCAACACTCTCTCATGTTCTCAGGACATAATTACCTATTTCTGTTCTATCCTCACCCCCTAAAAGATTAGTCTAGAACCTGTTCTTATTAAGCTCTGCATTGTCATTGCTGAACACTCTGTCATGCAGTAGGTGCTCAATAAATACCTAACCCCCGTACACACATCAAAAACAAAAAAGCATCTACGGGTCTTTATACTGTAAGGTTTTACTTTCTTCTCCCCTACTTCCCTACTATTGGTCCCTCCATCTAGACCTTACCATCTGCAGTGGTCTACACTTGGGACCCTTACAGTAAACGTGTGCCACTTCTCTGAAAAGTCATGCAGCTGCTCCCAGCTCCGTCTCTGCATGACCAGGCAAGTGAGTGCAGACCTCATCTTACATCTGTGTGGTTCTCTTTTCTGTAGGCTGAAATGCTGCTCTCCCCATCAACTGTGAGGATGCACTTGCTGCCCTCTTGCCCACCATGGTATGGGGCCTGGAGAGCTACGTTTGTGTCTGCTCTGACTTTGGACAGCCCCCAGAGGGGTCATTCCTCGGCAGCTCATTCCATCACTGAGATGTGCTGAGATCCCAGAGCCGCCTGCACCCCTGAGGTTCCTCTTTGGTCATCATTCCTTGCTTGGACTTCTTTAGAAGTCTAGAGACTTCCGAGGTCGGTGAGCAGACTGTGTCCTTAACCAGCATTTTGTTTCTCAGGGCCTCCCCGGGCCCCTCACCACCTCCCTCTCAGACTCCCAAACCCTGGAACTGAATTCAAGGCAACCTTCTTCCCTCTTTGAAAGGTTTAACAAACAGCGTCTAAACTTTAACCTTGGCAAGTACATTAACCAAGTTCCAGGTCACATGAATTAACGGATGGCCCACTTAAAACAAACCACACTGAGTAGCTACGAGGAATGCCTCCACTGCGGCAAGTGCAAAATCCAAGTGAAGGCCCTGATCAGCAAATTGAGCGTGCTTCAGGACACCCGCCCCTCCTGCCTGGCCCCCTGCCGCTGCAGCAACACATGTGAACTGACACGGTATCTGAGCACACCCCTGAGCACACCCCGGGAAACAGACCGCAGCCCTCCCTGGCGCCCAGTGATTACAGGCCAAGGCTGAAAGCAGCAACAAGAACCAAGAAACAAAGCCTTCTGTGAAACCAGAAACCACACAAGGTCACAAAAACAGCAAGAACTTGTAAATCCTGAAAACCCTTCAGTGAGGAATTTTCCTAAGCACCTGTGTCCAGCTCTGAAACAACAGTGGCTTGACACATACCTGAGACGATGAGAGCACAAATCCAGCCGCCCCTCCGGAAAGACCATTCAAGGTCACGGTCGTTTTAAGATGTGGTTCTCTTTAGGGCTTATCTGTGGAAAAACATCCAAGGCACAGACCAAACAGCTGCTTTGAAAACACACTCAAGACAGGCCACATCCTTGCACACCGCTGAGGCCTCAGGTGAGAGGCGGTGGAGGTGAGCGCTGCCCAGCACTGATGTCTGGTAATGGCAGGTAGGGGAACTTCACGTGCACCTATGTTATTTCAGAGCCTGGGCTCAACAGGGAGGTAGGGGGAAGGAGGGAAGAGGCTCTTAAAAATAATGCTGACAAAATCAAGTACCAAGAACACAAGTGTCCTGATAACTAGTAAGTTTCTTTTTTAAAGAAATAAAATCTGGCTGGGCGCAGTGGCTCACACCTGTAATCCCAGCACTTTGGGAGGCCAAGGCGCGTGGATCATCTGAGGTCAGGAGTTCAAGACCGGTCTGGCCAACATGGCAAAACCCCATCTCTACTACCAATACAAAAAATCAGCCCGGCATGGTGGCACATGCCCATAGACCCTGTTACTCAGAAGGCCGAGGCAGGAGAATTGCTGGAACCCGGGAGGCGGAGTTTGCAGTGACCTGAGATCACACCACTGCACTCCAGCCTGGGCGACAGAGTGAGACTCCATCTCAAAAGAAATAAATAAATAAATAATAAAAAATAATTAAATTAAAATAAATAAATAAAAATTTCTCTTGCCCCTTCCACCCTCCCTTCGGGAGTTTAAGGAAAATCACCACAAAAGAGAAAACCAAAGTCAGTCAAAAGCTGCTTAAAGGATGTGCAATTACATGTGATTGAGAAAGTCTGTATGATTAAAGCCAGAAAGAAGGCTGCGTACTTGGCAAATACTAGGCACTGTATTTAGGCAAATATTCTTTCAACTATCAGTCTCTTCCTCCCACAACACACCTCCCTAATTTGCAAAGATTTGTTTAATAGACCAGTGGTTCTCAAAGTGTGGTCCCAGACCCCAAACAGGATCACATGGGAACTTGACAGAAATGCAAATTCTCATCATCCAACCAGCCCGAGACCTGCTGAATCGGAAACCCTGGGGTGGGGCCCAGCCCTGTGAGCTTTAACAAGCAACCCAGGGGATTCTGACCTGGGAGACCCACTGTCCTCTGCCTGGATCCTTCAGTGCGGACCAGGGACCCAGCACCAGCAGGGGCCACAGGCACAGAAGCCAGGTGTCGCTCTGATCCTTATAGCTGCAGAGGTGGCCAAAGACCCCTCCCCAGCTGCTTCCCCCACAAGTGGGGGCTTGGGACACATCCCAGGTGGCATAGCTGTGGTGGTGGCAGTGGTAGGAGGCCCAGGTTGAGACATGAGGGGAAGAACAATGTCTAAGGCAATGGTCCCTGAACTTGTTTGCACAAGGTACTCACCCAGAAGCCTCGAAAACACGGATGCCCAGTCCCACCCCTGGAAACGGTGATTCAGTTGGTCTAGAGGTGGGGGTGGCAGCCTGGCTTTGGAATTGTCAAAGCTCCCCAGGTGATAATAATGTGCAAACAAGTTTAGATCTGCCTACAGTCTTGTGACTGTTAAAACAGAGATGGGGCAGGACACAAAAGGCACCTTCCATGTGGAGGTGGAGGGGAGTGAGGCAATGGTCCCGCTTGCTACAGCAGGGAGGACTTGGCCTGACCCAGCTGGGGGTCATCCATTTTTGAGTGCTCCAGGGGCCTGGAACCAGCAAGGGCTTGATGCACATGGACTCAGGTATTATAACCTATTTTCCCTCTAAGGACTCTGGGACTAAGGCAGGTTATAATTAACCTCCAAGTCAGACAACCTCCAGTGGAGCCAGGACTCAAACCTGGGACTGCCCAGCTGGAGAAGGAGTCTGGTTCCAGGTTCCTGAGCTACGTAACTAGTAAGTGAGACCCTACCTCCAGTTCCCTGATGTAATATCCAATAATGAGCCGAGTACTACTCATCTTCCTTTTAAATTTAATTGTGGGAAAATATCCATAACAAAATTTACCGTTTTAACCATTTTTAAGTACAGAGTGCAGCAATGTTAAGTAAGTTCACACTGTTGTACAACATCACTGCCAGCCACCTCCAGAACTTCTTCCATCTTGCAAAAGTGAAACCATCACTCCACTCCCTTCCCCAAACCACCCCCCACCCCCCACCACCGCAGTCATCATTCTGTTTTCTGTCTCTGAATGCGACTACTCCAGGGAACCTCATCTAAATGAAATCACAGAGTATTTGTCCTTTTGTGACTGGCTGATTTCACTTGGCATCATGTCCTCAAGGTTCATTCACGCTGTTGCATGTGTCAGAATGTCCTTCCTTTTTAGGACTGAATAATATTCTATATTTCTTCTTAAAGAAACAATTCTCAACTTTAAAATCTAAACTCTATAGTCAAACCCTGCATTTTCCATGCCTAAAAGCATAGACACTGCAGTCCCTGTGCAATCAATGGTAAATACATCCTTCAGTCTTTTGTGGGGAAATTTGCAATATGTTCTCCATTTTTTATCTGTCTTGTATTTTGGCCTCTAATTCAGACCAGAAGAATCTACTTTACAACTGAATCACAAGGGATCCGAGATGGGTGCTGTAGCCAACGTGACTTAACAGGCAGCATTTCTAAGCACAGGAGAGAGAGAACTTGATCTGATTTGAAGGGATTCAGGAAAGGCTCATAAAGCTTCAGTGAATGTCCCCCGCTTCTAAGATCCTCTTCTTTTTGTCACAGCATGATGTCTAAACCCACAGCATAGTTCTTCAGCTATTTCTGAATTGCTGAGATTAACCAAAAACCAATCCCAAAGAGATAAAAATAATTGATTCAAACTGAGTATACAATAAAGGGGATTTATTTCCTTAAAACTGGAAAAAATACAAAAATAGGGTAGGTTTCAGGCACAGTTTATTCTGGGCTACTATTGCGGTTGTCAGTGATTGTACCAATCCTGTCTCTCACCCCACAATGGCTTTGTCCTTAGGCTGGCTTCCCCCCGGATCACAAGATGTCGTCAGACACCTACTGGAGCTATGTGGATCCTTATTCACACTCAGAGAGAGCACTGCTTCCCAGAGCCACCAAACCACAGTTCTGAGCAGCGTTCTAAGGGACCAACCTGAACTGTGGCCAGGAAATGCCTCCCTGCTGATTACAGTGTGGGGTACAGTCCATCTTTTGGGGAGGGGAGGACGCTCTAATGCTAGTTGGGGTTAATTTCACTCAAAATGTGTGGCTGCTATGCAGTGCAGATAAGAGTGGTCCCCAGAACAAAATCTGGGCGCTGTGAGCAAAAGGAAATGGTTGCTGATCCATGTCCCCCAAGGCACCCCATGGCTCGAGTAATGCTCCATGTTAATCCTTGTGCTAAAACTGCACATACTTCTTGAGAATGCCTTGTTTGGAGTAGTAAGCAATCTAGCATTTTAACTTTTTCCCCTCTCAAGGAATTGATTTGTCCCTTGTGATCCCATTAATGTTTGCAGATGCCTTGATCTTCATTAATTATGTGAATTTTTGTAAAGCTGAACATTGAAGCCAACAGCAGCCATACTTCTCTTTTAGGAAAATGGCAGCCACTCTGAGCCTCGAGGTTTACACAGCCCCCAACACTCTCTGGATGGGACTGTACATGCAGCATGGGGGTCATCTGAGCCACCAGCTACTCATCTTGTATAGAAACAAAACAAAAAAGAACTGAGTACAGTAACCAAGGAAGAAAATCATAAAAGTTCACACGCTGGAAACAACTTTCTAATTCTCTTATCTATACTTGGCCACAGATGAGCTAAGAATCATCACCAGTAGTTAACTCAAGAGAGGCATGCAAATATGTGGTAAGATGCTATAATTTTGAGGTTAGAAAATAAATCCACGTATTTATAACTTAAACAGTGATTTGAATCAAGGAGTATTAATGACTGTACCCTTAGAAAAAGAATGATTCTAACCACTTACCCTTCAGCACCCAACCCCTATCAAAAGCAAACATATTCTGTGATAACAAACATCATAATATCATCTTTATTTGTCTGCCCTGGAAAAAACACCAAATCATGACTGGTGTTCCTGTTATTGATTCCTCCCCAACAAGAAAAAAAAAAAAAAAAGTGACCTTTTGGCTGGGCACAGTGGCTAGTGCCTATAATCTCACCTCTTCAAAAGTAAAAAAAAAAAGTTAAAAAAAAAACTTGGCTGGGCGTGGTGGTGCACATATACAGTTCTAGCTGCTAGAGAGGCTGAGGGAGGACTGTTTGAGCCCAGGAGTTCGAGGCTTCAGTGAGCTATGATTGTGCCACTGTGCTCCAGCCTGGCCAACAGAGACCTAGTTCTTAAAATAACAATGATAATAATAATAATTTTTAAGTGGCCTCTTGAATGAAGTCTTCCTTCATGTTTATTTTTTACAAACCTTTCTTAGGTTCAGAACAGCTTGTTCAATATTGATTTCATAGAACAGAGCCGACCACACTATGAGAACTCAATTTGAAAACAACAGTGTATCAAAAATATCAGTGATTTTCAAAAAGTTCCTCTTTTCCAGACTAGAAATTATTAATCAAAAAATTATGAATTAGTAGTTTTTAGTAAAGTTGGTATTTCACCAATTTTGTTAAGTCAGAAAACTCCTTATAAACACCTGTTTCATGTTTTCAGAAATTTTCAAATGATTCCACAGTTGCTACATGGTCAAGAAAGAAAAACTTCATGCTTTTACTTCAATTAGAATTCTCTGTTCGCAGTTTGGGGGTCTCACTGGCCAGTGTGTGTATGAGAACTTGAGGGATGTATGCACTTTAGAGCTCAGCTGTGCAAGCTGGGCTTTCCTTACCTACGCTGCTATAAACATACTGCTAGAGGAGGGACATTTAAGCTACTCTCATGCTGCTACAAGATTAAATGCCTCCCTACCTATTTAAAAAAAAAAATGTCAGTGGAGAAGAAGGAAGGAGGGAGGGAAGGAAACTCAGCTTGAACGTCAGTAACTTGATAAGCATGCTGCTGATAAAGAACACCCTGGACTTTGTAGCAATTGCCAATAACCAAACCAATAAGCAAACAATCCAAACTTAACCGTAACCTTAAATTTTTTTCCCTTTTCATGTTTCATTTGAACATGAAAATGTTCAAATCTCTTCCATACGTTGTTATTCATAAGTGAGCTGCAGGGGGAAACCCAAGCCTAGATGTAAGATACACTCTTTTCAACATGCATGCAGGCCTCCCCAGTGATGTCTCTGGAGGCATATTCTGACCAGATCAACTGCCTCACCTGCGACATCGCCGTTTACTGGGTCTCACTATATATAAATAACTTCTCTGCTTACTCACTAAAGCCTTGTGCAGGTCCCTCTTACCTCCTCAAATACGTCCACATGTGTAAGCACACATATCTGCACATCGGTTTGCTTTATTCACAGGAATCTGAGAACCCCTACGAAACGGCAGTGAGGAAGGGGAGAGAGGGTGGAATGGGTACCAGAAGGGAAATAGGAAGACAATGTACAGGAAAACAACAACAACAACAAAAATCCTAAGGAGTTGTGTTCTCCAAAGAACTAAATGTAAATGGTCCCAGCACACATTAGAAAAACAGGAGCAGCAGGGGGTATGTGTTAGTCATCTTTCTGAGCTCCACGTGGGTGCTTGGATGGAGGGATGAATGATGAATGGAATACACAAACAGTGCCACGACTGACTCCCCCTCCGTGAAGACCCCATTAGATTCCAAGGTGCACTTCCTCATGCAACAACAATCCAACTCTCACCAACAATCCTCATTCGAAGTTTCATCCACAGAACAAAGTTCTCAGTAGCAATTCTCCACCTTTAAATGTTCAAAAGTACTGCCATGGGGACTAAGAAGACACAACTGGGACCTTTTTATTGACTGTTGATCTAAAGTTTTAGGGATCAGAAGTCTCTGAGAATGTGGTGACTTTTGGGGACCCTTCTACCAAGAAAAATGCATACAGACGAATTTTGACACAATTTTGACATAGTGGACACTCAGGATTCCATGTTGGAAAGGAATTCGAACTTAGATCCCTGCCGGCAAGTAGAACCAGGACACGGCCGGGAGCGGGAGGGACCTGAGAGACAGTGATTGCTGCCTGTTGACAGCTAACGGCCAACTTACACAGATTCCCCACACCCTAAAACCATCCCTGGTCTTCCCTGTCAAAAGGTTCTCAGCTTAAAAATCTATGCCTACACCTATGTCTTCCCCTTTATTTTTTATTGATGTGTGATATTTGTACATATTTATGGGGTTAATATGATATTTTGAAACATGTATGCAATGTATAATGATCAGAATAATTAGGATATCCATCATTTCAAACATGTATCCTTTCTATGTGTTGGGAACATTTCTAACCTTCTAGCTATTTGGAAATATACAGTAAATTACTGTTAACGATAGTCACCCTATTAGAATGTATTCCCTCTATCTAACTGAATGTTTGTACTCATTCTCTACCCCTCTTCATCGCCCCCTTTCCCAGTCTCTGGTAACCATCACTCTACTCTCTACCTCCAAGAGATCAACTTTTTTTGCTCCCACGTATACGTGAGAACACGCAATATCTGTCTTTGCCTTCCTCTAACTTTTAATCCCAGCAGAGAGACATTCATTCAGCGCATGGTCACACTCATTATCATCTGGAAGTCAGAGTGACATGGTGGACACCCAGGATTCCACACTGGAAAGAATCCCAATTTAGATCCCCGTCAGAGAGCAAAACCAGGGCAGAGCCAGGAGGGGAAGAGACTTGAGAGGCAGCAAGTGCTGACTGTTGACAGCTAATGGCCAACTCAGGAGATCTACAGAGAACAAGGAAGCAACCGAAGACCACAGAGAGGCTAAGACAAAGACGGGAGATTAACACTCACCGGAATAATCCAGCAGACGGAAGGGGATGGAAAATCTCAAATCCTGCTTTAAAGAAATTTTGCCTGGAAAAACCTTTGAGCATGTGCCATGTACAAGTTTAAATAAGCAAGACAAACAGCTATGGCTAATAAGTGTAAAAGCAGTGCTACTGATAAGAAAATAGAAGAGAATGACAAATTCCCAGGCAAAATGAGATACAGAAAATAACCATGTCAACAATGTACAACAGAACTGTCGATAAGTCCCCTCCATATCCTGGTCTAATTAAACCCTTTCTCACAAATGCCAGCAATCAATAACAAATTATTTCTTATTCAATGTGGACTTCAGTTTTAATTACTAGCAGTACAACACGCTGTGATTCTGAGAGCATCTGATCTGCTTGATTATACTTCTTACCAAGTCTAAAAGAATGACATGATGACATAGTGTCTTCTTTCCTTTCCTCACCTGTAGCACTGTTGTTGGACCGAGGCCTTAGAAGGCCCCCTGGGAGCAGCTGATGCAGACAGCTTTATGAGTTCTTACAGAAAAAGAACAAAAGGAAGTTAGCAGACAAGGTGAGAATGAGTTAACTTCCATTCATTTTTTAACACCTTATACCCCTTAGAGCAAAAATAGGTGAGTTTGGAAATGCTTTAAAGGCCTTAAGCGACTTAAGCAACGAAACACAATGCCTATCCCTTCATGGACAAATTAGCCACAAGGTACATACCACAAAGGTACAGAAATGTTACTCTTTGATGCTATTTGCTTACAAAGAAGATCAAGAATCCTCCTGTCTAAAAATGTTCAAGCACTGAAAGAAATACATATTTATACACTTAAAACTGTTGCTGATTATTTTGATTTAGAGATTTTATGTCAAAGAGTTAAAATAACAGGTCAAATAAATTATTTTTGCATCAAATATTAAGTGGATTTGCATTTCACACTGTCTAGATGTATTAATATGGAAGCTCTGGGAGACCAGGGTTGTGAGGTTTTTTTGTTGTTGTTGTGTTTTTTTTTTTTTTTTTTTTGAGACGGAATCTCGCTCTGTCACCCAGGTTGGAGTGCAGTGGTGTGATCTCCGCTCACTGCAACCTCCGCCTCCTGGGCTCACGCCATTCTCCTGCCTCAGCCTCCCGAGTAGCTGGGACTACAGGCGCCCGACACCGCGCCCGGCTTTTTTTTTTTTTTTTTTTGTATTTTTAGTAGAGACGGGGTTTCACCGTGTTAGCCAGGATGGTCTCGATCTCCTGACCTCGTGATCTGCCCACCTCAGCCTCCCAAAGTGCTGGGATTACAGGCATGAGCCACCATGCCCAGTTGTGGGCATTTTTTTTTTTTTTTGAGATGGAGTCTCGCTTTGTCACCCAGGCTGGAGTGCAGTGGTGCGATCTCGGCTCCCTGCAACCTCCAACTCTCTGGTTAAAGTGATTCTCCTGCCTCAGCCTCCCAAGTAGCTGAAATTATAGGCACGCACCACCACGCCCAGCTAGTTTTTGTATTTTTAGTAAAGATGGGGTTTCACCATGTTGGCCAGGATGGTCTCGATCTCCTGACAGCATGATCCACCCGCCTCAGCCTCCCAAAGTACTGGGATTATAGGTGTAAGCCACCGCGCCCGGCCAGGTTGTGCACTTTTACTTTAAAATTTGACACCTCTTGCACAATGCCACAGTGTAGAAAGGGCATCCGACGAATACTTTCCTTGGAAGGACTACATATCAACTAAAATCAAAGATACAAAAAAAATCTCGGTGCCCAATTTCCTGAACACACAAGCTCATCCAAGGTCCTGAAGGTGTACATGAGAACAGAACTGTGGAGAAAGGCTTTTTAGTTGGCAGCCAGCACAGGAGTCTACTGTTTCCTCTAGCAAGTTAGCTTACTAACTTGCAAAGTCTGTCTGTCTTCCTATGGATCTGAATTTCACCTATGCTTCACCTCATGGCTAGAGGCACACACCACTCATCTGTGGTCTGCAGACTGAGGAACCCTGGGACCTTCTATTATTTTGCCACATTCTCAGGAAAACATCACCCCACACACAAACACGCAAGTATTCAAACAATGCCAGGGATCTGACTTGGGAGGTAAGACGCTTGGGAGGTGGAGACACAGTGTTCCCCACCTCTCCCCTGTCCTACCGGCACCAGCAGGAGGTGGAAGCCCTATCCTGCCAGGGACACCATATCCACTGCCAGATGAAACAACATGGGTTCAAGTGGAAAGTTTTTTGTTCGTGCGCTCTATTCCTTTAACATCCTATTTTAACTAAAAACCATATGTTTTAATATATTAATTCTACCGTTTCAAAAAACTCAAGGTAAATCTACCTACAAGATTCGCTGCACTTGCAAACTGCAGATTATCAACAATAAGAAATATTTTCTGGGTTATTCAAAACATTGATAAAGCTCTTTCATCATTTTTTTAAAGAAGCTTTTAAAGGGGAAAATGAACTTTGCTTTTGGCCTCAGTTTTCCAAAATATGATGAAGAGGTGGAAAACAGCACAAACCAAGCCCCACCGGGTAATTACAGTTATGCCTCATGTATCAAAATGCCCTTCCATCCTTCATAGCAGGAGCAACCCTGACAGAAGTGTCAGTGCTCCCTGAATCCAAACTGCAGCACAGAATGAGAGCCTGCCTGGAAAAGAAGAATGGAACAGAAATACTCACACTCAGAAAAGACATTTCATCCCACCTATGAAAAATTTAAATACTGAGGTCACTCATCCCCCAGTACGCTTACTGAGAGATTACATGAAAAACCTAACCAATGCATGTAAAAAGTAACTAAAAATAATGATCTAGAGAGTACAACAAAAAGAAATACAGATGGAAAAAAATAAATGTATTCTAATGAACCATGTGGAAATCCTATCTGGATTTCTAAAAGTTCAGAAGGTACCACTGGGCGAGTAGGCAATTAACGGGCGGAAAGGAAGGGGGAAAGGCACCCTTGGTCTCTACACTGAGCCTGGTCCCTACGCTGACACCACGCAGCCCTGGAATAATGTAGCTGGCTAGATGAGCTGGAGTTTTTCTACAAACAGAATCATAAATTTGTTACTTGCTTAAATAACCTCCTGTGGAGATTTTCACAATAACCTGAATTAACAAAATAACATTAATTCTGACTTAGGACAGAATTATGGTTACAAGATGATCATGACAAAACAGTTGAAGGTGGTGCTGTTTCTGCTGTCTCCAAGAATAAATCAACACGCTTGCGTCCCACCACTCACAACTACTGCATCAACTTTGGCAGAGGTTAACATTATCAAGTTTTTACAAAAGGACTAAAAAGGGACCACAGGGATATAAAGAGGGGTATGTATGGACCCCCAGAGAGTTAATCAATCAATAAATACATTATCCAATCCCCAACTCAACTACTCAAATCATGCAGCTATATTAAAAATACGAAGAATATTAAGGATGACCCTTGCAGTATAAAATGTAATGATTATTTTTATCTTTCAATGAATCAAAGTTCTCACCGTCACACCATTCATAAAATTGGAATTTTCAGAATACCTACTTTAAAGTATAAATCCATTAAGCGAAAAATGGAGGAAAAGTGAAAGGTGGGAATCAGAAAAGAGAGAAAAGAGACAGGCGCTCAGCAAAACCAGGTGGGAGACGAAAGGGATTTCTGGGGATTTGAAAAACCTTATGGATTTATGTTCGTCACTTGGATAATTGACAGTTTATTATTACTGAATTTACTTAAGCTTTAGAATTCATGAATTAGGGGAATTCTGATTCAATGAAAAACCTTTCAGAGACACCCTAATGACTGAAGAATGAAGCACACTTGACGGCCTTGAACTGCTCCATACCTGCCTGGGGTCCCGGCTCACCCTTCATCCACGCCCTTCCCCATGACAGGCTGCCTCGAAGCCCTGCAGTCTGTAGAGAACACCTTCCTCCTCCTGCCCTAACCCAGGTCCCCACGGTACCTTGGTAAGGGGTTGCACCACTGCCACTGCACAGAACCAGACACCCTCTCCCTTGCGTGGCATCAGCATGCCCACCATGGGATACTCATCACTAGCAGGACAACACTGACCCATCTGCCCTCTCCCTGCTGGACCATGGACACCTTAAGGCCAAACACAGCTGACTCCAGGTGCACACTGGCTGAGAAGGAGTGGGTTGTGCAATCATGGGGGAGAATTTCTACAACCCTAGGGTCCTGCAAAGAATGCAGCCATTCTAAATGAAACATAAGATCAGCTGGTAAGTTTTGAATATTTTTCTTTTTAAAGAGCTTTCACTTCTATTATTGGGATGTATTCTCAACATACTTCTAAATAATTATTGTTGGCATGGCCAGGCAAGGTGGCTCATGTCTGTAATCCCAGCACTTTGGGAGGCTGAAGCGGGCAGATCACTTGATGCCAGGAGTTCGAGACGAGCCTGGCCAACATGGCAACACTCCATCTCTACAAAAACAAAAAAGAGAAAAGAAAAGAAAATTAGCCAGGTGTGGTGGCTCACACCTGTGGCCCCAGCTACTTGGGAGGCTGAGGCACAAGAATCACTTGAACCTGGGAGGCAGAGGTTGCAGTGAACCAAGACTGCACCCCAGCCTGGGCAACACAGCGAGACTGTCTCAAAAAAAAGGTGTTGGCATGATCATTGGGTGAGAGAGAGAGATATACATTAACTTTACATCCATCTCAGAACAAAGATTGAGGTGTCTGAAGCCCTGAAGTTAGGCAATGAAAAGCAAATCTTCTGGATACAACTGGATACAATGGACTATTATTCACCCATAAAAAGGGATGAAGTACTGATACATTACAACATGGATGAACCTTAAAAATATTATGCTAAGTGAAAGAAGCCAGACACAAAAGGTCACATATTATATAACTGCATTTATATGCACTATGCAAAATAGGTGAATCCATAGAAACAGAATGCAGACTGGTGGTTGCCAGGAGCTGAGCGGAAAGGGGAATGGGGATTAACTGCTTAAGGGGTACAGGCTTTCCTTGCGGCATGACAAATGTATTTTGGAACTAGATAGAGATGGCAATTGCACAACAGTATGAATATACTAAATGTCACTGAGTTGTTCACCTTTAAATGGACAATTTTATGTCATATGAATTTTACCTCTATAAAAAATTTTTTTAAACAAATCTCCCACCATATATACCAAAGAGGAAGTCTAAAACAGACTCCTGTTTTCTCTGAAAACACATGGGCACTCAGTGGAGCTGGAAATAGAACAGTATAAAAGAATTATTCGAAGACGAAGAACTTACTGGTTATTAGAAAAAAACTACAAATTGTTTAAATTGGTTTAATATTTTCTATTATTTAATTATCTCTGAAAATGCTTCACAGTATTTATAAAATGTCCTCTTTTCTGTGCTAGAAGCCTCTATTTGTAATGAACTCTACTTTCCCTTATTTGGTAAAAGATCCCAGCATTCTTCCATATGTAATTCCTCTGGTGCAAACACTATACCAACATTCTGTGTGTGTTACTCAGGAAGGTTAATTATTTTAGCACATAATTTTTATTTCTATAAGTTCCCCTCTTTCTTGTCTTGTGATAAACCTAGTGTAACAACAACAACAAAAAAACACAATAACAAAAAAAATCCTGCCAAAGCCTGTTTGTGAATATTACTCCATTGCATTATAAATTACAAGATTTTCTGTGACTTTTTCTGGTTAATAAGGAGAAAAGTTTTATCCCAGTAAAGACACGAAAGCTTCAGGTAATTAAAAGCTCTACTAAGTAATGAAAAGCTAATCCTGTAGTGAGGAGGTGTGGGCTGAAAGAAGATGGGGTGTTAAATATGCAAACTAAATGTCTATTTATTGCTAATACAGCCCTCACAAGAACAAATCAGATGCCATGACAAGTGTTCTTATCAACAACATTTGTTTTCTTCAGGAGAATTGAAAAGCTAAAACATGCACTTCTGCCTGGCCACACACAAAGCACAGCCCCCTCCTAAGAACCCAGAATGGGAAAGAAAGCTCTAGAAGCAAAGTACATGGCCACTGAAAGCCACATACATGCTAATGAGGTCACGCTGGGCAAGGTGACATCGCAGCTGCAGAGCCCTGTTAGAAGTATGTGACATCTACAAGCACACCTGGACAACCCACGCATTTGGAAGTAGGCTTTATTCGGTCAGGAGTCTCTAAACGACTTTCCAGTCTAAGCATTCAAAATGAAGGCACAAAAGAGGCTAAAACCACTTAACCCAGTTGTAACAAGGGAATTTGTACCAGAATTTAAGATTACAACCTGGATGAGATCAAAACCCTTAGGCTTCCAAAGGGACTTCACAACCTTTCCAGGGTTCTGTGGATGCTACCTGTTAACACGGTTTACAATGCCTCACCAATAAGGAGAGATGGGTGGGGAGGTGAACAAGGCTACCCAGTCCATGCCAAGACAAGGACACATTCTTTGTTCTCAAAAAGAAAAAAAAAAAATCAGGAGTCCCAGCCACGTCAGTTGTACCACGGTGACTGTTGCTAAAATCAAACAAGCAAACAAACTAAGGCCCTCCAGGTCATTTGCAACCCTCAATTCATTTCCTGAAGTACAACACCAAAAATTAACAAAAGGAAAGTGGAAGGACCTAAACACATGAAGAAAAACAAAGCCAGACTGGAACAAAACATTTCCCTAACTAGGTTATGTAAGACGAGCACCATAGAATATGTCAACATGAAATAAGAGCTTATCAAAATGGCATTTACACACACTGCATTGGTTTTAATTTTCTGTCAAAGTTGTCTTTTCCTTTTAAATTTAGTTGACAAGTTAGAGTACATGTGATCTCTGTAACAGAAAAACTAAACATTGAAATATATGTTGTGGAGGAATTTTTTTTTTTTTTTTTTGAGATGGAACCTCGCTCTGTCGCCAGGCTGGAGTGCAGTGGTGCGACCTCAGCTCACTGCAACTTCCGCCTCCCAGGTTCAAGCAATTCTCCTGCGTCAGCCTCCTGAGTAGCTGGGACTACAGGCACCTGCCACCACACCCAGCTAATTTTTGTATTTTTAGTAGAGATGGGGTTTCACCATGTTGGCCAGGATGGTCTTGATCTCTTGACCTTGTGATCGGCCCGACTCAGCCTCCTAAAGTGCTGGGATTACAGACATGAGCCACCGTGCCCAGCCTGTTTTGCTTTTGTTTTAGTTTTGTTTTGTTTTGAGACAGAGTTTCACTCACTGCCCAGGCTGGAGCATAATGATGTAATCTCGGTTCACTGCAACCTCCGCCTCCCGGGTTCAAGCAATTCTCCTGCCTCAGCCTCCCGAGTAACTGGGATTACAGGCACGTGCCACCACGCCCAGCTAACTTTTGTATTTTCAGTAGAGACAGGGTTTCACCATGTTGGCCAGGCTGGTCTGAAACTCCTGACCTCAGGTGATCTGTCTGCCTTGGCCTCCCAAAGTGCTGGGATTAGAGGCATGAGCTACTATGCCTGGCCGGAATATATGTATTTTTGAAATATTTTTTCATTTAAAATTTTTTGTGGAATAAGTAATAGAATCACAAGGTTCACAAATCAAAATGAAGTCTGAGGCAGGCGATCACTTGAGCCCAGGAGTTTGAGGCTGCGATGGGCTATGCTCGTGCCAGTGCACTCCAGCCTGGGCAACAGAGCCAGACTCCATCTCAAAAAAAAGAAAAAAAAGAAAAGAAAAATCAAATGATATAACAACTTTTATTCATTTCTTATATATTCCTCCAATGCTTTTTATGCAAATATAATGGTCACTCTACATGCGCAGGATTACATATCATTCAGACCAAGTGAGCTACATCATCACAAAGATGGGAAAATGTACCCTGAGGTATCCAAACGAACATCATACAGGCCCCCAAACAGGGAACAAATGCTAGGCAGGCAAGATCGACTGATATAACAGGTAAAGAGCAATCAAGGGCCGTGTAGTTAAGATGTATGATTTGTCTGTTTCTCCCACTAAACAGTGAGCCCTCTGCAGCCAGAAACAGTGGCTTGCTCATCACTGTACCCCTCCATACCTAGAAGGGTTGTCTGGCACTTGAAAGGTGGCCAAGAAATGTTTGTGGAATAAGTGCATCAACCAATATTCCATCATGGAGGACCTAGGGACTGAATGGGACCTGAAAGGATGGAGGAATATGGAGATACTTACAGAGGCAAAGACTGTCCTGGCAGGGACAACAGTTCAAGCTCACGGGTAAGACCACTAAGCCACTGGATGGAAATGTGGTTGGAGTCTGCCTCAAACCTCAGCAGAAAGGGGCAAGTTCCTGCAAAGATGCATGCATTCACATGGCCTTTCCTGCCTGGAGGTGACAGTGAGTGGTAGTACCTGCACACAGGGCTCTGGCAGACTCAACCAGGTAGCCAGTCTCAGACAAACTGTGGAGGCAAATTATGAAGGTTTGATCCCTGGCCCTGTCCTCTGTGACTGGACCATGAAGTCACTTTTCCTGCCTGGTGTGAATGCTTCCCCGTCCATGTCCATCCTCGCTTCCTTCCAGGACTCTGTAGCACTTTCCCCTTTCTCAGTGTGGCTAGGCATTGTTTTCTCCCTCCCTCTCTGCCACTGCAACTCATGTAGGACTCAGCAAAAGCTTGAGACGTATGCAGTGACAGTACTGTCATGTCTCTGTGACACCCCAAGCCATCAGAGACAACGCCAGCCAACAACAGATGTGCACATACCCAGGTGCTCCACAGTGCCCCTGCAGACTCTCCTACTGGAGAACACTCTGGAACTCAGAGCCAGGGTTGCCTAAGACAGAGAGCTGCAGAGACCAGCAGTAGGACAGGCAGGTCACCTGTCCACTGGCACAGAGGCCAGGTGGTGTTTAGGCCCCGACTACAATCTACAAAGCTCTGTGCTAAACTCATCTCCAGTTTATTTTACATTTGGCAAGACGAAACTGTTCAGTATATATGTCACTTTGAAATGCTTTCATAAATTAGACATCGAAAAGCAAACAACACGGCCAAGAAGAGCTGAGCGACAGCTCCTTTCCCATTTTTATCACTGTGGTATTATTTGGTCTGTATCGAAGGATGGGTAATCAGAAAACATAAGCCTTCTTACATAATACTCTCCAAACTGGACAGTGACTTGGAGTTCCC
This sequence comes from Pan paniscus, assembly GCF_029289425.2. Lineage (NCBI taxonomy): Eukaryota > Metazoa > Chordata > Mammalia > Primates > Hominidae > Pan > Pan paniscus. The sequence continues at coordinate 88,307,086 of NC_073265.2, read as the reverse complement.
AAAACACAATCTCCATCCTAAAACCTCCTACATGGAACTGAAGAGCTGGACTAGACACATTCCAATCACTACAAGTGGTGCCAGTCTGGCCTCCTTCTCCTGCCCGAGACAACCCCTGGCAGACACCCTGTTGCAAGAGCCAACATGCACACACGCCTGCAATGCCGCAGCGACATGCACTCAGCTCAGCTGGAGACACACAAGTACCCATGTAAATGGTCAAAATGTTCAAGTCTCACAGTAAATAAAGGCACTTGTATTACAGCTATCGTTATAAAAATCTGTAACACTTCAAGAGACCATTATGGAGCTATTAAAAAGATTTTGCATTCAGTTTTCAAGATGACTTAGGCAGAATGCCACCACTATAGTAATTACTTTATTTATCACTATGTAAACGGATTTTTTTTTTTTTGAGGCAGTCTCTCTCTGTTGCTCAGGCTGGAGTGCAATGACAGTCTTGGCTCACTATGACCTCCGCATCCCAGGTTCAAGCCATTCTCCTGCCCTCAGCCTCCCAAGTGGCTGGGATTACAGATGTGCACCACCATGCCCAGCTAGTTTTTGCGTTTTTTTTTTTTTTTTTTTTTTTTTTAAGTAGAGACAGGAGTTTCACCATGTTGGCCAGGATGGTCTCAAATTCCTGACCTCAGGTGATCCACTCACCGTGGCCTCCCAAAGTGCTGGGATTACAGGCGTGAGCCACCGCGCCCAGCCGGATGCTCAATTTAAAAAGAGAAACACGATTCATTTAAAAAGAGAAAAATGGTGTTCTCACACAATAACCAAGCAAAATGTGGCAGCAAAGGCAGTGGCTCTGTCTGCAAATACTGGTCATCTTGAATTAGAAGTCTCACGGTACCATGGGACAGGCAGCTGAACTGTTTGAGAAATTAAAAACTGGCAAAATAAAGTAATTCTGCAAGACACATTGTGGCTGAACCTCAGATGGCCACACAGACACCTCTTTCATTAGCAGGTTCGGGCACTTTACCTTTCAGTCCTGATACACATAGATATCTTAAACCAACTATGTGCCCCATGAACTAAAAATGCCTTAAAAATATTCAACTCTATCTGACATATTGCCCCAGGTCCCTACAAAACTTGAAAATAAATTTTATTTTATTCAGTACAGAAGTGGTTAAGAAATCTTCTGACATACATGCATAGCAACAATTTCCAGGTCCTTACTTGTGCTGGCAATTTTGCAAGGACATGAAGCTATTTCTAGAGTATCTCACTGCAATAATACATGTGTGCATCAAACAGACCCCCTGGGGGGCCCTTCTTCTGTAATGCAGGGGAAGGTACTTCAATGTCGGACCAAGTCAGAGAAGTGCTTCGGCACTAACATCCTGACTTCCTGAGAAATGAGAGAACACACTAAATAATTCCAAAGACAGGACTGTTATTAAAACACAGGTTTAACCTAACACTACTGTCCTTTCTGGGGCACTCTGGATAAACAGACTGTGAACATCAGACAGAAACACCTGCACTGAGATGCAGATGGCAACACCCTCAAATTTGGGCCAAGCTGGCTAGGCATTTTGTCCCAAGTTTTCCAGCTGTGGAGTGAAGAAGTGCCCCCTGCCCCTGTGCGTGTGTACATACTTACAGGCATACAATTGATGTCATCAACATTGATGGAATGTATGATTTGCTATACTGAGTGATACATACTTACAGGCATACAATTGATGTCATCAACATTGATGGAATGTATGATTTGCTATACTGAGTGATGGAGACAGAGGATGAGGACTCTAAGAAACAGTCCTTCCTGTAAGAGAAACATGCTGTATTATGCTTCCTTTATATAAGTATCCTACTTTCTTATAGTTGAGGGCAATCCAGCCCCGCTGATGCAGCACCACTCTCAGAACTGTTTCCAAATGCAGACATGCACATCTTTTTTCTACCTCCTTCTCACAATACAGCAAAGAAAAATGTACACAAATACAGTCTTTATGGGGAAGACAGTGGCCTGAATAAACATACTTGGTCCTGCCTCCCTCACAGTCCCCTCTCTAAAGTAACAAGGACAGTAATCGAATGAGCTTACAGGTAGCGCATGGGATGAGAGTGAGGGCCTTCTGAGGCCCTCAGGATCTCCCAAATCTCCAAAACAGAGAGCGGGTACAGTTCTCCATGGTCAGTGTAACTGAGAGTCCATCCACAGGGAAGAAGGCCCTGCACCCTGCTCATCCTGCTGTCCCAGGTGAAACCAGAGGGAAGGGGGGCTTCCATGGAAGGTGGAACTGTTCCCAAGCCTTATGTTGTCAGAAGAGACTGGGAACAGAGCAACTCAGCGGCACAGTATCTGTTTCCTGGCTTATCATCTACCATCTGCTGGTCTGCCATTCCTTGAGTGACACTAACCCATGACTTGTGTGACGGCTGAGGGCAGCCATCGGCAAGCAAAGAAAAACCATGACCCACTGAGGACGACGCAGGAGCCTGAGGGAGGGTGACCAAGCTCAGCTGCAACAGGTGGCACCAGCTGAAACAGAACTAATCGAACCAAGAAAGGAGAACTAGACGGGAAGAGGAGTCTAAGAGCATATGTGGAGACACAACTGGAGTATAACAACTTTCAGGAATTAAAAAAAAAAAAAACTTTAAAATTTTAAATTGAACAGAAAAGATCTATTGCTCTAGAGTATCAGATTCTGGAGGATTAAGAAGAAGAAATGCGAGCGCCCAAGAGCAAGGAATAAGAATCTACTAGAATCCATGAGTGAAAAGACAGAGAACACATCCAGGAGACAGAGAACGTCATGGGAACGGCAGAAATTGCGGAAATGCAAACCCTGGTGGAAGAATTAGTAATTTAATGCTGGTACCTATTTCAGGAGAAAAATAAAGATTTTCAAACTGTTAGGCACCGGTAGCTTTGAAAATAACACACTTTTCAAATTAGCAAAGGACTTGTTCAATTAACATGGGAATTGAGAATAACAGAAAGTAAAATAAATGGCAACCATTGAATAAGATGAAAGCAATAAAGCAAAATGTATGCATTATCACAGTAAAGAAAGACAAGGCAGAATGTCCCTATTAGAGAACAAAAATGTCTCACTGGGTTTTAAAAGTCCAGCTCTATTTAAAAACAAACAATTGAACAAGAGTCTACCAAGCAAAGTCAAGTAAAAAGAAAGCAAAGCTGGCAATAGTAAAATCAAACCAAGAACTCAAGGCCATTAAGCGTTAAACTGGACAGAGAGGGATATTGCATGTGATAAATATGTAATCCCTGAAAAATAAAAAAATTACACATATTGATGCATCAAGCAAAACGGCAGATAAATACACTAAGCATTTCTCTTGGAAATATGAAAAGTTTAAAAATTATAAAAGGGGCCCGGTGTGGTGGCTCACACCTGTAATCCCAGCACTTTGGGAGGCCAAGGCAGGCAGATCATTTGAGGTCAGGAGTTTGAGACCAGCCTGGCCAATACAGTGAGACCTCATCTCTACTAAAAATATGAAAATTAGCCAGGCGCAGTGGCATGTGCCTATAATCCCAGCTACTCAGGAGGCTGAGGCAGGAGAACCACTTGAATCCAGGAGACAGAGGCTGCAGTGAGCCAAGATCACGCCACTGCACTACACAGCCTGGGCGACAGAGTGAAACTCCGTCTCAAAAAAAAAAAAAAATTATAAAAGAACATCATTAACTGTCAATTTGACAACTGAAAATATACATGAATTTGGAAGATCTGACTATAATGCAATCAGTAAGTTTGATTTACTAAATATAGAAAATAAAACCTTTGCATTTTACCAAGGGCATAATTTTTTAATGTCCACAAAGCAATTAAAACTTAATCATGTACTTGGACGCAAGTAAACGTTAATAAATCCCCTCAGATACCTCAGAGCTGCATTCATAAATCATATAAACAATATCAAAAGGTAAGCAAAAGAAAAATTCAAGGACAGACATACTTCTAAGTAATGTCAGAATCAAAGATCAAATAAATATTTTAATTACAAACCATCTAGAAAACAACAAAAAGGAGATCAACTGTCTAAAACCAAAAATACGTAACAAAAGCAATTTTCAAAGAAAATGTATAGCCTTAAATGCCATTATTTTAAGAAGACTAAAAAGCAAATGAGACAGGCATTCAACTTAATAAACTTAAAGGAAGGAAAAAGTGAGTAAAAATTAAATACTGAGATGAAATTAAAAGCAGGATAAATATAAAATTAATATACCTAGTTTTTTGAAGACAATAAAATATATAAACTTCTAATAAACTTGATTAAGGGGGAAAAAAGCAAAAAAAGAGCAAAAATATGTGTTAGTAATGAGAAAGGGTTATGATTACCAGAGAAATGATAACAATAATACAAATAACTGTGCGATAAACTCAAATTGTAGATAAATTCTTTCCCAGCAAGTAGAAAATATCAAAATCCAGAGAAAAGGCTTAAAAGCTGAACAGAACAACTATAATATATTCTGAAAAACTAAAAAATTTGTTTTAAAATGTTCTGGGATGGGACTACAGCGGATGCCTATGAAGTTTTCCAGTTAATTTTACTCTAACTTAAAAAAAAAAAACAGGTTATTTCCTATATTATGTAAATGCTTCTAGACGCTGGGAAAGGGTGAAATTCTTCTTAAATTATTTAAAAAACATAATCCTAATATCAATACCTGATAGAATGCAAACAAGGAAAAAAACTAAAGACCCCTATCTGTAGGGCTTTGTAGGCTACAGTCACAATTTAAAAAAAAATATTAGCAAATCAAATAGCAACATATCCAAAGAATACCACACCATAACAAATGAGGGCTTATTCCAGGAATGCAAAGATGATTCAATATTGGGAAATCTAATCAACGTAATTTATTACACCACCAAATAAAAGCAAAAGCTCACAATTATATCATGCCAAAAAGGCATTTCATAAAATTCATCAGCCTCTTCCGATAAAAATTAAAACATGAATGAGTATACACAACTTAAATATGATAAACTATATTTACCAAAACTTAACATATTCCTTGTTAAAACACATTTTTACTTAAATCAGGAACAAGGCAGTAATGCCTTTTTTTTTTTTTTTTTTTGCAATGGAGTTTTGCTCTGTCATTCAGGCTGGAGGGCAGTGGCACGCTGTAGGCTCACTGCAACCTCCGCCTCCCGGGTTCAAGCAATTCTCCTGCCTCAGCCTCCACTACCACCACGCCCAGCTAATTTTTGTATTTTTAGTAGAGACAGGGTTTTGCCATGTTGGTCAGGCTGGTCTCAAACTCCTCACGTCAGGTGATCCACCCACTTCAGCCTCCCAAATTGCTGGGATTACAGGCATGAGCCACCATGCCCAGCCAGCAATACACTTTTCTATAGTACCAGCAAAGATGGATGTATACACATACACGAGTCAATTTACTGTAATCCTGTTTCATTAGTGAAACACAGAGAAAGAAAAAACAAGAAACCACATGACTGTCCATCAACAGATGATGGCTCGACTAAACTATGAATCATCCATTTTGTGAACTGCTGAAATTTTAACTCGTTTCAAACTCCGCAGCAACTGACCTAAATTGATATCCATACACCGAGAAAAAGTAAAAATGTTACGGAAGACTATATAGAGGCTATTCACTATACTAATAGCATGATCGCATTTTTATAAAAACCCAAAACTATACTGCATATATGCATATATTTTTCCTAAAGAAGATTAACGAGGACACACAATTTTCTATATATATCTTTTATTTTACACTAGCATCACTTTTCGTTTTTATTAAAGAGAATTTTAAAGAGACCAGATATACACATATATATCTGTTTTGATAACACAAAGCACCTTCTAGGCACACAATATTTAGAAAAGAAATTCTCTGCGTATTGTTTCTTGGGAAGGTAGGAAGGGTGAGCACTGCAGCAGCTATCCTCAGGTCAACCTAGGTGTGAATCCTGACCTCATTGAGTAGCAAGTTCTTTAGTCTCTAGGAGCCTCTGTTCCTTCATCTGTAAAATGGGGATAATTTCTCCCACCTCTCATTAGCCTGTTATGAGGATTAAATGTTTACACCTAACCTGCAAATCAGTCATTACTAGCATTCTTTTATTCCAAGCTCATTCCTCTCAAAAACAAAGACAGAAAGAAGGAACCAAAACTTCCCTCCCTGTGGTTTCCAAGAGCTGCCTGGCAGTGCCTAACCATGGCTGTGCTGCTTCGGAACGCAGCAAAGGTTCAGTGGGGACTCCTGTTCAGTGTTCCTAGAGCTGCCAGCGTGAGTCAAAGGTGAGCTGAAAACGCTGGTGGTCCTCAGTTTTCATGTTGGGAGTTTATCACAACCACAACACCAACCTTCAGCTTCTCAACTGGTACTTAAAAAGCAGCAACTCACTCAAATACTCACAGGCAGATTCCTGGCAGGAGCAGGGGATTTCCTGGAGATCGCTTAAGACGCTTTTGGACAATGAGAAAAGGACAAAGGAAGCACTAGTAGAGCCCTCTACTTCCAAATTCTCAGGTTCCCCTCCAAGACAGAAATGCAGAAAGAAAACATCAGGGAGAGCCACAGATACTGCAGCCTAGCTCCCTGGATTAATTAAGGCTCATTAAAAGCAGAAAAGAAAAACGAAAGGGAAAACTTGGAGACCTGGTTACCTCCCGATCCTGATACTGATCCCATTCTGTAAGCTATTATTAATAACAAAATATGAAGAAGAAAAAAATTATCAACAGGAAAGGGAGTTAAATTGTGGTTTAAATATACATTTAAATTTTCTGAAAAAGGAAAACAAGGCTTCCCTGAGAAATGAGCTGGCTGGAAGGAAGGCTGGAGCCCTGCAGTATCAAGAAGCAGATCTGTCCCAGAGGAGGGAGGGCACAGAAAATTCCTGCAACAAAGACTTTTCAAGAGTGAAAAGGAAAAAGCATCTCAGCTTAAACTGAAAGTATCCTTTCTCTGTTATAGAAGGAACTCACATACAAGAGAGACCTCCCAACTCACATCTTTGTATCTCACATTTTCCAAGATACTTGTTTCATGATCCAAATAATATCATAAAAAGTAATAAAACCATCTGTAAGAAACATTAATTCGCCATAGTTTGGCTAACAGAATTCTTCACCATCTCCTCCCAGATGATAAAGTTAAAAGCTAAATGAAATGAGTCAAAAGCTTCTTTTGTGTAAAATCCAATTAACTTTATAAATATACTCTCAGGAGGAAAAAAACCCCACATCTCCTTTAAGAGCAGGAATTTATATCAAAATTTATATAATTATCGGCCAGGCACAGTGGCTCACATCTGTAATCCTAGCACTTTGAGAAGCCAAGGCAGGTGGATCGCTTAAGGCCAGGAGTTCGAGACAAGCCTGGACAACATAGAATGACCCCGTCTCTACAAAAAAATACAAAAAAAAAAAAAAAAAAAGCCAGGTATGGTGGTGCATACTTGTGGTCCCAGCTATTTGGGGGGCTCAGGCGGGAGGATTGCTTGAGCAGAGGAGGTCAAGGCTGCAGTGAGCCGAGATCGTGCCACTGCACGCCAGCCTGAGACCCTCTTTTAAAAAAAAAAAAAAAAAAAGGCTGGACGTACTGACTCACACCTGTAATCCCAGCACTTTGGGAGGCCGAGGCAGGTGATCACAAGGTCAGGAGATCGAGACCATCCTGGCTAACATGGTGAAACCCTGTCTCTACTAAATACACAAACAAATTAGGTGTGGTGGCACGTGCCTGTAGTCCTAGCTACTTGGGAGGCTGAGGCAGGAGAATCGCTTGAACCCTGGAGGCGGAGGTTGCAGTGAGCCAAGATCATGCCACTGCACTCCAGCCTGGGCAACAGAGCAAGACTCCATCTCAAAAAAAAAAAAAAGTATGATTTTCCAGCCCTAAACATATTCTTTATCTCATCTGAGTAACTTTGGCTACTATTTTAGGTTTTCCTTCTGCAATATTTGATATTGATTGAAATAATGCATTTTAACTAAAATTGAATTATGTATCACTTAATAATAAAGTCAATTTAATATTACACACATCATTAGTTTGAGCCATATTATTCACATCTCAGGTACATTTGGGGGAGAAGGCTCACATACTTTCTTTTTTTTTTCTTTGAGACGGAGTCTCGCTCTGTCGCCCAGGCTGGAGTGCAAGTGGCACAATCTCCGCTCACTGCAAGCTCCGCCTCCCGGGTTCATGCCATTCTCCTGCCTCAGCGTCCAGAGTAGCTGGGATTACAGGTGCCCGCCACCACGCCCAGCTAACTTTTTTTTTTGTATTTTTAGTAGAGACGGGGTTTCACCGCGTTAGGATGGTCTCGATCTCCTGGCCTTGTGATCCACCCGCCTCGGCCTCCCAAAGTGCTGGGATTACAGGCGGGAGCCACAGTGCCCATCCAAGGCTCACATATTTTCGTTAATAAACACTCTATTCTTTAAAAGTGAATTTTGATGAAAACGACTCCCCAGACAGCAGGACCCATTATCCAGGATGGCCACATGCCCTGAGCTCTCACAGTTCTGATTTTATAGAAAAATGACCCGGTGTGGGCTCAGAAAACAGTCGTAAATGTCAACAGTTTACACACGAATGTTTTGTGGAAAGCGTCTGCTTGTCATTGGCTAATATAGAGGCAGGAAGGTCTGGAAGGATAAATGAGCAACTGCCAGGTATCTGAGCAACTGTCTAAAAGGTCTGGGGCCACCTCAACTCAGCACGCAAAGAACCAATACTGTCTACAAGTCTGCACAGAGGAACCCTAGGAAGACAGCCTGATGCCCTAATTCCCGTGTAAACAAATACTGACACAGACTCACAAAATACATGTATAATACAAACAGTGAAGAGTCTGTATTATGTAAGTTGTTTATACAGAAGACTGACTTGGGCTGGGGAAGGGAAAGGGTGGGAGACGTCCACACAAACCACATCATATATCCAAACAATTATGTTATTTGTTCTTCCCTTATTTTTCTTATTCGTGGGGAGTTTCTCCCAAAGACAATGTGAACATTTCACAAATAGGCTTTAGAAGCATGGGTCCGAGTCTCAACAGGTAAGCTGTTAGGAAAGCAACTTGGCCATATGGGTCAAGAGCTTTAAACTGATACCTTTCCACAGAAATCCTATTTCAAGGGATGTACTGTAGGGAGATAATTTGAAATAAAGGACAAAGACTAAGGTACAACAGAGTTTGCTGCAGCCTTCTTTACTTATAATTATAAAAAACTGGGACCAATGCAAATGCCCAACATTGGGGAAACTTTAAGAACGTTATGGTTCCTTCATCGCATGTCACTTTACACTACCATTAAAATCAGGGTTACAGCCTTTTGAGAGTTGAGGGGAGAGGATCGCTTGAAGCCAGACATTCAAGACAGACACACCTGGGCAACACGGCGAGGCATCACTTCTACAAAAAACTTTTTTTTTTTTAGAAATTAGCTGGGCGTAGTGATGCACACCTGTAATCCTAGTTAATCAGAAGGTTAAGGTGGGAAGAGCACTTAAGCCAGGAGCTCAAGGCTTCAGTGAGTTACGATGGTACCACTGCACCCCAGCCTGGGTGACAGAGCAAGAACACGGCTCTTAAAAGAAAAAATTAAGCTAATAAGGAGCATATGTCACTGAAAGGCTTTTAAATGCTAGGAAATAAACATGTAACGATCAGAGGCTCAACTACACTAAAATGTGTTTGTTTTAAACATCTAGAAGAAGGCCGGGCATGATGGCTCACGCCTGTAATCCCAGCACTTTGGGAGGCCGAGGTTGGTGGATCACTTGAGGCCAGGAGTTTGAGATGAGCCTGGGCAACATGATGAAACCCTGTCTCTACAAAAAAAAACACAAAAATTAGCTGGCCATGGTGGTGTACACCTGTAGTCCCAGCTACTCAGGAGGCTGAGGTGAAGAGGATCACCTGAGCCTGAGTAGGTAGAGGCTGCAGTGAGTAGTGATCACGCCATTGCACTCCAACCTGGGTGACAGTAAGATCCCATCTCAAAAACAAACAAAAAACTAGAAGAAAATACACTTAACTGTTCTCAGAATGCTGGAGTTATAGGTGGCTACTTTTCTGAGTTTTTCCAAATTCTTAAGCTTAGAGACAAATTTTTAACCCTGAATAGTTTTAGGCAATTATTTTCTTTAAGAGACAGGGTCTCCCAATGTTGCCCAGGCTAGGCTTGAACTCCTGGCCTCAAGCAATCCTCCCTCGACAGCCTCCTGAGGAGCTGGGATTACAGGCATGAGCCACTTTGCCCAGCAGTTTTGGGCAATTTTTATGAACAGAACAAAATGAAACCAAGGATGACAGAATACCATACTAGGCTCAGAAGATTTGGACTGTGGTTCCAACTCTGCCCTTGGACAAATCCCTAAACATCTCAGAGCATCAGTTTTGCACCTGGACGACGAGAAGCTGGACTAGATAAACCAGGGGCCCTCCTAGGCCAAGGGCCCTTGATCAGGGAGGCCAGCCCCCTTGCCTGTGACCCACAAAGTCTCAGGGCACAGGGAAACAGGGAGAAGGGCAAAACTGCCCAGGCCAAGGGACCCCCCAACAAGAGAGCACAGCCAGGTGCCCCAGTGTCACCTGATGTGAGGCCTTTCTCAGCTCTTTCAGTCCTGCCTGCACCTTAGACTTCCAGATGCTCTATATACTGAGGGAATGGACTCTTCAGGTAAGAGGTTGAGAATGACAAAAGAGAAAGGTAAGAACTGTCACTGGAATCAAAATGGTATTGCTATATGCAATTCCCTCTCACAGCTTCATATCCCTTAGAGGTAAGGAAAAGGAAGAAGAAAGGATGGTCCTTCTGGGATAGAAGTCGAGCAAATATCTTTGTTCACTAAGAAATAAGGAGAACAAAATACCCAAGTAGAACAGACTCTTTTTTTAAGCAAAAAAAAAAAAAAAAAAAAGCCTAAAAATATTTTAAAAGTCTAAAACGATAAAATTATTTTTTCAGGTGGCACCATGAACGTTATGGTTAAGTAGTCTAACCAGAAAAATGAGAAGTGTCCCACCATGCTGTCACCTGCCTAAGCAGCCTAGCAGCAGCCAAATCGAATCTCTTAGGCAAAGTATGGGATGATAGGATTACATAATTAATTTTCCTGTAAGGCATAATTGTTACTGACTTCATGTCATTACAATGTCAGCTCATCTGGTAGACGATTGCTATTACATTCTAATTACAAAAACACACAAACAATTTGTAACCATTCATTATTAAATAACAAGTGAGGCCATGATAGCTAATGGAAACTTAGAAAAATGAAAATTAAAGGCAAACTGGACAATAAGTGCTTAATAAATTAATCAATTAGTCTTGATGAAATTTCTCAATTGCGTTACCAGGTAACCAGCCCTCAGATTACCTGGTAAACATACTTCTAAGAGCCATGTCGTTTAAACTTGATTAAATGTCAGAATGACCCAAATCACTTTGGGTCACCAAGACCAAAGAGAAATACAAATATTTAAGATACAGCTTTACCTTTTTACCTTGGCACTAAAAAGAGCAGCATATCCCCTTGGCTGTCTAACAACAAGGTAAGCACAGAAACAAGAATTTTAAAAATAGGCAAATTAAAGGGTATTTATGTAATAAAAGGATTTATTCTGTTAAAAAAAAAAAAGGATTTATTAAATTCTACTGCAACTATGCTAAGCCTACCTAAATGAAATTTTTTAAACAAGGAAAGAAATAGGCAATAGTGTCCTCCAAGAACAACAAAACTTGAATAATGGGCAATTGACAGGCCCTTAAATAATGCACAGGGGAGGTCTCATGGAAAGAAAAGAGATGATTCCCACCCTGACCACAGCACACAACCCCTTTAAGATACTCCACGTGCAATATGTGAGTGTCCAGTGGAGTCTAAATGTGGCTGACACAGTACCTCCTCCTGGCTCTTAATTCTAACAACTTCTGGAATAACCACTGTAGCTACTGAAAATCAAGTCCTAAGGGTAGAGCAAGAATGGCTCAAGAATAAACGCAATTAACTAAATGTTTGCAGTGAAGATACCAACTTACATATATCCATTGCCAATGGACTAACTACTTACATGGCAAAAAGTGTTCACATACTCTGAAAGCTGACAAAGGCCAGTGAGTTCTACAAGTGAATATTATAAGTCATAGAAGCGATTTGTTTTAGATCCTACAGTTTTCCAATTTTCCAGTTTCCTACAGTTTTCCAATTTTCCAATTCTGGAGTGCAAGTCAATAGAAAACGACGATTTGCACGCTCATTTCCACTTTACACATAATTGCTAAAGAATGCACCTAATGAGTAAAGAAATTAAAAGGTGTGAAAGTGTACACGGACTGCATGTGGTGGCTCACGCCTGTAATCCCAGCACTTTGGGAGGCTGGGGAAGGAGGATCACTTGAGGCCAGGAGTTTGAGACCAGCCTGGGCAACACAGCAAGACCCCCATCTCTACAAAAATAATAATAATAATAAATTTGCTGGGCAAGGTGGCTTATGCCTGTAGTTCCAGCTATTCAGGAGGCTGAAAAAGGAGGATCCCTTGAACCCAGGTGTTTGAGGTCCCAGCGAGCTATGACTACACCACTGCACTCCAAAGTGGATGACACAGCAAGATCCTGTCTCTAAAAAATTAATCAATTAATACTTAATTAAAAGTTGTGCATGCAGAAGTAAATATGAAAGCATTATATTTGTCACATGAGAAACATTTCTCTGATAGAAATAAGACAATCAGAAATAAAAATTAAGGGAAGCATTTTTAGTTTTGGAATTATTCAAAAGGTAATTTATCTCTTTATCTTCATTTATCTCTTCCAAATATATTACCGAAATCTTTGGCCTAACTAATCCACACCCCTCCCCCAACACACACATGAAATATATGTAAATCAGTTGGCTACTTATACTAATGCTATAGGTGATATTTTTAAGAGTCGGTAAGTATTTTTAACAGTCATTTCCCAACAAATTAGTGATACTCAGTACATTATAATACATTCAAACCAAATTTGGTCATAGTATCATCTCTCTCTAGCTCTTGAGAAATACAGCAGAACTTTATAGACTCTCCAAAAAGTCCCGACCACAGAGTGTCAACCCACCATTTAACTCACTGTCCAGAGGCTTTTTTAAAAATCTCCAAATCTCCTTCGAATCCACTAATCTCTTCAGGACCACCCGACACAGTTCTCATGCTCACATCCCTCTGCTTATAAGATTTAGTCGTCAGAGGGAATCTAAGATGCAAAATAACCTATATTCAATTAATCGACTTGGCACCAAAAATAACTTACCCTGATTTATTACAAATTGAGTAGTGCCAGGGCACAGTGGCTGTAATCCCAGCACTTTGGGAGGCCGAGGCGGGCGGATCACCAGGTCAGGAGTTCGAGACCAGCCAGGCCAACATAGTGAAACCCTGTCTCTACTAAAAATACAGAAAATTAGCTGGGTGTGGCGGTGGGTGCCTGTAATTCCAGGTACTCAGGAGGCTGAGGCAGGAGAATCACTTGAACCCGGGAGGTGGAGGTTGCAGTGAGCCGAGACCGTGCCATTGCACTCCAGCCTGGGTGACAAGAGTGAAACTCTGTCTCAAAAACAACAACAACAACAACAAAAACAATGACAAATTGAGTAGTGTAAGTGTATAAATGAATGGGAACTGATAGAGCTATAGTTTGAAGAGCAAATTGCTGGAGTTGCCAGCTTGATTTTACATTACACTGCACTTACATTTTCTCCTGAACATTTGGCACTAGAGAGTTAAATAACTGATAGCTTAAAAAAATTAATCACAGCGATCCACGCACCTGGTGAATTACGAGTTCATCCATCAAGAGAGCATAGGTTCAACTCAAGAGATATGATGTAAGAACAACACAGCTCCAAAGCCATGTGTCAGAGTTTCTTTGCCAACCATAATTAGTGAAATTACTGACACCATTCAAGTGCCAAGAGGTTCAAAGAAATAACTAACAACACACACCCATTTAGCCCTTTGAATTCTTTACCACATGCACCTGGAGGCCTCAACTCTCAAATTAAAAGGCAAAACACAACAACCAAAAAAGCAAGTTCTTTTGAAACCCAAGGGGAAATTTGATCAGCAGACCTTGTGACTTGAACAATGACAAGGAAAAGGAGACCAAAGGAGAACAAGCTCATGTTGTCTGGAAATATTCCTTTCTGCAAACTAAGAAAATATCTAGTTTTGCCTCCACTGGTGTAGATGATTTTAGAAGCACTCAGGACTGTGGGGAAGACACTCATGGAGCAGGGGCTGCCGGGATGACTTATCTGAGAGGCGCCCTGACAGTGTACAAGGTGAGCTAAGTTACACTAAAAGGACATCTATCCAGGAGGCATGCACTCACACCTTTTGTTTGGTTTTCCGGCAAGTCTGCAAGAATGCCATCCAAGAGACCAACCTAGAGAGAGTTCCAGAGAACCCTGCACCTGAGGAGATAGCACTAAGTTTTGATACATAATGCAAGCACAGGCTTTTAAAAACGATACAAAGATGTACACTGAGGTGTGTCACTCCCATACCTGTCCCGACCTAGATGTTTCCCCACCTACCCCGGTGAATCATCGTGTTTTTCAGTTACTTGGTTTCCCTTCTAGTGTCAGTCTGCACAAATACAAGCAGATGCAAACATGCAGTCTTATTTACCCTCCTTAACTTTACAAAAAAGAAGCCTGCCTTGCCTTCTCCACCTAATATACTGGAGATCTATTCACACGGGGCACAGGGCATACTTGTGGTTTCTCTCAGCAGCAGAGCATTCCATTTTGTGCATATATCTTAGTGTATTAACCAGTCTCCCACTGAAGAACACGTGGGTTATTTCTAACGTATTACTATCAAAAACAATGCTGCAATTTGTATGTGGGCAGGTGTATTGGTAAGATAAATTCCTAGAAGTAGAATTTCTGGGTCAAAGGTAACACGCATTTATAACGCCAATTTGCCTTCCATAAAGGTTGTACCGTTTTACACTCTCAACAGCAATGTGTAAGAGTTCTTGTCTCCCTGGAGTCTTGACAAGAGACTGTTGACAAATGTGTAGATTTCAGGGCAGCTTTAAGCCTCGGAACAGGAAAGAGAAAACGGAAGTTTCTCCAAAGATGAATTTGAAAAGCTGTCAGGAGTTTCAGCCATCTTTCATAAAGAAATCTTCAATTCCTCAAAGATTTTTTTTTTCACTCCTTTATCCTCAGGACATCATAACAAAACCACAGAGGTGTCCTGTTCCTGCCCTACCAGGGCCCCATTCAGGCCAGTTCTGATGTCCTCTCTTATTTCAAGTGAGAGGCAAGAAAGACAGGAGAAGGAACCCAGGAGACAGGGCTCTGCCACTTAGGAGCTCCTGACTGGGCCACCGGCTTTCTGTCTCTGCACCACCCAGCTTCCTCACCTGTAACAGGTAGTCAGCGATGACACACAACCACATGGGGCCACTAGTGGGGAAGTGCTTAGTGCAGCTAGTGACACAAGGCACATCCTCCAGGAAAGAGTAACTGCTGTCATTTTATAATAAAGGCATGGCCATCATTTTGTAATACCAAGAGTGTAACAAAGTATAACTTAACTCCTGTAATTCAGTAGAAAGCTCAATCAAGTAAATGGATACACAGATACTGTTGCTTTACTTGAGAAGCATGACTTCCTTCTCCCTATATTAGCTAATAGTAATAGAAAAAGAAGTGACCATTCAAACAAATGCAACCATCCCTTAAAACATGAAGTTCATGTTCAATTTTACTAGGCTAAAAAAGTCATAAGAGAGTTACTCCCAGACCTCCAGGTCAGAGGACAAGGCTACGATTCAATCCTGGCTCCTCTCGGAGGCAGCAGAACAGGAGGAAAGGAGCCCAGCACTAGTCCTCCTCCTGAGGGACTCTGGGAATGTTTCCTGGCCTCTCCAGGGCTTAGGGTCCTCATCCATCAAATGAGGAGAATGGTAGTTTCTTCTCATAAGGTTTGATAAGGATCAAACAAGGAAAGCGTATACAAAGTTCATCACAAACGCCAAAAGAAAAAAAAAAAACAGAGCAGTTTGCATTACCGTCATGTTTAAGGGGCCATCTGTCCTTCCTCTTACCATCCAAACCTAATCCCTCCATCTGTGCTTTGGCCTGTCCTCAGACCTCTGGGTCCTTACTGGAGCTCTCCCCTTCTGTCTCATGGATCCACCCTTCCCTCTCAGCAGAGTCCCTTCCATGGACTTTTAGCCCCCATCTATCTCTGTTGGGGAAAACAAGATCCACATTCCACCTCTGCTCCTCCCTGGCTGCCATCCCACCTCCCCTGTGCACAGCCATGCTTCTCTACTTCTTCAGTTCCTCCCCTCCCCACACTCTTCCTCCCTCTCCAGAGCTGCTTCCAGCCATCACTTCATTCATCAGCTCTCAGGTGAGGTCCTCAAAGGCCTCCCTCTTGCAAGACCCAGTGGAGGTCTTCACTTCTCACTCTGCTTGGCTTCTTAGTGGCTTTCAGCATGTTGTTCTCCTTAAAACCCTCCTCTCTCCCTGGAAGCCTGGCCATCACACTCGCAGGCTTTCCTCGCTGTGCCGGAACCACCTGGGTCCCCTTTACAGCTCATGATCCTCTACCTGGCCCTTGAACGCTGACGTCCCTTTAAGCTCCATCCCCAGAATTATCTCATGTGTGTTTCTACTTTCCAGGACCACCTAAACCAAGTCACTGCTGGGAATTCCTTCTCGGCACCAGTCCACATTTCCAAATGCCTGCTTGACTCAGAAGTGTCTCAAACCCAGTATCTGCAAAAATCAAACTCATGCTCACAGTCCCCACCTGATCTTCCTCCAGCATCTCCTAGCTCAGTAATGGGCATTGCCATAGTTGTCATCCAAGCCAGAATCCTGGACATTATCTTTGACATCCTGCTCACAAGCCCACCCCCAACACAGGCCTGGCCAATTTTACTTCCTACTCTCTCTGCAGTCAACTTATCTCCACCACTAGTCCAAGTTCACTTTGCCTTTTGCATTGCCTACTCCAATTGCTTCCTGATTGGCTTCCTCCCTAATCTATTCTTCACACTGTGGCCAGGATGAATTTTTTAATGGAAATATCACACACACCCCACCTCTGTTTAATGTTCTACACTAATCTCCCACTGATCCTTTGGTGAAGACAAAACCCTCAACATGGCTTCTGGGGCCCCATGTGGCCCGCCTCCAGGTTCCCCACCTTTCCACCCCAAACCCTTTCCACATTATTTCTTTTCCTTCTTGGTCTCATGGCATCATATCTGGCCTTTGTGGGATTCAGTACACATACAATGTTCTATTTGTTTGTGGCTGGGGTGATTAGGGTGTCTCCGACAGTTAGTCGAACAGTTGTATAGAGATACCACTCTACACAAATGACTCCAGGGTGCCTAGTGGCATTTACTAGGTATTCACATAATGAATGAACAAGGAGATGAGTGACTCACTGGCCCAACCCTACTCCAAATGACATGAAAATTCGTTACCTCAAAGGTACATTGTAAGAACTTGGTAGTATACCTGTGTCATGGAAACACAGTTTATTGTGTTTCCATTTCTAAATCTTATCCACAACAAATTGTTTTTTAAAAAGTAATGAATTTCCATCTTACTTCCCGTATGTTTAAATCCATCTAATTTGTACTTTATTTTCAAAAGTTAGAACACATTAGGGCTAGTCACTGGTAGAAAAGGAAGTAAAAGAAAAAAATAACGAACAAAACCTATTTACTATGATATCATGATTACCACAACACACTGTTTCCTTAAGGGATTTACACTGCACTCGCTGGAGTGCAATGACACAATCTTGGCTCACTGCAACCTCCTCCTCCCAGGTTCAAGTGATTCTCCTGTCTCAGCCTCCCGAGAAGCTGGGATTACAGGCACCCACCACCAAGCCTGGCTAATTCTTGCATTTTTAGTAGAGACGGGGTTTCACCATGTTGGTGTCAAACTTCTGACCTCAGGTGATCCACCCGCCTCAGCCTCCCAAAGTGCTAGGATTACAGGTGTAAGCCACCACGTCCGGCCCATTGTGAGTGCAATTAGCTGCAGGCAAGCCAATGTTTGTAACAAGTAAAAACAATATCACTTTGAAACAGTCCAAAATGATCAGTACTACTTTTTGGTTTTTAAATATAAAATTTAAAATGTGAACTTCAGCAAATTGTATGCTAACAACATAACACAGGAGTTCTTACCTTCTGGCTGGGACTGTTTCAGATCAAGCCACACTAGCCTAGGGTTAACTCTACAGAATTATTTTAATCCCTTTGGAAAGTGTTACAAACACTGCCACTGTGTCAGAGCTCCTCCACCCGCGTAAAGATGCTCCAGGAGCAGCCCCAGCCCTCGTCCACCTTGCCCCCCGCCACAAGCATCTCCACACCTCAGGCAGACCAAGCCTCTCACCACTCCTGCTGGCTATACGAATGATCAATAGCAGCACTAGTTATGTGGGGTTTATTTTCAAATTTTATTAAATTCATCATTTATCCATGAACTGATCTGTTTTAGATCTGGCTTCATGCTGTCCATACTCCAGGCCTAGGCTAACCTTGAACAGATATTTAACAGGATATGCTGTGAGAAGGCTGGATACACTCCTCCGGAGTAAGATCTGATGTTTAAAGAGGTTCTCCCCCAACCCAGCTGAATGTCAGGTGAACCATTTCAGAACACAGCTAGGGAAGAAAACACTAATAGCCTTGGCTTAGCAGGGACAGACCAATTCTTAAAGGGCTAAGTCAAGTTCCCTTGCCTCACACTGACTTAACTTTGACCTCCCACTCTGTTCAGCTACTACCACAAACTAGGCACCTCAATCCTTTCAAGCATACTGCAGGTCTTTCTTGAATACATGTGCACATGTATACAGGTGTGCATATACGAACACAAACAAATTACATAGAAATCTAGACATACAACTGCCTACAGTTTTATTACTAACCACATGAAAATCCCCATGGAGGAGGAGAAAAACAGAGACATGCCTTTAAATTTATTAAAAGTTTTACACCAAGACTTGATTTTATGTCTTCATGACAATTCTTTGCATACAGTATCTCCTGAGAAAACCCAACAACTCTCTGCAAGACTCTCTAGTTTGCAAAAGACTCTACAGAAGAAGAAATGCGGGAGTACGGAGCAGTGCTGGACTAGCTCTGTTCTTCACCCTTGTTCCCCGACGTGCAGAAATGCAGCACCTGAGAGTCCATCAAGGACCTGGAGAGACTTGGCAATTTATTCTCAGAGAGGGGATTGTGTTTTTGCTAAGAGGATGCTATTTTCCAGCATGACCCCTCTGGGTGTCTGGTAAAAGGCAATACAATATACAGCCTCCCACTACCTGCTGAAGAAGAAAAAGCACAAATCAGGCAGCGAGACCAAATGGCAAAACTATTTCCAAAAAAGGAAGTATCTTACCCAACCCTAAAAGAAAGCCACTTCTATACGTAGCATCTAAAAGTTTCTGGAAGTGATACAAACTAAAAAGCCAAGAGTTTTTCAGCTTGCATAGGTATCTTGTTACCAAAAAAAAAAAAAAAAAAAGCTCAGGAAAACTATATAAAGCCCTATCAACAGAACTGCAATGGAGACAGCTTAATGGAAAGGAAAATGGACATGTCAACACGAGAGTGTCTGCTAATAATTTACCCAAGAGAGTCATTCTAAAAGACAAAGTTTAGAAACATGAAGTCAACCCACAATTTACACAGCGTAAAGCTTTTTAAAAAATAAAATGTTAAACATTATCACTCTTTGTATTTCTATTCAGAAAGAATTTTTTTTAAACCACAAATACACTCAACTGAGATTTGCCGACCAGCAAAGCTATCCTTGAGGAATACTACACTTTTGACAAAGTGGAGTTTCCCTAGAAAATTAAATTTCACTAAATCTCTTTTAAAAGCCAGTCCAGATACATAAGAGAAAGTAGGGGAATAGGGTTGTGGGGATGCCAAGGAATGGGGAGAAGCATTTCCTAAGCCAGCCACCTTGTTTAAACTGTGTGGATTCTAGAATGTTTTTAACATGTGCAGCTCGAATGGAAGCTACGCAGCACAGAGATTTTAGGATCTTCCTTTATCCTGCCTTCAAAATACTACTAACCAAATCTGTGCCCTACAGATATGGTAAGCCGCATATTTATTGTTAATAAAACATTTCCCCTTGCTGTATTTTTCCCCCTCAAAAAGAGAAATCCTACTTCTCTCAGACACATCGATTTCTTGTATCACACGTAACTAACCACAAAAGCCTTTTCAGCTTTTACTGTGATTTGGCAGCAAGGCTGCAGCAAATTCTGAAACTTGGGTTTCGATGGGTGTGCTTCAAGACTCTGTTTGGGTTTCTTGTTTATTGTTTTGCCTTCTTAGAAGCTTCAGATCCTTGACCTGTTAAATGCTTTTTCAGCCTGCATTTACTCTTAGTCCCATTTATCATCTTAGAGAATAGCCATGATATTCTCTAAGGGAAAAACTGGCAGAGAAGAGTTAATAAAGCCCCAAGAGTGGCACAGTGGATTAGCCATGCACAGAGGTGTGTAAATCAGAGCAAAACCACGTGGCAAGCAAAACAAATGAAGGAATGCTAAGGCATTTTAAAACATCAAGATTACTAACCCAAAACTTCCAGCCTTAATGCTTTTATTTTCCGAAGTAAATAATGGATTATAATATTTTAAGTAGAAAATGGCACTATCTACGCATGCTCTGAAATTTATTCCCTAGGCGTGAGCAGTCGTCAACACGCAGAGTTCTTCACAGAACGGTGAAATCTTGCCCCTCCATAAATGTACACTGGAGAGGAGACTAAGACCTACGCTGGGCACCTTCACAGGAATCCTGTTCAGATCACATTTCCCATCCTAAGTTTAATATTTTCTTACAGCAGGCCAGGCGCGGTGGCTCAGGCCTGCAATCCCAGCCCCTTCGGAAGCCAAGGTGGGCAGACTGCTTGAGCTCAGGAATTCGAGAACAGCCTGGGCAACATGGTGAAACCCCATCTCTACTAAAAATATGAAAATTAGCCACATGTGGTGGCGTGCACCTGCAGTTCCAGCTACTCGGGAGGCTTGAACCTGGGAGGCAGAGGTTGCAGTGAGCCAAGATAGCGCCACTGCACTCCAGCCGGGACAACAGAGACTCTTAGTTTCAAAAAAAATTTTTTTTTCTTTTTAGCAAAGGTACCATTTTTCACAGGCTATTTTCTACTTTCATAATCATCTCATAAAGGCAGTATAGGTTCAAAAGGCAAATTTTTAGGAGACAACCTGATCAGCCACCAAGAATCGTTTTTGATTTGGTATCACAAGACATAACATTTGATCAGTTTGCAATTTTGTTTGGGATAAATATCCACAGTGATACTTTGACTCTGAAAACACATCAAAGTGCCGCTTTGGGGGAGATCACGAAAACACAGCACGCAGGCCTAAGAGTTGCTAGGAAGGCTATGACAGACGGGACAGCAGCAGGTTCTCTCTCAAGACTAGGCCGTCAACAGAGCATGCAGAGAAAGAGGCACAGAGGCTGTTGCTTCACAAAACTGAGGACGGTCAGGATCAGCCACCACCACTTCCTGGATGTTTCTGCATAGTTCCCAAGTCAAGCATTAACCAAGGTCAATTCTGTCTAAAATGCACGAAAAGCCCAGCTCCTGCACAGCACAGCCACAGCATAAAAATAGTGAACACACTGTTTCCACACTCACTTATAACCAATGTTTTTAAAGCAATGCAAACTCTGAAGTTGTGAAGCAAGGCAAGATGTCACTCAGACCTCTTGAGTTTTGTTCTTACTTCCTGTTGTTTCTTTGTGTTTTGGTATGTAAGAGTATACATCTTAGAGTCTGGAGGGTATGACAGTACAAGTGTAGCCACTCAGGGTGAGAAAACATGTGCAAAAGCATTTTGACGAACATTCTATTGTCCTGAATGTAAACTGGAGTTAATTATACCTACCTTTCATGGCTGCGGGAAGAATCCAGTGAGTACACTGGGGAAATGACCGGCAAACTGTGAAATGGGATAGTCAAGAGAATGCTGGGCATTACCAAGTATTCAAGTACAGAGTTGAATTCCCAGTTATTTTGGTCTTTTATAACATTAATAGAGAAATTCACCTGAAAATGAGATCTGAGATTTAGCCACACAAATCCTAAATGGGGGGGAATCTGAGCCTCAGACAGACACAACTGTGTAGTAATACACAAGTCAGGACTAAAATCCTGTGGGATAATTTTATCTTGTTTTGGGGCAGAGTCTCACTCTGTTGCCCAGGCTGGGGTGCACTGGTGTGCTCACAGCTCACTTCAGCCTCGAACTCCTGGGCTCAAGTGATGTTCCTGTCTCGGTCTCTCAAAGCACTTGGATTATAGGCAAGAGCCAACCTGCCCAGGTCCCACTGCTCACTTTAAAGCCCACTCATTTAGAAGAAAGATCTTCAAGCTAGGCAAGGTGGTGTGTGCCTGACACCAACAGTCCCAGCTAATTGGGAGGCTGAGTCGGAAGGATCCCTTGAGTCCAGCAGTTTGAGTTCAGCCGGGGCAAACTAGTGAGACTCTATCTCCTGGCCTTACAACGGGACCAAACTGTAGAATAAACCATGTTTTACCCCGGTAAAGGGTAACCTGTTGCCTATCATAAGGCTCTCTGAATAAGTTTAGATATAAGCAGGCCCATCTGTCATAGGATTTTAATCTAGATACAGGAGCATGACCAAGCTATATAGAAAAACCTGCAGCAACAACCGCACCCAGCGGAAACAGCCTGCCTAGAGCCACCATCCACCTCCGAGCAGCAGACCTTCATACACAAGGCAGTGGGAATGGCTGCGGGACCAGGAATCACTTTTGCTCCTAGAGCAGACATCAAAGGCCTGAGTCGGCTTTGACCTGTCAGTGCAGCACGAAGGGCACAAACCCAGAGGGCTGACTGGAGACCCTGAGCAAGAGAGAGAGAGGCACAGAAGACGACAGAACTTTCCACCCCTTCCCCCTCCACACCTCCTCAAGGTCTCTTTCTCCCTCCACTCCACATCATCATCTCAGCAGGCTCCAGCTATTACAAATACATGATGAAAAAAAGCTTTTCTCAAACCTGCTTTGCTTCGCCCTAAGATATTGTGGGGACGGGGCAAAGAGGGAGAAGAAAAATGAGAACAAGGTAACTTTTTGAAGTCTTTTTTAAATTAAAATTTTAAAAAAATTCCAATTGAGAAACATACCTGAGAACAATTCAGAATTTATTTGACAGGGCTCAAACTTGGGAGTTCTGTGACTCAGCCCACTCTTTTGGGTAAGTCCTACCCAAAACAGTATTTCTAGCTCCTATCAGCTTACTCCACTGCTCTCAGGCCAGAGGCAAGTCATGTTCTTGGCAGAACAAACGCAAGGGTTCCAAATCCTCGCTCGGTTCCTAATCTCCACATTGAAAGACAATGAGGAGCCAACTGGTCACCAAAATGTCACCAGCCAAACACTTCAACATGCTGCCCCAGAGAGAATGCCACGCTGGGGTTCCCAAGACGGTGGATGGCACAGAGCAGCTGCCGCCTGTTCCCATCCTCATTGTTTACCACTGTGTAAGTCAGATGAGTGCAGGAAGTAATTAAACACAAGAAATCACTGCAGGTACCATGTGCACACACAAAAAGCCATTCCATTTTAAGTCCCTGTAGAGGGGGTGTCCCTCTCAAAACACTCGACTCCCCAAAAGACTATCTTCAGGGGCTGGGTCGTTTCCAGAAAATCGACTGACTTTGAATACATCTTAGTTCTACGAGTCTTGGCAATTCACAGATGCCTCTAAAACAAAAAGACTGTTACCATGTTGGGGTGTGGTGAATTGTTTTTCTCTTTGAAAATACTCCCACCAGCCAGGCTCGGTGGCTCACGCCTGTAATCCTAGCACTTTGGGAGCCCGAGATAGGCGGATTGCCTGAGCTTAAGAGTTCAAGACCAGCCTGGGCAACATGGTGAAACGCCGTCTCTACTAAAATACAAAAAATCAGCCAGGCGAGGTGGCAGATGCCTGTAATCCCAGCTAATCAGGAGGCCGAGGCATGAGAATTGCTTGAACCCGGGAGGCAGAGGTTGCAGTAAGCTGAGATCATGCCACTCCACTCCAGCCTGGACAATAAAGTGAAACTCTGTCTCAAAAAAAAAAAAGAAAAAAGAAAAAAGAAAAAAGAAAATATTCCTACTAATTAGGAAAATATATGCAGCCCCCTTGCAAAGCTTTTAAAAGGAAGGAGTGCCTTTTTAAATGTGGCCTCCAATTTCACGAAGTTACGATATCACCCTGTAAACAGACAGCATCTAATGCTGACTGCCTACCACCCCCCATAAAACTGAAAGAGAAGAAAGCCTTATCCATGTCTCACCAATAACTGTTTATCCAGTGAGTTATAAAAGAAGCCACTGGGTTTTTATTATCCAAGCTTTTAGGACAGTTCAAGTTCAATACACACAATGTTTCATTCATGCTGTTAAATTGATAATATTAACCTTTCTTGCTGAGATGCATTAAAAATTCTGGCTTTTCAGAGCAAATGTAATTAGTTCACATTAGTAACTTCACCAGCAGCAGCGACAGAAGCAAAGTGAACTAACAGGATATGGATTAATGTAATCAAAATATCATCTCCCATCATCGCCACTCTTTAGGCAGCTGGCTACACTTCCTCTCTTGGTTGGATTTTTTTTCTTTTTAATAAAAATGATACATCAATGAAATGGATGCATAACTACTTGTAATCCCCCCTCAGGGCAGTACTGTACAGGAAACCATATTGGTGAGTGATCCCAAAAGTTTTAATTTGATGTGTCTGCTTAATACAATTTTGACAACTGAGCAATGGCACAAGGCTCTTTCAGGGCACAGAGCTTTGGGAGGAGGCAGGAGGAGCCTTGGAGGAAAGGAAGGAGAAGCCAGAAGCAGTACATGGCTTCTAGAGCACCACTGTAAGTATCCCATGAAGATAAAAAGTATCTCCCTCTCTAAATACTGTATCACTAAGAGAAATAAATCAAAGTGGTGTGTTTGCTCTTTGAAGTAGCTCCAATGCGCTCACACATCAAAATATATTTCTGCAACCCTGTACTGCCCAGCCATAGTGGGTGTTTGCTATTTTGCGACCCTCTTTCTTGAATATCCACATTTTCTCCTAAGGGACCACCTTGTCCTCCTTCTTCCTTACTGAGGCCGGGAACCTCATGGCCTGGGCTGGCACATCAGAGCATCTTTCTCTGGAACACACTGGTGGAGGGCAGTGGCCTAGCACTATCACGGCTAGAGACCTCTCGAAACAGGTCTGTGCCACTGGAACAGATTGCTCGCCCTTGGGTACTGAACCTGAAGGTGGGGATGCAGGGTTAAAGTTGTAACAACCCTTTTGCTACCACATGGATCCTTAGAATGAAGACAATATGCAGGTGGGCAGAGTCACGGGGAGCCCCCAGTGGACTTCCTGAAGCCACTCTTAGACTCTTCCATTAAGTGGACCCACAGTGCTCTTTTCTGCTTGAGCCAATTGAAACGGGCTTTCTTCCCTGGGAAATGAAAGTCAAGGTACTTCACACAACACATTTTTGACAGGGACATAAAACCCTACCTGGACTGAAACGAGGGGTGGTCACCTCTCCCCAGGCTGCAAAACCCCAGACATGGGACAAGTCAGTTAACAGCACTTGCACCTTCCCCAGCTTCGGAACTTGTGGGTGAACCCCGGCCACAATCTAATCAGCGCTGCCATTAGGACCTTTCAGGGTCTCACACAGCACCAGGAAGCAGAAATAAGAAGGATACCGCTACCCGTACTTGTTTTAATGCAAGAAACTGAAAGTAGAGTGATAGAGTCCTTCTTTAGGGCCAGTGTTTACATACAGGCTGCATAGAAACCCGAACCTACAATTCGTCTTGGCATAGAAGGGAAATACCCAACTGACAACAACATAAAAACTTTTAAAAAAGCAAAAATCACACGTAGAAGAAAAGTTATTTCATAGCTCCCCCAAAGACATTATAAATAGGAAGTCACCACATGAATTCAGTTCCCCAAACTCAGGGAAGCCTCCAAAGGTTACACAATCGGCCTCCTGGCAACATTAAAACACAAAGGGCAGTTAATGTTCAGAATGGTAGTCACCAATTAGTCCAAAACACACACTTACTTAGCAAGCACATACCTCTGCTTAAGCTTTGAGCTGCTCTGTTAGCATTTGGCTAAGCCTGAAGTGACACAGGTTCGGGGTCAGTGACTTTACTGCGAAGTTAATGTCACCTTTATGAAACCTCCATGGGTATAAACTCTGTAAGCCATTCTGGGCAGTGCTGGGTACAACCAAAAGGCATAAACATGCTATTTTCTCTCCGTATGTTTTCATTTGAAGAAAAAAAAATAGGCATGAGAAATATTAAGACTTAACCAAGGCTGACTTACTCTGAAGTAAAAAAGGATGCATTTGTAGCCAACCATTTTAATTTTTTTAAAAAACACGGAAAAAAACATTGGCATGTCCTATGGCTTCAGGTTAATACTACTGAGCAGAATGCCCAAACGAGAATACCTGGTATTATGCCCAGTTATAAAGCCTGAGCGATCTTCCCATTAAGTGACACCACTGTTGGAAAATACAAAACCCTGAGAAATTACAGTGCAACAACAATTTCAAATGAAAATAATCATCTAGTTTTGATTTATACGATGCGCGCTCTTTTACATCTAAGAACTGCAGCAGATACGGTCAGCATCTGAGGGTCCTACCAGGCAGGCTAATGTTACCTATGGCTCGGAACACTCATCAATCGCCACTACAGTGTGTTTGCAAAGGACTTCCGGGGTATGTAATATCAGCTCCTGTTATGGCCCTGGCTGTTAGTAGATCAAATGTACTAAATTATCTAGATATAAGACTTTTGAGAAAGGGGATGGAAGAGATGATTAGGGGCAAACAAAACAAATCCCTGGGCTTTGCCTCCCGAAGACACCTTTCAGTAGATTACTTGGGATCCCAAGCATGTGATTTCAGAAACAGAAGTCGCTTGCAAACAGTCCCATGTTCCACCTAGATCTTGTTAAGACCTTACAGTGGGGGGAGGTCTACCACTTCTCATCTTCATCAGGTAGTCAGACAGCAAATTGATTCTACAAATCAGCTTAATGATTTTGGAGGGCTCTTCGCTCAAATGACTATGCTGGGGGCCATGCAGTAGCAGGGGAGGCTCCCCGGAGAGGGAATTCCCCTGAGATCCTCTGGCCTCGTCTGGACCACATGGGGGTTTGGAAGGGGGAAAAAAAAAAACAAAACCTTCTCAGCCAGGTACAGTGGCTCATGTCTGTAATCCTAGCGCTTTGGGAGACTGAGGTGGGAGGATAACTTGAGCCCAAGACCCCATCTCTATGAAAAATTAGCCAGGCATGGTGGTATGCACCTGTAGTCCCAACCACGCAGGAGGCTGAGGCAGAAGGATCACTTGAGCCCAGAGGCAGGAGGCTGAGGCTGCAATAAGCCATGATTGCCTCTACTGCACTCCAGCCTGGGCAACAGAGCAAGACTGTCCCAAAAAAGCCCAGGAAGAACCTGAGCCCTTCAAAACAACCCCTTTTATTGGAGACTTGGAGGAGCCTTCAGACCCAATCCTCGGATCACTGTGGTGGTTCCATCGCCACCAAGGTCTGCTGAAGCTTCCCTGCATGGGATACGCCAGGTGTTCACCCACACGTAGATATCTTTCTGTGTAGCAGCTACTCCTTATAGAATCTAAAAGACAAACATGTATCCTTGAAAAATGGGCTCGCGTGAGGGGTACTCCTTTCTTTTAACTCCCTACAACCAACCTCTTCCCTTGGGAGTCGTCCCACTGACCCCTCCCAAAGGGGTGGCCCCCTTCCCAGTGATCCTTCCCCACTGGGATAACTCCCAAAACAGGTGTCCCAGGATCTCCCTCTCTGCAGCCAGGTCAGTGTTTCCAAAAACCTCCTAGACCAGCTCACTCCCCTTGCTCATGCCACAAGCACCTAAACTCAACAACTCAACAGCACAAACATTCTCCCCTGTCAAACTCCTACCCTTTGTTTTTTCCTATCCTAGTTAATGGCAAGGGTGGTCATCTTCTCCAGTCAGTCTCCAGTCATCCGTAAGCTCATTGCTTTTCCTCTACCTGCCCCAACTTCATCCTTCACCAAGTCTTGCTGTATCTATCTCCAAAAGGCCTCCGACCCCCTTCCCCATGCTCACTCCATAGCAATGGCATCTGCCTCCACCCACGGCTCTGCCAGCTTCCCTCCTTCCCCAGACAGCTGCCAGAGACCCTTCAGGAAACACAAATCTGCTCGTGGCACTGCCCTGCTTCACGGTCACTGCCTGTAAAGTCAGGTCCAGTCTCCTAGGGAAGGCAGACAGGGCCACAACTGGTTTCCGCCAGCATTCTCACCTTCATTCTTAGAGGACATCTGCCTGAATTGACTTATCCTTATACTCAGCCTTTATTCACCTACCCCACAATCTCTGGTACTTGGCAAACTCCTCTGCATCCTGCGAGGCCCTGCTCCTAGGCAAGTCTTCCCCTGCCCCCTCCACACCAATCTACCCCTTCTCCTGCCTCCTGTGGCACTTTGCACAAAGCTCTAATAAGATATGCACCACACTCCCATTTGGTTGGTTTCCATGTCAGCCTCCCCACAGGGAGATTTCCCCAGAAGTGTGGCTGTGTCTATTCATCTTCAGATCCCCAAAGCTGAGCTCAGTAGTTGCAGAGGCGGAAATCAGCAAATGTTTGCTAAATACGAATGCTGCACGCCCAACACCCAGAGCTTGGGGGTGAAGACTGTCTCTGTGAGAGGAATCCAACTGGTCTCAAGCTACACACTTGGCCAAGTCAGGCTCTCCCAATGCAAGCAACTCCAGTCAACACGCAGCACCAACCACCACTACTGCAGGCAAACATGCTGTCAACTGTCACTGCTAACCACATTTTCCAATGGTTTGCTTCCTGGCCTAGACCAACCGGCTCACGGCTATTTACAAGCCTCCAACCTGTATGCCTCTAACCAGAGAAGAGCTAACACAGCTTTTAATTATGACCCTGGGGTTCAGTAGCGTGAAGGGGGCAGCACCAAGCCCAAAGGGTGCACTGTCCTCTCACGTGTCCACACGACATTCAGGGAAATGGGATACGCTTTGTGCCAACACCCACCCCTCCCTAGAAGAGGCACTAAATCCAGCCACAGAGCTGAAGAGCACTACCTGCAGTTTCGATACACAGATAAGTAAGAGCAGTTATCAACGATGATTCATCTTTCATCATAACCCATCTTTTGGAAAGTTCACTGAGAGACAGAAACAAGGAGGAGAATGAACCAAAGTCAAATGAGGGGAAAATGGAACCCTTTTAAAAATGCTATTCATTCTTAGGGGTTAATAATTACATGGATAGATGATTTACGCAGAGGAGAAAAATGCAGCCAAGCAGTGAGCCCCTAATAAGTATTCGGGATTTGACCAAAACGTTCCTTCAGTTGCTATTAACTATAACACTGAAGAAAGGATTCACACATCCCATGACATCTATTTTTATAGCACAGGGCCCAGAGTTAGCCATATCACTTTTAATGACTTGAGATTCCAGAAGAATTATCACTATGGTAACATTTCAAAATGGCCATCGAAGTTACCAGGCACCAGGCCACAACAGTTTGGATCTCATAGGGCCTTTTAGAACAGACCAAGTTATTTTCAAAATTCATCTAATTGATTCCACATTCCTAACACAGCCTTGCTGGAAGTTAGCTAATGGGGTTATTGACAAGGATGAGTTAACAGAAAGAGCACTCAAATGTTATCTGTTTCCACTCCGAGTCAAGCTCTTCTAATCATAAGCCACCAGAAAATAATTCATCGGTGACTACAATGATGTGATAATATTCTTTAATATTTTTGTAAGCATTCAAGGAAAAATATAAAAAAAAATACGGGAAGGTATCAAGTTTCCCATTATTTTTGTTACTTTAATAACTGACTTGAAATTATTTTACAAATAAAAAGTTGATAAAAATTACCCAAGATACAGATCTCGAATATTTAAAAATGCTTACAGATGAACAATGAAACACATCATGCTATTGGGAACATATACTCAAATTCTTAAATTCTTCCCAGTCCTCAGGGGGTAGCCATGAAGGAGGGAAACAAGTGACTCTCTTCCATCCTCATTTTCACAGGAAAACAGGAGGCTGACCTCAGAGGCCAACTCTATGTGCACTAAGTATGGGGCACTCAGCTGAGAGCCAACAGAGTCAAAATCAGGGTGAAAAGGACCTTAATAACATCCTTTTTAAGCCGCTAGCTGCTACCCACTGGTAGTTCTCAAAATCAGTTTAAGGCATCTCTTACCAGCATTAGAATAGAAGAAAGTATCATGCTACTACATGAATAGAAAGGGTGAGTGCTGTGTCAGACAAGAAGTGATTTCAAAACACTTACTTTAGTTATATACTTATTCTGTCCTGGGATCATGGTGTACATCTATGTTTTACTGTGGGTCTCATTAAAAAAAAAAAAAATTGAAAATCACAGATGTAGTATATCACCTTTCTTTCCAAGAGAGGTGAGGTGACCTGCCCAAAGTAATTAAGCAGTGGTACACTCAGACATTAGAATTTGGATCCGCCTCATTTTTAAACATTCTTTCATCAACAGAAAACTCAACACAGACATCCAGTGGGATGAATTTAGAAACAGAACCATATTTGAGAAATTAAGGGAGCCACTGACACAAATTCTGCTTTTAACTGTGCCTTTAGACCAGATGCCCTTTAAATAGGCCCTTGTGATCCCATAACTCTTTAATTACAATATCATGGACCTGCAGACAGGGTGTTACAAGTGAGAACTGTGCTTTCCAAGGGTTATGCAGGGCAAACCTTATCCAGGCCTGCCAGAAGCACATGGCATTTTCAAGGCCATTTACTAAGGAAAGACACACTCACACATGTCGTGCCAAGGGCATTCTATGCCAGACCCCAGCCAGGACCTACTGTTAGGGCTCTTCAAGAGGATGAAGGCGAATCCTAGGCCTCTATTCCCGTGAAGGCCCAGCTCTTACTGGGAAGGGCAGGGAGGCCCCCAGATACTGTCTCCAGGGAACAGGACAGTTCACCAAGACCACACACACAGCCTGCTCTCACTGAAGGACAATAAGATGTGGAAAAGTTCACTTGAAAAAAAAAAAAAGCACATTAGGGTTTTTCTTAATGCACAGTACAATGAAGAAAACAGAAAACAGACCAGAACCCTATTGTCCAGATAACACCTACTGACCTCGGAAAAGAATAGAAGAAATAAAAGCACATGGTTAAAAAACTCCAAACAGTGCAAAAATAATACAAGATTACCTGTGGGGGTCACCAAGCACTTCCGGTTCCTTTCCATGAAAAATAAGTGCTTATTGCTTTCTGGGATTCCTTCTCAAAAACTTCTTAATGATTGAACCAGCATTCACCAGCATACACGCTCTTTTTAAATTAAGCCCTGAAGAATCACAGTACATATAATGCTCTACACCTTTTTCCACTTAATTTATCTCAGAACAAAGATCTAACCTTTCAAAGAACAGCTGTTGTAGTGAGAATTCCACTCTTTGGAAATGTATAAATCAGACACAAATTCAAAATGCAGTATTTTTTGTGTCAGCCTTGTAATCCTTTAACAGTGAGTCCTATGGGAATTTAAAAATTACGATAGTATCAGCTAATATTTCATTGAGGCATTGTGCCATGTCTGGCCCTGGACTAACCCCTTTTCTTTACCTCTCACAACGACCTTAGAAGGAAGCTGAGTGTCCTCAGTCGTGTAGCTGAGAGGCCTTAGGAAGGTAAATTCTCTTCACCAACGTGCAGAGCCAAGAGGTAGCACAGCCAAGATTTTAAGCCAGATCTGTCTGATTCTACTACCACCTACTACAAAGAGCTTTCTTGTCATAGGATAAAGGTGCTGGCTTCTCCAACAGAGGAAAGGAAGCCACTTAAAAACTTACAGAGAGGGTGATCACCAAAGGCCACCAGCTGGCCTCGGGAGAGTGCAGAATGCACTCCCAGAGCTAGGATGAAGAAGCGATGGGGGCCTGACCCCGCCCAGGCGGCCCTGGGCATCAGCATAGGCACCTCACTGGGTTCACAATGGCTCAGAACATGCTCACCTGCTTGAGCTCAGCCTCTTGAACGTTGCTGCTAATAGCCGCTCTTCAAGCACATGTCATGAGACCTATTCAAATGCAACTGAGTGGGACCCTGAAACTGGGGCTGGCAATGGTGGGAGCACTAAGTCAGGCCCTCTCGCTGGGAGGTGATGTGAAGAGGGCCACTTCTCATCCCTGCTCTGCTGTCCCCTTAACCGGGGTCTTGAGCAGTGGAGGAGGAGCTCAGGCCCCTCCAGTCAAAGACAGTCCAGGCTGAGTCTAGACAACCCGACCATTCTCATCCCCACCCAGCCCGGCCAGCCTTTCACAGACAGGCACCGGGATCTGTGATGGCCAGCGGCAACAACAGGCGTGATTTCTCCTAGGACACATCACTTTTCACCAAGAAGCCCATCTTGAATAGCTGGGGGTGTGTTTACAGATCCAGGAAAGTTCAGAACAAAAATACTTAGTTAAAAAGCAAGTTAAAAAATGCATCTTCAGGGCAACCCGCTCGGGTCCCTTTCCATGCTGTGGAAGCTTTGTTCTTTCACTCTTCACAATAAATCTTGCTGCTGCTCGCTTAAAAAAAAAAAAATGCATCTTCAGTGAGTACAGTGGCTACCTCGTGTTCCTTTTTTATTTGATGGGAAATAAAGGGGAAGAGAGATTTACTTTGAGTCGGCAGGCCAGATCTGCAACAGGGACTGGAGAACTTTCCAGGCCCAGCAGCCCCGGCCTGGCCCGCATTCCTTCGGGGTGACAGCGCACCAGGGCCGGCCGGCGGTTTCCCCAGTCCTTCTGCCGCCGCCACACAGTGACTAAGCCCACAGGAATCCCAGCGGGTGCTGGACCCACCCGGAGGACAAGCAGGCCGAGAGGAAAGCCTGTGGCTGCCCCGACCAGCAGAAGACGACCTGCTCTCTGCCCTCCAGCCCCTGGGTATACTGCAGGAGAAGCTGGGGAGGCTGTCCAAGGCAGGAGCAGCCCCACCTGAGCTCAGGTGACAGCCCATCTCACTTGCAAGGCCTTGCAGAGACACCCAAGCCCCATACTCAGGACTGACTTTGCTGAGGAATCAGAGAGCAGAGTTTCAGGGTGCACCTTTATCTCCCTGAGAAAGACTCCCAGTAAGTCGGTTGTTTGCCCAAAGGAGGCAGAATTAAACTACGGGCAGGCAACCACAAGTTTGCTTTGACAAATAAAACAAGAAAAAAAAAATGTAAAGCTACACTGGCCCAATCATTTTCCAAGAGCCTAATTCATGGTAAATTCAGCAGTCCAAGATCTGATTTTGATAAATCACTTCCTGACTCTTCATATATTTTACTCTCTGTACGACTGTTATTTTTATTTTGCAAAAGAATTAAAAGTTTACTGGAAACCACATACCTTTCTTCCTTTACGACAACCTGTCATTCATCACAGCTAAAACATCCACCCATTAAATGATATTTTTACAAGATTAAAGAATGGTTTTAAAAAGAAAGAAATCTCCTTAGTTAAAAATGAACCAAACAAAGGTACCTAATCACTGATCAGCATCAAAGTTTTGTTCCACACATGAAAATAATTCATCAGGCCAGGTGTGGCGGCTCACACCTAGAATCCCAGCACTTTGGGAGGCCAAGGTGGGTGGATCACCTGAGGTCAGGAGTTCGAGACCTGCCTGGCCAACATGGTGAAACCCCATCTCTACTAAAAATACAAAAAATTAGCCGGGCATGGTGGCAGGTGCCTGTAATCCCAGCTACTCAGTAGGCTGAGGCAGGAGAATTGCCTGAACCCGGGAGGCGGAAGTTGCAGTGAGCCAAGATCACACCATTGCACTCCAGCCGGGGTGACAAGAGCAAGACTCTATCTCAAAAAAAAAAAAAAAAATCATCAATGTAAAAATGAATTCTGCCTAAGGAGGGGAATTTAAAAAGTCAGAGAAAAGCAAGGTATTAAAATTCAGAAACAAGCTGTTTTATAATTAAGCATCTGCAATTTAACTATACTATGTCACTCTGATTTTCATCTTTCCTTTCTCATAAGAGTCACAGATGTTCTCCGCTCATATAAAGGTGGTAGGAAGGGAGGGAGGGCGCCATGCTAACAGAACCCACATCATGTTTACTAAGAACTAGGCAGATGTGGACAAAAACTCCAAAGATTTAAAAGTTTCTTGACTAGAGCAAGACATCTTCAAGAACTCATCCAACATGGTGCCTAGCCTTCTTCAGAGCAAGACAAGCCACTAAGTCATCCCTGGGTGTGTGTTCAGCAGCAGCCCACTAGGAAGTATTAGGTGAGCTACGATGGGAGAGTAATGGGCAGGAAAATCATAGGAAAGCAGGTCTGGATTTGGGCTGGCTGCTTAGCTGCATGGCACCTTGCACAAGTTATAATCAGGTCTCTTGCCTCCATTTCCTCTTCCACAAAAAATGGAACAGTAATATCCATATCCACCCTACAGACTGTGCAAAGATTAAAGAATACTGGCGAGGTGCCTGGCACCTAGTCATTGTTCAGTGAATGCCAGGCATGATCACGAACACAGTCCTTGCTAAGAGGGTGATATGATTTGGCTGTGTCCCCGCCCAAATCTCAACTTGAATTGTATCTCCCAGAATTTTCATGTGTTATGGGAAGGACCCAGGTGAGGTAATTGAATCATGAGGGCTGGTCTTTCCCGTGCTATTCTCATGATAGTGAATAAGTCTCACGAGATCTGATGGGTTTATCAGGGTTTCCACTTTTGCTTCTTCCACATTTTCTCTTGCTGCCACCATGTAAGAAGTACCTTTTGCCTCCTGCCATGATTCTGAGGCCTCCCCAGCCATGTGGAATTGTAAGTCCAATTAAAACCTCTTTTTCTTCACAGTCTTGGGTACGTCTTTATCAGCAGCATGAAAACAGACTAATACAGAGGGTAATCACCACAGGAATCCAGACGGGGAGTGGGGTCAGTTCACTGGTACAAAGATCTTGATCAAAAGAACTCATTTCCCACCTGATCCCTATTCACTCCAGGGTCCACATCTAGGAGTCCCAAAGACCGACATGCATGGGTTGGGTCAACAGGCTGCCTGGAGGTTTACCTCATTCCAGGAGTTGGAGAAGCACTGTGGGAGGAACTGGGGTTCAAATCTGCAAACCTCCAAAACATAGGAGGGATCTTCTAAAAGTTTCTGAGAGTTCTAACCACAGATTAGGGGAAAAAAAAGATGCCCTTTCATCAACATGGGATGAAATGCTAGGATTTAGACATGGTTTTTTTTTGTGTTTTTGTTTTTGTTTTTTTCCAATTCAGAAAACACTAAATCATGTAAAAATCTTAAGAGGAGATACAGATTCTGACCTAATAAGATGCTACAGCTCTGATTCCACCATCAGAATACCTTTAGGTTGGCACCACTTGCAATGTATTAGTGCAGCAAACTGCACGAATCCCCTCATTAGATCCAGGGCCCCTGAGAGTAGAAAGAGGAGTGGGGCAGTAAATGGCCAGGGAACAGGAGACAGTGGGCTGGAGGGTGTCCCAGGTTCTAACCCCAGCTGGGCCTTCAGAGCCCTGGTGTGGTCTGGGCTAACCTCTCAATCCTTTTCCAAGTCTTAAGTTTCCTTCCAACTCACTGTGATTCTTCCAGAGAATTACACAGGGCAGGTGAAATTATTTCCTAGAAAATGCCCATGGAGTACAGAGGTTCTCACTGAACTTCTCTATTCCAGGGCCGATGCCTTTGTTTTAATGGCAGCGCATCATCGAATAACCAAATCCACAGGTACTGCACAGGTCTGAAGGATCCGGCTCTGAGGGATACCGAGGCATCCGGGGCTCCCTCTGTCTTCTTTCTGTGTACACAAGGTACCTTCAGTGACTGCAAGGAAAATCCTCTTGCTTTCTACATCAGAGCACGTTCCATAAGGGCAAAGTGCTCCAGTCATCACCTCCTGTTTTCTCTAGCCAGACCTGCTCTGAGCTGGAGACCCACTGCAGTCAAGCAAACTTTTAGACACAAGAAAAAATGACAACGTGTCTATTACAGAGGTCTCAGCTTAATCAGAAAATGGCACTGTGGGCCAGAGAAAAGCTGACGGTGATGGCTCCTACCCCAGTGCAATAGGCAGATCCATGAGAGCTCTCACTGGGGCTGCTGGAGAACTGGCTGCTCTCTCCCACTTTAGCAACCCCTGCTTCGTAACTGTCTGTGCCAGAAAGCCACAGTGAGCCCCCAGTGGCCCCTGTATTACCCACCCAGAGAGACAACCTCTCCCCTCCATGAAACTCATTTCTGGGACCCACACCTAAACTTTAACACAAATCAGAAAAGTTGAGACTCCTTAAAAATGCGTTTTGCAAGCTCACAGGTTCTTGGTTCATAAGTGATACTATGGAACAATCTGGTTGGGAAGGGTGGCACACAATAGAAAAAGTTAATGATTATCTGGTGTAATTTGCTTTAGTCTGTGAGTTCAAAAGTCTCCTCATTTACAATAACCTTAAAGGATAACAAAATAAAGTCCTAGAAGAAATGTAAATTTAATTATTTCCATTTTCTCAAAATATTAATTGCTGATACAATTAAATGGATTGGCTTAAACTGCTCCAAAGCTTTTCCTATCTGCTAATTAAATTTGCCCTCGCTGCCATAATACAAATTCTGGGAAACCTTCTGGCTTCTGGGCACACTATGTAGGATGAGAGAATCAAATCCATTCAGTCCTAATCTACTGCCCCACTTAATAAACAAAAAATGTTAAGAACATGCATTTTTAAAAAAATCTAAATGCCTTCATAATATAGATATAGCAAGTCTTCCCATAATGCTAATGAAGGCTTCTCACAAGAGTTTAATGAGCTGGTATCCAGTATCTTCCAGGCCCGGGGATGTTAGCTTCTCCTCCCTTAGTACAGAGGTTGCTCAGACAGCAATCAGCATCATGATCCATACTAAATGCAACGGCCCTACTCTTTATCTTTATAGTCTGTAATCCAAGTCACTCTATTAACAGGCAGAAAAATCCCAGCTAGCTTCAAAACTCCCTCATCTTTCCATTATTTCAAATGACAACCTTTTCCCACTACTTTATCTTTGCATTAAGTACCAGGAGCTGAAAGATGCAATCAATTTAATATTTCCCTCTGCCCATTTACATGACTTATTTGTTTCGGCAGATCTTCTTTGCCACAAATCCTTCATTTGCCCATTCATGTCTGCATACTTAACATAGATTTAATATTTCTCCAGGCCAAAGATCATATGCAGAGTTTTTCTTTGACTGGAGGACAGAAGAGACAAGGAGAGAAGGAGAACGTCTGGAATTCCTTTGTTCTTGGAGACAACTCCAGAGAACAATTCTCAATAAGAAAAGTTATAAAAAGCTTCAATCAGCACCCTCACGTTTCTGATTTAAAGTTGGGGTGGGGGGGCGTGGAATAAAAAGAGAGGGAACTAAACATGTACGAAACTCATTCTAGCGTGAGATGTTGTCAGATACTTTGCTGACATTTTATCATAAAACTCTCTCTCGGTGGCCACGGGTTACAGCAGGGAACCTAAAACCTAGACTTGGGACCCCAAGTCCTCGCTTCACAAAAATCATGACATGGGTGTTGACCCAGTTTCTGTTCAGCCACAAAGAAACTCATTCAAGTCCTTCAAGAGGAAGAATCCCACCTTCAACTCCACACCTCCAGCACCAGGCGGAGATGCTCCTGATTCCACTGAGAATCCTCCTGCCCACACAGGCAGGAAACTCGGGGCACTCAGTGCCTGCTCTCTCACCCACTGCATGCCCACAGACCTCTGCAAAGGCAGCTTCTTTATTCCCCCAATCCTGAACATCTGGTAAGTGCTAAGGCCTCAGAGGGGGCTTTTTAAACAGGCATAAAGTAGAAACTACCAGTTTTCCACCACTCCTACCTCATCCATCAGAAAACAGAGCCACCATCCTTCCAGGGTAGGGTTCATCAAGCCTTTTCCTCCCCATGGAACTAAGCTGTACACAGTAGTCAGAGATAAATAATGTCTAAGCCAAACCGGCTTGAGGGCACATATGGAGGTGGGGGGCAGAGGGACACTGGCCTGGGACCTAAACCACCACTCAGACCTCATCTTTACAAAATAATATACTCCACATTCCAAATGCCTGGCAAAGTTTTGCATTACAACTCATTCACGAGTCGAGGGCCTTGTATACAGTGCTCGGCAAACAGTACTGAGCAAGTGTGGACATTTCTCATGAAAGGCCTCGATTTCAACCAGACCCAAATATTCTTTTAATCCAAAGTTCCAAATGTGGAACTTACCCTCCTCTGAGCTCCTAGCACTTGTTGCCTCTATTTCTCTTCCGGCAAAAGTCGTAGAGTGTCTCGTCACACAGCATAAGTTGTCTCTCTCTTTTAAATGTCAAGTGTTTTTATCTTATCTCACAACAGAATCCTAGTTTGTGTCATCTCATACTGCCTAGCATGAGACTTGCACAAAACGGGGGCACCTTAATTGTGCAGCTGAGGGACACGATGGAAACTCTGGCCAAGGAACTAGCAAGGAAACCTGCAAAGACACATCCAGACCTAACCTAGGTGCGACTTATAACTCAAACCTCTTCCCCAGTCTCCCTCTCTATGGGAGTGATATGTACACAATGTGTTCGCTTCCACTTCCTTAATGATGGTGGACTGACATGAATAAGAATGATGGGGAGGACCATAGGACCCCAAATAATTCACAAGTCAGCAAAGTGAAGAACTCACCTAGGCCATACATGTGCACACATTCTCTAGCACACACACTTACTCTCAAACTCTACTGTTATTTAGTTTGTTTATTCATTCCAGCTAGAACCAGGGACCAATTTGGTCATCCAAAAATGTTTTATAAATCTCTTTATAAAATTGCTGCACCTCTCAGGGCCAGCACTAGAGCAAGGCAAGATTGGTGTCCAGGATACAAAATGTAAACAGGTGCTCCCTCTCATGGTGCACTACCCTGAGAGAAGACCTCTTTTGTCTCTGGTCTCTGGTCCAAGATTTCTCACTCTGGTCCCAGATGCCACCACTGCTGCCGCTGCCACTGCCGCTGCCACTGCCATCGCCGCCGCCTCCTCCTTCCCTTCCTCCTCCCCCAAGAGAACTATGAGGACCAAACCACTCAGACACTAAGTGGGGTCAAGCCCACATGGGAGATGGATTTTTACACAGTGTCTCCTCCACAGGCTTCCCATTAGCTGTGAGGTTGGAGAAGCAAACATTATAAACAAAGCATGAGTCCTAACCCACAAGTGGTTTCTCAACTGTTTGGGGAGAGAGATGAATGAGGAGTAAACAAGGTCCTCTGAACCTACTGATAAAAAGGACAGAGAAACCATCATCACTGACCAAATAACCCAGCAATGGATGAGCACAAAAGCAACCTGGAAGCAAGAGTCCTCAGTAAGGAAGATTTGGGGGGCTTCATGGAAGATCAAGTGGGTGACAGTTAAGGAGAAACCACGAAGAGCGTGGCCTCAGCAGGTAACGTCTGCTCCAGCTAGAGCTCGCCATGCATGCACACCAAACCCAGATGCCGAAAACCAAAAAATACAGCAGAACGCACCCAACTCCCAAACCACTGAGAAAGTATTTTAATTTTGCTTTGATCACTCCAGCTGCGCTTCAGAGTCCCCAGCATTTCAGCAGCATCATAGAAGAAGACATCAATCACTGGCCATGGCACAAGGAAACTCCTGCTTGGCTATTGGGCTGCTCAGATTCTGGATGAGGGAAAGCTTACTTTAGTGGAAAAGAATGACTTAAATGAATTTAAATTCATTCCACATAATCGAGTTACATCAGCATTTCTCATATGCACTTATGAATAATTCACTTTGGTAACAGCAAAAGCCAGACCAGAGAAAGTCACTTCAAAGATCTAAGACTTAACATCAATCCTACCTGAATTTCCTGCTCTCAACTCCTTCCCTAACCACTTTATTTCCTTCTGCCCTATCACTGAGGTGCTTTGCCAGCCTCCTGTCCTACATCCGTTATCCCTCAGTAAGCTCTCTGGAACTTTCCAATTGCAGCCACCTCCTAATGTCCACAGCCTCCTCTTCTAGATCTAGTTTTGTAGGCAGTCCCTAAGGGTAGGGCCCATCCTAAAGAGTTCGACTGCTTCATACCATTCCAAGTCTAGAACATGTCCTCAGTCTCTAGTAGTGTTTACTGAAAGCCACGGCCAACAGATCTATCCGAGGTCCCCAACAACCTTGTCTTCAACACTGAATCTCAGAGCTGGAAGGAAAGTCAGTAGAAGAGGCCAGATCGTACTTTCTGCAATAGACAATGCTGCTTAAGTGTACACAATTTTCATGCAAATTCCCCCCATCATGAAGCTGGGCTGCTCCCTATACTTCTTGTCATTTGATTATCCAGGCCACCTGCCTCTCCAGCCCAGCTTTATAATGGTAAGGCACTGATGAGTTTGCATTTATTTAGATACACTGGAGGGATTTTGCGACTGGAGTTACAGGAGGCTGAGGAGCTGGCATCTGAAAGTCCGTGCTTCACGCTTTTCAAATGCACTATGTATAACCAAGCTCGTTTCCAAAAACAGAATCTGAACTAGCTCATAATAAACCATTCACCTTTTATTTTTTGCTGAAGGGGTCAGAGCATCATCCCAATTACCATTTCTCTCTAATGACCACTTACTCCCTTCTTACACATTTTCATCAGCTCTTTATTCTACACTGAGTATTTCCAAGAATTAGGATAACACTACTGCCCAATAAGATAGAGTTGGGGTTACCCAAATAAGCAACAGAAGCTTTCCAGTGGGACCGAGTCAAGTCAAGGGTCTCAAGTCCCCCCACCCTAAAGCACTGAACATGAAGTTCAGGGAGCCTGTGTCTGAGGCCTAAGCACTTGCCCTGCATCACAATGAGCAGAAGACACAGGAGGCACGACAGCCGTCATCACTGCACAGCCACCAGTACACCTCGAAGCCAATTAATCCTGCAAAACAAATTCCTCTCAAAATGGCAGTCTGTTAGGTCAAGTTTGGCTGTTTTATTAATTGCCTATCAACAGAAACAGCTTTGCTAGGCACACCCAGAAGTTCATCTCTCCTAATCACCCACCTTTGGCACCCAATGACTTTTCCAAGGAGGATCTTTTTCCCCCCTCAGCAAACAAGAAATATTTGGTGAGCTAAAGAAGCATTCTTCTGAGAAAATTATACATTCTCAGAATTCCATTCATAAACGACTACTGGTCACAAAAGAATGGCCAGGGATAAGGCAGGGGTGGGAAGAGGAAGGGCAGGAGATCCAACGGATGGTGCTGCCTGGACAGTCCCTGAAGTGATAAAGAGTTAGAACCAGATACACACTTCTGCATTCAGCTGCTGTCTTTCCTTGTGAGTGGAAAAACACACTCAGTACATTCTCTGCAACCCTGCTTAAAACCTCTTCTAAAGCTTCTTTGACACAGTTATTCAAAAGCTTCTAAAAGTAGTATCGACGTATTACAAAATAATCCAATCATTTCAAGTTCACTGAGGAAGAGAACAAAAATATATCCTTACATCCTATCTGAAGAATAGTCTAAGCACCTAATAATATCATCTACTTAGCAAAGCAGAAGGGGCCATTCAGAGGTCAAGAAATAGGAACGGAAACGTTGTACTAGGTTACCACCCCAGGAACAAAGCTGGTCTTTTCTAGGACCCAAGGATCTGACTAGTTTCCATTTGTCTCTGCATTACAACTAATACCTCTAGGAGGTGGGGGTGGGGGTGATCCTAATTCAAACAGTAAGGCTGCCCAGGAAGTATTTCTAATAATATCAACCTTCGTCTTTCCTTTTTTTGTACTATAGGCTCTTTGTCTCCTGATCTTCTTTTATTTTGTTCCCCCTTTTTACTACTAAGCCCAACTCCTGGTCTCAGCAGCTGCTAAAACACGTCCAAGCACTTTGCATCTATCCGGAAATCCAGAATGGCAGCCTGGGTTCACAGATCTGCTGCCAAGGGCAGATGTATGCACACTGCAGCTGGGCCCTCCTCCCCAGGGGCCCCGTGGGCACAAGCAGCTCAGGGTGGGCCAGCGAGCCTCAGTCACACTGGCTGCCCTCAGCCCCACCTTCTGCATGAAGGGTGGCTAAGCTCCATGGGCCACTCTGCATTAACCCCAGGAACGGCAACCTCACTAACTTCATCCAGGTCCCTTCATTAGGGCTTGCAAAAACAAATCAGATGCAGCTACACGTTGGGGCAGTGGGTGCAGCTTCTCTAAACAAGGCCATGGGTATCAAGCAACCGACAGTCCCTAAATACGCTGCCTCTGTTCCCATCCCACATGGATTCTGGGAAAAATGGCAGGAAGAAAGAAGAGAGGACTGGGCGCTTGTTTGTGACCAAGGCAAAGAAACAAAAAGCGACTTCTGTTCGATAATGAGATGAAACACAAGCCCGGCTTCGGGCAGAGGCCTGGCATTCCTGCACAACATTTTCCCACCCACCTGATCCCCTTGAACGGAAGGAAGACCTAAGGGAGGACAGAGAGCCAGTGTTTGTTTCCTGCAATGGGGGTGAGAGGAGGAAAATGAAACTGAACAAAACAGGAGAAGAGGCTGGGTGGGAGAATAAAGTGGTATGCACATACACAAACACACACGCACACGTGCACGTGTGCACACATATACCTAGCGTTACCAAAGAAGAGGATAAACAGGCACATGCTTCATCCTGGAGCAGATGGTTGGCTACCTATGCGAGACCTAAAGTTGTCATAAAAATGCACATCTTTGTAATCTTTACCAATAACTGTGCCCACTCTAACCACTTTAATGTTATCCATGCAAACAGAGGCATTTAAAAAATATGGTATTTAATGATTTAATGTCAGTATCATACAAGAATCTATGGATATTTCTTAAATGCTCCCAAATACCAAACTTGCAAACAAAATAAATTCAGTTTCGGAACCAAATAAATAGAGTTTACATATGACTAGGGGGACTCCACTGGCACCCCGATATAGACATATGTACCTCGCCGAATGTTCTTTAAAGATACAGTTTATCTGGACAGACACAAGAATTTGAACAGTACGAATCAAATTAGCAAGAACCACACCTACAGTATGGCCCGCTATTTACAATAATTGAAATTCTACAATTTAGAAAAGCAATACAGAAGGACCATTTAGTTACGGTAGTGAACATACATAGTCAACACAGCTTAAGACTCAGAATTTTAGATGGTCTCAGAATGCAACTCTTAGAGAGTTTAATTAAAAAAAAAAATAGCAGCAGCTGCCACCATTTACCAAAAACCTATGTGCTTGGAAACATGTTAGATGCTTTTCAAATACTGTCCTATTCCTGTCTCACTGAAGGAAGGTGAGGTCTGGCAGCTGTGTCCTAGCACCACATACCTGAGGCAAACAGATGGCACTATCTCAAGGCATCAACGGTCCTTAAACCTTTGCATATGATACCACTTGTCCACACAGGAACGTAGTTTAAAAGAAATACATCCTATTCTGTACAAAACGATGTATTCTTGCAGATCTCGCTGTTAATATGCCATGGGGAAAACAAGCAGGGGAAAGCTGTACATCCGCGTGTGCAGCCACCTAAGCATCCTGAAGACCAGTCACACTGAGAGTGAGGGCAGGCACAGGATGGTAGCTTCTGCCCCCACGGACTCCACAATATTGTGAGGAACAGATGCTCAGGGATATCAGGGGTGAGGCCTGGCCAGCCCCATGACATCCTGAAAACCTAACAGCGGCCAAGCTGACCCCGCAGAAGAAGTGATCTAACCTGGATGGTCACCCTTCCCTGCCTAAGACTCACCCTTTCCACCGGCCCCAGAAGCCCTTATTCCTCCTTGACTTGAAAAGACAACTGTCCCCCATAAGCCCTCACACCTCCTACCAAGCTCCAAGGACTGTTCTGTTCTTCTGCCTACTCCCGCAATGCAGTTCAAACGTTTACCAGGGCTCTGCAGTGAGCTACTTTTCCAAAGACAGAAAAGCAAGGCTATGTGCAATCAGACGAAACTCCAGCTCTCATTGTAACATCCAGCTTAAAGCCATATGTTAGCCAGTGGCAGGTACAGACTAGAACCCAGAATGGTCTAGATTTTGGGTTTCTACTTGGGGTTCCTTCTTCCATATAAATGATCTCTAAATTTCTTAAACCCTGATTCCCAAGTTATACATGATGATCAGTGTGCCATTTGATGAGTTATGAACATTTTAAATGCTGCATACCTTGCCTGTATATACTAGGATCAAAGAGGAGAGAGAGAGAGACAGAGAGAGAGACCAAGCAACACGAACACACAGGCAGATCAGGAAGCAAGAAATCTTCTCAGAGCAGACCACGGAAACCCTCAGTAACTTACTCAATTTTAGAGTTTGAGGAAATGGCACAGGTAGTCCGATGCAAGCCCCCCAAGTTCAAAGAAAGGAAATGGAAGTACAGGGCAGACAGGTGACGTGGCAACCGTCCCTAGGAAAGGCACTGCTGGACCCAGCTGTCCCTGTCCCTCACCAGCCTCACATGCCCAAGTCCCATGTACCCCTGGGGCTGCCATG
Organism: Pan paniscus; assembly: GCF_029289425.2. NCBI lineage: Eukaryota > Metazoa > Chordata > Mammalia > Primates > Hominidae > Pan > Pan paniscus. The sequence goes on along the minus strand of NC_073265.2, from coordinate 88,262,313 downwards.
CTGGCTGCTGAGCCATGGGCGCTGGTTTGCAGGTGAACTTCTTCGAGGAAAGCAGCTTCTTATCCCCCAGAAGTTCTGCCGATCATCTGTGCACTTTGGTTCTTACTTAAAATGTGATTTAAACAGCCTGCTCTACTTAATACTACCTGTGCCACAGACAGAAAAATCCCATCTCCCACCCACCAGCCTCCCTGGAACAAACACCTTGGCTGTCTCTCGCTACCTCCAAGTCAGGGGAACATTCCAACTAGGATGGTGCTCAGAGACCCCACCTTTTATAGCCAGAGTCCCTGATTCACACCATATGCCCAAAGGAGGCGTGTTTCTAAGTGATGCTTCCAACTTCACCACCAGCCAAACTTAACTTTTGAACCACCCTATACACGCAAGTTGAGCAAGGCAATTCAGGACAAGATTAACCACGGGCCCACACGCTCCACGTCATCCCCACTCTGCCGAGAATGTCACACTGGCATACACATGAGGAAAGCAAGACAGAGGTATTAACGCAACAAAGAAAGAGGCTTTTCAAGCACAGGAAGAAACCAGAACAATTGTACAAATAGGTTTAACTGGTGAGAGCTGAAGGGGCTCCAGATATTTTCCAAATACTTGGCATGCAAAAATCACCACAAGTCAGTGATTCTGAAAGCTTTTTGGTCTCTTAGACGAGATCCCTATTAAAAACTTCTGAAGGAGGCCCAGGATGGTGACACCATCACTACATGACAATTAGCCAAAAGCAAAGTCTTTGAGGCACAAGGCACACGCCCCAAGAAATGAGGTGGGCTAAGCCAGGTCCCAGGGAACCTGCACACAAACTGCTTCACCATCTCGGCAACAAGCGTCGGCAATCAGGCAGAAGAGAATGTGAGCTCCACGCCTGACTATAAAAGGCATAGCAATGAGGCCTGGGGGCATGTGACCCCCTTCTAAATAAAGATCACCCCCACACTGGGAGCAGCTGACCAGAGCAGAGGCCTTCCAGGGCAACCGAGACAAGTTCCTACCAACAACACAAAGCCAGATGCCCCTCTCCTGGCTGCCTTCTCCTCCAGGGTCCACAAGCCCCTCCCAAGAGTCCACCTGAAAATGCAAGCCTGTGTCGTGATCGTCTTAGCAGTCTGGGGAACAGTGGCCTGCAGAAGACCAGCAGCAGACCACACAGTGCTTAACAGAAACATCTCAGCTCTTCACAAGTAGCTTAAGTTTAAAAAAAAAAATGTTAAGATGAAATACTGCACATCACATGAGTGAAGTCTCACTACAAAGACAATGTGCCCCTCTTCCCCCCACCCAGCAGGTGACTTACACATTCTTTTTTTATTATTATTTTCCTTTCTCAAAGCTAGCCATAAAACTTAGTTACGAAATCTTTTTTTTTTTTTCTCAGACAGGATTTCATTATGTCGCCCAGGCTGAAGTGCAGTGGCACAACCACGGCTCACTGTAACCTCCATCTCCCCAGGCTCAGGCGGATCCTCCCATCTCAGCCTCCCAAAGTGCTGGGACTATAGGCACGTGCCTCCACAACCAGCTAATTATTTAAATTTTTTTATATGAACAAGGTCTCACCATGTTGCCCAGGCCAGTCTTGAGCTCCTGGACTCAAGCGATCCTCCTGCCTCAGCCTCCCCAAATGCTAGGATTACAGGTGTTAGCCACTGCGCCCAGCCTTCAATTTACACATTCTTAAACAGGTCCTCCACTTTGATCTAGCAGGTCAGCCACACCAACCTATAGAGGAAAACGAGGGAAGGAGAGCGCCTCTACTCCGCAAGACAACACTGCCCTTGTGAGCAGTGGCTGACAAACAAGGATGTAAGAACGTGGCGGGGGAAAAATGTAGACTTTTTTTTTTTACTACAACCTGCCTTCATTTTAAGTCAGTGAGACGCCATCAGTGAGATGGCAGTAAAATGTTTTCCTTTTGTCAATAAAAACAGCCATTTACGGCCTTCTCGAAGGCTCCAATCTGTTATTTTCCTGGTTTCTCATTTTGAGGGCAATAGGAAATGCAACAAACTCCAGGACTGCTGCTCCCAGTCAATGCCCTTTTAATTGAAGTAAGGCTGCCCCACCAGCTAAGCCAGCTTCCAACACAGCCCGGCCCTGCCTTCCTGGATTTCCTGGCAAAGCCCAGGCCTTCTCACACGCACTCAGGGTGATCTGAGTAGACCACAGGCTGTTCATCCCAATGGGTTAAAAAGTACTTGGAGACTTAGTTGCAGTAAGGTCTTAGGTTTTGTTGGGGTTTTTTTGTGGGAAAATGAAGGTATCTGCACCTGAAATGAAATACCAGAAAGCCTCCACGGCAAGCAAACAACAGGCACTTAGGCAAATTCAGCAGGAAGTAAGAAAACCACAGGCACTCAGGAGGATTCACCTCCGTCCCTCCCAGGGCAGAACTGGCCTTCAGCAAAACTGCCTTACAAAGTCATGAATGGCTTCACGCGCCAAGCTTCAACCTTTCAGATGATTTTCATACTTCTCCATCATCTTTGGCCTGGAATCATCCCCACAATGGCAGGAAAGAAAAGAGCTACCCACCATAGTGGTCCTCTCTGCCAACTAAGAGTTGCAGATGATTCTGGTCAGTACTCCTCAGCAGCAATGACAGCAACAATGACACAGTAAACATCTGCATTTCATAATCCTGGCACAACTGGCTCACAGAAGACTGCCAGGATACGCTACTCTCTGCTCAAGGGGAAAATGTATCTTCCGAACAATAAATCCTTCACTAAGCAGATGCAGTGCTTGCCCTTGGGGTGACAGCATACAGTGGAGGATACACCCAGAATTTACAGTGGGGCAAAAAGTGTCCCATCAGGTGCTGGGAGACAGGCCTCCCGAAATCTGCAGAGCCTTTACATCCTTGAGAGGAAAAGGCAAGGCTAGAGTTCGGCCGGGTGAGCCGTGCCGGCTGGTCAGCACGGGAGAGCACCAGTGGGGCCAAGGACACAGCAGGCAGGCGGGAGGGAGTGGCACATGGAGTGTGGCATGTTGTCACGGGGTAGCTGTTGACCACTCAGGAGCTTCACACTGTACCACATGCCTATCCTATAGGGACTTGCTACAGGATTTCAGGTAGGGGAGCTCATCAGTCCAAAGTGCACACTAGATGGCCGGGCACAGTGGCTCATGCCTGTAATCCCAGCACATTGGGAGGCCAAGACGAGTGGATCGCCTGAGGTCGGGAGTTCGAGACCAGCCTGGTTAACATGGTGCAACCCCGTCTCTACTAAAAATACAAAAATTAGCTGGGTGTGGTGGCGCGGGCCTGTAATCCCAGCTACTCAGGAGGCTGAGGCAGTAGAATCACTTGAACCTGGGAGCCCGGAGGTTGCAATGAGCCAAGATCGCACCACTGCACTCCAGCCTGGGTGACAGAGTAAGACTCTTTCTCCAAAAAACAAAAAGTGCATACTGAAAAGCTCCCCAGTGCTCGGTGGAGCCACAGGACACAATAGCAGGAGAGAGGCTATGTCACTGCTGTAAGGGGGAGGAGCAGAGGAACACAGCTGAAGCAGCATTTCCATTCCATTCAGGAGGGAAAGGGCCTAGTATCCAACTGGAGAAGGAAGTGTCCAAAGGACATCCACATTCCTGACATAAGAACCAGGGGAACAAAAGTGTGGCCCACTTAAGAAGGAATAGAAAAGAAAAAAAAATAGGCAAAAGTGAGGAAACAGGGAAGACCATCAGAGGCTGTAGTGAAATGCTCGTGGTGGTCTGATATGAATGACAGGTCCTGGGCTCAAAAGGGTTCTGCGCTGGATATGAATGACAGGTCCTGGGCTCAAAAGGGTTCTGGGATGGATATGAATGACAGGTCCTGGACTCAAAAGGGTTCTGGGCTGGAGATACTTGGAAGTTTAGGTGGAGACAGGAGGCAATGCAGTTACCAGTGGATGAGATGAGAACAAGGAAAGTGAAAAGAGAGCCCAGGACAGAACTCCAGCCATGCTATGATCTGAATGTTTATGTCCCCTCAAAATTCTTATGTTGAAACCTAATCCCCAGTATGATGGCTCTGGGAGGTGATTAGGCCATGAGGGTGGAGCCCTCACAAATGGGATTAGTGCCCTTATAAAAAAGACGCCAGAAAAAAAATCCCTCGCCCCTTCCAACATGTGAAGACAGTGAAAAGGTGCTTCTGTGAACCAGAGTGTGGGCCCTCCCCAGACAGTTAATCTGGTAAGCACCTTGAACTTGGACTTCCAGCCTCCAGAACTGTGAGCAGTATTTCTGTTGTGTGTAAGCCACTCAGGGTATGGGATTTTGTTACAGCAGCCTGAATGGACTATGTCAGGAGACCACCGTTAAAAGCCAGACTGAGGGAAGGGAGACAGAGAAGCGGCACCTGTGGGGGTAGGAAGAGACTCATAAGAGGGTGGCGTTGGAAGACAAGGAAGAAGAATCAACCACACCACATGTCAGGGGGTGCCACACAACTATGTTCTTACTGAAAGGAAACCACTGTACACAGTTCTTTAAGGGTCAATCGCTCTTTAGGAATGACTCAAAAATGTATAAAATCCCCTCCTAAATCCAAAAAGAACCGAGAAATACAGAAGTATGCAGAGAACCCACAGAGGGATCACGTCCATAGAGGGAGTAGAGTCTACTACGCTGCCAGGCACTGCAGAGTCACGGCACAGAAGGAGTTTAAAGGACAGTGCCAAGTGAAAACCGCGCATCAGCACGACAAAATCGAGTAGGCTCAACGATTTCACACACACCCTTGACATGTTTCTCCAGATGTTCTCCTTAGTTCTACAGCCAGCCAACAGAAGATTACCTGAATGGGATTCTTCTGTGCTTAATGTTTTCGAATGGCCATCTTAATGCTTATGTGGAACTCAAGGTAGCCATTCTGCCTGGACTCAATGCCCTTCACGGAGCTCCCCAAATGATTCCTAAGGGTTCTGGCTGGAGAGGTGCATGCGGGGCTATGAGCGCTGCAGTGACCACTCAGCCAAAAAGATGATGAGGGGAAGAACTCCTGGTGTTAAATGCTCTAAAGCAGCTTACCAACACAGAATGCAAGCCACACCTGTAATTTCAAATTTTCAAGTAGCCACATTAAGAATTAAAAAGAGTCGGGCACGGTGGCTCACACCTGTAATCCTAACACTTTGGGAGGCTGAGGTGGGCGGATCATCTGAGGTCAGGAGTTTGAGACCAGCCTGGCCAACATGGTGGTGAAACCCCGTCTCCAGTTAAAATACAAAAATTAGACGGGCATGGTGGCACATGCTTGTAATTCCAGCTACTTGGGAGGCTGAGGCAGGAGAATCGCTTGAACCCAGGAGACGGAGGTTGCAGTGAGCCGAGATCGCGCCGCTGCACTCCAGCCTGGGTGATGAGAGCGAAACTCCGCCTCAAAAAAAAAAAAAAAAAAAGAATAAAAAGGAAACAGGCAGGTGAAATTTAAGAACACATTTTACTTAATCTAATATATCCAAAATGTTATATTTCAACATGTTATCAACATAGAAATTATTAATGAAATGGTGTACAGAGTTTTTGCTATACTATGTCTTGGAAATCTAGTGTATATTTTACACCTAAAGCAGTCCCAATTCGGACAAGCCACAGTTCAAGTACTCAATAAGCCATGTGGCTTACTCAATAAGCGGCTACCACACTGGACAATGCAGGTCTAAACGGAATCTACGCAAACCAAGAGGAAGTTCTGATTCAACTAGAAAATCTCCAAGAAATATGCCCATGCCTGAGTTTTCAGGACAAGGGGAAGGGAAGTCAATTTCCCGGAAAGCAGTTATCAATTTCATATAAGTACTCCATTGTGAAATCACAAGGAACATCAGCAGGGCTGGGATGGTCAAGGAGAAGGCTGCAGGGCGTGGCCTTGGGGAAGCAGGTGACCAACCAACAGGTGATATCAACGCTCTGTCTGTCACCAGCAGAGCCCACCTTCTAACCATCGTTACCTTTTCACGGTGCTTTTCCTTCCTCCTTTTCATCTTCCAACAGCCCTATGAGGAAGGCAGGCTTTACCCCATTCCACATATGAAGAAACCAAGGCCCAGGCAATTTAAATAACTTGCTCATTTCTAGTCGCCACTCTTAGACTTGGACCCAGAATGCAGGCCTCACCCCTACCCCAGGGGTCTTCAATCAGTAGCTCATCAGAAACAGCCAAAAACCCATGGCAAGACCAAAGTAACGACCTACCCAGTTCGTGAACAACTCTCCACTTAATGACGTTCCATATGGCACCTCCCTTCTCTAAAGAGCTTATGAGTTTTCAAAACATCCTCATGCCCATATATGATCACCACTAAGGGATGTACTGGACTGCCCTAGAAATATCCTAAAAAAGCCCAACTACAGCCCAGAAGGGCTGGCCCATCCAAGGTCATTCCTGGCCCTCATCACCCCATTCAACATCTCTTTTCTACTCCATGCTGCCTCCCTTGATAACACCTTTTACTTTTCAGATAAAATTTTTAAATGTCAAGGTTATTTAAAAAATATATTTTGTTGTTTTCTCAAACCAGTGGGTAACTTCATGATAGGGCAGTTTTAATCAACTGCACAAGTGACTTTAGCGTACGATCTCCCTCCAACTCCAGCCAACCTTAAAGTGGCCTGACTGCATTCTCAGAGCTCTACAAGGTACTGGCTGCAGCCAGTGGGACCCCTGCCCTCACTAATCAATGTTCACATAGGCACTGATCCAATTCTGCAGAATAGAAAAGCGTGTGGCAGATCAGGGTACACAGATCCTTTTCCTGCCTCAGGCCTGGCTGAACGGGAACTGAAGTAAGGGCTACCTGTGAGGTCTGTCCTTTATTTACTTTACACACTTCACCCCTGTGGGGTCTCGCCTTTTATTTATTTTAGGCAAGTCTAACAATTTGGGGTTTCTTGGTTCTTCATAACTAGAGAACATGGGTTCCTTGCATCTTTAACTGGGCCAACACTTAAATAATAGCTATTTATAGCTAACACACTGACTTCAAACCAGTGAGGAAAAGCTTCCTAGCCAATATACGTAACTATTGCTGAATGCAATAAGGTGAAGGCTCAGAGTCACATTTTAATACCAAACAGCCTGGTTCTTAAGGAACTGATCACATGAAGGCAAGAGCTCAGTTATTCTCAAGGGAAAATAAGCATATTGCAGATAAATATACAAGAAGCTTCAAAATACCACCATCTGACCCCCAGAACAGTAAATACTTTCCAAAGTTCCTTCACTCGTGAAATCTTAAGATTTTCACAACTGTTCAGTAAACAGGTATAAAAGAACGAAAACAGAATCCCAGAGGTTTAAAAATGCACCCTGCTACACAGCTACCTGCAAGTACAGCCTGAACCTGGGACTTGCAGAAATGGGTCCAGAGGTCTCCCACCTGGGCCAGGTGCTCTGTCATAACCAGGACACCTGAGTATCACAACATCATCACTAGGACCTAAGGACCACTTTCACAGGATATGAGTTAGTGCTTTACCTTCCCTTTATTTAACCATATTCCAAGTCCATTCAAACTAAGGAAGTCCTGCAGAACAAAAAATATCACTTTGCACAAAGGATGAAAGAGCTGACACATAAGCAGCCCCCAGCTGCCAAGGCTCAGGGACTTCCAAACACACCAGGTCACCTTTCTCATCAGGAATTCAAAGCTGAAGGTCAGCAAGTGTCTAGCCCAGGAGTGTGCTGGATTATTTCTAACATGTGATTTGAACAGTCTTGACAGCAGCCATGATGGCCTCCAGCCACGCCACAGTCCCGCAATCCAAGAGTCCCAGATGCAAAGGAAAGCCAACCAAGACCCCCGCTGGGAACCACTTCCGCACAGCAGGCGTGCCACGTCCTAAATGCAACACGACTGCACCCTGCCCAGCGGAACTCGTGCATTCAGAAGAGAAGGGAGGTCAAGGAGGAGGAGAGGAGAGAGAGAGGCAGACAGAAAGCAGCAGTCAGCATCATTCTTACTTTTCTGGCAGCGGTTTGTGGTCCAGCAGCGGTAGTTGTACTCATTGTTGATGGTGGTCTTCTCACACATCGGCTTCTCCTCCATGGTCCCTGGACACAGGTCCCCACATTCCTTTGGGGGCTTATTCCCCACAATGTAGTTATTGGACACCGCATCCAGGATCAGGGACCAGTCCACAGTGGAGAGGTAACAGAGGTCAGCATTTTTCTCAATCCTGATGGCCCCCCGAGTAATGTTCCTCAGGTTGTAAAGCCCAATATCCTTGAGATTGGTCATCTCGAAGATGACCAGGGCGTAGTTGTAGAAGAGTTTCCAGCCGCGGATGACCGTGAGGTTGGGGAAGAGGTCTCCGAGGCTCTCGAGGCCAGCCACTCGGAACAGCAGCAAGTACTCGGTAATGACCGTGAGCTTGGGGAAGCGGTAGCTGCGGTAGTCCTCGGCCTTGGAGATGAGCAGGATGTGGAGGTAGCCCTCGATCACCGTGCAGTTCTCCAGGCGCTTCAGCTGCTGATAGTCGTTGCGGATGTCGATGCCTGGCCCGCAGACTGAAGGGAGACAAGAGGGTAAACGTCTCAGTTAGAAGGAAATAATTTTTAAACTATTTTCCAAACAATAATACAGTTGGTTTTCAGGAATCCTGTATTATTATTAAAGAAATGAGGTTCAATTGTTCACTGCAGAGCTGTGGGTTGCAGACTGACAGTTTAGGTGGCTAACCAGTTAGCTGGCATTTATACAGTGCCAACACTGGACCAGACGCTGTGCAACACACTCCGACCGACCATGGGAGAGGCCATCCCCATTAACCGTGCAAACTAAAGCTTACAGCCCAGAGGCACGCAGAGGCGAAAGTGAAATCTGCAACCCAGGCCAGCCGGACTCCACCACCGCACGCTCCTGGTCCGTTCTGCAGAGAGTCAGTTGCCAAGGCCTGAACAACAGCTCAGCAGCCAAGTATCAATAACTTACTACTGCACCCTGCCTGAAGGACACAGGGCAATCAGTCTACTCTACACTGGAGAACCGTCACTGTGACTTGTAAAGTGGGGACTAAAAACGCATGCTTCCATGCTTCCCACTACCATTTGACATAAGCCGAGTAGACTGTGTTCTCTCCACACGTGCATTAATGTAGACATAAAGGATAACCTAACAGAAGATTAAAAACGTGATTTTTTTAATGAATAAAAGCAGCATGAACTCCAACTTTAAGTTTTATTGATCAAGAAAGCATGCTTCCTACAGAGTTTAGAGGTAATAACCAAAAAAAAAAAAAACCAGTAAAAATCATCAACGATCTCAACATTCCACGATAAACAATGTTAACACTATCTATGCCAATTATCCACTCTCTATAAATGAAGGTAAGTGAAATCAGACAAAAATGACATTTGTAAACACACTTCCTTCACTTAATATTTTACTAAGTCAATACATGTCCTTCTACATCACCATTTTAAGGGGACAGTAGTTCCAGAGTATGAATACACACCATGAGGGTTGTTTTTTTTTTAACCAATCCCTTATTGTTGGACATTTAGGTTAGCTCCTGTTTTGCACATTATAAACAACACTCCAGTGAACATTATTGGCAGATACCCAAGACTATTTTCTTAGGATAAATCCCTAGAAGTGGAAGTGCTGGGCCAACGCATTTGCAGATTTTAAAGGCTTTTCATAAAATGGCCTCAATACTGGATGACTTATTTTCTAAATTCTAAGCACAGACACACACCAAGAAAACTCTTTGTGATAACCTTTTTTGGGATTTAATAATCCCAAGTACACTATTAAAGCTTCTCAGATAGAGTGAAGTTTTCTGACTGATGTAATTAATTTGGGAAGCACCCAACATGTATGATACCACGAGAAATGCCAACAGGCAGTGCCCTGCCCTCTGAGGAGGCTCATGGTGAAGGCAAAGAGCTAAGACCCATGAGGAACAACTGTCACATGAGGCAGGTGGTCAGTGGTGTGCACACAGCGAGTCCACTCTAGATGTGAATGGAATTAAGCAGGACAGACAAGAGGTGGTGTCCAAGCTTTGTGCCACCGTGCTAAGGGGAGCTCTGCACACAGGCCGGCTCCCAAAGGGTGCCTAGGATTTAAAGCTCGGTAAATATCCCACAGGCCAGAGACAATGCAGAACAAGGTATGCCCATGTGCCAGCAGATCTGATGGTCAGGGTGAAGAGGGGAGCAGGTGAGGAAATGAATTTGATAGCACCCAAGTCATAAAGGATCACATGTGGGGATAAGAACTTTCATCTCAGAGAAATAAAGCCCCCACAAGGCTCCTGAGTGGGAGAGAAGCCCATGTGAGGCCTTTTGCAGGATTAATCTGGTGGCCCAGTGCAGGACGGAATAAGTGAACAGACGAGGGAGAGAAGAAAAGTCCCACTGCGCATTACATTACAATCAAAGACAGAAACTGAGCAGAGATAGCGAAGAGAAGAGGAAGTGGAGGGACCCAAGGGCTGAGGAGTGGGCAAAGCTTGAGAACTTAGAATGTGAAACTTCATATCATCTAATTCTTCTGTTTTACCAAAGAGAAAATGACACCCCTAAGACAGAGAAAAGAATAGCAGAAACCAGCACTTGGCAAACACCCATTTTAAAGGTGAGGAAACAGATTTGGGGAAGTCAAGTCACTTATACACAGTCACATACGTTAGATTTCAGCCCCTACATAGCAAAACTTGACACAAGGCTTGTCAATAGTCCCACCTCTCAGCACCCTCACCTCCTGGTTACCTTTAACCCACTCCGACTGAGCTTCTGTCCCCATTATGACACCGAATAGCTCCTAGCAGAGCCCTCAGTGACACTGTCGAAGTGTCACTTGACCTTCCAGTCACCTGGCATTGCCTCCTCCTCTCGGCTTCCCTGATTCCACACTGCTCTGCCTTCTACCTTACCTCTAAATGTTGATTGCTATCCTCAACCTTTTCCTCTGTCACCTCATCCAGACAAGTGGCTTCCTGTGCCACTCATACTCTAGATATGATCAAATTCATGTCACTGGCCCAGACTCTTCTGAGCTCTAACGTATACATCCATCTGAGTATATCCATTGAGGTGTCAAACAACTCACTCATCCCCCCACATAATCCACCTTCCAAGCTTGTAAACTGCAGCACTCTCATTCTCTGAGTTGCTCACGTTAAGAATCAAAGAGTCATTCCTGATTCTTCTCTCCTCTCACACCTCACATATCTAGTCCAGCAACAGACCTCTGGGCTTCCGCTCCCAAGCCTATGAGAATCTTGGTTGCTCTTCCCACAATGCTGCCCCACGTCATTCCTCCCTGTGCAGCACACTGTTCCTCAACAACCCTACACACTTCCCTCCCAAGGTACACCACCCTCTGCAGGACACCGCTCTGGCCCTTCTTTTCATGGTCTCTCTCACCACAGCTCCAGTTGGTTCACAATTATATCACCAGTGCCTAAAACAGTACTTGGTGTGCAGCGGACACATGACATGGGACACACGCAGAATGAGTGAATTTCATCATTCTTTCAATGTCTGTGTGTCTCCACTACTTTAGCTCTGATCTGAGCCACTATCAACTCCAGCTTGGCCTAAAGCAACACATTCCCCATGATCCAGCCTCCTCACGGTCCGTCCCTGTCCCAACACCATCTGACAAGACTCCACAGGACTCACCAACCTCCAACACACCGAGCTCCTCCTCTGTGATACCCTGCCGCCCACAGTGCTTCTGCTCCTTCAGGAGGCTGCCCCATTCTCTAGCCATCTGGGTCTCCACTCAAACGTCACCTCCTCAGAGCTCTGCCTAAACACCTTAGCTTCAACTATTCCCCCAACTGTCCCCCAACTCCTCCCTCCCTCCCCTACCTCTCATTACTCTTCTCGCTTCTCTAAAAAGTCATTTTATATATTTTTAATAATCTTGTGCATGAAACAAAGTTTGTGTACAACGAACCATTTTATTACCCTTTGTGGAGGTGTCTGAGGGAATCTGGGCATGTGTGGAAAAGACACATCACAGCTGAAGGGGGCCGGGAGGGTCTTTTTTCCCTTGGGGACACTAAATTAACTGTGTGTCGTGTGCCTGAGTTTTGAAAAGTGACCCATCACATGAGGTCAGGTGTGGAATTTTCCACTTGTGGTGTCATGTCAGTGCTCCAAAAGCTGAAACTTTTGAAGCATTCTGGATTTTGGATTTTTGGATTAGACAGGCTCAACCTGTATAAAGCGTTAGGCATCTATTTACTTGTTATTTCCAACAGATCACAAAATTCAGTACCTAGTGAAACAACATGAAGACAAAGACTGAAGCAAGTTGAACTTCATACTGCAATCAAAATGCAGACAGGACGAAAGAATCTGCTTCACTTTGCCATCTGGCCCCCCTTCCACAGTCAGTGTTGACCACTAGTTAACAGAGGCCACGCTACAGAGCTGGAACTGTGAATTTCCTTCAAATGAAAGAGCAGTCTCCATACTTGACACTTTTCCTCCCATTTATAGAAGAAAAGAGAAAAAAAGTAGGAAGAAGCTACCCACTTACTCTGGAAGAAAAGACAAGCCCAAACCACAGAGCACGAGGCAGGGCCTAGGAACCAGCTGTTTTGGAGCCTATGACAGACACCACTGGTCTTCAGGAGGTTTTGTGATAGAAACAGTGAAAAAGAAAACCAAGCTGGACCATGAATGATAGCAGCATTCAGGAGGCGCAAGCCACAAACAGGAAAGAGAAGAAAACATGCTCCACTGGTGCCATGAAATAATTCATGCACCGAGGGAGTAAACAGTAAACACAGCACAGGAGGGAGAGACACACCCTTTGTGGCTACTCACCGATGATTAAAAGGAAAATGCAAAATACCCTTTCTCCCTTCTCAAAGCAACCGATATTGGCATGATCCAAAAACAAACCCCAAAACTTTTGGAATGTGAGATCCCAGGCAGCCCTGTAAAGAATAAGACAAGCAGGGAAGCAGAGAGAAAGGGTACAGCTGGAAGATGGGGACAGTGGGGCCTCAGCAAAGTCCCCAAAGCCAGAGAATGGCAACAGCAGAACCAAAACAGATGGGGGTGCTGGGAGTCAGGGATGGGAGTTGGGAGGGGCAGGCAGGGGCTTGGTACCTGGGTAGAATTCACTTCTCCAAAGATGTCATTTTATTTATTTTTTATTGTTTTTTGAGACGTGGTCTCACTCTGTCACCCAGGCTAGAGTGCTGCCGCACAATCGTGGCTCAATGCAGCCTCGACCTCCTGGGCTCAAGCAATCCTTCCACCTCAGCTCCCAAGCAGCTGGGACCACAGGGGTACACCATAACACCTAGGTTTTGTTTTGTTTTTTAATTTTTTGGCAGAGAGAGGGTTTCCCTATGTTGCCCAGGTTGGTCTCCAATTCCTGGGCTCAAGCAATCCTCCAGCCTCAGCCTCCAGAAGTGCTGGGATTACCACCACACCTGGCCAAAAGATGCCATTTTAAAGAAAGCCTTAAAAGTCAGGCACAGTGGTTCATGCCTGTAGTCCCAGCACTCTGGTAGCCCAAGGCAGGTAGATCGCTTGAGGCCAAGAGTTTGAAACCCCATCTCTACTAAAAATACAAAAATTAGCCAGGCGTGGTGGTGCACGCCTGTAATCCCAGCTACTTGGGTGGCTGAGGCTCAAGAATCACTTGAACCCACGAGGCAGACGTTGCAACAAGATCACACCACTGCACTCCAGCCTGGGAGACACAGAGCAAGATTCTGTCTCAAAAAACAATAATAAAATTAAATTAAATTTTAAAATAAAGTCTTTCAGCTGAAATGAGTACTGTTAACAAAATACTCTTAGGTATTTGCTAAAGATCAAGAGGCAGAATGTCTGCTCTAACAACTTAGGTGAATGGTATATACAAGCTATATATATTTTGAAAATAAATCCCTAAGAACTAAATGTTAATATGAGAAGGGCTAAAGAAAAGCATTTGGCTGAGAAAACGCCCCAAAGCTGTGTAGCTAAGTATTTGGAAGAGCTACACGAGAACTGTAAATTATGTCTTAGACACAACCTTGAGGTCCTAGGAAAAAAAAAAAACGGCATGACTCCCATGAGCCCAGAGTGCCATTTACCAGCTCCTGCTCTCAGGCAGACACACCTCACCTCTAAACCTCATCTTCCTCACCTGCAAAATGGGCTGTCACTACCTACCCTATAGAAGCTGGCATAAGAATCAGGTAAGTGCTTTTGTGTTACTGCAAACAGTAATACCTTTTAGCAGCTGTTATTAAGTAAACATTAATGGAAATACTGATCTATTTTGTTGCCCCAATGTAAGTATTACTAACATACAACAAAGGAGGGTGGCATGAATTAGCAAAAACACTGATTATCCTTCTGTCAACAATTCCATTAAAGAATGTTATAGTTATCCATTTAGTTAAAATGGGTAACTACTTGATCAACTCTTCTTTAAAAATATGGGATAGGTTGGCCGGGTGCGGCGGCTCACGCCTGTAATACCAGCACTGTGGGAGGCCGAGGCGGTAGGATCACGGGTCAGAAGATCGAGACCATCCTGGCTAACACAGTGAAACCCCATCTCTACTAAAAATACAAAAACAAAATTAGCCGGGTGTGGTGGCGGGCACCTGTAGTCCCAGCTACTTGGGAAGCTGAGGCGGGAGAATGGCATGAACCCAGGAGGCGGAGCTTGCAGTGAGCTGAGATCACGCCACTGCACTCCAGCCTGGGCGACAGAACGAGACTCCATCTCAAAAAAAAAAAAAAAAAAAATGGGATAGGCTTAGCTTATAGTTGGAAATAAAAGACATCAGGAAACATAATTAGCCTTCTTTTACTACAGGTCTACAGGCACACTGTGAAGGTAAAGCACATTAGTGAACCAATCATCATCTTTAACTCTAATGGTAAAATCCAACATAACAAAACCTTTGGGCTTATGTGAGAAGTCGGTTGTGTCTCAGTAAGCGGCATACTATAATAGTTCTTTACTCCTCTTAAAATGAATTCTTTGGAACCAATAACTTAGTACAACAAAAACCCTCTCTAGACACTATCACTCTGTGAAAGTCAAAATGATTTAAGAGGTTAGGAGAGGATTAGTGTATCACTGAATTTTGCACAAGGAAGGCAGAACAACCATCTCTCTAGCAAGTGGCAAATTAAATGAAAAAAAAGTTGTAATAGCGCAATAGACAGAACCCTGGGAACATAAAGACAAGGCCCCACGACTCCCTATCTCCGAGGAGGTCAGGAAGACTTCTCAGCAGAGAGGACCCTGAAAGATGAGCAGGGTCTTGCCAGGAAGAGTGGGAGGCAGGGTACTCGAAGCAGAGGCAGGAGTACACCCTGGGAGGCAGCTGGAGCTGATGCCTGGTGGCAGCTGGGGGAATCCCAGGGGTGCAGCCCGTGTGGCGGGGAGAAGAACAAAGGCAATGGGACAGATGCTAGACTGAGACAAGCGTGTGGGAGCTCAACTTCCCTTTGCTTGTAGGAGGAGTGTTCAAAGTCCTCAACATGCATCAGGACCACTTGAAGGAACTGTTAAAACGCAAGAGGTGAGGCCCCAAAATTTGTTTCTAATATGCACCCAGGTGATGCTGATGCTGCTGGCCTAAGCACCACCCTGTGAGACCCACTGCCCTAGGAAAGAATTGAATAACCCACCACACCACCTGTCACTACCCTCCCTACCCACCTTAGCTGCAGTGTGGCGCAGGTAAAGCCTGTGCACCTGTTACTTCTCAAATTGACATTCTCTCTCTCAGAAAACCCCCAAGAAGCCCGTAGAAACTACGAAACAAAGCAAAGCAGAAGAAAAATGGGGTGGAGACAGACTCTCCCTAGTACATGATCCTCCCATGCTGTGCCCTTCAAGGTCTGAGCACCCCCTCCTTGCGCTCAGAGAAGAGAGAGCATGGGTTTCTTTAGGCCTCATTCCTAATTGAAAAATCAGAGATCAGAAAAGAGGGAAAAAGACAATGTTATGATAACAAACACTACTGACACTTCAGTTTATTACAGTAGAATTTTCTGTGTAAGTGTAAACCGACACAATTCATGTTAAGCCCTTTATCTTCACGTGTCAATCAGAACATGTTTACATTGTATATATACATTCCCATTTCACACAGACAGCAATCCTGGCCACCTAACACATTCAATAACTGAAGGCAATGATAAGAATGTAAGAGATTTCCATTACAGAGGAAACTCTGAGAACAGAAATTAGAAACCGAGTGTAATTTGAATGTGAACTGTTTTACTGCCGCAGAGCCACCCACACATCATGCATATCAACAAAATAAATGCACACATCAAGGGCAGTCCTGAAGGCTCAGAACGTTGAAACCAGAGTGCTACATACAGCAAAGAACTTACTAAGATGGGTGAGATGTTTCTATCCTGCCACGCCAGTTAAGACAGGGAAACTTTAACGGGAATTCAAAGACTAAAGGGAACACAAGCCCCAGTGTCCCCTCCACTGAAAGCATCTGTAGCCAAACAGACTGGCGCAGAATTGGTGCAGAGGTGTATTTGTAACAACTGTTTTCCCGGATCTTCATAAAAACAACTTTATCTGCTCTGACAGTTACTCCAAAGGCCTTTCTCATCTTAAAATATCCCAAAGCCCAATATTCTAAGTCTCCATATTTCAAAAAACACCCTTAGAAGAGCCTCTAATCCTTTCTAATTATCCACAGTTCCCATGGGTGGCTGGCTTCTCGATGAAGCAGGACACCAGGAGATAGAGTCCCTCGGAGCCAGAGATCTTTGCCTCACCATGAGGCCTTCCGAGGGGCAGCACCTGCCTAGTCCCACACCCTGTCCTCACTACCACCTAGCACCCACTGTGCATGAGACAGCACCCTAAACCTCCGAAGGACAGACTGTAGAGCCAGTGGATGGTGCTGTGAGGTACAGCCAAGCTGGGGCAAGGCCCATGCTGAGCAGGCACCTGCAAAAACCAAGTTCCTTCTGCCTTCCTTTCCCTCTCTCTCGTGACTTTCAACTTTCTGCTCAGAACCAGGCAAATGTCCTAAATAAAAGTCGGCCCTGTGTCCCCTGTCCTCTCACTGGCTTCATTTTGTAGAACACATTACATCATTCCAGTTACAGTTCACATCCTCATTTCAAAAGCATTTTACCTTGCCCTACAATGCTCCAGTTTCCTTAAGTGACCTGTACTCTTTTCAATTAGCCAGTTATCTAAGTCTAGCTGATAACAGTGTAGAAATCCCACTCATCTGTTCCCCTACCCTGCAGTGTGATTCTTCATGGATGTGGTGTCAAAACAGAAGCTTCTTGAAATACTGAGGCTTTCTATCTGATCTGGGGACTTTCCTAGCGAGGAAAAGGACTGGGCTAGTATTCAGAGACCAGCTACCTCTTGGATCCATCACCAACCACCCACCACATGGCCAGAGGTCATTCCCTGCATCACTCTAGTTCATGCACAGGAAGGAAATCCTCTCACATGCAACAACCTGGATGAAGCTTGAGGACATTATGCTAAGTGAAATAAGGCAGTCACAAAAGGAGAAATCCTGCGGATTCTGCTCATAGGTACTCAAAGTAGTCAGACTCACGGAGACAGCAGAAAGTGGTTGCCCGTGGCTGTGGTAGGAGAGAATGGGAGTTATTAATGGGTACAGAGTTTCCGTTTTTCAAGATGAAAAGTGTTCTAGAGATTGATTGGACAGCAGTGTAAAGGTACTTAAACTGAACACTTTAAAATGTTAAGATGGGAGGCCGGTGGGCGTGGTGGCTCACACCTGTGATCCCAGCACTTTGGGAGGCCGAGGCAGGCGGATCACAAGGTCAGGAGTTCAAGACCAGCCTGGCCAACATGGTGAAACCCCATCTCTACTAAAAATACAAAAATTAGCCAGGCATGGTGCCTGGCGCCTGTAATTCCAGGTACTCGGGAGGCTGAGGCAGAAGAATCACTTCAACCTGGGAGGCAGAGGTTGCAGTGAGCCAAGATCGCACCACGGCACTCCAGCCTGGGCGACAGAGCAAGACTCCATCTCTTAAAAAAAAAAAAAAAAGGGAAGCCAGGCGCGGCGGCTCACGTCTGTAATCTCAGCACTTTGGGAGGCCGAAGCAGGGGGATCACTTGAGGCCAGGAATTCAAGACCAGCCTGGCCAACATGGCGAAACCCCATCTCTACTAACAATACAAAAGTTAGCCAGGCATGGTGGCGGGCGCGTGTAATTCCAGCTACTCGGGTGGCTGAGGCATGAGAATCGCCTGAACCCAGGAGGCAGAGGTTGCAGTGAGCAGAGATCGCGCCACCGCACTCCAGCCTGGGTGACAGAATGAGATCCTGTCTCAATAAAAAAAAGTTAAGATGGTAAGTTTTATGTCATATGTATTTCACCACAATTTAAGTATAGAGGGAAAGTTCTGCCGCATTTTAACACAAGTGCAAGTGGACAGCCGAGGGGAGACCACACAGCCCGTCCACCACCGAGAACCAAGGGGAACCCAGATGGAAGGAAAGCAGGTTTGGCCACAGCTCTGCTGCAGATACAGCACACACAGGCCAGGCCTTTAAAGATGCCACCCATAGCAGGTGTGGCTGTGGGCCTGCATCCAGCACAGTCAGATTCGTCAGGACACAAACAGAAGGGTCCCCCAGGAGTGCTGCACTGACTCCCCAGGGAAATGGGCTCTGGGCACACAGCCACAAGCAGGCAGAGGTGGCGGAGCAGGTGGACGCCCACATGCAACCTCTGTATTGAGTGGGCAAGAGCTAAAACACTGTATGCAACCAACCACTCTGCAAAGTGAACAGTGGCAGGTTCTCACTATCTGATGTTTCAAGGGCAGAAGCTACAACCAACTGCGTTGATTTTCTAACTTTGAGTGTTTGGCACATCTGTACCCCAACACAGTTCTTCCTTTGTAAAATGCAGCAGGGTTACTATGAGGGTCCATCACGGCTCCAGCTTGTCCCAGCAAGCCCCTGCCTTCCCTTCAATGATCACTCCCACTCTTGCCAAAGCCTTTGTATCTGCTACAACTTCTGCATTTACTCTTCTGCTCTAACACCTCCAGATTCACCTCTTCCCCCAAAGGAGTGCTTTTTCCACTGCACGCTCATCCCAGCATCCGGAGGACAATCCGCATCCCTGACTTCTTCACTGAGGCATCCTACGATTTCCACTAAGACCAGGTACCCTCGGCATTTAGGATTTCTCCATCCACACCCACAGGAACCTCTGCCCACCAGCCCAGCCAGACAGCAGCCCCATGGAGGCCAATCCCATCATCAGCCAGGAGAGGATGTCTAAAACCAGTGCTCTTAGCTTCCCAAAAAAAATCACCTGAAGACCTTTCTCCTGAGCAGCTCAGTCCCACTCTGCTCCAGATGACAGCCAATCATAGCCCGACACTCAAGCCCCCTGGTAGTAACATTCTCTTATCTGCACTCTAGCAGTGGTATCAGCCAAAGGCAAAAACAGAAGAAAAACACTGCTACAAAGTGAAGCCCTGTGTCAGAAGCCGTAAACTACAATAACCTGGGTTTTGGGGATGTGCCCATTTTCTTGGCATAAGGATTTTTTCTTAATAGGTATATTCCAGGAACACATACTTGGTCTACAATGCCTTGCTAAGATCTCTTTGTTGACAAGGTGAAGAAATATGAACTACATCTGAATAGCTTAGTAAATGTTCAATTTACCCTACAAAGTGCTGATTAATGAACAGACGAAGGAAGGTCTCTAGTGGGAGGCCACAGGTCTCTTTCTGAGTACTGTATATTTCAACATTTTTATCAATTACTTGAACGATGGCACAGATAAAATGTTTACCTAATTCAAAGATGACAAGTTTCCAGGAGCAATGGCAAATACACTGGATGACAGAGTCAAGAGCTAAAAAGATCAACAGATTGGAATTGCAATAGAGAGGAAATAAATGCTATTTGGACACTTGGGTGCAAAAAAAGAAATGCACAAATGTAGGAGGTGTGAAAAAGACTTAGGAGATTTAATTGGATATAATTTCTGTATGTGACGATGTGATGTTGTGGCTGCCAAAAAAAAAAAAAAAGAAAGAAAAAGTCAGGCAGTCTTAGACTGTACCTAAGGGAGACTTAGTAAGGGGCCAGGGGAGAGACCCTGAAAACTGGGTTTCTGCCTCCACACATTAAGAGAGATAAGTCAGTGGAAGAACATCCAAGTGAGAGCGGGGACCAGAAGTCCCTTCTCATGGAGAACGGCTGCAGAAACCCAGCACACAAAGGTCTCCAGGGAGGGGGACTGGTCAGGCTCTTTATGACCCTGCTGGAGGCGAGAAACAGAGAACTTAGATCAACACAGGGTGAGGGACTGTGGTTCCATATAAGAACAGACAGTAGGATTCATCTGAAACCAGACTGGACTGCCTAAAGAGGTAATGAAGATTTCTGTGGAGCTGCACATTTCTGAGATTGTGTAAGCCTGATGTGATTTACTATGAGAACTCTTTTGGGGTGTTATCTGCTCTGTTTTGCAGCTAAGGAAACTGATGGTTAACAATGAGCAAATGACCTACCTGGGATCACTCAGGTAATTTAGGGAGCAGAGCTGGGGCTTAAATTGAGATGACCTCACATGATTCTAGGGGTAGAAAATTCCGCTTTGGAGGTATCTCTTAAGGCTGACAAGGAGGCTACAGCCAGGTGCATATGATTGAAGAGGTGCTCTCTCACACACATCGTGCATGCTGACAGCCATCTCACCAGAGTGGGCACCTCTTTAAAGCCTCTGAGAGTAGAAACCTCTGTCAACCCCAATGCCTTGACCCGTCAAAGGAGGGCAACACAGGGAGCTCGTAAAAAGCTTTACAGAGCTTCACTCTGTATCTCATAACCCACATGTAAAGGAATGAAACTGACTTACTAGGGAAAATCCTATTATTTCAGACCTTATATTCCACTGAAAAGCATACACTGTTTGCACGAGTTAACCATACTGCGGAATATCAAATTCTTGTTTTTGTTCACAACCCATAGAGGGAGGAAAAAAAATAAAGACAGAAAACACAATCTAACCCAACTACATGAACTCCTCCTGCACATACAACATTTTCCTTAGAGGACAGAAATGGATCTCACAAATTTGGAACACAAGATTTCCACTTCATCAGGCAACTGCCACTCATCACAGCCTGTTTCTATTAAATCCCATTCCCTTCGTTATCTCCACACTTAGCTTTCCTTCCACGCACTGCTTACACACAGTTCAAACTTTCCCCAGCAAGCCACAGGGAAGTCGGCCTCCCCGACTTCGGCGCACCCATTCTTTATTCAGTGCTGATGCGCAGATCACACAAAGATCCCTTCATGCTAAGAAAGTTTCCACCCCACCAGAAAATCTATATTCTTCCATGGAAATTGAGAAGTACATTTTTTTCTCTTTTACAAGTTCCAGTTGAGAACAATATAATTCTCAAACAGATGGAGAGCTCAGACAAGCATGAGCAACCCTTGCCTTTAAAGCAAATCAGGCAGTGAAGTGTGAGAGGCCAAGTGTCAGTCACTGGCATCTGCATCCCCCCCACCCTGAGTCTGGCCCAGGAGCGCTGGAGGCTGAGGTCCAAAAAAAAAAAAAAAAATGGGGAAAGTCAGGTGGCCACAACCACCTCGCTCCAGGAAGGTGGGGATGTTCATACAGCCACACAGCAGTTCAAGTGGGGATCCCTAAGCCTTCCTATGGCTCATCTTCTCTGAAGGGTTGACAGGCATGCTAATGGATTGTCGTGGAGGATTAATGAGCCTGCCATGGGCCAGGAACACATGAATGAATGGTGCAGTGACATCTTTGAGGAGCCGCCTCACCCCTTTAATAACCCTCCCATTTTGTTTCCCTGCACCCTTGCGCTTCAGCACGAACTCTGTTAATTTGCTTAAAAGTCAGCAGCATGTTACATCATGTAGACACGAACAATTATGCTTTAAAAAAAAAAATCCAGAGGAATAAAAGTATGCCAATTAAGTGCAAAGGGATCAATGTAAATGCTCCTTGCTACCAGATAAAGGACACATTTCCAAATGGTCACCAGAAACGAGGCAGGTGCTGCCAAGCAGCATGCTGACAAAGTCAGAAATGTCTCCCATTACTCCTCTTTAGGATAGCACAAGTACAGCCTTGATGAAGTCTACCCTTGACAGTGGGCAAAAACAGAAGACAGGAGGTCAGGCCAGGCACGGTGGCTCATGCCTGTAATCCCAGCACTTTGGGAGGCCGAGGCAGGTGCACTGCTTGAGGCCAGGAGTTCGAGACCAGCCTGACCAACATGGTAAAACCCCATCTCTACTAAAAATACAAAAATGAGCGTGGCATGGTGGCACGCAGCTGAAGTCCCAGCTACTCAGAAGGCTGAAGCACAAGCATCACTTGAACCCGGGAGGCAGACGTTGCAGTTAGCCAAGATCATGCCATTGCACTCCAGCCTGGGTGACAGAGCAAAACTCCGTCTCAAAAAACAAACAAAACAGGAGGTCATTCGATCAGGGAAGAAAAACATCCCTGGGAGGTGGAGACGACCCAAAAGGCAGGCAAGCCGCCTGTGCCCAGTGCACCAGGGAGGCAGAACACCCCAGGCACCCACCAAGCAAGTCTACAGCGTCCTCTGCATTCTGCAGCAGGAGGCAGGGCTGCTGGACAGCAGCCCCATTCGGCAGCTTTGTGGACCAGTCTTCCCAAGGACCTGCTGTAGAAGAAAGCTCAAGGTGTAAAGGAAAACAAAACCCAAAGTCTCAAATCCCCACAACAGGGTGGTAAATCTTGCCCCTCTACATGGAAATGGCACTACTCCAAGGCAAAGCAAATGCTCCCCTGCCCGTAGCCAACATCACCTCTATGCCTGCCTCATTCTGCTCATCCAGGACCCAGCTTCCAAGACCAAACAGGTCTCCCAGCCACAGCGCAGCAGCCTATAGTTGCTGGATGGCACAGCAGGAAATAGCAAGGACGTTCATATGGGGTCAGGGGGGTGCTGCAAGCTCTCCCCACACAGCCCTGGGTTAGGGAACCACAGAGCATGCTCCCCCGGCCCCTCCATGCTCTCTAGGCAACACCACGGGCAAATGGAACACGGGACAAAGGGACATGGGACAAAGCCTTGGCAAAATGCAATCACGCTGGAGACTAAGGATCCAGGGTCTCCTACTGTTCCACCACTCATACCTCCCACCCAGGCTTACCCCACCCTGAGGCCCCTCGTATCTAGGGCGGGGGTGGCTACGTCTATATCCTCCCTACTGATGTCCCCATACCATCAAGCAGCTCTTACCAATGTATCAGGTGGTAAACAACAGACTCTCACTAACTCCATTTTTAAATGCTGGGGCATATGACCAAGGACATTATCTCAGGTAGTTGTTGCGGGAAAGAGCTTTTAGATAATGGCTTTGATTCCTTAAGGGTAGACCCCTATTTTGTTTATATTGTTAATGAGAGCTTGGTACTAAACAGTTTCCAAATGTTACTGGAAAGTCCAAACTCACCATCATCTTACATAAGGTTTCCAGGGTATGGTAAATAAATACACTTCTGACAATTAGAGAAATGCAAACTAAGATATTTTTAGCTTGGCTGAGCATAGTGGCTCATGCCTGTAACCCCAGCACTTTGGGAGGCCGAAGGAGCAGGACTGCTTGAGCCCAAGAGTTCAAGGCTACAGTCAACTATGATGATGACACCACTGCATTCCAGCCTGAACAAGCAAGACCCTATCTCAATCAATCTTCTTTTTTTCTTTGGAGCCAGGGTCTCATGCTGTCACCCAGGCTAGAGGGCAGTGGCACGATCTCGGCTCACTGTAGCCTCAACTTCCTGGGCTCAAGTGATCCTCCCACATCAGCCTCCCAAGTAGCTGGGACCAAAAGCAAGCACCACCATGCCCAGCTAATTTTTTTGTATTTTTGGTAGAGATGGGGTTTCGCCATGTTGCCCAGGCTGATCTTGAACTCCTGAGCTCAAGTGATCTGCCCGCCTCGGACTCCCAAAGTGCTGGGATTACAGGCATGAGCCACTCTGTATCCGGCCAAAGAAAGAAATATTTTTAACTTAACAGATTCACACACAAAAAAATTACCAATCTAATAACACCAAGCTTGAGTGAGGACATGGGGCAACAGGCACTCTCCTACTTTTGGGAGGAGCATATGTGTACAGCCATTTTGAAGGACAACATCTGCCAAAAAATACAAATGCCTATAACCTCTGAACAGTGACTCCTCTTCTAGAGATCCAACCCTCATGTCGGTGGGGCAAATAGATGTATGTCCCCACACGTACACCGCCTCATCCAGGTGGTCAAGGTTAACAACAATGGTGATAAGTCATGCTGACAAATCACTGAAGGGAGGGTGTTTCAGCTCTGTGGTCTTGCTCCCAAAAACCCATGGTCCCAGACTAACCATAAGAAAACCATGGGCCGGGCAGGGTGGCTCACGCCTGTAATCTTAGCACTTTGGGAGGCCGAGGTGGGCAATCACCTGAGGTCAGGAGTTCGAGACCAGCCTGCCCAACCTGGTGAAACCCCATCTTTACTAAAAATACAAAAATTAGCTGGGTGTGGTGGCAGGCACCTGTAATCCCAGCTACTCGGGAGGCTGAAGCAGGAGAATCGCTTGAACCTGGGAGGTAGAAGTTGCAGTGAGTCGAGGTTGCACCATTGCACTCCAGCTTGGGAGACGATTGAGACTCTGTCTCAAAAAAAAAAAAAAAAACAAAAAACCATGAGACAACTCCAAATTAAGGGGCAGTGTGCACAAAACCTGGCCAGTGTCCCTCGAAACTGTCAAAGTCACCAAGGACAAGGAAAGTCTGAGACCCTGTCACAGAGCAGAAGAGGCGAAGGAGACAGCTAAATGTAAAGTGCTGTGATGCGCTATTCTGCACAGGATCCTAGACCAGGAAAGGAACATTGGGCAAAACTGGTAAAATCCAAAGAAAGTCTTGAGTTTAGTTCACTGACAGTCATGGACTAATGCTGGTTCCTTAGCTGTGGCAAATTACCATGGTGACATAGAATGTTAACAGAGGGGAAGCTGTTAAGAGGTACATGGGAACTCTCTAGACTATCGCGGCAACTTTTCTGTAAATCTAAAACTATTCTAAAAGAAAAAGTTTATTTAAAGAAACAGTGAGTATGCATGAGCATGTAAGCCGCAGGACAACAGGGCTCTATTTAAATGTTTTTTTTAAAAAGTACCCTTACTGCTCTGTGGCTTGCTTCTGCCTGACCCGCCAACACCGCCCCATCCTGCCGCCCCCAGTTTCTTATGCAGGTGGACATAACCACATGGAAAAAATGCCTGGAAGGAGACATGCTGATGGGCCAGTAGTTCCTTCTGGGGAGTGAAGCAGACTGGGGAGAGCAGCAGGAAGAGGAGAGGGTGAGCTATATCACCTATCACCTTCTACTCTGTAACTGTGTATTGTTCTAATTTCCATAAGAAACATACATTCACATATTAATTGTATACTTAAAATCATTTTAAAAACAAAGATCATTCTGCTATAGGAAGAGAGCCAAAATTTATATAAATGAAAAACCACAAATTGCAAATCTGTGTTTAAACGATGGCTAAGAATAGCATTTTTGCTTGCATAGCGAGTATCTGCAAAGCTTACCCTTGGGAAGCAGGGTGGAAGAAGGAAGAGTCAGAGGAGAGGAGGAGGGGCCTGGCATGTTTACTCCTTACCTCCTGTTTTAATTGCCTACCATAAGCATGTGTTTTTGTTTTTGTTTTGGGATAGTGTCTTGCTCTGTCACCCAAGTTGGAGTACAGTGGCTCACTGCAGCCTTGACCTCTTAGGCTCAAGGGATCCTCCTGCCTCAGCCTCCTGAGTAGCTGGGACTACAGGTGCACACCACCATGCTTGGCTAATTTTTTAATTTTTTTGTAGAGATGGGGTGTCACTATGTTGTCCAGGCTGGTCTTGAACTCCTGGACTCAAGAAACCCTCCTGTCTTAGTCTCCCAAAGTGCTGGAATTATAGGCATGAGCCACCATGCCCAGCCAAGCATGTTTTTAGGTCATTATCATCATGAAAATGATCATAAACCCTCAAAGTTCATTCCTTACTTGCTCTATCTCCTTGACCCCCAAACCACACCCAAAGGAGCCCACATTTTGGAATTCTGCTTCTAGGGCTGTGATGGCACAGGATCCCTCTCATTTGCCCACAGCTTGAGGGCAGCGTGAGGACAGTGTGAGGGAGCAAGCACCCTCAGAGGTGGCCCCTGCCCTCATTCACACCGCTGGCTGAAACGCTGGTATCTCTCCATCGGACAGGATCTGTTCAACATCAATGCTGTTCTCCACTGGGGCATCCTGAGAGACCTATATAAGGGGGCAACTCACATCCATCTGTGATGGCAGCAAAGTGTGGCAAGAACCTAATGTGCCTTCTGAGTCATCTTTAAACTATGCAAGGTCCCTGCCTGCAATCAATATATTCTAATACTTTAGATTAATACTTTCTGATTAATCAATCTATGACAAACCCCTGGATCCTCAACAATGGCATCTAAAAAAAATGTAGTGCAACTGGCTGAGCACAGTGACTCACGCCTGTAATCCCAGCACTTTGGGAGGCCAAGGCAGGCAGATGGCTTGAGGTCAGGAATTTGAATAACATGATGAAACTTTGTCCCTACTAAAAATATAAAAATTAGCCGAGTGTGGTGGCAGACACCTGTAATCCCAGCTACTTGGGAGGCTGAGGCAGGAGAACTGCTTGAACCTGGGAGGCAGAGGTTGCAGTGAGCTGAGATCACGCCACTGCACCCCAGCCTGGGTGACAGAGCAAGACTCTGTCAAAAAAAATAAAAAAGTAGTGCAACTGTCCAAAGCTGCTTGTCCTTGAAAAGGACGCCAAAAACCAACCAACCAAGCAACCAAAAAAAATCTGCAAGATATATAGAGTGGGAAAACAGCACAATGAAGATGAAAAACTGCTATTTCATGCTGCTTTTAAGATCAAGTGATTTAATTTCACTAACATTGATTTTTGCAGAGTGATTTAATTTTGCTAACACTGACTGAGCTTCTGCTTACTGATGTTAACATCTGGGCAGCCAAAGTCGTCGCCCACCACACAGAGGAAGGAGGAGAAACATCAGGCCATCTGAGAACCCATCCACATGCATATACTGATGAATCAAAGCGTACTGCGTAAAAAGAGGCTTCCAAGATTAATCAAGGTTTATTTTTTAGGTCCTGAATCTCTCAGGATGTCTGATAAAAAGCTGGGCCCTTTCTCCAAAAAAAATACACTTACAAAGAGCTTGCACGCCATTTCCAAAGGCCCTCTGAACCCCATCTATGGGGCCTTTTGAGTCACAGACCCTCATCAACTAGTCTTGAGCTATAAGCATCTGTGATACCATTTTACAGATTTAAAAAAAAAATGAGGACTTAAGAGCAATTGGGTGACTTTCTCAAAATTCTCCCACCAGCTAATGGCAAGGTGGAGAGCTCCGGTCTCATGCTAAGCAGGATATTTCTAGAAAACATGAAGCACACTCAGCAGTGGTTAGCACAGACCCCCAACGAAAGCATTATAATGGCATTCCCACATGTGCCAAAACTACGCAAAGGTATACACATGAAATAACAGTGCCATCACTCACACACACACACACACACACACACAGGTGTGTGTTGTGTGGTGAGTCGAAGAGAGAAAGAAAGTTGGGAGCGGGGGAGAGAGAGTGTGTGGGGGGAAGTGAAAGGCAGAGAGAGGAGGGAGAGTGGGAGAGGAAGAAGAGTAGGAGAGAAGGGGCGGGGGAGAAAACAGGAGCGGGAGAGAAGGGGGTGGTGGGAGAACTATACTACTGACACTATGAACTTGGGCCAGGGCTGGCCAGGGCTGAATCCAAAACCCTGCCCCCTACCCGTGAAACAAGAATCTAGGTTCAGATCACCAGAGAGCACACTGAGAAGCCACCATGTCCTTCCTTCAGTAAGGTGCAGGCAGGCAGGGGGCCTCAATCACTGGGACTCAAACTCCCCGCCCATCAGCCTCTGTTCCATGCTACAAACCACAGAGCACAAGACACCGCTGCAGTTCAGGAGCAAAGCCCCAAGGTAAGTGGCACCAAGTATCCCATTTCCACAGCACTCCAGGACCACTACCAAACAGGGGCTGGCAATCAGGAGGAGCCCTGCTTCCAGCAAGGAGATAAGTAACTTCGGCCTTCCACTGGAGGCCAGAGATGGCAAATACAAAAATCTGAAGATAAAAACAGGCAGAGAGCTCTACAGCTGGACACTTTTAAGAGCTTTATTTCTTGCCCCAACTTAACCATTAATTACACAATGACAACCTGGGGATGCTTTGGCTTCTATGCCAAGTCGTGGCTTCTAACACCACCACCTCTCTCTCCCCTGGTTACCACACAGCATCTCGCTGGGGGCTGGACCCTGGTCTAGCCCTCCATAATGCACCCTCCACCCTACTACCAAGGCGGACTTTCCAAACCACAAACCTGACAGTGCCCATTCTTCTGCATTAAGTCCTTCAAAACCTCCCTGTGCCTTCCAGAGAAAAATCCAACCTCCCTGAAATGGCCTAAGACTCTGTGATTTGACCTGTGTCAATACATCCAGTCTCAGCTCCTGATATTCCTTTACCAAGGACAAGACGTGGAGCCAACTGAGGTTTCTAAACTCCAAGACACCGAGTACACATGCTTCCCAGCAGCTCCTTCCATCAAAACACCCATCTTCTCTAGGCCAGGCCTTTAACACTCGCCTGGGTGCAGACTCGCCCCTTCACCGCCACAGGACCCCGACTGCACTCATTTCTCTTAAGTTTAGGCACTCGTTTACCTACTGGACTGTGATCCCATGCGCAGCTGGAACTGCACTGCATTTACTATCCTTCACAAGGGCCAAACCAGCACAGGTCTGAGAAACAGCAGGTGCTTAGTAAACACTGGGCAAATGAATGACAAGGAAGTAATCAGTTGCTCTTGTTCACATGCTCCCTCTCTTCCTTCTCCTCCTCCTCCCAAAACCTTTAGGTTTTTTCACATGCTCCCTCTCCTCTCAAAACCTTCAGCTTTTAAGTGAATTCATACCCATAAAAATTTAAATAAGCCAGGCGCGGTGGCTCACGCCTATAATCCCAGCACTTTGGGAGGTTCAGGTGGAAGAACTGCTTGAGGCCAGGACTTCCAGACCAGCCTAGAAAATGTACCAAGACCGCATCTCTACAAAAATTTAAAAATTCGCCAGGAGTGATGGCGCAGGAACATAGTCCCATCTATTGAGGAAGCGTAGGTGGGAGTATCGCATGAGCCTAGGAGGTTGAGGCTGCAGTGAACTATGCTCACATCACTGCACTCTAGCCTGGACAACAATGTGAGATCCTGTCTCTAAGAAAAAAAAAAAAATTAAATACTTCATTGATATTTGCTAAAACTCAAAAGTCCCATCAAAACCATAATGAGATACCACCTCACATCCATTAGAATGGATAGCTACTATAAAAAATTTTTAAAAATAAATAAAAATAAACGTTGGCAAGGATGTGGAAAAATTGGAATTCTTATGCAGTCTACATGGAAAACAGTACAGTGGTTCCTCAAAAAATTAAAAATAGAACTGCCATATGATCCAGCAATTCCACTTCTGGGTATATACCCAAAAGAACTGAAAGACTTAAGGAAATATTTGCATATACATGATCACAGTCATATTATTCACAGTAGCCAAAGCGGGGGAGCAACTCAAGTGTCCATCGACAGACAAATGGATAAGCATATACACCACATGGTAATGGACATTATATAAATGTGTTATCACACATACATATATTATTAAATATTATTGGGCCTTAAAAAGGAAGGAGATTCTGGACACATGCTACAGGCTGAATGAACCTTGAGGACATTATGCTCATAAAATGGGCCAGTCACAAAAGGACAAATAGTGTACAAGTCCACTTACATGAGGTATCCAGATAGTCAAATTTACAGACAGAAAGTGGAATGGCGGTTGCCAAAGACTAGGGGAAAAAGGCAATGGGGAGTTGTTTGATGGACATGGAGTTTCAGTTTGGGAAGATGAACAAGTTCCGGAGATGGACAGTGGTGATGGTTGCACAACAATATGAATGTACTTAATGCCACTGAACTCGTACATTTAAAAAAATTCTTTTAAGTAGCCTCAATAGCTGCTGTCTGACACCACCCTTTAAAGTTCAAAATGGTTTCAGACACTGACAGCTGCCACACCACCCAAGGAGGCTGCGGCTCCAAGGCTGGGTAATCAGGCTACCTGGGGTGGAGTGGTGAGCCGCTGATGCCTGGGACCTGCTGCTAGACCTGAATACTGGAAGCATGCTGGTGTTCTTGCACACTCCTGTTCCATCTTCAACAATTATCTGGAGGAAGCACCACCAGGGGCCCAGCCCACAGAGGCATCTTTGGAGTGACCCTGGACAGACAATGAGCAGATATACACATGGTCTGAGCCAGTCGTGGAAAGAGCCACTGGGAAGATACCGAAGAGACACAGAGGAAGAGGTACCCAGCTGGCTAACAGAGAGTAGAGTGGGCTGGAGGAGACTGATGGAAACCCACTGGGAAGCGGGTGCCCTAGATTATTATTAACCTCCCCAGACTAAGTAAACAGAAGTTGGGGTCTGTCCTCTAGTAAGTTACAGCCCCAGTAAGAACCCACACAAAGCATCTAAGCATCCAGGCATCTAAAGAACTCAACATCTACCATCCAGCGTGTCCACCCACTTTCCAGGAAGTATGGTGACAGGACTGCAAAGGCAAGCACAGCATCATTCTTCTTCAAAGCCAACAGTTCCAGCCGGGCATGGTGGCTCATGCCTGTAATCCCAGAACTTTGGGAGGCTGGAGGGAGAGGACTGCTTGAGTCCAGGAGTTTGAGTGCAGCCTGGGCAACATAGTGAGACTCCCATCTCTACAAAAAATGTTAAAAATTAGCCAGGCGTGATGGCACACATCTGTGACCCCAGCTACTCAGGAGGCTGAGGCAGGAGGATCCCTTGAGCCTGGGAGGTTGAGGCTGCAGTAAGCCATGACCATGCCACTGCATTCCAACTGGGGTTACAGAGTGAGACACTATCTCAAAAATTTAAAAAAAAAAAAAAAAAAAAAAGGAAAAGGAAAAGGAAGAAGAAATATATACATGGAGGGAGCCTACAGTGTGGGGTCAGACTCCTCACAAAGTTTCAAACATTCTGAAGCTCAGGGAGACAAAATAATTTGCCCCAAATCACACTCACTAAATATTAGCGCTGGATAGAATGCAAGCCCAGACTTCCTGAAGCCAAATCCCACATGCGCTCTCTCAGCACACAGAGGGTCTCCCGATGACTGCCTTTCTCCTTCTACTCTCTCATCCACAGCAACCCAGTGGCCAAATTTTGCTCCATTTAAAAAGGAAGGAAAGAAAGGTCCCTGTCCTCATCTGGATAAGCTTTAGTTATGTTTGTATAACATTCAGAAAAGGCCATAAAAGATCTTCACTGAGGGCTGTGCTAAGTATTAAGTGTTACTCAATAAACCACAGCATGGAGGTTGCCAACTGACGTTTAGCTATAACCTGGAAAGAGTACTGGCTGAATACATTTTTTTTTTTCCTATTTCAATTTCTAGGTATCATTTATATTCATCAGCCCCCACCCCCCACCTCCCCCATTAGCAAGCATAAAACAAACAAAAGAAAACCCACAGAGCTACAGTTGTAAGACACAACCAGAGTAGGTGGCATATTATGATAAACAAAGATGACAATAAAACATTTTTCCAGCTGTGATAAACATATTTAAGATCTATCATAGAGGCTGCCAGAGCTAAAACTGAAAACTATGAAAATTGCAAGTTGTTCATAACACAGAATTTATGTCTTAGAAGCTTTTATTTTTTAGGCAGAAGTTGTCTCACTAGGAGATCATTTCCTTACCTTTTTAAAATTTGAACTTTTAAAGCTGTGACATGTTGAGGCTGTCACACGTCCAAAGTGATTTAACAACTGGCTGAGGGATGGACTGAGGCTGAGCACGGGCACATGGTACAGCTCAGAGGCCCAGCTGGAGAAGACAATACCGCTCAGGGCAGCCCTACTAAGCCTCCAGGAGGATCCCAAAGATCTACGCCCGCCAGGTGATTAGGACACTCACATTTCATTACATCTCAAATACTGTGAACAAGGAATTCAATTAACAGCTGTCTCAGTGTCTTAGAGATCAGAAAAGATTAAGAAGAATGGTGAATTATGTCCAGATTTCCAAATATCCATGCCTTTGTGCCCTTTCTTGGCTTCTGAAACCATCTGTCTTCCTTTCCCAACTTAAAAAAGAAAAAACAAAAACTTTAAACAATAAACCTTGCCATCCAACTGTGACTGATGAGATGTAGTTGTGAAATGGGCTTGTCAGATGCACTTATATAAGAGAATACCGACTTGATTGCAATTCATAACATCTCTAACATCTGAAAAACTTCAACAATGATTTTCTCAATAAACAAAACTGTTGTGTATTACAGTAAGCTGAGCTAAGATTACCTCATCCCTTAAAAACCAACGGCTGTAAACAAGTTGTAACACAACTGGGCAATGCCCACACAAGCAAAAGTCCCTTTGCAAAGCCCAGCAGACTTCCAGCAACTTCCTGGCCTTCCGAGCAGAAACAGCCCCAATGATGGGACTAAAGGAGGAGACCTCACAGAACTGGAGAACATCAGATCGTGAAAGACTCAGAACAGAACACTTTACTTTTAGAATCCTAAAATAAACACAGCCAGACCACTTGAGGAATCACGGAGGTGTATCCGTGAAAAGGCGCTATATCTGCTTTTTAAGTCACACACCCAAACTAGTCAGATCTCTCTTAAAACCCTTGAGATCAACCCTATTCCACCTCTTTTGATGAACACCTACCTATGCCATGCACTTTGTCAGATCCTATGGAAACAAAGAACATGTTGCCTGCCCTTAAAGAATCCCTATAACCACAGAAAGAGAAAGGGAGAGAAACCAGTAATCTCAGCACTGTGTGATCAGAATATCTAGCAGTGCACACGAGATACACTGCGACATAGGGAGGTCACTGATATGAGGGGTTCATCAACTCTAGGGAGGGAAGTGGTGCCCCGGAGCCTGCTCCAACTTAAATGCATAGCAAGAAAAGTATAACCACTGATCACATTTGAGACCCAAATAAGACAGTAGGTATGAATTTAAAAAGCAACCCAGGCCGGGTGTGGTGGCTCATGCCTGTAATCCTAGCACTTTGGGAGGCAGAGGCGGGTGGATCACCTAATCAGGAGTTCCAGACCAGCCTGGCCAACATGGTGAAACCCCATCTCTACTAAAAATATAAAAATTAGCCAGGCATGGTGGCACGTGCCTGTAATCCCAGCTACCTGGAAGGCTGAGGCAGGAGAATTGCTGGAACTCGGAAGGCAGAGGCTGCAGTGAGCCGAGATCAGGCCACTGCACTCCAGCCTGGATGACAGAGTAAGATTCTGTCTCCAAAAAAAAAGGCAACCCAGAGAAAGATACTAGTTTCTCTGTGCCTAAGGAAAATGTAAAAACGTAGACAAGCTCTTCAATTAAACCTCCACTAATTCTAAATCGACTACAGTATTTAAAGAGAAAGACTCCTTTTATAATTACATCTGACACTTCTCCCCATGAAAACATCTCGGAGCACAGATACGCTTCTTCAATGTGAAGGTTGGTCTCCATGGGCCCTAAAAGGAACACTAGCTCACCTTACAGGAACACCCTCAGCAAACATGAGAGGGACAGTCATCTTTCTCCTGGTACCTTCCCAGCTCCTCCTGGAAAACAACTCAGATAACCACAGGAGACCAAAGAGTCCTAATATGATTTAGGAGACGGAAGTTACTCAAAATCATTTCCAACAAGTTCACCACTGAACACTTCCTGTGACCAAATAACGGTGGCAGGTCCTGCCCTGAATGTTCCAACGGTTCTGCTCCATCCACCTTGCTGTTCACTCATCAGTCCTGCCCCTAGAAGACCCTATGCCTGAGGACCTAAGGGTGGTGAATTCCTTCCTAATCGCTCTCCACCCTACACAGAAAATCACTAAGCTCAAAAGAAAAAGTGTAAGGGCCCCATCCACATTCCAAATTGATTTCACATGACCCAACAGAAGTCATAGCATTTCTCCCCTCCACCCACCCATCCTGAAGAGTGACCATCTCCTTGGTCGCACATAGCAAACAAAAATTCAGATGACACCAGGGACAGACCCTAAATTCAAGTATTAGCCTGATGCAGGTCTAAAGCAGAGATATGAACAGATTTTTTGACTCAAACCAACTGAACCAGACTCACCTTCACTAACTAATACACAGGGTAAAATTCCACTGAGTTTTTATGAAAGCCATGTCATAACTCCCCCAAGAATAGCCTTGAGGGTGGAGCATGAGCCCC
The DNA here is from genome assembly GCF_029289425.2 of Pan paniscus. Taxonomy (NCBI): domain Eukaryota; kingdom Metazoa; phylum Chordata; class Mammalia; order Primates; family Hominidae; genus Pan; species Pan paniscus. Next base: position 88,227,894 of record NC_073265.2, on the reverse strand, counting down.
CGACAGGGATGGCATCCAACCACCCCAGGCAGGAGGGTCTGCTGCCTCCATCCCTGCAGCCAGGAAGCATCAGATGCCATCCAAGCTGTCTTCTATGGCTCACATATCCAGCAAATTACAGCACTCCCTAAACTTAGAGGTTTATCCTTGAACTACTCCTTGGAATGAACCCAAATAGGTAAGCATTTTCTCCTCCATAAGGCTACCCATTACCTGCACCCATTGCACAAGACTGCAATCAATGAAAACCTCCTGAGAACTATCAGAATAGCTGGTGGTGAATGCAAAGACACAAGCAGAGAAGCAAGAACTAAACAACGAGGTGTATGTCATGCGCCAGGTAGACATGCGAAACAAGGTGCAGGCAGAAAGTAGTGCAGCCGCCCTCAAGATGTCACAATCGATCAGCAAAGCAGACTTGTAAAGAGACAGAATCCTAACATAACCAAAGTGCTACAGAGGCTTAAAGAAGCAGAGTTACGTATCACTTAATGACAGGGATGCATTCTAAGAAATGCACAGTTAGGTGATTTCATCATTGTGTGATCAGAGTATACTTACACCTCAATGGTACAGCCTACTACACACCTAGGCTATACAGTATAGCCTATTACTCCTAGGCTACCAACCTGCAAACCTGCAGTGCGTTACTGCACTGAATACTGCAGGCAGTTGTAACACCATGGTAAGTATGTGTGTATTTAAACATACCTAAACATAGAAAAGGTACAATAAAAATATAGTAAGAAGGATAAAAAAAAAAAAGTACATATGGCCAGGCTCACACCTATAATCTCAGCACTTCAGAGGCCAAGCACTTGCTTGACACCAAGAGTTCAAGAGCAGCCTAGGCAACATAGTGAGATTCCATTTCTACAAAAAATTAAAAAACAAAAATTAGCCAAGTGTGGTGGCATGAGCCTGTAGTTCTAGCTACTTGGGGAGGGTGACACAACAGAATCACTTGAGCCCAGGAGTTCAAGGCTGCAATGAGCTATAATCACGCCACTGCACTCCAGCTTGGGTGACAGAGCTAGACCCTGTCTCTTAAAAACGAAACAAAAGGCCAGGCGCGGTGGCTCACGCCTGTAATCCCAGCACTTTGGGAGGCCGAGGCGGGTGGATCACGAGGTCAGGAGATTGAGACCATCCTGGCTAACACGGTGCAACGCTGTCTCCACTAAAAATACAAAAAAATAGCCAGGCGTGGTGGCAGGCACCTGTAGTCCCAGCTACTCGGGAGGCTGAGGCAGGAGAATGGCGTGAACTTGGGAGGTGGAGGTTGCAGTGAGCCGAGACTGCACTACTGCACTCCAGCCTGGGCGACAGAGCGAGACTCTGTCTCAAAAAAAAAAAAGTATACATACGTATATGGGAGTACCACCACGAATAAAGCTTGCAGGACTGGAAGTTGCTCCCTCGGGTGAGTCAGTGAGTGGTGAGTGAATGTGAAGGCTGAGGACATTACTGTACACTACTGTAGACTTTATAAATACTGTATACCTAGGCCTCACTAAATTTATTTAAAAATTTCTTTCTTCAATAATAAATTAAACTTAGCTTAACCACAACTTTTTTTACTTTTACAAACTTTATTTTTCTTAAATTTTGGTTCTTGTATATATTTTCTTTATATTCTTATTCTATAAGCTTTTTTCTATTTTTAACTTTTTTTTTTAACTTTTTAAACTTTTTTGTTAAAAGCTAAGACACAAACACACACGTTAGCCTAGACCTACAAAGGGTCCGGATCATCCATGTCACTGTCTTCCACCTCCATATCCTGTCCCACTGGAAGTCTACAGGGGCAGTAACCCAGAGGGAGCCATCAGCTCCTATGATCACAATGCCTTCTTCTGGATACCTCCTGAAGGACCTGCCTGAGGCTATTTTACAATTAATTTTGTGTTTAATAAGCATAAGGAGTACACTCTAAAAGAACAATTAAAAGTACAGCATAGTAAATACATACACCAGTAACATGGTTGTTTATTATCAAGTATTAGGTACCGCACACAGTTGTATGCGCTGCACTTTCATCTGACTGGAAGCACAGTGGGCTTAACACCAGCATCAACACAAACATGTGAGCAGTGCCTTGCACTGCAACAGACACGATATCCCTAGGGGACAGCACTGTTTTCAGCCCCATTATAATCTTATGGGACTACTGTTACAGACGAGGTCCACCATTGACCAAAACATTATGTGGAGCACGGCAATTAATTCTGGATTTGGATGGGGACACAAAATAAGCACAGCTCTGGCAGGTCTAATCAAGATTAAGAGAGAAAAGCAACTAAAACATCTGAGAAAACAGATACAGAGGGAATAACACCACACAGAAAATACTACATACAACTGAGCTATAATTTTTAATTGACTTGCTGGAAATTACTAAATTACTAAAATTGATTTAAAAAGAACCAGAAGGCCAGCATGGCGGCTCATGCCTGTAATCCCAACACTTTGGGAGGCCAAGGGAGGAGGGTTGCTTGATCACAGGAGTTCAAAACCAGCATGGGAACATAGCGAGACTCTGTCTCTAAAAAACATTTAAAAATTAGCCAGGTATGGGTCCCAGCTACTCCAGAGGCTGAGGTGGGAGGCTTGCTGGAGCCCAGTGGGTTGGGGCTACAGTGAGCCATGACCGCACCACTGTACACCATCTGGGACAAGAGCGAGATCCTGTTTCAAAAAAAAAAAAAAAGAGCATCAGGGGAAAGAACCAGAACCCTGGAACAGACCAACACCCATGGAAGACCTTTTTAAAGCTGTCACAAAACAAAAACTAACCATCTTTTTACGCCAGGCATGGTGGCTCACACCTGTTAATGCCACCACCTTGGGAGGCGAAGGCAGGTGGACCACTTGAGCCCAGTAATTCTAGACCAGCCTGGGCAACATGGCAAAACCCCATCTCTACAAAAACTACAAAAAAAAAAAAAAAATTAGCCGGGTGTGGTGGCAAGCACCTGTGGTCCCGGCTACCAGGGAGGCTGAGGTGGGAGGATTGCTTGAGCCTGGGAGGTCAAGGCTGAAGTGGGCCAAGATTATGCCACTGCACTGAAGACTAAAAACACCACCACCAACAAAAAGAAACACAACAAAAACTATTCTTTTTTTTTTTTTTTTAAGTGTCAGCCTCCAGGCATTTAACAAGTGAGTTGTTCCAAACCTTCAAAGGACAGTTTATTGCCACACTATAAAAACTGTTACAGAGAAGGTAAAAAGGAAAAGTCATTAATTCATTTTACAAAACTAGTCTAGGCCTGACAGCAAAATCTGGAAAAGAACTCATCTAAAGAGAACTGTAAAGCTATCTCATTTAAAATAAGAGATTAAAAAATCTGAATATGTTAGCAAACCAAATTTAATTAGGAATTTAAACAGCCACCTACCGCAACCAAAAATAGTTTAACACGGGAATCTGAGGAGGGATTACTACTAGGTAATCTATTCCTACCTCAATTAACAGGTGTAACAACCACTTCTGAATCTAAATGAATGCCAAAATGACATCTGATGACATTCAACACCCATCCTTAATAAATCACCCAAGAAAACAAGACAGGCAATTCTTCAACATGATGAAAACCTCTTAAACCAAAAGATGCCTTACACATTGAGAAACAGAGGCATTATCATTAATATAGACAAAAAAGGACAAATATACCTGTAATCAACATGTAACAATTCTGGATGTGCAGGCTAATGCAGCAAGACCCTATGACCAACCATGCTTGGTTGGCCCCACCCCCATGCCCAACCCACTAACCCACTAGCCATTCATCTCCCACCTTCTAGCCAGCTGCATGCAACTCAGTTCTGGCCAAGGAGAAGCAGGGCCTACTGGCTGAGCAGCGCTTGCTGACCTGTCATTCTGCCTTTTTTGCCTTTTGTCTTCATTCCTTCTCAACTTCTTCCTGCCTGAAACAGACATAATTCCTGGAGGTCACCTTGTGTTCACGAGGACAAAAGCCACAGGCTAAGGATGAGCAAACAGAAGCCAGGAGCCCAGTCCTCACACCCTCTTTGAGCACCTCACAGCAGCCACAGACTCCTTCCCTCCAGACTGCCTGAACTTGAGAAAAGTCAGCCCCTGTCGGCCTACTCCCTTATTAGGCAGGCTTTCAGTTATTTTCAGCCATTTATATTCCTAAGTGACACACAACTGATGGTAAGTAAAGACGTATTATGTACCAGAAAAATGGAGACCAAATTATCCTTATTTGTCATCAATGATTCTCGGCACAAAAAAATTAGGAAGAGTCAACTGAAAGACTATTATAACGAATAAGAGCAATCAACAAATTGGGTAGGTACAAGATAAGTACAGAAAATACCAGAGCTTTCCTCACACACAACCAATAATCACCTAAAAGAAACAAGGAAGGTCAGGCATGGTGGCTCACGCCTGCAATGCCAGCACTTTGGGAGGTGAAGGTGGGAGGATCACTTGAGGTCATGAGTTTGAGACCAGCCTGGGCAACACAGCAAGATCCTGCCTCTAAAAGAAAAAGAAAAAATTTAGCCAGGCATGGTGGCGCATACCAGTAGTCCCAGCTACTCAGGAGGCTGAGGTGGAGGATTACTTGAGCCTAGGAGCTGAAGGCTGCAGTGAGTCACGACTGCACCACTGCACTCCAGCCTGGGTAACAGAGCAAGACCCTGTCTCAGGAATGAAAAAAAAATTTTTTTAATTGAAAAAAAATTTAAAAATATAAAATAAACAATGGGGAATAAAGATTCCTTCTACATTAGCAACAAAAAGTGTTCATTAACCAGAAATAACCCAAAAGGAAAAGTATACAACCTCTATGACCTTCTGTGATTTCTTCATAGATAGATAATAGTTGAGTAAATGGAGAAACACGAAATGTCCCTGAATGAGTAATTCAAATATCTGGAAATGTTTTCTCCCAAACTGATTTATTAACAATCAAAACCTAATGAATTTGTGTTTTCTTTTTTGGAAGAGCAGCGGAGAAGAATTGCAAAAACAAAACAACATACACACACACAAAGTTCACCTGAAATAATGGTGCTTCAAATTTTTTTTTTTTTAACCTGAGTGGAGATTCTTCCTAGCAGATGTTAACATGTATAATGAAGCTACAGTGTTTAAGACAAAATGATTTTACCACAAACAAAAGGCAAATCAGTGGGAGAAGACAGCTTTAAAATAGTCTCGGCCAGGAGCGGTGGCTCACGCCTGTAATCCTAGCACTTTGGGAGGTCGAGGCAGGCGGATAGCAAGGTCAGGATTTCAAGACCAGCCTGGCCAACATAGTGAAACCCCATTTCTACTAAAAATACAAAAATTAGCCGGGCATGGTGGCACATGCCTGTAGTCCCAGCTACTCGAGAGGTTGAGGCAGAATTGCTTGAACCCGGGAGGTGGAGGTTGCAGTGAGCCGAGATGGCGCCACTGCACTCCAGCTTGGGCAACAGAGTGAGACTTTGTCTACAAAAAACACTAATAAAATAGAGTCTCTAGGCTAGGCGCAGTGGCTCACGTCTGTAATCCCAACACTTTGGGAAGGTGAGGTGGGCGGATCACCTGAGGCCAGGAGTTCAACACCAGCCAGGCCAACATGTGGAAACCCCATCTCTACTAAAAATACAATAAAAAAATAGCCAGGCGTGGTGGCACACGCCTGTAATCCCAGCTACTTAAGAGGCTGAGGCAGTAGAATCACTTGGACTGGGGAGGGGGAGGCTGCTTTGAACAGAGATCACACCTCTGCACTCCAGCCTGAGCAACAGAGCGAGACTCTCAAAAAAAAAAAAAAGAAAAGAAAAGAAAGAAAGAAAAAAAAGAAAAGGTATTGTTACATAATCCAGTGAAGAAAAAAAACAGCACAATGTGGGGAAACTAAATTGTCAACAGGAGGAGGTATCTTACTTCACTTAACTACAAATACATTCTAGAAGTATTAAAGAATTAAAAGAAAAAGATAAACAAGGAATCAATATGCGTGATTAACCGATTTTGACTTGAGTATAAACTTACTAGGCAAGGGAAGATCATAATGAAGAGACTGCTGTTCTATATTAAATGATACAACTTTTTAAATGCTAAAATTGCAAAGCTCAATTTAGTGTTCAATTCTGGTGGAGTATGGATGACAGACACTGCTTCTGGAAGCTGAAACTAAGAATTTTCTGCAAAATATTTTGGCAATATTTATCTAGGATCATGCACACTTACACAATTCTTATTCCTTACTTTCCACTTTTAGGAATCTAGCCCAAAGAATTAATCAGAGTAGTGTATCAACAACAATACACAATAATTTTATCACATCGTTTTTTAATGATCAAAATTATAAAATAGGCCAGGCACAGTGGCTCACACCTGTAATCCCAGCACTCTGGGAGACCAAGGTGGGCTAATCATTTGAGGTCAGGAGTTTGAGACCAGCCTGGCCAACATGGTGAAACCCCGTTTCTACTAAAAATACAAAAATTTGCCAGGCATGGTGGCATGCACTTGTAGTCCCAAATACTCGGGAGGCTGAGGCAGAATAATTGCTTTAACCTGGGAGGCAGAGGTTGAAGTGAGCTGAGATTGCACCACTGCAGTCCACTCCAGCCTGGGCAACGGAGCAAGACTTTGTCTCAAAAAAAAAAAAAAAAAAAAAAAAAATTGTAAAATACCGAAATTTAGCATTTATAGAATAATTTTAATTTTAATAATTTCATTAAAGACCTCATTCCAGGTGATAAAGATATAATGTTATGGGCAGAAATTCACAATATGTGTGTACACAGTATACTACTAATTTCATTTTTTTAAATATATAGATACACATATAAGTCTAGGGGGAAAATCTCAGGAAAATACAACAAAATATTAACAATGGTTACCTTGAGATTAAGGATAATTTTTATTTTCCTTTTATAGAGAGACAGAAAACTTATTTTCTAATTTTCTTCTCATAATCATCTATTACTATTATAATTTGAAAAAAGCAATACACATAATACTTGTAGTGTCTGGCGGCAGGCAAATGTGTCCCTAATCAAAGGTTCGCTGTTCGTCATAGCTGCACGTTATTTTTAAACAGGTCAAATATGTGAAGTCATTCTAGTGCTATGTGTACACGTGATTGCTGAATCAATGATAAGAGCCCTCTGAACGTGCTCTGTAGACCTCATATAAAGGAGGCAATGGACTCTTCTGGAAAAGAAGTAACTGGAAGGACGAGGAAGCCTAACTAGGGTGATGATATTGACGGTGATCTTGGAACTCTAAGGACCTCCATTTCTTTAATATACATTTATAGAACATTCACCATGTGCAGGTAGCAGGCATTCAAGAGTGAACACAGTTCTTGCTTTCATGGAGCTAACAGTTTCTCCTCCAAAATTTTATGTAAAGCAACCATGACCACTGTAGTTTTTGCCTTTTGGGTATGTCTAACCGTGATGTGATAACAAATCTTGTTTCAATGCAACAATCAGATTTCCTGTATAGTAGTATTTTAAAATATGTCTGAAACCCACTCTCTCAAAAAGCTGAGACTTTATCGCTATGACTTTTAAAGACACAGATTCTCTAGAACCTATAGATAGCATTAACATTTCAACTATTCAGAGGCCACCACTCATTCACTCTGCCAATGAAACTTGTCAAAGTCCTTAAGACAGCTTCTCTAGACAAGAGAAACATGGCTGTACATTTTTTCCAAATCTTTTTCAGACAAACTACAACCACAGTGGAAAGTTCACTGGATGAGGAGAAAAAGGAACAGGGAAAAAGATGCTGGCCTCAGACATGCAAAATACAAAATACAGCGCCTGGCACAGACCTGGTGCTTATCAGGTATTTGCACAATAACTATTTTGCAGAATGAACAGCAGGCTTAAAAAAGCAGTTGCCCATCTGCTCATTCAGAGCACTCAGCTCCCAAGAGCACTACACCATCAGCAGAAATTGGAAAGATTCCTTCACCACCAAAGGTGAGGCCAGCAGTGTCTGTGACTGCAAAACATGTACCCAGCATGGGAGGATCCAGTGGTCACCGCCCCATTCAATGCAAGCACAGGTGTTTTCAAAGACGATCTGTAAGGCTACTAAGAGTTAAAGGTCTTTCTGCTTTAAAAGCAAATGAAACAACTAAAAAGTCACTGCCCAGGGATTTGAGTCTTTTCTTTCCATTTCTATTATTGAGAGAGCCTCCAGAAGACTACAGCTAAGAGGGCTGTTATTTTCCTACCAGAAGAGCAGCTGAGGAAAGGTAAAACAGAGCGAGAATGATCATCTATTTACTGTACAACCGCTAGTCCGCCACTAAGAGAAGTATGCAAACAAGAGCCTCCAGAAGATGGCTATTCCACCAGTACATCAATTAACCAAATAGTGTAATGATACACACAATGTCACTGACATGCCAGTACATCAATCAGCTACAGAGTATAAAACCATGTGTGGTCCAAAAGGACCCTACAATAATCCCCAAGAATGCTATGTGGCACGGTAGCTCATGTCTATCAGCCCAACTACTTGGGAGGTTGAGGCAAGAGGATCACTTGAGCCCAGGAGTTCAAGGCTACAGTGAGCCATGATCACACGACTGCACTCCAGCCAGGATAATAAAGCAAGACCTCATTTTTTTTAAAAAAGTAAAATAAAATAAAAAGATGCTCCCATGTGACAGTCTTACAATGCAGGCTAGTGTCTCCAAAGAAGACTTGCTGAGCTACACACAGAGGAAGCTGGACATTAGGAATCCCACCCAGAAACATTTGTTAACCCTTACGAAATCACCGATTAAGTTTCACCAGATTCACTGCTTCAACTTTCCAGGAACCCGTATTTAGGGGGGAAAAATCCATTCACCCCAAATGAAATGATTACTGGACCAAAATTCGTTAACCCAATCACAACTACTTGAGTGGCCAAGCCATTATCATCCTATAGAGCTGGAAAGGTTTTTGTATTTCTCAAAATCTTATGACTCTCATCACAAATGAGACCGGAAGAAATACAACGTTTAGCATGGAAGCATTTGAACTGTAGGCACTTTTGCTAACCTACACTTTTTTTTTTTTTTTTTTTTTGAGATGGAGTCTTGCTCTATCACTCAGGCTGGAGTGCAATGGTGCCATCTTGTCTCACTGCAACCTCTGCCTCCCAGGTTCAAGTGATTCTCCCACCTCAGCCTCCCGAGTAGCTGGGACTACAGGCGCACACCACCACACGCGGCTAATTTTTGTATTTTTCGTAGAGATGGGGTTTCGCCATGCTCGCCAGGCTGGTCTCAAACTCCCGACCACAGGTGATCCACCCGCCTCGGCCTCCCAAAGTGCCGGGATTACAGGCGTGAGCCATGGCACCCAGCCTTATCTACATTTTATTTCATGAAAAGAGTTGTGGGAAAATGTGAAGGCTGCCAGTCCATCATTTTCTTGGTTACTTTGGATCCTTCTCCTTTGTTGCAAGAATCATAAATATTCCCAATTCTTTTACAGGCAAAAATGAAACGTGTGCCCAAATATGTCCTTTAAAAATAAACATTAAACATTATGAGGGAAACAACTGGCATAGTGGAAAATGTCTGTGCACCCTGGCTAAGCAACTCACTATTGCTTGGATTATATTAATATACACACCATAAAGCTAAGGAAGAACTTAAATTTGAGCCTCTGCATTTCTGTGCTGAGTAAGCTGCAGTTCTTTCGACTTATCGCCTTCATAGTTGCCTGTCCAAACAAAAAGATCTCAAGAATTCCACTGAAATAGTCCAAACAAGAGCCTAAACTTACAAAGCTGTTTTTCAGAGCTCAATAGTACAACAACAGGAAGCAGAACTTCTGGGATGGGGATTTTGCTATTTATTTTTTCTTTCAATGGCCGCTTTTAAGCAAGAGAGAAAAAAGTCTACAGGCATTACAAATCCTGGAAGCTATGAATCAGGAAGTGGGAAATGGCTGATCCTGAAATGGCCAGCCTGAAAATCCTGGCTCTTTTATGTAGTCAAGTCTCTGAAGCCAGGAATTTCAGAAATCTTAGGCATTTTGCATTATTTTCTGAATCTTAAAAGAGCTGAGACTTGAGAGAAAAGAGAAGGGCCAGGATAAATGAACCAATAAGGAAGCCCCCAGTCTCCAGCTCCATGCCCCTACCACCACACAAATCTTGCCCCTATAATTACAAGCTCAGTTGGGACATGCTCCTTACAAATGGGGTTTTGTTTACAATGCTGCTAAGGAGAGGGGGGCGATAGCCCATGGTTTCTGCAGACAGAGCCTGCCCCAGGCTTCAGCTTTCTCATTCTTTCCCAATGTTGAATCTGGAATGGACTCGGGACCCTAAATATTTCACAACTCCAAACACCCTACAGTTGATTAAAAACAATGGTCACTTTTGTTTTCAGGAAAGACTATACCTGATTTTTGCTAAGTCTAAGTAAAATGCAAAGACCCATACAATGAACCTGCATGAATGCTTTCAGACATGCAGATTCGGAGGGGGACACTGCTCTCTTTTGAGCAAATGGAGATCCAGTAACAGAGCGGGGCTCACTCTGCAATGGCTGCATTTGCATCAACGTGAGACACCAAACAAATGTCCGCACACAGGAGTCTACTATGTGGATCGAGGGAAAAGAGGGCACCTTTATCCTTCCAAATATGACAACTCAATAGAAAACTTCTCATTCCAAAGTCCTAAGCATCCCTACAACAGGAAGCTACTGGAGCTTGTGAAATATTTCCAGTTATTTTCTACAGAAATTAAACATATCAATTCTACCGGCAGGTCATGTGAGATGACAGGTTTAAAAATGTATGTTGATTGGGGGAGAAAAGCAAAGAAAAAAAATAGAAGAAAATAAAGTGATTTCCTGTGTCAGTTGTAATTTGGGAGGCTTTTTTCCAGTGTCCTTCTAAGTAAATCTGCCATAATCAAATGTGGTCAAATATAACTGCAATGTGCAAAAGCACAGTGATGACCTGAGAGGAAGATGCCACCCAGAACCCCTGGGACCAGCCTTCTATCTCTTCCATCAGACTTCCACTACTACCTCCCCAAAAAGGCTCAGGGTTATTTCATAAACACCAGTAGCCTCCCATGTATTTAACTTAGCACAAATAAGAGAACCAATATGTAAGGGATTTTTTTTTGCTCTTAAGAACCAACCATTCCTCTTACCCCGGCCTTTACAGACCTGGAAAACCATCCCCGATTTGCCCCCAGCCTCATCCCCCACTACAACTTAAACAAACCTTCCTCTCCAGCCTTGCTTCCAGCCCCAAAATACATTTTTAAAGTTCTGATGCCAAGACCACCCCATCAAGTCTAGTATAATCCTTCTGATCATCCAAGTACCCTCCTCCAGGAGACCTCCAAGATCCCTCTGGGCAAAATGATCTCTTCCTCCAATTCCAGGGCTCTTTCCCAGTGTGCTCACTCTATCCTCACTCATAAAAGCATCTGGTTCCATTCCACAGCTGGGCACACCTTATCTTCTCAAGAGGCAATGTAAGCTCTTTTTAAAACAGGGGCTGCATTTTACACACCTCACATACCTCCTGCAGGTCCCCGAACATCCAAACACTCCAACTTTGTCTCTGTCTCCAAATCCTACAAAACCAAATTCTCTCTACCCAGCTCAGCTCAGCATCCCTGGGGCCCTGATCTACCTCATCTGCCTCCTCTGCTCTAGAGTAAAAGCAACACCAGTCACCCCTACTCTGCTGCCCACTGTAGCCGAATCCAAGCGGCACTCTCAGCCCATGCTCTTATCAGTGCACTGGGGGCCGGCCTAGCATCTACCAAGCACCAGAAATGCCCCTGTGAGCTTTGTGCAGCCGCCTTGCCAGGCAGACAGCCTCTGGGGCCAGGTTCGGCACGGGAAGCTAGAACATGGGGCTGACTGCACAGCCTGGGGCAGACACACCTCAGCTTCCACACCCACCTGACAAGGCTGCCCAGAGGATTGAGGGAAGTCAGTGTTTCACCCACTGCCCTAATGGGAAGACAGTGTTTCTCACCCACTGCTCAAGCCTGGAAGCAAAAGGTCCCAATGTTCCTACTCGATGACCCGCCCTGTCATGCCCTGTCCAGATATCTAACCCTCACCTTTCTCTGTCCATCAAGCAGTAAGAATTCATAGCAGCCAGCACATATGACCCTGAGGGCAACGTTCTAACAAAGCCAAAGAAAAGGTGGCACACTGGCCTTCAATTCAAAGCCCAGGGTGGCAAGAAAAGGGTCACTAGTTCCCTGAAAATAACTGGCATGCAAAATTCAAACAGGTAATTGGGGTGGAGTTCATGGAAAAGGGAAGAGAAAACCTCACATGGGTTTGTATACCCTTCATTTAAGCACACTGTCTTCAGGCAGCAGAGGTTTCAAGGTGCATGCTAAACACCCTTGCGCAGGTTTCAGAGCAGCAGATAAAAGGGGCTAACCAGGCTCTCAGGAAGCCCAATCCGCACACGCACGGAGCCGAGCCGGTGGAAACCATAAGCCTGTCTCATCTGCTTATGGTTGAACAGGAAGGCTTGATCGATACTGATTTTACAGTCATGGGAGTGACTCATCACGAAATTCTACCCAGCTTAAAGCTCAGCTGTGAACAGAAACAAAACAACATAATAGCAGGGTCAGATTTAAAATAGTAAGAATGACTGGTAAGCAGTTAATGCTTATAAACAATTAACAATCACCTTCCCAGCCGCCTGGATTTGCTGGGAGAGGAAAAACTACCACTGAGAGCTCTGAAGCGGGCGGCAGCGGTAAGTCTGTCTTCTGTGGCAGCCCCTTCCAGCTCACCGATGCTGCTGTCAGCTTTACAAAACAGACCCTGGGCAGGGTCACGAGGAGCTGCTTTTCATAGAATTCCACACATCTGATGGGTACGTGCTCACTGAGGAGGGGAGAGAGGAGGAATGTACTTACATGGAACAGAGTTTTCAAAGAGTGAAATTTAAGCTCTCCTGGAGTATAACTTCCTCTATGTAGCTCCTGCAGAGTTTAAAATAAGCAACTTATCTGTCCTAAAATGAGAGAAATGGGGTCATATAAAATTTCTCAATAATTGAGTTCCTCTCAAACTGCAGTCACTTTAAGGAAAGCAATGGGGTGCTCAGAAGGTGCACTACACATTTCAGGCATTTGGTTACGGAGGCGAATGTGCTCAGCGCCATCCTGAAGACATGTACTTTCAAGTACTGGATTCTATGTAAATTTTAATGATCTGTAACCAACCCTCAGACCTGGCCAAGAACTTCCATAGAGAATCCTGGTCTGGAGATCCCTTCACTAGGGCACACTGCTCCACTGTTCTGAACTGCAAGACTGTGTCCCCTCCAATTCATATACTGAAGCCCCAACCCCCAGATACCTTCAGTGGTATCTGAAGGTGGGGCCTCAGGGAGGTAATCAGGTTTAGATGAGCTCCTGAGGGTAGAGCCCCCATAATGGCAACAATGCCCTTACATAGAGAGGAAGAGACCAGAGCCCCTCGCTCTCTCCACCCTGTGAGGACACATGACAAGACATTTGTCATCTGCAAGCCAAGAAATGGACCCTTAACAGAAACCAAATTCGGTCGGCACCTTGATCTCAGACTTCCAGCCTCCAGAACTGTGAGAAACATAAGTCTGTGGTTTTAGCCCTCAGTCTACAGTAACCTGTCACAGCAGTCTGAGCGACGACATCCATACAGCCCCGTAAGAGAACCAACCCAGGGACAAGCAACACCTCTCATCATCTGACACCACCTCCTGCCTGAAGACCAGGCAAAACAAGCACATACACAAACAAGCAAAAGGGGAGGATGAGAGTGCTCATTCGGGTTTGCTTTGGAGGTCCAGAGAAAATGCAAGTCCAACTTCCAGGCACAGACCAGCTGCCCGCAGCAGGCTTCCTCCCATTGGTCTCAGACCAAGGTGAGCCACTCCCCCGGGCGGGACAGAGAAAGCTCCTCTGGAAGCCAGACAAGCTCGGCCACCTCGAAGTCTTCTTTGGAATCCAGCAGGTCCAGGCCTGAGCCCTGGCGCCTGTTTAAACCAAAGGATGACAACCAAGCAGAAAAAAACAGCCCCAGAGAGTATCTGCTGGAGAGGCGGACCTGGCCTTCGACACACAGCATGCGTGCCATGGTCTCTAGCAGCGCGTCCCTCCAAGCTTCCTGGCCTGTAAGGCGAAGCCTCTAGCCCTTTTCTACTTTTAGGATGCTCAGATTCTTGCCTGCAGAGGTCAATCCCTTTCTTTCAAGGGCTCCCCCGTCTGTAATGAGGGAGTCCATTTACAATAAAAAAAAAATTGAGCTGTCAAAACAAATGAAAAACTTCCAGTATAATCATAATCAGTGAGGGAATCAAACATCTAAACACATCTCTCTTCTGGAAAAAGAAAATGAAAAAGCAATTACACGTCACATGGCTGATTAGCAATAAATTTCATTTGTGACTACGGTGGCATGAGAGTTTGACTCCTGACTTGCTTTCCTCGAAAGAAAAAAATTATCTGCAATACTGTCTCTTGATATAGAAAACAGACCCATTCCATCTGACTCAGCTCAAACCTGCGTTTTTCAAGGCCTCTCCTGACCTCACAGTTCCCCCCCAGTGATCCCGTGGTACCTAGGACCGCCATGGACAAGGACTGGTCTCCTTGAATTTGTCTCCCCAACTATTCCACACATATACTCGCATAAACAATTGAGAAATAAGCTTTTTAAAATTGTGGTAAAATATACACAACAAAGAATTTAACATTGTAACCCTTGTTAAGTGTACAGTTCACTGACACTGATTCACAATGTTGCTCAACCACCGTAACCATCCACCTCTACAACTTTTACATGTTCCCAAACTGAAACTCTGTACCCATTAAACACCAGTTCCTCATTGCTCCCTCCCCACAGCCTCTATTCACCGTCCCTCGCCATTCTACTTTCCGTCTCTATGAATGTGACTACGCTACATAGCTCATGTAAGGGTAACAATTATGCACTGTTTGTCCTTTCATGACTGGCTTCTTTCACTTCGCAGAGTGTCTTCAAGGTTCACAGACACTGCAGCACATCATAGAATTTCCTTCCTTTTTAAGGCTCAATGATATTCCATTGTATGGATAGACCACATTTTGTTTATCCACCCGTCTATGGATGGACCCTTGAGTTGCTTTCACTTTTTGGCTATTTTGAATTATTTGCTGCCATGAACATGGGTGTACAAATATCTGTTCAAGCCCCTGCTTTCACTTCTTTTGGGCATATACCCCAAAGTGGAATTGCTGGATCATATGGCAATTCTATGATGAATTTACTGAGGAAGCACCATATCATCTTCCACAATGGCTGTGCCATTTTAACAGTCTCACCAGTAAGGTACAAGGGTTCCAACATCTCCACATCCTGGCCTATGCTTGCTATCATCTGGTGTTTTTGGTAATAGCCATACTAATGAGTATGAAGTACCAATTGTGGGTCTGACTTACATTTCACCAATGACTAGTGACTTTCAACATCTTTTCATGTGCCTATTTGCCTCAAGTAGTAAGTTTTAAATCAAAAGAATTAACCCCTCCTCCTAAGAGACCTCTCATCACAGAAAGCAAACAGTAGTATCCTTACTTACTAGCATTGTTAAATCGGTTAGTCTGGGCTCAAAACACTTTTGTTTTCCTTGCAAATACCACCATAGGCAATATTCGCTTAGCAAGACCATTCAAGTCCATCTACCAAGTTGCCTAAACAGGACTAACCTTGAATTCTGGTCTCAGGAAGACCTTGTGCGATCCACGGAGCAGAGCAAGAGAGCAGCTCCTTCTCGCACCATCCTGCATCAGGCAACACACTGCAGCTGGCTTCCCACCTGACTGAAGCCTTCTCCTGCTCTGGCAGTCGTGGGCCGCTCCAGCTGGGGATGCTCATCCTTGCAAGCAGCCATCCACGCACAAAGGGCACAGGTTCTCAGGGTTCTCCACATTCAATTTAAAATACCCTAATTTGTGTTGCAGATACTTAATCTAAGTGTTTTTCAGATCCCGTGCCCTAAATTTTGGCTGGAAACATAGTCCCACTCACATCCCTTATGCTCGTGACCAGGCTCTTCCCCAGGCCACATGACCCCCAATTACCTCCCCCTCCTTGAAGAAGGAAGAGACTGAAGGGCGAAGGGACATCCACAGTTCACACTGATAACGCAAATGATCCATCACCATGGCCTCAAAAGAGCCTTGGAATCCAAATGACCCACTTACTGGAGGAGGATGCTTCAAACGGAGGCAGATGCAGAGTCAGGAGGGAGACAGGGACAGAAAAGGAGGAAGCTGTGCTGCTATCCCCAGTGGAGCGCTTGTCAAACTCTCTTTACATGAAATGAAGCTGGGTTCCTGCCGGGCGCGGTGGCTCATGCCTTTAATCCCAGCACTTTGGGAGGCTGAGGTGGGCGGATCACAAGGTCAGGAGATCAAGACCATCCTGGCTAACACGGTGAAACCCCGTCTCTACTAAAAATACAAAAATTAGTGTGGCAGCAGACGCCTGTAGTCCCAGCTGCTGGGGAGGCTGAGGCAGGAGAATGGCGTGAACCCGGGAGGTGGAGCTTGCAGTGAGCCAAGATCGCGCCACCACACTCCAGCCTGGACGACAGAGCGAGATTCCATCCAAAAAAAAAAAAAAAAAAATGAAGCTGGTTCCTAATTCTGCAGTCAAAAAAAAACAGCAAATGTAGCTAGGAGCAAAACATCAGAATCAATACACACCCAAAGGGTATTTTTTTTTTAAAGGAAGTAAATAACTTCTAATGCGTATTTCCTCTATCCTTAGCAACAACAGTATCAGCTAACTCCTAGTGTTTATAAGCCCTAGGTTCTAAGAAATGTGTATGTATTCACTCATGAAGTATTGGTAACCATCCTCCAAGATGGGTGACACTTTTTTTTTTTTTTTTTTTTTTTGACATGGAGTCTCACTCTCGCCCAGGCTGGAGTGCAGTGGCGCGATCTTGGCTCACCGCAACCTCCAACCTCCAACCTCCACCTCCCAGGTTCAAGTGATTCTCCTGCCTCAGCCTCCTGAGTAGCTGGGATTACAGGTGCATGCCACTATGCCTGGCTAATTTTTATATTTTTAGTAGAGACAGGGTTTCACCATGTCAGCCAGGCTGGTCTCGAACTCCTGATTTCAGGTGATCCGCTCACCTCGGCCTCCCAAAGTGCTGGGATTACAGGCATGAGCCACCGCATTCGGCCTGATGGGTGGCATTATCTTCCATTTTACAGATGAGGAAAGGAGAGCAGAGAGGGTAAATAACGTGCCCCGGTACAACGCATCAGTAGACTTCTAATTCTCCAACCCTCATCTCAGAAGGGAATGGTGCTCATCTCAGAAGGGAATGGTGTCATGAAACAAGACTAGGGGGAAAGGGAGAAGGCCTGCTTTCTAGTCGAGAAAAGCGGAGACCGTCTGAAACTCTACTTGCTCCAACAGGGTGAACACGATTGAAAATTCAGAATTCACTCTCCTAATAGCAGGAAAGTATTACAAAAGCCCACAGGCCAAATGATATCACCCTCCCAGGAAGTCTTGTGCAGTACTGTGTTTTTTAATGTTATTTGTCAAGTGAAAACAGTTACAGTGGCAGAACAGGCAGCACCCAGAGAGTGGCACTAATCGTGGGCTAAGGATGGGCAATTGCTTCTCATCAAGAACCACAATGTGTCCAGTCAATTTACAAACATAAATCAACACAAGTTCAAAAGCACCAGTGGCAAAGTCCAGGCCTGGATGTGAAGCTGGCACCCCTCTTTAAACAAACTGTTCCTCTTCACTTGCATGGTAAGGACTGGAAAGAGCCCTGCCGCGCTGGCCAGCTCTTCAGGGTAGCGGGGGCCACCGCCCTCTCCCAGCCTCGGGAAGCCCAAGGCCACTGCATCAGCCTGGCCCAGCCCAGAACCAGCCTCGGGCCCAGCCGGCCCAACTCAGAAAAAGGCAGGGGTCAGTCTCCAGCCTGGACTCCTCTAAAAATCAGAAAGCAGTGCCCCAGCAAACGAACAACAAGGGCGCTCACCTGAAACAGTTTCACCTTCATTTTTAGAGGGGAGGAACACAATAGGAGGGCGTATTACTCCACGGGTTTTAACCCTAGCCCTTGATGCTACCAGGTATCCATGATGCCCCTAATAAAGGTGAGAGTTCCTCCACTTTTCTAACATCCAGCTATTCTTTAAAAAAGTTGAACACTGCAGTTTCCGGAGAACTTTGCTATGTGAATTGCCTCACTGCAGGTGTGCTCTCCCCTAGCTCTCTCCATTCCATGCCTTAAAAGTGCCAGGTGTCTCCTCGGGAGCTGCTCTGTGCTACTTACTGCCCCCAGTCCTGCAGCCAACCTGTTTTGCGGGTCCTGCCTCTCCATCAACTGGGACCGCTCTCTCGACAAACCACCCCAGCCCACAGCTCCTCTGGCAACCCAGCCCCTCACACCGAGGACCCGTCTCACCAGTCACCTCCCTCAGCTGGGCCAACCTGTCCAGTCCATTCCTGCTTCCTGGTCTCAGGTCTAGAGACAAGACTTCCCTCCCTGAGCCTGTCCTCACTGCCTCCCTCATCTATACCATCACTGGCTCACACCAGGGTGTCTGTCTGTCCCCCAATCCTGACTCCGTCGAGAGACCAGAGCAGCCTCCCCAGAACACCCTTCTCAGCGGGTCCACTGCAATGGTGCAAAGGTTTCAGCGCTCCTCATTCTCTAGCCAGCAGTCAATTCCTTCCCACCACACAAACACCGGATTCTGACACCCTCTCCACTCCATCAGTGCACACTGCCACCCACACCACACATGGTCCCTTCCTCTCCTGGGGAGCTGCCTCCTTGGATCTTGAGAGTCAAATATTTAGGGCACACTAAAGTCAGACATCCTCCTTAAAGCTTCTCAAGCCATTCTGCAGTTCCGTGACCCCACTGCCTGCAGCCCACATACTTCTCTCCGGTCAGCATCCCCTAACTTAGCACTAAACTCATAGCGTCTGTTACTCTCCACCAGTAGCTGAGTTTTCCCAACTAGACAACAAGCTCCTTGGGTAAAAAAAAAAAATCATATTCTTTCATATGCTTTCCATGGAGCAGAGACCACTGGAGGCCCTCAAATAATCTAGATATCAGAAACAGGGTTCCATACTCTGTCACCACTCACCTTCCACTCCCACTCCCCTTCCACAGAGAGGGACATGACCTTGAACCAGTCAGCCTGGTTAACCTAAAAACCCATTCTCTTCAGGCACAGAGAAGCAAGGTGGTTACTTGGTGGTTTCAACGACTGACCTGAGACTCAGACGTCCGGGTTCAAACCTTTCACTGTAGATGTGCAAAAAAAGACCCTCCTTGGCCAGCCACAGTGGCTCACATCTGTAATCCCAGCACTATGGGAGGCCGAGGTCGGTGGATTGCTTGAGGCCAGGAGTTTGAGACCAGCCTGACCAACATGCCTAAACCCCGTCTCTACTAGAAAAAAAAAAAAAATTAGCCAGGCGTGGTGGCACACGCCTGTAATCCCAGCTTCTTGGGAAGCTGATCCACAAGAATTGTTTGAACCTGGGAGGAAGAGGTTGCAGTAAGGCAGAGGTTGCAGTGAGCGGAGATTGCACCACTGCACTCCAGCCTGGGCAACAGAGCAAGACTCTGTCTCCAAAAAAAAAAAAAAAAAAAAAAAGGCCCTATTCAACTGGCAGCAATGCCCCAGTGTTGTGGGGAAGGAGGACTGGAGGCCCCAGAGAGAGCCCATCAGGGCCACCCACCATGAGGAGGAGAAAAAAAGAGAAAAGCATCCATTTATTGGATGCTTTCTATTTGCCAGGTTTGCTGGGCAGCTTGGATACATTATCTATTGCTAATTCTCATTGGCATCCCTGCTAGAGCAGTGTTATTCCAATCACAGGCAGAGACACTGAGGCCTGGAGCTCCCTTTCCAACATGCCTCCATGCGTGGGAGAGAGGGAGACAGTGAATTGTTTGAGGGGACAAGGCTTCAAAGGAAGCCCTGCACATATGCAAACCCCACGGAGAAGAGCAGAGCAAAGACAGGCCAGGCTGTCCAGCTAAGTTCACATCCAGCCGGTTCAGCATTCACATGAGAATTTCACAAGATGCTTTTTTACAAGCTACTCTTGAAAATTAACATTCCAGCTTCAAATGATTATGTTTACATTTTCTGCAAGAAATATCCCACCCCACTCCTCGGAAGAGGAGACTTTAAGGATAATTTCTAAGGTGTTCATTAAGTTCAGGAGTCCCCTTGACACCAACCTAGACAAGTAAGCTTTCTTCTGTCCAGAAGTCGGGAGCTGGCCTCACCGTCGCCCTACCAGGACACTGTCAAAGGCCTTCACCAGCAACCAAAACCGGCAGGGTTGGGGAGGGTGCTTCAATGATAGAGAGACCTGTAAGACCTTGCTACTGTCCCTCCCAGGAGTGAGGCAAAAGCTTACTGGCCTCACCAAGAAAACAATGCAAAAAATAGAAGCCAACTTCCATACGTGGTGATTCTGCTTGTTCCAACCACATCTCCCTCAAATCTCCATCTCTCTCTCTGCCTAGTATCTTGAGATCTGAAGGCTGGAAGGGCCTGCGAAATGACCTAGGTCCACCCTGTCACTCAAGGTCAGCAGGTGTGCAAGTACCCACCCAACTTTCTGAGATGCCACCCTGGCCCTCTGCACCAGGCCACTCCGGAGACCACCAGGCAGCCGAGTCCAGCCTGCAGATGCTTCCTCCTCAGGCACCCAGCTCCAGGAGGGTTTAAAAGCACACTACAGACATAAATCGGTGCCAATGAATTATTCATTACATCTTATCTATAGGGAACTTACAGAACAAAGTCTCCATCCACAGGGATGAGGCGATCTTGACACAAGGCCAGACTCACAAATTACCCTTCCAGGAGTTCTAATTTTTTTTATTCACCTCAATGTGCAAAAAGCCTAACGAAACAATGATTTTAAAGATAATTTTATTGCTTTCAAGTTCCATGCAGCAGTAACTGGTGTGATAAAATGTTTTGGCTAGCAGAGGTGCAATGATCAGATGAAAATAAATTTGTTGTACAAAAAAGTGCTTCAAAGTGAATGGCAAGTATCCCTTTAAGAAGTCTTCCGTTTCTTCAGCTCCTCCTATGCACCAGGCACTGGGCCACCTCCTGGGAATTCAAAGATAACCAAGGTACCATTCCCCTCCCCAATGGTGGGGGAAAGCAATATGGGGGAGATGCCCAAATAGGAGGTATAGCAAGAGACCACAGGAGCTCAAGTCAGTGCAATCATTCTGCATGCAGAATCAAGGCCAGAGAGAGGGTGAAATTACAGCTAACTCTTAAAGGAGCTTGCCAGAGGGCAAGCTGGTAGTATTGTTTGCTATTCCAAGCAGAGGGGCTTCCACCTGCCAAGACAAAGAGACACGAATGAGTACAGCCTGAATTGTTCAAAATGTCTGGGAGGAAGGGAGGCTGAAGTTCTCTCTCAGACAGCCAAACAAAGATTTCCGAATTAAAAATAATAAAAGGCAATCATGGGGAAACAGGTTTAAGGCTTTTGACACGTAAAACTGAATAACCAGCTATATATTTTGTGTAATCTCAGCAAGAAAGATTCTGAAAATATCAATAAAACATGAAACAAAATACATAAAATTAGCTAGCGAAATATAGATGGTGTGGGACCTAACACAACGCTGGATGTATTTATTCTTATTCTCTGTGAGTATTTCTGGCTGGCGAGCATCTTAACCACATAGAATAGCCAAAGGGGAGAGAGAAGAGAATGAAAGTGTTACTACCTGTTTAAATAGAGCACTGGAAGGTAAATCTTGCTGTATTTTTCCAAATGAAATCAGTAGTGTTTTTTTAATCTCTAATCTCAAATATTTTGGAGCTTTAAATTTATTAAAGTCCTGTAAAATTATCTTAAAACTCTAACTGTAAAAGACACACTAGGTGTTAACAGCTCTGCCATGGAGTTGCAGTACGCCTGTCTGCATCATTTAGGAAGACCCTAATTCTCTCAGGACAGCTCGCACTGACACAGTAGAGTAACCTTAATCCAAAACTGTAGCCCAGTGATTTCTACAGAAGTCTGTAGTATCCACATTTTCTTGCAATCAGTCCCCAGGAAGCAAGCCAGAGAGTGGGTTGGGATCGCTATCTTCCTCCTTGGGGCACTATTAATTCAGTCACCGAATACGCTGAATTTCCCTTCTGGCCACTAGATGGAGCCTATGCATAGGCGAGATGGGCAAGGTGCACACTGGACACCTCTCAGGTGTGAGCAGAAATTGACAAATGACAATATTAAGGGAGAAAGTGTAATAAACAGATCTCTGAAATGGAAGGCAAACTGCAGGGGGATGACCATCGTTTACTGAAAAAAAAATCACAACTGTTTAATAAGCAACATGCCATCTTGTTAATAAACACCTTAGCAAAATAAAGTTTTATTATACATTTATTGAGCACCTATGTGCCAGGTTCTATAACATATTTAAATGGCAAGGGCAACCAAACATCAAGTAAGCCTTATATTTCTATCCAAAGAACTCTGTTCGAGGATGTCACAACCCTAAGAACAGTAGCAGTTGAAGTCCAAGGGCTTAATACCAGGTGCCAGGTTCTATTCTAGGCACTTGACATGTGTACGAATTTGATTTTTATGAATGTTTAAAGTAGATTCTATTAAAATTATAATTTCACAGATGAGGAAACTGAGGCACAAGAAGATTAAATTATTTGCCTGAGAGCTTAGCTACTGAAGAGCTGAGATTCAAACCAGCCACTTTGGCTCCATGGTCCTAATAAAATTACAAGCAAGGAACAAGACAAATCACTGTCAACCAGCAAAACCGTGGGTTATGAACTCAAAAGGAGTAATGGGAAAGTAGATCTATACAAGTTAGGGAAATCCCAAAAACCTTCAAGAAGGAAGAGGAATCTGACTTGGAAATGTAAAGATGGCATCTCTGACCTATTCAAACCACAGAAAAGGCATACGGGGGAAAGGAATCACCTGACTTAGTGTTTTGCCTTTTGAAAGTTATGATCTTGTCCCTATTTTACAGATCCACCTGGAACTTGGAAATTATTTCAATTTAAAAAACCTATTCTATTTCCTCACAATTTTTCTGACTTTGGTTTTCTAAACATGTTAGAAAACGTTTTCATTCTGTTGTTTAGTGAGAAAAGGAGAAATGTCTCCCCCAAATATTTTTAAGTCTCCACATTTCTATCGAGACTCAGAAAAGTTAATAACTTTAGGACCAAAGAACTAATTGGCAGCTAAGGAGAAACTAAAGCTATGGTGACCTTCCTGTGTTCTTAAGCGGCACTTTCTGCTATTCAGTATTGAGCATGGAAGGAGAAGTAGCAGAGTAGTGAAGAGGAAAAACATTCTCAGCTATGGAAACAGCAGAAGCAAAAACTTGGAGACAGGCATAACACGGCTTCCTTTCCATCAAGCTAATGCACAGATGCTGGGGAGTACCAGGAACTAACAGTGGATCCCTACAGCACAGGATTACTAAGGACCTGTTTCATTACTTGATTCTAAGGACCCTGGACTTGATCCTAGGACCACAAGAGGCACATTCTGAGTATTTGGAGCTGGCAAGTCCATCAGACTAAGGGAATGGTACAGGAACTGGTTCAGAGGCCAACTCAGCATGTAGTCAGAGTCAATGCAGGTCTGCACTGGACCAGGCTGGATCTCGGAATAGGGGTCAATCTGAGCGATTTCAAGTGACTCAGTGAGATCGAAAGGAAACATTCAATTAATGAGTCTCCCCAGAAAAGGACAGGCTGCAGAACTGAAACTGAACAAATTCCATCCTGAGCCAATCTCTGTTGCTGAAAATTTTACTGAGGTGCATGTGAGAAAGAAAATCCCAATTGTATCACCTGACCGAGAAAGGCTACCATAACAAAAGTTATGTACCTACGACTACACGATATCATGTTGTGACCTAACATATGCAGTGAACTCATTATCCACAGAAATCAGACAACAGAACTAAGGGAAGCCTAACAGCAGATCTCCCTCTGCTGCTACTGGTCTCTGTGTTCATTTGTTTTCGTGGCAATCTGTGCTTCTCTTTAAAGTCCTGAGTCTGTAAGCTTGTGTATTATCCCACTAAAATGAGACTCAGGGAAATTAGGTAAAGAGAATAAATACAGGACAACACAGATAAATGTGGACACAACTGAGAGGGATTTTACAATCTAGACAGAATTAATAGCTAATGACTTAGAAAACACTTTGTAAGCTGATGCAGTCAATTGGATCATGGGCTCCTACCTGGAATTTCTCTCCATGCTTCCTACTTTTTCCAGGAAGTTATCAAAGGTCACTAAGACACTTTGGGGAAAACTCCTATAAATAAATTCATCTCTCCCCAATTACCATTAGACTTCTGTTCTTTAAAGTTCTATTGACTAAACTTTGGCTGACTTAAATTGGTGATGTCTCATTTACGTAATCAAGCATATATTCCCAATAACCAACTTTACAGAGACTAAGCACGACTGTACTTTTTACAGCAGAGGACAAGCTGAAAGCACTCACAATGTATCAGGAAAAATTTCAAGTTATGCTCTATAAAATATTTATGCTCTAACAACTATCAAAATATATTTGTTCTCCCATGTCAAGAGTAATTTTTAAAGTGGTATTGATTTTTAAACTGACAAATAATTCCAAAGCCAGTTTGAGAAAGCTAGTGCCATGTTAAAAAGAAAATGGCTGAACAAAAGTATACAAAACAGCAACAACAATGTATTTCAAACTCGCAGAATTTGGACGATGGACGGATGGATGGAGATACACAATTCTGAACAAACGGCATTCGTATTATGTAACTCTTACTGAAGTAGAGACCGATGGTATTAAGGGGGCTAAGACTGAGGAGTGAGATAAAACAAAGTTTCAAACTCCTCCCCGCAAGAACTTTCTGGATTAGCAAGACTACTTTCTAAAGTCTTTAAAATATGCAAAAAAACAAAAAAAAATGTTTTCCAGACTATTACCAGGTGAGCAATTTATTTTTATATATGTATTTTGTGTGTGTGATGGAGTCTCGCTCTGTCACCCAGGCTGGAGTGCAGTGGCATCATCTTGGCTCACTGCAACCTCTGCCTCCTGGGTTTCAGCAATTCTCCTGCCTCAGCCTCTCACGTAGCTGCGATTATAGGCACGGGCCACCACGCCCGGTTAATTCTGGTATTTTTAGTAGAAAGGGGGTTCACCATGTTGGCCAGGCTGGTCTTGAACTCCTGACCTCAAGTGATCTGCCCACCTTGGCCTCCCAAAGTGCTGGGGTTACAGGCAGGAGCCGCTGTGCCCAGCCAGGTGAGCAGTAAGGTAGGCCCAGCTATCGCTGCAGCGTGTGATGGCCCCATCCACAGGTGTGCACATCTTCCCCATGTGACCAGCCAGCCGCCCCACTACTCCAAAGAATGTGAGTGCTTCAAGACCACCAACCACCAAGTGAGCTCCATGGACACAAGGCCCAACAACTTACATTGCAATCGTAGGTGTTCATCCCTCACCATAAAAGAAACTACTTTCTGTTGTGGTCCAGTGAAAACAGAAGAGCAATCTATGAGTTTACAAATTCTTGTAGGCTGGGGGCGGTGGCTCGCACCTGTGATCCCAGCCCTCCGGGAGACCGAGGTGAGTGGATCGCTTGAGTCCAACCTGAGCAACATAGCAAAACCTCGTCTGTACTAAAAATACAAAAAATTAGCCAGGCATGCTGGTGTATGCCTGTAGTCCCAGCTACTTGGGAGGATCACCGGAGCCTGGGAGGTCAAGGCAGAATCAAGCCGTGATCACACCACTGCATTCCAGCCTAGGTGACCAGAGACCCTGTCTCAAAAAAAAAAAGAAAAAAAATCTGTAGTCCCGGGCAGGAAAAAGAAAAATTTTAAGCTTGCTTACTAGTTTGTTTCGTTTTTTTTTTTTTAAATAAACATGGCAGTAACATCTATAGTTTGACGGGTATCTTTAAAAACTTATGGTAAGACATTTTACAGTATCAAATAATTTCTAAACCTAAAGAACTGCATCCAGTAAGTACTCAACATGTATTTACTGTGGAAGAAAAGAGGGAGGGAAAACGACTATTTCTCAGTTCAAGTAAGGAAATATCAGTTTTTCCTTAAGATTTGAAAATAAAACATAAGTAAAGCCGGCATCAGTGGAAAAAAAGGGAGAGAAATCTTCAAAAATGGTATCTGGGACTTTCAAACGAGTAAAACTGACCATTTAAAAACTTAGTCTTCAAAAGTCCAAAAGTCTCAAAATCAAAGGTATTGTTAATACTTTGAGTCAAATAAAACCAAAGCAATTTAACAAAAGAAAACATCATGCCGAGGAAGTATGCTTCTCTTAAGATAACAATCTAACTTGTTTTAAAGATCCTTTGTTTACTAACCATTTTATATTCCAAATATATGTTCCTTCCTCAGAACAAATCAATTCTTTTCCAGACCCTCGGGGATGGGGTTGCAGGCATGAGGGGATGTGTACATATATCAAAGTTTTAATCTTTTCAAATAGTGGAACTCAGTTATGCTTCCCAAATGTCAACAGGTCTCAATGTCCACAAACACTGGGGCTGCTGCCCTCCCCCATCCCCACTTAAAGCCACATCACATCTTTACAAATAACTGGAAAACCTCCTCTTGCTAAGCTGATGCCAAACACCATTTTCCAGGAGGGATCAGAGTGCATCACTCATTAGGCACTTTGTTGTCTCTAAAGTGTTCAGAATTTTCCTTCAGAACATCTCAGACTGGAAATCAAGAAACTATATCCGTAACATGTGTGCAACTATTATATATTTAGTACAATTGAGAAGAGCTCATCTCCTGGACTCAGCACCTGTCATAAGCTGGCTAAGAAAAGCAGTTCAAATCAAGTCCGCCCACAGGCGCAAATACCTCTTCCATGAACTAGGTCTGATTTTTAAATGAGTTTTGAAAACAAATTGGGGAAAATCACAACCTATAAAGAAATGTATCTTGTATGCTTTACAATTAAAAAACAAAAACTTTCAGGACTTGTCTCCTCACTCTTTTAAAAACACCAAGTTATTTACAAATTATAAAATGCCCTGAAATTATGAATGCTTCCTGATTTCTAGAAAGCTAACTAAGCAATATGTAAATCCAGAAAACTTCTGAAATAAGTTCCATCTTTCTTACAACTCAAAACATGCTATGCAACGTTCATGTACACACCTGTGACTCCTAATTTTTGGAAAAAGACAACTACAACACTGCAGTTTGTAAATCACAATTGCCATCCAATGTTATAAAGAAGGCAGTGCCGCCAGTCAAGATGGGTTAACATCACCTGTATGTCACAGTCTACAGTGACATCCCAATATAACGGAAAGCACCAATGAGGCAAAAACGGTATAGGGTAAAGGCTTCTGATGAACAACACTAGAGTCCTAAGTCTACAGAAATATTTTTAAAAGAACCTTTAAAATGCTAACTACTGTCTACTTGAAAACTGCACCCTATACTGAGTCTGAAAAAAAATCTGAATTTCAAGAAAGGTGGTTTCATGCAAGACTTTGCAGGTTCACGCACTGAGTAGCACAAGGTCAGCTTTCATACAGTAGGTGCACAATAAGCGCTGGCTGGATTCAGTTGCTTCTTACAGCACATTCTTACAAAACAAATGAAACCAGATTTAAAAGGAAACCACCGTCCCTTGAGGGTTCCTCTTGGCAAAAACTCTAAGGCAACAAGTGAAAATGATACAGTTGATTTTCATTACTGCCCTGATCTTGCAACAATAGGAAGGGCAGGAAACATTTTTATTAGTAAACTAAGCCTTAGACAAAGACCAAAAGCAAATGTAAACAACAATTATTCTCTAGGTCTTTTCCTATTGAAAGGCCAGGGTAAATCTGGATAAATGCACACAGTTTCAAAACAAAAATGCCTTTGCCACATTTTAAAACCTTTCGTTCTGTAAGGAATTTTAATTTTATAAAAATCACTGTATACTTGAAACAGTGTATCCTAAAACTACTGCATCCTAAAGATTCTTTCTCCTGCTCAGACCCTGGAACTATGTAAGAAATAAAATAAAACTGCAAAGAAAAGAAACAACAATACTACATTAAAATGAACTGTTCTGTTCATCCTCAGTCCTTACTACCACTTGTGGTCAATGTGGCATATCAAAAAATGAGTGTTTAAAACATCTTAAAACAGCAATTTCTTTCTTTGTTGGAAAACATAATAAAACTGGAAATACAAACAGCCCTTCAGACTCAGCTCCTAAACTCTATCCTGAAAAAAACCATCATTTCAGATTCAGCTGAGGTTTCTATTGTCAAAAATCTGCCCTCCACCAGCATTTGTGTTTTTTAAATCCAGCTCCTCAATCCTTAACTGAAGCTACATAGAACCAAGATTCTTTTTTTCCTGCTTGCCCATTTCTACTGCGGGACTGAATCCCTGTTGCTAAGCTTCAATTATCAGTTTGTTGTATTGCTGCAACTCACAGATCTGAAAAACTCATAAATGAAAACAGAGAGAGACATCAGCCTGTCAAATATATGTAACAATTTTAATGTAATTTAAGGTAGCATAACAAGTTATTTTCAACCTGAGCACATTTCTTTAAAAAAAAAAAAAACAAAACGGGTTTATTGAGATATAATTCACATACCATTAAAGTCCCCGATTTAAAGTATATAATCCAATGGTTTTAAGTATATTTAGAGCTATGCAGCCACAGCGACAAACTAATTTTAGAACAATTTTCATCACCCCAAAAAGAAACCCTGTGCCCACTAGCAGTCACTCCCCATTCCATCCACCCCCAGCCCCTGGCAACCACTCATCTACTTTCTGCCTCTATGGATTTGTTTATTCTAGACATTTCACATAAACCGGATCATACGATATGTGGTCTTTTGTGACTGACTTCTTTCACTTTTTGTGATATTTTTAAGCTTCATCTATTCAACCTTAGCATATTTCTTAGAGTTGAACTTTTCTAATCTTTTCGACAAATCAAACATTATGACCTTTTACATTTCAAATCCTGACACAAACCCCACCCTTCCACAAAACACCATTTGCTTGCTATGTCTCTCTAGAGGATCTAAACTATAATTTGCTGTTTAGGTTCTTTCAGAAGTTCTTTTTCTGGGTTCTCCTGGTAATAAAACACTAACTTCTTTAAACACCAACATTTCACATACCTACATTTCCCTGACAACAGGATGCCTGGGGTAGAAAGATGACTGAATCCTTTTAAGGAGATGGGTACAACAAATTTAAAGTGCATGCTGACTTTTTAAAAACAAAATAGCCCTCAGATTATCTGGCTATCACTCAGAACCTCCGAACCTCCTTCATTTAGATGCTCTGTTCACATTATGGTGATACAAAACAAACACATCCTTATGACTGCCTCTGCTTCAGAAACTAAGTTTTCTAAGATAAACAACACTCTTTCTACTGCCATCACACTCAAAGAGGAAACTCTCATCTCTCAATACGCCAGCAAAATACCTGCAACTGAACCAACACCCTGTCTTTATTTCTCTACCAGACAACAGCTGAAAGAACGCCCTCCCTGATAGGGCTCAGCAGCTTATTTCTATCAGAGTTAAGTGGTCTAGCACCTTCCCGGCTAAAAACTGAACGCCCGTTCACAGGCATAGCTTTTAATCCTCCACATTTCAGAGATGGAGGGAGGGGCAGGTACTGAGTCAGTCAAGACTTCAGCAAACCATAATCGAGATTTGGGGTGCCTTCTGACCACCCATCAGGCTTCCAGGAACTAACCACTGTAAAGGGATCCTGGGGGGAAGCTTTGGTATCATGGAGTAAAAACATACATTACAACACCCCCTCCCCTCCTGCCTGTGTTCTCAAAAATCGCCGTCTTGCACAAAGAATATCCTTCCAGAAGAACGCTCCAAAAGAAAAACAGCCTATTTTAAAATGCCCGACTCCTGCGTCGGCGAAGGCCATCCCTGCTATTTTGAATTTCAGAACATTAAAAACACAAACCTAGAGAAGCTATCCAGTTCAACTGCATAACATAACAAAATGGATTATTTCTCCCTTGTCTTCTCAACCGTACTTACCTTTTAAAGATAAAAACCCTCCTTTGTCCCCCCAACCGCCACCTAAACCACTTAGTAAAGGGAGCCGGAAGGCTTTCGCCCAATCGAGTCCGCTGAAAGTTTAGAAAACAAAGAGCAGGAGAGCCCAGATCTGTGGAAGGTCCGGCCCCAGTCCGCGTCCCACTCGGCAGTAAACACGCGAACCACGATCTGCTCTCGTTCCGTCGCGGACTCATTTCTTACGAGACGTTTAAGGATTTGTTTATAGAAACAGCCTTTCTGAATTGCCCCAGTGATGGGGCCATACAACCTCCGCTGCCTCCTACTTCTCCGCCTCACTCTTGAAGGCTCAGTCGTGATTTTTTCAAAGTTAATCGGCACCACCTGCATACCCTCGGCAACCATTACTCACCAACACGCCCTCACCGTTCCCAGTCCCAGTTCTGCGACATTTAAACTTTTAATCGTGTTCAAATTACCCTACCATCTTGAATGTACCAGTAAGCCACACTTTCAATTTTCTGAGAAGAATAAAACCCCCACCTCCTCCGGCCGTAGACACCGGGGGGAGTTCTCACTCCCCGCATCCCCGCGCCTCCCTACTAACCCCCACCCGACACCACCAAAACAAAAGCTATCAGATTGCAAAAGATAGCGAATGTGCAGCGATACTGCTTATTAACTACGTACAAAGGAAGTGCGGGGCGGCAGAAGAGAGGGCGACACGACGCCGACCACAACAAAACCAAGGCCAGGGCTCCGCGCTCGCAAAACACAACACCCTCCCCCCGCCGCCGCAGACCCTGGAGCTGAAACCACAGCGTACGACACCTCTCGCCAGGGACGGGCGTCTAGGTGTCCCCGTGAGGCGGCGACTACACCCCGCGCTGAGAGCACGTGTGTCGGAATGCACGTCGGCTCCGACCACACACCCACCAACGCACACTCGGATGCGGCCCTAGTACCCCTCCATCCCCCGGCCCGGGAGAAACTGGGAGACCATCCCAGAGCCCTCTGAACTGGGGACCCAGTGGCGCTCCCCGGAAGAGACAAGCTGAGGAAGACTCCCGGCCTCGCACTTCCCGGGGGGCTGCCCAGAGAGCGCTTCCCCTCACCCCACCGCCCAGCCCCGGGACGCCGGGGGCAGGTAACCCAACGAGGAGCGGGCCAAAGTGACGGGCAAGGCCAGGAACCCGAGGAGCCCGAGGGGCAAAAGCACGTTGGGCGACGGCAGGCAGCGCCGGGCGCTTGGAGACGTGTCCTGGGGCTTCGGGGCCTCTCCGCAGGGCACCTCCCCCCGCGAGGGCAACTCGCACCCCGCGGGCCGGGCGGCTGCCCGCTCCCCACTGCCCGGTCAGCCCCAGCAGCGGAGACGCGGTGCGGCCCAGGGTGCTGTCGCTGCTGCCTGCGCGCCGCAGGGGATCAGCGCTGTGTGCGGAGAGGCTCGTGCGCACGGAAGGGGCGAGGTGCGGGTCGCGGGGCCCGGGAACCGCGGAGCCCGCCCCGGCACCAACTTCCCTACCGAGTCCTCGCGCCTAGCCGGGGGACACGGCTGGGCTGTCAGGACGGAGAAAGAGAAAGCCCCTCAGGCCCTTCCCGCGCGGGGATGCGCGGAGCCAGGGCCCGCGGGGCTCCAGACGAACGAGCCCGGGACCCGGGTCCGCTGCAGCCTCCCTCCCGGCAGAGCCGCCCCGCGCCCCACCCCGCCGCTCCCGAGCCGGGGGGCCCGACAGCTGCGACGGTGGCAACTCGGGTTTCGCAAACAGGGCGCAGCCCCTCGGAGGAAAAGTTCCCGCAGTGGCCGCGGGCGGCGGGCACATACTCACTTTCTCCACTCGTCGGCCAGAGCGAGAGCGCGGCGGAGAGAAACAGGAGCCCCCACAGCGAGGTCGGGGACCCTCCTCCGGAGCCAGACTTCATTCCTTTTATTTGGGACGAAATTCCCCTTTCTCAAAAAAAAAAAAAAAAAGAAAAGAAAAAAAGGAAATGAAAGGAAACAAGTCTCAAACTCAGTCTTCGCTCCCCCTCCAAAAACAAGGGCGAAGGAAACAATACTCCGAAGGCGGCGCCGCCGGGGCCCTCCGGGTGCGCGGACGGGGCGGGCGGCGCGGGGCGGCCCCTCAGCGCCGGCAGCAGCGGCCCAGGGCTCGGCGGAGTCGGGAACCCGAGGCGCGCCGGGGCGGGCTGTCGGCGTCGTCGGCCTCCATTTTCAAACCCGGAGAGGCAGGAAGGGGGGAAAACTGCAAAGAAAGGGGGCAAAGCCCAAATCTGCCTCGGCGAGGAAAAACAAGCCCGGCCCTGGCCGCGCGGGAGACGGCCGGACGCCCGAGCCTCCGCCGCGGGAGGGCGCGACGCAGTTCGCAAGATCGCCCCGAAGTCCGGGTCACAGGCGAGGCCGGCGAGGGGCAGAAACGCGGAGTCAAAATGAATGAGCGGCTCCCCCTCCTCCTCCTCCTCCTGGCTCCGCTCGCCGCCGCCTCCTCCCTCAGCGCCGCCGCCGCCGCGGCGAGCTCCTTCCCAAATCCAGGACACACACAAAGCGGCGGGCCGGCCGCGCCGCGCTCAGCACTCCCGCCGCGCCGCCCGGCTCTGCGCCGCCGCCCGCCCCGCGCCGGCCCCCGCCCGGCCCCCGCCCGCCGCCGCCGGCTCTGCGCGGGGGCTCCGGCTCGCTGAAGGTCACAGCCGAGGCGAGGCGCGCCGTGGAGCTGCCCCCGCGCGGGAGGGGCGTGGAGGGCGCGGGGGGATCCGGGGAGCGGGGCCGAGGGTCTGCGAGCGCCGGCCGCGGGCAGGCTCGCTGGCGGCGTCCCTCTCGCTCTCCCGCCTCTCTCGAGTTCGCCTGGTGCGCTCGCTCCTCCTCGGGTTTTTTCCCTTTTTTTTTCCGCTCAGCGGAGTTAATGCTGGTAAACAAGAGCCCCAGCCTCGCCGCGCCGCCGCCGCCGCTGCCACACACTGGGGGCTCGCGCGCGCGCGCGCCCTGGCCCGCGCACACGCGCCCGCTCGCACACTCGAGCGGCCACCGCCGCAGCAGCGGCGCGCCGAGGGCCCGGCCCAGGCCGGCGCGCGCAAAAAACCGGAGCCCGGGTTCCCCAAGACGTGCGGAGCGGAGCCCGGGCGTGGGGCGCGAGACTGCGAGGCGCCGCCCCCATCTCCCGCCCCGCCGCCTCCCGCGCGCACACAGAGACACGCGCGCGTGCCCACCCGCTCCCGCCCCCACCGCACTGCGCCGGCCACCCCGCAAGCGCCCTCCCCTCCCGCCCGACTCCAAAAACAATGCCCCCGCCGCCGGTCCGGTCTCCGCGGGGCAGGGGTGGGTAGGCAAGGAAAGGCTAGGCAGGGGAGGGGTGGGCAGGAGAGGGGAGGGGTGGGCGGGGAGTGCGGGGCTGGGAGAGGTTCATTGAAAACAACAACAGCGCGGCTGGAAAGCGCGTTTCCCCGGTTCTTGAAAAGCTTCATTGTTTCTTGCAGCTGTTGCAAAATAAATAAGTGCGTGCATGCGGCATTTTTTTCGCTGCGTACTGGAAAGCCCGAACGTGGCGGAAGGGGCGCACCTGGGAGAAAGGGGACCCCCCCCCACCAGGCTACTACGCCGGGCACTTTCACGCCAGGCTGGGGTGCCCGCGGCGTTGCGACCGTGGAGCCCGGAGTTTGGGGGCTCGCGGGGAGCGGAGGGGGAAGGGCGCGGCCCGTGTGGCTCGGCCCGGAGTGGCTCGAGGAGAGAGGACCCCGCCGCCCCTCGCGGGCCCCGCGCCCCGGAAGGGGGGCCCAGACAGGCAGCCCCGCGAGCCCCGGGCGCGTCCCCGCGGCGGCCGCCAGAGGGCGCGGCGGGCGCTGGGGAGGGCAGCCCGCGGAGAGTCGCCTCCCTCCCTCCGGGGGAGGAAATGTGGGGGCCCGGGCTAGGGGCCGACTCGGCTGGGTCGCGCTGGCGTGGCCTCCCGGACCCGCCGCCCGCCCTGAGCGCTCTCCGCGGCCTCGCGCGGCTCAGGGCTCCACCACGTGGGCGGCTGCGGGGAGCGGCCGGGGCGCGTGCACGCTGCGGGGCTCCGAAGCTGGGGGGGCGTGTCCGGGTCCCGGGGCCCCGAGGAGGGGGTGGAGGCTGGGGCCGGGAAGCCTCCCTTGGCTGCGGTCCCGACCCGGGAACACGCCGCATGCACTTGGGATCAGCGGCTACTGCGGAAACCCACCCGCACCTGTCTCGGGTCCTCCCAGGCACGTTCCTCTTGCTTCGTTTGCTACGTAAGTGACTGGAAACCAGTACCGACCCTAAGTCTCCGCGGTGGTTTTCTTGAATGTGCAGGAGGAGAGGTTTCCCCAAAGCGAGACTTCCCTAGGACTGCCATCTAATGAATAAATGCTGCGGAGACCAGGTCCTCAAAGAGGGAAACAGCCCAGCAGTGGCAGGAGAGAGGAATTTGAAATACGTGGACTTTTACAAACAGTGATTGGACCATGTGTCGCCCTTAATGTGGTCCGGTTTCATGACTCAGGCTAATTGATGCCAGTAATAAATTTTTTTAAGATAGCTAATAAAAGAGTTGTGAATTGTCGAGATAAGAAGTGGTTGTCTCAAACAATCGGGTAGGATGGTAAGAAGGGACCTGATGTAAAGGAAGCTAGTAGGTTTCTTTTATTACTCTCTAATTCTAAAATACTTCTGCGTTAGAACGTGTATCCATCGTTCGTAAATAATTTTTTAAATTAAGAGCTGAAAACAAGTCAAAAGCTATCATAACGGAAACTTAGCCCTTTTTTTTCTAAAGTTGTTTCCTAGATCATTTTCCTCCTTGGAAATTTCTAGCTCAATTCAGAGTCAGTTGTATAGAAAGAAAATAAACCTTGTTTTACCTAAGAAAGTTATTCATATGATGGGATGGTTTTGTTTAACTGAAATTCAGCTTGATTTTTAAATAAAGAGTTTCAGTTTTGGATGTTCCTAGATTTAACAGTGAAAGAAATTTATTAGAATCTTAAACTTAAAATGTATTATTTAAAAATTAGGCACTACACATGAAGAATTAAAGTCCAGTCTACTAATTTTTAAATATTTCTTAAGTTCTCTGCATGAGGTTGGTCTTGATTCCTGCAGATCCACTCTGGAGTTAAATGCAAAGGAATATTGATATATAATTTCATTATACTTGATTTCAGAATTTTTAATACATACTTGTAAGACAAAAATTTAGAGCTGATTTTTAAAAGGCTAGTGCTAATATAAAATCTTCAAATACTACCCAATGTATTTTTAGTATTAGTAATAAATATGCCTGTTTATTTGTCCCCAAGAACATAAAGAGGTCTATAGAATTTTTAAATGTATACAGGTTGTTGTAGGGGTTGTAGGATTTATTTGTTTTTATGTGTTTTTTTTACTAAAATGATTTTTATTTGTCAATTTTTTAAATGTTTGTGTTTTCCTGAAGTAGTAGGAAATCAATCGTATTAAGTTATTTTAAACAGTGAAGTAGGAGATGTATCATTATATAGCTTAATATTTAGGGGAAAAAAAGGAACAAAAATTTAGGTTGTCTTTACGCTCTAACTTGACCACATGGACAAAGGAGGTGATTTGTATTTCTTCAATGATTATATTTTACATACACAAGTCAAACTTATTTTTTCAACCTTGAAATAAAATCATGTAGACAAAAATTAATTGGAGTCTTTGCTTTATACCCACATTGACAATGCACCACACTTTTTATTTTATACCATTTTACTCAGGTATCTTATAGGTTCTCCCTCTTTTGGAGCAGAAACTGATTGCTTGTTTTCATTTTTTAAAAACGCCGTTTACTAGATAACAGTTTCATCTCAAATTATTCTGCTGAATGTACCAGACTCCCCAAAAAATGTAATGTATATCATATACATCAAGTGCAAACGTGAGAAACAGCACAACAATTGACAAGTATCAAGTAATACAGTATATTGTGATATATTCGCAGAAAGGAATGTTAGCGGCAAAAGTGAATAAACTACAGCCCCACACAACATAGGCAGATCTTTGAAACACACTGAGTAAAAATATACAAATATCAAAAACGCACACAGCGTAACACCATTTTGATAAAGCTCTTAAAAGCAAGGAAAACTTTAAAAGTTATAGAAAATTTTTTATAGAAATCCCTTGCTTTAAATAATAAAATAATAAATATTTTTCCTTTGTTTTGCTTTTGTTTTAGCAAAAGAATTAATGAAGGATGTGAATTCCTTTGGAGAGGATGAGAAGCCCACAGGCACATGGGTTTCCATTGTAATTTGGAAATGTGTTCACTCTTGGATTGAGTGACGGATTTACAAATTTCCATTTTATAAGTATGCTTAATAACTAACACATGTTCTACATATTTTTGTATGTATAAAACATTAAGGAAGATAAATAAAAATATGGGAGAGATCCATGAAAGAGATCATTCTGGTTTTCCAATGGGAGTCGTTCAGATTTCGAGCTGTTCCTATAAATAACTCAGAAGCATTAAAGATCTACTAAAATAACACGGTTAATCAAGGTCTGATCCTTAAGATATTTCAGAAGAATGTCCACACATCTAATATCGATGCAATTTAAGACAAAAATCAAAAGACAAAAAATTTAAAAGACCTCACTTCACAGGTAATAAGCTTCATTAAGAGTGCATTATGTCAACTGTTTGACAGTTTCTTATAAGGTAAAACATACAACTAACTTACGATCCAGCAAGTCTAGCCCTAGTTATTTACCCAAAAGAAATGAAAATTCCACAAAAATACCTCTATGGGAATGTCAATAGGTGCTTTGTTCATAATAGCAAAAACTAAAACAACCCAAATGTAAATCAAAAGGAGAATGGATAAACGAATCATGATATATCCATTCAATGCAATACTGCTTAGCAGTAAAAAGGAATGGACTACTAATCCATGCAAAAACATAAATGAGTCTCCAAAGCATAATGTATAAGCCAGAAGAGTACATACTGTATTAGCTCATTTATGTAAAGCTCAAAAACAGGCAAGATTGATCTAGAGCTAGAAATCAGAATCATGGCTGCCCTGGGTGGGTAGAGAGGGAAAGTTTCAAATGACTAGGGAGAGGCATAAAGAACTTTCTTGGGTGATGGCAATGCTCTATATCTTGATAGGGTGTTGGCTATGCTAGTATATGCATGTAGCAAAAACACATCAGACTGTACACTTAAGATGGGTGCACTTCATTCTGCATAATTGTATCTGAATGTTAAATTGTTGAGATTGTATTATAATTTAGATAGTTGCAGCTGTTCTAAAAAAATGTTAGCACAATGCTTCCCATTTTTACTATTAGGTGAGTTAGTAGAGATGCTAAACTCCAACATCCTTGCCCACAGCTGTCTACAGATGTGTATACTTTCAGTGTGTATCTGCCTAAGGTCTTTCCTTAGGGGCATTAGCTGTGGAAGGCATCACATGGTCTCCACAGAGCACCCCAAGGGCAGGAAAAATACAAGTGATGCTGTAGCTGATTCCAGTCCCCACACAGCCACAAGCAACAAGAGTCTCAGTCTTGTTGAGGATCTGTTTACACTCAACTTGAGAAGATTTTCTATTTTAGCTCTGCATAGATAGCTGGCTCCCAAGGCATAAATGCTACATTTCTCCATGATGCTTTAAAAGCAACGTGGAGGTTTCAGAGAGCATTTGCGCAGAGACAGCTGAGATAATGTCTTCCTGTGACTAACTTTCGGCACCACGTTCAGTAAAACATCAATCAGGGAAGTTCCTGGAAAGCCCAGGCCTGGGCCAAGAGTGATAGGCACCCTGGAGATCTCCGTGGGTCCAAAATGGAAACTGGAGGCTTCTGGGGCTCCACCACTACCCTGAGCATCGTCACGAGCCTGTCCCCGACCTGAGGGTGGGTATGTTCAACTCCCCACATGGTAGTCTGGGAAAATAAACCCGACCAGGATCGCTGTAACGGCTCCGTCTTTTTCACTTGTCATTTGCAGTGGTTAGTCTCTGAGATGGGTGTGCCGTCTTCACTCCTCCATGTAATTAACTTTCAAACATATCAATAGTAAGGATCCCTGTCTGGCAGACAGTACAAAAGATGCTTCTTCGTTGTTGAAATGCATCATGGATGTACATGAAAAGTGGGGTTAAATCAAAATTTCTGTTCCCTCTGATTAATGCCACCAGCTCTGAGATGTTGTATCAGCAGCATGCCAGGAAGAGACAAGCTACTCCTCTGCCCTACCCCGCCCTACTCTGCAAAGCTGTGTGACTCTGTGCAAGTGGCTTCACCTCTCTGTTTTCTCCTCTATGAAATGATCATGTTGACGTTGACCTTTCCGCTCTAAAATATGACTTCTTTTTTTGATTTTTAATTGACAGTGGTACCTTGATATCTCATACTTTAGTTGTACATTTTGTACTTTTGCCTTCTCTGTCAAGTAATTAATAAATCTATAAATGAACACACAGGCAACAGCAGCCAGGCTCAGGGAATAAACGCTTCCTCATTTGTTTTATTAATACAGATTTTTCACACATTAGAGGTTTTTTTTCTTTTCTTTTCTTTTCTTTTTTTTTTTTTTTTTTGAGATGATCTCGCTCTGTCACCCAGGCTGGAGTGCTGGAGTGCAGTGGTGCAATCTTGGCTCCCACCTCAGCCTCCTGAGTAGCTGGAACTACAGGAGTGTGCCATCACACCCAGCTGTTTGTTTGTTTGTTTGTTTTTAATAGAGACAAGTTCTCACTATGTTGCCCCGGTGGGTCTGAAACTCCTGGGCTCAAGCGATCCACCCACCTTGGCATCCTAAAGTGCTGAGATCACAGATATGAGCCACCATGCCCAGCCAGGGTTTCTTAAAGTATAGCATAAAATATTTTTTAGCAGTTTTGAATTTCAATATATTTTCTCCTAAGAATGTGAGTATGGAAAGACAAACAGAAACATCAGCAAGGCAGGGGGAAGTGGTCACAGGTAACCCACAAAAGGGATCCTTCAATTGATCATTGAGAATGTTCCTGCAAAACATTCTCTTTGGGATATTAAGTTCTAGTGGAACCTTATTCTGTAGAATATATTTGCACATTTCTTCAGTACATTTTAAAATGCAACATCATTGTGTCAGGCTCCTTACTAGCAGCAAACTCTATATCTGGCCTCATGAACAGGCTACAAAATAAGGTGATTTTGAAGTTATGCAGATATCTGCAGCTCTGCAATTTGGAGAATCAGCTGCAGAATCAAGTTGTTTATATTTGTTCTTGGAGTACCATTGATCAACCAGAGAACTGAACAGGGACCACAGGGACCTGAACCTGGAAAAGGCTGGTTCCTACATCCATGAGGAATTATTAAGACACATAGACATTAAGAGAGGTCGTATATGATTTCTGGTTTCAAATACCTGAAGAAGTCATTAGACTTTTCAAATCTGTTTTCCTTCCCATCAGTCTAGCTCTGCCCATTGGTCATTCGACTTGATCCAGGTAATGCCAATGGGCAGAACTAGACTAATGGGAAGGAAAACAGGTTTCATTTATTTTAAAGAATTTTTCTTCTTTTCCAATTGAAACAAAAAGTCAGTATTATTTTGCAGTCTCTGCTTGGAGAGTTACGTGGTGTGAGAGAAATCCCTCTGTCATCAGAATGTCCATGCAGAGACTGAACTGATACCTGCTGTGGAAATTGTCCAAAGAAACAAGATTGAGAAGATGGTAGGGGTGTGTATGTGGGGGGGGAGGGGGGTGACATTTGCCATCCCTTCCAGTTCCAGGATCACTGGATACTTGGATTCTACTCTGTGCTTGGATTACTGTGACTGATGAGCTGCCGAAGGACCCTCACTTTGCTTTAAATGAATAGTGATCCACTTCAGAGTAGAAGATGCATTAGTTCAAAAGGATATTGAATTTCTCATATATTACAGAAACCCTGATGAAATCGCTCCTGAAAGAGGTCCAAGGCCCAGTTCCAACAGACTGAAAAGCCAACTTAGATCAAGATTTATTTTCAAGTCAGTCATATTGTGAGAGATGCTTGGGCCAAGGTGGAGATTAAGATAGTGGTAAGCTGGTAAATGCTTAACATGGACTATGGGGCGGGGAAAGCCAAGATCTGCAGTTTCCCAATTTCCCTTATGGAAATATTCCCACCATGGCCAATTTGAGCTACCAATGTAAGGTCACTGGATACAGAAGTCTGAAAAGTTGTGCACAGTTGTTTCTTGTAAGACAGTGTGAGCCTGCTCCGATACATCACTGGGCTAAGATAGCTGAAAACCTTGTGTTGCCTCTGTAACAAATTAAATATATATTCATATGAACATTATAAGCAAACCAGTACAAATATAGCAATAGCTATAAACATAAAATTCACAAAAGAAGCCAGAACGTCCAATAAGCATGAAAATATACTCAGCAACCTGGTTGGCAAAATTAAGAATTGGACAGTACCAACTGTTCACAAGGATGAATGGGGAGAATTGCATTCTCATTCACTGCTCCTGGGAAAATAAATTAGTACATACCCTTTGGAGAGCAGCTTGGCAATATCCATAAGGTTAAAGATACACCTGCTCCACAACCCAGCAACTCCATTCATAAGGAGGATACCCCAAAAGCTCTTGATATATGCACCAGGAGACACAAACAAGAATGTTAATTGGAACATTGTTTTCAATAGTAAAATACTAGACACAATCTAGTGTACCTCAGTGGAAGGATGAATAATGGTGCTTTACTTGTACGGTAGAATAGGGAGAATACTATACAGAGGTTAAAATGAATGAACTAGATCTAAGCGAATCAACATAGATAGATTTAACAGCCAATATGGTGTGAAAGAGCAATTTGCAAAGGTTAAATAATGATATACTACTGTTTCTGTAACTATCAATACAAAAACAATAGCATTATTGTTTGTGGATACATACATATGTATCAAAAGTATAAAATATTCATGGAAGAGATAATAACGTCAGTGAGACATTATCTCTCAGGATGAAGGAAGAGACAAAAAATAGAGAATAGTTTTAACTATACTGACAACCTTTTATTTGTTTAAAAGGCAGAAGATATTTGAAGCAAATGACCCAAAATGTTAATATCTGTTAAACCTGGACGGCGGGTACATGTGTGTCTGTAAGTTATTTTGTGTATTTTTTGTAGGCTTGAACTGTTTTATAAATTTTTCCTTTGTCTTTTTTTAAATAAACTTTTTAGTAGAGAATAGTTTTGGATTTACAGAACTGTTGCAAACGTAGTACAGAGAGTCTCATATAACCACACCCAGTTCCCCATATTATTAACATACTGCTATGCGACATTTGTCATAACTAATGAACCAATATTAAGACTTCGTTATTATGATGATTTTTTTTTGTTTTCAGAGACACAGTCTCACTCTGTTGCCCAGGCTGGAGTGCAGTGGTGCAATCTCGGCTCACTGCAACCTCTGCCTCCCGGGTTCAAGCGATTCTCCTGCCTCAGCCTCCCGAGTAAGTGGGACTACAGGCGCCCACCACAAAGCCTGGCTAATTTCTTTTTTTTTTCTATTTTTAGTAGAAATAGGGTTTCACCATGTTGGATAATGTGTTTCTGGGAGAAAGACTCCAGAGGTACAGTGCTGTTCTCATCACATCATAACAAGCATACACGCTATTAACATGATGTTAACATTGATCACCTGCCTGAGGTGATGTTCATCAAGTTTTCTACTGTAAAGTTATCTCTATTTTTCTCTCTCTTTATATGTTGTACTCTTTGAAAGAAAGTCACTCTGCCTATCCCACACTTATGCTCCACCTCCGTAAGGGAAACATATCTATGTAAGTTATCTAGAATTCTTCTGCACAGCAGGTTTGTCTATTCTCCTCCTTTATTTATATAATAACTTTTTATTTATATCAGTACAGGCTTGTGGATATTTATTTCATATTTTGGGTTATAACCCAGTAATACTTTATTTATTATGTTGCTCAGATTGTTCCAGGTTTGGCTATTGGGAGTAATTTCATTTGCCTCTTGGGTCCACTTGACATACCCCCATCATTTTGGGTTTTGGTTTGGTTTTAGCAATTTTAGTTTCCGGCACTACAAGATACTCCAGGCTGATCTCATATATCTCCTGCCTCAGCCCTAGAATCAGTTACTTCTCCAAGGAGCCCTGGTTCCAGTGGAAACTGGAGAACGCTTTCAGAAACCAAAAGCCAGCTGCCAGGTGTGCTTGTTGCTACTGGGGTGTCATTGCTTCTAGGTCCTCTCAGCTGACGAAATAAGGAAACACATCTGTGCATACTAACTTGTGTATTTACACATATCTGAAAATATTTCAATATGTAACCATCTGTATCTCTGTGAAGCCAAGCGAAGTTCCTACTGAAGTT
Organism: Pan paniscus; assembly: GCF_029289425.2. Classification (NCBI taxonomy): domain Eukaryota; kingdom Metazoa; phylum Chordata; class Mammalia; order Primates; family Hominidae; genus Pan; species Pan paniscus. The sequence continues at coordinate 88,185,442 of NC_073265.2, read as the reverse complement.
TCCAACTGCTCCATTAGCACATAGATCATCCTAGCCTCCTTCCCCTTGCCCTTGCTCCCATCCATTAGTGAGAACCCTGGTTCTCACCATCTGCCATCATTGTTCAATTTATAATTTGTATTTTTTATTTTTGAGATCGAGTCTCACTCTGTTGCCCAGGCTGGAGTGCAGTGGTGTGATCTCGGCTTACTACAACCTCTGCCTCCCGAGTTCAAGCAATTCTCCTGTCTCAGCCTCCAAAGAAACTGGGATTACAGGCACCTGGCACCACACCCGGCTGATTTTTGTATTTTTAGGAGAGATGGAGTTTCACCATGTTGGCCAGGCTGGTCTGGAACTCCTGACCTCAGGTGTTCCTCCTGCCTCAGCCTCCCAAAGTGCTGGGATTACAGGTGTGAGCCACTGTGCCCAGCCTCAATTTATAATTTTTTAAGAAGAAAAATAAATGCTGCTAAGAAATGCTTCAACTTATTACAGCATCCAGACCAAAGATGCAGACTATTTACAAAGCAGACATTTGCAGGGAGAAGAAGTTTCATGTCATGATCCATTCCCAGCACAGACCTCTCTACAGGGCCAGGACATGCTTGTCTTGTGCCCTTCCAGGGGGCATTCATGGAAACACAGGCCAAATGTCCCTTCAGAACAGGTCTCTGAAACCCAGTTGTGAGGGATAAAGAGCACCAAGTCCAGGACACAGTGGGAGGGGATCCTTGAAGAAAATTAGGTGGGAGGAGGAATCACATAACATAAGCTAAAGAGAAAAGCGAGATTGGAAACATTCACTTCAAACAGCAATTTTTCACCTTTTTCAATAGTGAGCCTCTTTGAGACTCGAATGTGGGCAATGGATGCTCAGCTCAGGAAAACATTCCAATAGATCAAACAGCACAAAAACTGTTCCCTCCTCTGAGCCCATACTTAGGCCTCAGGTTAAGAAAGCTTCATGTATACTGCATGAATGCCGTGTGTGTGTGTGTGTGTGTGTGTGTGTGTGTGTGTGTGTGTGTGTGTGTGTGTGTTTGGAGTAGGACTAGGGGTAACCAAGTCTGAAGGCTACACTACTTCAGCCCTGTTCTTTTCAGAATGGTCAGGATCTGTCACTAACAGTTCACTTTGTTTGTTTGTTTAGAAACAAGGTCGCTGGGCGCGGTGGCTCATGCCTCTAATCCCAGCACTTTGGGAGGCTGAGGCGGGTGGATCACGAGGTCAGGAGTTCGAGACCAGCCTGACCAACATAGCGAAACCCTGTCTCTAATAAAAATCCAAAAATTAGCTGGGCATGGTGGCACACACCTGTAATCCCAGCTACTCAGGAGGCTGAGGCAGGAGAGTTGCTTGAACCCAGGAGGTGGAGGTTGCAGTGAGCCAAGATCGTGTCACTGCACTCCAGCCTGGGAAACAGCAAGACTCCATCTCAAAAAAAAGAAAAAAAAGAAACAGGTCTTGCTCTGTCGCCTAGGCGGGAGTGCAGTGGCACAATCATAGCTCACTGCAGGCCAGGCACAGTTGCTCATGCCCGTAATCCCAGCATTGTGGGAGGCTGAAGTAGGAAGATCATGTGAGGCCAGGAGTTCAAGACCAGCCTAGGCAACGTACCAAGACCCCATCTTAACAAAAAACTAAATAAATAAACCAGACAAAATGGCTCAGGCCTGTAGTCCTAGCTACTCAGGAGGCTGAGGTGGGAGGATGGCTTGAGCCCAGGAGTTCAAGGCTAAAATGAGCTATGATGGCACCACTGCCTGGGTGACAGAGTGAGACCCTGTCTCTTTAAAATAAAATAGCTCACTGTGGCCTCGAACTCCTAGGTTCAAGGAATCATCCCACCTCAGCCTCCCAAGTAACTGGGACTGCAGGCACACCACCGTGCCCGACTAATTTTAAAAGATTTAAAAAAAAAAAAAAAAGACCAGTTGCCTGGGCAACTGGCCTGAAACTCCTTGCCTCAAGTGATCCTCCTGCCTCAGCCTCCTGAGTAGCTCAGACTACAGGCAAGAGCCACTGCACTCAGTTTGCCAGTTTGCTTTTATGGTTACCTCCGATTTATAGCAAATAGCAAGTAATAATGGTTTTCTATTTATGAAAATAATAACTTTTTTAAAAAAATGAATCTAGGGTTTTTTTAAATTTTATTTTATTTTATTTTATTTTTGAGACGGAGTCTCGCTCTGCCGCCCAGGCTGGAGTGCAGTGGCGCGATCTTGGCTCACTGCAACCTCTGCCTCCCCGGTTCACACCATTCTCCTGCCTCAGCCTCCCGAGTAGCTGGGACTACAGGCACCCACCACCACGCCCGGCTAATTTTTTGTATTTTTAGTAGAGACAGGGTTTCACCGTGTTAGCCAAGATGGCCTCAATCTCCTGACCTCGTGATCCGCCCGCCTCGGCCACCGAAAGTGCTGGGATTACAGGCGTGAGCCACCGCACCCGGCCAATTTTTATTTATTTGTTATTTGAGATGGTGTCTTGCTCTGTTGCTCAAGCTGGAGTGCAGTGGCACGATCATAGCTCACTGCAGCCTCAAACTCCAGCCTCAGGCGATCCTCCTACTCAGGTGATCCTCCTACTTCAGCCTTTCAAGTAGTTAGGATCACAGATATGCACCACCATGCCCGGCTGATTTTTTTTTTTTTTTAAGAGACGGGGTCTTGCTGTTGCCCAGGTTGGTCTCGAACTCCTAGGCTCAAGTGATCCACCCACCTCAGCCTCCCAAGACGCTGAGATTACAGGCATGAACCACCGTGCCTGGCCAGTTTTATTTTTAATAAAATCAGTTTAAAGAAACATATGAAGTGACATTTGGAACAGGAAAAAAACTGAAGTTTCAGAAACCGGTATGAAGAGAGATGTCTTGACTATGGTGAAAAGTGCATACACTTTGGAGCCAGAAGGGTCTGAATTCAGTTGCCAGCTCTGTGATCCTGGGTGAGTGAAACTTTACCCCTTTATAAAATAGCAATCATAAAGCTTAGCATGCAGGGCAGTGTTTCTCTGAATGTGTTTCCTGTGCCACCCACATCAGAATCAGCTGAGGTGCTTGTTAAATGGAACTTCCCAGGCTGCCACCCAGAACTTTTTTATCAGACAGGATCCTGGGGGTGGGGAGGTAGGTGGTGGCGTGGGAGAGAGCCTAGAAATCTGCATTTTAACGAGGTCCCCCGGTGATTTTAGGATGGGCTCTGGAGAGGATGAAAGGAGCTGAAATAAATAAAGGAGCTGGCACAAAGAAGCAGGAAGGACACTGTCCTTCTGGGCTGCCCAGCATCCGCACACCACGGACCTCTGAAGGGGGTCACAGGGGCCCTGCTCAGAACTTACACGGGTGGCTGTGCAGACTCTGCACTGCACAAGTATAGTGACTGATGCTCTGGAACTGCACAGAACATAAACTGCATGGCCAGAGCTCAGCCGATCTAGTCCCCCATGGTCCTTTCCCCTTTTTTTGAGCCTGGTTCTCCCAGCCTTCCTTATAATTCTCAGCTATCCAGTAGTGTAGTCTTCCAATAAATTCCTGTACTGATCAAGGGCCTACAGTTGGATGTTGCTGTTTGTGAACAAGAACTTTGACAGGAATAGTGAGTAGTGACTGTTTTTGTTTTGTTTTGTTTTTTGTTTGAGATGGAGTTTCGCTCTGTTGTCCAGGCTGGAGTGCAATGGTGCGGTCTTGGCTCACTGCAACCTCCACCTCCCAGGTTGAAGCAATTCTCCTGCCTCAGCGTCTCGAGTAGCTGGGACTACGGGTGTGCTAATTTTTGTATTTTTAGTAGAGACAGGATTTCACCATGTTGGCCAGGCTGGTCTTGAACTCCCTGACTTCAAGTGATCCACCTGCCTCAGCCTTCCAAAGTGCTGGGATTACAGGCATGAGCCACCGTGCCCGGCCAGCAGTGACTGCTTTGCTTCCTTCCATCAATGGCTCCTCAGTGGTGTCCCTGGAATCTGAGGGGTGCTATATAGCCCCTCCTGGGGGTTGTCAAAAGAAGGGGCTGTGGAGGAGTCAAAGGAAGTTAAGGAGGTAAAGAAATGACCAATCCCACCATCCACGCTCTGCCTGGCTTCAAGCTGTTTTATACATTAGATTTTGGATGAAAAATTAATTTGAAATGAATGATTCCACCACTTTTTCTGAAAAGTTTGAAAACCACTGCCTATCATGAGATCCCCTAAGAGGAGACCATGTGGTGGGGTGGGGACGAATGAGGCAGAGAGCGCGGGCAGAGGAGGGGACGCCTCAGGACAGTGGAGGCTGGGGACTGGCTTGTCCTGCCAAGCTGCGGATGGGGTTTTAGGGCTCCCTACAGGCAGAGCACCCAAGGCCCTCCTTCTGAAGCTAAAACCTACTGGTAGGTGCTAAGATCCCACCCCTATACTGGGGGGGAGCTTCCGTGGCCTTTGTGCTCCGTGTAATCCTCAGAAGCTGCTCTTCCCTGCCCATGGGAAAAGTGACCATGGCCGCTTCCAAGAAGAAAAAGTGGGTGTTGATGCGATCAGATCACTAGGACAGCCAACAGTCTCCTGGCCTCAGGAAGAGGAATAAGCAGAACTCCGAAGACCACAGAGAAGAAAGCACCAAGTTACTCTTGAGAGACCGAAGAGAGAAGGGCGCATGAAGGCATAAAGACGCCGACCTGTGGAACAGGGTGAAGAAAATTAAAGGGGTCCGGACATTTCCCATCAGAGCTAGAGCTTCCCCCAAATCTGCAGCACTTAGAGCATAAAGATAGAAATGTGCAGGTGGCATGGTGGCCCACGCCTGTAATCCCAGCACTTTGGGAGGCCTAGGCAGGAGGACTGCTTCAGCCCAGGAGTTCAAGACCAGCCTAAGCAACACAGGAAGGCTCTTGTCTCTACAGAAAAAGAAGAAGGAGAAGGAGAAAAAGAAAGAAGAAAGAAGAAGCCGGGCACGGTGGCTCACTCCTGTAATCCCAGCACTTTGGGAGGCCGAGGCAGGCAGATCACCAGGTCAGGAGATCAAGACCATCCTGGCTAACACGGTGAAACCCCATCTCTACTAAAAATACAAAAAATTAGCCAGGCGTGGTGGTGGGCGCCTGTAGTCCCAGCTACTCGGGAGGCTGAGGCAGGAGAATGAACCCAAGAGGCAGAGCTTGCAGTGAGCCGAGATCATGCCACTGCACTCCAGCCTGGGCGACAGAGCAAGACTCCATCTCAAAAAAAAAAAATGAAGAAGAAGAAGGAGGAGGAGGAGGAGGGGGAGGAGGAGGGAGGGAGGAGGAGGGAGGGAGGAGGAGGGGGAGGAGGGGGAGGAGGAGGGAGGGAGAGGGAGGAGGAGGAGGAGGAGGGGGAGGGGGAGGGAGGAGGAGGGGGAGGGGGAGGGAGGAGGAGGGGGAGGAGGAGCGGGAGGGGGAGGGAGGAGGAGGGGGAGGAGGAGGGGGAGGAGGAGGGGGAGGAGGAGGGGGAGGAAGGGGAGGAGGAGGAAGGGGAGGAGGAGGAGGGGGAGGAGGGGGAGGAGGAGGGGGAGGAGGGGGAGGAGTGGGAGGAGGGGGAGGAGGAAGGGGAAGAGGAAGAAAAGAAAAAACGTTTCCTCACTCTCCAAATTTTGTTATTTGCAATAAAGGCATTGAATTTTCATTAAATATTTCCTCTTGGTCTACAACTAGGATAGTAGGAAAAAGGAGAGGAGAAGAAGACTTTATTAGATGCCATCGCTGGGCTGCTGTTTACTTCTATTTTCTTTTTACTTCTTGTCTTTTATTTTTCTTTAGAGATGGAGTCTTGCTTTGTCTCCCAGGCTGGAGTGCAGTGCCGCGATCATAGCTCACTGCAGCCTTGATCTCCTGAACTCAAGTGATCTTCCTGCCTCAGCCTCCTGAGTAGCTGGGTCTATAGGCTCACACCACCATGCCCAGCTAATTTTTTAATTTTCTGTAGAGGCAGGATCTTGCCATGTTACCCAGGCTATTCTCAAACTACTGGGCTCAAGTGATCCTCCCTCCTCAGCCTCCCAAAATTTGGGGGTTAGAGGCTTGAACCATGGTACCCACTCTGTCGCTCAGGCTGGAGTGCAGTGGCATGATCATGGCTCACTGCAGCCTCCACCTCCGGGGCTCAAGTGATCCTCCCACCCCAGCCTCCCGAGTAACCTCCATGTTGTGATTACAGGCGTGCACCACTATGCCCTGCCTCATCTTCCTTGTTATTGGTCTGTAGCATGCTCCTTTCTTTTTCTTTTCTAAGTTAATGTATTCTCTTTTATCCTCATACCCCAGTCTAATTTGCCACCTTAATATTTTTATTAACATAAAGGTGGGCAAGTAGTTTTCAATTTCCTGTATAGTTGCAAAGCTGAGTTATTGTAAAAGACACACAATATAAGGTTATAGCAGCAGTTGGAGTAAAGTGGGAGTAATCTAATAAAAGTCGTGGGTCCTCTCCCTGGAAAAATCTGTCTCTATTTTCATACACACAATTTTGCAAACACTTTCTAGGGTTCAGAGACCTCTAAGGCCTTTTGCAGATGTACTTTGAACACCAAAGTGTTCACTGCCTCTGTGTTACAAGAAAACTCTGAGAACTAGGGAAGGATTTATATTGCAGAATCCTTTAAACAGATTGTAGCTTTCATTATTTTCAAAATTATAAAAATAATTATTAAAATAAAAAATTGTGATAAAAGAGAATGTATATTAATGAATCGATAAGAAATATTTGTTGTAACTAGTGCAATGTAGACATTGCTCGTATAAACAGGTTCTTTTTTTTTTTTTGAGATGGAGTCTTGCTCTATCTGTAAACAGGTTCTTACAGAAGAAGAGGAAAGTAACTTTGTTGAGTACCAGCTCTTAGCCAGACATTGCACACAACGCACCACCTCCATTTCCTTAACAAACAGAAATAGTCGTTATTTTCATACCCATTTTTATAGATGGGGAAACTGAAGTCAAAGGAGAGCATAAGTTCCCAAGAACTTAAATATGCAACTTACAGTATTATAGTGTTAAATATGCAACTTACAGTATTATAGCATTACAAAGTCTGCCTTAAACACAGACATAGTGATCATTTTTAAAATACGTTTTACAAAATGAATTTATTGAGCAAAGTGGGGTTAACTTCTTTCCATGGGTGGGGAATTCAAATTCCGTCTTATTTAAATTACATTCAAGGCCAGGCATGGTGGCTCACACCTGTAATCCCAGCACTTGGAGAGGCTGAGGCAGGTGGATCACCTGAGCTCAGGAGCTCAAGACCAGCCTGGGCAATATGACAAAACAGCATCTCTACAAAAGATACAAAAATTAGTTGAGCATTGTGGTGTGTGCCTGTGGTCGCAGCTACTCAGGAGGCTGAGGTGGGAGAATCGCTTGAGCTTAGGAGGTGGAGGTTGCAGTGAGCCGAGATTGCACCCCTGCACTCCAGCCTGGGCGATAAGCGCAAAGTTCCATCTCAAAAAAAAAAAAAAAAAAAAAAAAGCGGAATTTGGGTTTCTTGTGCCATTTATGATGAAATCATTGGGTTCTTTCGTTTCATTTTCTTGGGTTTTCCATTAGAAAGAAACAGAAAGAAACCCTTCTATATCTACATGTCATCCCTCAAAGAAAAAACTTCCTGAACGCTGTTCACTCACTCACTCTACAAAGCCTGTTGTCTTTCAGGGAGGAGCAGCCCTGGTTCCCCAGAGGTGGAATTAGCTTTTCCTTCTTCCTATTCTCACACCCCTCTTTACTATCTCCACTCCTCGTAAATGATGTGTCGGCAGAGTTTGTGTCATTTCTTTCACCAGTGTTACTTAGGGGTGTGATTGCACATAGTAGGCATTCAGTAAATGTCTACCAAACTGAGTTAAATTCCTATTTTTTTAATTGGGAAAAAATTTTGACACAAAATTAAGGAGAAAATTATTGAAGAGACGCTTTACCCATGAGCCAGATTTAGCAAATGAAAACATTTTTCTCATTTTTGCCTTGAATTTTGTTGGTTTAAAAGAAATAAAATTTAGAGGCCGGGCGCGGTGGCTCACGCCTGTAATCCCAGCACTTTGGGAGGCTGAGGCAGGCCAATCACGAGGTCAAGAGATTGAGACCATCCTGCCCAACATGGTGAAACCCCGTCTGTACTAAAAATACAAAAATTAGCTGGGCATGGTGGCGCGCACCTGTGGTCCTAGCTGCTCCGGAGGCTGAGGCGGGAGAATCGCTTGAACCCGGGAGGCGGAGGTTGCCGTGAGCTGAGATCGCACCACGGCACCCAGCCTGCCGACAGAGCGAGACTCCTTCTCAAAGGAAAAAAAAAAAAAAAAATTAGCCGGGCATGGTGGCGGGCGCCAGTAATCCCAACTACGCGGGAGGCTGAGGCAGGAGAAACTCTTGAACCCGGGAGACGGAGGTTGCAGTGAGCCGAGATCACTGCAGTCCAGCCTGGCAACAGAATGAGACTCCATCTCAAAAAAGAAATAAAATTCAGAGATAAAGTAGACGTTCCTCTCCATGATTTTATCCTCTTGCCCACTACAGAGAAAACTATGACCATTATTTTGGTATGTATTTTTCTGATTTGCATTTTATATTTTTGCTGCATATAATCCTTAGTATTGTTTCATTATTTTTCTAACTTTACATGTTCTGCACCTTGCTTTTTAAACTAATATTATGTTTTCAAGACCAATGTATATTGATAGACATGGATCTAGCTTATTTGCCTTAGTTATTATATACTATCCCATGATGTGAATATACCAGGTTTTACTTACCACTGCCAAGTGAGAGACTTTCAGAGTTTCCCTACCCAGCTCTTTGCTATAACAAACAATGCTGAAATGTACATCCTCATTACAACTCGGGTTACTTCTTGTACAAATTACCTAACACACAATTGGTAAATAAGGGGAGGATGTTAGAACACGGAAGTCATATTAGCTTACACATGATTTTCCACAACGTGTTACTGTTTTAAAGCAATTAAAAGAGAAAGTCAGCCGGGCGCAGTGGCTCACGCCTGTAATCTCAGTACTTTGGGAGGCCGAGGCGGGTGGATCACGAGATCAGGAGATCGAGACCATCCCGGCCAACATGGTGAAACCCCGTCTCTACTACAAAAAGTAGCGGGGCGCGGTGGCGGGCGCCTGTAATTCCAGCTACTCCAGAGGCTGAGGCAGGAGAATCGCTTAAACCCGGGAGGCAGAGGTTTCAGTGAGCCAAGGTCGCGCCACTGCACTCCAGCCTGGGCAACAGAGGAGACTCCATCTCAAAAAAAAGAAAAAAAAAAAAAAAAAAAAAAAAAGTCGTAGCAATGAATACAGACCTGGAGCTGAAAATCTACTAAAATGTCTTCCTTCAGAGCGAATACTTACAGGGTTAGTGACTTCGAGGGCACTATGTTTTCCATAGAGCTATTAAGCTATATGGTTTTGCTGTGGGTGCAGAAGAATAACGTTAAGAAATTGGAAGCATTTCAGCCAGGGGTGGTGGCTCACACCTGTAATCCCAGCACTTTGGGAGGCTGAGGCGGGTGGATCACTTGAGGTCAGGAGTTCAAGACCAGTCTGGCCAACATGGTGAAAGCCCATCTCTACTAAAAATACAAAAATTAGCTGGCCGTGGCGGCGGGCGCCTGTAATCCCAACTACTCAGGAGGCTGAGGCAGGAGAATTGCCTGAACCTGGTAGGTGGAAGTTGTGGTGAGCTGAGATCTTGCCACTGCACTCCTGCCTGGGCGACAGAGCGAGAACTTGTCTCAAAAACAAACAAACAAAAAAAGAAATTGGAAGCATTTCTCCTTGTATTAAAACTGCGGACCTTAAAAAATACAGTCCGGGGGCCATATTTTTAATCTTGATGAAAATGTTCTCTACCTACCTGTCCCGGAAGGAGGAGCCTCGGGTTAAAGGCTGCAAAGGACAGGCACCTGGGATGCTGGGAACAATGCCAGCATGGGACCAACTCTGTTTGTGTCATAATTTTTAAAACATTGTAGCTTTTGTTAGTGCTAGGGTGACAAAGTTCTATAGGTTTTGAGCAGCATGCCCCAACTGTATTTCCCCTATACACTTGCCAATTTTAGTGAAGGATATTGCACTTGTTTCCTTAAGCACACGTGTAAGAGTTTCTCTAGGGTGTTTGCCAAGCAGTGGAATAGCTGGGTCACAGGGGATGCATGTTTTCAACTGTTCTAGTTTTTTTGTTGTTGTTGTTGTTGTTTTTTCAAATTACTCTCCTAAGTGGTTTTACCATTTATACTCCCACCAAGAGACGAGAGCCCTTATTTCCCTGCTTCCACACTAATACCTGATGTCATTAGATCTTTTTATTTTGACTGATATCATGGATATAAAATGCCTTCTCATGGTTGTTTTAATTTTCTTTCCCCCAGTTGCTAATGAAGCTGAGTGTATTTTTATATGCTTATTGGCCGTGCCAGCTTTCTCTTCTGGGTATTACCAGTTCAACCCTTTGTCTTTTTTTAAGCTGAATTGTTTGTCTTTTTCTTATTGACTTATAGGAATTCTTTATGCATTCTAGATATGAATCCTTTGTCTATTAAATTTCTACTTTTATGTTCTCCTCATAATGTCCCCACTTGCCATATAAGCCCATTTAGAAAAATATGTCTACTCTGCTATAAAATACACTGGTTTTTTTTTTTAATATATCCTAGGTACCTGTGGTTTTAGATTATACAAATAGATGGTATAACTAGAAAAGTTTGAAACTCAGGTATTTATAGAGATTCTTGTTTCTCTAAGGATATTTGACCCATTCTCCTATTTATAGAGACTTCTCTTTGTAGACAAGAGTTTTTTAAATAGACAAAAAAAGGATATCCCCTGTCCTGACAACTGTTGGCCAGACCTCTTTTGTCAGATTAATAAGAAAAAGATTTTTTTGGAAAAAATTAGAGAAGCTTAAACTTCATATTTGAATTGGATCCTTTGTGGATGTCTTAAGCCCAAGAGAAAACAATATACTTTATTAAATTCCATGATTCTCATTTTTAAAACATTCAACCCATACACAATCAATCATCCTTTTCTGACAAGTTACCTAAGAAAATTTTCTTTAAACTAAACAGTATTGAATTTCAGACTAAATTTTTAAAGTGACATTCTGATTATAAAGAAAAAAAAAGCAATTCCTAAATGAAAATACTTGGAGTTTGCCTGGAACTGAAAATTTAGCGTGTGGAAATGTGAGGAAAAGATCTAAGTGTTGGCAAAAGATTGCAATAAAGTAAATGATGTGGTTTTCTCAGGGGTGATTTTGCAACTTGAAACATTCCAAAAAGAGTTACTGATCACAAAGTTTCTTTTAGCTTCTAGCCCTGAAATGCTTGGCATACATAAAGCTCTTATGGATATTTGGATAAATTAAATTTATATTGACATTTTCTAAAAGTTGGCCTAAGTTTCTAGCTGGTGAGGACATGTGTAAAACACAGAACATTTTGAGGCATTCAATTTTACAACTGATAGATGCTGACATCAACCTTCCCCTTTCTACACTATATTATTGAAAGCTGAATCACAGTGAAATTTAAAATATGTGCTTTTCTCATGAAAAGCAGCAGTTTCCTCAAAAAGTTAATTGTAGAATTATCATATGATGTAGAAACTCCACTCCTAGGTATATGCCCAAAAGAATTAAAAGCAGGGATTCAGATACCTATACATCAATGCTCATTACAGCATTATTCAATAGCTGAAAGGTAGAAAAAACCCACGTGCCCATCAACAGATGAAGAGATAAAGAAAATATGGTATATTCGTACCATGGAATATGATTCACCCTTTAAAATAAAATTTTGATACATGCTATAACATGGGTGAACCTAGAAAACTTTATAAGTGTAATAAACCAGACACAAAAGAAAAATTGTTACATGATTACACTTATATAAAATATCTAGAATAAGCAAATTCATAGTGACAGAAGGTAGGTTACAGGTAATCAAGGACTGTAGGGGGGTGGAGGAAATTAGGAGTTATTGTTTTCTGGGTCCAGGGTTTCTGTTTGGGGAAAATGAAAAAGTTTAGAAATAAGTAGTGGTGATGGTTGAATAACTTTATGAATATAATTAATGCCACTGAATTGTATACTTAAAAAATAGCTAAAATGGCAAAATTTATATTATGTGTCTTTTACCACAAAAAAATTTTAAACGAGGTTTCTTCAAACTCCTCCTCCAATAAAGCAACAAATACTCCTTGAAGAAAGCTAGGAAAACTTTGAAAAGTAAAATGAAATTAAAGCCACCTGTTCTTCCACCAAGTAGTGATAACATGTGATTAATGTGTGGTGCAGTTTCCTCTTCTGATCTGTATAGACGTATGCAGATACACACATACACACACACACACACACACACACACACACACAGGATTACACAGAGCCTGCTTTTCTCACTGTATTGTTACTCGTTGTAACAATCAGTAGAATTCAATCTTATCCGTGAGCCTTAATTTATTCAAACCTATCAACTATTGTTGGATATGTAAAATGTTTTCCATTTTTTCTCAATTTTGAATAATTTTGTAGTGACCATCCTTGTACAAAAATTTTATAAGCATTTGATAATTTACTTAGGATAAATTAAAGTAAAATCGCTGGATCAAAGAATATGAATTAAAAAAATCTCTTAATGCATATGTACTATTAATTTGTACCACAGGAAGTTTTGTTATTTATACTTCAGCAGCCAAATATGAGATTTTATTGCATCCTCACTGAGTATTACATCTTATAAAAGTCTCTGAAATTGATCAGAATAATTCCATAGAAATATGACATTGGACCAATGATGGTATAGAAAGGAAAAAAGATTAACTTTTATAAATTAAAAATGGATGGAAGAAATCAATAGCAATTCGTCACATTCGAATTCTGAGCCATTCTCTAACACTATCATCTGTACCTAGATGCCCTGAGAATTTACCTTGCCCAGGAAGTTACATTTGCTGTCCTTAGCCATCCAAGCCTTCCCCAAGTCACATGCAGAAGCGTGCGCAGCTCTTTCCAGCCTCTTAGTTTTTGCTACTGTCATTCTCTTTGCCATGAAATACTTCTGCCCTTCCTCAAGTACAGACCCATTCAATCCTCAATATCCATCTAATTAAACGCTGTGGGCCAGAGGTGAGCAGCCTGGGGCCATGAGGGAGAAGAAACGTCATAGGTGCAAATTCAACCCACAAATGGGCAGGAGTGGTGAGCTCCTTCTAAAATAGGCTTTGAGGAGAGCCTGGGGATTGCCAAAGGCACAACATCATTTGAAACAAGCAGGAGGCCAGGGGTGAGGATGCTGGGACCTGGGAGGAGGCAAACTGGGCGTGAATGGGGAGTGGGGGCGGCTGATGCACCAGATTGGAATTCTGTGCTTTATATGAGTAGGTGGGCCAGGCTTGGGAGTGGGGACAGGGAGGCAGGATGGGATGGACAGACAACCCCACTGCCTGGAACACGGTACCTTTTATACTGAGTGCGCAATTCTTGAAGAGTGCTCAGATTCTCAAATATAAGAAATATAGTCTTCAGGTATTATGAAAGAATAACGTGTTTGTGTAACACCTTAACATTTACATATGTTATCTAGTTTTAAAAAATTTTTAAGAACTAATGTGTAAACTTGGTAGTGCATACACTGTCATGATTATTACCTCTATTTTATTTTTATGTATGTATTTATTTATTTAGAGACGGGGTCTTGCTCTGTCTCCCAGGCTGCAGTGCAGCTGCAGCGGCGCGATCTCGGCTCCCTGCAACCTCTGCCTCCCGGGTTCAAGCGATTCTCGTGTCTCAGCCTCCGGAGTAGCTGGGATTACAGGCACGTGGCACCTCGCCCGGCTAGTTTTTCCAGTAGAGACGGAGTTTCGCCATGTTAGCCAGCCTGGTCTCCAACTCCTGGTCTCAAGCGATCCACCCGCCTCGGCCTCCCAAAGTGCCGGGATTAGAGGCGTGAGCCACCACGCCCAGCCTATTACCCCATTTTATATGTGAGGACTCTGAGGTCTGGGAAAACTGGACAAAGCAGCAACTCACGCCAAAGACTTCTGTCCCCATGTCCAGAGAGCGCTCCATGATAGCCCAAGCTGATTTTCCAAAAATGCGGCCACTCTTTGTCAGATTTGCAGCTTTTCTGATGTTAAGACATCAGGTCAAGGTGCAAAGTTGCGAGAGAACTAAAGGGCTTTCATGCAAACAATTTTTCTGAAAATGTAAGGAAGGGCTTGTGTGCCCTTTTGGAAGTACGGGAGTAAAAACGCATAAAGATACTGTCTGCTGATGTTGTGGATGCTCTGAGGATGAAAATTTGAATGGCATCTTAATAATAAGAGGCTTAGAACACATTCTAACAGCAAATGGTTTAGGATAAATTCTCTTAAAGGACACATATACTTCACTTATATTTATTGATTAATTTACTGTTGTCTAGTCCATCATTCTAATTTATTATATTCCTTTCTAATTATTTTAGTATTTTTGTTAGGTTTGGTTATTTTTATCAACAATGATCTACATAGGAGCAAAATTGGATTAGGCTATGTTATGGTCATATGGAGATGAAACTCACATGGTCCTTGTCCTCGAAAGCTCCTTTGGCTGAGCAAGCAAGAATCACTGGCCCCAAAGACCCCTGTCCTCCTCCATGTGTTCCTAGAATCACGCACACACACACACACACACACACACACACACTTAACATCAATAAGTGGAACAATGGTGCTGTTTTTGATGGAAATATGTTTGTTTTACTTTTTAAACAAAATATCATAAAGATATGTACCCAATATTATATTAATTGATACTAGAAAAAACAATACATACGCGGGTACATTATAAACACCAATAAGTCAGTAGATTTGTCTTTAAGTTGCTTAAATAACTCACAATTCTTCTTTGAGCATTTTTTGCTGAAGGAAAATGATCCCCAGGCAATGATAAAGATCCCAGATCTGAAATAATTTTCTTCTGCTTTGCCCCACCACCACTTACTCCAGTAGGGGGTCTTGCTAAGCTGAGATTTGAAAAATGCATACCCAAAAGCACTTTATTCGTACACTAGTTGGAATTTAAGGATTCATCCTTTCTTTTTCTACTCTTAAGCCTAAGATTTTAATTTCATTTTTTAGTAAACCAATTTAAAAACAATATTCACCTTCTTTAATTAAATTGTTTATTTCTATTACTTTAAGCCTTTCTTCTGATTTTTATCCCTATATTTACTGGATTTTACACCACCATTATCCATAGTTTTACACATTTTCCTGCACTTTTATGTTCTGCTTTTCCACTTTTTTATTACATGTTTTTCAATGTATCTGCAATTATCTTTAAATTCTTTTTGTCCTGGAAAGGAGTTACTTTTAAACTTTCTTTAGCAGAATAAGTCTTTGATCAAACAAAATCATCCATAGTGTGGTGGGTGCCCTCCCTGCCCTGCATAACCATTTTGGAAGTTGATTTTAACATTTACAACTATTCTTGTAATATTTAAATTGCTATTAAACTGCTTTCAGGGTTTGAAATTTTAAACAATGCCATTATAAGCATCTCTGTATATAATTTTTTAAAAAACTAATTTCATTAGGATAAATTCTGAGAGGTGAATGTTTCTGGGTGGAACTTTTATGTGTGTGTGTGACACAGATCATCACATTTCCTTCCAGAAGAGATGAACCCATTTTTATTGCCATCAACAAAATAGGAGTCCTCTTTTTCCCCAAAGTCCAGCTATCAGTGAGTTTTATCATTTTCTTTCCTTTCATTTAATTTCATGGGTGTGAAATGAAAACACATTGATTCCACTTGAATTTCTTTAAATTTTAGAGAAGGTGTTTGGTTTGTCAGATGTTGGTTTTCTATTTGTGTTTTGTTTTGTTTAAACCATCCCTTTGCTTTTAACGTTTGTCTCTTGAGCACTGGTATTTGCTTCTCTTCTAATCAATTTGTATAAATCCTTAATCAATTTTAGATATTGATTATAGGCAAACAGTTGCCTATAATTTATTTCAAATATTTTTCATTATCTTATATGATTTTTTAGAAATCTAATTATATCAGTCTACTTTTTCCGTTTCTTGAATAATCAAAATTATTTTCATACATAGTTCTATTCTTCTCCTAGTTTTTCTATTGTTACTGTCATTACTATTATTATTAGTTTACCATTTAATCTACCCGCTATTTATTATGGTAATGGATTTGAGGTCTAGGTCAGGTTAATTTTTTCTTCATTCTGATTTCTACGTATCCCCAGAGCATTTATTAAATAATTATTACTTTTCCTTTTGCTTTGTTAATATTTATGATTCGCCAGTTTCTCACATACCACAATCTACTTCTGCATTTTCTATTGTACTTTGTTTCTGCATTTAAACCAAGCCCATGGTGATTTTAATTTTCACATTTACACTATTCTGTGTTTTCTAAAATTTTTCAATGAGCATGCATTTTATTTTGTTTTTGGTATTTCATAATGAGGAAAAATCTCTAAAAATTGCATTTGCCATTCATGCCTATTTATTTTTCAGCTATAAATTTGGAATAGCTTTTGCTATTAGATTTTATAAGTATTTTTATAGTTTGATTAAAAATAAATCAGATCTAAAAATTACCTTGAGATAAAATAAATTCTTTTTTATATTTAATCACCTAATATAAAGCATTTGTTCATCTTTCTTTACATCTCCTTTTGAAGTTTAGCATTTTCTAGTTTTGTTTGCATATTTCATATCAGGAAAATTCTCAGATATTACATATTTTCTGTCAGCATTGTGAATGAGACTGCCCCAAACCAATTACCAGTTACTTGCTGGTTTTTAGTAGAAATGCTTTAGGGTTTTGTGGATTTCACTTTTATCTGGACACTTTCCTGACTTCTCTTTTTATTTCTAATATTTTAGTGGGAATTCTTAGTTTCTTTGGGTTCAACTTAATGATTCTGTTTTCTATTTTATAATATTGATTCTCTAGCACATTTTTGAAGCACTGTTAGGATGACAAGAATCTCCATTGATATGCTAAATAATTTTAAGAAAAAAAAATCTTTGTTTTGCTTGTTTTAAAGTGGAGTCCTTCAAAAGTTTCTCTGTTACAGACTGATAAATTATCTCATGTTAAAGAAATATTTTCCTATTTCTGTATTTAAATTTATAACAGGAAGGAGCATTAAATTTTTATCAAATATTTAACTGTTGTATCAGGAAGATCATAAAAATTTTATTCCTGAATTTATTTAAATTGTGTACTTTATTCATTACTTTATATTTTTAAACTAAACATATTACAGTGATGAACCCTATCATAAAGATATGGTAAACAAATCTTTAAAAATAGGATCACATTCTACTTGCAGATATCTTCACACTTACAAGCGTTTTCATTAGAGACAGATTTCTTTTGTAGTATTACACTTTTTAAGAACTGAATCATTTTTGCCTGCTAGAATAAACTGGGAACTATTTAACTTAAGAAAAATTTTTATTAGGTGTAATTAACTTTTATTTGAAATTTTGAAAAAATTTCCAGCTAATTCCTTGTGGCAAGGAAAGCAGTCTCTTGGCTACCCTGCTTAATTTCTTCCTTAGCAACTGGCCTGTTCACATTTCTGTCTCTCATGATACCATTTTATATTCTCTAACTTTTGTAAAATCATCCATCTTATTTAAATTTCTAAGTGCATCACCATTGTAAATGGACACCATAATCTCTAATGATTTTGTCTCTTTTCATTGATTTTCAAAACTTTCTAGGGTTTTTAATCTCATTAATTTTGAAAGTGAATTTGATTTTTTTTGTCTTTTCAAAGTAAGAGAGCTCTCTGTTTTAGCATTTCGCAGAATGTTTTGTGACAGTTTCACAGAATCAATTTGTTTACTGCTGTAGGTGTTTTTGTCTTGAGGGTTTTGCTTGGTCCTGTATCTAGAAGTGTATTTCTAGTTTTTTAAATTTTACTTTATTAATAAAACATGTAAAACAATACATTTTCTTTAAATATATCTTTTCTCTAAGTTCAAATATTTATTGAATAGTATCTTCATTTTTCATATTTTAAAATGATTTGTTGTTATATTTTAAATTTCTTTGACCAGGTGATAGAATTTTCGTTTCATTGATATTTAGTTATTTTTCGTTTATTTAAAATAAACTATGAACATTTTTGCAGCAATGTCACATAATACAGTGCATACAATTATCAGTGTTTTTCCTTTATTGAAAAGTTCCATTCATTTCTTTTCTCTGAAAGTTTTATATATTCTGCATTTTCTCTTTAAATTCTCACCATAAAATTGCTCATTCGGCCTTCTTTCTTGTAGTTTTCAGTTTTACAAAGTCTTATTTCTTTTTTTTCCCCTAATTCATCCGTCTAATTTTTATGGTAGGATAAGGATTTCTGCTAATATTTTGTTTCTCTCAATTTCATCTTGCAGGTCTAAGTTTTTTAATGTACTTTGTTGCAATGTGTTGTAGTTCATATAAATACTTTTTGTTTTTAGTGATTGTTTTGCCTTTTGTTGTCACACAAACTCACACATAACCCTTTTTGCTTTATATACTGCTTTGATATCATAATATATTTAATTGATATTTTCTTACCTAACCAATTATTTTTGTTCTTTCCACATCTCATCTTCTTTCTCTTTTAAATAAAATATTCTTGGTTTTTTTCTTGAATTCAACCTGAAACTCTTTTTAAGAAAATATTGAAATTTAATCTATTGGCATGCTCTTGTAATTTTGTATTTAAACCATTGTAACCATATTTTTATTATTTTGTTTTCTGTTATTTTTCTTTTTTGTTTCTTCACTTGGGAAAGGGTCATATTTAAGCTTCTTTTACTTCACTTAATTCTAAAAAGAAATACAAAACAAACATTGGTATTTTTTAAATACATAATAATGACTTCTCATAAAAATCTGACATTTAGAATTTTGCACGTTTAACTTTACACCTGCCCTCTCTTTTCCTTTTTCATTCCTCATAACTTGTAAAATAGTTTTAAATAATTCTTACACTTTTCTGTAACTGACGCTGATCATTCATTGCTATGACTCTGGAAATGCTATTCGGAGGGGAGTGTATGGTCAGGGAGTATCTGCAGCATTTTCTGAGATCAAATCTGGTAGATAATCTGTGAGAATCTCTTTTTTTTTTTTTGTCCTTTTTAGGAAGACTATATATAGTTTTCCATCGCTTTTAGGAAGCTTACAGTCTCAACTGCTACAGCAAAGCACTTTTTAAAAGCAGAAAACCACCCATCTTGATTACATTTTAAATAAGAACATGAATAGAACAGGTAAAATCATGCCAGTCACTTGTATTCATTTCACACTGAACACTGAGAAAACATGGTTGCATTCTCTGTTCTCCACTGGGAAACTTGAGCATTACTAATCTGGCTGCTGTTGTGTGGTTGTCAGACTTTATGGGCCCTTGCTGGGAGGAGCACGGAGTTTAGAGTTTTAACTCTGCCACTGACTGCAGTATCTTTTCCTAAACACTGAGATACTCCCAGAGAGGTGCTGAGAGTGGTCAAAGGGACCAAGCCTCTGGTGACGATTTCATTATCGCTGAGTTCATTTATTTATATATCGATTGATCTCATTCTTTATTTATAGCTTGTCTGTTATGTAACTGCCCCATAGAGCTGAGATTCTTTTTTGGAATGAGATGTGGAATACTTTAAATGCCTATAAAATCAAATGTATGTATTCACCACTGTCTGTTTCAGTTTCCAATCTAACCTCTTTAATCAGTTCTGGAAATTTTATTGGCTTATGGTTTAAATTATGGGCTGGGGCCATAATTTAATTGTTTCTTAGGAGGAATAGTTTCAACAGTGGCTAACATTTATTGACCTCTGGGCCCTGGCTGCCAGGTTGGAAAACCAGGCTGTATGGTTTTTCTTTTATGTTATCTATGGAAGGGTTAATCCTTCTTTATCATACACTTGATTTTCCAGGTTATTCTTTAGTTTAGTAATTCAATATTCTGGAGTATTCTCTCTCTCTCTTTTGTTACTGCTTCTAGAATGTTCTAAATGGTTCTGTTTAAAGCAATCACTACATTTTATGGTTTTAAAACTCCAACAGATTCAGTGGTTGTTCTGTCCCATTCCTCTGTATTTGAGAATGAAGGTCATCTATATTCTCATTGTGATTCTTTTAGCTGTTATTTTTAGAAGGGACAGGAGCTTTAATGGTTTTCTTGCTATTAATGGTGTGTACTGAATAAGGGTTTCACTTATTTTTAAAGTGTTTACCTTTCTTCTTTTTTTTTTAACCTAACTCCTAAGAAGGGCTAATTTCTTTCTCTCTCAATATTAATATATTCACTAAATAGTCTCTAGATTTCTGTTTTTTTTAAATTGATATCTTGATGGTATTAACAGAGAAGAATTATCATACAGAACCTCTTGCTCAGTCATCTACCCAGAACATTGTTATTTCCAAGTGACCTGACTTTTCCAAAAGAACCTGCAGAAAATGCAAATTTATCTTGAGAAACAACAGATAGTATCCATTACTGTAATTGACCTTGATAACAAAACAGAACTAAATCTTCTTGACTTCTAGAAAGGGAGACATACTTGAGAACTTACTTCATCCTTTGAATCCTATGATCTTAGATTTTAAAAACTCTCTTCTCTTAGGGATCTTTTGATTTCTGAAGTTTGATCTCCCATTACTAATCATTTACACATACTTCTGCTTCTCAGCAACCTCTTGCCACCTGGGTATGTAATACCCTCTCTTCCAGAACTTCTTAGAATTTATAATACAGTTATCTTTTCTTGGAGGGGTGGGGTGGGGGGGAAGAAATAAAATATTTCTTAAACAGACTGGAGGCTGGGCGCGGGGGCTCAGGCCTGTATTCCCAGCACTTGGGGAGGCCGAGGCGGGCGGATCACCTGAGGTCAGGAGCTGGAGACCAGCCTGGCCAACGTGGTGAAACCCTGTCTCTACTAAAAGTAGAAAAATTAGCCGGGCATGTTGGTGCGCGCCTGCCATCCCAGCTACTCGGGAGGCTGAGGAAGGAGAATTATTTGAACTCAGGAAGCGGAGTTTGCAGTGAGCCGAGATGGTGCCACTGCACTCCAGCCTGGGCGACAGAGCCAGACCCCATTAAAAAAACAAAACAAAACAAAACAAAAAAACAGACTGGAAATTGTTTCAACACAGCCACCACTATTACCTGCCTTTCGCCCGGACCTTCACCAGCTTGTTCCTGTGTTTCTCGACCTCCTTCTCAGGACTGCATCTTGTGAGTGAATTCAAAATACCCCGTGCACAGGGCTCAGCAGGACCCACTGCTATGCGTTATCGTGTGCTGTGAAAGAATTGCATCCACCGGCCGGGCGCGGGGGCTCACGCCTGTAATCCCAGCACTTCGGGAGCCCGAGGCGGGCGGATCAGGAGGTCAAGAGATCGAGACCATCCCGGCTAACACGGTGAAACCCCGTCTCTACTAAAAATACAAAAAATTAGCCGGGCGTGGTGGCGGGTGCCTGTAGTCCCAGCTACTCGGGAGGCTGAGGCAGGAGAATGTCGTGAACCCGGGAGGCGGAGGTTGCAGTGAGCCGAGATTGTGCCACCGCACTCCAGCCTGGGCGACAGAACGAGACTCCATCTCAAAAATAAAAATAAAAATAAAAAAAAGGATTGCATCCACTTACCCTCTGGCTCCAGAGTCTTACACATCTGAGTAATACCTGTGTGCACTTTTCTTTTATAAACCTAAAATAAACACACTAGCAAAGGCAATGAGAGTAAGGGCTTCTCTCATTCTTGTAGACACCGCCAATCACCTTGGAGAGGAAAAGAAGGGGGCCCCCTTCAGAAGAACTGTAATTGATCATTTGCAGTTGACACACAACATACAGTGCCAGCACAGGCTGAAGATGGGAAGCTGGATACCACTGCTAAATATCGCTAGTGTGACAATTTGTATCTCTGCAATAAATAGTGTTATTACTGTAAAGCTGGGCAGGCGTGACATTTCTGACTGCCTCTCCTTTTAAATGGACAATATGTAAATAATGACTGTGTGGCATTTAAACATTTCAAAGCACCACATTTTTGTTAATACAAATGTGGGATCAGAGCCATTCATTCCCATAAATACTCTGCCTCACAATCAGAGCATCAGCAGCCACAAGCATGTCCCATCACCC
The DNA here is from genome assembly GCF_029289425.2 of Pan paniscus. Lineage (NCBI taxonomy): Eukaryota > Metazoa > Chordata > Mammalia > Primates > Hominidae > Pan > Pan paniscus. Next base: position 88,163,316 of record NC_073265.2, on the reverse strand, counting down.
AAGAAAAATGGGACACTGTAAAGTGCTGAGCATTCCAAGGGTAAAAACCAGGTTACTAGGGTAAAAAAAAAAAAAAAAAAAAAAAAAAAAGCAAAAAACCAGCACTGTAGAATCTACCATTGAAACAACTCCCTCTACATTTTTCCTAAGATTCAGCAGCAGCATCAACAACAACAAAAATCAGTATTTCCCAGAGTGAGAAACCCTTGAAACAAAAGATGTTTTCTGGAAAAGGGTTCTTTTGGTAAAGAAGTTTGGGAAGCACCACAAATTATTACCCTCCTCTTGGAGACCCGTGAACACCCAACATTTATTCCATAAATATGTACTAAGCATTTACCAAAGCCGGGTCTTATTTAGGGGCTCAGGATGAAACAGGAAACAAATCAGACAGAGTCCCAAACCTTCAGGTAATTTACAAGGTTTTTATTGTTGTTGTTTGAGACAGGGTCTGGTTCTGTTGCCCAGGCTGGAGGGCAGTGGTACCATCACAGCTCACTGCAGCCTCAACCTCCAGGGCTCAAGCAATCCTCCTGCTTCAGCCTCTTGAGTAACTGGGATTACAGGCGCACGCCACCACACCCAGCTAATTTTTGTATTTTTGTAGAGATGGGGTTTTGTCATGTTGCCCGGGGTTGGTCTCAAACTCCTGGGCTCAAGTGATCTGCCCACCCCAGCCTCCCAAAGTCCTGGGATTAGAGGCATGAACCACCACATCCAGCCAATTTACAGTTTTAAATGAACATATTTGTTTCCTGTGCGGACTGTAACAAATGACCACAAACCTGATGGCTTAAAACAACAGAAATTTGTTCTCTCACAGTTCTGGAGGCCAGAAATCTGAAGCACACAGGCCAGGTCAAAAGCCAGGGTCCACGGGGCCACGCCCCCTCCCAGGTGCCAGGAGAGTCCCTTCTTCGCCTTCTCCAGCCTCTGGTGGCTGCCAGCATTTCCTGACTTGTGGCCATATTTACGCTCATCTCTGCCTCCTCCCCTCCCATCCGTGCCAAATCTCCCTCAGCCTCCCACTCATAAGGTATCTTGCAATTTAGGGTCTGCCTGGACAATCCAGGATGATCTCTCTTCTCGATCCCTAATTTAGTTACATGCGCAAAGACCCCTTTACCATATGTGGTTCCAAAGATTAGGGCCTGATCTCTTTAGAGATCATTATTATTATTCAGCTGACTACGAGTGGATGCAGCTCTGAATGTCCTGTGGTAATGACTGCTTTTCTGCTTTGACCTTGAAACCTTCTCTTTGAGAAACGCCTGCCACTACCCAGAGAACCCTGGCCCCAAAAATCCACTCTGGAAAGTTCTGGTCGAGGGGCTGTCTGCATTTATACGACGAGAGCTGCCCTAGTTGGCTCCTCTCGAGCTTTTTCCACCCCAGTAGGGTTCTATGTAAATTCTCTCCAGCAACCTTGATTATATCACAGTTGTAAGGATAAAACAGAAAACAGAGTTCCCTGGGTCTGGAGAAGCTGCACAAATACAGGTTGGGTGGTCACAGCCCTTCCCAAGCCAGGGTCCCTTCTTTGCCTCCTTTGTCTCTCTGGCTCCAGACACAGAGCCCAGGCCTGTCCCTGTCTTCCCTTGGAAGAGCTGGAACAGGATGGAGGCTTTTTCACAAGGGACTGTCTTAAAAATTAAGAAAAGAAAAAGGACACAGATGATGGAAATAAAGAGTGAGCTCAGGCCAGGTGCGATGGCTCATGCCTGTATTGTGTTCCAGCACTTTGGGAAGCTGAGGAGGGCGGATCACTTGAGGTCAGGAGTTCAAGACCAGCCTGACCAACATGGTGAAATCCCGTCTCTACTAAAAAATATAAAAAATTAGCCGAGTGTGGTGGTGGATGCCTGTAGTCCCAGCTACTCGGGAGGCTGAGGCAGGAGAACTGCTTGAACCCAGGAGGCAAAGGTTGCAGTGAGCTGAGATCTCGCCACCGCGCTCCAGCCTGGGTGACAGAGAGACTCTGCCTCAAAAAAAAAAAAAAAAAAAAAAGAAAAGAGTGAGTTCACAAAGTGCAGGTTACAAAGTCCCTGGTTAGTTGACGCCTAGATTCTAGTTTGGCAGCAATTTTTTTTTTTTTTTTTGAAACAAGAGTCTCGCTCTGTCACCCAGGCTGGAGTGCAGTGGCACGAACTCGGCTCACTGAAAGCTCCACCTCCTGGGTTTACGCCATTCCCCTCGCCTCAGCTTCCTGACTAGCTGGGACTACAGGTGCCCACCACCACACCTGGCTAATTTTTTGTATTTTTAGTAGAGACGGGGTTTCACCGTGTTAGCCAGGATGGTCTTGATCTCCTGACCTCGTGATCCGCCCGCCTTGGCCTCCCAAAGTGCTGGGATTACAGGCGTGAGCCACCACGCCTGGCCCAGCACTGTTTTTTATTCTGCCTCTGGCCTGGGTCTGCTGTCCCTTGATTTTCCAGCAGGTAGCCTCCCCGCTACTCGTATTCAAGGCCAAACCTCAACTCCATTGTTCCTATTCTGTTTCTGATGCTCTCTGTAAGCCTCCTATTGAGTTCCAGGTTCTGGAAAGAACAAATCAAATGTTCTGTGTTTAGTCATCCGACTAAAATGTGAGGGGCACTCACCACATGCCAGGCCTGTAAAATGCCTTCCCAGTTGCATGCCTGGACAATGTACCTGGCTCCCAGACCTTCCTGAGATAATTGTTTCTTTTTCTTTTTCTTTTTCTTTTTTTTTCAGATGGAGTCTCACTCTGTTGCCCATGCTGGAGTGCAGTGGCACGACCTCGGCTCACTGTAACCTCAGCCTCCTGGGTTCAAACAATTCTCCTGCCTCAGCCTCCGGAGTAGCTGGGATTACAGGCATGCGCCACCACACCCACCGAATTTTTGTATTTTTAGTAGAGACGGGGTTTCACCATGTTCACCAGGCTGGTCTTGAACTCCTGACCTCAAGTGAACCACCCGCCTCGGCCACACAAAGTGTTGGGACTACAAGCGTGAGCCACTGCACCTAGTCAACTCTTTCTTTTCTCTATGAGTGGGGCCTCAACTCAAGAAGCTTATGGAACTTCCAGCCCTCAGAAGCTTCCCCTTCAGGGGAAATGCATCCAACTGTGCAACATGGGATTGAGAACAGTATACTTTTTTTTTTTTTAATAAGGCTTTGAACATTTCATGCAGAATAGAAAGTTTCTCTGGAGTTCATAAAAAAGAAATATTAAGCAAGAAGGAAAGTCTCCTGGAGGTGTCATGGAAGCTTCTAGGTTCTGGTGAGGACACGTGTAAATCATGGTATTCTAGCTTAGTCAGATGGCCAGGGGGAGGGCAACCCCAGTGGCTGATAAGGCTTGAGCTGGCACATCACTGAGGCATTGTAAAGCACTAAGGCCTGAAGTCTGAATGTTCCGGTGGCATTTCTCAAAAGTGCTGTGACCCTTTCTTTTTTTTTCTTTTGAGATGGGGTCTCGCTCTGTCACCCAGGCTGGAGTGCAGTGGCATAATCTCGGCTCACTGTAACCTCCGCCTCCTGAGTTCAAGCAGTTCTCCTGCCTCAGCCTTCCGAGTAGCTGGGATTACAGGTGCCCACCACCACGCCCAGCTAATTTTTGTATTTTTTTAGTAGAGAGGGGGTTTCCTCTTCTTGGCCAGGCTGGTCTCAAACTTCTGATCTCAAGTGATCTGGCCACCTCGGCCTCCCAAAGTGCTGGGATTACAGGCGTGAGCCACCATGCCCAGCCTGCTGTGACCCTTTCAACAGAGCTGACATCAAGTTCTTTCTTGCGTGGGATCATCCATGCCATTGTCTCCCAGGGGCTGCCCCTTGATGGGGAGTTTATAATTTAAAATATTGATGGTATATTATTATATAATTGATAATATTATATAATGGAAGTAATAAATAATATATAATTAATAACATGTTGATGAGGCCGGGCATGGTGGCTCATGCCTGCAATCCTAGCACTTTGGGAGGCTGAGGTAGATGAATCACCTGAGGTCAGGAGTTTGAGAGCAGCCTGGTCAACATGGCGAAACCCCTTCTCTACTGAAAAAAAAAAAAAAAGAAAAAAATTAGCTGGGCGTGGTGGTGGGCGTCTGTAATCCCAGCTACTCAGGAAGCTGAAACAGGAGAATCGCCTGAACAAGGGAGGAAGAGGTTGCAGCGAGCCGAGATCATGCCACTGCACTCCAGCCTGGGAAACAGAGTAAGACTCTATCTCAAAATAATAAGTTGATGATAAATAGCAACGATAATGTTAATATAAGATTGATAACTGATGTATTGGTACAGAGGTCCAGGCATTGCCCTGGCTGCCATGATACTGCAATCGACCCAGCAGACAGTCTTCAAGGAACCGGCATTGTAATGTCACGACACAAATAATAAGCATGTAAATAAGCAAACGATTTGGCACCTTCTCCTTTATCCTCCAAGCCTGGTAAAGTAAATCCTCACCCTGGGCCCCTCCTCAATGGGAAGTGCCATGCAACTGGTGGCCAGGACTCCAAGGAGAACAGAAGATAGAGTGAAAACAGGAAATGAAGTTGTGGTTGCAGCAAAGCTGTCTCTTGCTGCATGGTGGCTGACTGGCTGCAAAGTACTTTCCCTTGTCCCAGTTCATGGAAGCCTCCCAAGAACCCTGAGAGAAAACCATCATCCCGTGTGTTATCGTTCATTTCAGAGGTAAGGTCTCAAGGCTCAAGCTTGCTCAAGGTTACACAGAGCCTGCACTTGAACTGAGGTCCTTTCTTCATTTGATATTGTTCCCACTGAACTCACTCAAAAGGGCGGAGACAGAGCCCTGCGAGATGATTACTTCCAGTCCCAGGAACCAAGGGCATGCTCCAGAAGAAAGCTGCTTCTACACAGAATTCCATTTCTCAGAATGTGTTTTGCTGGGAAGGGGAGTTGAAAATTCTCATTCTGGCCAGGTGCAGTAGCTCACACCTGTAATCCCAGCACTTTGGGAGGCTGAGGTGGGAGGATCACTTGAGGTCAGGGGTTCGAGACCAGCTTGGCCAACATGGTGAAACCCCATTTCTACTAAAAATACAAAAATTAGCTGGGCATGGTGGCGCATGCCTGTAATCCCAACTACTTGGGAGGCTGAGGCAGGAGAATCGCTTGAACCCAGGAGGCAGAGGTTGCAGTGAGCCAAGATGCCACTGCACTCCAGCCTGGGCGACAAGAGCGAGACTCAGTCTCAAAAAAAAAAAGGAAAAAAAAGAAAATTCCCATTCTGCAGGTTCCACTCCTCCGCCCACCTCATCACAGCCTTCAGAGTAGGTGCTTGGTGAGATGTCAGCCAGGGCCATTTCCACCTGATATGATTCCAGCTCTGAAGGAGGCAGGAGAAATCCACAACCACTCTTAGACTGAGCAATGGGGATTTTACACCTGTTTTTCAAAATATCATGTGCACTCCCACTGGTGGACAGGGAGCATGAAACCTTTGTTGACACAGCTGTGGACAATTCTCCTTGAAATAGAGACCTGTTCATTGTTTACAGGGCAATAGTCAATAGTGTACTTAAATACTATTTTTGAATCTACAAGATATATTGGCAGATAATAACATTTTCTTCCTCTTCCATTGACCAAGCAATAATAAAAGGGTCACAGGCGGGGCACGGTGGCTCATGCCTATAATCCCAGCACTTTGGGAGGCCAGGACAGGTGGATTGCTTGAGGTCAGGAGTTTGAGACCAGGCTGGGCAACATGGAAAAACCCTGTCTCTACCAAAATAATAATAATAATCAGCCAAGTCTGGTGGTGCACCTGTAGTCCCAGCTACTCCAGAGGTTGAGGTAGGAGGATCACTGGAGCCCAGGAAATCAAGGATGCAGTCGGTTGTGTTGGCACCATTGCACTCCAGCCTAGGGTGACAAAGTGAGACCCTGTCTCAAAAAAAAAAAAAAAAAAAAAAAAAAAGGTCATCAATTACAGTCCAATAAAAACAGTCACCAATAAGAGTCCAATAAAGTTATTTAGGGGATGAGTAACTTTACAACGGGCTGATAGTTGGTGTGTATCATGCTCTCAGATCACACTAGTGGACTGATTAACACTTGCTCCTTCCCCTCTCTATCCAGCAGAGAAATTTTGAGAGAAGCATAAAGTCCAAGAGGGAAAATGAATTTTCAGTTAGTCTAGCTGGAGGAATTTTGGGGCATTCATGCAGACACCCAGTGGAGTTAGTCTGTCCACACATAATAGACCTCTCTTGCTGGAGCTTGTGCCTGGAGTTCCCCAGCCCCTTTCGACATCCCCTGCGTAGGCGTCTGGGGTGAGCACGCCCGGGTTCTTGCTTAACCTTCAACAGAGGCCTTGCCCAAGGTCAGACAGGGCCCAGGTAGCCAATATTTCTGGGATGCTGGGAGCTGAAGATGGGCTCTGGACTCGGGAGGGTCACTCAAGAAGAGGGTCAAAAGCCATTACCAAGGTAGACTACTTGCTAGGGAACAGATCTCAAATAGGAAGCAGTCACATCATGACTATTTGCTTTACTGAAGTATGAGACACGAACAGAACTATCCTGATAAGCAATAAAATGTCTCCCCAGGCTGAGCGTGGTGGCTCACGCCTGTAATCCCAGCACTTTGGGAGGCCAAGGTGGGTGGATCACCTGAGGTCAGGAGTTCAAGACCAGCCTGGCTAACACGGTGAAACCCCGTTTCTACTAAAAATACAAAAAATTAGCTGGGTGTGTGGCACGTGCCTGTAATCTCAGCTACCCAGGAGGCTGAGGCGGAAGAATTGCTTGAACCCGGGAGGTAGAGGTTGCAGTGAGCTGAGATCACGCCATTGTACTCCAGCTTGGGCAACAACAGCGAAACTCTGTCTCAAAAACAAAAAAGTCTCCCCCTTCTCCCTTTCTCTTCCTTTGCCCTCTCTTTCTTTTCCATTGACTTTCTTTTAGATAAATGCTTTATTTTTGTGAAATGATACCTGCTCACAGAAAAATATTCAAAAAACGTCGAAAAGTACAAAGGAAAAAAGCCTAAATTGCTTGAATTCTAATCACCTGAAGGGTAACTACTGTTAACCTTTTTGTGGCAGAATGTGTGTGTGTGTGTGTGTGTGTGTGTGTGTGTGTGTGTGTGTGTGTGACTTTTAAGGCTTTAACAACAGGCCGGGTGCGGTGGCTCATGCCTGTAATCCGAGCACTTTCGGAGGCCAAGGTGGGCAGATCACCTGAGGTCAGGAGTTCAAGACCAGCCTGGCCAACATGGTGAAACCCTATCTCTACTAAAAATACAAAAATTAACCGGCCGTGGTGGCTTGCGCGCCTATCTTCCCAGCTACCTGGGAGGCTGAGGTGGGAGAATCACTTGAATCCAGGAGGCGGAGGTTGCAGTGAGCCGAGATTGCACCACTGCACTCCAGCCTGGGTGACAGAGCGAGACACTGTCTCAAAAACAAAACAAAATAAAGCTTTAACAGAGCATAGCACACCTGCAGCAAAGTGCACAAATCATCCGTGTGCTGCTGGATGCACACTCCTGTGTACGGCAAATTGAAAACTGCTGTAGAGCCAGCACCCACAGGGTGCCCCCTCCACGAATACACACCCCCCAACCACGAACGCTAACTCATTTATCACCTCTGGGAACACTTTGGTGGATGTCCTCTCAGACTTTTATGAAACACCTGTGATCTTAAAAGCAAATCTGGTAACGACCATGCTCTCCCAAAATCAGAACTGTAAAAACAGCCCACATACCACAACTTAATTGGCATTCCTGCCTATATGACTCACTCCGCAAAACTCCAGCGGGAGTCAACGTGCTCCTGAATCCCGGTCCACAGCCTGGCTGCCTGCTGGAGCCAGCTGGGGAGCTTTAAAACTGGCGGTGCCTGGGCCCCACCTCCAGTGTGGCTGACTTAACTGGTCCAGGTGGGACCTGGCATTTGTGTAGATGTATCTCTTATCTCCCCAGGGGATCCTAATGTGCTACCAAGGGGAGCACCTCTGCTCTGAGGTCGTTTTTTACTTCACGAATGCACGGCAAGTAGGACTGTGAGGTGCTGTCCCAACTGACTTGACTCCACAGAGACCACTGTGAGGCCAGATAGAGATCATCATCCACTCTTGCCAGTGTGAACGCTGGGGCTCAGGAGGTCGTGGTTCTGTGCCTGGACTGCACAGCGTTGGTGGGAGGTGCACATCCTGCCTAGAGCCCAGGCCTTTTCAGCCTTGGCCCAGGTCATGGGTACAGGCCAATGGATGGAACAGAGGCAGCCCAAGCCCGAGGAAGTGTTCCACCATCATGGCCTCATCATCTGGGGGTGAGGCTGAGTGGGCTGGGCTTGTCCAGGGAGCACAGTCTCTTGGGTTTCACAGGTAGGAATCCAAGCTGGCACAGAAATGTGCCTGAACATCCACAGAATAATTCTGGAAAAAACAGGCAGGAGACTGAGAGGGCAACCTGTTTCCATCTAGAAAGGTGACACAGGTGGAGAGGGCTCAAGTGCCTGGATTGCCCAGATTTAAAATTTGTATTATCAAAGCCAGGCGCGGTGGTTCACACCTGCAATCCCAGCACTTTGGGAAGCTGAGGTGGGTGGATTATTTGAGGTCAGGAGTTCAAGACAAGCCTGGCCAACATGGGGAAAACCTGTCTCTACTACAAATACAAAAATTAGCTGGGTGTGGTGGCAGGTGCCTGGAGTCCCAGTTACTCAGGAGGCTGAGGCAGGAGAATCGCTTGAACCCGGGAGGTGGAGGTTGCAGTGAGCTGAGATCACGCCATTGCACTCCAGCCTGGGCAACAGAGTAGGACTCTGTCTCAAAAAACAACAACAACAAATTTCTTATCAAAAATTTCAAATATACAGAGAAGTAGCGAGAATGGACTACATTATTTATTATTTAAAAATGATTAAGATCTCAGAATGAAGAGATAAATAAAAGAAGCAATGGATGGGCATTTCTAAACCATTAGGAATTGAAATTAAGAGGATGTTTTGCGTTTTTCCTCAATTTTTATTTTTTTGCATCTAGAGTTCACTAGGACCTAAGCTTAGCGAGGGCAGGGATTTCTGTCTCTTTAGCTCACTACTCTTTCTCTAGTGTCTAGGACAGCTCTTAACACACAGAGGATAACAAATCTGAGGATAAATGAGCAAATGTATGAATTGAGCATGCATTGCTTTTGTATTTGGGAGGAATCCATTCTAAACAGATACATATATAGATAGATAGATATAGATGTAGATATATATCAATCAAGAAGTATTCTCTTCTTATATAAATAAACCCAGGAAAATCATCAGACATCTCAGCCATTGAACCTACTAATTTATAAATGATGTGTGTGTGAAAATGATGTGCAGTTTATTCATGAGGGAAAATATAGAATCAGGTGCCAAGTGGCAGGACTGGGGTTCTGTGCTTTTGTGTATTCTCCAAATAGGGAAGAAGACAGGAGTGGAGGGTCTCCTTAGTGTCCTGGGGCCTTGACCACACAATCACCCCTGTTTCCTCACCCACTTATCACCCAAGACAATGACAGAAGGGGGCCTTGCTATCTCTTTACAGCAGGGCAGAAAATGCCAGCCAAGGAAGGTAAATGAGAGACTTCAGGACTTGGCCCCAGACAGTTGACTTGGACTACATCTGTCCTGAAGGGACAGGCTGGATCCATTGAAAATTAACCCGGCTGGGTGTGGTGGCATGCGCCTGAAATCCCAGAAGTCTGGGAGGCAGAAGCAGGTGGATTGCTTGAGCCCAGGAGTTTGAGACCAGCCTGGGCAACATGGAGAAACCCCGACTCTACCAAAAATACAAAAATTACTGGGGTGTGGTGGGGATGCCTGTGGTCCCAGCTACTCAGGAGGCTGAGGTGGGAGGATCACTTGAGCCCAGGAGGCCAAGGCTGCAGTGAACCAAAATTGCACCACTGTACCTCAGCCTGGGCAGCATAGTGAGACCTTGCCAAAAAAAAAAAAAAAAAAAAGCCAGGCATGGTGGCTCATGCCTGTAATCCCAGCACTTTGTGAGGCCAATGCAGGCAGATCACTTGAGGTCAGGAGTTCGAGACCAGCCTGGCCAACATGATGAAACCCCATCTCTACTAAAAATACAAAAATCAGCTGGGCATGGTGGCACATGCTTGTAATTTTAGCTACTTGGGAGGCTGAGGCAGGAGGATTGCTTGAACCTGGGAGGCAGAGGCTGCAGTGAGCTGAGATTGCACCACTGCACTCCAGCCTGGGTGACAGAATGAGACTTCATCTCAATAAAATAAAATAAAATAAAATAAAATAAAATAAAATAAAATAAAATAAAATAACCTTGAGCATCCTCAGGTGTCCCATCTTTAGAATCTCTCAGCATTTATAAAATTCACTGCCACACTGCAATTATGTCTTCTCCCTTCTTAAATAGCCTTGGGTTTATGGAGAATAACAACAAATGAAACCATAGCTAACATGTAGAAGGCGTTTACAGATTTCCAAGAGCCTTCAGACCAAATGTTTCACGAAAGTCCTGTGATGAAAACCATATAGTAACAATGATTCTTGTCCATTTTCTAGATGAGGAGACTGAGGCTGAAAATTTACTGGATTTGCCCAAAGGACAGAGGGGCTAGGACCTGAGCCAAGGTCCCCCACTTCTAGAGCCAATCATCTGTATGTTACTTCCTGCAGTTGTAGGAGTTGTTCCTACCCAACGCCCTCCCTGTCTGTTCCCATGTATAACAGGATCTCACAGCAAGTTCTGGGCACTTGGGGGACGGGTTAAATTGGGGTTAGCACTGGAAAGTCCTGTTTTCTCATCCATAAAAGTAGGAGTTTAGATCAGGTGACCTTTGGGCATCCCTAAATCCTGAGACGTTTTTATTTTCTGCTCCATTTCAAAGGTCAAGAGATCAGGTCCCTGGCCAGGTAGACTCTACTGAGGGCAAAGCAAGAAGAAAAGACGTCTGTGGTGACCTTTTCCATCTGCATTTACCATCAGATACCAAAGAGACCGTTGGTTTTTCACTCAGCAAACATTTATTGGGGTTACCGTGTGCCGGTATCGCTCTAGAAGCTACAGACCCACAGACAATGCCTGGGTCAGCCTCCTCCTTCTGTCCAAGAGAGAGACTGGTGATTCAGAACCAGCTCAGGGAGGGCAGGCGGGAGGATGGGTAAGATTCCATGGTGCCAGAGAGAACTGCTGCCATCTTGGCGGCCGTGGAGAGGGTGCCAAGGAAGGTTCTAGAAGAGCAGAGGCTAAAGCATGGCCTTGCAGAGAGGGTTGGGGTTACCTGGTAGACTGAGAGGCCCATGCATCTTAGGAGTGAAGAGCAGGCATCTTCCATGCAATTTGCCCCTGTGTTTTCATCTCCCAACCCATCTTCAACTTTCTCATTCAGCTTTCTCTCACTGGTGATGAGAAAATCCTTAGTCCACTACTCTGTGAAAAGCTGTAGAAAGTTCCCTGAAGTACAAGAGGATGAAATGATTTCCTTCCAGGAATAAATGAATGAGGAGGAAGGAATCTCCTCCTGAGACCATTGGAACCTCAGTGTTGTTTCCTGCCCCAACTAGCTCACCTAGCAGTCAAGGTAAATACCAGAAACTACCCATCTGCCACGTGGGAGGGGCCCTAGGCAACAGATAGGAGAAACAGAAGCTGTTCAATTACTTTTTTTTTTTTTTAGATGGAGTCTCGCTCTGTCACCCAGGCTGCAGTGCAGTGTCACCATCTTGGCTCACTGCAACTTCCCTTCCCAGCTTCAAGCAATTCACCTGCCTCAGTCTCCCGAATAGCTGGGACTACAGGCACACATCACCATGCCTGGCTAATTTTTATATTTTTAGTAGAGACGGGGTTTCACTATGTTGGCCAGGCTGGTCTCGAACTCCTAACCTTCTGATCCGCCCACCTCGGCCTCCCGAAATGCTGGGATTACAGGCATGAACCACCGCTCCCGGCCACTGTTCAATAACTTTCTTTTCCCCACTAACTCTCGTCCTTCCTGGGATTGTTAGAAAATGGAATTCCCGCTGCCTGCAGCCTCTAAGCCTCTGCTGCTGGGTTCATGCTGAGTTTTTAACTGCCATTTCTGTGTTCTCAGGTCCTTCCCAAACTTCCAAACAAATACTGTTTGGAAGTTTCTGCTTCTGTTTTGGACCATGATGAAATATTTCCATAAATTATTAGTCCGTTGAGACCCAACATAAAAACAGCAAGCATACGTGCAACACTTCGGACTTTGCTACTGTTGCTGGTCGTCCTGGCCCGCGGCAGAACCAACCATCACTGGAGAAGTCAATCAGCTGACACAGGAGCTCCTTCCCTAACACAGGGCCTTTTGCATCTACCCTGTTAAGCGCGCATGTGCAGAGGAGAGTCCCTTGGAATCAGCAGCCAATGTCCTCATTTCCCTGGGTGGCATTTTGCCAAATCCGTATTCCACAGGTGCTCCTGGCTCCCTCTCCTTCACTTTTTCCCAGCAGAGCTGCTCATCCGGTGGCACTGAAAATGGGTTTTGAGGCCGGGTGCGGTGGCTCACGCCTGTAACCCCAGCACTTTGGGAGGCCGAGGCAGGCGGATCATGAGGTCAGGAGATCGAGACTATCCTGGCCAACATGGTGAAATCCCGTCTCTACTAAAACTACAAAAATTAGCTGGGTGTGGTGGCACGTGCCTGTAATCCCAGCTACTCGGGAGGCTGACCCAGGAGGCAGAGGTTGCAGTGAGCTGAGATCCCGCCACTGCACTCCAGCCTGGTGACAGAGCCAGACTGTCAAAAAAAAAAAAAAAAAGAAGAAGAAGAAAAGAAAATGGGCTTTGTTGCTTCCCTGAGTCATCTCCACCTTCCCCCAAACTCTTCTCCCAGGTTGGTCCTTTTCTTCTCAGGGTCCAGGTTTTATTCATGATGTTCCTCTTGTCTGGAAAGACCCCCTCCTGCTCCCTGCACTCCTCCCTCCTTCTGCTGCCTTCTCTCCTTCTCCCAGGTCTATATCAAACCCAGGCTCCCCAAGAAGCTCACCCACTCTGATGGCAGGCCCTGCTCTGTGATGCTCGTGGTTGGCTGATCTTCTCATCTCCACGTGGATGGAAGGTGCCACAAGAATGGGAGCCACCTTCCTCACCTTTGTTCCCTGGGAAGCACTTGTCACATGCCCTGTGTGTCCCAGATGCTTCGTGGGTGAGCACGTATTGAATTGGAATCTCCAGAAGGAGCAGGAGAATACATGGCCTAACACTCAGAGAAATTGTGTGAAAATCATTCCATATTTTCTTCGTGTATCCAGTGGAAATACTGTAAACGGTAGGACCACTGTCCTGTAGGCAGATGTCATTTACTTTGTGCATAGACTTTCTTAACACTTATGAGGCACTACCTGCACGCAAGGGCTTGGGGGGTGGGAAATACCGCCAAAAAAGCCCCCACTTGAGATATTTAGCTAGTGCCTGAGAAAATGAAATAATTGTTAGGGTGTGTTTATTTGAAAGTTTTGAAAAAAATACTTAGGTGGTGTTTCTAATTCTCAAAAGAATTACTTTTTTTTAAGTGCTTAGCATTCTTCAGTAGGAAGGACCTTGAAAAGTACATCCTTTGTTGTTCTATGAAGTAAATGAATTCTGTTCTTTGCATGATGACATTTTCTAGTACTTATATTGAGAAAAGTGGAAAGTTTAACTCCTAACCATTGTCATTTCTTTCCAATTTAATGTCAAAACATTTTTTTTAACCATTAGGGATAGAAATAGTCTAACAGGTGTGCTATGGTGTGTTATGAACAAAATGATAAATTAAGGTGTTTAGCACAGAGTTACAGAGATGTTAACTATGTACTAATTTTATATTTCAAATATATTTACTGAGATATAATTCACATACCATAAAATTCACCCATTTAAAGTGTTAAATTCAGTGGTGTTCTATATTCATAGAGTTATGCAATCATCCGCCATGATCTAATTTTAAAGCATAGATTTTTCTTTTCTTTCTTTCTTTTTTTTTAGAGACAAGGTCTTGCTCTGTCACCCAGGCTGGAGTGCAGTGGCTTGATCCTAGCTCACGACGGCTTTGAACTCCTGGGCTCAAGCGGTCCTCCTGCCTCAGCCTCCAGAGCAGCTAGGACTACAGGTACGTGCTACCATGGCCAGCTCATTTTTATGGGGTTTTTTGTTTTTGTTTTTTGTTTGTTTTTTTTTTTTTGTAGAGATAGGATCTCACTATGTTGCCAAAGCTGGCTTGGAACTCCTGGCCTCAAGCGATCCACCCGCCTCAGCCTCCCAAAGTGCTGGGATTATAGGTGTGAACCACTGCACCAAGCCTAAGTTTAGAACATTTTCATCACCCCAAAAATAAACCCCAAACCTTTTAGCAGTCATTCCCTACTGTCTTCACCACCCCTAGTCTTAGAGAAACATTAATCTACTTTCTATCTCTATAGATGTGCCTATTCTAGACATTTTATATAAACAGAATCATATAATATGTGCTATTTTATTCACGGTTTTTTTCACTTAGGATACTGTTCTCCAGATTTATCCACACTGTAGTATATATCAGCACTTCATTCCTTGTTATGGCTGAATAATATTACATTATATGGATATACCACATTTTATCTATTCACAGTTGATAAACACTTGAGTTGTTTCCACTTTTTTACTATTATAAATAACGCTGCTACGAACATTTATGTATAAGCTTTTGTGGATGTAGATTTCATTTCTCTTTTTTTTTTTTTTTTTTTGAGATGGAGTCTCACTCTGTTGCCCAGTCTGGAGTGCAATGCCACCATCTTGGCTCACTGCAAACTCCACCTCCTGGGTTCAAACAATTCTTCTGCCTCAGCCTCCCAAGTAGCTGGGATTACAGGCATGTGCCACCACACCCAGCTGATTTTTATATTTTTAGTAGAGACAGGGTCTCACCATGTTGGCCAGCCTGGTCTCGAACTCCTGACCTCAGGTGATCTGCCCACCTTGGCTTCCCAAAGTGCTGGGATTATAGGCGTGAGCCACCACGCCTGGCCAGATTTCATTTCTCTTAGGTAAACACCTAGGAGTGGAATTGCCAGGTCATATGGCTACTCTGTGTCTAACATTTTGAGAAACTGTGACACTGTTTTCCACAGTGGCTGGACTATTTTACATTTCCGCCAGCAGTATATGAGGGTTCCAATTTCTCCACATTCTCACTACTACTTGCTTTCATCTGTCATTTTTGTTATTGCCATCTTAGAGGACGTGAAGTGGCATCTCACTGTGGTTTTGACTTGCATTTCCCTGATGGCTAATGATGTGGAGCAGCGGTCCCCAACCTTTTTGCCACCAGGGACCAGTTTCATGGAAGACAGTTTTTCCACAGACGTGGTGTGGAGGGAGCAGCATGGCTTCAGGATGAAATTGTTCCATCTCAGATCATCAGGCATTAGATTATCATAAAGAGTGTGCAACCTAGATCCCTCGCATGTCAGTTCACAAAAGGGTTCATGCTCTTATGAGAATCTCACGCTGCAGCTGATCTGACAGGAGGCAGAGCTCAGGCAGTAATGCTCACTGGCCTGACTCTCACCTCCTGCCGTGCAGCTGGGTTCCTAACAGGCCACACGGACTGGTACCAGTCCACTGCCCAGGCTTAGGGACTCCTGATGCAAAGCATCTTTTCTTGTGCTTATTGGTCATTGTATACCTTTTTTGGGGAAATATCTAATCAAATCTTTTGCTTATTTTACAATTGGGTTATTTGTCTTTTTTTTTTTTGTTATTGAGCTATATGAATTCCTGCTGGGTGTAGTGGCTTACATCTGTAATCCCAGCACTTTGAGAGGCCAAGGCAGGGGGATCTCTTGAGCCCAGGAGTTTGAGACCAGCCTGGGCAACATGGTGAAACCTTGTCTCTACAAACAATATAAGAATTAGGCAGGCTTGGTGGCACATGCCTGTAGTCCCAGTTACTTGAGAGGCTAAAGTTGGAGAATCACTTGAGCCCAGGAGGTCCAGGCTGCAGTGAGCCGTGACTGTGCCACCGCACTCCAGCCTGGGAGACAGAGAGAGACTCTGCCTTGGGGGGGCGGGAAACAGAAAGAAAGAATTCTTTATGTATTCTGGATGTTAGTCCCTTATCAAACATAGGATCTGGCTGGGCGTGGTGGCTCACGCTTGTAATCCCAGTACTTTGGGAGGCCAAGGTGGGTGGATCACTTGAGGTCAGGAGTTCGAGACCAGCCTGGCCAACATGGTGAAAGCCCGTATCTAGTAAAAATACAAAAAAATTAGCCAGGCATGGTGGTGCACACCTGTGGTCCCAGCTACTTGGGAGGCTGAGGCAGGAGAATTGCTTGAATCCGGGAGGTGGAGGTTGCAGTGAGCCGAGATTGCACCACTGCACTCCAGGCTGGGGGACAGAGAGAAACTCCATCTCAAAAAAAAAAAAAAAGAAAAAAAAGGTCCTTCAAATATTTTTTCCCATTGTTTTCCAATTTGCCTTTTTAACTTGCTTCTTTTTGGCCTTACTTTCTTAACAATAAGGTGTTTTGAAAGGAAAAAGTGAAACCAACGATTCAACTTATCTAGACTTTTCTGTAATTTTGTATGGCTAACTCACTATTTTAGAATGATTTGTGTCTCTTGGCTTTCAGTGTTCTACTGTGAAAAGTTATGAAGGTTCAAGTTTTTGTAAGGAAACAAAAATGTCTATAAGAAGACTGATTGGTGTGCTCTCCCTGCGTGTTTACTGAGGCTTTCCTTGGCCACTTTGTTATTTCCCGTATTTAAAACATGGCCAAGTTCCTGTGAATGATTGTTTTCAAGGAAATATCTTTGTAATTGAAAACGAACTAAATAATATATTGTATGTTTGCTATGAACACAGCGTGGCAGCTTTGAATTCATAGGATTTCAGGCTATCAGTGTAAATCAGGAAAGGGCTTCCAGGAAGAGAAAGTGAGAGTGAAAGCAACCGACAGAGAGCAGGCAGGGCCAGGAGAGAGGGCTGCAGGCTCCCTAGCAGGGGAACCCCAAAGAGCACATTCTCTGGGGAGTGACCACCCTCCGGAGCGAGGAGCCTTGGGGATGGGATCCTTGCCAGTGCAGTGTGTGTATGTGTGCGTCAGTGCAGCGTGTGTATGTGTGCGTGTGTATGTGTGTGTGTACATGCGCATGAGCTGAGAGAGAGAGGAGGAGCAGCAGGAGGTGGCGGAGGCAGGGCAGAAGGTATCTTTTCCCATTGAGACTTTTTTTTTGGTCTTTTAAAACCTCTTCCGCGAGCTCAGTCTTTGTAAACATACCTGTATGCCCAATTCTCTCCAGCTCAAGAAATACAGGGGCCTGATTGTTCTCGGAATTGTATTTATCATTTTTTTTAAGAAGGCCTCAGCTCTGCCCTGGTGCTTAAAGCTCTCTCCTGCACATGTGTATGCGTTACATCCACCCTAGGTCATCAGCTACTCGCAAAAGGTCCTGATCCCACTGCAAATTAAATTCCATTCCAGTTTTTTGAACTTCACATATTTAGTTCATGACATAGGGGCCCTGGAAATGTTAAATCTAAAACTTGGTGTGGATTGTTAACTAAAAACTTGGGACTTGGTCTGAAGCCCCCATTCATCCTGAGCAGCAAGAGGAACATGTGGTGGCAAAGCCTGCGGGCTGTCTATTCTCACTATAAATAGGAATGGTTTGTTTTGCAGCTCTCCAGCTTTTAGGCACATAATATTTGCCATATGTATGCTATCGCATCCCTGCTATCTGCATTCACACAAACCATGGATCCCATGCTCTTGTCTTGCTTTCCCGTTGCAACTGCAATTGTTTGTTGATAAATATCTTTTATCTCAATGATGTGGACATAACATCCACACTCTTCTCCCGATGTGTGTGAAAGACGGAAGAAGGGAGATGGAGAAAACAGACACGGAGGACGTACTAGGAGCCACGAGCTTTGCCCAGTGCTTTCTTTACTCCAGCAAGGACATTAAACACACTTAGTGATCGTCAGTTCCATACCTACCAGCAGCCAGAGAATTTCCGCACATCATCTCTCGGAGACGGGTATTTTTTCAGCCTTCAATGATGTTAAGTAATTTGCTGGAAGTCACATCTTCTGAGCTTGGATTTGAGTTCAGTAGGTTCTGATTGGGAGCTTTGCTAGCTTTGAATTTCAAATTTAAAATGCAAGATTTTGCAGAAGTAGATGGCTTGTCTTTATCACCTAAAAACAAAGCATTCTTTCCCAGGAATGGGTTTGCAGAACTGCATCTGCAGCAATTCAGGCTGGGGCGTGGAGCCACATGACCTGGGTTTGAATCCGGGCTCTACCCCTTGCTGGCTCTGTGACCTTGGGCAACAATTTAACCTCACTGTCCTTATCTGTAAAATGGGCATAGTGATGATGGTAATTCTACCTACTTAGAAAGGTGTTGTGGCTGGGCGCAATGGTTCACGCCTGTAATCCCAGCACTTTGGGAGGCTGAGGTGGGTGGATTACTTGGTCGGGAGCTCAAGACCATCCTGGCCAACATGGTGAAACCCTGTCTCTACTGAAAATACAAACATTAGCCGGGCATGGTGGTAGGCACCTGTAATCCCAGCTACTCAGGAGATTGAGGCAGGATAATCGCTTGAACCTGGGAGGTGGAGGTTGCAGTGAGCCGAGATTGCTCCACTGCACTCCAGCCTGGGCGATACAGCAAGACTCAGTCTCCAAAAAAAAAAAAAAAAAAAAAAAAAAGTGTTGTTAGGATCTGGTAAGATGACCGGTGATGTGTGATAAGCCGTCAATATTAGCCACTATGACTAAGACTTGCATATACAACCAGAGCTGGAACACCAAGCTACAGGATTGCTTTCCCAGGTGTTGAATTAAATAGATCAATTTGAAAGCAATAAGCCTCTTTCCTTCCTTCCCTCCCTTCCTTCCTTCCTCTCTCTCTCTCTTTCAATGCAAGAGTGGGCTTTCCTAGCAGTCAAATATAACTTAGTTAATTCAACAAATGCTTGTAGAACCCTACTGTAGTGCCAAGTGCTGTGCTGAGTGCGAGCTAGAGATTTGGTAGTGAAAACACAGATTGCACATTCCCATTCTGCAGACTGTGGAGCTCACAGTCTAGTGGGAAAGACACCAATGATACAATCAGACCTACCAGAGGGGAATGCTTTCTCATAAAGTCAACTCTCATGTAAAGTTTTTAAAAAAATCTTCTAAAATTTACCCTGAAATGTATTTTTTTTTCTTTTGCTTAACAAATTATTGCTTTACGGAATTATATGTTGTGTATTTTCATAAATCTCTTCATCCAACATATGCTATATATGTACATGAAGAGTCTGTATATATACATTTCTACACAAACCTTGTTGACAAACTCTGCTTAATGTTGGTTCCAATTACAAATGGTAAAATTCAATGTTTTTCACACATCAGATATTTAAGTAGTTTTAAAAAGGAAATATCTTAAAATGCCAACTGGAGTATTTTCGGAGCAAAGTGTCATCTTAATGAGGATTCATGATGTAGCAGTGGATGGAAGATGTTCTGGTCTTTTAAAATGTATGTTTGGTGTTTCACGAGGCGATTAGAGAGTCCAGGGAACCCTCACTTTTCCTTTTGGATGCCATAAGATTCCTAGAAGGCATCCTGGGGCTTTTCTTTGTTCTTGATGTTCTGATCCTAAATGACTCGGGGCTGTGAACTCCTGGTAAACCAGTGAGTCATAGATCCTGCTCCAAGACACTCTTTGGGAGTGGGGAGTGCTAAGAAAGCAAAACTGATCAAACCAGGTGTGGCTGAGGGGCCCTTCCACAAAGCAAGTAGCTTTGGACACAGGCTGTTGCTTCTAGAAAGGAGGGGTTGCGTGTGCAAAGGATACGTGATGGTTTGGTGAGGGGGTACATGTGGGACAGGAACCAGTTGGGTGTCAACAATGACGGAGGTGCCAAGCTGCATGTTCCCCTCCCATGTCTGGCTCAGGAGCCTTCCAACTCACACAACACACAACAGCAAAAACAAAGAACAAAACGAACCAATCATTTGTTTTGGAGATTTAACTTCTGGAGAGAGAAGACTCCTTCCCACCCAGGTCTGGACATTTTAAAGACCTGGAGAAGTTTTCAGAGTGGGAGTAGTGTGCAGTGCCATTCTTTCCTGGGGTCCCTCTGGGGCATATTCGCAGGGGACTTCAATGTTGCTCTTGGTAAGTGAAAAAGCCCAAGCATCAAGGCCAAGATGTGGAAACCACGTGGTCCAGTTCCAGATACAATGCAACATAATGAAAGGAAATATTGTATCATCCTGATTACCTTTAAATAGCTCCCTCTTCATCACTCCCTCTTAAATACACACACACATGCGCACATCTCTTTGGAAGTGGCAGAAGCCAAATGCTTGGAGTTTCCTGGCATTTGAGCTTTGTCTCAGCAGCTCTCAAACGTATACACTGCTCTTCACATCCACTTTGAAGTTAAACGGCACAGCTCCTTTTTTACACACATACCGTCATGACAATAAACATCTCGCCATCCTCGTGACTCCCCGTCTACCCTAGCCTTATGTAATTCTCTGGCACACTCACTTTCTCTATGTGTCTTTTAGTGCCTGTCTGTATCATGTAGATTTTAGGTCCATCTGGTAATGACGGTATCTTTCTGTACACAATGTATTCAGTTGCCTTTAAACAATAAAAGTTATTTGATATCAGCAATGTGTGTCCCTGGGAGACAGGACGATTGGAGGGCAGCGGGAGCTAGAAGCAGGAGGGTTGCAACACTTCTCAGAAAAAAGCTTTCCGTTTCTCCCAGGCACCAGGGTGGAGCACGTCTATTCCCCCTCCACTGGCACTGATCATGGTGCTCCACAAGAAACCAAAATGGCCTCAGGGTCTCTTGCAAAGTAGAGGTTTGTCCTTGAAGTGCCAGAACAGAGGGAGTTCCTTCAGTCCTGGGTACTAGTGAGCAGCTGCCCAGGCTGATGTTAAAGCCACCGAAGATGGAAGGGGCTAGAGAGGGTGTCTGGAGGGGACTCTCCTTTCACTCCTACCCATATCAAGTTGGCATTGCTGTGGCTCAGAGTATGAAAGATTAATCTTTCCTTTACTTCCCCTCCCTGTGAAGCAAGGGAGACCACCTGCTTGTGGAAAATTGGTTGATGGTGAGTTTTCAAGGGTCCCTTGTAGTGATGCCACCAAGGGGCGGCTTGCAGATGAGGCAGGGGGTCACCACCCCCAGAACTTTTTGCAAAATGACCCCCCAACCCCTAAAGAGGAAGAATTTCTTAGTTGCTCCTCAGACGGTAGCCATGGATCCACACGAGCTTCTCCTAAGAGTTTATTAGAACCATAGAATCACAGAATTTGCAGCACTTCCTGACCAGAGTCAGCATTTTAACAAGATTCCCCAGGAATTCATGTGCACGTTGGAATCAAATTGCTCCTCTGAGCCAATGGTCTCCTTTCTCGAGGCACAGTGGAGCATCTGGGAATTATTATTATTGTCATTATTATTATTTTAAGGTGGGGTCTTACTCTGTCAGCCAGGCTGGAGTGCAGTGGTGCGATCATGGCTCACTGCAGCCTCGACTCCCTGGACTGAAGTGACCCTCCCACCTCAGCCTCCCGAGTAGCTGGGACTACAGTCGTGCACCACCTCACCCAGCTAATTTTTTGTATTTTTTTTTTTTTTTTTTGTAGAGATGGGGTTTCTCCATGCTGCCCAGGCTGGACTGGAACTCCTGGGTTCAAATGAGCTACCTGCCTCGGCCTCCCAAAGTGTTGGGATTACAGGTGTGAGCCGCCGCACTCAGCCATATCTGAGAAACCTTCAAAAGGACCCAGGTCCCTGGCTCTCCTCTAGCGACCCCATGTGGTTTAAGAACTATTGACATATATGAGCCTGAGCTTTGGAGCCAGACTGACTAGGTCTGTGTCTTCCTTAGTCTCTTAGTAGATGTATCCATTTGGCACAGCTCTATGGTTGCTTCTTGGTCTACAGAATCAGAGAAATAATAGTCGTTATCTCGTAAGATCATTGTGAAGTTTAAAAGAGATGGTATGTATAAACTCTGAAGTACAGTAAGCCCTCAATAAACAATACCTATTATTATCCAAACAGGATTTGCAACAAGTCCCCCACAGCCCTCTTCTCACTCAGTCCCAAGTCCCTTCAGTATTGACACTATGGAGCAAGTTTTTGGTGATCCATTATACTTGGCAATTTACTTGAGTATTGGCCACTATTTCTTCTTCTTCTTTTTTTTTTTTTTCAAGACAGAGTCTCGCTCTGTCGCCCAGACTGGAGTGCAGTGGCACGATCTTGGCTCACTGCAACCTCTGCCTTCAGGGTTCAAGCAATTCTCTCGCCTTGGCCTCCCAAGTAGCTGGGATTACAGGTGCCCACCACCCCGCCCTGCTAACTTTTGTACTTTTAGTAGAGACGGGGTTTCACCATGTTGGCCAGGCTGGTCTTGAACTCCTGACCTCAGGTGATCTGCCTGCCTCAGCCTCCCAAAGTGCTGTGATTACAGGTGTGAGCCACCACACCCAGCCCACTCTTTCTAAATTGGCAGTCTCTTTGGTCTTCTTCAGTAAGTTTAATGGGTTCTCATTGCCTGATGATCAATACTGGAGGAATCATCCCTTACTTAAACAACAACAAAACCAAAACTAACCAATCAAACCAACAAACAAAACATTGAAAGCAGGAACCAAATTGTATAGCAAATGATGGGAAAAACAGTGTAACTGGAGCTTAATACCAAAAACATAAACTAAAATTTAACGAAAATTATCTAGGCCATAACAAAAACCATGTACCAATTTAAGTAAGAACAAAGGGTGACTCAGCTATTGTCTTTGGTAGTAGGGTTTTGCCAAAACAGTTCCAGTGATAAAATAATGCGATTTTTTTCATCAGGGCTGAACTTTGTAGCTTTTTTTTTTTTTTTTTTTTTTTTTTACAATTCATACTCTCATTTTATGGCCAATTTGGTTTTTCTTTGCCTTGTATTGTTAGATATTTATAGTGTCATCATCATCAGAAAGAGGCTGACCTAAAATAATATTTATGTGAGATCAGATTTAATGGCTCATGCCTATAATCCCAGCACTTCAGGAGCCCACGGTGGGAGGGTCACTTGAAGCCAGGAGTTTGAGACCAACCTGAGCAATAAAATTGAGACCCTCTCTCTACAAACAAGCAAACAAAAAATTTAGCCAGGCACAGTGGCATGTGCCTATAATCCCAGCTAATTGGGCAGCTGAGGCAGGAGGATCACCTGAGCCCATGAGTTTGAGGCTGCAGTGATCTATGATTGCACCATTGTACTCTAGCCTGGGTGACAGTGTGAGACCCTGTCTCAAAAAACAAACGATAACAAAGAAACAATAGTGATGTGATAGGTGTGGGTGGGTGTTACTCTTACACCTGGAAGCCTAGTTAATTGAGAATAAGTATTAAAAGTGATCAGTTTGGACTGGATGTGGTGGCTCACGCCTGTAATCCCAGCACTTTGGGAGGCCAAGGCAGGCGAATCAGTTGAGTTAGGAGTTCAAGACTAGCCTGGCCAACATGGTGAAACCCTGTCTCTACCTAAAATACAAAAACTAGCCGGGCATGATGGTACACGCCTGTAATCCTAGCTACTTGGGAGGCAGAGGGCAGAAGGATAGCTTGAACCCAGGAGGTGAAGGTTGCAGTGATCCAAGATCGTGCCACTGCACTCCAGCCTGGATGAGAGAGACTTCGTCTCCAATAAGAAAAAAAAAAAAAAAGTGATCAGTTTGTCAGTCAATATTCCATGTTGTGGTCACTTTGACCTCTCTATGTGACCTCGTGACCGTTAGTTCTTGGATATAAATACTGATAGAAGGACCTTTAATATTTAAATCTAATTTGAATTTTTTAAAAATATACAAATTTGCTAATTCCTTTTTTTTTTTTTTTTTTGAGAGAGTCTGGCTCTGTTGGCCGGGCTGGAGTGCAGTGGCGCCATCTTAGCTCACTGCAACCTCCACCTCCTGGGTTCGAGCAATTCTTCTGCCTCAGCCTCCCCAATAACTGGAATTACAGGCATGTGCCAGGGAACTACGGGCATGCACCACCATGTGCGGCTAATTTTTGTATTTTTAGTAGAGATGGGGTTTTGCCATGTTGGCCAGGCTGGTCTTGAACTCCTGATCTGAGGTGATCCATCTGCCTTGACCTCCCAAAGTGCTGGAATTACAGGCGTGAGCCACTGCACTCAGCCTAAATTTGCTAATTCTATTAAAATGGCATTGCATTTTTTAGGAACCTCCTTCAAAAGAATTCATATATATATTTCCTAGAACCATAGGATGTTAGCTTTGAAACTAACATCAGAAATAATGTGTCTCAATTTCCTTGTATTCCAAAAGGAGAAACTGAGATCTGGAAAAGCAGAGTGACTTTACTGAGGCTACCGGTCTGACAGGACTAGAAGCCAATGTTTTGTTTCACACGGATTGTTTTAATTAGGTCTCCGAAGCCCCAGATGACCAATGTTTATGCCTCTCACATCACAAAATGCGCAAAATCTTATAGGAATTCGCTTTTTATTATTTACTTATTCGTTTATTTAGAGACAGAGTTTTGCTATGTTGTCCAGGCTGGACTCAAACTCCTGCGCTCAAGCAATTTTCCCACCTCCACCCCACCAGCAGCCAGGGATCCAGGTGCAGGAGCGATTGAGCCTAGCTAACTTCCTTTGGTTTTCTTTTTGTTTTTTTTCCCCGAGAGGAGTCTCACTCTATCACCCAGGCTGGAGTGCAGTGGCGCGATCTCAGCTCACTGCAACGCCTGCCTCCCGGTTTCAAGCAATTCTCCTGCCTCAGCCTCCCAAGTAGCTGGGATTACAGGCACCCGCCACCACACCTGGCTAATTTTTGTATTTTTAGTAGAGACGGGGTTTCACCATGTTGACCAGGCAGGTCTCAAACTCCTGACCTCGTGATCTGCCTGCCTCAGCCTCCCAAAGTGCTGGGATTACAGGCGTGAGCCACTGCACCCAGCCCTGTTGTTGTTTCTTTTACAACATGGGCATAGAAAAGCTAAAAACAGAGCTGGGAAATCAAATAGAACTTTCAACTGTCCAACCCTTTCTCATGAAGCTCAAGGGGCTGGCAGGGAGAGTGGAGGTGGGGAAATGGAGTGACCAAGTCAGACAGCCTTTAAGGAGGGGCTTGTGGAGGCGGAGCAGGCCGTGGTCGGTCAGGTGAGTGGGACTGGCCTTGCAGACTTGAGCTAGTGCCGTGTAGAGGGGGGATGCTGGCATCAGCTGGCTCTTGAGGCAGCTCCTCCGCTGCCTTGCTCGTCTCACCTGGGGCTCTCTACATCTGCCTCGCTAGCTTGCCACAAGGTGGGCCATAGATGGGGCCGGGGGGGGGGTGGTGGGACACAGGGAGAGAAGGAAGTCTTTTAAACCAAATTGAGGCGGGTGGCCTAACCTGTTCCCTACTATGGTGTGTCTGTCACCTCCGGGTGGCTCATGTTGACTGTCATCTTTCTGAGGGAACCATGCGACCTGCAACTGTGCAGGCAGGTGACAGAGCCTAGAGAACTGTGAGCATCTTCACACCTTCCCTCCAGGCAGGGCTGGATGGGAACCGCCTGGAGAGTGGAGCACGAGCCTTCCCCACCTCATTGTATTTAGCATCATGAAGGTTTCTCATTCATTTTAAAAAAAAGTTTCAAGACTATCATTGCAGGCAAACCAAAGAAGGGAGTGTTTCAAAACTATTTTACATAACATATACTATGGTCACCCTGAAATTAGTAAATTAGTAAATCCTGTTTCACCCTGGCTTTATTGGGAGACAATCTATTAAGCATTGCTGTCAAGGAGTACACGGTGCCTCCTCCAAACAGATAAGAACGTTAACATTTCCCGTGTCAACTCCTCCGCAAGGATCGTGGCAATTCTTACCTTCTGGGGTTCACCCCCTACAACAACAGCAAAAGGCAGTCCTGTTTCCTGGACTTCATCTATGACGAGAGAGAGAAAGCGGCATCCTCTTGGAGGGACCTGTTGTGTTCGTGGCTCAGGAGATATGTGGGTTAGACAGACTCGAAGGGGAAAAGATACAGGCGTGCTTTCTGGGAGACAAACACAGGAGAAAGCAGAAAAGAACAGGGGTAAGTGACAGCAAAAACCAAACCAGGGCCAAGAGTTGGACAGGTTCTGAGACAGAAAGGGATGAATCAGAAGAACTCTTCCGTGTGTTAATGGCTAAAATACTTGACTTTAGAAACAGTAAGAGTTATTTCCTTCTAGAGCAGTTGTTAACAGCTTCCCCAGAAAGACCCACTGGTTTGGAGAATCACAACGTGGTTGTAAAGCTTAGCGAGGAGGATCTGAGGGCTCCACAACAGGGGGCAGCTCTGAGCTTTTCCAGACAATGGTTTTCTTGGACCTATTCCATGGCTTGGGAAAAAAGGAAGAAGCAAGAGAAACCCAAGGTGGGTGTGGAGGCACACAGCCTCTGGTGGCCACAATGAATGAGGACGTGAAGCTAGAATGCAAGCTTCCTATACATATAAAACCCTAAGGATTGGGAAAATACACACTTGGAAGGGGGGAGCTTTTCTTCTGGTTCTATGCAAACACAGTGGCTGGGTGTGGTGGTTCCTGCCTGTAATATCAGCAATTTGGGAGGCAGAGGTGAGAGGATCTCGAGGCCAGGAGTTCAAGATCAGCCTAGGAAACATAGCAACATAGCAACACTCTGTTTCTACAAAAAATTAAACAATTAGTCAGTGTGGTGGTACACGCCTGTAGTCCCAGCTACTCATGAGGCCAAGAGAGGAGGACCACTTGAGCCAGGGAGTTTGAGGGTGTCGTGAGCTATTGGTCACACCACTGCACCCCAGCCTGGGCCACAGAGTAAGACCCTGTCTCAGGGGGAAAAAAAAAAAAAAAAAAATCTAAACACAATACCAGCTGAGGAAAGAGCGAAGTCTATATAGAAGGAGAAAAATGTTTTAGACAACATGTGCTTTTTGAAGCTTGATGCTTTTATATGTGGTAACAAGATCAGAATTTTGTTCTAGAGAATCTGAAAGAGCTTCTCTGAACATCTACTGAGACCAGGAGAAGCAGGGCCATACCTGGAGCTTCCAACTGTTCAGAAGCATTTGGGTTGTTCCAAGGGTGAAAGGCCCCTTCAGCTCCATTAAATATGTCATTAGGATCCCTGAAAGATACAGGACCACTGGGGATGATATTCACTTGAATATTTTACTTTTTCATTTTTTATTTATTCGAGATGGAGTCTTGCTCTGTCACCCAGGCTAGAGCACAATGGCATGATCTCGGCTCACTGCAACTTCTCCCTCCTGGGTTCAAGCGATTCTCCTGCCTCAGCCTCCCAAGTAGCTGGGGTTATAGATGCCTGTTACCATGCTCGGCTAATTTTTGTATTTTTAGTGGAGACGGTTTCACCATGTTGGCCAGGCTGGTCTCAAACTCCTGACCTCAAGTGATCCACCCGCCTCGACCTCCCAAAGTGCTGGGATTAGAGGCATGAGCCACCATGTCCAGCCCACTTGAATATTTTAAGTGAGCATTTTTTGCTGTTTCCCAGCCATATATATCTTATATTCATCTTCTGAGAGGTAAGATGTTGTTTTAACTCAAGTTAGAAGGTATAATCCCAAAACAATGTGACTTTTTAAAATTTAAACTTTTTGTTTTGAAAAAATTGTAGATTCATATGCAATTGTAAGAACTAATACTGAGAAACCCCATGTACACTTTACTCTTTTCTCCAGTGGTAACCTCTTGCAAAATTGTAATAAAATATCACAATGAAATTATTAACATTGATGCAATCCAAGATATTGTTCAGATTTCCCTTGTTACCTGTACTCACTTGTGTATTTAGCTCTCTACGGTTTGATCCTATGTGTAGGTATGAGATTTTAGCACCTCAGCTCCATCATCCATCACTGTTCTTTTACAGCCTCCCCAACTTCTCTCCCACCCTTCCCTTCCTCCTTTACTTCTGGCAATCACCAATCTGTTCTCCATTTCTATAATTTTGTCATTTCAAGAATGATATGGAAATAGAATCCTATAGAATATGACCTTTGGGGATTGGCTTTTTCACTCAGCATAATTTCCTTGAGATTCATCCAAGTCATTGCAGGTATCATTACTTCCTTCTTCTTTATTGCTAAATATTATTCCAAGGTGTGAATATACCACTGTTTGCTTAACCATTCACCCTAAAATAATACAACTTTTAAGAGTAAAATATGCTGAATTTTAAAAATCAAACGTATTTTTGAAATCTCCTGATGCTTTTTTTCTTTTTCTTTTTTTTGAGACAGAGTTTCTCTCTGTCACACAAGCTGGAGTGCAGTGGCGCGATCTCAGCTCAGTGCAACCTCTGTCTCCTGGGTTCAAGCGATCCTCCTGCCTCAGCCTCCAGAGTGACTGAGATTACAGGCACGCACTATCATGCCTGGCTCATTTTTTTGTATTTTTAGTGGAGATAGGAGGTCTTGCCATGTTGGCCAGGCTGGTCTTGAACACTTGGCCTTAAGTGATCCACCTGCCTCAGCCTCCCAAAGTGCTGGGATTACAGGCATGAGCCACGGTGCCTAGCCAATTGCCAAATTTTTGAAGTTGAATGTAAAAGAAAACTTTGCTTTTAAGGTGTGTGTGTGAGAGAGAGACAGAGAGAATGTGTGTGTGTGTGTGTCTGTGTAGTTTTTTTCCCCTCAGATTTTGTGGTTTGGAGGAAGTTTCTGTAAATCATGGCAGGGTGGTACTATTTCTGATCACCACCTAAAACTAACATGGTACATCACAAAGAGATTGTCTTTGTGCCACACGGGAATTGTGTAGTGTTCACATGAATATTTCGAGTGAATATTTTTGCTTTTTCTTATACAAATATTCTTGATTTGGGATGTGTATTTCCTGTCAGTAAAAAGAAATAGGGTATTCTAACCCTATTCCTTCCTTAGTCATTCTCTGCAATATGCCCAGCCAGACTTTCAACAAAATTTTGTTTAATAACCATCTTAAAAAAAAGTAGCCTTTTAAGTAAATGAAACATGTCTTTTGTAAGTAATATAGACTTTTCAGCTTGCTTGTAGATAGAATAAATTAACTATTAAGTATAATTTCTTATTTTAACAGGAATTACACTCTTTTCATTAAAAATAATTTTAAAGGATCAATAGTCATTTAAATAATATAACTCCACCTCAATTTTTTCTATTTTCATTAATTCGTAATGACATAGTTATTCATTTTTGGGAAATTGCAAGCATATTCTCTGCCAATAAATACTAGATCTAAAAGAAAGCCATGCAAATAACAAATAATTCTGATTTTAAATTCTCTTTAATACTTCCAAAAATATTTTTTTAATCAGGCTATTTTGTATGCTAATATTTATATAAACCTTTCATTGCTGATGGTATTTTATTATGTTTATGATATTTTAAAATTTTCTTTATACTTTTTAACTTGACTCCAATTTTGTTTTCTTTTTAAACAGAGTCTCATTCCATTGCCCATGCTGGAGTGCAGTGGCATGATCATGGCTCACTGCAGCCTCAACCTCCTGGGCTCAAGCAATTCTCCCACCTCGGCCTCCTGAGAAGGTGGGACTACTGGCATGTGCCATGTCACTCGGCTAATTTTTAATTTTTTTGTAGAAACAGGATCGCCCTATGTTGCCCAGGCTGGTCTCACTCCTGAGCTCAAGCAATCCTCCTGCCCTGGCCTCCCAAAGTGCTGGGATTACAGGTATGAGCTGTGGCTCCCAGCCTCCAATTTTTATAATGTGAGATGGGGTGATACACATTCCAGCTATCCTTTTTTTTTTTTTTTGAGACAGAGTTTCGCTCTTGTTGCCCAGGCTGGATTGCAATGGTGTGATCTCGGCTCACTGCAACCTCCACCTCCTGGGCTCAAGCAATTCTCCTGCCTCAGCCTCCTGAGTAGCTGGGATTACAGGTGCCTGCCACCACACCTGGCTAATTGTTTTGTATTTTTAGTAGAGATGGGGTTTCACCATGTTGGCCAGGCTGGTCTTGAACTTCTGTCCTCAAGTGATCCACCCACCTCGGCCTCCCAAAGTGCTGAAATTACAAGCGTGAGCCACCGTGCCTGGCCCCAGCTGTCTTTATATCTTCTACAACAACTAAAATCATTAAGAATTCTTTTTTTTTTTTTGAGATGGAGTCTTGCTTTGTCACCCAGGCTGGAGTGCGGTGGTATGATCTTGGCTCACTGCAACCTCTGCCTCCTGGGTTCAAGCGATTCTCCTGCCTCAGCCTCCCAAGCAGCTGGGAATACAGGCATGTGCCACCACACTTGGCTAATTTTTGTATTTTTAGTAGAGACAGGGTTTCACATGTTGGCCAGACTGGTCTCGAACTCCTGACTTCAGGTGATCCACCCACCTTGGCCTCCTAAAGTGCTGGGATTACAGGCATGAGTCACCATGCCTGGCCAATCTTTTCCAGGTGTCCTAGAGCTTCCTGTTCAGAAAAGAGGGTCCATGGTGACACTTACCCGAAGCAGCCTTTGGAAAGCACTACTTTTGGTCACACGTCTGAAATATCGGAACAAAAGTTCCATTCCTACCAGAGGAAAAGACAAAATCAAAACAACACACCCAACAATGAAACCCAGAAACAACAACCGAGGGCTTCCCCGCTTGTGTTTCTGCAGAGCTTTCACTTGAATTTGCAAAGCTAAGCGGCTCAGATTCTTCAGAGAGGTGTTTGATTAACTATTTGGATTTATGAGTGATTTCTTAATCTATATGTAAAATTGCAGTCCTTCTGCCACACACAACACAATTCTTCTATTTTTGGAAAACACACCTGAATCTCAGCATGCCTCACATACGTGGAATTGTGAGCAATTGCCTGACCTGGATGTCATAGTCTACGTTTCAAAAAAGCATACACTTTTGAAAAAGTTTAAATGTTCAAAACATTAAACCCATTGTTAAAAACACATGTTTCCACGTGTCTTTCTTTTCTTAGAAAAAAATAAGTTTGTCTAGTTACAAATATGAAAAGATACACTTCAGACTGGGTTACTTCCCAGCACAGGATTGGGTAGAGGCACACTTTGATTTTCTCTCTATTTGTTTAGATGGTTTGCATCTTCAAATAAAAACAATTAGTATGTTCTGTTTGTATAACAAAATTTTTCATTTGTTTATTTTCAATTTCTGCGCCTATCTACTTCTGAGAGAACTTCAAGATAAAACATCAAAGCATCAAAACCACAGAACACAGACAACCTGAAGGAAACCAAGGCTACAGACATGTGGCGTGACTGATTACAGTCAAATAGGCAAAGGTGTGATTACAGTGAACAAGGCAAAGACTCTGGCTCGTGGCTCCCTGGCAACCCCAGAGTAACAGAAAAGAGTTCTCATCCAGGCGATGAGGCTGAAGAGTGTTTTTGTTTTTAAGAAGAGAGCTTCCAAATTAATCCACTCTGGAAAAAAAACAAACAACAAAAAAACACTTTTCCTAGAACTAAACCAAGCAGGAATTTATGACATAGGTCCTTGTTAAGAGAGTGAGGGAGTGGTTCAGAGAATACCATTCTGAAGTATGGTTTTACAAGAGGGAAAAATTCTGTTCAAATAGATTATTCTCACAATCACCCTTTAGAAAAGGCCTTAAATGGTAACTGAGTAAAGGCATTTCTGAGATTCTGTAGTCCCGATGATAAAAACATGTACAAAAAGACATCATTCCATATAAAACCATTTCAAGTTCCTATTGGTTTATAGGATGACATTTATATATTCTTAGACCTCGAGGGAGACAGTGGTCTGCTTTCCATCACTTTGCTGGTGTCGTGGACCCACCCCCAGCTTTCCAGGTATGTATGGTCCACGGCTGTATTTTTTTCATTAAAGAATTGAGAAAGGGGCCAGGCGTGGTGGCTCACACCTGTAGTCTCAGCATTTTGGGAGACTGAGGTGGGTGGATCACTTGAGCTCAAGAGTTCAAGACCACCCTGGCTAGCATGGCGAAAATCCAGCTGTACTAAAAATACAAAAATTAGCTGGGCATGGTGGTGCACTCCTGTAATCTCAGCTACTCAGGAGGCCAAGGCACACGAATTGCTTGAACCTGGGAGGTGGAGCTTGCAGAGAGCCAAGATGGTGCCACTGCACTCCAGCCCGGGCGACAGACAACAAAAACAAACAAAACAAACAAACAACAACAACAAAACACACAAAGAATTGAGACAGGGATAGAGATAAGAAATGGCCGGGCGCGGTGGCTCACGCCTTTCCTGCCAACACTTTGGGAGGCCGAGGTGGGCGGATCACGAGGTCAGGAGATCGAGACCATCCTGGCTCACACGGTGAAACCCCGTCTCTACTAAAAATACAAAAAATGAGCCGGGCGTGGTGGCAGCGCCTGTAGTCCCAGCTACTCGGGAGGCTGAGGCAGGAGAATGGTGTGAACCTGGGAGGTGGGGCTTGCAGTGAGCCGAGGTCACGCCACTGCACTCCAGCCTGGGCGACAGAGCGAGACTTTCACCAAAAAAAAAAAAAATTAGCCGGGCGTGGCGACACGCGCCTATAATCCCAGCTCCTCCTGAGTCTGAGGCAGACGAATCACCTGAACCCGGGAGGCGAAGGTTGCAGTGAGCTGAGATCACACCATTGCACTCCAGCCTGGGCTACAGAGAGACACTTGGTCTCAAAAAAAAAAAAAAAAAAAAAAAAAGAAATAAAAGAGAAAAAAAATCCCAACAATCACTATTTGAGAAAAGAAAGAAACAAGAATAACCTCCACAACCACTGTTTTTCAGATGTCTTTCTTTTCCATTGTTTGCCCATGGTTATTTTTAAGTCATTATAACCACAGGGTACTTGTAATTTTGTGTTCCTTTTCCCAGTGTATATTTTATCAGGATTTTTTTTTTCACATTGCTGCATAGTCCTCTTACATATCACAAACATCTTCTTGCATTTTTCACATATATATATAAAATTGTCTTAAAACTATAAAATTTCTGGACATTTTGATGGCTCTTAATACATATTGATCAGTATTGACAGATTTGTGTTTGAAAAGGATAATATTCAAAATTAGTGTATTGATTTCACATTGTAAATGCTTATTTTAGAACGTGTCTCACCCCAATTTGGTCTAAATTTAATTTCTTTGGTTACTAGAGTTGAACAAAAATGCAATGTTCGAGCAAACATTTCTATATTTTCAACTAGAAATATTTCTTTTCCTAGTCATGGAAAATATTAGAAACAGAAATTATTGCCTGTTTTATTTGTTAGATCTTAGCGTTGCTTTTATCAATTTGCCTAAGCTCATTACATAATAAAGATATTAACTCTTGCTACCCATGTACACATTCTACACGTGCTTGGTCACATGCTATGAATGTTTTTCCCTGTTTGTTTGTTTTTAAATACGGCCAAGTTTGAATCTCAAGGCAACTTCCACCATCACAAAACACTCTCCACTTCCCAGCTGGCGAATGCTCAGAGAATGCAAGCCGACTTTTATGTTTGCCTAAGCAAAACATAATTAGGAAGATGAATTTGCTGCCACCTCTCTGTCTTACACACACACACACACACACACACAATCATATACCACATATAAATCAATGTCAACTCTAAGTGGCTTTTGGATTTCTTAGAGAGAGACAATATAAAACTGCTTCTGAAAAACTGGATATGAGGTGATTCAATCTTCTTTTTGTAAAATGGGTAAAGTTACGTCACAGTCTCAAAAGAAAATAACTAATGTGAAAACAATTTGAAACTGTTTAAAAAATTCATATGCAATGCAATGACAGTATTAATGATAGTTCCAAAACAATAAATATAACAACTAAAAAACAGGATGACTTTATCTGTGTCACCTCTTCTCAGTTGGCATGGGTAACTGTGGAAATTGAACCCACAGGTTGTAAAAGCCGAAGGGGTCACAGAATTGCTAGGGCAATTGATACACATGAAGGTGAATTTTATTTCCCTTATAGGTTTTTTTTCCAGATAAAAATGTTAGTTGTAGAAATGGGGTAAAATATGAGAGGAAAATAAAAATCATCCACAGTAACATCATCTAGAAATGACAAATTAATTTTACTCTTCAGGTAACAATTTTATTTTTTCTTCTGTCTTTAGAAGTGTATATTAAAATTCACATTCTATATATCTGGGTTTGTAATTCTGTGAAATCAACTTTTGCAGCAGTAAGGAAAATGGCAAAGCCACGCATCTTTCTGTGTTTGGTGAAGGATTTTTTGCACTTGTGATAGGTTTTTATGGGTGTACAACTTTAAAAGAGATGACTTGCTTGTAAAATATTATCCAAAAGTTTGAATGTTTTTAAAAACAAAACGAAATAAGTCAAACGAAACCCCAGAGTAAAGGGAAAAAGGAATCCTCTTAGAAGTCAGCACCACCCCAAAGTAAGTTTTCTCTCTGCAAAGTCATTGAGTTCGCCCTTGTGCCTGCATATAGCTGACAAGAGGAAAGCTCACATTTGCAGCCATGGTCAGGCAGGCATCTGCTCTGGGGGAGGAATCCGCAAGGAGATGGGACCTCCTTTCCTGGGCTTGCTGCGTACTTTATTCTTATTAATATATTCAGTTCTGGTTTTTTGGCAAGTTGTAATCTCTATAATTCCTTCCCAGGTTTCTTCTGCAGGCATTAATACGTACTCAGCCATCAAGTTTTTGGATCAGAGCTAGGGGTCGTGGGGTGGCACAGAAACATAAGGTGTGTCTCCCTTTCCACGAAGTCCCACTTGCTCAGGGTGCCAGGCAGCAAAAGTGGTGGCCCCCAGTAGAGTAATGCTGTCATGTGTGATATCATCTTCCCTCTCTGCCTAAGGCCAGTGTCTGTTCACTTTGACAGTCACCTTTTAATACGGTGCATCAGAGAAAAATAAGTCATGAAAATTATAAAGGGACACAACACATTAAAAAATAACATTAGAGGCACTGATTTACATTTTACTTTGATGCTTACGTTTTTTACATCATAGATGTTTACATCACAGAAGATGTTTAAAGATCTCATCATTTTACTTTCTTATTAAAGTTGAATATAATTCAATGCTTGGCTTGAATTGAAAGCAGCAGCTAACTTTGCACATATTATCTCATTTATTATTTTTTTTTGAGACTGAATCTCGCTCTGTCACCCAGGCTGGAGTGCAGTGGTGTGATCTCGGTTCACTACAACCTCCATCTCCCAGGTTCAAGCGATTCTCCTGCCTCAGTCTCCCAAATAGCTGGGGTTACAGGTGTGTGCCACTATGCCTGGCAAATTTTTTGGTATTTTTAGTAGAGATGGGGTTTCACCGTGTTTGCCAGGCTGATATCAAACTTCTGACCTCAGGTGATCTACCCACCTCAGCCTCCCAAAGTGCTGGGATTACAGGCGTGAGCCACCACACCCTGCCTAATTATTTTATCTTTAAAAATTTATAATCTAATTTTTTTCTAAATAATACCTATACGTTTTAAAGAATTAACGAATACTGCCCATCCGTGCTGCAAGTTACCTTGATATAGGTAGCTCAGCTCCGATTTAAACCCTATTTCTATGGTACAACAGCCCCTAGTGGGGACTGAGAGAGAAGAAACCTTTACAGAGGAAAACAGAGACATTTTTATTTCATCAAAACCAAATATAAGAAAAAAAATCAAGGGACATAGGTCTTGTCAGGCGGGAAACTGCAGAATTTTTTCATGCAATTATTTTGGACTTGGAGATTTCTCGTAATGGCACAATAATTACATATCTGTGAAAAAATCCTTCCCTCCTTTTTGGGCAATGTCACTTATTTGTCATTTCAATAGCATTTAGTTGAAGTCAGGAAGGAAAGTTTACTGTGTCAGAAAATAATCATAGTTTGCTCTGGTAGTCTATAGTGCTTAATGACACACTGCATATCATGCAGTAATGAATGCTTTTTTAAAAAATGGAGCAGAGTATGGAAACTAGCTATTAATTTGATATGGCGTGGTTTAGCTAATGTAACTTGTTATTTCATTAATATTGTGTCGTTAGCCGCCAAGGGAAAGTACAAGAGTTATGATATGCTGCCTTGTAAATTACTTCAAAGATGAGAAAGTGAAAGAGTGAGTGAGACAGATACAGAGATACACACACACAGACAGAGACAGAGGGAGAGAGCTCTAGTCTTCTGTTTATGAAAGGTCTTAAGGATATATAAATATATATATGACAAAAAGGAAAGTTGAGTTTTATCATTTGAAGAGAATGGAGAAATATTAAAACAAGCAATTCAGATTTTTAAAAAATGACTAAAATATGTTCTCCAATGAAGGTTAAGGAGTTTTCTCTTAATGCACCTCCCGATGACTATAGACTATTTTAACTCTTTTCAAACACCTAAATTTAGAAAAATTCCATATAGGCTTGATTTGCCTCTGTTACACAGACTTCGTTGCTATGACAGCAACATGATACAATTATTTATTACCATGACAATCTGCTGTAGTTTTAAAAATACGTTATCTATTTTTATTAGTGTTGTCAATTGTGCCGGGAAGGGATACCACCACTTTGCCTAATTGACAGAGCCCGTAGTGCGGGGTACAAGTGGAACTCATTTAGTTGGAGAGGCAGAGCGCAGAACAAGCCAAATTCCTTGGAATCCTCAGTGACACGCACATCCTCCACTGACAACAGTGTCCTGGCCAGCTGTCTGGCTGCAGCGAGCATTCTGGCAGGGGATGTGGGCTCCATTTACGTTTTCCTTGTGGCTTCTGCTCTGCCACGTTGGGTAAGAGTCAACATTGGATAGGACTAGAAGCTCAGAGAGGCTTGCACCCGTAAGATACCTGCTTTTCAAGAGGAGAGAGCAAAGTGTGTACTTAGTGACCAGGCTCATGGGGACTATCCTGCTCTGAGGAGGTGGCAGGGGTTGTCTGGGGTGGATTGGTGGGGCTATTATCCAACTCGAACTGTGCCAAAATGGTGCTCCGTAGTGCCCAGATCTTAGCCCACTTTCCTCTCCTCTCTCTTGCTCTCCTGTTCCCGCCAGGCTTGTAGAAAAATAATAGAAATAATATCACTTTGGGTGCTCAGTGAACGTTTTATTCAAGAAAGGAGTATGAGATTATGTCCATGTGAATCCACAATTGAGTCATCAGAAAGCAACCAGCTAGTTAAGCCATCCTGGAAAGTTAGTTTTGGTTGCTGTTTCTAAAACACAAGGTTTTCCATATATATATATATATATATGGAAATATATATATATATGGAAATATATATATATGGAAATATATATATATGGAAATATATATATATATGGAAATATATATATATATGGAAATATATATATATATGGAAATATATATATATATGGAAATATATATATATATGGAAATATATATATATATGGAAATATATATATATATGGAAATATATATATATATGGAAATATATATATATGGAAATATATATATATATGGAAATATATATATATGGAAATATATATATATATGGAAATATATATATATGGAAATATATATATATATGGAAATATATATATATGGAAATATATATATATATGGAAATATATATATGGAAATATATATATATATGGAAATATATATATATGGAAATATATATATATATGGAAATATATATATATGGAAATATATATATGGAAATATATATGGATATATATATATGGATATATATATATATATGGAAATATATATATGGAAAAAATATATATATGGAAATATATATATATATATATATATTTTTTTTAAGATGGAGTCTCGCTCTGTCACCCAGGCTGGAGTGCAGTGGCGCGATCTCGACTCACTGCAACCTCCCCCTGGTTTTCCTTATAAATTGATAAGATGTGTGTGTGTTACACAAAGTGCTTTAGTGATCTTAGTTCATTTGTGTCTCACCACAATCGGATGAGTGAGATGCTACCACCGATTTTTTTTTTTTTTTTTTGAGACGGAGTCTCGCTCTGTTGACCAGGCTGGAGTGCAGTGGTGCAATCTCGGCTCGTTGCAAGCCCCGCCTCCCGGGTTCACGCCATCCTCCTGCCTCAGCCTCTCGAGTAGCTGGGACTACAGGCGCCGCCACCACGCCCGGCTAATTTTTGTATTTTTAGTAGAGACGGGTTTCACCGTGTTAGCCAGGATGATCTAGATTCCCTGACCTCATGATCCACCCGCCTCAGCCTCCCAAAGTGCTGGGATTACAGGCGTGAGCCACCACGCCTGGCTACGCGTCTTTTTTCTCACAAATGACCCAGGCTGCCCTGAGAGCAGGTGTGTCCGGGGCCAGCCACCTGACACCATGTGCTCCATGGTCCCATACACAGAAAAGGACACCCGCCCCCTCCCCAAGACCATCACACAGAAGTGGCCCTCACAGCAATATGGTAGCACATTGGAGCTGTGCCCTTGGAGGTGGTGTAGCCTTCAGAAGGCATCTCTCCAGGAGGGCATGGGGGCTGGACCCCACTCCAAGGACCCCCAATTTGAAATGCCAAGGGTGGGTTTATAGTAGCTTTGGCACTTTAGCTGCAGATCGGCATTATAAAATATTTTTTGTGCCTGTTGTGTTTTATCCAAAAGATGAGTATGATATTAGTGCAATATAACATAATCTGACCATCACCAAGTAATTTATTCTGGTGTCCTGGAAATTTGTCATTTGTAAAAACTAGGCTTATTCATACAATTCAATAAGAAAGACAAAAAGACAACTCCTCACCCTAGCAGACATGGAGAAGTGATTCTTCCTCTCCCCAACTCCCTCGCCAAAAAATCTATGCAAATGATGAATATAAACATATAATTAATGTTATTATTTTTTGAGACAGGGTCTCACTTTGTCACTTTCTCACCTAAACTGGAGTGCAGTGGTGTGATCACAGCTCACTGAAGTCTTGACTTCCTAGGCTTCAGAGATCCTCCCACCTCAGCCTCCCAAGAGGCTGGGACTACAGGCACACCACCACACCTATTTTTTTTAAGAGATGGTGTATTAGTCCGTTCTCACACTGCTATAAATAACTTCCCCAGACTGAGTAATTTATAAAGGAAAGAGGTTTAACTGACTCACTGTTGCTCATGGCTGGAGAGGCCTCAGGAAACTTACAACCATGACAGAAGGTGAAGGAGAAGCAAGGACCTTCTTCACAAACTGGCAGGAGAGAGAAGAATGAGGAGTGAAGTGGGGAGAGCCCCTTGCAAACCATCAGATCTCGTGAGAACTCACTATCACAAGAACAGCATGGGGGGACCACCCCATGATCCAATCAGCTCCCATCAGGTCTCTTCCTAGACATGTGGGGATTATGGGGATTACAACTCAAAATGAGATTTGGGTGGGAATACAGCCAAACCATATCAGATGGGGTGTCACTATGTTACCCAGGCTGGTCTTGAATTCCTGGGCTCAAACAATCCACCCGCCTTGGCCTCCCAAAATGTTGGGATTACAGGTGTAAGCCACTGTGCCCAGCCAATTGTTTTTTTAAGTATATTGTTGCTTTGATGATAATATCAAAGTTTGGCAACGACATCTGAGGTTCAACTTATTGGAAGCCCTCTAAAAAGCAGTTTAAAGATATTTATCAAAAGCTTTTAAAAACATGACTATCCTTTGTCCCAAAAGTTCTACTTTTAGAATGCATTCTGAGTACAGGAAAGGGTATCCTCAAAATTGTATACAAATGTCACTAAATACTGAACAAGCATGTTATGGCACAAGCATTAGAATGGCTACCATGAAGATATTTTATTTATTCATTTGAGACAGGGTCTTGCTCTGTCACCCGGGCTGCAGTGCAGTGGCACAATCATAGTTCATTGCAGCCATTACCCCCTGGGCTCAAGTGATCAGCTCAGCCTCCTGAGTAGCTAGTACCACAGGCATACAGCACCACGCCTGGCTACTTTTTTGTATTTTTTGTAGAGATGGAGTTTTGCCATGTTGTCCAGGCTGGTCTCAAACTCCCGAGCTCAAAGCAATCCAGCCACCTTGTCCTTCCAAAGTGCTGGGATTACAGGCGTGAGCCACCATGCCTGGCCTCATAAGATATATTCTAAAGATGATTTTAAAATATCTTTAGCTGGGCTTGGTGACATATGCCTGCAATCCCAACATTTTCGGAGGCTGAGGTGGGCGAATCACTTGAGCCCAGGACGTCAAGGCTGCATTCCATCCTCCAGCCTGGGTAACACAGCAAGACTCTCTCTCAGGTTATTTAAAAAAAAAAAAAAAAAAAAAAAGTTGCACCTGTAATCCCAGCACTTTGGGAGGCCGAGGCGGGTGGATTGCTTGAGGTTGAGAGTTCGAGACCAGCCTGACCAACATGGAGAAACCCTGTCTTTACTCAAAATACAAAATTAGCTGGTAGTAGTAGTGGTGCATGCCTGTGATCCCAGCTACTTGGGAGGCTGAGGCAGGAGAATTGCTTGAACCCGGGAGGTGGAAGTTGCAGTGAGCCGAGATCATGCCATTACACTCCAGCCTAGGTAACAAGAGCGAAACTGTCTTAAAAAAAAAAAAAAAAAAAAAAAACGGAAAGGAAAGGGAAAAGGAAAGAAAGGATATATCCAATGATATGAAATACCACTCATGATATACATCAAGTTACAAATCATATTGATGACAATCATGAAAAAAATCATC
Organism: Pan paniscus; assembly: GCF_029289425.2. NCBI lineage: Eukaryota > Metazoa > Chordata > Mammalia > Primates > Hominidae > Pan > Pan paniscus. The sequence continues at coordinate 88,122,686 of NC_073265.2, read as the reverse complement.
ATATATGCTCAGAAAACATACTGAAAGAACTTCCACACAAATGTTCACAGTAGGCTATTTCTCAGGGGTAGGGTTATAGTAATTTTTATTATATGGTTTGGGTCCATTTCTCCTTTCTCTGAATTTTCTTCAGTGAACACACTTGACCTTTGTGGTAGTGAACCATCTGCTGGTACACATTCCCGCTGGAGCTGACTGTGATCAACCTGAGGGTCAGGTGACAGAGGTCACTGGTAAATCGGCAGAACCATCAGCTCAGCCTCTACTTGTCTTGTTTCAGATAAAAATAGAGTACCTGTGAACATTTGTATTCCTGTGATAGCTTTCAGTAAGGGTGACGGAATCTTAGGTAGGAGTGGGTGTCTGTCAATGGCCCCAGTCCTGGGTAGGTTTTATGAGTAATGATGCATAAGCAAGCTCGGAGCTGAAGAGAAGTATCTTGGGTCAAATTCATGTTATTATATTAATTTTAAATTTTATTTTGGCCAGGCACAGTGGCTTACACCTGTAATCCTAGCACTTTGGAAGGCCGAGGCAGGCAGATCACCTGAGGTCAGGAGTTTGAGACCAGCCTCACCAACATGGTGAAACCCCGTCTCTACTAAAAATACAAAAATTAGCCGGGTGTGGTGGTGCATGCCTGTAATCTCAGCTACTCGGGAGGCTGAGGCAGGAGAATCACTTGAACCCAGGAGACAGGCTGCAGTGAGCCAAGACAGCACCACTGCACTCTAGCCTGGGCAACAGTGCGACTCCATCTCAAAAAATAAAACAAATTTTATTTGTTATTTTTTGAGACAGAATCTTGCTCTGTTGCCCAGGCTGGAGTACAGCAGTATAATCATAGCTCACTGCAGCCTCGACCTTCCAGGCTCAAGTGATCCTCCTGCATCAGCCTCCTGGGTAGCTGCAACCTACTCATGTGCCACCACGCCCAGTTAATTAAAAAATATATTTTTTCTTTTTGTAGAGATGAGGGTCTCCCTATGTTGAACAAGCTGGTTTTGAAGTCCTAGGCTCAACTGATCCTTCCACCTTGGCTTCCCAAAGTGCTAGGATTACAGGGATGAGTCAATATGCCGAGCCTATTTTTAATTTTAGAAAGAAACACATTAAAAACCCTTTCTGGTTGACATAGGATTAAGGGGGTTAATAACAAGGTTGCTTGTTTCCATGCATTCATATGTACATTGCTCCCCTACAGGGTTTGTTTGTGGGTTTTGAGATGGAGTCTTGCTCTGCCACCCAGCCTGGAGGGCAGTGGTGTCATCTCTGCCCACTGCAACCTCCGCCTCCAGGGTTCAGGTGATTCTCATGCCTCAGCCTCCTGAGTAGCTGGGACTACAGGCCTGCACCACCATACGCGGCTAATTTTTTGTATTTTTAGTAGAGACAAGGTTTCACTATGTTGGCCAGATTGGTCTCTAAGTCCTGACCTCAAGTGATCCACCCGTTTGGCCTCCCAAAGCACCAGGATTACAGGTTTGAGCCACCGAACTCAGCCCATTTCTCCCCTATTGTTATTTGCACTGAGACAAGGCTGAAATTCATATTCCATTGTGAGCATTCTCAATGAAAGGACGCTTTTTCATTGAGAAAATAGTTCTATATTTTAGCTCACAAGATGGTAATAGCTATCAAAAGATGAACTGATATCGGAAGAAATCTAGCCTCCCCTTCATGTAAAATTACTGAAGAATAAACTGGCAATGGATTCTGTGAATTGAAATAAGAGGGTTCTTGTTTCTGGAAAATCATTCTTAAGAACTTTGCATTTAAAAAATTTTAAAACTGGGCTATAGTACATACAAAATTACCATAGCCTTGTTTTAGAGAAGAAAACATTTCATTTAAACAAAAATACGATTTCATTAAAATGTTGCAATAGAATAAATATATAGAATTATGTTTTTTCCCCAAGATTTTTTTCTGTGAATACCTTGAATTGGTATAAGTTATTTATTTAATAATGTTGAAACCATGGTAAAACACTGTGATGAAGAAGAGAAGGAGGAGGGGGAGAGAAAGGGGCAGCTTCATATTTGCAATATATGGGCTGGGTGCAGTGGCTCATGCTTGTAATCCCAGCTCTTTGGGAGGCTGAGGCAGGAGGATCACTTGAGGTCAGGAGTTTGAGACCAACCTGGCCAATATAGCGAAACTCTGTCTCTACTAAAAATACAAAATTAGCCAGGCATGCTGGCATGCACCTGTAATCCCAGCTACTCAGGAGACTGAGGTGGGAGAATCACTTGAACTCCCCAGGCAGAGGTTGCAGTGAGCCAAGATAGCACCACTGCACTCCAGCCTGGGCAACAGACCAAGACTCTGTCTCAAAAAAATAATAAAAATGCAACATACGTTATGGTTTGGGGACTTTCCAAACACAGCATCTCCCTGCCATCCTCAGAACTGCCCTGAGAAGTTTCTCTCCCCATTTTAGTGAGTGGTTTCCTGGTTAACCTGACACTGCTGGGACTACCCTGGCTCCTAGTACTCCACACCCACTGAGAGTCCTTCGGGTTTCTGAATGAATTCCTCCAAGGTACCTAATTTTCATACAGGAAGATAGCATTTCAGGGACATTAACAGCAAAAGTTATACAAGCATAGAAAGTTTAGTACATGAGGGAGAAAATACATTCTTTTTTGAGAAGGCCAAAAAAGACCATTATTTCTTTTTAAGTAACAAAGTAGGAAAACCTTTTGCAGCACAATACTTTACATATATAAAATAAAGGTTTATGATCAACTGTCTTTTGAAAAATAAATACATAGAAAAAGCTAATAGCTAGAAAACACATCAAGGCAATACCTTACCACCTTCACAATTTAGGCCACCTATTGAAATTGAGAAATCACTACACAATCAGAGAATCAGACTGACAGACTATCAGGTTACTTAAGGCTGATAAAGAGAGAAGGCATGTTTATATATTCATTCATTTGTTCATGCATTCATTCAACAAACATTTACTGAGCATTTACTATGTGCCAGGCACTGTGCTGAGCACTGGGAATATAACTGGGAATAACACCTGATGTGGTCCTTGCCCTCTCAGAAGCTAAGGTGTGAGGGGAGGCAGATGCCGTAATGAGTGTATAACTATAAACCATGGTCAGAACCACCAAGCAAAAGTAGGAGGTGCCTTTAGGGCATTCATAGCATAATCTCAATAATCTTGGGGTTCAGGTAAGACACCTCTGAAGGGACCCAGATTTTGTAGCGTCTGAAGCTGTATAAGAAACTTTTTTCAGGCGCGCATGGTGGCTCACGCCTGTAATTTCAGCACTTTGGGAGGCTGAGGCCAGTGGATCACTTGAGATCAGGAGTTTGAGGCCAGCCTGGCCAACATGGTGAAACCTTGTCTCTACTGAAAATACAAAAATTAGCCGGACGTGGTGGTGCACGCCTGTAATCCCAGCTACTAGGGAGGCTGAGGCAGCAGAATCGCTTGAACCCAGGAGGCAGAGGTTGCAGTGAGCCGAGATCACACCATGGCACTCCAGCCTGGGCAACAGAGCAAGACTTGGTCTTAAAAAAAAAAAAAAAAAAAAAAGCTTTTTTAGCGTACAAAATTACAAATATAACCCTCCCCCCAAGCTTCTGGGATTACAAGCACGAGCTTCTGCACCTGGTCAAAGATAGCTTTTTTAAGAGAGTAGTGCTTTGACATCATACAGATATCCAGTCCCCCAATAATTTTTCATCTAATAGTTTTATCACCTATGGAAGACCCTTACCTGAATCAGTTGATACACTGAAGGTTCAAAATGGTAATTTTCTAATTCTACACCCGTGTATTTATCAGATGACGACGTTTTTCAGTAAAGAAGAGCTGCTTTTTTTCCCCCCTGCATTCTCATTGTTTTCTATTTATTCATTAATGAATACTTATTCATTCGATATGTTCTAATCAGGGCCAGGCACGGTGGCTCACACCTGTAATCCCACCACTTTGGGAGGCTGAGGCGTGGATCACTTGAAATCAGGAGTTCGAGACCAGCCTGGCCAATATGGGAAAACGCTGTCTCTACTAAAAACACAGAAAATTAGCAGGGCGTGGTGGTGCATGTCTGTAGTCCAGCTACTCTGGAGGCTGATGCAGGAGAATCACTTGGACCCGGGAAGCGGAGGTTGCAGTGAGCCAAGATCACTCCACTGTACTCCAGCCTTGGCAACAGAGGGAGACTCTCAAACAAACAAAAACAGTCAATATGTTCTAATCAATCATATTCATTATTTGATGCACAGATTGTCTAAATGTGGCCAGCAAAAACTCGAGAAGTCTCATGTCCGTTTGACATGACTACGTGGTCTTTGAGCATTTCTTTACTCTCTGGTGTGAGATTTCCAGGCTAATGTTAAGTTCTGCTCTCGATCCGCAGGAACTCCTGGAGAATGGCATGACTCCAGTAGCCAGAATCAGAGCAAACGAATGGCAGCGGTGGGAGCCTGGTGGGGAGTGGTCCCTAAAGATGATGCATTGCCGACTTACTGGGATCTTCAGTGGAGGTTCCCAATGCAGACAACCTTCGTAGAGCCTGTGAGAGTGCCCACGAGATAGTCATCTTCAAATATCTTCCAGACCCTGAGAGCTGAAAACATCCAGTCAGGTGTGGACTTTCCAATACCCTTCTCCTTCTCCCTTCCCTTCTTTAGCCACTGTGGGAGGGAAGGATGGAAAGAGAAGCGATAGGCGTGGGGGCATGTCCGCTTCCCTGCCTTCCACCACTCCCCTGGGGCGGTCATATGATTAATTATCCAAACAAGATACTTTTGAGGGTGAAAGTTGGCACTAAACATAAATGTTATTTTAAAACATATATTACACATTTGTTGTTATATATATATATATATATATGTATGTATTTTTTTTTTTTTTGAGATGGAGTTTCGCTCTGTTGCCCAGGCTGGAGTACACTGGCACAATCTCGGCTCACTGCAACCTTCGTGTCCCAGGTTCAAGCAATTTTCCTGCCTCAGCCTCCCAAGCAGCTGTGATTACAAGGATGCGCCACCATACCCAGCTAATTTTTTTTTTTTTTTTTTTTTTTTAAGTAGAGACGGGGTTTCATCATTTTGGTCAGGCTGGTCTCCAACTCCCGAACTCAAACGATCCACCCACCTCGGCCTCCCAAAGTGTTGGGATTACAGGCGTTAGCCACCGCGCCCAGCCTGTTGTATTATATTGTAAAAATAGTCCTATTCAAAAATAATTTTTGAAATACATTTCTTTAAAAATAAAAATATCTCTGTACATTGAAGAGAAAAATGAAATGCCTTTATGATGATTAATCTGAACATTAAAAAACATAAGCATAGCTGGGCGTGGTGGCAGGTGCCTGTAGTCTCAGCTACTTGGGAGGCTGAGGCAGGAGAATTGCTTGAACTGGGGAGGCGGTTGCAGTGAGCCGAGATTGTGCCACTGCACTCCAGCCTGAGAGAGACTCTGTCTCAAAACAACAACAACAAAACATACATAAGCAGAATATAAATCTTGTGCATATTCACATACTTTTTATCAGTTTCTTAGCCTTATTTGTTCTAACATATTTTGTAAAAATGCAGTCAACTTTTTTTAAAAAATAAAATTGGCTGTAGCCACCCTCAAAGATGCATTTTATTATGCATTTATTATGAATAATAAATTGAAATTGGTAACATTTTCAACTGAGTTTTCTCTGTAGACCATAATAACTTTAACAATATCCTCTTGCTGCAGTGAGCCACGATGGTGCCACTCTACTCCAGCCTGGGCAACAGAAAGAGACCATCGCTTAAAAACAAAACAACAACAAAAACCTCTCTTGATAGGTGCAGAGTGAGGTACATGGTAACCAGAGAGCAAATTCTGTTGGAGTATTCTATTTCTTCAGTCTTTGAAATATGAAAATATTTTAGTCAACATATGTTCACAGGTATTATCATTTTGGATTCATTCAGATACCCTTTCCTTGACAAATATTTGTGCAAGACACAATTAATTGTTTTCTCTATTTTTTAAAAAATGTTTCACCATGTTTTAGATATTTCAATTACATTCTATTCTGCGACTTAACATAATACTAAACATCTAATAAAAAAAAAGCCCCACCCAAATAGTCCTTCCATAAATCAACATATTTCAAAGCATGATTACAGAATTTCAGAGTTAAATCTTGCAGATGATTTAGTTGAATATGTTGTTTCTCTCCTGCTTTTTAAAAAACTGAAATAAGATTCATCATCGTAAAGTGTACAGTTCAGTGGCACTTACTATATTCACAACGTTGCACAACCGTCTTCTGTATCTAGTTCTAAAACATTTTCATCCCCTCAAAAGAAAACCTTATACCCACTCAGCAGATCAGCCGTTCCCGATTCCATTCTCCACCCCTCAGCCCCAGCTCCTGGCAATCACTATTCTGCTTTTTTTTTTTAAGATGGAGTTTCGCTCTTGTCGCCCAGGCTGGAGTGCAATGGCACAATCTTGGCTCACTGCAACCTCCGCCTCCTGGATTCAAGTGATTCTCCTGCCTCAGCCTCCCAAGTAGCTGGGATTGCAGGCAGGTGCCACCATGCCCAGCTAATTTTGTATTTTTAGTAGAGATGGGGTTTTACCATGTTGGTCAGGCTGGTCTTGAACTCCTGACCTCAAGTTGTCCACCTGCCTCCACTTCCCAAAGTGCTGGGATTACAGGTGTGAGTCACCACGCCCGGCCATTATTCTGCTTTCTGTCTTTATGAAATTACCTGTTCTGGATGCTTCATATAAATGGAATCATACAATATGTGATCCTTGTTTCTGGATTCCTTCATTTAACATGTTTTCAAGGTTATCCATGTTGTAGTATATATCAGTACTCTATTCCTTTTCATGGTTGAATACTATTCCGTTGTATGGATATACTACACATTTTGTTTATTCATTCATCCAGTGATGGACATTTGGATTATTGATACCCTTTGGCTAATGTGAATAGTGTTGCCATGAATAGTCCTGTACAAGTGTTTGAAGATCTGTTTTCAATTATTTGCCTTATTTACCTAGGAGTGGAATTGCTAAATCATATGGTAATCCTAGTTTTAATTTTTTGAGGAACTGCTGAACTGTTTTCCATAGCGGCTGCACCGTTTTCTATCCCACTGCTATTTCATAGCAGTGTACGAGGATTCCAGTTTCCCCACATCTTCACCAACACTTATTTTCTTTCTTTTTTTTGAGATGGAGTCTTACACTGTCACCCAGGCTGGAGTGCAGTGTCATGATCTTGGCTCACTGAAACCTTCGCTTCCCAGATTCAAGCGATTTTCCTGCCTCAGTCTCCTGAGTAGCTGGGATTACACACGCCTGATTAATTTTTGTATTTTTAGTACAGACAGGGTTTCACCATGTTGGCCAGGCTGGTCTCAAACTCCTGGCCTCAAGGGATCCACCTCCCTTGGCCTCCCAAAGTGTTGGGATTACAGGCGTGAGCCACACACTGGCCTTATTTCCTATTTGATTAATGAATTATTATTATAGCCATCCCAGTGGCATGAAAATGGTATTTCATTGTGCCTGCCTTACTTTTGTGGAGAAAAAAATTTAATATTTTCCCACTTTCAGCAATTGCCATTCTCTAAAAAGCCTTAAAAGCTGATTATTTTTTTGGTTGCTTCATTCTTTGAATATTTGATTGAATATTCCAACTAATTTGTTTGGAACAAAATGTAACCAAAATGCAACCAACATTTGGATGACTCATTTTCAGAAATGTTTAATTCCATTACAGGATATTTTCGTTGGTTTATAAAATATTTCTTTAAAGGCTCCAATATGTTTATAATCTTATTCATGACTAAAAGGGGAAAAAAAAGTCCAAGGACGTGACATACTGCCATGCCAAAGTATGTTTTTGTGCTCACCATCATCTCAGCTGCAAAAAATGTGTAGTTTAGTTACTAATAGGTGGGTAGAAAGGTAGATAAACAGATAACCACTGCTTCCATTTTAAAAAGAAAATTTATCAGCTTGTTTACATGCAATACATTATCTGTGCACCACAACCACTTCTAAATCGATTTCTGCTCCGTAAGTTTCTTAATTTAGCATTAACCATGTTTTAACTACAATACTATGTGCTCCACTAAAGTTGGTAATTCTGTTATCACTATAAAAACAATTTTATCTTTAATGTAGAACTTACTTGGATTTACAAAATTATCCATCTATCAGCTGTTTCAGTGTTGACAGTGAGCCTCCAAAAACCTGACTTTGACACCATGAACTAGATGAAAACCATTACATTACTATTACAGTTCACTGTTTTTGAGTTTGAAGAACCTGACGTCACTGATATAAATCAGGCATGACTTGACCATATGCAAAATTCTTCTGCTTCCAGTGGAGCCAGCACATTAACAGCTACGGTTTCCCTTTTCTATGTGCACAAGAAAACGTGGAATAGAAAATGAGCAAAATTCAATTTGAAGAAAGACATTTGATCTAAATGAAAAGTCATGCTTCCCAGAGTAATATATAAAACCCTGTCTGCAATTGCAAGCATTATATGTAATAGATGTTAGTGTGTTTTCAGCAGATTGGTGTTTTCTGTTTTTTATGTGGTCAGTAAAATTGTCACAGCTCCCCTGGTGGGAGAAATGTTGACAGACATCTTGTGCAAATTATGTATTCTTCATCAAGTTTTTTAAGAAACGGAAATGCAGTACTTAATGTATTTCATTAAACATGCACCTACATTGTTTTATGGGTCATTGCTGCTGGTCTATTACAAAATAAAAATCATTACCAATTAATAGTTGTGGATTTATATCATATAATAAGTAACAATAGCACCAGAGCAAAGGTTTTCAGATGACTCTCTAAAATGCCTGTTAGCAGGATTGCAGCTTCTATTTTCTGCACATATTTCACTCACACCTAACCTATGATTTCTCGTATTATCCTAACTCTGCCGAGTGAAGCCTGGCAGCTTTGTGACTCAGCACAGACCATGGTATGCCTGGCCGGTACACCATGCGGCTGGTCAGCCCAGAGGCGCCAATTATTCTCTCACCACTGAGACTGAAAGGAGCCAGCTGTCCCCAGATGCTTGTGTGTGGGCAAACTGTTCTATTAGCCATCACCCGACATGCCATCCCCGAAATGAAGGTGTGAGTTACTTTGGGTCTGGAAAGAACTAGGGAGAGTTTCATTCATCTTTCAGTTTTCACATTTGAGTTAATCGTGCATGAGTCTCGTTTATTGTGCATGAATTTTCATGCTTCTAGTAGAGAACTTGGAAGCGCTGGAAGTACCAAGTGGAGGTCCCCAAACCCATCCTACCTTCTTTTAATGCAACTATTGTTAATAATACTTCATGGAAACTGGAAAACCCAGGACAGATACCAACAAGGACAGGATGTCAGGGCAACAGACGTAAACTGGGGTTGTTCTAGGCAAACCCTGATGTATGGGCATCCAGTTCTCAGCTGCCTGAAGGAGAGAAGTCTGAGCTTTGAGTGACAGTTAAAATGTTGACTAATGTGTTAGACTGGATGCTTTTAATCTGTGACTTAGGGTTGTCGGTTGCTTAAGAGTCAGCACAAAGGTACGGAGTCAGCCTCTGGGAAAGTGAAGCCTTCCAGAGAGAAAACCAAGCAGTGTACCAACCTGTCCACCTGTGATGGAATTCCAATGAGCAGGAAAGAAATAAAGAATCTAAACCAAACACCACATGTCCTCATTTATAAGTGAGAGATGAACAGTGAGAACACATGGACATGCCGGGGGAGGGCAACACACACCGGGGCTTGTTCTGGGGGCTGGGGGAGGGAGAGCATCAGGATAAATAGCTAATACATGCTGGGCTTAATACTTAGGTCACAGGTTGATAGGTGAGCACATCACCATGGCACACGTTTGCCCATGTAACAAACCTGCACATTCTGCACATGCATCCTGGAACTTAAAATTAAACTTTAGAGAGAGAAATAAAAATTGCAGGAGATCAAAAGGATTAAATAGAACCTCCCATGCATAGGCCATCTCTCCCCACTTTTTCATGTGGCTGGGTAGGATCATTGAGCTGACATTTATTTCATTTCCACATTTTAAATTGCTTTACCCCAATCATGTTCAAATTTATAGAAGGTGTCATCTCCTAAAGTTGTGGGATTGTGATGATGTAGAACTTATTTTTTAACATTATGCAAGAAGCTTGTCATTGAGTGACAGCTGTTCTTCAAAGTAGGACATTTAAAACCTTGGAAGGCTACCCACATATTCCAGTGATAATAAAAATACAAATGATAACTAATATGTATTAAGAATGTACTAGGTGCCAACCTCTGTCCTGAGTGCCTTCTCCAGGTTATCTCATTTAATCCTCACAACAAACCTATATGGCAGGCACTTATTGTGATTTTACCAAAGAGGAAACTAAGGCCCAGAAGGGATGTTAGAATTAAAACTTTCCAATGCATAGATAATAAATATGTTAAATTATTCTTGGTTAAGACACTCAGCTGGGATTCAGAGCCTGGTCTGTTTTTTGTTTTTTGAGACGGAGTCTCGCTCTGTAGCCCCGGCTGGAGTACAGCGGCACAATCTCGGCCCACTGCAAACTCCGTCTCCCGGGTTCAAGCAATTCTCCTGCCTCAACCTCCTGAGTAGGTGGGATTGCAGGAATGCGCCACCATGCCCAGCTAATTTTTGTATTTTTAGTAGAGACGGGGTTTTACTATGTTGGCCAGGCTGGTCTCGAACTCCTGACCTCGTGATCTGCCTTCCTCGGCCTCCCAAAGTGCTGGGATTACAGGTGTGAGCCACTGCACCCAGCCGGTCTGTTTGGTTTTAAGAACTGAGCGGGGCCAGGCGCAGTGGCTCATGCCTGTAATCCCACCACTTTGGGAGGCCTAGGCAGGTGGATCACCTGCGGTCAAGAGCTCGAGACCAGCCTGACCAATGATGTGAAACCCCGTCTCTATTAAAAATACAAAAATTAGCCAGTCATGGTGGCACGGGCCTGTAATCCCAGCTACTCAGGAGGCTGAGGCAGGAGAATCACTTGAACCCGGGAGGCAGAGGTTGCAGTGAGCTGAGATCGCACCATAGCACTCCAGCCTGGGCGACAAAATGAGACTCCGTCTCTTAAAAAAGACAGACAAAACCTGAGCTGGGCTAGTTATAATGCCCCAAGCAGGCTGGGGAGATCAGAGTGGGACTAGAGACAAACACAGGCAGATAGGAAAAAATGCTAAGCTGAACGCTAACGGGCCAAAACATTTGGCCTATCTAGGGAAACAGAGTGTGGCACATGGCTCCTTGGAGGTGTGTGTGGCGGCTGCCCATCCCCTTGGTGGAATATTCTGGCAAGAACCTGGGTTTGTGTTTCGTCTCAGAGGTGGCTGCCCGTCTGCGGTTACACCGCGGCTCATTGACCTGGGCGCTCAGCAGTCTTTTTTGGTTCTGGGATGAAAAGAGCCATATGAATGGAACTTTCATTCACTCGCGGGTCCGCCTGCCCATCAAGTTTGAGGCCAGCCCTGGAAAGGGTTCCTCTGTGCCCAGGGGAGCCACAGTGGGCACTGTGTCCTGCAGGCAGAATGCTTCCTCCTACTCCACTGACTTCTCTCTCCGTTCTTTTGCAAGGCTGTGTTTAGACTGGGATTTCCCATCCTCTCAGCTAAGATGATTTAGAAATACCAGTTCTTCATACTTTTCATTCTTGAAAATAATGGTTCACAGAGGCATGTTTAAATACATCAATGTAATTTGTTTTCAGCTTTCAAGTGACCAAAAAGCCTATCGGTTTTCTTTTTAAAAAACATAAAAGTTCAACAATTTTTTGTTTCCAGAGCATCAGTATTTCTCTGAAAGAGAGAATAAAATATACCATGCCAATCATCCTAGTATAATGACAGTCCATTTAAAACCAGACAATGTCTACATTATCAAGTTAGTAACAAACCAAAAACACAGTTTGTTAAAGGTAAAATTTGATGACGTAAAAGCCAGTTACATTAAAATAAATTATCAACTTATTGCTACATAATAAGAAAATTGAACCCTTTAAAATAAATACCTTTTGAAAGAAGAGCAAAGTTTCATGGAAATGCTTTTTTTTTTTTTTTTTTTGAGACGGAGTCTTGCTCTGTTGCCCAGGCTGGAGTGCAGTGGCACAATCTTGGCTTACAACCTCCACCTCCCTGGTTCAAGCAATTCTCTTGCCTCAGCCTCCTGAGTAGCTGGGATTACAGGCACCTGCCACCACACCTAATTTTTTTTTTTTTTTTTTAAAGTAAAGGCAGGGTTTCACCATGTTGGCCAGGCTGGTCTTGAACTCCTGAGCTCAAGTGATCTGCCTGCCTTGGCCTCCTGAAGTGCTGGGATTACAGGTGTGAGCCACCGTGCCTGGCCAGGAAATGCATTTCCTCACCTGGGAAATTGGAGAGGACAGTGTTGTGTGATGCAGCCCAAGGAGATTCCATTTGAATTAAAATGGGTAATTGGCAAATAGAAAGTATCGAAACCAATTTTCACAGCAATTGCCTATTGTCCAAGAAAAGGCTGAGACTTCCTGGCCCAAGGTGTCCCCGCTCGTGTGCGCGCTCACATGCATATATGTTAGCATGTATGGACACAGTTGGAGAATGTACTAGAAGCAGAATCCCTGATGCCCCAGCTCAGGCTGATGGCCCCTTGTCACATCTCACACTTGGGAGAGGTTTGCTGCTTGCAAAGACAGCTAGGTGGGCCCATTCTAATCTGTCGGGAAAGAGCTTTTATGATTGTCCCCATGACAGTGAATATGTCCCAAGCAGCTACAATGTACCAAGCATTTGACAAGTGCTATTTTATCCAGTCCTCGCTCATTCCTATAAGGATGCTGTCATTATTATCCTCTTTTCTCAAGTAGGAAAACTGGGCTTATAGAGATAGTAAATGACTCATCGAAGTTACATAGCTGGGAAATACTAACCTGGGGTTTCATGAACAATTTTGTGAGACTCTGGGCCTAACCAGTCCTGCTTCTGGGATCTGGGGTCCAATTAGTAACAATAACTCGCTGACTCCTCCAGTCCAGCCCTATGGGTTAGATATTACTATCAGGTCCATTTAGTAGATAAGGCCATTGAGAACAGAAAGCTTAGGGAGCAGGTCCCAGCCTTATGTAGCTGATACGTGGTAGCTCCGGAATGGAACTATGATTATTCTGGCTCCTGAAACCATGCCATAAACCACTACGCCATGCTGCCTCCCAGTGACTAACGTTCCTTCTTTGCACCATTCTCAGGCAGCTCTGGGAGCACTGGGGCACCATCTCCATTGCGTAGACTTCTGTTCTCATGACAGGCACTTCACGGTCAACAACAGGGTGGCTCCTCAGCTGCATAAGCTGGCCAAAAGACCTGGGGCAAGGTCCTGCTGATGCAGGTGGGGACAAGAACAGGCCCTCTGCTCTCTCAAGGTTATAGGACCAATGAAGATGTAATGAGTTAGGTACAAAAACTGCAAATGAGGAAATGAGCCATTATGAACAAAAGGGAGAAACTGGGAAAACAGTATTATTTTAAGTGCTCATTTGAATTTACAAAATGTCTTTACATTAAAAAAACGTATTTGTGGGCCGGGTGCGGTGGCTCACGCCTGTAATCCCAGTACTTTGGGAGGCCGAGGCGGGCGGATCACAAGGTCAGGCGTTTGAGACCAACCTGGTCAATATGGTGAAACCTCGTCTCTACTAAAAATACAAAAATTAGCCGGGCGTGGTGGCGCATGTCTGTAGTCCCAGCTACTTGGGAGGCTGAGGCAGAAGAATTGCTTGAACCTGGGAGGCGGAGGTTACAGTGAGCCAAGATCGCGCTACAGCACTCCAGCCTGGGTGACAGTGAGACTCCGCCTCAAAAAACAAAAAACAAAACAAACCAAAAGACATATCCATCTAAGCCTTAGATTCTAAGGTAATGTCCTTTCAAAAGCGTTAGGAATTTTAAAAAGAATCCCAAAAGGGAAAGAGTAAAAGCTTGTCTTGCTGATCTTTGCAGATAAAATGAAGTACACTCAAGATGGAAAACCCAGAAGCCTTTCCCAGCTAGCTCTGGGGTGGCATGATTTGCTTGGGTGGGTCTCCGGGGCCTGTCCACTCAGGGGGCTTCTCCCCCAGGTCTCAGCCCCACAGCAAGCCCCAGGGTCACAGCCAGGGCCCACCTCTGCCTCTGGGGCTGAGTTAAGGATTTTCGTTTTCAAGGCTCTCCTCTGCCTCTCACAAGCATTAAATCCACACCTTTTTATCCCTGTTTTCCAAAAAAAAGGCAGCTGACTCTCCTCCCCCACAAAGCAAATAGAAAACAGCACATTCTAGGAAGGCCCTCCCTGACCAATGTTTGTGCCCATGTCATTACTAAATACTCCCGCTTCCAAAGGCTGCCCACCTCTCCTTCGTGACTACTCTATTTCAGCAGCCGGCCCTCCATAAATCCTTCCGGGCGTTCTACTATAAACAGGCCTCTTCTCACGCTGAGCCAGGCCTCCCTGCCAGCTGTATAGACATGCGCCAGCTCCCGCGGATGCTCTGACGTGCCCAGCCTGGCCTGGGCATTTATGAGCATCACAGCCAGTGGCCGGGGGGCCGCCTCCTGCCCAGGGCTTGGAGAGGATCGGTTCCCATGGCCCAGGCCCACATGGGAAGCACACCCCAGGCAGAGTTGTTATGAGGCATTCACGGAGCTGAGACAGGCCCCAGGCAAAACTGGGCAAAAGGTGCGGCCTGAGACATTTCTGAGGTATTCATGTCTATTTCCTTCTCTGTGTTTCTCTCCTCCGCCCTATTTACAAGCATCTCATTGGGCCTTTCGTAAGTATTTACACCTCAGGGAATTTTGCTTCACTAAAAGCTTAAAGTGTGTGTGTGTCTGTCTAGAAGAAAAGGATCCTGTCTTGAAAAACTCTCAGCTTGTTGGACAGATTTTGCTGGAAGTCCCAAAGAAGAGCTGAGAGAGAGGGGACTGTCTTCAGGCCACAGAAAGGCTCCTGCTGGTACTCAAGGAAGCTGGATGCCCCTGCTGAGGTTCCCAGACTGGATAATGCTGCAGAAGCTGAAAGGCAGGAGTTCGAGACCAGCCTGGCCAACGTGGCAAAACCACGTCTCTACTAAAAATACAAAAATTAGCCAGGCATAGTGGCAGGCACCTGTAATCCCAGCCACTCGGGAAGCTGAGGCAGGAAAATCGCTTCAACCAAGCAGGTGGAGGTGGCAGTGAGCTGAGATGGCGCCACTGCACTGCAGCCTGGGCGACAAGAGCGAAACTCCGGCTTAAAAAAAAAGAAGCTGAAAGGCACCCCATAGGAACCTCGAAGCTTGACTGATGCCACCATAATGCTGCTGTGATGGACAGGAAGGTAGTGTCATGCCCCTGGGGCCCTGTGGGCCTCTCTGGTCTTTGTGAAACAAAAGGAGGGAGAGCTCTGATTCTGAGTCAGGTGAAACGTCCCTCAACTGCGCCAGCTGCAGCTTCAGAGTCATCTGTAGGCTTATCTGAAGATGTGGTAGGCAGAATTGTGGCTCCTTCAAAGATGTCCATTCCGAATCCCCGGTCCCTATGAATATACCACCTTACCTGGCAAAGGAAATTCAGGGAGACTCTCTGCGGTCATCCTGGTGGGCTCAATGTAAACACAAGGGGCCCTAACTGTGGGAAAAGTGGCTGAAAGAAGAGAATCTAGAGATCTGAAGATGCTGTTGTTGGCTCTGAAGATGGAAAGGATGTGGGTAGCTTCTAGAAGCTGGAGAAGGCAGACACAGATCCTCTCTTAGAGCTTTCAAATGGAACACAGCTCCAGGGTGTTGGATTTCTTATCTTGTAACAATTATAAGATAAGAAATCTGAGTTTTAAACCACTAAGTTTATGGTGACTTGTTACAGCAGCCATGGAAATAAATTGAGGCCAGTCACCGTGGCTCACACCTGTAATCTCAACACTTTGGGATGCTAAGGCAGGAGGATTTCTTGAGCCCAGGAATTCAAGACCAGCCTGGGTAACACAGGGAGACCCCGGTCTCTACAAGCAATAAAAAATGTAGACACTGTAGCACACACGTGTGGTCCCAGCTACTCGGGAGGATCGCTGGAGGGTTGGGGCTGCAGTGAGCCCTGATTGCATCACCGCACTCCAGCCTGGGCAACAGAGAGACCCTGTCTCAAAACCAAAAAATAAACAAGTAGATAATACTAAATGAAATGAATATTTCATACACATTGTCCGCTTCCGCTTCGCAGCTTCTCCCCTCTCTTGCTGTGCTTCCTCCAGACTCTCCATTTTGCCCATGTCTCAGGGACCCCACGAACATTCAGTTCCACACAGTTCAATCCCACAAGCATTCCCTGTGTGCCATTCCCCATAAAATGCCATGGAGTGGAGTGGGGTTGGAAACAAGAGGACCAGCAGAGGCCTTTCCTCATCCTCAAGACAGTCCCCATTCTTCCTTCTCACCTCTCTCCCCATTCTTCATCACCTCTAGCAAAACCTGTCCACCACTCCTTCCCTCTGGAGCAGTGAGCTCCAGAGAGACAGACACACGTGTGACTAACTCAGGCACAAGGCAGGCTGTGGCAAGTGTGGTTCCAGAAACATGAACAAAGTGCTATGAGGGTAGGGGAAGAAAGAGAGACATCAGCTGGGAGACTGAATTACTCATCTCATTTGAGGACAAAGCCAAAGGCAGGATTGAACTCAAGTTGAGATGAGAACTACCTAGCACACATACTTGAGGCATCTATGGCAATGGCAATGGTCTTGCCAATGGCAGTTATCACTAATCAATTACTAATTCATTTTTCTCTGCAGAGCTCAGACTCTGTCTCAGAAGTTTTCTCAATTTAGTGCTCCTGGCAGCCAACAATCATTGAACATATTTGGCACTCATGGTAAAAACCTATTTGCCACATCTATGGTTATTTACCACAATGAGATGGTGTCAGGTAAATAACATAGAAAAGAAACGTCTGAACCCCAATCACCCCTTTTCCCCTTTATTGCTGCCTGGAGGTACCCCGCTTGGGCCATCTGTACCCTCTAGTTATTCCAGGTTGTCCAGT
Source organism: Pan paniscus (assembly GCF_029289425.2). Lineage (NCBI taxonomy): Eukaryota > Metazoa > Chordata > Mammalia > Primates > Hominidae > Pan > Pan paniscus. The sequence continues at coordinate 88,105,622 of NC_073265.2, read as the reverse complement.
ATCTAGGGTTCCGGTTCCTAAAAGATTGCTGGCTTGTATTGCAATCCTTCAGGGCAAGACAATAGAGAATGTTCCTCCCAGGGCAACAAGTAAAGAATTCTATGACCTCTCTCTAGACCTCAGGCTCCAAGGTGAGGGCAATAGAGATCGGTGTGAGGTGAAGGTAAGAAGGTTCAGGAACTAAATTTACAAAAGATAAGCCTCCAAAGTGAGGGTCCTCGCTACCCAAGTATGCCCCGAAATGGTCTTGGGCAGCAGCCAGATGGAAAATGACCCAGGATCCTAAGAACTCCACAAAGGTGGAATGGGGTGGTCAGCCAGGTGGAACATGGATGCTGGCCTGGCCCTGCCTGGATGACCTGAACTTATGATTTTAATGACAAATTAATACATTCTCACTTAAAAAAAATCCAAGCAGCAGAAACATGTAACATTTAAAGTTTCCTTTTCCTCTAACCTCATTACTACTCCCCAAACGTAACCTTTAAGTTAAAAAAAAAAATCCTAATAGAAAAATTCTGGCCAGGCATGGCGGCTCATGCCTGTAATCCCAGCACTTTGGGAGGCAGAGGTGGGCAGATCACAAGGTCAGGAGATCAAGACCACGGTGAAACCCCGTCACTACTAAAAATACAAAAAATTAGCCGGGCGTGGTGGTGGGCGCCTGTAGTCCTAGCTACTCCAGAGGCCGAGGCAGGAGAATGGCATGAACCCGGGAGGCGGAGCTTGCAGTGAGCCGAGATCGTGCCACTGTGCTCCAGCCTGGGCAACAGAGCGAGACTCCGTCTCAAAAAAAAAAAAAAAAAAAAAGAGAAAAAAGAAAAATTCTATGCACAGAATATATGTGAATATATGTTTGTGATGAAGTGCCCCCCCCCATAAACATAAAAAGGATCATGATCACGCTGAACGCACTGCTCTGAAATGTCCTAATTTTCACCAGCTAATCATCCCATGATGGCACATACAGGGGCAGGGGCAAGACTGGGCATCGGAGCCAGACCTACTGGGATAAAATTCTGGCTGGGCACTTATTACCCGAGTGACCTTGGGCAAGTTCCTTAACTCCTCTACATTCCCCTACATGGAGAGACACCTCCAGACATAGAAAAATACCTTTTCTGGCTGGACGTGGTGGCTCATGCCTATAATCCCCAGCACTTTGGCAGGCCAAGGTGGGAGGATCGCTCGAGCTCAGGAGTTCGAGACCAGCCTGGGCAACATAGAGAAACCCTGCCTCTACAAAAATAAAAAAAAAAAATTAGCTGGCCATGGTGGCACGCACCTGTAGTCTCAGCTACTCAGGAGACTGAGGCAGGAGGATCACTTGAGCCCAGGAGACCAAGTTTGCAGTGAGCTATGATAGCACCACTACACTCCAGCCTGGGTGACAGAGTAAGACCCTGTCTAAAAATAAAATAATAAAATAAAGAATATATGTTTTCCTTTTCAAAATTATTATTTTTGGCCAATGTAATATAGTATATTTGTACACTTTTTTAAAATCAGTGCTATCTGGTACGTGTAACTATTTCAATTTGGTCCACAGTCACTGTGGTTTGATTGCTGCTCTGTAAGGTCCTCCCTTCTGGGGCTGGATGATTATGGCCCAACAGCCACCATCTCCAGTGCCCAAAGGAAATCTCCCTTATGGGAAAACTTGGCTACTGGCCTCATCCCCCAAGACCCAGCTCGGAGAGCTCCTGTCTCCTAAGTATCCCTAAGCTCTGCTTCAGGTGGGCATGCCTGGTCCATTGACACCCCTCTGTTATGACCATCATAGCCCTCTTCCTGCAGGTCCACGTCCTCTAGTCGTCTAGGAACGCCTAGAAGGCAAGGGCTCTGGCTTGTTTATCTTTATGATTCCAGTGAGAGTGCTTGGTGTTTGAAACAGAATGTACATTCTAGGAGAGTTGAATGAATGAATGACTAGACATCTTAGACTTAACATGTTCAAAACAGAACTCTCCATACCCCCACGCTCTCCTCCCCACCCTGGTAAACAGCACCCCTGCCATCTTGTCGTCTAGCTAATAGCCTTTTCGCCATGTTTGACTCCTCTCTTTCCTTACTACCATGTCATCTCAGCCCAGCGCTCCAACTCCAAAATATGCCCCCAATCCCACTCCTTCCTTCCGCCTGCCACACCATTATCCAATTCCGAGCCATAGTCCTCTCTCACCTCCATTATGTAATAGCTTCCTAACCTGTCTCCCTGCCTCCTCTTGCCCCACCTACAGTCCAGCCCTTACTCCACAGTCAGAGTAATCTTCCTACCCAGCCAAGTGCGCCATGCTTCTAGCCTGCTTAAGGCCCCTCCTCCAGTGACTTTCCATGGCCCTTACCATAGAATCCAAATGTCTTGCTGTGGGCTACAGGCCAGCTTATCTGAATGGTGCCCTGTGGTTCCCCCCCACCCCATTACACACCAGTCTCCTCCCACCCTAATCATTCTTCTGCAGACCCCCCGCCTCCCAGAAATGCCTTGAGCATGCCAAGCCCTCTCCTCTGCCAGGCCTTCCGTCTGGAATGGTCCTCCCAACCTCAGCTACTCCCTTCTCTATCTGGGATGCAGTGTAAATCCCACCTCCTCTAAAGGCCTCTCTGATGACTCTCCTCACATCACTCAGCAGCATTCTGTCTGCTTTACTTTACTACTTTGACATCATCCTACCTATTGTTTGTTTCTTGTCCCACCAGAATGTCCACCACAGGAAGCAGAGCCCTTTCTTGTCTTGTTCAGTGCTGTATCCCATGTGCTTAGAACAGGGCCTAGCACATAGTAGGTGCTCAAAAAATATGTGTGGGATGAAGAAATGCCTGGTAACCTCTCTTTGCCATTTTTTTCCTGGAGAAGTCGTGCACTGATTTCAAAGACTTACAATACCGGTACTGCCAGCTAGAAAGTAAGTTGAATTTGAAGAGTATTTGATAAGATGATTTTTAAAGCTTTGGGTTGTATGGTGCTTAATATTTTCACTTTGCCTACCTATGCAAGGGAGGGTGAGACAGTAGAAAAGTCCTTTTGGGCAATGGAAAACTGTTAGAACTACGGTCTCCACCCAAAAGCCACTTTGAATCCTTCATGCTTTGAGACAAGACAGCAGAGGAAAAAGTGCCTGTGTAATACTCGTCTGTAAAACAGCAATCTTAAGCTTCATAGTATTGATGGTTTTAGCAACTAATTAAGAAATCTTGATATTACTAAAGATAGAGATAATTGACATGGAGTCTGAGAGGCTTCACATAACTGTAATTAGTTCAAAGTCAAGTACTAAGAAAAGGTGTCCCTGATGGAACAGTCTTCCTGAAGAAAACCAGGGACATTCAAACCAGTGTGTCCTCAAACCACTCAACAGAGTTGCATTGCCACTAAAAAAGAATCCTCCATCTGTGTTTACATGTGGAATTAGTCACAGCCAAAAAAGATGGTTATAGTATCAAGTGAGGCTGGGGCACCCTTTGGATTTGTAAATTGCTGAATTGCATTTGAAAAACTTCATTCAAGGAGTGCAATTGGTAATATGGAGATACTTTCTGTGGGGAATCAAGGAGACTTCCTCAAAAAGTGCCATGTCATACAGTGTGTGCTTTTGAGCACCATCTCATCTGGTATTTGGGACATAACAGAAATCTGAGCTCTGTTCTGTGAGTGTCAATGTCTAGTTGAAAACAACAGAGTAAAACAAAATATCTATCAAGCTAGTTATTAAAAACCAACACACGGCCAGGTGTGGTGGCTCAAGACTGTAATCCCAGCACTTTGGGAGGCCGAGGCAGGCGGATCACCTGAGGTCGGGAGTTTGAGACCAGCCTGACCAACATGAAGAAACCCCATCTCCACTTAAAAAAAAAAAAAAAATTACAAAAATTAGCCGGGCATGATAGCACATGCCTGTAATCCCAGCTACTTGGGAGCCTGAGGCAGGAGAATCGCTTGAACCTGGGTGGCAGAAGTTGTGGTGAGCCGACATCGTGCCATTACACTCCAACCTGGGAAACAAGAACGAGACTCCGTCTCAAAACAAAAAACAAAAAAACACGCTTATAGGTTCTCCATCGTCTGCCCCAACAAACTTGAATACTTTTTTTTTTTTCCCCCTCAGACAGAGTCTTGCTCTGTCGCCCAGGCTGGAGTGCACTGGCACGATCTTGGCTCACTGCAACCTCTGCTTCCCAGGTTCAAGCAATTCTCCTGCCTCAGCCTCCCGAGTAGCTGGGATTACAGGTGCCTGCCACCATGCTCGGCTAATTTTTGTATTTTTAGTAGAGATGGGGTTTCACCATGTTAGCCAGGCTGGTCTGAATTCCTGACCTCAAGTGATCCACCTGCCCCGGCCTCCCAAAGTGCTGAGATTACAGGTGCGAGCCACTGTGCCAGGCCAGCAAACTTGAATACTTCTTATTCAGGACTCTAACAATGGCTTACTCTGCGGGGTGGGGGAGATGAAGGGAACTCAACTCTTGAGGGGGCGTGGGACAGATATGCAGTCTGACAAAGCCTCCTGGATGATTCTTGTACACTGTCCTGGGGGATCATGACTCTCCACAACCCCCCACACCTTCCCCATCAGAGAATCACTGCACTCATCATTTTATTGAATTTACACTTTAAAAGGTGGATCTGACAGAAATGAAATCAGTGACTGCTTGGAGCTCAGGGTGGGAGGAACTTGGCTGCAAATGGGCACAGTGGAGCTTTCTGGGACAGTGGAAGTCTTCCAACACTGGGTAATGGTGAGGGTTGCACAACTGTATGTTACTAAAACTTGTCCAACTGTACACTTAAAATGGGTGTATTTTATGGTACGTAAATTATCTCCCATCAAAGCTGCTAAAAAAAATGGGTCAACCTAATCTGTATGTGTAGATACAATGCCCAAACCATGCTCACTTTCTCCACCCACCTTCTCCAGAATCCCTGTTATCTCAATGGAAGGTATCACATCCACCCAGATGCCTGGGTGTCTGCCATCATTAATCTCTTTACACCTACGTATCACCTACATCTCACCTACTTCTGACCAGTTCTGCCTCTCTAATATCTCTGGAATCTGCTCACATCTCCCTATCCCTGATTCCACCACCTAGTTCAGGCTGTCAGTTTCTTTTGAAAGGCTGTGAGTGCCTCCTAATGATGGGCCTGCTCTCACCTCCCAGTGCCTTTCCCTCCACCTCAATGATAAAACTCCTTCAACCACTCGCCATAGTCCTGAGGACAGAACTCCAGCTCCCCTGCAGGGCACAGTTTGCAAGACCTCCTACAACCCAGCATCTGTTTATTTTCCCAGCCTTATCGCTTGGCAAACCAAATTGACTTACTTATCTATTCTGTGAAACAAGATAAGCTTTCCTTCTCTCCCTTGCTCAGGCAGCCTTCTCCCCACACTCAATCACTAGGGCAGAAACAGTTCGTCGCTTCCCAGTAGTTCCCCTTCTTCTTCAGTAAGGACGCCGACTTCTATAATACCTGGACACCTTGCCATGCAGTCAAAGACCTCATACCCTAGCCTTCCTTGCAGCTATGTAGAACAATGTGATATGTTTTGGTCAATGAGGAAAGTATGGCACATCAAAAGGCCTCCTTAAAAGGTGAGGGCTTCTCTTCCTTCCCTTCTATGTGTATGCTGCCTGGAATGAGGCTGTTGCAGCTGGAGCTCCTGCAACCATCTTAGACCAAGAGGTCATGTGGAGATGGAGCCACACCTGGCAGTGCAACAAGATGGCAGGACCTTATGTTGCTGATGCCAGAGAGCCTCAAATCACGTCTGGTCTTTATATGTGAAAGAAATGAGCTATCTTGTTTCAGCAATTATTCATTTAGGTCTTGGCTATTTGTAAACAAGCAAGATCTTAACTTACATAGAGTGTTTTCAAGCACTTTTTTTTTTTTTTTTTTGAGACAGAGTCTTACTCCGTTGCCCAGGCTGGAGTACAGTGGTGCAATGTTGTCTCACTGCAACCTCCACCTCCCAGGTTCAAGTGATTCTCATGCCTCAGCCTCCTGAACAGCTAGAATTACAGGCATGCACCACCACACCCGGCTAATTTTTATATATTTGTATTTGTGTGTGTGTGTGTGTGTGTGTGTGTGTGTGTGTGTGTGTAAGAGACAAGTGTTTCACCATGTTGGCCAGGCTGGTCTTGAACTCCTGGCCTCAAGTGATCTGCCTGCCTCAGTCTCCCAAAGTGCTGGGATTACAGGCGTGCACCACCACACCTGGCCTCAAGCACCATTTAAACTGATTGGCCTATTCTGTCCGCCTAACTCCCGTTTTTCCTGTAATGCTCAGCCGAGGTGTTGCTTGCACTCGGAAGCCATTCTGGCCTTCCAGAGGCAATTCAGTTGTCCCTCTCCTCTGGCTTCCATAGCCCCTGGCCCTTCTTATTATGCTCCATTAAGGATAAAATCTGTCCATATTTTGGCACCATCACCAGATTCCCACAAAAAAGGCCCTTCTCTGACTTCCCTCTGTATGCCCAGCACCAGGAATTGGGGCTGGCACAATGGGTTCTCAGTGTTTGCTAGATAAGGAAATGTGTTTAACACCCGAGCGTTAACCCAAGAGGAACAATCTCACTGCAACTTTGAAAGGCCACCAAGTGAGCAATTATTTCAATTTTATATCAACTCCGCCTCCTAGAAGGGATCTGTAAACGACAGGTCTGGATATATTACATACATCAATAATTGTCAGAGAAACAATCAAAATCTCACTTGCAATCTCAAGAAGCGTGAGCCATGCTCTTGAATTTGTAAAAGGTTGGATAAATCAAAATCTTTCTCTTACAGTACCTAAGGACATGCTAAAAATTTACCAACCCAGAAGGAAAATATCAGGAAGATGAAACACAAAATAAGTGACTGCTCTATGACAACAACTTGAAAAAACCCAGAATAAATGTGCAGATTAGTAAGTATATTGATTTACAGATTTCTACCTAGTTACAGATGCCACCTACCTGAAGACACATTAGACACGCACATCTCAGTATGCTTGACTGGATTTAAAAACCATGCCTGTGGTTTCATCATCCAAAGAGTTACGGGAATCACAGTAGAAATTCAAAATCTTAAAGACCATTTGGCTCAAAGATGGGGGGTGGGGATTAAAAATGTTATGAGCAATTATGAAATAAAACTGAAGGCTGAATTAGGTTGGAGAGATGGAAAACAAATTAATGTGGAAAAGACACAAATTCTGAGAATTAAAAGCAACAAGCCAAACTTGTTCTGTGTATCACTACAACAACTTAAAGGCCACAGATATCACTGCTTCTTAGAGTAAGAGGGATCCCACTTGAAATTGTCCGTTGACACTGACAATTGCAGTCGGATTACAAAGAAAAGAAGTTTTTCTTCCTTACAGGATTTCAGCATCAATGTCAGGAACATGAGTGAATGCCGCACATGTGGGCCTAAATTGTGATATTTTAACGCGCCTAAACTCTGATGAAATCATGGAAGGCATAGCAGCAGGGAACTAAACCCCTTGGAAGCCATTAGCAATTTAGTATCTCATTTCTTGTGGGAATGTGAATGCCACGTACCCACGTACTCAAGCACCCACAATAGTGCTCAGTGCCACACCAGGAGGTTCTATATTTCCAATTTACCCACCCGGAGCCTTCCATTGCTTTCCCTTCCTCCCCCATCCCTTTCATTCCTGGGACTCTCCCAGCAGCAGAGGTCTCTCAGGGGGGTTAATGAGAGAGGCTGCAAAGGTATGAGTAACAGTCTGTTTCCTGAAAATACAGAGGAAGCAGTTTCAGCACTAATGTCACCCGTTTAGGAGCTCAGAGAGAGCAATATTAAACTCTAGACTGAAGTTTCAAAGATTCTTTAGTTTTCAGAGTATTTGCCCTCAGGGGCAGCAGTAATAACGTATACAACATCTGTCCCTGGCCTGTGACATTTGAAAAACACCAGTTTTGGAAACCAGGAGAGGCCAGGCGCGGTGGTTCATGCCTGTAATCCCACCACTTTCAGAGGCCAAGGCAGGCGGATCACTTGAGGTCAGTAGTTCAAGACCAGCCTGGCCAACATGGTGAAACCCTGTCTCTACTAAAACTACAAAAAGTAGCCGGGCGTGGTGGTGGGTGCCTGTAATCCCAGCTACTCGGGAGGCTGAGGCAGGGAGAACTGCTTTGAATCCAGAAGGTGGAGGTTGCAGTGAGCCAAGATCGCGCCACTGCACTCCAGACTAGGCAACAGAGCAAAACTCCGTCTCAAATACCAGGAGAGACTGAATCACACCACTCAGGGTATGCATTTCATAAAAACTCCAAAGTGGCATCTTGAATCCTCCTGGTTCTTGGGCTGATTGTTACTTCCATCAGCCTCATAAACAACCACAAAGTCCAACCCACTGCATCTGTTTGGACTAATTAAGAGCAAATGCTTCTCACTTGAGAAGCTTGAGCCGTAAGTGCCATGAGTATGTATTTTTAAAGAAACATTCCCTACTCATTAAGGCAGTGGGAAAAAAATCAATCCGGATGAGAAATGAGGGATCCTGCTAATGAGCACAGTGGCTTTGACCATTAATAACAGCAATACTATGACACACATGGAAGCCTGATCTGAATTATGTGGTTTTTATACATCCTATATAATTTTCACAACATTGCAGCAAGATGGACTTTAATCCCATTTCACAGATTGGGAAATGGGGAAAAGAAGGTTACGAAGCTAGCTACAGGTGGAGGCTGGAGTCTGACCCTACTCAGAGAGTTACACCTGTTTACCTGGATGTCAGCCTTCCCAGTTCACCACACAAATCCACCGACCTTGCTGCCCATCATTTGTTTCTCACCTATTAGATGAGGTTTTTGCTTGGCCAGTCTCTGAAGTCACCTGCTGCTATAAAATGCTCAATTTCAAGTTGCTGGAGTGAGCAAACCTTGGTTACTAATCGGAGGTTTTCCTGCAGAGTTGCTTCATCACGCACAGATATAGATGTTATAACTTATAATGAACATGTTTGTTGTTGGTAAATGTGTGCTTCTGTGTCCAGAATTGGTGGGTTCTTGGTCTGACTAAAAGAATGAAGCCACAAACCCTCCCGTTGTGTGTTACAGTTCTTAAAGGCCAAGTGCGGCGTGTTCAGAGTTTGTGCCTTCCGATATTCCGATGTGTTCGGAGTTTCTTCTTTCTGGTGGGTTCGTGATCTTGTTACATCAGGAGGGAAGCTGCAGACCTTCGCGGTGAGTGTCACAGCTCTTAAGGCGGCGCGTCTGGAGTTGCTCATTCCTCCCGGTGGGTTTGTGGTCTCACTGGCTTCAGGAATGAACCTGCACACCTTCACGGTGTTACATCTCACAAAAGCAACGTGGACCCAAACAAAAAGCAGCAACAACACTCACTGCAAAGAGCGAAAGACCAAAGCCACATACACCAGAGCAATATACCCCACAGGTTGCCACTGCTACCTCGGGCAGACTGCTTTTATTCCCTTATCTGCCCCACCCACATCCTGCTGATTGGTCCATTTTACAGAGAGCCGATTGGTCCATTTTACAGAGAGCCGATTGGTCCATTTTGACAGAGAGCTGATTGGTCCATTTTGACAGGGTGCTGATTGGTGCATTTACAATCCCTGAGCTAGACACAAAAGTTCTCCACCTCCCCAGTAGATTAGCTAGATACAGAGTGTGGACACAAAGGTTCTCCAAGTCCCCACCAGAGTAGCTAGATACAGAGTGTTGATTGGTGCATTCACAAACCCTGAGCTAGACACAGGGTGCTGATTGGTGTGTTTACAATCCCTTAGCTACACATAAAGGTTCTCCATCCCCAACAGACTCAGGAGCCCAGCTGGCTTTACCCAGTGGATCCTGCACGGAGGCCGCAGGTGGAGCTGCCTGCCAGTCCCGGGCTGTAGGCCCGCACTGCTCAGCCTTTGGGTGGTCGATGGGCCTGGGCGCCGTGGAGCAGGGGGCGGCACTCTTCGGGGAGGCTCGTGCCATGCAGGAGCCCATGGCAGGCGGGGTGGAGTCTCAGGCATGGCGGGCTGCAGGTCCCGAGCCCTGCCCTGCAGGGAGGCAGCTAAGGCCTGGTGAGAAGTCGAGCACAGCAGCTGCTGGCCCATGTGCTAAGCCCCTCACTGCCTGGGGCCGGTGGGGCCGGCTGGCCGCTCTGAGTGCAGGGCCGCCAAGCCCACGGCCCACCCGGAACTCGCGCTGGCCCGCAAGCACCTCCCACAGCCCCGGTTCCCGCCTGCGCCTTTCCCTCCAAACCTCCTCGCAAGCTGAGGGAGCCAGCTCTGGCCTTGGCCAGCCCAGAAAGGGGCTCCCACAGTGCAGCGGCAGGCTGAAGGGCTCCTCAAGCGTGGCCAGAGTGGGCGCCGAGAGCGAGCAAGGGCTGTGAGGGCTGCCAGCACGCTGTCACCTCTCACTTCTAAACTGCCAGAGAATCCCTGAGAGGAGGCTGGTCTTCCTGACATTCTGTTCACACTATTAATTTGTTTTGCAAACCTTTTTAATGGAAGGAAAATTGTATAAACCACCACCCTGCTCCTGTGTATACTATTCCACAGCATCAGCATCACTTGATAACTTGTAGAAATGCACCTTCCTCGCTGGGTGTGGTGGCTCATGTCTATAATGAGGGAGGCCGAGGCAGGAGGATGACTTGAACCCAGGAGGTGGAGGCTGCAGTGAGCCATGACTCCACCACTGGACTCCAGCCTGGGCGACAGAAGGAGACCCTGCCTCTAAAAATAAAGAAATACGCATTTCTGGGGCCCAATCTAGAGCAATCGAACATAATTCTGGGCGTCGGGCTCAGCGCTCCGAGTTTTGACAACCCCCCTACCCCCAGCTGATTTGAGAATGCCGGTCTGAGATGACTGATTCCCAGCTTGCAGCACTTGAGTTACTGAGGTGATTGATTCTAAGAGTCAGCTGGAGCCAGGACTAGCAGACTGGGAAAACATTCGTTTAACAATGGAATACCATTTTCAAATCATCATGCATTTCTGTTCTGGGTGCCATCTCCTGTGCAGGGGAGGACTGGAAAGACAGGGAAATTCTGGTAGCCTTGGGAAGGCAGAAGGGTGGGGCTTGGCTGGCCAGGGGACGGGCGCGGAGGGGGAGGGAGGAGGAGGAGGAAGCCGCCGGGCCTTACAACCCATCTGGTTGGAAACGTCCTGCAGTGCCCGAGCCGCAGGAACCGGAGCCAATTACAAGTTTATATAATAGAGTCAGTCTCCCCGGGCCTCCCCTCTCCGCCCCACCCCTGCCGGCTTTGGGGATGGGGGAGGAAACGCTTTCTGTGAAATACAGGCTGGATCTAGGACGGAGGATGCCTTTTCTGGATTGACAACTAGGGGCCAGTCCTGAGTGTGAGAAACTCCTGGGGTCCCGTTTTGGGATCCGGACACCTCGGGCGCCGCGCAGGCCTCCTTGTGCCTCGGGAGCGGCCCCGCCTACGGGCCGGGACCTGGAAGGGAGGTGTCCGGGTCGAGCGTTCGCGCTGCTCCCCGCCGCACGGTGTGAGCTCGCAGGGTTTATGTAACGCCTGCCCTTCGCGGAGGACCGTGTCATGCCCGAATCGCGGAGGATGGAGGAGGCGGGGGCCTGGGCCGCGACGCCCGCCCACGTGACCGTCAGATGACTGGGGTCTAAGTTTGCACGAGCTCCTTTACCGTAACGCTGAAGGCTCCTCATCAACATCGGCTCTTAGTCATTCCCGAGTGACATTTGATATGAGCAACAGCTCCGGACGGGGAAATGGCAACGCGGATGCTGATGGAGACGAGGAACGGCTGCGGCGACCGCCTCTGATTTGGGCTGGAACGGGAGTTTATGCGGAGTCAAGGAAACCCACCGCGAAGGGTGCCAGGGAAGACCAGGGCACTTTTCTAGACAAAGAATCTTAGATTCTTTGGGGCTAGATGCAGAGAGTCCGGGAGAAACTGTTCACCGGGTGCCAGGCAGGCGGCTGACCACGCAAGCCACGCTTCAGATTTGTGGGTTGGTTTTAGAAGTCACATGAGGTCTGCCTGGACGCCCCTCCCGATCACGTCAATTATCTGTCACAACTTCTCCAAGGCTGGAGTGCGCCCCAGGGACCAGCCCCATGCCCCCAGCGGGGGAGTTGGTTACAGCTGCAGAATCCCGGCCCCACCCCGCCTCCAGAGCACGAGCCTGCGCTAGAAGGATATCGCCAGGGGATGGGGGGGAATGGGAGGGGGGCGGGGAGGTGGTCACGGATGCAGAGGCTGTCCTGGCTGCGGAGGCAAAAAGCCCGTCCCAAGCCCTGCATGGGCTCCTACTGCACTTCAGGATTTGGGGGAATGCAGAATCGTGGTCTTTGAGTTTTCATTAATTCAATAAAGATTTCTCAAAAGCCTAAATTCTAGACCCAAGACAGTGAGAATTAAACAGGGCTGAATATGACGCTATTGGCTATACCAGGACCACGCCTGAGCATTGCATGCACGCTCCAGCTATGCATAACTTATTTATTTTAAAAGAAGGAAGGAAGAGAGGGAGGGAAACAAGGTGTTTCTTAAGAGTAGAGGAGGGGAGAGGCAACTTGTTGCTTTCACTGGCAGCAGTTAACTCCATAAGCAATTTCCTCACTTAAAAGAAAAACAAATGAAGTAGAGTGGTAGGCTTTTGAAAGGAGGAGCAGAGAGCTCCGGTGAGTGGAAACCTGGCTTTTATTTACCTTAGGGCCTTGTTAAAACACATTTGCCTTGAGATAAAAGGGTTTCTTTTGGGACGATCCCAAAATGACTTTGCTTGATTCAATTAAGCAAGACCTAACGAAAGAGAATTCCAGCTTCAAGATACGCATCATCTCACCAGGTGAGTTGTAAATACATTCTGACCAGGTTTCAGAGGCAAGCTCTTGAACATTTAATCTATTTAAGAACTGCATATCCTTGCCACAAATTGCTTTGAAGAAGATCGCTGAGCTGATTGCATGCTGAGATAATTATTCTGTATCACCACTTAGGGAACAAGATTTTTTGATAAATACTACAGTGTCAGTCTTTGTTAATGACTTGGGAGGGGAAGGAAAGAATTCGATATAACTGAGGCTGGTTTTATTTTCTTGCCTCTTTCCCATGAACGCAGGCTGTGGGAAGCAGGTAGAGTCTTGGTTTATGAACCCTGAACGCTATTGAGTAACCTATTCACCTGTCAAATCCCTAATCCCCGCATGAAGGTGTACAGATGGTATTGGAGTAGAACACGAAATTGAGAGGTGAAGCCAGCCGGACTTCTGGGTCGGGTGGCAACTTGGAGAACTTTTATATCTTACAAGAGGATTGTAAAACGCACCAATGGGCGCTCTGTAGCTAGCTAGAGGTTTGTAAAATGCACCAATCAGTGCTCTGTAAAAATGCACCAATAGGCGCTCTGTAGCTAGAGGTTTGTAAAATGGACCAATCAGCACTCTGTAAAATGGACCAATCAGCAGGACATGGGCGGGGACAGATAAGGGAATAAAAGCTGGCCACCCCCCAGCCAGCAGAGGCAACCTGCTTGGGTCCCGTTGCATGTTGTGGGATATCTGTTCTTTTGCTCTTCACATTAAGTCTTGCGGCTGCTCACTGTTTGGGTCTGTGCCATCTGTAAGGGCTGTGACACTCACTGTGAAGGTCTGCGGTTCCATTCTTGAAGGCAGCGAGACCAGGAACCCACCAGAAGGAACAAACCCCAGACACAAAACCAGTCTCCACCTGCGCAGGGCCCTGCCTGTGCCTTACCTGCTTCCCCTCCTGGAGACTCGCACCTGTGAATGGACAGATGGTAGTGTGTTGCTGGGTGCTGATGGGGGAAAGCCCTAGCCTGTATCCCCGTTATGGATAATATGGAAGTCAGCGTTCTCAGGTGCTGGTGAGCCAGGCCTCCCCACATCCTACGTATGACAGCACAGGCTCATTTCTCAGTGCTCTGCCCCACTGAGCCTGGATGTGACCTCAGAGGAGTCCTTAGCACTGTGATTAATCTCTTCATGCTTTTCTTCCTTTTTTTTTTAGACAGGGTGTCTCTCTGTCATCCAGGCTGGAGTACAGTGGCACCACTGTAGCTCACTGCAACCTCCGCCTCCTGAGGTCAAGTGATTCTCCCACCTCAGCCTCCCTAGTAGCTGGACTACAGGCGTACACCATCACACCCAGCTAATTTGTGTATTTTTTGGTAGAGACGGGGTTTCGCCACGTTGCCCAGGCTGATATCCCAACTCCTGGCATCAAGAGATCTGCCTGCCTCAGCCTCCCGAAGTGCTGGGATTACAGGCATGAACCACTGTGCCTGGCCTCATTCTTTCAATAACTTAATAAATACTTATTAGGAATCTATTCTATACAAGTCACTGATAACATAGAAGAAAAGAGAAAGAAAGAAATATAGATGGATGAATGGTGCATAGAAATAATACAAAGCACTAGGACAATGGTTAGTGGTTGGGAGGAGTAACTTTAGATATTGTAGTCAAGGAAAGCCTCTCTGAGGAGGTAACATGAGGAAGAGTTATTTCAAAAGCCAGAGGGGAAAGCCAGGCCCAAACAAAACAACAAAACAGGCTGGGTGCGGTGGTTCACACCTATAATCCCAGCACTTTGGGACGCCCAGGTGGGCAGATCACAAGGTCAGGAGTTTCAGACCAGCCTGGCCAATAAGGTGAAACCCTGTCTCTACTAAAAATACAAAAATTAGCCAGGCATGGTGGCGTGTTCCTGTAGTCCCAGCTACTCAGGAGGCTGAGGCAGGAGAATCACTTGAACCCAGGAGGCAGAGGTTGCAGTGAGCCAAGATCATGCCACTGCACTCCAGCCTGGGTGACAGAGCAAGATTCCATCTCAAAAACAAAAACAACCAAAACAACAACAACAACAACAAAAACTGTGTGTGCAAAGGCCCTGAGGCAGGAATGAACCTAACATCATCAAAAACCTGGCTCAGAACATGGACCCAGTGAACCACTTTGGACACTTGATGGGCATTTGATGGGTTGCCTCCGTGTGATCTCTAATTCTTGATGACTAGGCTGAAGTGGGAGCTGGACTCATAGGTGTGTAGACGGGGGTCTGTAGTCCCATGTGGCTATTCATTCTCACCGAGGCAGCATTTCTGGTGAAGTTATAGCTTGATGGTATTTCATGGTCAACTTTAGTTTTAATGGGAGGTATGAGAGGAAGCAATATAGTATAATGGCTAGAATTAGAAGATCTTGATTGAGATCATAGCTCTTCTTACTGTTTTTCTGACCATGGACAAATAGTTTACATACCTTATACCTCAGTTTTCCCTTGGAAGTAATGATAAAACTATCTATCTCACGGGGCAAAAAACAAATCACTGAATGGCTAAACCACCAAACAATTCACCAAACTTAGCAATTTACCAAAGCCTTGCATTAAACCAGTTTTTAGATATTTTAAATGAATATGAATATTCGTCAAAATATACATACTTATTATGTATTTGATATACATTAAGAATATTTAGAAATGTAAAGCATGTTTGTAGCTCATTAATATATTCTTCATGAATATTACAGTTTAATAAAGGGAGTGTTAGAAAATAATCTCTATATGCTTAAATTATTTTTTAGCAATAATCATAACACAAAATTAATAACAAAAATAGAAAATAAATGCAAACACTGGAAATTTCCTTATATTGAATCTTTACATAATCTTGTCAATAAAATGAATAAAAATAAGTTATCATGCAAAAAAAGGGAAAAAACTCAATCCAGTTATTCAATCAGTTTTATATTTACTAAAGATTAAACATTGATATTTTGGTTACAGTCTCATGTAATATTATTTTATGTAAGTGTTCAGCAACTAGTAAGTGAATTTTAATAAAACCAAATTGTGTAAAAGGTAGAGTTTAGTCAATTACTAATGTAACAATTTTTTAAAATTTGTCCTTTAGTTTAGTTTTGTTTTGTTTTGTTTTGTTTTGAGACGGAGTCTCGCTCTGTTGCCCAGGCTGGAGTGCAGTGGCACTATCTCTGCTCACTGCAAGCTTTGCCTCCCAGGTTCACACCATTCTACTGCCTCAGCCTCCTGAGTAGCTGGGATTACAGGCGCCCACCACCACATCCGGCTAATTTTTTGTATTTTTTAATAGAGATGGGGTTTCACTGTGTTAGCCAGGGTGGTCGCAATCTCCTGACCTCGTGATCCGCCTGCCTTGGCCTCCCAAAGTGCTAGGATTACAGGCGTGAGCCACTGTGCCCAGCCTTGTCCTTCAGTTTAAAACAAACAACAATTAGAAGAAAAGAATAAACTTAAGTGTCAAATTTAGTCAAATATTTTATGCATGGACTAAAATTTGCATTCATCAAACAAAAATATTACACCTTGTACTTCTCACTGTTTCACTGTTTCAAATTTTAAAACACAAATCAAAACTCACACAGTTACATAGAGTGAGAGAATTGAGCTACATCAAATTCTGTTTTCTTTCTCCATTATCAGTGTGCTATCAGTGTTTACTTTGATTCTACACTTTAAAGGCAGCAGGCATAAATAGTATCACAGGGCGGGAAATGCTAGCTGAGCCACTCCACATTGTTATGGTAACAAACATCTCAAAAACAAACAAACCCTATTGCTTGGGTTCATCTGTGGAGGACTGGCTGTAATTAGGAAGTTTCTGAATTAAGTTACATGTAGAATGATAATGCTTATTAAGGGATAAGTAATTAGAATGTGTTAATTTGAAGCTTACATGCATATCACTCAAACTCAACAGTAGTCCCTGCAATTATTTAGAACTTAAACCAAAAAATATTTGAGGAGGGGAGGTGACTTTTATCACTGATGTTATTTAGAACTGCCAGGGCATGGCATGGTAAAGAGAAGATCAATTTTTGGTTTGTTTTATTCTTGTTTTTAAATTATTGACAGTGTACCCCTCCTACCTGCTCTCAGTATCCTACTGCATTTAGTAACCAGTAACACCATTACTCTCTATAATTGTGGTATCTGCTGTAATGGATGTCACAGGGTCCTCTGAGGTAGAGGGTCCAGGTGCACCTAGGAGGACTTCCTTGAAGAAGGGATTTTTTTTAAACAGGGCTCTGTCACCTAGGCTGGAGCACAGTGGTGCAATCATAGCTCACTGCAGCCTCAAACTCCTGGGCTCAGGTGATCCTCCCACTTCAGCCTCCTGAGTAGCTGGGACTATAGGTGCATGCCACTAATGCCCAGCTAATTTAATTTAATGTTTTTTTTTGGTAGAGATGGGAGATCTTACTATGTTGCCCAGGCTGATCTTGAACTCCTGGCCTCAAGCAATCCTCCGACCACGGCCTCCTAAGTAGCTAAGACCACAGGTGTGAGCCATTGCATCCGGTTAAGAAGGGATTTTTAAAGAATAATTTAGTATTATTTACATACTATAAAATTCACCTCTTAAAGTTTTGCAGTTCAGTGGTTTTTAGCATTTTCACAGAGTTTTATAACCATCAGTACTATCTAATTTCAGAACATTTTTATCAACCCAGAAAGAAATTCTGTCCCGCTGAGCAGTCATTCTCCAGGACCCCCACCCCAGCCCCTGGCAACCACAGGTGTGCTTTGTGTGAAGAGAGGCTCTTCAGCTGAGACCTGAGGTGTGAACAGAAGTCAACTTGTCAGATAGTGAGGGAAGGGAGACAACAGCGGGAACAGTATCTAGCAGAGCAGAGGTGAAGGCAAGAAATCAACAGACCTGCGTGGCCAGGGCACAGAATATGAAGGTGAGTGGCTTGAGCTACAGCACAGCATGCGGGGGAAGACCCAGCCCACAGGGACTTTGCTGGTTCTCCTAGTAGCAAGGGGGCCCTGAGGTCTGACGCAGAGCCTTCCCTGCAATACCGGCTCAGAAAACATGGCCGGAACTACCCTGTAAATACACCTTTCATAGTCTTTTAAAACATCATAAGGATTGCTTTATTTTATTTTTATTTTTAGATATTTATTTATTTATCTTTATTTTTGTTTTTTTGAGACGGAATCTCTCTCTGTTGCCTAGGCTGGAGTGCAGTGGCGCGATCTCTGCTCACTGCAACCTCCACTTCCCGGGCTCAAGCAATTCTCAAGCAAGCCTCCTGAGTAGCTGGGACTACAGGGTGCACTCCACCACGCCTGACTAATTTTTGTATTTTTAATAGAGACGGGATTTCATCATGTTGGCCAGGCTGGTCTCGAATTCCTGCCCTCAAGTGATCCACTCGTCTCGGCCTCCCAAAGGGCTGGGATTACAGGCATGAGACACCACGCCCGGCTGCATTGCTTTATTTTAAATATTTACAACATAACATCAGAAATAGGAGAGACATATATGTGTGCTCCCGCCGTTGTGGTGTAATCTTACTGTCTTGTAGAAATCTGGCTTGGACGTTTAGACTGCACAAATAGCCATGCTAAACCTGCAAATCAGCTGTAACTGATTTTCTCAGGAAACACCAACTCCAAACTTGGAACTCCTTGTTGAGTTTTGACAGAATGAGGGATGGAACTCAGATTAAAGATCTGGAGGATGGAGCAGACATTCAGAGCAAGTTCTTTCTCATTTGAATTTCTTCCTACTGACTTTTTCTTTTTTAAATTTGACTGCTTGCTTGGTTGTTTTTATTGTTTTGTTTATTTGTTTGTTTGTTTTTAGAAACAAGGTCTTGCTCTGTCGCCCAGCCTGGAGTGCAGTGGTGTGATTACAACTCACTACAGCCTCCGACTCCTGGGCCCAGGTGATCCTCCCCTCTCAGCCTCTCAAGTACCTGGGACTACAGGTTCACCACCTCGCCAGGTTAATTTCTTTATTTTTGTAGAGACGGGGATCTCACTATTTGATATTGAGGCCAGGCTGGTGTTGAACTCCTGGTCTCAAATGATCCTCCTGCCTCAGCCTCCCAAAGTGCTAGGATTACAGGTGTGAGCCACCATCACCGCGCCCAACCCTGTTTTTTTTTTTTTAATTTGAAATTTAATTCATCCACTTGGTTCCTCTGGGAAGACTTTGGATTCCCCTTCGGGACCAGATGCAGACCAAAAGTCTCAGTCCTTGCCCCACCCCTGGCTACTCTGTTCCATCCCACATCCCCATAACCACTTTTATTAGTTTCCTGTGTATTATTCTTGTGTTGTTTATGCAAATACATGCCAACATGAATATGCAATCTTATCTCTCCCTTTTCTTTCAGAAAAGATAGCATACTATTCTAAGACTTGCTTTCCCCCCGACTATACTATGGAGAATTTTCCATATTAGGATACAGAACACCCCTCATTCATTTTTTCTGACAGTTGCATAGTGTTACAAGGTTTATTTAACCGCTGTCCCATTGATGGACACTTGAGATGTTTCCAGTATTCCTCCTTGTGATAATGTTACGATGATGGATCTTGTTCATGCATAATTTTGTCCATGTGCAGCTGTGACTGAATTCCCAGAGGTGGGATCACTGGGCAACAGTAGTACATTAGCCATTCTGATAAATGTTTAAGTACCAGATTGCCCTCCACAAGAGTGGAACCATTTTGTCTTTCCATGAGCTACGTTTGTCCAGACACCTGTAGGGTGTTCTGAAACTTTCTTCATCAAACATCTTTTATAAATTTAAGAGCCCAGCGTGGGCAACATAATGAGACCCTGTCTTTACAAAACAATTTTAAAAATTAGCTGGGTGTGGTGGTGCACACCTGTAGTCCTATCTACTCAGGAGGCTGAGGCAGGAAGATTGCTTGAGCGCAGGAGTTCAAGGTTACAGTGAGCTGTGATGGAGCCACTGCACTCCAGCCTGGGCATGAAAGCAAGACCCTCTCTCAAAAAAAAAAAAAAAAAAAAGTGGCCGGGTACAGTGGTTCATGCCTGTAATCCCAGCACTTTGGGAGGCTGAGGTAGGCGAATCACCTGAGGCTAGGAGTTTGAGACCAGCCTGGCCAACATGGTGAAACCCTGTCTCTACTAAAAATACAAAAAATTAGCCAGGCGTCATGGTGGGCACCTGTAATCCCAGCTACTCGGGAGGTTGAGGTGGCAGAATTGCTTGAACCCAGGAGGTGGAGGTTGCAGTGAGCTGAGATTGTGACACTGCACTCCAATCTTAGTGAGACTCTGTCTCAAAAAAAAAAGAGCCATTTGTATTTCTTTTTTGTGAACTCTCTATTCCAATCTTTTGCCTCTTTTCTTTTGGGCTATAGGTTTTTCATATTCTCAATTTCTAGGAAGTCTTGATATATTAAGAAGGTATGAGTTGAAAATGTTTTTTTCTCATTTACCTACCTTTTGGCTTTGCTATGGTATTTTTCCCTCTCTAGAAGCTTTTTATTTTTATATAATCAATTTTTTTTTTTTTGTATATGGCTTCTGGATCTTTAAAATCAAGACAGGCCTTTCTACACCAAAGTTCCAAATAAATTTGTTCATGTTTTCTTCCTACACTGTTAAAATTTAATTTGTCATGTTTAAATTTCAATCCATTTGGAATTTATCCTCATGTACAGTGTGAGGTATGGATCCAGCTCTGTCTTTTTGATGGTTATCCGTTTGTCCTAGCACCATGTATTTAAAATGTTAACATTTACCTCCTCTGAAATGAGACACCAGATACATTTCCGTATGTCTCTGGGTCTCTTTCTGGATTTTTGGAGGACACTTGGCCACTTCCTCACTGTTTTAATTATGAAGGCTTTGTAGTCTGTTCTATTTGCAGGGAAGTTTTCCTTCTCATTGTATTTTTTCACAGCTTTTCTGTCCAGTCTTTCTTGTTTGTTGCTCTCATGTAAATGAGAATCAGCTTGTCTAATGGCAGAGAAAGGGGTAGCTGTGTTTTTCTGGATTATATTACATTCCTACAGGCTTTTATTGATTCATTCATCTCTTAGTTGCAGCTGTCTACACACTGGAGTGCTTCGTTTGCTCTGTTGATCCCTTTTTTCCTAACCAGATCCATTCCTCGAGCCCGATCTACACATGCCTCTCCCACCTGCCTCTGCCCGCCATATTATCATATTCCAGGATCTCTGCAAAGCCTGCGGAGATAGACATTGTTCCTGCTGGGCTCCTGAGGGTCCCTCCATCACCCTCTCACCCGCAAGGGACGACGATGGTGTCTGCTTGGCCTCTAGGTAATGCGGATTGATGAAACTGAGTACAGCAGACAGCGTGTGCGGTGGGGTTGAAGGACTAATCCAGTGTAGAAACAGCATTTACAGGCTGTTGGAATCAAAGCACTGGGCAGAGAGGACATTGAAAGTTGACTAACAGCATTTCTCATTTTGCTGGCCACTTTTGGGAAGGTAGGTGACACAGTCACATTCCACCAGGAAGGCCTGGGACATTTCCCCTGTTGGAGAACTAGAAGGAGCAAGGGAGGCTCTGGTGTGGCTTTCGTTAGAGTCCTCCACTGTTCGGGTTTTCTGCCCGCTGGACAACCCCCTCACAGTACAGGAAAGCCAAGCATAGTTGCTGCTGGGAAGCTGGGATTGGGAATCCCAGGGCTCTAAATCACCAGTAAAACCAGGACAAAGACCTTCACCCTTTTCATACCAGGGGAACAATGATACAGAATGTGATTTGAAAATCTTAACTGGCAAAGGATATGAAAAGAGAATTCTGATGACACCCCAGTGGCCACATAAATCTTTTATAGCTGTGTTCTTTCAACAACTACTCTTCTTTTTTTCTTTTCAGATATTCACTCGGGTCTCTAGACATGGCGACACCCCAGGGGTGGTGGCAGCTGAGAATCTAGGCAAAGAGCACTTGGTTACAGACGTTTTTTGGGTTTTCTTTGGTTTGTCATGCAGGGTCGCTGCCTCAACAGGCATATTCTCATAAGCCCTTGCAGGCAGGGTCTGGTTATCTTTGCCTCTTCATCCCCAATTGCACGAACACTTGGGAAGGGCTCAGTGCATCATTCCTTTGATGGATCCATTGATGACAGCTCATTTTGGGCAGGTGTTTTACTGAATCAGAAGGAATCCCATCAGTAATCCCATTTAAGGGAATTTATGTGGTCTGTTAGTTGCCAACTTAGTTCAGAAACTTCTGCTCAGAAACATGTCCTGAGCCCGCAGCTATAAGTTAGCTCATGCTCTGGCAGATTTTCAGACGTCTGTGACATCACCTCCACCTGACAGCTCTGCCTTCTCCTTAGAGATCTTGCCACATTTCTCCACCTCTCCTTAAATCTTGTTTTCAGAATTTTATGACACTCAAGTTCTTCCTGGGAGTCGTTGGCTCAGAGAGCGTGGGCCAACTGCCAAAGTCTGAGCCTCCTGGCGGGGCAGGGATGCACAGGCCCCAGGAACCTGGAACAGGTGCTTTGCTCTCACCTATGGAGACCTGTTGATCTGCATCTGTGAAGACATCATAATCATCACTTGCACTTTTAGTTTTCTGAATGGCTGGGACATTCAAAGTTCTCCCAGTGCTGCGCTCACAGGTAGTCCTGCCCATCTGGGAAATGGGGGAGGCGAGTGCAAGAGGGCTGAGCAGGGGAGCCCCCCAGCTCTCTGTTGCCTTTTTCAGGCAAGAGGATGAAACAGCTGACATCTGTTTAGGGCGTGGGAATCCCATTACACTGGAAGCCTCAGATAAAGTAAACCAAAACATTTCATTAAAATTCATTTCCTTTTCTCACATCTTACTGAAAACAGAAAATATTTCAACCTTGGCATAGCCACTGAATTATTCATCTGAAAATGAAAAACAAAACACAAAACAAAACTTTGATGCAACATAGACTGGATCCCCCTGTCCCATGCTCCTTGCTGTCCCTGCCTCTGAAGTGAGGCTGGGGCCTGGTCTTCCACCGTGGCCAGCACCAAAGGGACCACGTTCTCTTGTCCTTTCATGGGAGCAGCCTGATCTTTCTTTTCTTTCTTTTCTCCCTTCCCTATCCCTTCCCTTCCCTTTCCTTCCCTTCCCTTCCCTTCCCTTCCCTTTCCTTCCCTTTCCCTTCCCCTTGCCTTTCCCTTCCCTTTCCCTTACCTTGCCTTCCTTCTTTCCTTCTTTCTTTTCTTGAGAAAAGTTCTGGCTCTGTTGCCCAGGCTGGACTGCAGTGGCATGATCTCGGCTCACTGCAACCTCTGCCTCCCCAGCTCAAGAGGTCCTCCTACTTCAGCCTCCCAAGTAGCTGGGACTACAGGTGCACACCACCAGGCCCAGATAATTTTTGTATTTTTTGTAGAGATGGGATGGGGTTTCACCATGTTGCCCAGGCTGGTCTCGAACTCCCGAGCTCAAGCGATCCACCAGCTTCAGCCTCCCAAAGTGCTGGGATTACAGGCCTGAGCCACCATGCCCTGCCTGGTTATTTCTTAAAATGGCTATTTCATCTTTTGGCTCTTGTATTGTTTTATTGGATTCCTTAGATTCGTTGAATTGGGTTTCAACTTTCTGCTGAATCTTGATGGTCTTCATTCCTATCCAGATTCATTCCTCTCGACTGTCATTTCAGTCATTTCAGTCTGGTTAAGAACCGTTTAGAGTGAACTAGTGTGATCATTTGGGGTGAGAAGACACTGGCTTTTTGAGTTGACAGAGTTCTTTTGCTGGTTCTCTCTCTTCTGTGTCGGTTGATTTTCCTTTAATCTTTGAAGTTGCTGTCCTTTCAATGGGTTTTTTGCTTTTATCTTCTTTGATGCTCTTAAGGGTTTGACTGTGGTATAAGGTGGGTTCAGTCAACTGGCTTGGTTTCTGGAAGATTTCAGGGGCCAAAGGCACAGCTCAGCCTTCCTGGGCTGTGTGCTCTAACCCTGGGGGGCTTGGGGACCAGGCCTATGGCTTTGTTCTCTGGCCTCTCAAGGTTAAGCACCTGCTGTGCTGCAGGGGCCAATGTGTCACATTGTCCACTGGCCACAACACTCCAGTGGGGGGTGCCTGCCAAAGTGCTTCATTGGGGTGGTGGCAGTGGGGTCTGCCCTCATGCATGCATGGCAACCATCACCTCTTCTTCGGGAGTCGTTTTTCTTTTTGAGATGCAGTCTCGCTCTGTCGCCCAGGCTGGATTGCAGTGGCATGATCTAGGCTCACTGCAAGCTCCGCCTCCCGGGTTCATGCCATTCTCCTGCCTCAGCCTCCTGAGTAGCTGGGACTACAGGCGCCCACCATGCCCGGCTAATTTTTTGTATTTTTTAGTACAGATGGGGTTTCACCGTGTTAGCCAGGATGGTCTCGATCTCCTGACCTCATGATCTGCCCGCCTTGGCCTCTCAAAGTGCTGGGATTACAGGCATGAGCCACCGCACCTGGCCTGTTTTTCTATTCCCTGATGTGCATCCTGTAGAAATGATGTTAGGGGGATCGTCTGGTAGCAAATTCCCTCGGGTCTTATTTTTCTGAATATTGCTTTATTTTGCCTCATACTTGGAAGTTACTTTTGCTAGATGGAGAATGAAAGTTATTTTTCTTCTAGCACTTTAAAAAATAGTACTCCATTGTCTCCTGGCTTCCACAGTTGCTCTTAAGAAGGCAGCTGTTGATCTAATTGTCATTCTCTCTCTTTTTTTTTTTTTTTTTTTTTTGAGGCGGTGTGTTGCTCTGTCACCCAGGCTGGAGTGCAGTGGTGAGATCTCGGCTCATTGCAACCTTTGCCTCCTGGGTTCCAGTGATTCTCCCACCTCAGCCTCCCAGGTAGCTGGGACTACAGGCCTGTGCTACCATGTCCAGCTAATTTTTGTAGTTTTAGTAGAGGGGGGGAGGTTTCACCATGTTGGCAATGCTGGTCTCAAACTGCCGACCTCAGGTGATCTGCCCGCCTCGGCCTCCCAGAGTGTTGGGATTACGGGCGTGAGCCACGGCGCCTGGCCCTAATTGCCATTCTCTTGAAAGGATCTGTCTTTTCCTTCTGGCTTTTTTTTTTTTTTTGAAACAGAGTGTCTCTCTGTCGCCCAGGCTGGAGTGCAGTGGCACGATCTCTGCTCACTGCAACCTCTGCCTCCCGGGTTCAAGTGATTCTCATGCCTCAGCTTGCTGAGTAGCTGGGACTACAGGCGCATGCCACCACGCCTGGCTAATTTTTGTTATTTTAGTAGAGATGGGGTTTTACCATATTGGTCAGGCTGGTCTTGAACTTCTGACCTCAGGTGATCCACCCACCTCAGCCTCCCAAAGTGTTGGGATTACGGGCATGAACCACCACACCCAGCCCTTCTGGCTCTTTTTATAGTCATCTTTTTGTGTTTATTGTTTTGCAGTTTGACTACAGTGTGTTTAAGTGGGGACTTTTCTCTTATTTTCCCTGCTTTGGGGATTGGTTGGAATTCCAGAATGTTAGGGTAGATGTTTTTCATTAATTCTGGAAAAATTTCAAGCATTATTTTTTCAAATCTTGACTCTTCCTCATTCTAATTTCTCCATCTGGAACCTCAGTTAGATAGTTGCCGGGCTTTATCATTCTATTCTTCCTTTCTTTTAACCTGCCTTTCAAGTTTTCCACCTGTATGTTCATCTGTGCTGCATTCTGGGTAATTTCTTCAGACACATTTTCCAGTTTCTTGGCTATTACAGACATCCCTTTCTAGAAGTTCTTTCCCCCTGGAATCTTATTGGGCAATTTGAAAAATCTTGGCCCTTTAAATTCTTTATTTAAATTTCCTGAAACTTATTTAGTATCATTATCTTCTATATGAAATAGTTTTAATATTTGTGGTCTTGATGGGTCCAATTCTGTAGTTTATGCTGGTTCTTCCCTGGCAATTTCTTTAATCATACGCTCAGGGATTTTTGAAATCAAGTCTGAATGACCTCGAAGTGGGTGCCCTTGCCCTCGTGTCCAAACATCTGCATGGCCTAATGTTGAGGAGAGTCATGGTATCATTCTTTGAGTTTCTCCAGGTTTCAATCTAATATATGAAAGCCATCCTCTTGTGGGCATTTCATTTTCCTTTTCATACTTGCTCAGTTTAAAAGACCTTAACAATATTTGTTGTTTTAGAGTAATGTGCATGTCATTCTTCTGTTGGTGTGTTCATCAGTTTAACCCTTTGGGAAGGCTAGGATCTTAATAGGTTTATAAAGTAACATTGGAAACAGTCTAAGTCTGTCACAGTTTGGAAGCTGCCAGTTGAATTTTATTGAGGGGAAGAGTTAAAGGAGAAGGTCAGCTTGGCCCTCATCATGCATCTACAGCTTAGCAGCAAGTTCTGCCATGTCCATTGCCAAAACCTGGCTCGAGTCTCCCATCTCTCTCTTCAATGCCATCTTCAATGCCATCACTAG
The DNA here is from genome assembly GCF_029289425.2 of Pan paniscus. NCBI lineage: Eukaryota > Metazoa > Chordata > Mammalia > Primates > Hominidae > Pan > Pan paniscus. Next base: position 88,079,438 of record NC_073265.2, on the reverse strand, counting down.
ACGAAGTTGTCACTGTGTCTTGCCTGAACTCTTGGCACTCTGATTCTCTGATTTGGTTTCCTATTGCAGTATATTCTAGAGGAAGCAGCACACACACACACACACACACACACACACACACACACACACACACACTTACTTATCCCCTACTGAATGAATATCTATCTTTCTCCCTCTTGGAAGTTTTTCAGAGTTGATGTTGAAAATGAATGCATGGGCAAAGGATTCGAGCAGACATCTTTCTTCTTTCTTTTCCTTCTTTCCTTCTTTTCTTTCTTTCTTTCTTTCTTTCTTTCTTTCTTTCTTTCTTCTTTCCCTCCCTCCCTCACCCTCTCTCTCTCTCTCTTTCTCCTTCCTTCCTTCCTTCCTTCCTTCCTTCCTTCCTTCCTTCCTTCAAGGTCCTGCTCTGTTGTCCAGGCTGGAGTGCAGTGGCACGATCTCAGCTCACTGCAACCTCGGCCTGCCATGTTTCATCATGTTGGCCAGGCTGGTCTTGAACTCCTGACCTCAAGTGAACTGCCTGCCTCGGCCTCCCAAAGTTCTGGGATTACAAGCGTGAGCCACCATGCCCAGCTTTGAATAGACATGTCTTTAAAGAAGATACACACATGGCCAATAGGCTTATGAAAAGATGCTCAACATAACTAATCATTAGAGAAATGCAAGTCACAAAGCATGAGAACTGGCTGGGCATGGTGGCTCACACCTGTAATCCCAGCACTTCGGGAGGCTGAGGTGGGAGGATCACCTGAGGTCAGCAGTTTGAAACCAGCCTGCCAACATGGTGAAACCCCGTCTGTACTAAAAATACAATAAATTAGCCAGGAGTCATGGTGAGCACCTGTAATCCCAGCTACTTGGGAGACTGAGGCAGGAGAATCACTTCAACCCAGGAGGTGGAGATCGCTCCATGGCACTTCAGCCTGGGCAACAGACCAAGACTCCATCTCAGAATAAACAAACAAAATAACAACAACCACCACCAAACGAAAACACGAAAAATGACAGGTGTTGCTGAGGATGTGGAGAAATTGGAATCCTTGTGCATTGATGATGGAAATGTAAAATGGTGTCACTGCTGCTGAAGACAGTGTAGAAGTTCCTCAAAGAAGGAAACATAGAATTACTGTATGATCCAGCAATCCTGCTTCTGGATATATAGCCAAAATAATTGAAAGCAGGGACTTGAACAGATATTTGTACACCTGTGTTCACAGCAGCCTTCTTTCCAATAGCCAGGAGGTGGGAACAACCCAAGTGTCCATTGCTAGAAGAATGGGTAAACAAAATGTGGTCTATACGTATAATAAAAAGAGGATGGTTTCAGTAAACCTAATAATCTGAAAAAAACATTATTCAGCTTTAAAAAGGAAGAAAATTCTGACATGTGCTACAACATGGATGAACCTTGAAGACATTATGGTACATGAAACTAACCAGTTGCAAAAAGACAAATATTGTAAGATTCCACTTAATCTGAAGTACCTCGAGTAGTGATATTGATAGAGTTAGAAAGTGGGATGGCTGTTGCCAGGGAGGGTTAGTCACTTCTGTACAGGGAGTACAGAGTTTAGTTGGTAAAATGAGAAGGTTCTGGAGCTAGGTGGTGATGATAATTGCAGAACAGTGTGAATGCACATAATGCCACAAAACTGTATACTTAAAAATGTTTAAGTGAGAAACTTCATGTTACATGTATTTTACATCTGTGAAAACAATCTAAAATAATAATGTGTCATACTTTTCCATATAAAACAAAACGTTTGAAGGAAGGGGCCAGATATTCAGTGTTTTTAACATTTTATGTTTTATTTATTTAGTTAGTTCTTTTGTTTTTTTGAGACAGAGTCTCACTCTGTTGCCAGGCTGGAGTGCAGTGGTGTGATCTTGGCTCACTGCAACTTCCACCTTCCAGGTTCAAACAATTCTCCTGCCTTACCCTCCCGAGTAGCTGGGACTACAGGCGACTACAGGCACGTGCCACCACACCTGGCTAGTTTTTTGTATTTTCAGTAGAGATGGGGTTTTACCATGTTAGCCAGGATGGTCTCGATCTCCTGACCTCGTGATCCGCCCGCCTCGGCCTCCCAAAGTGCTGGGATTACAGGCATGACCACTGCACCTGGCCTATTTTATTTTATTTTATATTTTGAGATGGAGTTTTGCTCTTGTTGCCCAGGCTGGAGTGCAATGACACGATCTCGGCTCACTGCAACCTCCGCCTCCTGGGTTCAAGTGATTCTCCTGCCTCAGCCTCCTAAGTAGCTGGGATTACAGGCACTCGCTACCATGCCCAGCTAATTATTTGTATTTTTAGTAGAGATGGGATGTCACTATGTTGGCCAGGCTGGTCTCGAACTCCTGACCTCAGGTGATCCACCCGCCTTGGCCTCCCAAAGTGCTGGGATTACAGTCATGAGCCACTGTGCCCAGCCAACATTTTACTTATTGTGTTAAAATATACATAACATAAAATTTACCATCTTAGCCATTTTTAACTGGCATTAAGTGAATTCACATTGTTTTGCAAGCTTCATCACCATCTATCTCCAGGATTTTTTTAATCATCCCAAACAGAAACTCTGCAAACATTAAACATTAAAAGCTCCCCACTCTTCCTTCCCCGAAACCCCTGTTAATTTCTATTTGCTGTCTCTATGAATTTGCCTATTTTAGGTACCTCATATAAGTGGAATCATTCAGCATGTGTCCTTTCGTAACTGGCTTATTTCACTTAGCGTAATGTCCTCAAAGTTCATCCATGTTGTAACATGCATCAGAATTTCCTTCCTTTTTAAGTCTGAATAATATTCCATTGTATGTGTATACCATATTCTGTTTATCCACTCACCCATCAATGGACACTTGAGTTGCTTCTATCTTTGGGCTATGGTGAATAACGCTGCTATGAAAGTGGGTGTGCAAGTTAGTTCAGTGGTATTTTCAACAGTGCGATGCTGAGCCCTGGCTGCCGTTTGCACAGTGTGTGGGTAGGACAATAGAAATTAGTAAGTAGGTGAGTCAGTGAAGGCTCTGCTAGAAATCTCAAGACCTGGGTTGGAGCCCCAGCCTCATTACTAATAACTTCTTGTTTTTGAACTTCTGTTTCCACACCTGAAAAATGGGATTAGGGCTTCGTGCTTCATTGCTTTCATAGGGTTGATGTAAGTTTCAAACAAGAGAGGAAATGTGAAAGCCCTTGGTAAACTGGAAAACTCTATGCAAATGTCAGGTTTAAAAGATCACTTTTTTTTTTTTTTTTTTGGGAGACGGAGTCTCGCTCTGTGATCTTAGCTCACTGCAACCTCCGCCTCCTGGGTTCAAGTGATTCTCCTAACTCAGCCTCCCGAGTAGCTGGGACTATAGGCGCCTGCCACCATGCCCGGCTAATTTTTGTATTTTTAGTAGAGACGGGGTTTCACCATGTTGGCCAGGATGGTCTTGATCTCCTGACCTCGTGATCTGCCTGCCTTGGCCTCCCAAAGTGCTGAGATTACAGGTGTAAAAGAGTACATTTTAATATAGCCTATCACCATATTTTGTAATACCATACATTTTCTCCCAGTAAGTACTTCGGAAATATTGTTTATTTGCGGAAGGCAGAATGTTACATTCCTTTACTATTTCTTCAATTTAAAACTGAATTGGCACCAATATTGCAACCTTGATACAAATATTAGTATTCTGCATGTATTTCCTCATTTCCTTTTCAGTTTTACACAAATGAGTTCAGTGCCCTTGTAAAAATATAGTCATCTTAATACATTTTCCATTATTTGGAAGTGACTGCATTTTCCCTGGTAAATCATCGTCTAAGTTCAAGATAAACACGTTCAACACCATATGTTTTTCGAGTGCAGCATATGTGGAGTCTAAGTACTTAGACGGTGAGCACCAGCTTAACCCAGAACTAGGCTGTGCAGGCGAGGACCAGTGTGCTTTCAAGTCTCCTCATCACTTGCACAGAACAAGGCATGCCAAATACAAAACCATTTTTTTTCCTTTTCAGAGGTTTTATTGTTTGAAATGTAATAGATGAACATGTAAGGATGTGATCTTTGGACGACAGTTTATAAAGCCCATTAATAGACACAATTTGGGGGTAAGTTCTGAGAAATGTTATTCTGTGACTAATGGGTAAGCGCATTCTGGTGACGAGGGGTTATTTTTCTTCTCATGTGTGCTGTGTGGTTTCGGGCTCCGGATCCGTGCTGGACAGTTGTTCCACCACAGCATTTTCCCACCAGCTTTGGGGCCGCCGCATGGTGTTGTGGGATTACTGACACTGGGACTTGGTATTTTTACAAGTTCTTGGTCAATTAAATTCAGGATACGAAGAGTCGGGCTTTCCGTGTTTTCCTGTGCACGTGCCAAAGCCCTCTTCCTTCCTGGTAAAGGTTAGACAAATAGGGCAACATCATCATGACCACAGGGATGGGGTGGCTCATGGTCAGTGGTGAGGGAAGCCTGAGCTTCCTGCACGGGGTCAAGGTCAGGACCTGTCTTTGGTTACCATTCAAAAGGAAGCAGATATTTGAGGCGTTATATCCTCCTGTCTGTCCCAAATGTAGAGACCCATTGGTCCCCAGACGTGACACCTCTTTGAATGCAAAAGGGACAGTATGTTTTAGTCCCACCTCATCTCCTTTTGATTGATTCAAAGGGAAAAAATAGTTTTATCTTGTAAAAAATAGTTTTACTTTGCCTAAAAGTAAGAGGTACCAATGCTCAGATTACAAGACCTTCTTATTAAAAGCAATTGGGATTATATAAACCTTTGTGTGGGTGGCAAAGAAAGGCATCTGCATATTTTACCTTCTTAGATTTGGGAAAAGTGATTTATTCTCAGTCAAGGCAATGACAAGTTGCAAGTTGTCCAATACTAAATACCTGATAACAGATCAACAGGCTGCCTGTCAATTACTGGGTAATAGAACCTTCACCACCGCCACCTGCAGACCCCCAGCAGTGCCTCCTGGTTCCCTGACAATTTTGCTCATCTGCTCAAGAAATTCTAACATATTCCACATTCTGTCTTCCAACTTAAAAAAAATTCTTTGCTAAGAATATTTTGGCAATCAGATGCTCTTCAAAAAACAACAAAAATATCCAAGTGTTTATTTGCCTTACCTTCTGTTCTCTCCTCCTCTGGGTAGAGGGATGTGCTGCTGTCACCATGGCTCTTTCAAATGGCCATGAGTTCTCACGCTCTGACCTTGAACTCCGGGTGCTTCCCTGTTTGCCTTCTGTCTGACAGTGATGGGTCCTCCCACTGTGACATCATTTCAAAGCACTCTTCTCCAAGGTGGTTTTGTTACCTGTCAACGTTCTGGGACAAAGCGTCTCTAGTTAAGTACGTTTGGGAAATAAATGCTGAGTTAAGCAAACTCTGTTGTTGCAGGATTTCCAAAAGTCCTCGATTTCTGATAGGCGCAGCATGCCACCCTTTTCTAATCTTGCTGACTTCAGAAACCCCCTTTCATGAGGATATCTGAAGCATAGCTTGTGCAGCTAGCGTTCCGAAGATGCGCTTGGGAAAGGGCCAGCATGATACCAGGGAGGCTGTGGTGATGACAGCACAAAACCTCAGATTCTTTGATATTAAATAAATGCCAGGCACTGCCTCGCACAACTGTGGGCATTCCTTACTGAATCCAACAGCCCTCCTTAAAAAAAAAGTTAAACATAAGCATACTTTAAGTTAAAAGTAGCTCTGAGTTTTAAAACATCACGTGGTGAGGTTTGGAGGCTCAGAATGAAGTTTGCATTTGTGAGTATTGAGTTTTCTTAAGGCATACAACTTAAGAACACACAGCTCTGGGGACTGGACTGTGCTGTGAAGCACATACCTTCCTAGAAATCAGGACCCCTGCTACATTTCTGGTTCTGGATTCTGAGCTGCTGAGGTGGCATTTGGAACTCTTCTCCCTTTGGATGCTTCACCGGTACCGTGGGTGTGCGGCACACCTGGGTTCAGACCCCTGCAGAGCTCTTGCAGAGCTCTTGCCACAAGCTTCCTATATTTTCTGATGTTGTCCTCTTTCTGATTAGAAACTAGTTTTCATGCTCTCTGCTGAGCCCAAAATTAGTCATTTAACCCCCCCCACTTCTGGCAGATTTCTTATTTAATAAGGATTTCTTCTATAATAAATTCCTTTTACAAGAAAATTGATTTGTGAAGAAAGAAACAGGCCACCTATGTGACAAAATAAAGAAAAACAAAAATAAAAAAAGGTTTTGTATAAGCAGTATCTATTCCTAACTATTGTTTAAAAATAGGACTTGAGGCCGGGCGCAGTGGCTCATGCCTGTAATCCCAGCACCTTGGGAGGCCGAGGTAGGTGGATCAGCTGAGGTCAGGAGTTCCAGACCAGCCTGCCCAACATGGTGAAACCCTGTCTCTACTAAAAATACAAAAAAATCAGCTGGGCATGGTGGCGGGCACCTGGAATCCCAGCTACTCAGGAGGCTGAGGCAGGAGAATCGCTTGAACCGGGGAGGCAGAGGTTGCAGTGAGCCGAGATTGCACCACTGCCCTCCAGCCTGGGTGACAAGAGTGAAACTCCGTCTCAAAAAAAAAAAAAGTATATATATATCAAAAAAAAGTATATATATCAAAAAAAGTATATATATGTATATATATGTGTATATATATGTGTGTGTATATATATGTGTATATATATGTGTATATATATATGTGTATATATATGTGTATATATATGTGTGTATATATATGTGTGTGTATATATATATGTGTGTGTATATATACATATATATATATATATATATATATATATATATGACTTGATGGCCAGCTGCAATGGCTCACACCTGTAAGTCCAGCCACCACTTTAGGAGGTCAAGGTAGGAGGATCGCTTGAGCCCAGGAGTTTGAGACCAGCCTGTAGTCAGACCTTGTCTCCACAAAAAAAATTAAAAAATGAGGCAGGAGGATTGTTTGAGCCTGGGAGGTGGAGGCTGCAATGAGCCGCGATTGCACCACTGCACTCTGGCCTGGACAACAGAGCGAGACCTTGCCTCAAAAAAACAGGAAAACTAAACAAAAAGACTTGAATACTACTTCATAATTTTGTGTCCTTAAAAATGTGTTCACATTATCCAGAGCAAGAATTGTTCGTACTGTAGTTGAAGAATGACAGCCCACGTTACTAAAAAAAAATCAAGTGATTTCAGCCAGCTTTTCCCATGACATACTGCCTCATAGTTACTGCCAGGTAGTGGCTTTCGGCAAAGTCCAAGTTTCTAAGAGTGAGGCTAGTAAAATGTAAAATGTCTTCGGTAATGTTTCTTAAAATAATGGGCCCATGTGATACAAATTACATTCGTTAAACTGAAAAGATTTTGCTAACCTTTGTGGTAAGGTAGTCTTTGAAGAGAATATTTTGCTAGTGATACTAAATCAATGATTAATTGCAAAACATTGATCCCGTTCAAGGTCTTCATTAGTTGACCTTGCAGTTTACATAGGAAGGACCAAAAGGTGCTAGGAAGGGCCTTGGACATTAGGCCTTGCTGGACTGATCAGCAGTGGCTGACCCAGCCGTGGTCGTGGCTGATGGGACAGGCAGTGGCCGAGGGAGTGAATCTATTGCTGCAGCCCTGGGAACCCAAGCTTTGATACGAAGATTCTGAATGATTGAAGCATTTTCCCTAAAGAACACCTTAAGACGTACCATTATTTTTGTTTTTAAGGTAACTACGTCAACATATGCTTAAAGGCAATTCTTAAATTTGGGGTTTGCTGGGGGTTTCGGTTTCTTTACAGTCTGCAGCGAATTATCGTTTTAACTGTGTGCCTTTTTCATAAAAGCATTTTTCATTGTACTGAAAAGATTACATTCTTTTGGCTTTGGAAAAATATTTCCTGTTCAGTTCAAGCCATTACAGCCTGTTAGCATTTCACATCTGGAAGCCTGTGCCTCCCGTCACCAGCGAAGCGAGTGTGGCGGCCTGGCTGGGCCCCCAGCGCCTGCGTAAAGCGCCGGGACTTGTTTACTTCCCAAAGCTCAGCCTTGCGGGTTTTCGGGGAGTGAGGGGGTTCTGAGCGGGGGAGAGGCGCTTCCTTGCTCCCAGGGCAGGGGTGTGTGTGTGTGTGTGTGTGTGTGTGTGTGTGTGTGTGTGTGTTCATTCCTGGCGCTTCCTTGCTCCCAGGGCAGGGGTGTGTGTGTGTGTGTGTGTGTGTGTGTGTGTGTGTGTGTGTTCATTCTTCCTGGGATGGAGATGGAGGAGTCTTCCTCTTGGGTAATGAGGGGGGTTTCTTTCTCCCGGGGGTGGGGAGGGGAATCTTTCTTCCTAGTGAGTGTTGCATCCCCCCTCCCCTCATGCCTTAAGCAGCTATTTTTCACTCCCACCCAGTTTTCCAGAAAGCCAACCCAAACACTCTCCGTGTGAGAGGGAAGTATCCCTCAGGGAAGAGAACAAATTTGAACAAAAAACGCTGGGCAGCCTGCGGCCTTGGTGTGGGTTGGAGCTGCAGGCCTCAGTCTGGCACCCCTTGTCACCAGTCACCCAGGCTGGGTTGAGGGACGGCCCGGGAGAGGTGGCCCTGGTGCCTGCTCTGTGGCTCTTCTTCCTGGGGAAACAGGGGACTGCATCCTGCTTTCAATCTTTAAAAGGGAACCAAGCCTCTGGGTGCCACGTTACTTTATGAGCATTAAGCTCTCCCCCAGTTTGCTGTGGTCTGAGAGGGTTAATTTTTGCGGCCTCCGGGACCCTGCTCTCCGGAGGTGGGCCTGATGCTGCCCCCACTCTCAGGATCATTGAGCTGGGCTGTGTCTGCTGATCCTGGTGGCTTCAGTGCTGAGAACACTCCCCCAGGGACCTGTCCTTGTGGCCTCTTGGGTGGCCAGGCACTAGAGCTCTGGGGCAGTGGTGCCCTGGGACAGAGTCCACTGAGTTCTTTGAGGGAGTGTGACAGCCCCCACAGCATAACCTGTAGGGGAAACGATTTCATGGTGTGGAAGGAGCAAAACATTCACTGCATTTCTCCTGATCACATGTGACCAGAAATGATGCCAAGCAAGTCTAGGCTTCCTGCAAGAATCAGGCAGGACCCTGAGCACCCAGGCCTCAGACCTGACGGCCTTGGGTGAGGTGCCCCCCTCCCTGCAAATCCAAATGACCACAGTGTCTTAGCACTCCCCTGGCAGGAGGTCAATTCACAAAGGGCCAAGGTCAGCATCTTCTTGGGGCTGGTCAATCAATGCTCTTCCGTTGAACTTGCAACCTTGCTGTAGGAGACGGGTGGTCCAGATCTGACAAACATCTTTCCCAGAACACAGGGCCAGCGACAGAAAGTAAAAATCAAGATCAGATCTGTCCCTGCCCCTTAACGCTGGAGTTCCTGGGTGTGTTTTGAGAAAGGTCGCTATTGAAGTTGGTTTCCATGGGAGGAGCATGCAGCATGCGTGCAGGCCCCAGGGTGGAAGCAGCCCTCTCTCCAGTTTGTTTTTCTTAATTTCTTTGAACGTTCAGTGAATCTTTTTTCAGACTTATGGGAAGCCACTTGCCCAGTGAGTTGAAATGAATAGCAGTTTCAACAGAGAGCTTAGTTGAACAACCACCCAAATGGACTGAATGCTTTGTATGGGAAAAGCACGGGAAGGGGTCTTCATGGTGGGCTGGGGAGGGGAGGGAAGCTGTGTTGTACTCGGCATGCCCCAGCTCCTCTCGTTGTTGTGAGTTGGGGAGTGACTGCTCTGAGACAGAGTTGAGCGGTGAGTTAGGGAGTCCGGCAAGACAGAGGATGTGGCCCACATGTGCTCATCCTATCCTGGGCTGAACACAGGACTGTGTCCCCCAGAGTCCTTGCCCTTGTGTTTTAGGGCTCCAGGAGAGAGCTGGCTGCATTTGAGGTGGGCCTTGAGGATGGACAGGCAGAGAGAGCTCTGCAGCGGAGGGCGTAGGGCACCCTGGGTACAGCAGAGGAGGGACCTGGGATTTTTTTTTTTTTTTTTTGAGACAGTTTCATTCTTGTCGCCCGGGCTAGAGTGCAGTGGTGCAATCTCAACTCACTGCACCCTCTGCCTCCTGGGCTCAAGCGATTCTCCTGCCTTGGCCTCCTGAGTAGCTGGGACTACAGGCGCCTGGCACCACGCCAAGCTACTTTTTGTATTTTTAGTAGAGATGAGGTTTCACCATGTTGGTCAGGCTGGCTCGAACTCCGGACCTCAGGTGATCCACGCACCTCGGCCTCCCAAAGTGCTGTGATTACAGGCGTGAGTCACTACACCTGGCCTGACCTGGGACTTTTAAATGGCATTTGAGCTTGGTAAAGGGGACTGTTTTGATCCGGTCAGTAGCACCAGCTGAATGTTTTACACAGGTTTTGAAATCAGATAGACCTGGGCTCATGCCCCAGTGCTGCCCCTTACTGGCCAAGCGTTATCCTCTAGAGGCCTCAGTTTCCTCTTCTGTAAATGAGTTAAGCAGGATTCAGTGAGATCACGGCTGTGGAGTGCTCAGCCTCTTGTTGGCAACTGGAGCCAAAAACACATCAGCTGCTGTTGTTATTTTAATTGGTGATGGAGGGAGGGCGGATGGGTGGATGGAGCAGATAGTTGTTACAAGATGCTGAGGGCCCGGCCCGGTGTCTCAAGCTCGTAATCCCGGCACTTTGGGAGGCTGAAGTGGGTGCAATGCTTGAGTCCAAGAGTTTGAGACCAGCCTGGCCAACATGGCAAAACCCCATCTCTAAAAAAAAAAAAAAAAAAAAATCACCACCACCACCAAATATTATCTGGGCATAGTGGCTTGCACCTGTGGCCCCAGCTACCTGGGGGGCTGAGGTGGGAGGGGACCTTGAGCCTGAGAGGTTGAGGCTACGGTGAGCTGAAATCGTACCACTGCACTCCAGCCTGGGTGGCAGAGTGAGACCCTGTCTTAAAAAAAAGAAAAAGAAAAGATGCTGAAGCCCTGAGCTAAGGGATGCACGTCAGGACAATGGGAGAGAGAAAAAAAAGAAAAAGAAAAGATGCTGAGGCCCTGAGCTAAGGGATGCACATCAGGACGATGGGAGAGAGGTGGTGTCAGGACGATGGGAGAGAGGGGGTGCAGGCTCAGCTTGGTGTTTATGGCAGATCTGAATGGTCCCTGAGGAAGGAACTGGGGTGCCATCGCGGATCCATTTGGCTCCTAAGCTGTGCACCTGGAGGGCCCAGTAAGGCGTAGGGAAGGCTTGTAGGTTCAGGCCAGGGGGCTGAAAGAATGTGTTTACTCAGCTGTTTATTTACCACTCTGTATGCCCATGACGTTTTCACCCTGGAAGGTGGGGGACAAGGAGGTGAGGCTTCTGCAGAGGCTGAGTCCTGGCCCACTGAAGCTGTTGACATCCTCCAAAGTTAGGAGCCTTTCCCTCCAGGAGCTATTCCCAGCAGTGAAATTCTTCCTAGGCAAACTTGGTGGACTGAAGACTTGACACTTTTTGCCACTTATTGCAGTCTTTGATTCCAGAATAGTGATTGGCAGGGGGAATGGTGCTTCCGAAACAAGCAGGGGAAGCTGCTGTTCCACAAGGGGCACCAAGTGGGTGTTTACGTCCAGGCTTATCTTGGGGGTGGGGGGGAGGAGGAGGAGGATGAGGGGGAGGGGGAGGGGAGGGGGAGGGGGGAGGGGAGGGGGAGGGGAGGGGAGGGGGAGGGGAGGGGGAGGGGAGGGGAGGGGGAGGGGGAGGGGAGGGGGAGGGGAGGGGGAGGGGAGGAGGAGGAGGAGGAGGCGGCAGTTGCTGTGGCAGCCTCCTTCCCCTATGGGATGCTCAGAGGTGAATTGGAGGCTGAGGTGGGGTCCACAGATTGGGGATACAGCCCCTCCCCACTTGGGGACATGCCAGCCAGAATCTTTGGTCTCTGCAGAGTGGGAAACAGACTGCTGCTTCTCAGCTGAAGTTGGATGCTATCTATTTGTTTTAGCTGGCTGGGTGTGGTGGCTCACGCCTGTAATCCCAGCACTTTGGGAGGCTGAGGCAGGTGGATCACTTGAGGTCAGGAGTTCAAGACCAGCCTGGCCAACATGGTGAAACCCTGGCTCTACTAAAAATACAAAAACTAACCAGGCATGGTGGTGCGTGTCTGTCGTCCCAGCTACTTAGGAGGCTACGGGACAAGAATTGCTTGAAACCCGGAGGCCGAGGTTGCAGTGAGCCAAGATCGCACCACTGTACTCCAGCCTGGGCGACAGAACGAGACCTGTCACACACACAAAACCATCATCTGAGTATTCAAGGATATAATTTACCTCCAAAAGTAAGGTGAGAGGAAAGAGGTGCAGAGGAAGAGTTGATGAATAACCAGCACATTAATATGTACGATAGCCCATCTGTGTGTGGACATGTAGTTTTATAATTCATACTAGCAGTGTTCTTACAGAGTCTTACAAAGACTAGCCCAATTAAAGCAGAAGAATTGGCATAATCTTATGAACCTGCACGGCCAATGTAAGCTAGCAAAATAATAACTCAAGCTGGATTTTGACCAAGTCATCAAGTTCTATCCCGTTAGTCTCATGCTCAGGGTACCAGCATGTCTGCATGGTCTCTAGGCTGACTCTACAGCCATCTTAAGAGGGCTCATGCTTCATCTCCTTGGGGTTGGGGCCAACCCTGCCATCAGGAATGTTTTCTATTTTCTTTGGTACCCTCTGCTGGGCTGCTTTTTGTTTGTTTGTTTGTTTTAATTTTTTAAAAAAATAGGTGAGCCAGGCAAGGTGCAATGTGCCTACAGTCCCAGCTACTTCAGAGGATGACTTGAGCCCAGGAGTTCAAGTCCAGCCTGGGCAACATAGCCAGACCCTGTCTCTAAAAAAAAAGAAAAAAAAATAGGTGAACATAACTTTTAGAGCAAGTGTTCACTTTTTTTTTTTTTTTTTTTTTTTTGGGACGAAGTCTCGCTCTGTTGCCCAGGCTGGAGTGCAGTGGCGCAATCTCGGCTCACTGCAAGCTCCGCCTCCCGGGTTCACACCATTCTCCTGCCTCAGCCTCCTGAGTAGCTGGGACTACAGGCACCCGCCACCAAGCCCGGCTAATTTTTTGTATATTTTTTAGTAGAGACGGGGTTTCACCGTGTTAGCCAGGATGGTCTCGATCTCCGGACCTCGTGACCCTCCTGCCTCCGCCTCCCAATGTGCTGGGATTACAGGCGTGAGCCACTCTGCCTGGCCCAAGTGTTCACTTTTTAAAAAACTCCTCAAGGAATAAGTGACTTTCCTTTCACAAAAGAGTAAAACTAATGTCCTTTCTTGCCTCTTTCACCCCAGCAGGCATGTATCCAGTAGATGTTTTGGAAGATGATCCTGACGCACATCAGGAAGCAGCTCTGGCTTACTATGCCTCACTTAGGGAAGGAGCTGGGGCCCCAGCTGAGGTTTTCTGTCTTCCCACTGGGGAGAAGGTATACGTGATCTTCCTTGGCGAAGAGCTCTGTAAAATCTAATTTACAGAGTAGAATGTTATTGAAAGAATATAATAGATTAAAAAAAAAACCATTCTGGAGTATTAGAATAAGTGCACCCTCAGAAGCAGAATGAATCCTGCATTGGGATTCTGGAGTCCAGAGTGTCCGTCCAGAGTTGCCAGGCAGTGAGCCAGAAAGCCTGTGTGAATGTTTACCACTCACTTACTAGCTGTGTGACCTTGAGCAAGTGTCTTAACCTCTCTGGTCTCGGTATTGTCATCTCTAGACTGGGGACAATAACAGCACATATCTTATAGTGTTGTTATGAGAATTAAGTGAGATACTGTGTGCTATGCCCAGCTACCTCGGTTTCCCCATTTGTAAATGAGGGGATTGGTTGGTCTTCAGTCTCCGAGGTTTGATTCAGTTCCAAAACTTTGTGATGTGGAATGAAGTTATATCAATTTTGATTTTTGGCACTGATGCAATTCTATGCATTTTGAGTAGGGACTGAAAAGCAACAGAGAGAAATGAAAACCATTTGTTAGGACAGTAGGATTGTGGGTGAAATATTAAAACTGTGTTACTTTTAAGATCTTTATTTCCCTCCCTGCAGTAAGTAAAAAGAATATGTAAGTTTTAGTCAATACGTATGTCAGCTACCTTTCTTTCAGATTTGAGGCTGATCTGTTGAAAGAGACAAAGTTTTCTTGTTTTATACGGATACAATTTCACTCACAGCAGGTATTGTTATCTGGTGGGCAAAGTTGGTTGAGAAAGACAGGGTTTTATTTCACTGCACTGAAGTTGTTCCTGAGTTAATGAAAACAATGACTTGTACAGTTTATTGTGTGGCTTCCTTGAGATTTTGGAGATGCTAGCTCGCAGTCATTCCCTGAAGAATCCAGCGCTCATCTGTGATCAAAAGCCTCCACGTTTTTGATCTGCAGATGGAGGTCGCTTTCCTCACACGCTTCTAGCGCCCCCTAGTGGCTGTTAAGCCAAAAAGACAAAAGCTCGGTCAAGGCTAGGGGCTGTCTTAGCGAGCCAGCGTGGTGAGGGGCAGAGTTGCATGGAGTGTGGGGGTGCTAGGTCATCTCGAAAGTGGGGAGAATTACAAGAGTTAGCCCTGAAGTACTTTAGGATGGAGTTTCAATCATCTGCATTTATTTCACACATATTTATGGATTACATTACTTTCACCCCGCCCCAATATGTAGAATACTCAGTGAGTGAAGAATTTTAGTGTTATTAGTGACAGCATAAGACAGCTACTAAAATTAAGCTGTTTTAATGTGATAGGAATGCGAAATGACTTTATACCTATTTCCTTTTTCCCTTTCTAAAAAAAGGAAGTTTTGGCTGGGTGCAGCGGCTCACGCCTGTAATCCCAGCATTTTGGGAGGCAGAGGCGGGCGGATCACCTGAGGCCAGGAGTTCGAGACCAGCCTGGCCAACATGGTGAAACCCCATCTTTACTAAAAATTAAAAAAAAAAAATTTAGCCGGATGTGGTGGTGGGCGCCTGTAATGCCAGCTACTTTGGAGGCTGAGGCAGGAGAATTGCTGGAACCCAGGAGGCGGAGGCTGCAGTGAGCCGAGATCACACCACTGCACTCCAGTCTGGGCAACAAGAGTGAAACTCTGTCTCAAAAAAAAAAAAAGAAAAAGAAAGTTTCATGAAAACAATCATTTGATTTCCTACTATTTTACTATTTTTGTAGTTAATAAGAAATGGGAGGCTGGGCGCGGTGGCTCACACCTGTAATCCCAGCACTTTAGGAGGCTGAGGCGGGTGGATCATGAGGTCAGGAGATCCAGACCATCCTGGCCAACATGGTGAAACCCCGGCTCTACTAAAAATACAAAACATTAGCTGGGTGTGGTGGCATGTGCCTGTAATCCCAGCTACTCAGGAGGCTGAGGCAGGGGAATCGCTTGAACATGGGAGGTGGAGATTGCAATGAGCTGAGATCTCGCCACTGCGCTCCAGCCTGGGCGACAGACAGAGACTCTATCTCAAAAAAAAAAAAAAAAAAAAAAAGAAAGAAAGAAAGAAAGAAAGAAAGAAAGAAAGAAATGGGAGCCGTCTCCTGCCACTCGGGATGTTGAAATAGTCTAATTTGGAATAATATTGGACCTCCTCATTGCTTAAAGAAGAAAAGGTTTAACTTTTCTTTTTGAATGCAGAGAAGTTTTTCGAAACAAAAAGAAAGATAAGGAAGTGGTTTGAACATACATCATGTCATTTCACTTTGGTCCTCCTAAAAATATTTCCTTTTGATAATTAACTCTTTTCCAGTCTTGAAATTGTCCTATGACATTTAAGATACAATAATATTAATACTTATCAATTTTTCTAGTACATGCTCGTCGTTTAATATTTAGGAACTGTTACAAAGGGTGGAGAAAATAAAATCATCCATAGTTAACTGCTGTGAGCATTTTGATGTGTTTGCTTTTGACTTTTGTATTTTTGCATTTCTTAAAACATGGGTGATGGGAGGCGGAGTCTGCAGTGAGCCAAGATAGCACCACTGCACTCCAGCCTGGGCGACAGAGCGAGACTCCCTCTCAAAAAAAAAAAAAAAAAACATGGGTGAGATTACTCTCCGAATACAATGTGGTTTATAACAAGCACCTTTTCCTTTTCCTTTTTCTTTCCTTTTTTTTTTTTTGAGGCAGGGTCTCTCTCTGTTGCCCAGCCTGGAGTAAAGTGGTGTGATCACAGCCCACTGCAGCCTCTACCTCTCAGGCTCAAGCGATCCTCCCACCTCAGCCTCCCAAGTAGCTGGTACTACAGGCATGTGCCACCACGCCCAGCTAATATTTTATTTTCTGTAAAGATGGGGTCTCACTATGTTGCCCAAGTTGCTTTCAAAGCCTTGGGCTCAAGTGATCACTGAGGTCTCCCAAAGTGCTGGGATTACAGGCATGAGCCATTGTACTCAACTGTCTTTCTGTGTTGATCCAATGCTTTGTAAATTTTGGGTTTAATGGCCTGTAACAGCTGGCTTGTGGATGAACCATGTTGCACACAACCTTTCGGGAGGGCCAGCTTGGGGACTCTTCATTAAAGTGACGCCAAAGACCAAGACATTTATAGGTTGCAAGATTTGTTAAGAAATCATTCTCTAAAACTGTGGAGGCCTGCTGTCAACTTATTTGAAACAAAGTTTTGCTCTTGTCACCCAGGCTGGAGTTCAGTGGCACTATCTCGGCTCACTGCAACCTCTGCCTCCCAGGTTCAAGTGAGTCCTCTGCCTCAGCCTCCCGAGCAGCTGGGATTACAGGTGCTGGCCACCACGCCCGGCTAATTTTTTTTTTTTTTTTTTTTTGTATTTTCAGTAGAGTCGGGATTTTGCCTTGTTGGGCAGGCTGGTCTTGAACCGCTGACCTCAGGTGATCCACCCGCCACGGCCTCCCAAAGTGTTGGGATTACAGGCGTGAGCCACTGCGCCTGGCCGCTATCAACTTTTAACAAGCAACCTGGCTGCCCAGCTCAGCCAATGTGTTCTTTTGTAATTTTCTTATACCTTTCTTGGTTTTCAAAACAGACTTGGTACCAGAGCACATTGACCTTTTTCATTTGATGACCACAAAGAGGGCTTTGGATGTGGGCACTTCAGAGAAGTCTCTGGGACAATCTCAGTATTAGAGACACTGGTTTCTGTCTCATATAACAAACAAGTGCTCAGTGTTGAGCTTCTCTGTCCCAGGGCTGACAGGGAGCCTAGACTGGGCCTGTAGGGCCCAGAGAACGTGTGCATTTCTTTTTCTTTCTTTCTTTTTTTTTTTTTTGAGACAGAGTCTCACCCTGTTGCCCAGACTTGAGGTGCAGCATCACGATCTCGGCTCACCGTAACCTCCACCTTCCAGTCTCAAGCGATTCTCCTGCCTTAGCCTCCCAAGTAGCTGGGATTACAGGCATCTGGCACAACCGCCCGGCTAATTTTTGTATTTGTAGTAGAGATGGGGTTTCACTATGTTGACCAACCTGGTCTTGAACTCCTGACCTCAAATGATCCAACTGCCTTGACTCCCGAAGTCCTGGGATTACAGGCGTGAGCCACTGCGCCTGGCCAAAGGTGTGCATTTCTTGAAACTGCTTGCTGGACTGAGCCAGGGCAGCAGGCAGCCTGAGTGGCATCCCAAGGGGAGGCGGGCACGTCCCAGGCTGTGTCCATACAGTGGCCACCGGGGCCCTGGGAGAAGAGCTGGGCCCGAGGTGGGCAGATTGGGATCCAGAGAGCTGCTGCGGTAGGAAGCGTTTGGAAGGGAGAGCCGAATGGTGATTGGCCGATGAGTAGGTGTCTAGTTGACACATGGATAGATGGACATGTGGACGTGGGGAAGAAAAGGTGTGCTGGGTGGGAGATGGGAGAAGAAGTTTTTGAAATTCCCCTTGTGTTTAGCTCAGCATGGGAAAGGTTTCCATTTTTGTGGTGCCTGTGTTCCGTCAAATTAAGCCTGTGTTCCGTGCAACAGTGTTCTTTCAATGCACACCATGCTAATTAATGTTAAGTAAATTCCCGTGCCCGTATTATGATGAAATAACAAAACGGTTATTTTATTATTTTTTCAGGTGAAACGTGAAGCTTCATATGTCTGCTTTTGCACGGTGCACCGTGATGAACCTCAACATAAGATACTGGTTTTGTTAATCCCCAGGACACAAAGACAGGTTGGTGGTTATTAATGGATTTCAAAAACGGGCATCTTGACTTCATCATATACAATGGATGGAATCAAACCCGTAGGAGATGATGGTTGTGCTCATAGGCTGAACTTAGAAGGACATGAAAGCAGAACTGATTTATTTTCAGGTTTTAGGGATCCAGTAGTGCATTCGTATTTCTGTTTATTGACATATATATTGTTGTTGGGTTTTTTTTTTTTTTTTTTTTTTTGAAACAGAGTCTGGTTCTGTCACCTAGGCTGGACTGCAGTGGTGTGATCTCGGCTCACTACAACCTCTGCCTCCCAGGTTCAAGCGATTCTCCTGCCTCAGCCTCCTGAGTAGCTGGGACTACAGGTACCCACTACCACACTCGGCTAATTTTTTGTACTTTTAGTAGAGATGGAGTTTCACTGTGTTAGCCAGGATGGTCTTGATCTCCTGACCCCGTGATCTGCCCGCCTTGGCCTCCTAAAGTGCTGGGATTACAGGCGTGAGCCACCGCGCCCAGCCTTTTTTTTTTTTTTTTTGACATAGTCTTGCTCTGTCACCCAGGCTGGAGTGCAATGGTGTGATCTCGGCTCACTGCAACCTCTGCCTCCCAGGCCCAAGCGATTCTCCTGCCTCAGCCTCCCGAGTAGCTGGGACTATGGGCGTGCCACCATGCCTGGCTAATTTTTTTTTATTTTTAGTAGAGATGGGGTTTCACCATGTTGGTCAGGCTGGTCTTGAACTCCTGACCTCAAATGATCCCGACTGCCTTGGCCTCCCAAAGTGCTGGGATTACAGGTGTGAGCCACCACGCCCGGCCTATGTGTTTGTTTTTGTATTAAAGACACGAGAACTGCCTCTTGCCCACAGTGGCAGGCCTTGGAGCTGCTTTTGAGGTTGCTGTTCTTATTAACAACAGCGCACAGAATTGCAAGCTCTGAGTGAGGTCCTTTTGTTGGAGTGTTACCACAGCCCTGTGCACCCAGGGGACCATTCTCATCCCCCACATTCAGACAAGGACATGTGGCCTCTGAGTGGTGGAGTAACTGGCCTAAGACCACACAGTTAGGG
Source organism: Pan paniscus (assembly GCF_029289425.2). Classification (NCBI taxonomy): domain Eukaryota; kingdom Metazoa; phylum Chordata; class Mammalia; order Primates; family Hominidae; genus Pan; species Pan paniscus. Next base: position 88,060,293 of record NC_073265.2, on the reverse strand, counting down.
CATGGTAGGGATTTTTTTGCAAGGTGATGACTGGGTGGGGTTTTGTTTCTGGTGGTGAAGTTTAGGTAATCTGTAACTCATTCATTCTTCCTCTGTGTTATGGAGAGACCATTTGTGGCTGGATTTCAGATCCTTGGAGTGAGTCCTCTGGAGAAGACGCATCACCAGACTCCATGGCATCTGGGGCAGGGGCCTGGGGGCCGTGGCAGTGGGCAGTGTGAGGTGGGGAGCAGAGAAGGGGTGCAGCCCGTCTGTCCTCCCTGAGAAGAAGTGAAGGAACTCGTTTCAGTGAGGGCTGTCAATTTAATTTTAATCCTATGCAGAAATTTTCTCCTCTATTATACCTACGTTTTATCTTGTGTTTTGCAGATCTCTTACAATGGCTGAGTATTGCTTTCCTAATAAGAAATAATAATAATACATCTTAATTGGTGACATGGTTTGGCTGTGTCCCTGCCCAAATCTCATCTTGAATTGTAGCTCCCATAATTCCCAGGTGTTGTGGGAGGGACCTGGCAGAAGATAATTGAATCGTGAGGGCAGTTTCCCCCATGCTGTTCTTGTGGTAGTGAATAGGTCTCACAAGATCTGATGGTTTTATTTTTTTGTTTTTTTATTTTCTGGGGGGGATGGAGTTTTGCTCTTGTTGCCCAGGCTGGAGTGCGGTGGCACAATCTCGGCTCACTGCAACTTCCACCTTCTGGGTCAAGCGATTCTCCTGCCTCAGTGTCTCGAGTAGCTGGGACTACAGGCGTGTGGCACCACGCCCAGCTAATTTTTGCATTTTTAGTAGAAACAGGGTTTCACCGTGTTGGCTAGGCTGGTCTCGAATTCCTGACCTTAGGTTATCTGCCCGCCTCGGTCTCCCAAAGTGCTGGGATTACAGGCATGAGCCACTGTGCCTGGCTGATCTGATGGTTTTGTAAGGGGTTTCCGCTTTTGGTTGGCTCTCATTCTCTCTTGCCTGCTGCCATATAAGACAGGCCTTTTGCCTTTTACCATGATTGTGAGGCCTCCCAAGCCATGTGGAACTGTGAGTCCATTAAGCCTCTTTTTCTTTATAAATTAGTCAGTCTTGGGTATGTCTTTATCAGCAGCATGAAAACGGACTAATGCTATTGGTCCGCCCTCCTTCGATGATGTGATATCTGGTGAAAGTTTGGGGTGATGGATCTTTTACTATATCTGCAAATGGGGGCCTCCTTCAGCTTCCAGCTTCCTTAGACATAGACCTTTGCCTGTCACCTGCCTGTCTGTCTGGGACCTGTACTCAGAGGATGCCCCGCATAGTGCGTGTCACAAAGCCCAAGGTGACATCTTTGGGGCAAGCTATTCTGCACGTCCTCAAGGCCTCTGTGTTTGCTAAACGTGAAACTCAAGTGTGCTTAGCTAGCTGCGTGGGAGTTTTCAGCATGCAGGCAAAGCCTCCTCATTGCTTCAGGGCTGGAGGTGGCTGAGATGTGTGCGAGAGCTTTCTGTCGAGGTTCAGGGTGCTTCCTACCTCTGTCCGGTGGAGCTTTGGCCGTTGTGAACAGAGGTCCTATGAGAACCTCAGCCTTTGATATTGCCTTGGATTTGTGACTCCACCACCAAGTCGCTGAAAGTACCAAGATGTACCCACATGAACCCTTCAGTGCACAGATTGTCAAAAACTCTAAGAATATTGTTTGCCCATTTTAAGAAAATGCTCACATATCAGCTGCCCCACCACCCCCTTTTAGGCATTTAACAATATTCTGGTTATAGGTCTTTAACTACAATTTGCATAATGTAAACATATGACTGACTCTTATAAATCTGTTTCTCATTTGTATTGGACTTAATTTTTTTTGTTGTTTTCAAGAATGTACTATAATAAATATTCATAAGCTCCAAGACATCTCACTATGGACCATTCGTTATATATAATAGCACTTTAAATAACGTTTTGAAATGTTTTCCTACTGCTGTGGGCTCAATTGTGTTGGCTGTGATTTTGCATGGTTTCAAAAAAAGCACTCAGGTGTTCCTGGAGCCCCACGCTCTCGCTCTTTAATCCGGTATTTGGAAGCAGACACGAGTTCTTTCCCAAACACATCGCACATTTCCAGAGCATGTCTTGTGGCTTGAAGCATGTGGACTGTGCAGCAGCCGATGCTATCAGGGACCCTCTTCACAGCTTTGACAAATGTGTCACCTCCCCTCTATGCTTAGCTGTGACCGTGGAGAATGCTATCACTAGTTCCTTTGCCACTTTCTTGGAGAAGTTCTATTTGTGAAGGCCGTGCGTGTTTGTGTGTTTGTGTGTTTAAATGGAAGCTAAAGGAGTCAGAAGCTGTTTGATAAGCCCTGGGTATGAGTTAATTATTGATAAGGTGGTTGAACCCATCACAGACACTTCCGATAACTCCGCAAGCAAATGAAAAACATCCCGGAATTGTGAATTCCCCTGTGGCAAGTGGTTATCGTTCGTGGTGGCAGTCTGCTGTTACGAGGTAAGTAATGAAGCTTTCCACCTTTCCCCTTTAAGAAACTGTGACTACACTTTCCATGGAGCGGGGGTGAGAGCAGGTGCCCTTGTCCCTGTGGCTCCTGGCGGGCTCTTTCTGGATGCTTCTCTGGACAGAGGCTGGTTTATATTCTTTGAGGGGACATGGCTGAAGGCTGCCAGGAACCCCCTTTCCTAGGTTGCTCCCGTGCCTTTGCAAGGACTTCAGCTTCCACTTATGTCTCCTTGTTTGTTACTTCATTTATTTCCTTTTGTTATTCTCATTTGTTAATTATTAATGGATCTCAAATGTTTATACATATTAAAAAAACTTATCAAAAAAGTTGGGGCCTTTTTCTGATCTTCCGTGTAAAATCAAAACCACTCATCCTAGCCTTCAAGATTGACATCAGATGATGACCTTCAGCTTTTCTCATTTCTTCCTGTGTCCTGTGCTGCATAATAGGATGAACATGGACTTTGACGTCAGATGGAGCTGACTTGGAATCCTGGCTCTGCCAGCTGGCTGGCAGAGGGGGTAAGTTATTTAACCTCTTTGAGCGTCAGTTTCATCATTTGCAAAATGGAAACAGCTTACCTACTTCACAAGACAGTCGTGAGAATGAAATTATTTATGGCAGGAAATCTGATGCATTGGACCATCCCAGGGCAGAGCCTAGGCATGAAATCTGCAGGACTCCTGGGCTCCTTCGGGAAGTGCACCCTGGCTTGTTCCTCCTCTGTCTTTGCGTGTTGTGCTAGAGAAGTATGGATTTCAGAGTGGGGGGCCTGTTCTGTAGCTTCTGGTGAAAGTTTGGCAGTTGGAATCACCACCCTGGCAGATTCTGCTTGGGGACTTCCCCAGGGACAATCTTAGTCTGTTTTTCAGCTACTGTTCTTGGATTTTTTTTTTTTTTTTTTTTGAGATGGAGTCTTGCTCTGTTACCCAGGCTGGAGTGCAGTGGCACGATCTCGGCTCACTGCAACCTCCACCTACTGGGTTCAAGCGATTCTCCTGCCCCAGCCTCCCAAGTACCTGGGATTACAGGCATGTGCCACCACACCCAGCTAATTTTTAGTAGAGATGGGGTTTCACCGTGTTGGCCAGGCTGGTCTCGAACTTCTGACCTCAAGTGATCCACTCGCCTCAGCCTCCCAAAGTACTGGGATTACAGGCCTGAGCCACTGCGCCCGGCCTCTTCTTGGATTCTTATTAATTGTCAGAAAGTTGTTCCTTATACTGATCCAAACTGCCTCCTTGTATAAATGTTATGCAGTCCATCCAAAAGCCCCGACTGATCAGGGATGGGCTGGAGCGGATGTGTCTCGATGCCCCCTGGGTCAAGAGACTGTGGCTCTCATCAGGTGAGCCTTAAGGCAGGCGCGATGTGGCACTAATGGAAGGATAGGTCCAGCTCAGTTATAGCTCAGTTTTCTTTGGTGCTGCTCAGGCTGTGACTGAAGCAAACAGCACTTATCCATGGAGAGTAATGGGGATGACGGATGAGAGGACTTGAAACCTTTTGAGCAACGCTTGAAGAAACTAGGGCTATTTCTCTTTAGAGAAGGAATGCAGGGCTCTAGAAACTCATGTTTTGAAAGGGTGTTGAGGTCATTAGGTCCAGTGTTTTCCAAGATGATTTTAAGGAGGTGCGGCTGAATTTCAGACGGAGAAAAAGGATAATCTTTTGGGTTTTAATTTTCAATATTTTGAGGAAAACGTTTTTGCTTCCTGCCAATATGCCTTTAGTGCTTGACTAACACTTTTTAATCACCTTTTTTATTTTTGAAAAAAGAGAGTAGGCCTCCCAGCTGAGTACCCTTAGCTAGAATGCTATGTTTTGTCTTTGTAAGGTATTTTTATAATTATAGCAAATGATGCCTCATTTATGGCAGGGCTAATAAGAGGACAGGTGGTGTTCAGATGTGTCAAAATCACGAAAGTGTTTTCTGGGAGGCGCTGGCCTGTGGTCTGGGCCTCTGCACCCCCAGGAGCCTGTTCTATTCTGGGATAGCTCTGATTGTTAGAACATTCTTCATGAGGAGCCCAAACTGATAGGGCCATATGCCTCTCCATTGGCCTTGTGCCTCGCGTGGGGTCATCCAGTTAGGTGGGCATGGCTTCTCCACTCAGGTGTGCCGCATTTTCAAAGTCCTCCCCTCCACCAGATCACACATCTCTCAGTCTCCAGTTGCTTCTCCTGGGATGCAGGCTGCAGAGCTTGTCACACCCTGGGTCCCTCTTTCAGGTCTAGGCTTCTTTTAGCACGACGTCAGAACTTGTCCCATGGGTGCCATTGTGGAAGCACCTGGGTTTTGTAGTAAGTTAGTCCTGGGTTCAGATCCTGGCTCTGACCCTCAGGAGCGGGTGGCCCTGGTGAAGTTCCTGAGTGTCTCTGAGCCTTATTTTCCTGCCTTGCGACTCAGTAGCGTGGCCTGTGCCCAGCAGCAAGGCATCACCAAGGAGCTGGTTAGAAATACAGGATCTCAGCCGGGTGCCGAGGCTGACGCCTATAATCCCAGCACTTTGGGAGGCCGAGGTGGGTGGATCACCTGAGGTCAGGAGTTCAAGACCAGCCTGTTCAACATGGTGAAACCCCGACTCTACTAAAAAAATACAAAAATTAGTCAGGTGTGGTGGCGGGCGCCTATAATCCCAGCTACTCGGGAGGCTGAGGCAGGAGAATCGCTTGAACCCAGGAGGCAGAGGTTGCAGTGAGCCAAGATCATGCCACTGCACTCTAGCCTGGGCGACAGGAGAGAGACTCTGTCTCAAAAAAGAAAGGAAAGGGAAAGGGAGAGGAGGGGAGGGGAGGGAAGAAAGAAAGAAATACAGAGTCTCAAGCCCCACCCCAGACCTAGAGTCAGAACTTGGGCTTTAACAAGATCCCCAGGCGATTTGCAGGCACACCGCAGGCTGCAAAATGCTTGTCTAGAGAACCGTGAGATTAGAGTGGTGGTTGGAGAAGTGTTCACTCTTCTTGGACTGGACATTTTGCTTCCACAAAGCTAGCCTCAGTTTACCTGGGCATTTCCTGCCCAAGTTTGACTCACCTGACACTTCACTCACCACCTGCGTGCCCGGCCCTGGGCTTTCCACATGAACTTGTTATTAAGACATCACTCTCTTTCAAAGTTTGTGTAGTTGATGTTTCAAACCTAAAGATAGGAACTTATCTTTATTCCACTATATATAAATAACAGCTTTATTGAGATACAATTCATATACCATATAATTCCTCTATTTAAGGTTTACAGTTCATGTTTTTTAGCATACACAGAGTTGTGCATCCATCATACAATCAGTTTCAGAACATTTTCATTACCCCTAAAACAAACCCCACTCCCTTTATCTATCACGATCCTTCTACCCTCCCCAGCCCCAGGCAGCCACTAATCTACTTTCTCTATGGATTTGCCTATTCTGGACATTTCTTATGAATGGAATCATACAATATATGCCCTTTTGTGCCTGACTTCTTTCACATAGCATAATGTGTTCGAGGATCATCCATGTTAGATCATGTTTCAGTACTTCCTTCATTTTTAGGGCTGAATAATATTCCACTATGCAGATACATCACATTTGTTTATCCATTCATCAGCTGACGGACACTTCGATTATTTCCACTTTTGGACTATGAATAATGCCACTGTGAAAATTTGTGTACAAGTTTTTGCATTGGGGATATGTTCTCATTTCTCTTGGGAGCCCAGGAGTGGGATGAATTGCTGAATCATACAGTAATTATGTTTAACCTTTTGAGGATCTGTACTGTTTTCCAAAGCCACTGCAACATTTTATGTTTCCTTCAACAACGTTTGAGGATTCCGATTTTTCTACATCCTTGCCAACACTTATTATTGGTAATAACTCAATAACTATTCTAGTGGGTGTGAAGTGGTGTCTCTGGGTGTGGGTTTGATTTGCATTTCCCCGATGACTAATGATATGAGTATCTTTTCATGTGTTTATTGGCCATTTGTATATCTTCTTTAAAGAACTGTCTATTCTTATTTTTTGCTATTTTAAAATCAGGTTATTTGTCTTTTTAGTATTGAGTTGTGAGGTTTAAAATCTAGTCTTTATATATTCTGGATACAAATTCTTTATCAGCTATATGATTTGCAAAATTTTTCTCCCATTCTGTGGGTTGTCTTTTCACTTTGTTGGTGGTATCATTTGAAGCACGAATGTTTTTAATTTTTTAAATTATACTTTAAGTTCTAGGGTACATGTGCACAACGTGCAGGTTTGTTACATATGTATACATGTGCCTTGTTGGTGTGCTGCACCTGTTAACTCGTCATTTACATTAGGTATATCTCCTAGTGCTATCCCTCCCCCCTCCCCCTACCCCAGGCCCTGGTGTGTGATGTTCCCCACCCTGTGTCCAAGTGTTCTCATTGTCCAATTCCCACCTATGAGTGGGAGCATGTGGAGTTTGGTTTTCTGTCCTTGTGATAGTTTGCTCAGAATGATGGTTTCCAGCTTCATCCATGTCCCTACAAGGGACATGAACTCATCCCTTTTTATGGCTGCATAGTATTCCCTGGTGTATATGTGCCACATAAATGTTTTTAATTTTTATGATGTCCACTTTATCTATTTTTTTGTTGTTGTGTTTGCTTTTGATGTCGTATCTAAGAAACCATTACTTAATCCAAGGTCATGAAGATTTATGCCTGTGTTTTCTGATTATGTTTTTCTTGGGTCTGTTATTTCATTGTGTTTAAAGAGTGAGTCCTTCCATCCAGTTATATTCGCTCTTTCTTCTGACTGTATAGCTGTGTCCTTTGAAGGCATGCATTCATTTTTTTTTTTTTTAAGATAGGATCTCACTCTGTTTTCCAGGCTATGGAGCTCATAGCTTACCGTAATCTTGAACTCCTAGGCTCAAGCAATCCTCTAGCTTTAGCCTTCTGAGTAACTGGGACTATACATGTGTACACTATCACACCTGGCTAATTAATTTTTTTTTTTTTTTTTTTTTTGTAGAGACAAGGTCTCCCTATATCGCCCAGGTTGATCTGGAACTCCTGGCCTCAAACGATCTTCCCACTTTGGCCTCTCAAAGTGCCAGGACTATAGGCATGAACCACCATGCCCAGCCTTGATGGTGTGCTTTCTTTATTTGTAATCCAAGTACCTAAAAAAATGCTGATCATTATTCATGCAATATTATACCTTTAAAAACACACTCAACCCATTGTTTAACACACATTGCTGGCTCATCCACAAAAAGATTTCAAGAGACTTTATGAACTGAATGCTTGAAATTTAGAGTGGAGGGAAACCTGGCTGCTGAAACCAAGATGGCTTATGTTTAATTGTTCTCCTAACACTAGTCTGGGAACACTCTGAGAAAAGGAGGTGAGGCCAGTTTTGTATCATCTGGTTTTGGGGAATTCATACTGATTTTAAGTCTAGTCTTTCTTTTCTTGGTCCTTATAGACCATCTTTCACAATTCACTCTGGACCTTTGTCAGGAGGGGATGCTAGGAGAACCAGGCGTTAATACTAAGGCTGATGTTATCCCCCTATGCACTGGGGCAACATTGGTTCATGTTTGGTCTTTTTGGCCATTCCTGTCATTGTATAATTACAGAGAGTGGATTTCAACTTCAGCATCACATTCACAGGTTCTGCTCCTTGGGATGTGAATTCACTGGGTCTAGAGACTTGAGCATCTCTAAAAGGAGCAAATCTCTAAAAGAATGTCCCAGAGGCTGATTAAAAATGGCAAGTTGTAATTGATATGAAGTCAAATGCAGCTGTTTGGGAAATAAACAAAGGTAAGACATAAAAAAGGATGAGTTCATGTCCTTTGTAGGGATATGGATGAAGCTGGAAACCGTCATTCTGAGCAAACTATCGCAAAGACAGAAAACCAAACACCGCATGTTCTCACTCACAGGTGGGAATTGAACAATGAGAACACTTGGACACAGGAAGGGGAACATCACATACTGGGGCCTGTTGTGGGGTGGAGGGAGCGGGGAGGGATAGCACTAGGAGATATACCTAATGTAAATGACGAGTTAACGGGTGCAGCACACCAACATGGCACATGTATACATATGTAACAAACCTGCATGTTGTGCACATGTACCCTAGAACTTAAAGTATAATAATAATAAAAAAATAAACAAAAAACCAAACAAACAACAACAACAGGAAAACAAAGGCAAGACCCTTGCCTTATACTCTAACCCACTATTTCCAGTTTCCAAGCCATTCCTAATTTGGGGACCAGTTGGCTTTCCAGTGAAGATGGTCCTCTGTGAGCATCTGTGAAGATGGTCCATTAGAGCATCTTCCAGTGAAGATGGTCCATTAGAGCATCTGGCCAACGTGTGTTCTTCCTCAAGGTTCTCTCCAAGTCCAGCCAGCCTACCCGGGCCCCTCACCCTGTTTTCACGAGCAGTTTCCCAGCCTGCCTGAGCTTACTCAGTGCTCTGGTCTTCCCCACCTTATTCTTTAAGGATTGTGCCAGGCCTGGGGCTCTGCACTCAGTTACAGGCACCTTTGTCCATCCCCCACTGTAACACCTTCGTAACATCTGACCCTTTCTGAATGGGCCTCTTTTCTGCAAGCTCCTGGGCCACACCTTTAGTTCCAGATGGAGTCTTCCTGTTGTACTTGTCAGGAAACTTGCTGATTTGTCTTGTAAGATTTCCTCTTATCAGCTCTCTTTCTGACAACTTTTATTTTATTTTATTTTTTCATATGAAGCCCAGGAGTCAGATGATCAGAGGGCAAGGCAAAGAATGTTCCAGAGGCTGATTAAAAATGGCAAACTGTAATTGATATGCAGTCAAATGCAGCTGTTTGGGAAATAAACAAAGGCAAGACCCTTGCCTTATACAACAACCCAAATAAACTCCAAACGGATTGAGGAATTACATGTAAAAAAACCAAATGAGATAAAATTAAAATCCACACCCATAATATAAAAATGAATATAAAATTTCTTTCTACTCATGATTTAAGTTTCTGGAAACCTCTGTGGCAACAGGAATTCACAACTGATTAGCTTCAGCATGTACAGACTAAAGAGTAAAGACCCGAAAATTAAAATTAAACCTATGATAGGAGAGGTATAGATAGATAGGCAGACAGGTAAGGATGATAAAATATTCATGGTAGATTTAGGTAGTGAGTGTGTGGGTGTCCACTGTAACAAATGTTTGAAAACTTTTGTCATCAAATGTTTTAGAAAAAGGAAAAAAAATTATAATTGAGTAAAATGACAAAGATATGATGCCACAGTGCTGCAGAAGGTTTTGGAGTAAGGAGGCTCTTGGGTATTGCTGGAAGCAGTTGGGAGCCCTCCCTGGTTCTTGGCAGGGAAGTGGCAGTCTGGCCGGTATGGGGGTGTGAAACCAGATAAGTTATCCACCGCCCACTGCCCATTTCCTCAGGACCTCTGGCTCTGCCTCCTGGCGTCCAGACTCAGTGGTGGTGCCCGTGCTTGGCTCTCGCAGAGGCTGGCTCTGTCCCCAGCACTAGGGGCTGTGGACCAGCAGCAGCAGGCCCTCCCTGCTTGCTCTCAGCCCTTGGCTGCCTGGGGGGCATGCTGAAGGAGCGCTGAAAGGAAGTGGAGATTTCCAAAGAAGCCTGGTGATGTTATGGAGGATGGGGTGGGGACGGGGATCCTGGCTCTGTATCTTCAGTCCTTGGCAAAATGCCCTACCCATGATTGGAAGGAAGGACATGCCAGTGAATCTTGGGGAGGCTGCTGGCAACCTGGGCAGAGATGCTGGGGGCTTGCCTGGCAGGGGGCACAGGTTGGAGACACATGGAGTGGATTGAAAGCAATGGTGAGGAAGGTTTCAGCGTGGCTAGGTGGTGGTACCAGCCATGCTCGGTTATCTAGGAGAAAAAGCACAGGGCAAGGTCAACCTGAGCTCCCATCTGAAGGGTCTGGGGAACAGCAAAAGCAGGGGGAAGTAAGATTCGGCAGCTGGAGGAGGAGTCTGGGCCTGGATCCTCCACCTGGGTGGGAACCTGTGCTGTAGGTGTGTCTGCGTTGTGGGGCATAGCACCTTGCAGTTATCACCTGTTGCTATTCCTCGCCCTGGTCATTGCCTGTGGTTGACCTTCTTTGGTAGATTATAACCTCTCTGAAGGGAGGGGTCCTGCCACTTAGATCTTCTGGGCTCTGTTGGGTGGCCAGCATCCCCAGAGGGTGTTTGCTAAATATTAGTTAGGTCTCTGCATGGGGGAGATGTGGGATGGGGAGGCAGCTGGGCTAAGAAACAGAAATCAAGACACTGAGGGAGAAGGAAGACTGAAGCAATAGTGTTTGCAGTTGTTGACTTCCCTGATTAGAACATCTATCCCTCCAGCCAACTCCCAGGACGTTTTGTGACCAAGCATAGCACTAACCCTTCAAATGGCTGCTAATTGATTTACAGTTTTTGGTGATTGCACAGCATGTGCACCCGGAGAAAAACAAGCAGAGAATCAAAAAATGATGATTTTTTCCTGGAAAAGCATGCCCGTTATAGCCTACAGGGACAGCAGGGGCCAAGGCAAACATTCAGCTGAAACCAGAGCCTTGGTGTAGCCTGCCTTCCGAATGGCTGTCCTGGGCCGGGAGATTGCGACATGGTGGGGCTGTGGCCAGACCCTCTCTGGGCTGTGCCGGGGGCAGGTGGTGGTCGGGAGGGAACCTCAGGGAACTTCTTTGGGGCCAGGAGGTCCTGTCTGGGCTGCTCCTCTCTGCTGTGCAGGCTGCCCAGATTTTGGGGCTGGGTCAGGGATGGAGGGCTGGAAGCGGGTGGGGGTTGTGAATTTGGGACTCCCAGAAGGGGGCCCAGCTAGAGCAGCTCCTGGTCCCTGCGGGTGGGCCTTGAAGGGAGGGGCTGGGCCCTCTGGTGGGATGGATGGGTGCAGTGCAGTGCTGACTAGCAGGATGAGGGCAGTTTGTGTATATCTAGTGAAAAAAATGAAAACCAACTGGGGTGGTGGGAGATGGGGAGAGGCTCGCTGACCTAGTGAAGTCTGGGTTTTGGCGTGTGGAGCGGTGATTGCAATTTTTCTGGCTTTGAAGTGTGATGGCCCCGCAGACTCAAGAACACAAAGGATGCAGAGTGGAGATTTCCCGGAGCCTGCTTCAGGGACCACCTGGTTAGCAGGCACCCTGTAAACATGCCTGCCATGAGCGTGTGGACATAGCATCTTTATATTTTAGTCTGTGCTTTCTTTCTGGATCATGCAAAGGGAAACGTCAGTCCGAGGCAGGTCAAATCCCACCCTCCACATTGGCAGAGCCCCGCTGAAGTAGGTTTGACAGTTTGAGGGAAAAGAGCTCTGGCCAGAAACTCAGGCTCTATTTAAATACCTGCGTCTCTGGGCAGCTGAGGTGCCCATGTGGCCACGGATGTTTGGCCAGTGTTAGGTGGCCCCCAGGTTGAGTAGTGACCCAAGCCACTTCTCATACCACCTAAAGGAGCCCCGTGCTAGGAACAGAGAGATTTGTTTTCGTTGGGCCCTAAAAGGTGCCAATTGAAGGGCTGGCTACTCACAAGGACAGCGAAATGTTTTGGAAGTGCATGTTGGCTAGAGTTTGGGATTTCCCTCTTTATGGCACTTACTGTGAGCTGGATTTAAATATAGGGGAAAACAGCATCCCACTTTCTTACCAAGGGACTAATGGTATTTGGAAAACAGGGACGCTCCATGGGAAATATTTCGAGTGTCAAGGACGGAGCCTTGGGCTTGGTGTGGTGGGGGTGGGTTGCTTCTGGGAGGCACACTGAAGGTTTTACCACTGCATTTGGGGGGCTGTCTGCATCTCTTTTTGCTTCCCCCAAACCCGAGAAACGTGCCAAGCCTGCCTTGGTCCAGCTGGTGATTTTAAGACTCCTTTCCTAGATGTACAGCTTTAGCGTGGGTTTCTTTTTGTCCCCAAAACGTTGCAGTTCAGCTGTACCTCTGGATCCAGGCACCCCACCTTGCTCCATCTTCCTCTGGTTAAAATCTAGACTCATGAAAACAAAATTGCTTAAGGCAAGAAAGGCCTGAGAAACAGAGGGAGGCTGATGCAAATCTACTGCAAACCAGATGTTTCCTTCTCTGTGGCAAAGAGGCGCTGAAGTTCATGGGGCATCTGGGGAAGTGTTTGTCTTTAAGGAAGACATCTGTATGGAAGTGGTAGCCTGAGTAATGCGATGTGACAGTTGCTGTGTCGACTCGCGTATTTTCCCCTCCCCTTATATTATTGGCCAGTTCAATGTTGCACAAAAGTCGTGCAATGCCTTGGAATGTGTTTATGTGCTGTCCTCTGCCAGAACTTTTCAGCATTTTTTTTTCCTACTTGTGTTTTGCTTTTGAGAAGATGGCCTGTCACTTTGGTTTAACTGTGTTCTTTTTTTGTGGAACTACATATTTCTTGGATTTGTAACGGGGCAGTGGCGACTTAGACTCCAGGAGAGTAATGGATGGGGGAGCAAAAAGGGGCAGGAAGGGGCACTTGAAGCCCCTTCCAGACCAGGGGTCAGACATGAGCAATTTGCAGGTAGTTTGAGGAGATAATATGTGTGCGAGTGGAATGGGTCCCTCCTTGGTGTCTGTGATGGCATGGGACATGGATCCTTCTTCTCTCTCTCTTCTCAGCTCCCGGCTATGTATCCAGCTGCCTGCTGGCCAGGCTCACTTTGCCATCTCTATCAGGCATTTGGAAACTGCAGCCCGCACTTTCCTCCTCTTCCTCCTCTTTGCTTCCTCCTAGTTAAGGCACCTGCAACCTTCTGCTGAAGCTTGAGGGCTGGCTGCCCTCACTGCTACCTTCTTCTTTTTTTTTTTTTTTGAGATGGAGTTTTGCTCTTGTTGCCCAGGCTGGAGTGCAGTGGTGCGATCTCGGCTCACCACAACCTCTGCCTCCTGGGTTCAAGCGATTCTCCTGCCTCAGCCTTCCCAAGTAGCTGGGATTACAGGCATGCGCCACCACGCCTGGCTAATTTTGTGTTTTTAGTAGAGATGGGGTTTCTCCATGTTGGCCAGGCTGGTCTTGAACTCCTGACCTCAGGTGATCCACCCGCCCCTGCCTCCCAAAGTGCTGGCATTACAGGCGTGAGCCACCGTGCCTGGCTGCTACCGCCTTCTTTCTGCTGCAGACGAGTCTACTCCCAGCCTGTATCTCTTCCCCAGTACCTCCGTCCCAGTCAGCATGATTGCTGCAGCCCATCTCTCCTCTCCTGGCTGCATCCCCACGGCTTCCCATTGTTTTCTCTCCCTCCAGCCTCACCCCCATCCTAATCCAGTCTCCACCCTCAGTCAGTGTGAACCTTTTTTTTTTTTTTTTCCCTTTTAAGACTTTATCTTTTTAGACCAGTTTCAGGGTCACAGCTTTAGGTTTCACAGTTTCAGGCTCAGGAAGGTACAGAGATTTCCTATATGCCCCCTTCCCCGACACGTGCAGAGCCTCCCCGGTGGTCAGCATCTCCCATCAGACTGGGACATTTGTTGCAATTGATGAACCTACATTGCCACGTCATTATCACCCAGAGCTCATCATTTACATTAGCGTTCACTCTTGGTATTGTATGTTCTACAGGTTTGGGCAAATGAATAATGACATGTATCCACCATTATAGTATTACACAGGCATGAGGCATTCACCCTGTTAAGGCCTTCCCTGGCTGGCCTCTCCTTTCTCAGCACAATGCCTTGGTTTGTCCTCTCCTCATCTAGCCCTTTCCTTTCTCTTTCTGCTGGCCTCTGCCTGGGTCTGGCCCAGCTCTGCCCTCTTGTCTTTTGTCCATTCTTCATTTGGGGCATACTGCTTAGAACAGGGGCTTTGGAGCCAGTGAGACCCACCCGGGTTCACATCCAATTCCAGTGCTGCTATTTCTAGGCACACAACCTTGGACACGTTTCTTTTTCTTTTCTTTTTTTTTTTTTTGAGGTGGAGTCTTGCTCTGTTGCCCAGGCTGGAGTGCAGTGGCACGATCTCGGCTCACTGTAACCTCCGCCTCCCAGGTTCAAGTGATTCTCATGCCTCAGCCACCCGAGTAGCTGGAATTACAGGCGCCCGCCACCATGCCTGGCTAATTTTTGTATTGTTAGTAGAGATGGGGTTTCACCATGTTGGTCAGGCTGGTTTCAAACTCCTGACCTCAAGTGATCCGCCTGCCTCGGCCTCCCAGAGTGCTGGGATTACAGGTGTGAGCCACCATGCCCAGCCCTTGAGCAGGTTTCTTAACCCTCTGAGCCTCACCTGGAAAATGGAATTAGCTATAGTAACCAGTAAATGAGATACTGGAGAACTTGGTGTGATGTCAGCAAGATAGCTGACTAAAAGCCCCTAGTGCTTGACCCCCTACAAAGACAGCCAGAACAACAAACAACTACCTGTTAATGAAAATAACTGAGAGAGAGAGAGCCAAAGTGTATCAGAGGTTTAAGAGAAACCCTGGTGAGCACAGAAACTCGGGATGGCCACATAGAGAATGGAACAATGGGCCTCCGCCACTTCATCTCCCAACTGGGATAATCTGGGAACCAGGAGGAGCTTTTTCCTATGGTGAGGAAGTAAGCAAGGGGATCCCAGAAAACCCCATTACCACCTTGGACCTCACCCCATCACACCTACAGACATCACTGCTGGGGTCTCCCACAGCCCTCACAGGCACTAAGCCCCACTGAAGGGTCTGCCTGGAGTCTATGCAGCTATGCTCCCCCCAGGGTAGGAGCCAATATTGTGCCCTGCCCCTATGCCTTGCATGGCTACTGCGTTCTCTTATTTTGGAATTGGAAAGATGGCTTGGGTATGTCTGGCTCTGGGGTTGAGTGGCCACAGCTTCCCTTCATCTCTGAGGTTAAGCTGCCACAGAACCACCCCAGCCTGATGGCCTGACATCCCCAAGCGAAGTTGCCAGCAGGTGTTACACCCATCCCCATGGGGCCAAGGAGAGGTGAAGTGGCTCCACCTACCACCAGCTCTACCTCCTTGGGCTGGAGCTTAAGCAGTACCCTGCTTCCTGGGAAAATAGTACCTTGGCTGCCCAGAGCAGCCATGCCTACAAGTGCCTAATTTGAAGCAGCACCCTACATCAGGAAATGATATCTTTGTTATCCAGAGTAGTCACACATCCTATACCTAAGCTGAGGTGATGCCCTGCATCCCAGGGAAACGGTGCCTTGGCACCCAGAACAGTCATACCCCCCAGACCTAAGCTGAAGTGGTACATTGCCCTGTGGAGAATTAGAGCTTTTGCTGAGCTGAGCAGCTACACATCCCAGGGCTGAGCTGATGTAGTATCCCATGTCCCAGGAAAACAGAGCAGTGACTGATCTCAGACACCCTTTTCTACTGGCCAAATAACTCTAGAATCCTGCTTTCCTGAAGCTGAACTAGATCCCTAGAGTCTGAGCTGCTGAGACAGCCTTCTCCTTGGGGAGTGGAGTTACAGCTTTGCTGCCTCCTAGCCTCCCCAATCTCCCAGGGCCCAAAGGACAGCTGTGTTCCACCATTCTGGGGTACTTGTTACTCCTGCACCTGGTCTCATAAAGTCTGGAATACTGGTGAGCCCCACCCTCCCAGTGTCTAGAGTCACTACTGCATGGCGCCTTATCCTGTGGGACCCAAGTTGCCACTGAGCCCTGTTGGCTCAGGTTCCCAAATTGCAGCTGTACCTTGCTCCCCAGGCCCAAACCTTAGAGCACCTCTTCTTCCCTGGAGTTGGGCCAGTTCTGTGCCCTAACTCCTGTGGGTAGAATCACAGCTACAATGCAACCTTGTGGGCCAGAACTGCCAGAAGATGCCTCAGACTCACAGATCCTGGCTTTTGGGCAACCTTCAGCCAACCCTGCCACAGAAAGTGAACCTGTACCCCAAGACCCGAGTACCAAAATAGGTTCGTGAGACCCTGAGCCTAGGATGTTGGCTCCACAGTTGCTTTAAGCACCTGAATCTGGAACCTAGCACCACTGCAGCTACTTGTAGGTCATGTCAGACCTGACATCAGGAGGGATCCCCTTGGCTGAGTCTCCACACTGTAGGGAAGATAAGCCTAGGAGGACCCCCAAATCCCTTGACACTGAGGACATTAGCAACCTACTCCACTGCTGCTGCTGCCACAGACTTCTACAGCCTGGGCCACTGTGGCACCCACAGTTACTCCTGATGTTGTGCACAAATAAAGAAAATGCATGGAGGCTATAATATTGTGCCTATCTGGAAAGAGTCACGACACCCTTCCCAACTGGTGCATTAAAATGCAACTGCAAGTGAAAGTCTTTGTCTACAAAATCTACTCTAGAAAGCTTGAAAGAGGTGATTCTTCCATCAGATGCATAGACATTGACATAGGAACATAAGACATGTGAAAAAGCAAGGAAATTTGATATCACCAAAGGAACACAATAACTCTATAGTAACAGACACCAATGAAATGGAAATTAATGAGTTACCAGAAAGGGAATTCAAAATAATGATCTTAAGGAAACTAAAAAAGATAAAATAAAATACAGTATAACTCAACAAAATAAGGAAAACAATTCACAATATGAATGAGAAATTCAACAGAGATAGGAATCATTAAAAAGGACCAAACATAAATATTACCACTGAAGAATTTAGTGAATGAAATAAAAAATATGATAGAGAGCTTCAACAGCAGCCTTGATCAAGCAGCAGAAGAAATCTCTGAACTTGAAGGTAAGTCATTTGAAATTATTCAGTCAGAGGAAAAAAAGGATATAAGAATGAAAAAGAGTGATGAAATCCTACAAGACTTATGACACATAAGTAAGGAAGCAAATATTCGTATTATGAGAATTCTGGGAAAAGAGAAGGGAAAAGGCATAGAAAACCTAAAGTTCCCAAGTCTGAGGAGAGATATGGACATCCAGATTTAGAAAGCACAAAGATCCTCAAATAGATTCAGCCACAAAAGTCCCTCCCTGAGGCATATTATAGTCAGATTATCAAAAGTCAAAGACAAAGAGAGAATTCCAAAAACAGCAAGAGAAAAGCGTCAAGTCATATGTGATGGAATTCTCATTAGGCTAACAGCAGATTTCTCCACAGAAACCTTATAGGCCAGGAGAGAATGGAATAATGTATTCAAAATGCCAAAAGAAAAAAATTGCCATCAAGAATACTTCAGAAATAAGGGAGAAATAAAGTCTTTTCCAGACAAGCAAAAAGTGAGTCTTTCCCAGACAAGAAAAACTTTGTAATGTCACCACTAGATTGACGTTACAAAACAGGCTCAAGGAGTCCTATATCTGGAGGCAAAAATATGATAATCACTATCATGAAAACACAAAAATAAACTCACTGGGAGAACAGATTCACAAAAGAGAAAGGCAAAAGAATAAAATCTTATCACTATGGGAAGCCATCAAACTACAATTATAAACAGTAAGAGAGGAAGAAAGGAACAAATTACATACAAAACAACCAGGAAACAATTAACAAAATGACAGGAATAAGTCCTTACCTATCCATAATAACCTTGAATGTAAGCAGATTAAATTCTCCATGTAAAAGATATAGACTGGCTTAATGGATAAAAAACATGACCCCACTATATGGTACCCACAAGAAACTCACTTTACCTGTAAAGACACATATAGACTGAAACTGAAGAGATGAAAAAAGATATTTCATGCAAACAGAAACAAAAAGCAAGCAGGAATAGCTATGCGAAGATTAAATAGACTTTTAAAAAATGGTAAAAAGATATTAAGAAAGTCATAATATAATGATAAAGAGGTTACTTCAGCAATAGGATATAACAATAATAAATCTATATTCATCCAACACCAGAACACCCAGATATATGAAGCAAATATTATTAGATCTAAAGGGAGATATATGCTATAATACAATAATAGGTGAGTGCTTCAACACCAAACTGTCAGCACTGGACAGATCATTTAGACAGAAAATCAACAAAGAAACATTAGATTTAAATTGCACTTTAGACCAAATAGACTTAGCAGACATTTATAGAATATTTCATCCAACAGCTGCAGAATACACATTCTTTTCATCAGCACGTGGAACATTCTCCAGGATAGACCACATGTTAGGCCACAAAAAAAGTCTAAACAAATTTAAAAGAATTGAAATCATATCAAGTATCTTTTCTGACCACCGTGGAATAAAACTGGAAATTAATAGCAAGAGGGACATTAGAAATAGTATAAATACATGGAAATTAAGCATCATGCTCTCAAATGACCAAGGAGTCAATGAAGAAACCATGAAGGAAATTTAAAAGTTTATTGAAACAAATGAAAATAGAAACACAACATACCAAAACCTTTGGGAGATAGCAAAAGCAGTTCCAAGAGGGAAGTTTATAGCAATAAACACCTACATCAAAAAAGTAAAAATATTTCAAATAACCCAACAATGCATCTCAAGGAACTAGAAAAGCAAGAACAAAACAAACTCAAAATAAGTAGGGAAAAGAAATAATAAAGAGTAGAGCAGAAATAAAATAAATTGAGACTAAATAAAATACAAAAGACCAACAAATAAAAGTTAGTTTTTTTTTAACAGATAAGAAAAAAAGACCGGATGCAGTGGCTCACGCCTGTAATCCCAGCACTTTGGGAGGCCGAGACGGGCGGATCACGAGGTTAGGAGATCGAGACCATCCTGGATAACACGGTGAAACCCCATCTCTACTAAAAAGACAAAAAAATTAGCCGGGCGCGGTGGCAGGCGCCTGTGGTCCCAGCTACTCGGGAGCCTGAGGCAGGAGAATGGCGTGAACCCGGGAGGCGGAGCTTGCAGTGAGCCGAGATAGCGCCACTGCACTCCAGCCTGGGCGACAGAGCAAGACTCCGTCTCAAAAAAAAAAAAAAAAAACCAAGAAAAAATATCCAAATAAATAAAATCAGAAATGAAAAGGGACAATTACAACTGATGCCACAGAAATACACGGGATCATTAGAGAATATTACAAACAACTTTACAACAAATTTGAAAAGCTAGCAGCAATATATATATATTTCTGGACACATAGAACCTACCAAGATTGAACCAAATAAGAAAGAGAAAACTTAAAGAGACCTATCAAGGTTATTATTGATAGGTGAGTAATGAGATTGAATCAGTAATAAAAAGTCTCTCATCAAACAAGAGCCCAGGACCTGATGGCTTCACTGTTGAATTCTACCAAACATTTCAGGAATAACTAATACAAATTCTTCTCAAACTCTTTCAGAAAATTAAAGAGGAGGAAATTTTTCCAAACTCATTCTATGAGATCAGAACTACCCTGATATCATAACTAGTCAAAGACACAACAACAACAACAAAAAAGGGAAACTATAGGCCAATATCCTTGATGAACATAATTGTACATGTTCTCAACAAAATACTAGCAAACCAATTCAACAATGCATTAAATTGCTGTTCACCATGATCAAGTAGGATTCATCTCCCGGATGCAAAGACGGTTCAACATATGCAAATCAATAAATGTGATACATCAGTGGAATCAAGGATAAAAACCATATTAGCACCTCAAAAGACACAGAAAAAGTATTGGACAAAATTCAACATTGTCTCATGATAAAGCTCTCAAGTTAGGTATAATAGGAACCTATCTCAACACAATAAAGCCCATATATGACAAACCCCTAACCAACATCATACCAAACGTGGAAAATTTGAAAGCTTTACCTCTAAGATCTGGAGTAAGATAAAGATGCCTTCTTTTAACACTTTTATTCAACATGGTACTAGAAGACCTAGCTATAGCAACTATTCAAAAGAGAGAAAGAAAGGTCATCTAAGTTGGAAAGGAGGAAGTCAAATTGTCCCTGTTTGCAGATGGCATGATCTTATATATAGAAAACCATGAAAGCTTCACCAAAAAAGCTTTTAGAACTGATAAACCAATTCAGTAAAGTTGCAGGATACAAAAATCAACATAAAAATCAGTAGTATTTCAATACATCCATGACAAACTAGTGGAAAAAGAAATCGAGAAAGGAAATCCATTTACAGTAGACACACACACACATACAGAGACACACAGAAACTAGGAATAAATTTAACCAAGGAGGTCAAAGAGCTCCACAAGGGAAAACATAAAATACTGATGAAAAAATTGAAGAGGATACACAAAAAATAGACATTCCATGTGCATGGGTTGGATAAATTAATATTGTGAAAATGACCATACTACCAAAAGCAATCTATAGATTCAGTGTACTCTTTATGAAAATACCAATGGCATTCTTCACAGAAATAGAAAAAAATTCTAAAATTAATTTGGAACTACTAATGACTTCGAATAGCCAAAGCAATACTGAGCAAAAAGAACAAAGCTGGAGGCATCAAACTACTGGACTTCAATATATTCTACAAAGGTGTAGTAACCCAAACAACATGGTACTGTCATAAAAGCAGACATGTAGACCAATGCAACAGAATAGAGAACCCAGAAATAAACCCATATACTTACAGACAGTTGATTTTTGAAAAATGTACCAAGAACATTCATTGGGGGAAAGGACAGTCTTTTTAGTAAATGGTGCTCAGACAACTGGATATTTATAAGCAGAATGAAACTAGTCCCCCTATTTGTCACCATATACAAAATTCAACTCAAAATAGATTAAAGACTTAAATGTAAGACCTGGAACTATGAAACTATTGATAGTAGAAGACAGCATAGAGGAAATGCTTCAGGACATTGCTCTGAGCAGATATTTTATGGAGAAGATCTCAAAAGCACAGGAAACAAAATAAGGCAAGTGAGATTATACTGAACTAAAAATCTTCTGCACAGAAAAATAAACAACAGAATGAAGAGACAACTTGCAGAATCAAATAAAATATTTGGAAACTATTCATCCGACAAGAGATTAACATCCAGAATATACAAGGGGCTCAAATAATTCAACAGCAAAAAAAACAAAAACAAAAAAAAACAAATAATCCGATTTAAAAATGGGCGAATGAGCTGAATACAAATCTCTTAAAAGAAGACATACAAATGGCCAATAGATATATGAAAAAATGCTCAACACGACAAATCATCAGTGAAATGCAAATCAAAGCCACAGCGAGCTATCACCTCACCCCAGTTAGAACAGCTATTATGAAAAAGACAAAAAATAACATATGCTATGAGGTTGTGGAGAAAGGGGAATGTTTGTATGCTGTTGATGAGAATGTAAAGTAGTACAGCCATTATGGAGAACAGTATGGGGGCTCCTCAAAAATCTAAAAATAGAACTACTATATGGTCCAGCAATCCCACTTCTGGGTATATATCCAAAGGAAATAAAATCAGTATGTTGAAGAAATATCTGCACTCCCATATTTACTGTAGCATTCACAATGGCCAAGATATGGAATCAACTTAAGTGTCTATCAGCAGATGAATGGATAAAGACAATGTATATGCAATGGAATACTATTTAGACATAAAAAAGAACAAAATTCTGTAATTTGCAGCAACATGGATGAGCTTGGAGGACATTATGTCAAAATATGAAAAAAGCCAAAACAGAAAGATAAGTACCACATGTTCTCACTCATATGTAGAAGCTAAAGTAGTTGAGCTCATACAAGTAGAGAGTAGAATAGTGGTTACTAGATGCAGGGAAGGCTGTTGGGGGATGAAAGGGAGGGCCTAGTGAATGGATGCAAAGTGCAGGTCAGTAGGAAAAATACGTTCTAGGGTTCCATAGCACTGCAGGGTGACTCCAGTTAGCAACAATTTATTCTATGTTTTCAAATAGCTAGAAGAGTGGATTTTGAATGTCTCCAACACAAAGAAGGAATAAATGTTTGAGGTGATAAGTATTGCTAATTACCCTGATTTGATCATTACATGTTGTGTACATGTATCAAAATATCACATGTACCCCATAAATATGTGCAATTATAAATAATGTGTCAAAAAAATAATACAGGCAAAAAAAAAAAAAAAAGAGATACTGCATGTGCCCTTGGCATTGCGCCAGGCGCTTGATGAGTGCTGTGGTGGTCAGTGCTATTATTTTAAAGCAGTGACTGGATCACGTTCCTGTCCTTTTCTGAAGCATAGTAGCTGTCCACAGTTTGGCCCTCATGGGCCTGATGGGCCTCCTCCTGCCTTCTCACCACTCTGAACGCTGGTGGCGCTGGCATGCTGCAGTTCCTGTCCTTGCCTGTCACATCTGTACATCTCTGTCACCTCCCTCACCTGGCATGGCCTTCTCCCCTTACTTTGGCCTGACTCATTCTTCCCACCTGGTTAAGTCAGTTGCCATCAGAGACTCCCTCATCCCTTGGTCCAAATGGCCTTCTTCTCCCTTCTGGCCCTCCCACAGCACATAGCCTGGGTCTGATTTGACTTTATTCTGTGTCTTCCTCTAAACTGTAAGTTTCTTAAGCCAGGGTCTAGTTTGATTCCTTGATTGGATGTAATATGTCTTTTGCACATTATAGCTGCTCTACGTGTGGGTTGGATAAGCAACACGTGCCACAGACTTGTGACCTCCGGAGGGTCTGTGCACTGCTTTGGTACCTCCTGCTGATCTCTGTGCTGAGGCAGGTGGAGAGGGACCGCAAGCTCAACTTCGCACTCCACCAATCCCTGCTGGACGTTGCTGCTACATCACACCACACAGCCTGGGTCTGATTTAACTCCATTCTGTGTCTTCCTTTAAATTGTTAGTTTCTTAAGCCAGGATATAGTTGAATTCCTTAAGTAGATTCCTCCTTGCTGAATTTGGCTGCGGCCTCAAAATCCTTCTGAAGGCACCACTCACTCTTAGTTGCCACAGCCCATCCATCCAAGGTAACAGGTGACAACCAGGTCTCTCTGACCTGTACTGTGAAAAAGTCATGCTAACGTTGTCCAAAGGATTGTTTTACTTACTTATAGATTTAAAAAATCAGATAAAAAGGTTCGGCTTCTTTAAGAAGTCTTAGGCAAGACACGAAGTTTAAAAAATCTTGTCAGAGATCCTGTTATGTGTCTGAATCCGGCACTGATGTGTGCCCACTCCATTGGGAGGGCAAAGCGAGGAAAGCTGTGGTCAGCTTAACTGCCTGACAGAAAAGGGGATGGTCATGAGGAAATGTGGTGTGAAAAGTAAATACTCACTGGATGGGCAGATCTCAAGATGTGAAAGACAGACATTTCTGTGCAAACCGGAGCAGAAAGATGGTTTGGACGGGGATCTCCCAGGGAGAAACGGAGAGTTACAGAACACTTTCCGTTGTCTTGTTGACAATGAAAATATTACACAACCTTTTCATACTTCATTGTAATCCCAGAGCAATGTTTGAAGCAGGTGGAGGAACTTTCTAGAAATTCCTGGAATGCTTCAAACACCTAAGGAGAAGTGGTTTGGTGAGGTGAACTCTCTCACCTACTTTGCTTTATAACAATAGAAGAGGATGTGATCTCCATTTGACAAGAGGGTGAATCAAAGCTGGGGAGGGAATGGGTTTAGGTCATGCAACTAGTAACTGGAGATGGCAGAATTTGGGCCCTGTCTGGCTCTGAGGTTCCAATTCCTTTTCCTATACCATGGACAGTATGTGGAGCCGTTTCTAAAATGCCTTGAGTCATCTTACTCTCCATTGGCGCTGATGTCGGCTAGTGGCTTCCGAGTGAATGAAGCCAATGTTTTGCTGAGATGGTGTTTGCAGCCCAGTCTCTTCCATATTTAGACTTTGCCCAGCTACCCCTGCCGCTTGGGATGCTCTGAACATGGCCCGGGACTTACAGGGTGCTGAGCCTCTGCTCCCGGGTTGCCTGCATCAGCCTTCCCCACCGTCTCTGTCTGTTGAAACCTCACCCAGTGATGCGGAGCTGGTGGAGTTTCTGGGAATGCTTTCCCAGTTCCCCTCGGCAGAGTTGACCTCCTCCTCTGCGTCCTCGTGAAACTCGATTCCAGCACTGATCACTCCCTGCCCTGTACTGGAATAGCTTATTTAGCTCTCTTGTTCTTAGTGGGCTCCCAACTCCAAGAGGCAAGGATGGAGGCTTAATCATCAGCTCCTGGGGCCCAGGACAGCACCAGTCACACAGTGGGGAACTCAGCCATGGAGAGTTGAATTCAGCGGATCATGCATAGCCTTGGGTGAATCCAGGCCTCTAGGAATTAGCCTTAGGGACCTCACTGTCTTTACTTCTTTGGGAGACCTTGGAGTGTCATAGAATAAAATCCATTACTGACATCTTCCTTGTGGTCCATGTCACCTGCCACTCGGGGACAGGGCAATTGAATTGGCGTGGTGAGGCCGGCTCTTCACAATGCCCTCCCGATGGCTCTCAGCACGGCGCATGTCTCTCCGCAGGTGTCCAGGCTCTTCTCAGTCCTTAGGTGGAGGAAATGACTGATCAGGACCATATTTTTCCTTTTTAAAAACAAGGATGTTGTGACTTCCTTTTTCTAACCTTTGGAGGTTGCTGGCTCCAGGGTCTCAGCAGTGATACCCTGAGGCTGGCTCTGTGGCACCTGTCAGCACCCCAGGAGCCATCATTTGTCCTTGCTGAGCTGGGGACTGCCTCTCTCCAAGGGCTGTGTCTCCCTCCTGTGTTCTCTGGACAAGGTGTTACACTTCACCGATCAGAAGCTACTGCTCTCCAGAAGGCTGATTCTATTTTTCAAGAGTTGGTTTTGAGGCAGTTTGTTTTTAACTGTTACATGTGATTGGACTTCAGTTTCATTGTTATGTATACTTAGCAGTTTAAGATGAGTTTTGAAAAAAAAACAACAGGTCAGTCTTATTTGTGACAACTTGTGTGACTAATTACTGGTCTGCAGTGCACTGTGAAACTTGCAAGGTACCATATAAACACCGAATCATAACACATTTCTTGTTTGAAACTGTATTAGCAAATTGAACATCTGTGTTATAGCAATACAGTGTATTAGTAAATTCAACAGCTTTTATTGATTCACCTTGTTAAGCAGGAAAATAATCCTTATAGCTTATAAATCTCCTGGAAGTTCTAGTAGGTGCCATTTTGGAAGTGAATTGAGTTGAATAAATGAAGGCAGATGTCAAACATTTAATTGGCTCTCTGCTCCCAGCTGGCTCTATCAATTTTGGAACCATTGTCAGAGATGATATAATTCACCCATATGAAACTGACAAGGTGGGTTAGATGCTGTTGGTCTCTAGGGAGGAGGGGCTGGCTATGCAGAGTTAATGTTTAATACCTGGCTAATGCCACTTGTATTAGTCGGGGTTCTCTTTTTTAGTTTTTATTTTTTTGAGATGGAGTCTCACTCTGTCACCCAGGCTGGAGTGCAGTGGCGCGATCTCTGCTCACTGCAAGCTCCGCCTCCCGGGTTCACACCATTCTCCTGCCTTAGCCTCCCGTGTAGCTGGGACTACAGGCTCCCGCCACCACGCCCGGCTAATTTTTTGTATTTTTAGTAGAGACAGGGTTTCACTATATTAGCCAGGATGGTTTTGATCTCCTGCCCTCATGATCCACCTGCCGCGGCCTCCCAAAGGACTGGGATTACAGGCGTGAGCCACCGCGCCTGGCCTAGTCAGGGTTCTCTTAGAGGGACAGAACTAACAGGATATATATATGTGTATATATATATATATACACACGTATATATGTGTGTGTATATATATGTGTGTATATATACATGTGTGTATATATGTGTGTATATATATACATGTGTGTATATATGTATGTATATATACATGTGTGTATATATGTGTATATATATACATGTGTGTATATATGTGTATATATATACATGTGTGTATATATGTGTATATATATACATGTGTGTATATATGTGTATATATATACATGTGTGTATATATGTGTATATATATACATGTGTGTATATATGTGTATATATACGTGTGTATATATGTGTATATATATACATGTCTGTATATATACGTGTGTATATATGTGTATATATATACATGTCTGTATATATGTGTGTATATATATACATGTGTGTATATGTGTGTGTATATATACATCTGTGTATATATATAGGATATATATATAGATATACATTGTGCCCACCAGATTAAGGGTGGATCTGCCTTCCCCAGCCCCCTGACCCAAATGTTAATCTCTTTTGGCAACACCCACACAGACACACCCAGGATTAATACTCTGTATCCCTCAATCCAATCAAGTTGACACTCATTATTAATCATCACACCACTGTAGCTTGGTCTTCACAGAGTTTTCTACTAAAGTTCCTTTAGTAGCACAGAGGACAGGGAGAAAGGCTGTGGCAGCTGACCCCGAGTGGTCCACAACATTTGTTTTAAAATCTCGAGGCTTATGTGAAATGTTCAACTGCTTTTGTTTTCTACTCCATGTTCACACTTTCCTCCAAATCTCCGTCTAAGAAGGTTTGACTGGGAAGAGGCCTCTTTTATAATTCTGTGGATTCTGGAACCCTCAGGTTCAGATACTGGGCTTGAGAAGCAGATATAAAAACGATGATCAAAGGAGTATAAAAAAGACACCAGAAAACAACCAAAGTAACCTTGGTGTTTAAAATGTGATTCTTGTACGTTTTTAAATAACTAAAAGAGTAGAATCAGATTGTTTGTGACACAAAGGATGTAATGCTTGAGGGGCAGATACACCATTTTTTGTCTTTCCTTTTTTTGTTGAGACAGAGTGTCACTTTGTTGCCCAGGCCGGAGTGCAACCATGACTCACTGCAGCCTTGACCTCTAGGACTCAAGTGATCCTCCAGCCTCAGCCTCTCAAGTATTTGCGATGACAGGCATGTGCCACCACACCCAGCTAATTATTTTGTATTTTTCACAGAGATGGGGTTTCACCATGTTGCCCAGGCTGGTCTTGAACTCCTGGGTTCAAATGATCTGCCCACTTCTGCCTTCCAGAGTGCTGGGATTACAGACGTAAGTGCCCTGTTGGATACTCCATTATTACGCATTGCATGCCTGAATCAAAACATCTCAGGTATCCCATAAATATATACATTTACTGTGTGCCCACAAAAATTAAAAATAGAAAAAAATTAAAAAGGAAAACATTTTAAAAAGAAAAAAATGTAATTTTTAAGAAAGGAAGGGAAAGATGCTGAGTTGAGACAAGGGGCAGAGACCATGGTGGGATTTAGAGCGACCAGTCAGTAGGGATGGATTGGCAGAGAAGACTGAGGTGGGAACCAGGTGATGGGCTGTCTCAGCTGTCAGTGGAGATGATGGTGGCCTCACCCAGCTGCGATCTGGAGCTGGAACCAAGAGGACAGATTTTGTTATGAGGCAGCAGGAGGAACTGATGGGACATTGTGATGCCAGCATGAACGGAAGAGGAGAAATCAACTCATTGATTAGTAGACACTGAGCACTTCCCGTGTGCCAGGCCCTATGCTGGGCATTTCAGTACCGATCCTCATGGGAACTTCCCAGCCACCTGGGGTGATCGGTTTGGGCAACTCTGATGAGGAATGTTGGGCTTAGTGAAGTTGGAGTCATGTCCAGGTCTCCCCTGCTGAGCAGCGGGACCCATGTCTACACTTGGAATGGTTCCGGGGATGCTTCTGAGGCAGAGTCAGCAGGGCTTGGAGATGCCTGGGGTAAGGGTCGGGGGAGGAGGGGATGCTTTCCCTACCCTTCTCCTGTAGATCTTAGCTCAGGGACCTTCTCATCCAAAGACACCCCCTCCACCCCATGTGATTCACCCCATTCTTAACCCCAGACCCATCTCGAGCCTCTTAGAAGGAGCACTGACTTAGGAGTCTAGTGGCCCAGGGCTGAACCCCACCTCAGCCCCTTCTAGCTGATTGCCTGCAAGTCATTTCACCTCTCAGAGCTTCAGCATCCTCTAAGGAGAAAGATGCTGGTAACAGTTTCATGGTGAGAATGAAAGAAACTCATGTAAAAGAAGGCAGCACCAAGCCCAGGGCCAAGGTGATGCTCAATACACAGGTATTAAATCAGTTTGTTTAACGCGCTTAGCCCACATTGAATTTTACTCAATTGGGGAAATTCTGTGCTGTGGCACATGGTTGGACTTTGATAAGTGTTTTTAACATGAAAAGAGTTGGTCAGGCATGGTGGCTCATGCCTGTAATCCCAGCACTTTGAGAGGCCGAGGTGGGTGGATTACTTGAGGTCAGGAGTTTGAGACCAGCCTGGCCAACATGGTGAAACCCTGTTTCTACAAAAAATACAATGATTAGCAGGGCGTGGTGGCTCACGCCTGTAGTCTCATCTACTTGGGAGGCTGAGGCAGGAGAATCACTTGAACCTGGGAGGCAGAGCTTGCAGTGAGCTGAGATTGCACCATTGCACTCTAGCCTGGGCGACAGAGCGAGACTCTGACTCAAAAAAAAGTAATTCTTACCCATTGGATTTATCAATATTGGTGTGTATCCCATTGTGTCCCCAAACATTGGGCTATAACCTGTTTTGGCATCAGCAACAGGCCACCTCTGAAACATCTGTGAAGCCCCCTTCATGTGAGAGCGGTCACTCTTTCCTGGTCAGTAAATTCAGCTCTAAAAATATCACCTGCTTTCCCCACAAATCATCTTCCCTTTGCACCTTGTCAGTGGCTCTGTGCTGTGAAGCTGCCCCTCTGTTGGCCAGTTTGCTGTGTGCACATCATCCTCTTTTGGCTTTCCCTCTAGTTGTGGCTGTTTACATAAAGGAATCCTGGTGCTCCACGGAAGATGCACTAAGAACCTCTGATCCTGCAAGAGAAGGGTTGATGAAGGTGAGTTGATGCAATTCTAAATGAATGTTGTAAAAGAAGTTTTAAAAGTCACAGTGCCTACTTGATAATTTGATAATTTAAAGCAGTCTAGCCATGTCTTCACTTCCTAGTACCACAGAGTACCACAAAACAGAAATGTATTGTCTGAGAGTTCTGGAGGCTGGAAAGTCTGAAATCAAGCAATCGACAGGGTTGTTTTCTTTTGAGGGCTGTAAATGAGAATCTGTTCCTGGCTTCCCTCCTAGCTTCTAGTAGCCTCAGGGGTTTCTTGGCTTGTAGATGACCTTCTCCTTGTATTTCCACATTGTTTTCTATATGTGTTTCCGTCTCTGTCAAAATCCTCCTTTTTTATAAGGACACCAGTCATATTGGATTAGAGACCAACTGAATCCCTTCATGTTGATTGACCAGCAGACTCTTTTTCCAAATAAGGTCACATTCACACAACTGGGGGTTAGGACGTCGACAGCTTTTTGGGGGTGACAGTTCAATCCATAACACCCTGCTAGCAAGGAAAATAGCACTCAGTGCTATGTATAACAGATATCTGGCTACTGATAAGTCTATTTTACTTTCCTGAGTGGCCCCTCATGTCTAAGTTTTAAAACTTTAACATACACCATCTCTCTGTTGAATGGGAAACTTCTGCTTAGTGCATTCAGGTAACGTTTATTGGCTCTTAGCATGAGTTAGAATTGTAGCAGATATTATCCTGTATGTTACCTGAGACTCTATAGGGATTATCTAATGTCAGAACCTTCAAGGTATTTGTTTGCAAATGAACACATTGAAGCTGAGTCACACAGCCAGTAAGTGATTTAGCTGGGTACAAACATCTGTCTCCTTGACATCAGACCTGGTGATCTTTGAAGAGCTGTGCCTCTGTTGAGCAGTTGTAAAGCAGAGACCTGGGATGGCAGGTGTGAAGGCAGGAACCAGAGGAGCTTCTCAGAGGTCCAGGTGGCATCCTGTTGGCTGAACTTTGGCTGGGGCAGAGGCTAAGGGGGAAGCCAGTACCCAACTGAGAGTTTGGACTGTGTGCCTCCCATTCACCCATTTTCATTTGATTGGTATATTCATCTTAATTCCACAGGTGGGAAGAAGGATGATGCTTCCCTGCAGTCTTGAAATGTGTGATCTTGTTTACAGTTGTCTGGAATGCCATTCGGTTCCCTTCATAGAGCCCT
Organism: Pan paniscus; assembly: GCF_029289425.2. Classification (NCBI taxonomy): domain Eukaryota; kingdom Metazoa; phylum Chordata; class Mammalia; order Primates; family Hominidae; genus Pan; species Pan paniscus. The sequence continues at coordinate 88,029,963 of NC_073265.2, read as the reverse complement.
GTAAATAATGAATGAAATATCAGTATTCTTTCCGGTTCAGTATAGAGAATGGCTAAGAAGCAAAATACAATTAAAAGATAAAGAAAAAACGTCAAGACCTAAAGTTCTACAAACAGAGAGGGGAAATAGTCCCAGGCACAACACTTCAAAGATCTCCAGCCTGATGTCAAGGAGATGGAAGTTTGTACCCAGCTACATCACTTACTGGCTGTGTGACTCAGCCTCGATGTCTTCATTTACACAACAAATACCTCGAAGGTTCTGAAATTAGATAATCCCTATAAGGGGTCTCAGGTAATGTTCCCAAGTTGTTAATCCAGGTTTTATTTTATTTTTATTTTTTTTCCTGCTGAGCAATTAAAAAATTAGTTCTTGATTTTTTTCTAAACAAGAGCTTCATTAAGATAGAATTCACACATCATAATCTTCATTCTTTTAAAGTGTACAATGCAGTGACTTCTAATATATTCACAACATTGTGTATCAATCACCACTAATTCCAGAACATTTTCATCATTTTAAAAAGAAGTTTTCTACCCACTAGCATCACTCCTCATTCCTGTCTTTCCCCAGTCCCTGGAAACCATAATCTGCTTTCTGTCTCTATGGATTTGCCTATTCTAGATATTTCCTATAAATGGAATCATACTACAGGTGGTCTTTTGTAAACAGCCTCTGTAACTTGGCTTAATCTTTTCAGAGTTCATCCATTGCAGCATGCATCAGTACTTCATTCCTTTTTTTGGGGTGAATAATAGTCCATTGTATGGATATACCACATTTCATTTATCCATTTTTGAGTTGATGGACATTTGAGTTGTATCCACTTTTTGACTATGATTAATAATACTTTAAGCATTTGTATGGAAATTTTTGTGAGGAACATATTTTCAGTTCTCTTGAGTATATATCTAGGAGCGGAATTGCTGGTCATGTGGTAACTCTATGTTTCATATATTGAGGAACTGTACAACTGCCTTCCCCAGCAGCTATACCATTCTGCACTCTCAACAGCAGTGTCTGAGGGTTTCAGTCACTCCATATCCTCACCAGCACTTGTTATTGTCTTTTTAATGTTCTCCATCCTAGTAGGTGTGAAGTAGAATCTCACTGTGGTTTTAATTTGCATTTCCATGATGGCTAAGGATGGTGAACATCTTTTCATGTGCTTATTGGCCATCTATAGATCCTCTTTGGGAAAATGTTTATGAGGATCCTTGGCCCACTTTTTAATTGGGTTATTTGACTTTTTACTATTGGGTTGTGAGAGTTTTTCATATGCAGGGTTTCATGTGCAGAGTTTTTCATATGCATAATCCTTATCACATATATGATTTGCAATTATTTTTTTCCAATTCTATGAGTTGTCTTTTTTAGGTCTCGTTTTAATCGACTCAGTAGATATTATTTTGAAAAGGTTTTTCTTCCAGCACATTAGAGACGGCCTGAGATTCAGCAAGTGAGCATGATGTACCCAGTGTGGTGCTTGGCATCTTGGTTTGCGTTGCTGCCCCAGCTCTGGTGCTGCAGGTGGGCCAGGTGGCCACTTAATGACTGACTGTTCTGAATGCTATGAAGAATGTGGATGGCTCCTTAAATAATTTTTTCAGAACAAGAGTTGTTACTTCCTTCGTTTGTCATCTCTTCTTCTAAGTTTAAATGAGAAAACCCCCACATTTTCTGACAATGTGGCCTATATTATGAACAGAAAGAAACTTGGGTGTTATTTCCACTTAATGAACCATGTTGTAAAGATCTATCCTACCCCAGCTGTACATAGGAATATTTCCCCTCTGTTTGTAGAACTTTAGATCTTGACTTTTTTTCTTTTTCTTTTAATTACATTTTGTTTCCTAGCCAGCTCTTCTTCACAAATTACCAAAAAAACCCCACAAGATTTCTTAATGTTTTTCTTGTTAACTTAATTAGTGGTCCTAATGAGGGATGTGAACTGGAACTTAGTTTTGTGTTTTCAGAAACATTTCTGAGTCAAAATCACATGTCACACGTTTTCCTCCCCCATAATGAAATTGGACAAATTAAGTACATTTTCTTTCTCCTCCTTTTTCTCCTGCCAGTTTTTGATTGGATATTTCCCTTCTGCCAGATGCAATCTGCTTTTGTCTTCTGGCTTTCTTCTGAACTTTTTGGTTTTATAAGTTGAAAAATATAACCTCCTCCACGACACCAATCTGGTTTTGTGACTAGCTAGTTATTCTCAACTTCTGAAATTGATTTGGCTGCCGCTGTCTGAGATACAAAATGTGATGGCTTCTCAGAGCCAAGCTAGTGTGGTTTTCACTAATCTTTTTCTCATTTAAGATTTAGCTCCAGATGAAGGTGAAATATTTTACATTCTGGCCAATTCGTAAGTTTATTGGCACTGAACACTTTGTGCCATTTGCTGCAAGCTGCCTTATTTTTATTATCAGAGCATTTGAAAAACATGCAAGTATTTTAGAGACCACATGAAGGATCTTCTCCCTTGACTGGAGGGGGAAACCAAGACTCAAAGAGGTTGTGAGTCGCTGAGGATCTCCCAGCAAATCCAGGGTAACAACCCACAAACCACAAATGATGACGATGATAATCCAAGAGTCAAGTATTAAATATAAAACGAAGTATTAATATTTGTATTATCCCCTTTCCCCAAATCTCATTTCTAATGGATGAAGATGAAGAATGAAACCGCTGGCTGGACTGGAAAGCCCCAGCATGTTGTTTTGTGCCTGCCTCTGACAGACCCCTCGCCCAGCTGTCTCAAATCCTCTTTGAAATGAGGCAGGGAAATCAATAAATGTAATCACCCTCTTTGAGCTTCAATTTCCCCACCTGTGAACCAAGGCCTCCCCAGCAGGTGGTGAGAATCACATGGTAGCATGTGGGTGGATGTCCTGGACCAGTTAGTGGCCTTGTTGATCTGGAGGTAATGCATAGGATAAAGTGAGAAACACACACGCAGAGGCTGTCACCTAGCAGTGTTGCAGAATAAGTTCCAATACAACAGCATTGTCACTTAGTAAATAGCTGATTGGTTTCACCTCCTGCCACATTTTAGCAGTTGCTCGTGGCTGTCTGAAGGGCTGCGTTAAGGAGGCTTCTGAGACCATGTCCACGCTTAGCTGGACAGATAGGTCTGCTCTGAATCCAGGGGTGGGAGACCTTGGTTTCTGCCACCTATTTGCCATCCGTGGGCTACACAAATGCAGAGCATTGTAACAGGCAGGGGTGTGAAGTCATTTTGACTTGCGAAGGGGAGAGCTTCTAACTGTGTGGGCCTGACTTTGACCACAATACAATTTCCTCACTTGCGATAACTTTGCTACAGGCAAGAGATGGTTCAATTTTACAGCCTTAGAACGGGCTGTGCCCTGAGTCCCCGTAATTCTCTGGGATTAGGACACCAGCGTGTGCTCTAAATCTGTCACAAGCCATTGAAACTCACTTGCTTTTGGTGTAGCAATTGATCTCCCACATCATTTACCCTCCTTCTGACGGCCAGAATTCCGGGGCCTGCTGTCATGAAAATGACAAATCGGGTTTATTTCAGGATACATCCAGCAAGTCAGTTGAAATGGGTTGCCGCAGCCCCCCAGTGTTAATTTCCTGTTTTGTTACCATGTGATGGATTGTGCTTTGTCGTCTCACATTCCTGGTCCATGGCCCTGGGGACCAGGGGCTGCCCCTGGCAGCGTTCTCTGCTCCTGCAGGCCGCATGGTGCCAAAGGTCAGTGGTGTGGAAGCCTCTGTGAGATGCCATGATTCACGTTTTGGCTCTTGGAGCACAAAATGAATCTTCGATGGAGGAGCTCACACCTGGCCCCGACGTGTGCGTCACATCCAAGCGCAGAATTTATTGTGCATGATTTTCCTCTCTTGTCTCACTTGACTGTTGTTCTTTTTCTTTCTGTTTTTTTCTTCAAAGGTTCAGTCATTTGGGGAAAGGGTTGTGCTTTTCATTCTAAACGCCGTTATTTTTGGAAGATTGGAGAGAAATTTGGATGATGATGACATGTTTTTTCTACCTCACTCTGTGAAGGAACAAGCTAAAATCCTGTGGAGACGTGGAGCGGCTGTTGGGTTTTACACAACCAAGTTGAAAGGTGAGGGATGCACGGCCACCACTTCAGGCTGGACTGAGTGGGGCTGTCTAGGGGTCTGCCTGGCCTGGAGGGCTTCCTCAGCACCAGCTATGTGGAGAGAATCTTCTAGCACAGGAAGTATCGCGGATTAAGTTGGGTGTAAATAAACCCCACGTATGGATTCCATTTCCACCACATTTCTCGTCTCAGTGGCAAACATGGTGAAAAGCATGTCCCTTTGATTTCCAGGCAGTGCCATGTCCCCTCTAAAAAATAACTAATTGTAATTAATGGTATAAAATTTCATTTCTTTCCTTCAGTGTTACTAGTTAGTTGTCAGGAAAAATACCACTGCTGATAGCTGACATGTGGAGCCAAAGCAGCTTGGATGCCAAGATTTATAGACATTAGAAGAGAGGGAGTCCGGCCATGATAACAAGGTTAGGGTGAAAGTCTCTGACTTGAAGGTCAGTGACCAGTGCTAAGTGTGGGACTAGTACCATTTTGCTGAAGTGATTTGTCTCTTCTTTTTTATTATTTTTTTTTATTTTTTGAGGCAGGGTCTTGCTTGATGTCACCCAGGCTGCAGTACAGTGGCACGATCATGGCTCACTGCAGCCTCAACTTCCGGGTTCAGGTGATCCTGCCACCTCAGCCTCCTAAGTAGCTGGGACTACAGCCATGTCTGCCTAATTTTTGTATTTTTTTGTAGAGATGGGGTTTTGCCATGTTGCCCAGGCTGGTCTCGAGCTCCTGAGCTTAAGCCATCTGCCCACTCCAGCCTCCCAAAGTGCTGGGATTGCAGGTGTGTGCCACTGCGCCTGGCCACCGGTTTTCTTCTTTAAAGTTGCTTTCTTTTTTTCATTCTTTCTTTTCTTTTCTTTTCTTTTTTTTTTTTGAGATGGGATCTCTTTGTCACCCAGGCTGGAGTGCGATGTCGTGATCATAACTCACTGCTGCCTCCAATTCTTGGGCTCAGGTGATCCTCCTGCCTCAGCCTCCCAAAGTGCTGGGATTACAGGCATGAACCACCGCACCTGGCCTCTGTATTTAATTTTTAAAGGCTGTCAACATCTCTCACCTAACTAATTCCAGCCCCATCATTTGGTTGTCAAAAAGTTCTCAATTTTAGCAAAAATTAATCTTCTCAGTAAACTGCCATGGATGTACTACGAGTTAGATGTTTTTCTTGGGCACTAAAGAGGCTGAGTTTGGTTCTGAGCCACGTTCACGTTGTGTGTGTGCTTGACCTGTCCAGGATGCGATAAATTTGTGTTTCTCGCTTTTTTGTTTTTTCCTCAGTGAGATACAGCAGTTTCTCATCCAAACCACTTCTTCATTTCTTGGTTAATTATTTGCAAAGTCAGTCGTAGCTTTAGCCTCTGTGTCTTTCAGCTCCTTTCCTCACGACAGCCTTTGTCCTCAGACTTTGATGCCCTTTCACTTTTTTGAATGGTCATGTTCTTTCACCATTTAAGATAGACCAAGGGGCCTAGAGAAAAATTAAAATGAAAAGGAAGCTTTTTGTAATTCCTCTTTCCTGGGAGACTCATCAGTGGTCATTTTCTACCAAATGGCTGTTTTTTAGTCTGTAACCAAATCATTTGTGGTGTAGACATCCTACTAATAATAATGAAAACTGTTAACAGATGCCAGCTTGATGTGTGAAACCACAGGTAGGCGGCAGAAGGAGCTTGACCTTGGTCTTGCCTGGTCCTGCTGCTATTCCCGGAGGCAGTGATACCAAGGGTCCTGATTCCGGGGAGGGACACAGGGGTTGTCTGCAGCTGCTATGCTCTTCCCCAGGCAGATTCAGGGCCTTGGAGGAGAGGGAAGACCTAAGGATGCTGAGCTGAGGCAGGTCAGACTGGGTGCTTGAATTCTGCCTTTTCATTTCTGATGGATCCTACAAATTCAGTGAAAACTTCCCTGAAGCTGCTTGTGAGGTCACATTATTTTCATTAATGAACTGGTTTTTGAAGTGGCAATGGACTGTTAGTTACTCAGCAATTTAGTGGGTTTAAAAAGTGTCAAACGTGCGTGGTGGCTCACGCCTGTAATCCCAGCACTTTGGGAGGCCAAGGTGGGCAGATTGCTTGAGCTCAGGAGTTCAAGACTAGCCTGGGCAACATGGTGAAACCCCATCTCTATTAAAAGTACAAAAACCAGCATGGTTTTTGGGCATGGTGGTGCATGCCTGTGGTCCCAGCTACTCAGGAGGCTGAGGTGGGAGGATCACTTGAGCCGAGATCATGCCACTGCACTCCATCCTGGGTAAAAGAGTGAGACCCTGTCTCAAATAAAAAAAAAAAAAGTATCAAACTTGTAGAAAATAAAATAAATGAAGCAATTGTATTTTTCAGGTTTTCATTGTCAACTTTAAAATTTTTTACTGCCTTTTTATGGATTAACATTTTTAGGGAGACACAATGAGGCTATTTCTGTGGAATCTATATATATATATATATTACCAGCAGCAATATAGAGAGTTACAGTTGCACCACATCCTTGTCAGTACTTGGTATTGTCAATCTTTTTCATTTTAGCCAGTCTATAAAGTGTGAAGTGGTGGCTAATTTTGGTTTTAATTCACATTTCACTATTTCACTAATGATGAATGACATTGAACATGTGCTTATTTGATGGTCATATAACTTGTTTGATTAAGTATCTGTTCAAATATTTTTGCCCATTTTTAATTGTTTTTTAAATTATTGAGCTTCAAGAGTTCTTTATATATTTTAGATAAGAGCTTCTTATCAGATATATGTTTTGAAAACATTTTCATTTTGATGACAGTGGCTTTCAGAGAGCAAAAGTTTTAAATGTTGATGAAATCTAATCAATTTTCATTATTATTCGGTTGAAAATATTTTCTAAAATACTTTGTGATTTCTGTGGGTTCTTTAAAAGTGAGTTTTTAATTTCCAGATATTTGGGGGCTATCTCTGATTTTTTTTTGATTTCTAATTTAATTCTGCTGCAGTAAGAGAATATAGCCTGCTATATTTAATATTCTGAAAATGACTGAGAGCTGTTTTATGGCCTAGTGTGTGGTCTATCTTTGGGAACATTCTGTGGGGACTTAAAAGAGTATATTCGGTGGTTGTTGGGTGTAGTGTTTAGAACTGTCAGGTTATGGTGACTGGTGATGTCATTCATATCTGCAAGGGAGCAAGAGTGGGGAAGTGCCACGCTCTTTTAAACAGTTGCTATCTGGTGTCATTTTCCTTCAGGCCAAAATACTTCTGATATAGGTTGGATATTTGTCCCCTCCAAATCTCAGGTTAAAATGTGACCCCCCATTGTTGGAGATGGAGATGGGGCCTACTGAGAAGTGTGTGGGTCATGGTGGCAGATTCCTCATGAATGACTTGGCATCTTCCCTGTGATACTGAGTGAGTCTAGCTGTATTAGTTCATACTAGAGCAGATTGTTTAAAAAAGCATGGCACCTCCCATCTCTCTCTTGCTCCCTCTCTCTCCATGTGACATGGCTGCTCTCCTTTGCCTTCCACCATGAATGGAAGCTTCCTGAGGCCCCACCAGAAGCAGATGCTGGTGCCATGCTTCTTGTACAGCCTGCAGAATCAGGAGCCAAATAAACCTCTCTTCTTTACAAATTACCCAGCCTCAGGTATTCTTTTATAGCAGCACAAACAGACTAATACAGCTTCCCTTAGTATTTCTTATAGTGCCATTCTGCTGGCAACAAATTCCATTAATTTTTGTTTACTGAAAATGTTTTTATTTTATTTCACTTTCATATTTGAAAGATAGTTTATCCAGATACAGAATTATTAGAGATCACTTCTTTTCTTTCAGCACTTTGAATATTTTGTTCCAATATCATCTGGCTTTCATAATTTTGGGTGAGAAGTCAGCCATTCGTCTTATTCTTGTCCCCTCATAAACGAAACGTCATTTTTTCTTTGACTGCTTTCAAGGCTTTCTCTTTAACTTTGACTTTTTTCTTGCAGTTGACTGTGATACATCTATATCTTAGTCCATTTGTGCTTCTATAACAAATGCAAGAGACTGGATAATTTATAAACAACAGAAATTTATTCCTCACAGTTCCAGTTGTCTTCTTTTTCTGGGTTTGCAGCCATATGTATGTTAGGGTGCTTCATATTGTCTTACAGGCCTCTGAAATTTTATTTTTCTTGGAATATTTTTCTTTCTCCTTTGGTTTAATTTATCTTGATCTATATTCAGGTTCATCTGCCATCTATAATCTGCTGCTAAGTCTATTGAAAAATTTAGTTATTGTACTTTTCAGTGCTAAAACTTGTATTATTGTGTATAGTTTTCAATTCTTTATTGAGATTCCCTGTCTATTTATTCATTTGATTATATCTTTTTCTTTAATTCTTGGGATTATTTTATTTTAATTCTTTGAATATATTTGTAAAGCTGGTTTGAAGTCATGGAATTATTTTAATTATTTGAATATATTTGTAAAGCTGGTTCGAAGTCCTTGTCTGTCAATATCTGGGCCTGTGTAAACTCAGTTCTACTGACCACCATTATTTTTTTTCCTGAGTAAGGGTCATACTTTCCTGTTTCTTTGCATATTTAGTAATTTTTGGTTGAAAACTAGTCGTTGCAGCAACTGAAATTCTTTTTTGATTTCTGAGGATTTTGAGATTTTTGTTTTAGCAGGCATTGAACTTGCCTGGATTTAAACTGCACACTTCATCTCCCTTGTGATATGTAGCTGCTGACATCTGTTTGTATGGCTTCCCATGGCTGCTTCTTTAGCCTGGCCCTGTAGAGTTCTTCCCTGTACCTGCAAAGTTGGTGGTTCAACAAAGATTTGGACATGGATGTGACTTACCTTCTCTGTGATTTCCTTGCTTCTGCCAGATTTGGATTCTGTAATCTGACCCTTCACACAATTTATTTGACTTCAGTCTTCTGTTACTACAGCTGCCCAAGTTGAGGAATGTCCTTGGTTAAGGAAAGTGTCAAAGTCACAGGTCTAATTTTGTGCAATTCCATCTTTCAAGAGTGGGTATCTCTCTGGGCTCTGACTTCTTTTTTGCCAGATCCCTTGGGGTCTGCTCCACTCATATGCAGATTAGCTATAAGCCAGATTTGGGAAGTTTATGCTCTGAATTTGGGTCTCACTAATTCTGTGGTTCTCTTGCTGCTAGGGCTTCCTCATTAAATTTCTGTGTTTTTTTCCCATCCTGAATTCTGATATTTGACATGTTTAGCTGGTAAGGCTGCGGTTTTTCCTACAAATGTTTTTCTGTAGCCTCACAGGTGGAATTAATCCTGTGGCTGGTAAGCTGAAAACTCACAGGTTCTACCTATTCCAGTTTTCTGAAAGTAAATTTTCCTCTGGCTTCTATCTGCTTTTGGATGCCTTGCAGTGTCTTTAAATGTTTTATTAAATTTATTTTTTAATAGTTATTACATATAGGGATTTGCATGACCACTTCATCTCACCAGCGTTATCTAATATTCTATTCATGTATAGATCATAGAAGTTTGTTCCTCGCCTTCCCATCTCTTCCTATAAGTTGAGAGAGGGATGTATGTAGATGAATTCAAAAATGGTTGCTATGCATGCATGTAAATTAAACAAAAAGTAATTTTGATGGTGATTAGGTATATTTTATTATATTTTGTTATTTTACATATGTAAGTTAAGAAAATTTGCCAGTGAGTACATGTGGTTTAATTGGCTATAGGAGGGGTTTATAGTTCAAAAGTTCAGAACAGTTAATGCTGTTTCTCCAGTCTTGGCTCTGTCTTGGTGCCTGTCACAGTGTTTTGTGGTGATGTTGTATTGATGTTTGAGAGATGGGCACAGCAAATGGCATGCTTCTCCACTTTTCAGCACAACAGTTTCTCTTCATAATCTTAGATCCATATGATTCAGAATGTCTGTTAATTTAGCCTGGGCTTGGCTGAAGTTTATAATTTCATTCTGTGAGGAAAACATAATGTACAAATTCATTGCATAAATAGGATCACAAGGGCCAGGTTTTACCTACTGATATGGTTTGGATTTGTGGCCCCACCCAAATTTCATGTCCAGTTGTAACCCCCAGTGGTGGAGTGGGGGCCTGGTGGGAAGTGATTGGGTCATGGGGTGGACTTCCCCCTTGCCGTTCTCATGATGTGAATGAATTCTCAAGAGTTCTAGTTGTTTAAAAGTGTGTAGTACCTCCCCCTTCACTCTCTCTTCCTCCTGCTCTGGCCATGTAAGATGTGCCTGCTTCCTCTTTGCCTTCTGCCATGATTGAAAGTTTCTTGAGGTCTCCCCAGCCATGCTTCCTGTACAGCCTGTGGAACCCTGAGCTACTTAAACCTCTTTTCTTATAAATTACCCAGTTTCAGGTATTTCTTTATAGCAATGTGGGAATAGACTAATACGCCTATTGAAGAGTATACATTGTTTCTTTTCTTTCTTTTTCTTTTTTTTTTGTTTTTGAGATGGAGTCTTGCTTTGTTGCCCAGAATGGAGTACAGTGGCACGATCTCGGCTCACTGCAACCTCTGCCTCCTGGGTTCAAGCGATTCTCCTGCCTCAGCCTCCTGAGTAGCTGGGATTACAGACACGTGCCACCAGGCCAAGCTAATTTTTGTGTTTTTAGTAGAGACGGGGTTTTGCCATGTTGGCCAGGCTGGTCTCGAACTCCTGACCTCATGATCCACCCTCCTCAGCCTCCCAAAGTGCTGGGATTACAGGCATGAGCCACCGTGCCCGGCAGAATATACGTTATTTCTAAGCATTTTAGCTATATCTTTTCTGTCTGCATGTAACTTTAAATTTTAAAAAGTTATAGAGTAAAATTCACTTTTAGGGGGAGTTTACAGTTCTGTGAATTTTAACCCATGTATAGGTTTGAATAACCACAACCACAGTGAAAATAAACAATAGTTTCATTACCTCCCCCATACGCTTCATCCCCCGCTCCCAATAACCCCAGCAACCACTGGTCTGTTCTCCATCACTACAGTTTTGTCTCTTTTAGAATATCCTGTACATGAAATCAGGCGGTGTTTAGCCAGTGGAGACTGACTTCTTTCACTCGGAATAATGCCTTTGAGATTCATCCACCATAATGTGTGTATCAGTAGTTTGTGTCCCATTACTGCTGAAGAGCCCATTCAGTTTTCAAACAAGTGAGTGCCTTTATATAGAACAAATAAGATATTTTCAGGTAGACCCCCTTTGGACACATTTTGCTAGTAGGGTGGTTTGAGTTTCTCCCTTTGTTTGATGGTTCTGTAATTGTCTTTCTTACAAAATATTGACACTTTAGCCATGTCACTATTTCACGTTGAAATTTTCCCTAGGTAATCAAAATTGTGAGGTTTTACTTTAACTTTTGCTTTAAAACGACCATTCCACAAAACCGTTAGCATTCAAGGGAAGAAAATACTCACTGGGGAGTGGAGAGTTGGCCAATTTAAGGCAGAGCCAATAAGTATTGTGGTTTTGTATAAAAACCTAAAAAGAACACTTTTGCATTTCAGATTCCTGAAAGCCCAACACAAATGATTTCTGAAAGTCCTTGAACAAATACAAGGGCAACACTTAAAAATATTAAACTAGGTGGTTTGGAGCCCAGGCAAGCATGGGACCTGTGAGATGACAGTGACACTGTGGAGTCGGCCTCAGCCCTGCCTGTCACCAGGGCCTTCTGTTCTCTGCCTTCCCCAGACACCAGGCCCACAGGGACCTCCTGCACTGTTGTCCCGTCAAGCAGGGACCCCTTGCCGTCTTCTGGACTTTAGTAGAAGCATAGCAAAAAATGGAGTGGCAAGAGTGCAGTGTTGTTTCGGGTACCGAGTCTGCCACCCAAAGAGAAGGGGCTTGCCACTGCAAGGAACAGAAGTCTACTCCTGGACTTACAAGAAGGGAGGGCACTGGAAGAGGGCAGGGGAAGTTTGTGAGGTGCTGCCTGGCTTCTAAGGCTGGGATGGGGACCCCACAGCTGTAAGTGGGGTGCTACTCTGCTAGTCTCTTTGCAGACCAGCTTCCTTTACTTACTTATGTTTCTTGCTCCCTTAGAATGTTGACTTTAGTTTGCTGTGATGCCAGACTGGCCTCTAACTGTACCCGCTTTCAAGGGCCAGGACCTACTATAGTGCTAGTCCAGCTGGCCGGTGGTTTGGTTTCTTATGGATGGATCATGGGTCCACCTTTTGCTCAACTGTGGTCAGGTAGGCTGGGTGCTATGGATCAGAGATGGCCATCTAGCCCTGTCTCTTTAACTGAGGCTATGGTGGGGCAATTTTAAAGAGCTATGGGTTTGGCAGACATCCCATAATAATCCATGGAGGAATCCTGGTGGTCTTGCCTAAAAGTATTCTGGCCTCGACCTGGGCTGTAATACTCTTAGTCAAGACCACCAGGCAGCCCTTTGTTGACAACTCTTAATTTTTAGAGCCCCGCAGAGGACACAGCTTTGTGCTGCTCATGTAGTATAGGATACAGGAATTCTCAGGCTCTACCCTAGACCTACTGAATCAGAAACTCTGCAGTGGGGCCCAGCAGTCTGTGTTAACAAGCCCTGCAGGTGATTCTCATGTACTCTACAGTGTGAGAACCACTGACCTAAGGCACACATTCTCAGCAAGGAGATATTGCCCCCAATGAGACAGTGATTTGTTCTTGGGGAGCAAAAAAAAATCTTAGATATTTACAGTGGTTTGTGGCTTTTCAAAGATCAACATTATTTAACAAAGTCTTATTTTTTATTAGTATTTAATTTGGGGGATGGTGATCAATATATTACAAATAAATATATTGTATAAGCCTTTCCATAATCTATACATATTTCAAGACATCATATTATACACCAAAGATATATACAATATTTATCTGTCAATTAAAAAATATTAATTTAAAAAATACTCATATTCAAATTGTGAATGTCTCAAATTCATACAAAGCAAAATGGTGGTTTCAAGAACTAGAGGGAGAGGGAAACAGGGAGTTATTGTTTAATGGGTACAGAGTTTCCATTTACAATATGGAAAGAGTTCTGGACATGGATGGTGATGATGGTTACATAACATTATTTGTATTTAAAGTTTTTTAAATTGACAGGTAAATATTGTATATTTTTTTGGTGTACAACATGATGTTTTGAAATATGTATAGATTGTGGAATGGCTAAATCAAACTAATGAATATATGCATTACCTCACATATTTATCAGTTATTTGTAGTGAGAACACTTAAAATCTACTCTCGTAACAACTTTCAAGTATACTGTATGTTGTTATTAACTGTAGTCACCATGTTGTACAGTAGATTTCTTAAGTTATTCTCCTGTCTATATGAAATTTTATATCCTTTGACCAATATCTTCACAGTTTCTGCCCACCTCTAGCACCTGGTAACCACCATCCTACTCTCTGCTTCTATGAATTGGACTTTTTTAGATCTTACATATAAATGAGATCATGCACCCATTTTTAAATTGGGTTATTTGTTTTCTTGCTATTAGGGTGTATGAGTTCCTTATATGTTTTAGATATTGACCCCTCATCCAATGTATGGTTTGCAAATATTCTCCCATTCTGTAGGTTGCCTTTTCACTCTGTTGATTGTTTCTTTTGCCATGCAGAAGCTTTTTAGTTTGATGTAGTCCCCTTTGTGTATTTTTGCTTTTGTTGTCTATGCTTTGGGATAATATTAAAAAAACCATTGTCCAGGCCAATGTCATGGAGCTTTCCCCCTATGTTTTCTTATAGTAGTTTTACAGGTTCCGGCCTTACATTTAAATCTTTAATCCAGTTTGAGTTGTTTTTTGTATATGATGTGAGATAAGAGCCTAATTTCATTCTTCTGCATGTGGATATCCTGTTTTCCCAACACCATTTAGTGAAGTGACTGTCCTTTTCCAATGTGTGTTCTTGGCATCTTTGTCAAAAATCAATTGGTTGTACATGTGTGGGTTTATTTCTGGGCTCATTGTTCTGTTCCATTGGTATACCAGTCTGTTTTTATGTCGATACTATGCTATTTTGATTACTATAGTTTTGTATATGTTTTAAAATCACAGAGTGTGATGCTTGTGGCTTTATTCTTTCTGCTTAAGATCACTTTGAGTATTTGGGTCTTTTGTGGTTCTATACAATTTTAGGATTTTTTTTCTATATCTGTGAAAAATGTCATTGGAATTTTGATAGAGAATGTGTTGAATCTATAGATAGCTTTGGGTAGCAGGGATATTTCAACAGTATTAATCTTTCTAATCCATGAATGTGGGATATATTTTCATTTATTTGTGTCTTCTTCAATTTCTTTCATCAGTATTATAGCTTTCATTGTATAGAATTTTATCTCTTTGGTTAAATTTATTCCTAAGGTATTTTGTTATTTTTTTTTTTGTAGCTATTGTAAATGGGATTGTTTCCTTAATTTCTCTTTTGGATAGTTAATTGTTAGTGTATAGAAACACTACTGATTTTTGTATGTTGAGTTTGTGTCCTGCAAATTTACTGAATTTGTTTATTAGTTCTAACGGTTTTTTAAATATAGTCTTTAGGATTTTTTTATATATAAGATTGTGTCAGCTGGGCATAGTGACTCATCGCTGAAATCTCAGCACTTTGGGAGGCCAAGGCCAGAGGATCACTTGAGCCCAGGAGTTTGAGACCAGCCTGGGTAACATAGGGAGACCCTCTCTCTACAAAAAAAATTAAAAAGTAATTAGCCAGGTGTGATGATGTGCCTGTTGACCCAGCTGCTTGAGAGGCTGAGGCAGGAGGATTGCTTGAGCCTGGTAGGTTTAGGCTGCAGTGAGTTACAGTCACGTCAATGCACTCCAGCCTGGTCGACAGAGTGAGACCCTGTCTCAAAAAGAAAAGAGAAAGAAAGAAAGAATGAAAGAAAGAAAGAGAGAGAAGGAAGGAAGGAAGGAAGGAAAATAAAGAAAAGAAAAAAGAAAAAGAAGAAAGAAAAAAAGAAAGTAAGAAAGAGAAAGAAAGACAAAGTAAAGGTTATGTCATCTGCTGCAAACAGAGACAATTTAACTTCTTCCTTTCCAGTTTGGATGGCTTTTATTTCTTTCTCTTGCCTCATTGCTATGGCTAGTACTTCTAGTACTATGTTGAATAGAAGTGGCAAGAGTGAATATCCTTGTTATTGATCTTAGAGGACTATCTTGCAGCTTTTCACTGTTGAATATGATGTAAGCTATGGATTTGCAGGTTGTTTTCATGTTGTTGAGGTTGAATAGTTCTCTATATTTTCTAGATATTAACCCCTACCTTAGTCTGTTTGTGGTGCTATAACAAAATACCACAGATTGGGTAATTTATGAGCAATAGAAATTTATTTCTCACAGTTCTGGAGGCTGATAAGTCTAAGATCAAGATACTAGCAGGTTCAGTGTCTAGTGAGGACCCAAATGAATCCTGCCATTTGCCTCCAAATGGCATCTTGTTAACGTATCTTCCTGAGGGGATGAATGTCGTGTCCTCACATGGTGAAAGGATGGAAAGGGGAGAAAAGGGCCTCCTTCCACTCACTCCCTCCAGCCCTTTCATAGGAGTGCCAATCTCATCCATGAGGCTGGAGCCTTCAAGGCCTAATCACCCTCTAAAGGCCCTATCTCTTAATACTATCACTTTGGTGGTTAAGTTTCAATACATGAATTTTGGGGGACACATTCAGACCATAATAATCACTTATCAGATATATTATTTGCAATTTTTCTCTCCCATTCTATGTGATGCCTTTTTACTTTGTTGATGCTGACTTTTGATGCACAAAATTTATAAATTTTCATGAAGTCCAATTGCCTGTGTCATTGGTGTCATATTCAAGAAATCATTGCCAAATCCAGTGTCACGAAGCTTCTGCCCTATGTTTTCTTCTAAGAGTTTTATAGCTTTAGGTCTTACATTTAGGTCTTTGATCAATTTTGAGTTAATTTTTGTGTATAGTGTCAGCTAAGGGTCCAACTTCATTCTTTTGCATATGTATATCCAGTTTTTCCAGCACCATTCATTGAAAAGATTGCCCATTCTTATAGTTTCTTTTGCTTTTTAAAATTTTCTGTTTTCTGGCCAGGCGCGGTGGCTCACACCTGTAATCCCAGCACTTTGGGAGGCCAAAGCAGGTGGAATACCTGAGGTCAGGAGTTTGATACCAGCTTGACCAACATGGAGAAACCTCGTCTCTACTAAGAATACAAAATTAGCCGGATGTGGTGGCGTGCGCCTGTAATCCCAGCTACTCAGAGGGTGAGGCAAAACAATCACTTGAACCTGGGAGGCAGAGATTGCAGTGAGCCAAGATCATGCCATTGCACACCAGCCTGGGCAACAAGAGTGAAACTCTGTCTAAAAAAAATAAAATAAAATTCTGTTTTCTGATTAATGGATTGAGTAATGTTCAGGGTCCAGCACAATGCTGAACTGAAGCAGCCTTTCTCCTGTAATCTTTAAATGAGGTACATTACTGATATAGATTTTCTTATGTTATACTACCTGGGATAAATCTGCTAGGTCAAGTGTTTTTTTTTATTATTATTCCTGAGCTTTTTTTGAATATTTAAAAAGTAAATCAAATTTTGTGGCACCTTATAAATTCATTCCTGTTATAATAGTAAAATATGTAGAAATAAATGAAATTTTAAAAGGGAAAATAATATAACTAAAGCTTTTCTCCAGTTGTGTCCTATTTTGGGATGGTTCATGTGAACGCATTATTTTTAATTGTTTTTGAGAAACATATAATTATTACAAATAGATATTATAAAAGCTTAGTTCCTCCTGTTAAAAATGATGTTTTCCTGGGCAGACATTAGCAAACTATGGTCTGTGAGCCAAATCATGCCCATCGCTTGTTTCTGTAAATAAAGTTTTATTGGCATATTGCTATGCCCACTCATATTTTCCTTGGTTGCTTTTGCATTTCAACTGTAGAGTTGAGTAGTTGCAACAGAGACTTTATGGCTCCCAAAGCCTAAAGCATTTACTCTCTGATCTTTACAGAAAAAGTTTGCCAACCCCTGTTCTAGAGAATGCAATTTAAACATTTTTTTTTCCAAAAAAATTATTTAATCTAAATTGGTGTAGTAGTTCTTGGTGGGCAGAATTTAGGAACATTCCGACCACTTACTAGTATCTTCAATGGATGCTTAACTGTGCTAGGTTCCAAGGGAGTCTGGCTCTAACCTCGTGAAGTGGGCCCAGGACAGACATAATAGCATGATTGTAACTAAAAGATAGTAATAACACTTAGCAAAATTGAACTCTTAGCCATCTCTGTATTGGATTTCTGTGGTTTAGGAGTATCCTAAATATCGTCATAATTTGCACTCATTCTCTTGGACTAGCAACTGTTACTACTTGACTTGAATTTGGATTTTTAGAGCGGTTCTTCATAAAACACTCTACAGAGCCACAGCAGGTGCAGCAGCCACCATCAGTATAATGTCTCTTAAAATGATCAGGACGAGACCTGGATGGGTGCGTCACAGCTCCACAAAAGAAATACTGCAAAAGGAAATTTGCTGAAAGCTGGGTCATCTTTGGCCAGGCACTTGTTTATTTTGTGCTCTGACATCCACACCATAACTTTCCTGATAGCCTGTCTTGATTCTCAAAAGCAGCTGGGCAGGACGTACATTATGGAATTTGTCCCGCCACTTGTCTTTTTAATCTTCCTCCTTCCTGACAAATCGCCTTTTTGAAGTAGATACAGTTTCTTCCATTACTTTCTAGCTGTCTGCCCCTGTCATTTCCTGGTGGGCAATCTGTGAATTCTGTCTTAGGTATTCCAAGAAGTCACTCGTATCTTCATTAAAGTAACCCTAGTTTTTCTTTTCTTTGTTTTGTGTGGGTTATTGGTCTTGCGTCTCCTCCAGAGCAGCTAGGTTAATGAGCAGAGAAACTAGCCCCCTATGGTGACCTAAATTAGCTTTGTATGCCTTGTTGAATCCAGTATGTTAATATTTGTTTATTTTTATTTTCTTTATGTTCACAAATGACTACTGTTGACATATTCTTCCTGTCCTTGGCTTTTTGTTTTTCCCTCAAAGGCTATATTATACTCATAGACTGAGAGGGGGAATGTTCTCTTTATTTTTTGTTCTCTTGAAGGTGTTCTTGGAAGTTTGATAGAACTTATCTCTAAAATCATTTGTGCCTGATGTCTTCAGTGCTGGAGGATTTTAAGCTACTGATTTAAGGTTTTAATCCTCATAGGACAAGTTAGTTTTTTGGTTTTTTCTTGAGTCAGTTTTGGTGGGTTGTCTTATCCTAGGAATTTGTCCTTTTTATTTGTTTTCAAGTTTATTATCATCTTTTCTTTTCTTTTAAACTTTTGCCACATCTGTAGGGATATCTCTTTTAATTCATAATATACTTGATATACTGTCTCTCCTTTCTTTCTTATTTTAGCAACTCTTGAATTTTTAAAAACTTTCTGTTGTCTCTTTCCTTTCTATTTCATTAATGTCTATCCTTTTTGTCTTTTTCCCTTTATTTTCTTTGAGTTTCTTCTATTCTTTTTGAATATTGTAAATTCTGATGCTTAGCATGTTCACTTTTAGCCATTTTTGTTTTCTACTATCAGCATTCATGGTTAAAACCGTCTCACGCTACTGACAGTTTGGTTGGTTCACCCTGCTGTGGTCTTATGGGTTGTATGTTCTGACTGGTCTGTACTTTGCCATACCTGCCCTCCCCAACTATTTACTATGAATTGTGGTCTCTTTGGATCTGTTCCCCTGACCCTTTATCCAGGACTAATTATCCTCATGTAACAGGCCTTTCTGAACATTTACCTGAGGGACACAGCTTCATCTGATTTTGGATAGTGCACATTTTGGAATAGGCTTTAGTCTTCAAAGTGTTGTTAGGTAGAGAGATAACTTGTGTAGTCAGTGGAAGTGATTTTAGGAGTGAAGTAGAAGAAAAAGAAAGGGCACCAGAAGATCTTGTTCTTGGCTCAGTTGTGACCCCAACTACTTCACGGCATGGGTTGGTCTAGGTTTGCTCTGGGATCAAAAGATGCCCCATGAGCTGAAGAGAGACATCTTTGGATAGTTGGGGCCAAGTCCCACGTCCTCCCTGTTTTTAACCTTTTTTTGACCCTGTCAGTTGCCATGTCTATAAAATGGGTAGCATGGGCGAGATCGTTGCTATGGTTCCTATCAAATATTCTGTGCTATGTTGCTAGGGTTTCCTTGGACTTTATGTTCTGATTATGAGTAGCAAGCCCACTCGAGCACAACCGGATTATTGCTTCAGCCCCTGTTCATGATTGGGTTTGTAATAAGAATCGGCTTTGGGAGTTGATGTTACAAGATGAATTTTATTTGACCAACCTGAAGGTGTGATCAGCATTTATAAAAGGCTGCTGGAGGATTTTTGTTTCTTCTTCTTCCTCCTCTACCTGTTTATTTTGAAAGAATTTTAGATTTACGGAAGAGTTACAAAGATAGTACAGAAGGTGCCTGTTCACCCTTCACCCTCCAACCCCCTAGTGTCAACATCTTCTATAACCATGGAATAATTATCAAAACAAAGATGTCAATATTGGCTAATTTTCCACCAATGTCCTGTTCCTCTTCCTGATCCAGCATACATGTTACATTTAGTCTTCAAGTCTCTTTAGTCTACTCTTCCAATCTGAGACCTTTTCTTGGTTTTTCCTTATTTTTCACCATCTGGACACTTTTGAGAAGTACCAGTCAGGTGATCTATAGAATGTCCCTTAATATATAGTTGCCTGATGTTTTCTCATTATTAGACTGTGGGGCTTTGAATTTGGGAGGAAAGGGAAGTATCTTTCTCCTCACCTCATATCAGAGAGGTAGGGTGCACGATATGAATGTTACTACTGGTGATAACCCTGATCACAGTTAAGGGAGTGTCTGCTAGATTTCTTCACTGTAAAGTTACTCTTTTCTCTTTTTTATAATTGATTTGTTACAATCTTTTTTTAAAAAAATTAATCCATTGTATTTTTAAGAAATCAATTTTACTGGATATTTTCGAATAATTTTGAATAATTATTAATTGAATAATTCAATTTGTTGAATAATTTTTACATTCCATAAAATTTTCCAATTATAAGCGTATAAGCCAGTGATTTTCGGCAAATTTAGAGAGTTGTGTAACCATCATCAAAATCCAGTTTTAGGACATTTCCATCACCCCCTCAAAAGTACTGGCTGTTTGCTGTCAGCCTGTTTCCATCCCAGCTCCAAGAAATCACTGATCTGTTCTGTCTCTACCAACTTGCCTTTCCAAGACAGTTCACATAAATGGAATGATAAAATATGCAATCTTTTGCATCTGGTTTCTTTTTCATTTAGCACAGTGTGTTTTCGAGGTTCATCCAAATTGTAACATGTGTTAATATTTTGTTCCTTTTTATTGTTGAATAGTATTCCATTGTATGAATATCACATTTTGTTTATGCATCTATCATAAACAAAATTAGTTGATGGGTTGTTTCCAGTTTTAGGCTATTATGAATTACCCTGCTATAAACATTCACAAACACGTCTTTGCATAGACATTGTTTTCATTTCTTTTGGGTAGGTTCCTAGGGGTAGAATTGCTGGGTCATTGGGTAAGCTTATGTTTGACTTCTTAAATAACTGCCAAATTGTTTCACAAAGTGGCTGTACCATAACACATTTCCATCAGCAATAGATGAGGGTTTCAATTTCTCCACATCCTTGTCAACAGTTGTTATTGTTTTTTTATTATAGCCATTCTAGTAGGCCAAAAGTGGCTTTTCATTGTGGTTACAACTTGCATTTCCCTAAGGACTTAGGATGTGAAATATTTTTTAATTGATAAGTAGCCATTTGTATGTTTTCTTTGAAGAAATGTCTGTTCAGATTTTCTGTCCATTTTTAATAAGGTTGTTTATTTTCTTCTAATTGAATTGTAAGAATTCTTTATATATTTTGAATCTAATTCTTTTATCAGAAATGTGATTTGTAAACAT
The DNA here is from genome assembly GCF_029289425.2 of Pan paniscus. Taxonomy (NCBI): domain Eukaryota; kingdom Metazoa; phylum Chordata; class Mammalia; order Primates; family Hominidae; genus Pan; species Pan paniscus. Next base: position 88,008,928 of record NC_073265.2, on the reverse strand, counting down.
TTTCTTGCAGTCTATGGCTTGTTTTTCATTTTCTTAGTGGTGTCTTTTTTTTTTTAATTTCCGTAAGTTATTGGGGGAACAGGTGGTGTTTGATTACGTGAGTAAGTTCTTTAGTGGTGATTTGTGAGATTTTGGTACACCCATCACCCGGGCAGTAGACACTGCACCCTATTTGTAGAGTTTTATTCCTCACCCCCTTCCCACCCTTTCCCGCTGAGTCCCTGAAGTCCACTGTGTCATTCTTATGCCTTTGTATCATCATAGCTTAGCTCCCACTTTTGGGTGAGAACATATGACCTTTGGTTTTCCATTCCTGAGTTACTTCACTTAGAATAATAGTCTCCAGTCTCATCTGGGTTGCTATGAATGCCATTAGTTCATTTCTTTTTATGATGGCTGAGTAGTATTCCATCATACATATAAACATATCACAGTTTCTATATTCATTTGTTGATTGATGGGCATTTGGGTTGGTTCCTTGATTTTGCAATTGCCAATTGTGCTGCTATAAACATGCATGTACAAGTATCTTTTTTTTTTTTTATAATGACTCTTTTCCTCTGGGTAGATACCCAGTAGTATCTGGGTATCTGCTGGATCAAATGGTAGTTCTACTTTTAGTTCTTTAAGGAATCTCCACACTGTTTTCTATAGTGGTTGTACTAGTTTACATTGCCACCAGCAGTGTAGAAGTGTTCCCTGTTCACCACAGCCACGCCAACATCTACTACATTTTTATTATGGCCATTCTTGCAGGAGTAAGGTGGTATTGCATGGTGGTTTTGATTTGCATTCCCTGATCATTAGTGATGTTGAGCATTTTTTCATATATTTGTTGGCCATTTGTATATCTTCTTTTGAGAATTGTCTATTCATGACCTTAGCCCACTTTTTGATGGGATTGTTTTTTTCTTGTTGATTTGTTTGAGTTCATTGTAGATTCTGGATAGTAGTACTTTGTCAGATGTATAGCTTGTGAAGATTTTCTCTCACTCTGTGGGTTGTCTTTTTACTCTGCTGACTCTTCCTTTTGCCATGCAAAAGCTCTTTAGTTTAATTAAGTCCCAGCAATTTATCTTTGTTTTTATTGCATTTGCTTTTGGGTTTTTCGTCATGAAATCCTTGCCTAAGCCAATATCTAGAGGGGTTTTCCCAATGTTATCTTCCAGAATTTTTATAGTTTGAGGTCTTAGATTTAAGTTCTTGATCCATCTTGAGTTGATTTTTATATAAGGTGAGAGATAAGGATCCAATTTCATTCTCCTACACGTGTCTAGCCAATTATCCCAGCACCATTTGTTGAAAAGACTGTCCTTTCTCACTTTATGTTTTTGTTTGCTTTGTCGAAGATCAGTTGGCTTTAAGTATTTGGGTTTATTCTGGGTTCTCTATTCTATTCCTTTGGTCTTTGTGCCTATTTTTATACCAGTACCATGCTGTTTTGGTGACTATGGCCTCATAGTATAGTTTGAAATCAGGTAATGTGATGCCTCCATATTTCTTCTTTTTGCTTAGTCTTGCTTTGGCTATGCAGGATCTTTTTGGTTCCATGTGAATTTTAGAATTGTTTTTTCTAATTCTGCAAAGAATGGTGGTGGTATTTTGATGGGAAATGCATTGAATTTGTACATTGCTTTTGACAGTATGGTCATTTTCACAATATGGATTCTAGCCATCCATGAGCATGGGATGTGTCTCCATTTGTTTGTGTCATCTGTGATTTCTTTCAGCAGTATCTTGTAGTTTTTCTTGTAGAGGTCTTTCACCTTCTTGGTTAGGTGTATTCCTAAGTTTGTTTTTTTTTTTTTTGCAGCTATTATAAAAGGGGTTGAGTTCTTAATTTGATTCTCTGCTTGTTTGCTGTTGGTGTATAGAAGAGCTAGTGATTTGTGTACATTAATTTTGTATCTGGAAGCTTTGCTGAATTCTTCTATCAGTTTTAGGAGCTTTCTACAGGAGTCTTTAGAGTTTTCTAGGTAAACGATTATATCATCAGCAAACAGTGACAGTTTGACTTTCTCTTTACTGATTTGGATGCCTTTTATTTCTTTCTCTTGTCTGATTGCTCCGGCTAGGACTTCCAGATTCTGGCTATGTTGAAGAGGAGAGGTGAGAGTGGGCATCCTTTTTTGTTCCAGTTCTCAGAGGGAATGCTTTCAACTTTTCCCCATTCAGTATTATGTTGGCTGTGGATTTGTCATAGATGGCTTTAATTATATTGGGGTATGTCCGTTGTGTGCCGATTTTGCTGAGCGTTTTAATCATAAAGGGATGCTGAATTTTGTCTAATTCTTTTTCTGCATCTATTGAGATGATCTTATGATTTTTGTTTTTAATTCTGTTTATGTGGTGTATCACATTTATTGACCTGTGTATGTTAAACCATCCTACATCCCTGGTATGAAACCCACTTGATCATAGTGGATTATCTTTTTGATATGTTGTTGGATTCGGTTAGCTAGTATTTTGTTAAGGATTTTAGCATCTATGTTCATCAGGGATTCGGTCTGTAGTTTTCTTTTTGGCTATGTCCTTTCCTGGTTTTGGTATTAGGGTGATACTGGCTTCATAGAATGATTTAGGGAGTGTTCCCTCTTTCTCTATCTTGTGGAATAGTGTCAATAGGATTGGCACCAATCCTTCTTTGAATGTCTGGTAGAATTCTGCTGTGAATTCATCTCATTCTGGACTTTTTTTATTGGTCATTTTTAAATTACGATTTCAATCTTGCTGCTTGTTATTGGTTTATTCAGGGTATCTAATTCTTCCTGATTTAAGCTAGGAGGGTTGTATCTCTCCAGGAATTTATCCATCTCCTCTAGGTTTTCTAGTTTATGCACGTAAAGGTGTTCATAATGGCCTCGAATGATCTTTTGTATTTCTGTGGTGTCAGTTGTAGTATCTCCCGTTTCATTTCTTATTGAGCTTATTTGGATTTTCTCTCTTCTTTTCTGGGTTAATCTTGCCAATGGTCTATCAATTGTGTTTATGTTTTCAAAAAACCAGCTTTTTGTTTCATTTATCTTTTGTATTTTTTGTTTGTTTATTTGTTTCAATTTCATTTGGTTCTGCTCGGATCTTGGTTATTTCCTTTTTTTCTGCTGGGTTTGGGTTTGGTTTGTTCTTGTTTCTCTAGTTCCTTGGGGTGGCGTGACCTTAGATTGTCTTTGTGCTCTTTCAGACTTTTTGATGTAGGTGTTTAGGGCTATGAACTTTCCTCTTAGCACTGCCGTTGCTGTGTCCCAGAAGTTTTGATAGGTTGTGAAACTATTGTTATTCAGTGTGAAGAATTTTTAAATTTCCATCTTGGTTTCATTTTTGACCCAGTGATCATTCAGGAGTGGATTATTTAATTTCCATGTATATGTATATGATTTTGGAGGTTCCTTTTGGAATTGACTTCCAGTTTTATTCTGCTGTGATCTAAGAGAGTGCTTGATATCATTTCAATTTTCTTAAATTTATTGAGGCTCATTTTATGGTCTATCATATGGTCTATCTTGGAGAAAGTTCCATGCACTGTTGAATAGAATGTATATTCTGTGGTTGTTGGATGGGATATTCTGTATATATCTGTTAAGTCCATTTGTTCCAGGGTATAGTTTAAATCCATTGTTTCTTTGTTGACTTTCTGTCTTGATGGCCTGTCTATTGCTGACAGTGGAGTATTGAAGTCCCCCACTATTATTGTGTTGCTGTTTATCTCATTTCTTAGGTTTAGTAGTAATTGTTTTATAAATTTGGGAGCTCTAGTGTTAGGTGCATATATGTTTAGGATTGTGATATTTTCCTGTTGGACAAGACCTTTTATCATTATGATAATGCCCCCTTTGCCTTTTTTAACTGCTGCTGGTTTAGTTTGTTTTGTCTGATATAAGAATAGTTACTCTTGCTCGCTTTTGCCTGAAATGTCTTTTTCCACCCCTTTATCTTAAGTTTATGTGAGTCCTTATGTGTTAGGCGAGTCTCTTGAAGACAGCAGGTGGTTGGCTGATGAATCCTTATCCATTCTGCAATTCTGTATCTTTTAAGTGGACCATTTAGGCCATTTACATTCAATGTTAGCATTGAGATGTGAGATACCACTGCATTCATCATGCTGTTTGTTGTCTGTATACCTTGGTTTTTTGTTTCTGTTTTTTAAATTATATTTTTGTTTTATAGGTCCTATGAGATTTATGCTTTAAAGAGGTTCTGTTCTGATGTGTTTCCAGGATTTGTTTCAAGATTTAGAGCTCCTTTTAGCAGTTCTTGTGGTGGTGGCTTGGTAGTGGCGAATTCTCTCAGCATTTGACTGTCTGAAAAAGACTACATCGTTCCTTCATATATGAAGGTTAGTTTCACCGGGTACAAATTTCTTGGCTAATTGTTTTGTTTGAGGAAGCTGAAGATAGGGCCCCAACCCCTTCTAGCTTGTAGGGTTTCTGCAGAGAAATCTGCTGTTAATCTGATAGGTTTTCTTTTATAGGTTACCTGGTGCTTTTATCTGACAGCTTTAAAGATTCTTTCCTTTGTCTTAGCTTTAGATAACCTGATGAAAATGTGCCTAGGTGATGATCTTTTTGCGATGAATTTCTCAGGTGTTCTTTGTGGTTCTTGTATTTGGGTGTCTAGGGCTCTAGCAAGGCTGGGGAAGTTTTCCTCGATTATTTCCCCAAATATGTTTTCCAAACTTTTAGATTTCTCTTCTTCCTCAGGAACACTGATTATTCTTACATTTGGTCATTTAACATAATCCCAGACTTCTTGGAGGCTTTGTTCATATTTTCTTATTATTTTTTCTTTGTCTTGTTGGATTGGGTTAATTTGAAGACCTTGTCTTTGAGCTCTGAATTTCTTTATTCTCTTTGTTCAATTCTATTGCTGAGAATTTCCAGAGCATTTTGCATTTCTATAAGTGTGTCTGTTGTTTCCCGGAGTTTTGATTTCTTTTTAATGCTATTTCCTTGAATATCTATTTCCTGCCTTCACTTCTTGTATCATTTTTTGGATTTCCTTACAATGGGCTTCGCCTTTCTATGGTGCCTCCCTGATTAGCTTAATAACTAATCTCCTAAATTCTTTTTCAGGTAAATCAGGTATTTCTTCTTTGTTTGGGTCTGTTGCTGGTGAGCTACTGTGATTTTTTGGAGATGTTAAAGAACCTTGTTTTGTCATATTACCAGAGTTGGTTTTCTGGTTCCTTCTCATTTGAGTAGGCTCTGTCAGAGGGAAGGGCTAGGGCTGAAGGCTTCTTTTGTCCCATGGGGTGTTCCCTTGATGTAGTGCTTTCCCCCTATTCCTATGGATGTGGCTGCCTGAGAGCCAAGCTGTAGTGATTGTTATTTCTCTTCTGGGTCTAGCCAGCCAGCAAGTCTACCAGGCTCCAGCTGGTACTGGGGGTTGTCTGCACAGAGTCCTGTGATGTGAACCGTCTGTGGGTCTCTCAGTCACGGATACCAGCACAGTATTTGGGGTGTCTCCCGGGTCCTGCAGGAGCAATCTGCTTCCTTCAGGGAGTCTGTGGGTCCTCTCAGGTTTCCTGATTTATTCCTGCAGTTGTTCTGGAGCAAAAATTTACAATGCGAGCCTCCACACACTGCTCTGTCTGTCCCAGTCAGAGCTGCAATCTAGTCCTGCCTCCCGTCCACCATGTTTCCCAGTTGTGCCTTTTGAAACAAAACATTTAAAACATTGATGAAGTTAGGTTTGTCAATTGATTATGTTTTGGGTGTTGAATCTAAGAACTCTTTGCCTAACCCAAGGTTGGGGAGATTTTTACTTTTTCTAAAAGCTTTATAGTTTTAGCTCTTACATTCATGTCTATGATCCATTTTGAATTATTTTTTTATGTATGATATAAAGTAAAGGTCCAACCTCACTTTATAAAATACCTGATACATTTAAAAATATGAATAAGCTTTATTTTTAGAATAGTTTTTAGTTTTATAGAAAAATTGAGGGGCAAGTACAGAGTTCCAATGTATCCCCTCCCCCAATCATTTCCCCTATTATTAACATATTGCCCTAGTGAGGCACGTTTGTTACAATTGACGAACCAATATTGACATATACACTAGTTTTCTAGGGCTTCCATAACAAAATACCACAGACTGGGTGGCTTAAACTAGGCATCCCCAGTCCCTGGGCCATGGACCGGTACCAGTCTGTGGCCTGTTAGGAGCTGGGCTGCACAGCAGGAGGTGAGGGGTGGGCGAGTGAGCAAAGTTTCATCTGTATTTACAGTCACTCCCATTGCTCATGTTACCACCTGACCTTTGCCTCCTGTCAGATCAGTGGCAGCATCAGATTCTCGTAAGAGTGCGGACCCTACTGTGAACTTCACATGCGAGGTGTCTAGGTTGCGTGCTCCTTATGAGAATCTAATGCCTGATGATCTGTCACTGTCTCCCATCACCCCCAGATGGGACCATCTAGTTGCAAGAAAACAAGCTCAGGGCTCCCACTGATTCTACATTATAGTGAGTTGTATAATTATTTCATTATATATTACACCACAATAATATAAATAAAGTTCACAATAAATGTAATGCACTTGAATCATCCTGAAACCATCCCCTCCCTTTCCTGGTCCATGGGAAAATTGTCTTCCATGAAACTGGTTCCTGGTGCCAAAAATGTTGGAGACTACTGACTTAAACAACAGAAATTAATTTTCTCACAATTATGGAGGCCAGAAGTTCAAGGTCAAGGTGTCAGAAAGCTTGTTTTCTTTAGAGGCTTCTTCTTGGCTTGCAGATGGCTGCCTTCTCACTATGTCCATACTTGGTCTTTTCTCTACTTGAGTATTGCTGGTGTCTTTCTGTGTGTCCAGATTTCTTCTTATAGGGACACTAGTCCCTGTAAGAAGGTTGGAGTGGTGCATATCCTAATGCCTCCTTTTTAGCTTCATGACCTCTTTTAAAGGCCTTATCTCCAACCATCTGCAAAGAAAGTATCTTCTGAGGTACTGTGGGTTTGCGAATGTTGGAGACACAAGGTTCAGCCTATAAGAATAGATTATCATTAACTGAAGTTCATAGTTTACATCAGAGCTTACTCCATGTTGTAACTTCTATGGGTTGTGACAAATGTTTAATGGCATGTGTCCACTGTTGTAATATCACACAGGGAAGTTTCACTGCCTAAAATTCCTCTGTACTCTGTCTACTCATCCTTCTTACTCCTGGCCCTGGTAACCACAGATCTTTTTTTTTGAGATGGGGTCTCACTCTTGTCACGCAGGCTGGAATGCAGTGGCATGATGTTGGCTCACTGCAACCTCCACCTCCCCAATTCAAGCAGTTCTCGTGTCTCAGCCTCCCAAGTAGCTGGGATTACAGGCATGAGCCACCAAGCCTGGCTCAGTTTTTGTATTTTTAGTAGAGATGGGGTTTCGCCATGTTGACCAGGCTGGTCTTGAACTCCTGACCTCAGGTGATCCACCCACCTTGGCCTTCCAAAGTGCTCGAATTACAGGTGTGAGCCACCGCGCCCGGTCACCATGCCTCCCTAGTTTTGCCTTTTCCAGAATGTAATATACAGTCATTTGTCACTTAGCCACAGGGATATGTTTTGAGGAATGCATTGTTAGGCAATTGCATCATTGTGTGAACATGATAGAATGTATTCACATAAGACTTGATGGCAGAGCCTGCTGCACTCCTAGGCTGTGGAGTATGGCCTGTCATCTCTAGGCTACAAACCTGTATAGCTCGTTACTGTACTCATTACTGGAGGCAATTGTAACATAATGGTATTTCTGTATCTAAACATATGTAAATATAGAAAAGGTACAGTAAAGAGATTTAAAAACAGTATGCTTGTGTAGAGTACTTACCGTGAGTGGAGCCTGCAGGACTGGAAGTTTCTCTGGGTGATTGAGGGAGTGAGTGAGTGGTGAGTGAATGTGAAGGCCTAGGACAGTACTGTGCACTACTGTGCACTTTAGAACACTGTACACTTAGGTTACACTAAATGTCTACTTTTTCCTTCAATAATAAATGAACTGTAGCTTACTGTAACCTTTTTACTTTACAAAAACGTTTTGATTTTTTTAACTTTTTGACTCTTTTGTAATAACACTTGGCTAAAACATAAATACATTATGCAGCTGTACATAAATATTTTCTTATTCTATAAGCTTTAATTAAAAAAAATTTTTTTAAAGTTTAAAAATATTTCTTGCTGAAAGCAAAGAGACAAACACACTCCTTAGCCTAGGCCTACTCAGGGTGAGGATTGTCAATATCACTGTCTTCCACTTCCACATCTTGTCCCACTGGAAGGTCTCCAGGGGCAGTAACATGCGTGGAGCTATCATTTCCTAGGATAACTGCCTTCTTCTGGAATACTTCCTAGAGGACCTGCCTGAGGCTTCTTTACAGATAATTTTGTTTTTTTAATGAGTAGAAGGTGTATGCTCTAAAATGACAATAAAAATATAGTATAGTAAATACATAAACCAGTATCAGTCATTTATTATCATTATTGGGTGTTAGGTACTGTGCATAATTGTATGTGCTAGACTTTTTTTTTTTTTTTTTTTTTTTTTTTTGGCAGAGGCTTGTTCTCTTGCCCAGGCTGGAGTGCAGTGGTGCAATCTTGGCTCACTGCAATCTCTGCCCCCTGGGTTCAAGCAATTCTCCTGCCTCAGCCTCCTGAGTAGCTGGGATTACAGGTGCATGCCACCACACCTGGCTAATTTTTTAAATATTTTTGGTAGAGATGGGGTTTCACTATGTTGGCCAGGCTGGTCTCAAACTCCTGACCTCAAGTGATCCTCCCACCTCGGCCTCCCAAAGTGCTGGGATTACAGGCATGAGCCACCATGCCCGGCCTGTATGTGCTAGACTTTTATACGACTGGCAGTGTGGTAGGTGTGTTTACCCCAGCATCACCAGAAACACATGAATAGCGTGTTGCATTATGACTTTATGATGCCTATGACTATCACTAGGCGACAGGAATTTTTCAGCTGTATTTTAATCTTATGGGATCTCCATTGCACATGTGGTCCATTGTTGACTTAAACGTCTTTATGAGGCACATTACTGTAGTTGGAATCCAGTGGAATGTCATTGTTCAGTTAGCTTCTTTCACTTAGTAATATGCCCTTATGGTTTTTCTATATCTTTTTGTAGTAATAACTCATTTCTTTTTAGTGCAGAATAATGTTACATTGACTGGATGAGCCACAGTTTATCCACTCACCGTCCGAAGTACATCCTGATTGCTTCTAAGTTCTAGTAATTATGAATAAATACTTGTGTGCAGATTTTTGTGTGAACATCGTTTTCAACTCCGTTGAGTAAATATCAAGGAGTGTGACTGCTGAATCACAAGGTAAGAGTATGTTTAGTTCTGTAAGAAACTGCCAAAATGCCTTCCAAAGTGGCTGCACCATTTTGTATTCTGACAAGCAATGAATGACAGTTCCTGTTGTTCCACATCTTCACCAGCATTTGTTGTTGTCTGTGTTAAAGAATTTGGCTATTCTAGGCCAGGTGTGGTGGCTCACACCTGTAATCCCAGCACTTTGGGAGGCCGAGGCAGGTGGATCACCTGAGGTCAGGAGTTCGAGACCAGCCTGACCAACATGGCGAAACCCCGTCTTTACTAAAAATACAAAAATTAGTTGGGCATGGTGGCACATGCCTGTAATCTCAGCTACTTGGGAGGCTGAGGCAGGAGAATCGCTTGAACCCAGGAGGCGGAGGTTGCAGTGAGCTGAGATCGTGCCATTGCATTCCAGCCTGGGCAATAAGAGCGAAACTCTGTCTCGAAAAAAATAATTTGGCTATTCTAATAGGTGTGTAGTGGCATCTCATTGTTTAAATTTGTGATTTCCTAATAACATATGATGTGGAGCATCCTTTCATATGCTTAGTTGTAGAATTACAAAGAGGATTTTGATAGAGCTAGCATTGAGTTTACAGATCATTTTGGGAAGAATTATCGTAAGAATTGAGTCATCCAATCCATGCACATGGAATTTCTCTTCATTTATTTAGCTCTTCTTTAATTTCTCTCAACAATGTCTTGTAGTTTTTGGTGTTCAAGATTCTTTTGTTAAACATACTCTTAATTATTTACTTCTTTTTAATGCTATTGTAAATTAAATTGCATCTTTATTTAATATTAAAGCCTTTTAGTTTTGGAAGACTTCACAATTACAAGAACATTGCTCTCATCTTCTATATATTGAAATAATATAATTGCAAGCAAGTTGGTACTGTCATCTCAAGCGCATCAAGCTTGAAATCCCAAATATTTTATAGTTACTGTCTCAAGAGAAATGAGCTTCCTTATTGGCTGTAGATTATTTATTTTTAAATTCATTTTTGGTATGAAATAGTAACTGCTTATTTAGCTAACAATTCTTTTGCTTGGCATTTTAGGCTGAGCTCAGCTGGGTGGTTTTCTAGTCTAGCTGGGCGGTTTTCTAGTCTAGCTGGGCTTGCTGTTTATCCATGGTAACCTGCCTGTCAGGTGGCTCTGCTGCTTGCGGCTGGTGAGACATTCCCTGGGACCGCAGCAGTGCGTGGGCCATATTCCTTTCATGGTAGCAGGTCACCCTGGGCTTGCTTTTGTGGTGTGTTGCAGGGATCTGAGAGAGAACACAGGCACACTGGACCCCAGGAGGCCTAGGCTTAGAGTGGTGGTGCTGTCACTCTGCCTCATTCTGTTGACCAAAGTGAGTCACAAGGCCAGCTGGAATTAGAGGTGAGGGGAAATTGATCCCATCTCTTGATGGGAGGAGCTTCAAAATCAGAGGCAAAGGGGCATGGCCATAGGAAAGAAGTAATCGTGGCCATTTTTGCAAACAGTTCACCATGGCAGTGTGTATCTTTGCATTTCAGTCTGGCTGATTAGAATCGGAGTCATTTTTGTTTGTTTGGGAAATTACCCACTTCTGAATCTTGGCAGGGACAAATACCACCACTTCCAACAGAAGCTGAAAATGCTCCATATTTGTTTTCTTCTTCCATTTCATCTAGGGCATGGGCATCTGTGCAGTTTGGAGGTGAGGAAGGTGAGCTAGTAGGCCCAGTGTAGAACTGGTGTTCTAGTTAGGGTGATGACAGAGGTGCCTGGCTGAAAGGCCATGTTCTCATTGCAGAAATGGCAACTGTGCTGGTGTTGACTTTGGTTGCGATACAGTTAAGTTGTGGGTGAAAAGTGGGGAGGGTGCCAATTGTCACCTCTCTGGCTCTGCTGCAGCAGGGCCATCAATATTTCATGAGAAGCAGGGCCTGGTGCTGTGTCTATTTGGGGTAAGTGCATTTTGCTATAATTGGACATGGTGAGCCCTTGCTAGAGTTACTGAAACAAGTGCGTACCCTAGAGATGGGTCGAATTGGTCTCTTCAGGTTTCACTTCTGCAGGGAGATAGTTGATGTTGCCAGATACTCCTGGTTGGCTCCAAGGGTCTCACTGAACAGTGTGCAGTGAAGGGAGGAATCTGAGGAGGATGCTGCCTGCGTGGCCTCACTCTGCCTCGTCTCCCAGGTTCACCTTTCATTTCAGTCCAGTGGTCTTGTATCATGTGAGTTTGTAAAGAAAGCTGATCAGTCAACTGGAGAATGATCTGCTATTTTAGCATCACTTGTTTAGCTTGTGTAACTGACCATGTTTCCAGGAGGTACCCATAACTCTGGCTGTGCAGGGGCCTTACAGGGTCCTAGTGGGTCAGCCGCGAGCCCAGGGGACAGTGTGTGTCTCTTTCTTTCTCTGCAGGCAGACTATGTGGTGATGGCACCGGTGCGTGCTACCTGCTGCCTGTCTTTGACACCATGTTCATCAGGAGGAAACACTGGCGCCGAGGCTTGGGAACAGCCATGCTGCCGGACTTCTGTGAGACATTCCCAGAGGACGAGGCCCTGGGGGTTAGCTGCCTGATGTCTCCTGCCATGTACCAAGGTAAACCCCCCTTGTGTCGTGCAGAAGCATTTGGGTAAAGGTGATGGATAACACACATGCATTCCGGGGGATTCTGCAGGAGGAGGCCCTGGGGAGCCCTCGTGGGCAGGTGCAGGCCTTGGCTCGGCGGCACGCACATGGGGTTTTCCTTCCTTCTGAGAAATCTCTGGTTGCTGCAGCAGAAACCAAGACTTCATGTTTGATCACAAGAAGTGAACTCTCCCAAGCTGGAAAATAATTGGATTTAGAAACAATCACAAACAAATCAACGAGCTCAGAGAGGAGGGAATCTGGAGAGCTGCCGCCAGGCTGCGGGCTGCCGGGCTTTGGAGTGCCTATGCTCTTTCACTTGACGCCTGTAGTTCCTCACTTTGTCCTTTGAACTAGAAGCCACGGGAGAGCCCAGGAGCTGAAGGGAAGGCAGGGACCGGGTAGAAAGGCAAGCTCTGAATGGGCTCGGCTTTCCAGCGTCTCTGTAGCTCTCTATGCACAAGACGCCTCCCTCCCATATTCTTTATCCACGTTTGCCAGAGGGGGATGAAACAGCTCTGATGTGAAACATCACACTGTAAGGTGATGAGGGTGGGAGGCTCTGGGGAGCACGTCTCTGAGTCCCCTTCTCCCCCATGAAGCACACACACCCTACTTTGTGCTCTGCCCCTGTTCTTGGTGTGCGGCTGTTTTTGAACGCTTAGTATGCAGTTTCTGGTGTCTTTCTGGCTCAAGGGATAGGAGAGAACAGTTAGGAAAGGCAAGGAAGCTTCTGTTGCTGTGAAGTCATAAAGAAAAGCAGGTAAAAACATACTTTTCCTCAAGTGGGTCTGGCTGTTTCTTTGTATTTTCAAACTCTTAGTCTGTTGTTAAAACTCTGAAGAGCCTTGAATTTCTGCAAAGAGCGCTCGAGACTTCCTGCACCATGTAGCTCACTTTCAGGTGTAGGAGCATTCGGGGGCGCAGGCAGCTGGTCCTCTGTCCACACCCATGTCCTTCCAGGCCCCCTCCTCTTTCTTGTTTCAGGTGCAGGAGCATTCGGGGGCGCAGGCAGCTGGTCCTCTGTCCATACCCATGTCCTTCCAGGCCCTCTCCTCTTTGTTTCAGGTGCAGGCCACCTCACGGTTTTAGGAGGCTTTGGCAAGGGAGTGAAAGAGAGCCTTTTACTCAAAGGAACAGTGGACTCCAAGGCTAAGGGCTGGCTACTGAGCCTGGGCCAGCTTTGCTAAGACCCTGTAGGGCCCTATGATCCCTCTCGTCCTTCCACTGTCTTTGCCTGCAAAGAAAGATCTGAACGTGCTGATTCTGACTCATGCTACTTCTCTCTGGGCTTCAGACACCCAGATGTGCCTGTCAGGTTTTTATTGAGTTCACTGATGCCTTCCAACTGGACAGGAGGGACTCCTGCCCTGGGCCCCATGCTGTGAGCCTTCTTTCAACTGCATCTCCCTCCAGGGGGGCGAGGACTCCATGGGCCCAAGAGGAGGTACCCACCTGGCTCATGCTGCTCCTTCTAATCTGGCTCAGGGTGCCAGGACCCCAGGATTCCTGCCAGTGGCCACTGTGGGCCTGAGTGGACCTCATCCCATGGTCTGGGCTCATGAGGGTGGACCATGCCGCTAGTTTGCACATCCTTAGAGCCCAGGGGCGGCTCTTGGGGAGCTGTGGATGGCGTGTGGGGAGGACGGCCACATTTGTACTCACAGGCCCCTTGAGGTATCGGGGGCTGGGGTGGGAGGAGAAGGGGGTGGACTGCCGGCTGGGGGCCAGCTCGCTTGGTATTGCCACATTCTGGTGCAACACTCCAAGGAGTCCAAGAATTCTAAATTTGAAACGAGCTTCTCCTGTTGTTAGGAAGTTATATTTGTCAAGATAGGAGGGCAGAACGTGTCATATATAGCGCTTTGCTAACTTGGTTTGTACCTTTGGAAGACAGGCGTTCCTCATTTCACTGCTCTTCCCTTGATTGCACTTTGCAGATGCTGCGTGTTTTACATTTTGAAGGCTGTGGTAGCCCTGCTTTGAGCAAGTCTATCGGGGATATTTTTCCAACAGCATGGTCTCACTTCGTGTCTCTGTGTCACATTTTGGTAATTTTCACAATATTTCAAACTTCTTCATTATTATTATATCTGTCATGGTGATCTGTGATCAGTGATATTTGACGTTACTATTGTAATTGTTTTGGGGCACCACAAACCATGCCCGTGTAAGTTAGTGAACTTAATCAATACACGAGCCTGTTCTGATTCTGCTCCCGACCAGCTGTTCCTTCCTTCTCTTCCTATTCCATGAGACACAACAATATTGAAATTAGGCCAATTAATAACCCTACAATGGCCTCTGAATGTTCAAGTGAATGGAAGAGTCACATGTCTTTCACTTTAAATCAAAAGCTAGAAATGACTAAGCTTAGTGAGGAAGGCATATCAAAAGCTGAGGTAGGCTGAATGCTAGGTCTCTTGCACCAAACAGTTAACCAAGTTGTGAATGCAAAGGAAGAATTCTTGAAGGGAATGAAAAGTTCGACTCTGGTGAACATACAAATGATAAGAAAGTAAAACAGCCTTATTGCTGATAGGGAGAACGTTTTAGTGGTCTAGATAGAAGATCAAACCAGCAACGACATTGCCTTAAGTCAAAGCCTAACCCAGAGTAAGGCCCTAACTCTCTTCAATTCTATGAAGGCTGAGGGATTTGAGGAAGCTGCAGAAGAAAAGTTTGAAGCTAGCAGAGGTTGGCTCATGAAGTTTAAGGAAAGACGCTGTCTCCATAACATAAAAGTGTAAGATGAAGCAGCAGGTGCTGATACAGAAGCTACAGCAAGTTATCTGGAAGATCTAGCTCAGGTCATTGATAAAGGTGGCTACACTACACAACAGATTTTCAATGTAGGTGAAACAGCCTTCTACTAGAAGAACATGTCATCTAGGACTTTCATAGCTAGAAAAGAGAAGTCAATGCCTGGCCTCAAAGCTTCAAAGGACAGGTCGAGTCTCTTATTAGGGGTTGATGTAGCTGGTGTCTTTCAGTTGAAGTTAGTCCTCATTTACTGGTCTGAAAATCCTAAGGCCCTCAAGAATTATGCCAAATCTATTCTGTCTGTGCTCTAGAAATGGAACAACAGTGCCTGGATGACAGCGTGTCTGTTTATAGCGTGTTTTATTGAATAATTTAAGCCCACAGTTGAGACCTACTGCACAGAATAAAAGATTCCTCTCAAAATATTATTGTTCATTGACAATGCACCTGGTTATCCAAGAGGTCTGATGGAGATGCACAAAGAGATTAATGTTATTTCCATGCCTGCTAACATAATATCCATTCTGCAGCCTGGGGATCAAGGAATAATTTCAGCTTTCAAGACTTATTTAAGAAATACACTTCCTAAGGTTTCCATAGATAGTGATTCCTCTGATGGTTCTGGGCAAAGTACACTGAAAACCTTCTGGAAAGGATTCACCATTCTAGACACGATTAAGAACACTCATGATTCATGGAAGGTCAAAATATCCACATTCATAGGAGTTTGGAAGAAGTCGATTCCAACCCTCATGGATAACTTTGAGGGAGGAGTCCAAGACTTCAGCAAAGGAAGTCACTGCAGATGTGGTGGAAATAAAGAGAGAACTAGAATTAGAAGTGGAGCCTGAAGATGGGACTGAATTGCTGCAATCTCATGATTAATCTTGAACAGTTGAGGAGTTGCTTCTTATGGATGAGCAAAGAAAATGGGTTCTTGAGTTGGAATCTCCTCCTGTTGAAGATGCAGTGGACATTGCTGAAATGAAACAAAGGTTTTAGAATATTCCGTAAATTAGTTGAGAAAGTAGCAGCAGCAGGGTTTGAGAGGATGGACTCCAATTTTGAAAGAAGTTCTACTGTGGGTAAAATGCTGTCAAACAGCATCACAGGCTGCAGAGAAATCTATTGTGAAAGGAAGAATCAATTAGTGGAAGAAACTTCATTGCTGTGTTATTTTAAGAAATTGCCACAGCAACCCCACCCTGAGAAGCCATCAACCTTGACGCAAGACCCTCCACCAGCACAGATTATGACTTCCTGAAGGCTCAGATGATCACTAGCATTGTTTAGCATTAAAATATATTTTAATTAAGGTATGTACATTGTATTTTTAAGACAAAATGCTATTGCATGCTTACTAGACTACAGTATAGTATAAACATAACTTTTACATGTATGCACTAGGAAACCAAAAAATTTGCGTGACTTGCTTTGCTGTGATATTTGCTTTATTGTGGTGGTCTGGAACCAAACGCACAGTATCTCCAAGGCCTGCCTGCACTTAGCATTGCACTCTGTAGGTTTCCATCTGTGTTCTTCCCCGGGGCCCCCCAAATGTTAAGAAGAGGGCCTAATGGAGTCCTCATGGGCACCTGCAGAACCAGGAGCAGTTTCCCATTCACCTGGATTTGGGGCATTGCCATGTGAAAATGTTCACCCATGAATGTTGGCATAAAAGTCTAGGAACCTTGAGTGGACTCTGGAATCTGGGAGGGAGCAGAGGATAAGCTTGAAGGTTCTTTGGGAGGGAGGAAGGACGGTGCGTGAAGAGCGGCCAGGGTGGATGGTGCTAAGGACTGAATTGGGCCCCCCACTCAGATTCATATGTTGAAGCCCTTGGTGTGACCACATTTGGAGATAGGGCCTTTAAAAAGCTAATTAAGTTTGAACGAGGTCCTAAGGGCAGGCCCCTAGTCCAGTATGACTGGTGTCCTTAAGAAGAGAGGCACCAGGATGGACCCAAACAGAAACAGCCGTGTGAGGATGCAGGGAGAAAATGGCCATTCGTAAGCCAAGGAGAGAAGCCTCAGGAGAAACCAACCCTGGGCCACCTTGATCTTGGACGTCCAGCCTCCATAACTGTGAGAAATACATTTCTGTTGTTTAAACCAGTGGTCCCCAACCTTTTTGGCACCAGGGACTGGTTTCGTGGAAGACAGTTTTTCCACGGATGGGGCAGGGACAAAGGGTTGGTTTCAGGATGATTCAAGCACATTACATTTATTTATTGTGCACTATATTTCTATTGTGATTACATTTTAATATATAATGAAATAATTATGCAGCTTACCATAATGTAGAATCAGTGGGAGCCCTGAGCTTATTTTCTTGCAACTAGATGGTCCCATCTGGGGGTGATGGGAGACAGTGACAGATCATCAGGCATTAGATTCTCATAAGGAGTGTGCAACCTCACATGCAAAGTTCACGATAGGATCCGCGCTCTTATGAGAATCTAATGCTGCCGCTGATCTGACAGGAGGCGGAGCTCAGGCAGTAACACAAGCAATGGGAGCCACTGTAAATACAGATGAAGCTTCACGCACTCCTCCACCACTCACCTCCTGCTGTGTGTCCTGGCACTGGTCGGTGGCCCAGGGGTTGGAGACTCCTGGTTTAAGCCACCCAGTCTGCAGTGTTTTGTTAGAGGAGCCCTAGTAAATGAATGCAGATGGGAAGGGTGGAGATGAGAGCTCCTCATCAGGAGAAGCCGGGGAGGTGGACCTGTCCATGGTAGGCAGGTGCGAAGGTGGTTTGAGTGCAGCAGGGATTCCAGCAGAGATCGGGGGTGGAGGGCTGCTCGAGGACTGGAGTGGGCTGTGTCGGAGACCCAGAGAGCTGGTGCAGAGTGAACCAGGGTGAGGTGGGGGACTTCCTGACTCATGCTGCGTTCCCTTCTCCCAGTCTGCAGGCAGTTCCTGCTGGTCTGTCCGGAGGAGCGAGGACGCCTGTGGGAGGTGGAGCACCAGGGGGCCTGGGGCCAGTGCACCAATATCTGGCTAAAGGTTCGGCTTCACCAGGCAAGGCTTCCAGACTGAGTAGGACTGAAACACTGCACTGTGTCTATTTATTTCTGGTTTCAATACTAGCGTGGATTTACAGTGATCTAATGAGACCCATATAGATGTTATTTCTGTTGTGGCAAGAACAAAGGAGGGGCGGGACCTGGGTGAGGACATCTTATCCTCCAACGTTCCCCTCCTGAGTGAAGCACACCTTCCCATCCTTCTTGCTCAAAAAGATCACCCCCAGTTTAGCAGTTAGGAGCTCCCTGGGACTAACGGACTCCCCTTTTACAATTAGATAGATTATTGAAACATATAAGAGGATCGGTTTCCTCTGCCTAGCTGAAGATGAGTTGAAAACACGATTCTGAACAGGTGATGAAAGGTAATGTGTGCACTTGGTTGAAAACTCAAAAGGGTTTACTATGACAAGCAAGTCTTCTATCCTCCTCACCTCTGAGGGGACTGCACCCGTAATGGCAGCATCGCAGAGACAACGTTCTACAAAACCGCTGCCTGGTCTTTTTCACAGCAGCATAGTATGATGTCGCGTGGACGTGATGTCATTTATTTCCCTGTTGACAGATGCGCATTCCGTCTTCAGTTTCTGGTTGCTTGAGACAGTGCCCCAGTGGCAGTTTGCCAGTGGGGTTTAGTGGAGGAAGCAGGAGAACAGAGCCTCTGGTGGTGGGTTTCCAGGGGAGGCAGCAGGTGGGAAATCCTTTGATCAGCCAGATGGGAAAGCAGGCTTGCAGTGTCTGGGTTTCCAAGTTGCTTTTCTTTTTTTTTTTTTTTTTGAGACAGAATCTCGCTCTGTCACCCAGGTTGGAGTGGAGTGGTGCAACCTTGGCTCACTGCAACCTCCGACTCCTGGGTTCAAGGGATTCTCCTGCCTCAGCCACTTGAGTAGCTGGGACTACAGGCATGTGACACCATGCTCAGCTAATTTTTGTATTTTTAGTAGAGATGGGGTTTCACCATATTGGCCAGGCTTGAACTCCCGACCTCAGGTGATTCGCACTCCTTGGCCTCCCAAAATGCTGGGGTTACAGGTGTGAGCCACCGCGCCCGACCCCAAGTTGCTTTTTTGACAGTGAACTTTCTACTTCTCGCAAATGGGGAACGGCTGCCCATGGCAGGTGCTTCTCAGCTCAGCGCTTCTCAGCTCAGCACTAACAGGCGAGGCCAGGCCAGGGCTGGGGCAGCGGACACCTCCAGGCTTCAGGTGCTGCCATGGGTGGGAGGTGAGGGGGACAGTTAATTTAAATTAACTGAACAAAATGCAAGCCCTGGCTCTCCTTCACTTCTGGAGTGGGTGCTCCCGTCAGCGTCGAATGCCATTTCTGCGGCTGCATGCGGCTCATTAGGGGATTGACAGGCAGCCGAGGTGCCAGGCTTTCTCTCCACGTGGTGACTGATCCACCTTAGGTGTTGACAGGTGAGCGTGCCTTGGAGTTTATTGATGATAATAGTGATCAGTTTTGCTTTTATGCTGGAAGGCTTAATGGATCTTTACAGATATTAATGGGGTGAGCAGGCACCGGGGAAGGAGGCATGGCAGGGCGGGGCTGTGCTGTGATCCTAATGAGGCGGTTAAGTGACTTGCCCTGTGGCACTGAGTTAGGAATGAAGGGAAGCCGGTCGGGTCCCTGGGCACTGAGCTGTCTAGCTGTTGGAGTTTATGGACACGCTTCACAAATGAGGCTGTGGGGCCTCGCACAGCCTCTGTGCTTGGATGTTTCAGTTCCTTGGCTGGGAATGGAAAAAGAAAATGCATTGCATATTGAAATGTGGAAATCGCACGGGCCAGAGGGGTGAGCAGGGACGAGGATGTTTTCTCCTAATTGGGGAGATGGCTCCTCCTGGAGAATCCCACTGGGGCTGTTTCAAGAGCTGGGAGTCGGTGTGGTCTGGGCAGAGGAAACTGAGCTGGAAGTCAGATGCCAAACATGTCACTTTAATTCACTCTGAGATTCACCAACTCTCATTTTAAAACAGCAAATGAGGGGACTTGCACAGAGAATGTTCCAGAAGCATGCTTGAGTCCCTTGAAGGAAGAAGGGTTATCATTATAATTAGGATATAATTAGATTACTAAAACTCTTTATTTAAAAAAAAAATTCTAAGTTATGGTCTTTTCACTGCCTGTATAAATCATGGCTAGTTCCCAGTTTCACCCACATCTTCTTTCCCCTCGAGGGCCTGCAGTCAGGATTTTAATTCACTCAGGAAGGTTTTCAGCCAACCGGCTTCAGCTTGCAACCATTATGACAGTTAGTGCTGACATCTCAGGTTTTTTTCAAGTTGGTGAGTTGGGGCTGCAAATGTGATCACAGATTAGCTCGGTGCTCTGCAGTTTCTCGTCTGTTTCTCTCTTCATGGAAATCAGCAAGTGTTAGTGGATTAGAACTTCTTACGGGTCACCGAACAATGCAGATTCCGGAACCTTCTCTTCCCTGGGAATCTCAGTAGGCCATTAATTGGATGTTAGTCTTAAATTAGTCAGTGATTCTTAGAGTTGCTTTTTTGACTTGTTCTGTTTTTTTCAAGTTTTATCTGTTCTCCCTTCTTTTTCCTGACGGTTATTTTGGAGGTATCCTATAATTTTATGTGCCATAGAAATAGAACTGTAAGCAAGAAGCCCAGTGGAATCAATTGCTTCTTGCTCTAAATAAGGCATGAACATTTCACAACATTTCAAAGGGAAATTAACTTGTGCTCCTTGCAAATGTTTTAAAGACTATTTCTGAAGCAGCCTGATTGGTGGGCCAGGTCTTTAAAAGTTTGTGCGATCTTGGCTGTTGATAACATCTGCAGCTTATAATGGCCCTGAAAATATTTACAGGTTATGCAGACCTTTTGAGGGAAGGAGTTCATGGGAAATTTCTTTCTTCCTACACTCAGTTACAGACAAAGCCTTTGAAACTTGACCAATAGGATCATAATTGCATCTGATGTGATTTCCCGGTCAGCCTGAACATGCCTTAAGTTTCTTTACCAGAGAGAATGAAACTGAATCTGTCAACAGTGAAATGTTCTTTTACAAAATTGTTGCCGGGATCAGGAAATAATTGACCACTGCTTTAAAAATTAATTTTTTTTCAATCTGTAAGTCATGCTTTTGCTTTCTTTCTCCAGCTGAATTTTTAATGGATTCAGTTGTCATCCACAAATACTTTTATTTGCATTTAATTTTTAAACCAGAAGGATCTTTGCATCAAGAGATGTGAAAAATATGAGAAGGGAAGCGGGGGCTACTTTTTTGAAAGTTTGATGCCCAGCAAACTGCAGTTCTGACCTTTTTTCTCAGTTTGTTCTGGTGACTCATACATTATAGAGTACAATAGCAACAGCAATTTTGTGGTGGTGCAGTGTGCTGGGAAGTGCTGGGGGCAAAACCACCATACTGGGTGTGTTTTTTTCTGTCGAATGCTGCTCTTTGACAGGTTGTGTGGCTCCCCTTAGTGGCCATTGTCATCTACTGCAGCCTTGGATGATAACTTACCTCTGTGATTAGTGCTCTGATACCTCCAGGTGCTTCCAAATGAGTAATTAGTGCATTCATTTTTAAAGATTTAATGAACCTCAATTAGGAATGAAATACAAGTAAACATTTGATAGCTCACAACACATAAAAACATTAGGAAAGGTGGAAAATTGATAATGGGTTATCTACTTCATTTTCTCATTCATTCATTCATGTATTCCTTTATTCGTTCATTCGCTGTCAATGGGGCATCTACAGACGTGCCAGGCACTGTCCTAGACGTTAGGGATGCAGTCGTGAACAGGGCTGACCTGGCTTCTGAACTTATTTACCAGCTAACTACATGGGCACCTACTGCTGTGCGATATAAAAACTCTATGGCCGAGAGAACTCAAGTGTGCTGGTATTTTTAAGTGCCCACAATTAAATTTTGCCAAACCTAATTTTGCTAATTTATACAGTTCTGTAAATAAATTTAAAAATTTACTTATATAGATAACAACTAAATAATTCATTTGTTCTTTAGTAAACAAAATGTGTTACATAGGTATTTTCAGCTGAAATGCAAAACTGTGTATTTTTTTTAGGGATCTGAACACCACACACACACATATGGATTTGGGGGCGTGGGGTGTGGAGGTGCAAAGGAGGACAAGAAAGTCATCCCTTTCCAAGTCGGTACTGATTTGGTAGGAGAGGAGGGAGACTCACTGAACGTGGGTGATTATGACCTCTCTTGTGAGCAAAACCACCAGTGAGCAAAAAGAAGGATCCAGGACTAGAACTGGAAATGTGAGTCCCCTGAATGCCAGAATCGATGGAAGAACAGATCACAATTCCAGCTCAGAAATGCTTGAGTGGAACCATCACTTTGCATCTCCTGACACCTGGCAGGTATTCCTGTCTTCTGGAGAGCATTGCAGCAAATGGCAAAGTGAAGGTCAAGAAGATAGAACTGACCCAGCACTTTGGGAGGCTGAGGCAGGAGGATGACTTGAGGTCAGGAGTTTGAGACCAGCCTGACCAACATAGTGAAACCCTATCTCTACTAAAAGTACAAAAATTAGCCAGGCATGGTTGCAGGCGTCTGTAATCCCAGCTACTAGGGAGGCTGAGGCAGGAGAATCGCTTGAACCCGGGAGGTGGAGGTTGCAGTGAGCCCAGATGGTGCCACTGTACTCCAGCCTGGGCTACAGAGGGAGACTCCATCTCAAAAAAAAAAAAAAAAAAAAAAAAAAAAGAGAGAGAGAATTGGGTCATGGCTATCAACATGTTTGCAAGGTCCCCAGTGTACTATTTCCTCTTTTGATTGTCCAGCCCCTTGGGAGCCACCCTCATTTGCTTATCCTCTTTCTGTTGCTTGGGGAGGGCAGCACACTCAGGAAATTCCAAGGACATGAGCCGTCATGCGAGGACTTCTCGGAATGACAGACCCAGACAGCCTGCCCCTGGAGACGGCAGCAAGGTATGGTGATACTATATCACCCCATGAACCTCTCACTTTCCTAGTGATCAGGTTGTCCTTGCTTAGTGAAGCCGTGGTCTAAACCTGCCAGGCAGCTTCCCAGACGACTTGGCTGTGGGCTTCTCGTGGCAGCAGGGCCTTGGTCTAGGCTCAGAATCTCCGGGCTATCATGGGAGGGGGGTGTTGCGCGGAGAGGCCTTTGTAATTAGATTTTTTATGGTTCTCTTCTCTTAACTAGACAAGCTCTAACGAAACCAAAATGGAACAGAACACATGGGAATTGGCCGTAACCTTGCATCGTTAAGGAAATATTGAAAAATCTGAATTTCAAATTTTGCCATGGACCAGTGTCTGTCAAGCAGAACAAAAAGCAAGACAAATTTGTCTTTCTTTCCTCCTCCACTGCAAAAGCCCAGATTGCTGGGATGGAGTGGAATTAAGTATTAGGTTTTTGTACAATCCAGAGTGACTGTAGAATAGAATCTTGAGGGAATATTAAGAATATTTCTTAGTAGCTTGCTGTCATTCAATATGTTATAAAATTTTAGGTTTTCCTGGTTTTCTTGTGGCTAAACCAGACTCTTGCCCACACAGGGTATTGTGAAAATGTCCATTCTCTGGTGCCAGAGGGTCTTTACTTTCAAATCCCTAAAGAATCCAAAATTACTTTAAACTTACACTTGTACATCATGGACAAATACTGCTTATTTTGGAAAATATATTGCTCTGAAATAGAAGATTCAACAATGAAAGCAGAAAATATCCCAGTAAGTGCTGGATTGTTTTGGAAAGCTGCTTCCTGTCTGACATTAGCTCTAGCCATCTGGCAGATGAGGGCTTTCATTTTCTTTGGTTCACCATGGAAAGATGGGCTAACCTAAGACCCAACAGGCACTGAAGAGAGCGTTGTACTTGGCCTTTTCCGCTGATCCTTGACTTTTCTTTTCAACCTGTTAGAGGAAGCAGAAATGTCCAGGTACTGTAACGCCCATGGGTGTGGACCTGGGGGAATTCTGCACATTTGAGCACGGGGTGCCAGCTTTGAAAGCAGTGCTTCCTTCCCTGCCCTTTCTCTGGTCTCCCCAGGCTGGGCTGTCCTTTAGTTCCTTTCAGTAAATACGTGCTCTTATGCACAAAACCTGATTTCCCCATGGCTGGCTGGAGCGTTTGAACCTGGCCTATTCTGAATCTCAGCAGGAAGTGCAGGCACAAGCCAGACAGGACACCTCCATGTCCTGAACGTCCAGCCCCAGACTGTGCGGGACGACCCCATTGCCATGTTTAATTGGAATGCCTGTGGATTCTTTTCTGACTTCAGGAGAGGATGTGTGGAGAAGAACTGGAAGACACAAAGAATGATCCAGAGTGTGGAGTGGAAGAGGAGGATGCCGGGCTGGCAGGGCAGCCACCAGGCAAGCTTACAAGGCCCAGTCCCTGACGTCTCCAGACGCCCATCTGGGCCAGGTCCAGAGGCCTGCCTGGGCTTCCAGGATTCGGGTCTGAGACTTGTGTGGCTGGGAGCGTACCTTCCCTGGGGATCTTTGAGGGGCCAGTGACCCCACGGGCCCCACCTACCTCTGAGGTGGGCTCAGGCTCTAGAGCACCTGAGAACGTGCTGCGCTGAGCATGCGACACCGTGCCACAGTGAGGAAGTATTTCCCTAAGTTAATTGTTGACAGTCCCTAAACGTTTCAGAAGCTTACTCGTTAAAACTAACGTGGTTTCTGTTTCTCAGGATAAATTGGTGGGACTTTACCGGAACCACAGGGATGTTTTACTGAATGTACCTCTTTCCTTATAGAAGTTTAAAGATGCTCAGGAAGGGGCCACACCCGTTCCATCTGGGCTGTAGAAACCCATTGCAGATTTGTGCATGCCAGCCCTGCTGTTGCCGTGAGACCACGGACACCAAAGAGGTTTGCAGGGGTACACGTGTCCTTTCCGGACACCAAAGAGGTTTGCAGGGGTACACGTGTCCTTTCCCGGGAGGCTTCAGCCACATCAGGAGTGCCTTGAGGGCAGGGGCAGTGGCTGGATGGTGACTACTGTAGGCCTGGAGCTCTCTTCTGGCCTGGTATACAGAAGGCACTCAGAGAGCTCATATGGGAAGCACTGGGTAGGAATTTGGGCAGATGGTGCTTCTAGAATATTGGTGGCCTTGAGTGGAAAGGCTTGTGGTAGTAAAAGTAACTAAAAATGATAGCCTGGCTCGAATGTGACATTGGCTTCCCCCTTCTCAAATACTGATGGAGCCCTGTTTGGTCGCTTGTGTATGGCCGCTCTTGGGATGCAGAGACAAGGACCTGCTCTTAGGCCCCAGGTCCAATGGGCTAGGCAGAGTTGTCCCAGGGCCGCCTGCCCTCCTCAAGGGTGGGGCGCAAATCCAGGCTGCTTTAGGGAGCCCAAAGCCTGCTCCCCGAGAGCTGGGGTGGTGCTTTCTCTGCTATTGGGCCCAGCCTTGCTGATTTCAGTAGGATTTTTCCCAGAGAAAGCTGGTCAGGCCCTCTTGAGGCAGACGACCCAAGTTCTTGCCCCTGCTTTTGGGAAAATGCAAATCCAATCCCATTGCCAAGGACATCCCAAACCCCTCTGTGCTCATCACTGACTTTGGAGAAGCCAGGGGCCCTGCTGCCTCTGCTCCTTGCCATTGGAGTTCAGCTGCAGGGTCAGCGCTGGGCTGCCTGGTTACTTTGTTGACAGAAGAATAGGGTTTTACCTTTTTAGGATGTAATAAAGCCCCTCCTGTGGCCTGGTGAGGAGACTACCAACAGTCCCAAGTTCTGGGAATATATCGTCTGTTCCCTTGAGCAGTCAAAGGACACACATGGTGGGACCTGTTATTTATTCATCCATGCACCCAGCTGTCCATCTCTCTGTCCATCCATCCGTCTATCCATCCATCATCCCTCCATCCACCTATCCATCCATCTATTCAATCCATTCATCATCCATCCATCCATCCCTCCATCCATCCATCCATTCATCCATCTATCCATCCATCATCCATCCATCCTCCATCCATCATCCATCCATCCATCCTCCATCCATCATCCATCCATTATCCATCCATCCATCCTCCATCCATCATCCATCCATCCATCCATCCATCCACCCATCCTCCATCCATCCATCCATCCTCCATCCATCTTCCATCCATCCATCCTCCATCCATCTATCTATCCATCCATCCATCCATCCATCCACCCACCCATCCATCATCCATCCATCCATCCTCCATCTTCCATCCATCCATCCATCCATCCATCCATCCATCCTTCATCCAGCCATCCATCTATCCATCCATTTATCATCCAGCCATCCACCCATCCATCATCCATCCGTCCATCCTCCATCCATCCATTCATCCTCTATCCATCCATCATCCATCCATCCATCCATCCATCATCCATCCATCCATCCATGCATCCATCCATCCATCCACCCATCCTCCATCCATCCATCCATCCTCCAGCCATCATCCATCCATCCATCCATCCATCCATCCATCCATCCATTCTGTTGTACAACAGATATTCAGCATGCTTTCTCAAGGACATGCTCTGTGCCGGGGACAGGGGATATAAGTGAGGTATGGATACTGGCCTCAGGAAACTCTCTTCTCTTTGGAGGAATCTCTTCTGGAGTGTTCCACTGGAGTTTTCATCTCTCTTGCACCCATTACAAAGATGGAAGGGTCCAATTGACTAGAAATATAGTTTAGAGCTTCATATGGAGACATCATGAAGCCTGCCTCCCCCCCTGCCCCTTACACTTGGGCTCTCTGTGCAGGTGGCACAGACCATAAAAGGAGAGTGAAGTCTACAGCCTAGAGGGTGCCCTGTGTGTGGTGTCAGATGTAACCTTTCACATGGGATGTATGTGCTGTGAGCATTGTGCTATTTGAGATGAATGGTTAGTATTTTGTGTTTACATGAAAATAAATGTTTAAAAATGTCTCAGGGGTTTGATGAAGTTACTATTCAATAAAAGAAACCTCTCAGGGAAGAACAGCTGATGTATTGATGGCTTTGTTTAAGGGCATATGTACTGACCACACAAGTTAGAAGGCAATGCCGTGGAACTGAGAGCAACCTCCTGCCCAGTCCATGCCAGCTGTGAGGCCCTGTGCAGGGGTCCCTTCCAGCAGTGTGTGCAGGACTGCCCATAATGCACATCTTTGTGTGTGTTGTGTTGTTTTTATTAAATCAATTTTATTTTTCGGTTTTCTGTGTTCCTGTCTCTTATTTTTTAACAGCTCTATTGAGATATTATTTACAAACCTTAAAGTTCCCTCATTTAAAGTAATAATTCAGGCCCGGCGAGGTGGCTCACACCTGTAATCCCAGCAATTTGGGAGGAAGAGGCATGTGGATCACTTGAGCTCAGGAGTTCAAGACCAGCCTGGCCAACGTGGTGAAACTCTGACTCTACAAAAATACAAAAATTAGCCGGGTGTGGTGGCCTGCGCCTGTAGTCCCAGCTACTTGGGAGGCTGAGGTGGGAGGATTGCTTGAGCCCGGGAGGTTGAGGCTGCATTGAGTGGAGATCGTGCCATTGCACTACAGCCTGGGTGATAGAGTGAGACCTTGTCTCAAAAAAAAAAAAAGTAATAATGCAATGATTTTTAGTATATTTACAGAGCTGTGCCCTCATCACCACCATTAGTGCCCCAAAAAGAAACACTGCGCCCATGAGTCTCTCCCTCCCCACTCACCCCCTCCTCCTGCCCTCGGCAGCCACTAATCTATATATAAATTTGCCTCTTCCGGATATGTCATGTAAGTGGAATCACACAATACGGGGTCTTTCACAGCTGGCATCTTTCACTTAGACGCCATAATAATTTTTCCAAGGTTCATCCGTGTTGTGGTGAGTGTCATCAGTTCTTATTCCTTTTTATTGCCAAATAACGTCCCATAGTATGGATGTAGAACCCTGTATTTTGGCATTCCCTAGGTGATGTAATTTGGATTGATTTGAGGTTTTGGTAGTTATCAATGATGCTGCTATGAATATACACATACACAAATACAAGTTTATGGCCGGGAGTGGTGGCTCACGCCTGTAATCCCAGCACTTTGGGAGGCCAAGGCGGGTGGATCATGAGGTCAGGAGATGGAGACCATCCTGGCTAACACGGTGAAACCCCGTCTCTACTAAAAATACACAAAAAAATTAGCCGGGCGTGGTGGCGGGTGCCTGCAGTCCCAGCTACTCGGGAGGCTGAGGCAGGAGAATGGCATGAACCCGGGAGGTGGAGCTTGCAGTGAGCCAAGATCGCGCCACTGCACTCCAGCCTGGGCGACAGAGCAACACGCCGTCTCAAAAAAACAAAATACAAGTTTGTGTGTGTACAAATGTTTTCAGTTGTCTTGGGTACACATCTGAGAGTGGGATTTCTGGGTCATATGTTAACTCTATGTTTAACATTTTGGGGAACTGCCAAATTATTTTTCCAAGTCCTTGCACCATTTTACATTCTTATCAGCCAGGTATGAGGGTTTCCGCTTCCCTCATCCCAGCCAACACTTACTCCATCTTTTTTTTTTTTTTTTTTTTTGAGACAAAGTCTCACTCTTGTCCCCTAGGCTGGAGTGCAATGGCGTGATCTCAGCTCACAGCAACCTCCGCCTCCCAGGTTCAAGCGATTCTCCTGCCTCAGCCTCCCGAGTAGCTGGGATTACAGGCGCCCGCCACCATGCCTGGCTAATTTTTTGTATTTTTAGTAAAGACGGGGTTTCACTATGTTAGCCAGGCTGGTCTCGAACTCCTGACCTCGTGATCTGCCCACCTCGGCCTCCCAAAGTGCTGGGATTACAGGCGTGAGCCACCGCGCCCGGGGCCTATTCCGTCTTTTTGATACAGCCACCATCCTAGTGGGTGGGAAGTGGCATCTTACCGTGGTGCTCATTTGCATTGCCCTGGTGACTACTGATGTCAAACAGCTTTTCAGTCATTTGTGTTATCTTCTTTGGAGAAATGTCTATTCAAATCCTCACTTATTTTTGAATTGGGTTGTTTTTGTCTTGTTGATTTGTAAGAATTCTTTATAAATTCTGATTTTAATCCCTTTTTGGATATATGATTTGCAGTTTTTTTCCCCATTCTTTGGTTTCTCTTTTCATTTTATTGATGTCATTTGAAGTACAGTTTTAATTTTGTTTTGTTTTGTTTTGGTTTGTTTTTGAGTCAGGGTCTTGCTCTATTGCCCAGGCTGGAGTGCAGTGGGGTGATCTCGGCTCACTTCAACTTCTGCCTCCTGGGCTCAAGCCATCCCCCCCACTACAGCCTCCCCAGTAGCTGGGACTACAGGCGTGCGCCTCCATGCCCAGCTAATTTTTCTATTTTCGTAGAGATGGTTTTGTCATGTTGGCCAGCCTGGTCTCAAACACCTGAGCTCAAGTGATCCTCCCTCCTCAGCCTCCCAAAGTGCTGGGATTACAGGTGTGAGCCACCATGCTGGCCTAGTTTTAATTTTGACAGTGTCCAATTATTTTCTCTTTGTTGCTTGAACAAAGCAAGACAGTTGCAGTAGTAAATATTGTGTGTGTGTGTGTGTCCGCGTGTGTGTGTGTTTTGACATGGAGTTTCCCTCTTGTTGCCCAGGCTGGAGTGCAATGGCTCGATCTCAGCTCACCACAACCTCCTCCTGCTGGGTTCAAGCGATTCTCCTGCCTCAGCCTCCCGAATAGCTGGGATTACAGGCATGCACCACCACGCCTGGCTAATTTTTTAAAATTATTTTTAGTAGAGACAGCATTTCTCCTTGTTGGTCGGGCTAATCTCGAACTCCCGACCTCAGGTGATCCACCTGCCTCGGCCTCCCAAAGTGCTGGGATTATAGGTGTGAGCCACCACGCCCGGCTGTGTGTTTTTTTTTAATGCATGCTCTTTCATTCCCATCTGAAAGGAGTTACTGGGGAGAAAGTGATCTGACTCCAAAATCAACGTGGGAAATCCACAAAGAAGTCATGACTTAGAACAAGGCTGTTTCTGGATCCCACGTTCTTCAAAGGCAGTGGCCAGATGCACATGCCCTGTAACAGTCACACTGTCCTGAGGGCTGCTTTGCCCCACACTCACGAATGGGCTCAGGCAGGGAGTCCATAGTCACTCAGAAGCTTGCATTCTGGACCAAGGTCTGGCAGTGGTGACGGACACTCACTGCTATGCACGGAGCCTTCGAACAGGTTATATTTCAGGAAGCAGGGTTTTGAGACTCTCCCAGCATTGGGTATTTTGTTCCAGGAAGTCTTTGAGAACAAGACCTTTGGGATGAGGAAGAAATAAATTCAACTTGTTGGCTACTTCCAGAAACCTCAGGGGGCCAATGGATTATGATATAATTTTTTAAATCCCCATTTTCTGCAAGAAGCAATCTTTGCATTTGATTTAATTCTCTTTCTAGGGAAAGCAGGCTTAGTGGCTGGAAGTTTTAAAGTTAGGTATCTAAGTTTCCATCTTGAGAAGCCATGAAATTCCTTGGCCACCTTCCTCTTTTCCCCTGGCTTCTCCATTTCACACAGGGCACAAAACATCACCATGGCAAAGCAAGAGGGATTGGAGCTGGGTATTCTACCGAGCTCAAACCACAGCAATGCAGTCACAGGAGGTCCGTTAGGTCCGGTATCTACACAGCTGTGATTTCTGGCTCTAGGAAGGTCTTGTGTTATTTTCAGCATCAGATGAGACGCAACTGGAAGGAATAATTTCTTTCCTGGCAGGAAAATCCTAATGTGACCACAACCACTGAAGTGCTTCCGGGAGGGTGCTTTAGTGCCAACTAACTCTGTTTAATGGAGTTGCCTCATCTTTCTGAACTTTCCTTCCCACCAAACAAAAGTCACCTTCAGGGCTGGGCGCGGTGGCTCACGCCTGTAATCCCAGCACTTTGGGAGGCCAAGGTGGGCGGATTATGAGGTCAGGAGATCGAGACCATCCTGGCTAACACGGTGAAACCCCGTCTCTACTAAAAATACACAAAAAATTAGCCGGGCGTGGTGGCGGGTCCCTGTAGTCCCAGCTACTCAGGAGGCTGAGGCAGGAGAATGGCGTGAACCCGGGAGGCGGAGCTTGCAGGGAGCCGAGATCGCACCACTGCATTCCAGCCTGGGCGACAGAGCGAGACTCCGTCTCAAAAAAAAAATAAAAATAAAAAAAAGTCACCTTCAGATTTTCTAGGCAGCAAACCCTTCTAACAGGGATTCTTGACAATGTGCAGACAGACGGGCTACAGGACTTGTGAACCTGGGTGATCTTCACTGCCTGAGATTTGAGCCATTCTTAGTGGGCGGCCGATGCTGTACAGGATGGGCT
Organism: Pan paniscus; assembly: GCF_029289425.2. Lineage (NCBI taxonomy): Eukaryota > Metazoa > Chordata > Mammalia > Primates > Hominidae > Pan > Pan paniscus. The sequence goes on along the minus strand of NC_073265.2, from coordinate 87,977,958 downwards.
CCCAGCAGATGGCTTTGGGTCCTTGGGCACCCAGGTTCTGTTCCAATTCCATGGGATTGGGAGGGCGTCTCCTTGGGGCGGATTGCGGTATAATCTTCCCAGGTGACGCCAGTCACAGGACTAGGTAGGCTCTTTTTACTATCATTCCCTCATGGCTCTCAACTTGCAATAGGGGTGCTTCGATTGAGGAAATGTCTGCTGGGTCTCCATGTGTATTAGTCCGTTTTCACGCTGCTGATAAAGACATGCCTGAGACTGGATAATTTATAAAGAAAAAGAGGTTTAATAGACTCAAAGCTCCACATGGCTGGGGAGGCCTCGGTTAATCACGGCAGAAGGTGAAAGGCATGTCTTACATGGTGGCAGACAAGAGAGAATGAGACCCAAGTGAAAGGGGAAACCCCTTATAAAGCCATCAGATCTTGTGAGATTATTCACTACCACGAGAGCAATATGGGGAAAACCACCCCATGATTCAATTATGTCCAACCGGGTCCCTCCCACAACAGGTGGGAATTATGGGAGCTATAATTCAAGATGGGATTTGGGTGGGGACACAGCCACACCATATCACCGTGTGAACAACAGAAGCAGATAAAATCCGTCCCATCTAATGTAGATATTACAACCAACTATAAGTATTGTATTTGTAAAGTAGCTTCATGAAAATCAGTCTAAATTAAATTCACATAAGCTACATAAAGAAATACTACAAGGGGGTGGGTGTGGTGGCTCACACCTGTAATCCCAGCACTTTAGGAAGCTGAGGCAGGCAGATCACTTGAGGTCAGGAGTTTGAGACCAGCCTGGCCAATATGGCAAAACCCCATCTCTACTAAAAAAATACAAAAATTAGCTGGGTGTGGTGGCATGTGTCTGTAATCCCTGCTACTTGGGAGGCTGAGGTGTGAGAGTCACTTGAACCTAGAAGGTGGTGGTTACGGTGAGTTGAGATTATGCCACTGCACTCTAGCCTGGGCAACAGAGAGAGACTCCATCTCAAAAAAAAAAAGAGAAGAAGAGAGAGAGAAAGAGAGAAAGAAAAAGAGAAAGAAAAAGAGAAAGAAGGAAAGAGAAAGAAAAGGGAGGAAGGAAGGAGAGAGAAAGAGAAAAGAGAAAGAGAGACCCTCCCCTGCTCCCTCAATGCTGCAGACATAAGTCGAGCAGAAGAAATCAGATTTCACAATACACGCGCTGACTTTTATCCCACCCACTTTTGCTGTGGACCAGAGCCTGGGCTGCAGAGGTGGTTTCTGGAGGCCCAGCAGCTTTGGCCTTGGCGCCTGTGCTGTGGGAAGGCCAAGCTGACTTGAGGCCTTTGCTCCCACCCCTGCAAAGCCTGGATTCTGTGTGTGCAGAGCCCTGCCGGCTTCCCAGCCCTGTGCTTCAGATGGTCCTGGGTGCGTGGGGACACTCGGTGACAGATCGGGAAGTGGGCACTGTCTCTCCTATGAAGCCAGCTTGAGAGGGGACACACAGTGTTTTGAAGACTTGGCCCGGCACATTTGGACAGGTCTTGCTGAGTGATCACTGCACAGCTCTGAGCCCCACAGGTCCTGGCTATCCACAGGCATGAAACACCAGCCCCAGCACGTCCCTGTGAGGGCGCCATGGATGTCACCCAGGACAGCACTCTTCCATCTGTAAAGGGCTCCGTTATCACATGCCTCTGCTGTTGTCATACTTAATTTTCACTTTACACAGTTCACACTCAGGTGTGCAAAATTAGGGCTTGATTTTCCTAGAACTGAGTTGTATCTGTATCTGGAGCACCCATTCTGGTTGATGGCAGAAAAAGTAGTCGAGTGGATTCAGATACCTTCCAACCAACCTCACTCCAAGTAGGATTTTCTTTGGTACCTCTTTCTTCCTGGGGTCAGCTCCAAGGGCAGGGGCCTTGGTGAGGAGATGCCATCTGCTCTTGGCCCACCCTGGCTAGAGCTAACATGCACGATTGTCCTGTCATGGTCTCTGGTCTCAGGCTCCCTGGACACCTGGTGTGTGGTCCTGCTGGTGTCTGCGGATGCTTCTACCCCAAACCCCTGTCCTAACCTGGAAGTGGCGTTGTGGCCGGCAAGTTTTGGCTCTCTACCTGCATCGTCTCTGTCCCTGGCCACATGGGAAAGCATCATTTGTCTGTCCCCACTGGGGACTCCTGGCTTTGCTGTGGGGCTGACCCTGCACCCTCATGCAGTCCTCTTCTGAGCTCTGGGGTTGGGGCCACTCATTCTCTGAGAACTCCGAGCTGGAATTGGAACGCACCTCTCTTCTACTCTGGGACCCCCAAACCTATTTGAAGGCTTCTACGATGCCCTTCCCACCACTGCCCAAGTGAGCCTGGCATTTTAGACTTCAAAGCCAATAAAAATAGCAAAGGCATTTCTTTCTCTCTCCCTCCCTGGCACTCCATATCCTCACACTCAATGCAGAGCCAAACACGGGTCTCCCCCTCCAAGTGAGGGACAGACCCCTGAGCTCATCCTGTCAGTCCCCAGAGAGTCATGGTGCCCACGTTGCCCTCACATCCAGCCCCTCAGGCAGGGCCCTGGGCTGATTCTCACAGCCGGCCTCCAACCCCTGGTGGGGGGTGTGGAGTGTAGATGGTGTGGGGACCACCACTTCCTCCCTGGCCTCATGCACAGCTTGAAATCCCACAGCAGAAATGTTTCCCTTTGAGGGTGGGTAACATGGACTTGTGTCCCAGGACTGGGAAGAGCTTGGGGTCTGGCTTCAGCCTGGCTCCTTACTCCAGAGAGGGCTGGGATGATCACTTTCCTTCTGGGTCGCCGGGGTTCTCGTTGGTGAAAGGTAGAGGATGAGTCAGGGTCTGTAAACTGGCAGCTTGAGGGTTCAAATTAGTCAACAGATGAGACGTTTTAGGGCCTGGAAGCTGCGGTCCCTTTCCTGGAGGGCATATCCCCACCACTCACTGGCCAGTGTCACTCATCTGCACTGTTGCTCTAGCCTGGTCAAGGCTTACACTTGTATCTTCTCGTGGCAGCCCCCAAAGATGCTCACATGGGAATCCTGGGAACCTGTGAGTGTGTTACTGTATTAGTCTGTTTTCATGCTGCTGATAAAGACATACCTGGGACTGGGTAATTTATAAAGAAAAAGAAGTTTAATGGACTCACAGTTCCACGTGGCTGGGAATCCTCACAATTATGGCAGAAGGCGAAAGGCACGTCTTACATGGCAGCAGACAAGAGAGAAATGAGAATCAAGTGAAAGAGGTTTCCCCTTATGAAACCACTAGATCTCTTGAGACCTATTAACTATCATGAGAACAGTATGGGGGAAGGTGCCCCATGATTCAATTATCTCCCACTGGGTCCCTCTCACCACGCATGGGAATTATGGGAGCTACAATTCAAGATGAGATTTGGGTGGGGACACATCCAAACCATATCAGTTACCTTACCTGGTAAAAGGGACTTCTCAGATGCAATTAAGCTAAAGATTGTGAGAGGGAGAGATTCTCCTGGATCCTCTGGGTGGGCCCAGTGTGATCACAAGGGTCGTTTAAATGAGGGACACACAGAAAGATTTGACTGCCGGAGAACCATCAGAGTGCGTTGCAGCGTGAGACACAGTCAGCCATTGCTGGCTTTGAAGATGAAGGAAGGGGCCATGAGCCAAGGAATGCAGGCCGCCTGTGTGGAAAGGACCAGGAAACAGATTCTCCCCTGGAGCCTCCAGAAGGAACCAGCTTGACCTCAGCCCAGCAAGACCTGTTTGAGACTTCTGACTTCCAGAACTGTATGGTAAGAAATCCTGGCAGTTTTAGGCCACCAAATTTGTGATAATTTCTTACAGTTGCAATGGGAAACGAGTACACTCCCTCCTATGTTCTCAGGTGGGTAACTTTGCCTCCTAACCCTGGACATTTGGCCATGTCTGGAGATATTTTTGGTTGTCACAGTTGGGTGAGAGGTGGTACTGACATCTAGTGGGTAGAGGCAGGAAAGCTCCCATAACAGAGTTATTCAGCCTGAAATGCTATGCTAAGATTGATACCAGGCCTGAGCTCCGGTATGCGTCACATTTTGGACTGTGGACTGCCCTGACAGGCAAGTTCTTCCTTTAGAGGAAAAAACACCGCCTGCCGCAGTCAAGGCTCGGGGCACGGCCCAGGAGGTGCCCTGGAGAAGACTGAGACCCGGGCTGCAGCAGTGAGCCCCATTCTGGCGGGTGGGAGAAAACGGCGACCTCAGGACAGACTTGCGGGGAGCGTGGACTCCTGCAACAAGAAGAGGCGCGGGCGCCGCTCGCTGCCCGGCCGCTGTCCGAGGGAAATACCCACGGCGGCCACACGATGGCAGCCTTGCCCAAACCAAAGCCCGCCGGGCGCGCTCCGAGGTCCGCAGCCCCAAGTCGGTGTCCCCAGGCGGTGGACACGGGGCCGCCCTCCCACAGAATCCAAGGGCGCTCGGCCTGGGTGGGCGTCTTTAGCTGCAGCGAGAAACTCTGCGCTTAACAGGGGAAAGAAACAGAGCCGCACGGACTGCACGCTCCTGCCTGCTCGTCCGCCTCGATGTCAACAGCTCATCTGTGTCAATGTGGAACTACGTTCTCCCCATCCCCACATTCCAGTGCTGTGACAAGACAGATAACACAGCTGAGATCTATTCTTCAAAGGGGCTCGCGTGTCTTTTCTTCTTCTTTTTTTTTGACTGAGTCTCGCTCTGTCGCCCAGGCTGGAGTGCAGTGGCGATCTCTGCTCACTGCAGCCTCTGCCTCCCGAGTTCAAGCGATTCTCCTGCCTCAGCCTCCAAGCAGCTGGGACTACAGGCGTCCGCCACTACGCCCAGCTAATTTCTGTATTTTTAGTAGAGACGGGGTTTCACCATGTTGGCCAGGCTGGTCTCGAACTCCCGACCTCATGTGATCTGCCCACCTCGGTCTCCCAAAGTGCTGGGATTACGAAAAAAAATGTTTAGCTTTCATTGTGAGTCCAGGAGTGCAGACCCCAGATTTCCCTAATTACTTCATTAACCCCATAGACTTGCAAATAAATAAATACATACGTAAACAATTCAACTAACCCACTGCAACGCACCCTGCCTCCCTTCACCACAGGTTGAAAGTGGGGGGCCTTGAGACTCACCTATTTCTTGGGATTCCCCACCCGGGCACAAAAGCTGGGGGGTGCAGTGGGGGCCGCCCACTTCCTCCCTCTTAGCCTCTCTGGCCCTTGGGCATTCTACAGAAAACACGGGGGCCATGGGCCTAGAGGCACCCCCCGATCCAGCTGTGATCTGGACTCCCTTCTGTTCTGTGTCATCAATTTGGCCCCATTTTCATCTGTAGTTTTTTGATGTGTTATTTGGCTTCTTTTCAGCAGCAGCAGCAGCCAAAATACTCTGGGGCCAGTGTGCTTCATTTATAAAATGGGGACAGTGTCACTTTGGCAGGATTCGCTGGGAAGATGAAGGTAAATGTGCAGCGTCCCAGGGATGCCAAGTTCACAGTGGCCCTGGCTTGCAACGATGAGAATGGAACTGGGGGTGAGAAGAGGGAAGAGAGGGAACAAGGAGGTAGAACATCCAACAGAACGTGCTGGGGCCGGGCGCCCCCACCTGCCCCCAGGGAGGTTGAACTGAGATAGCTAGGAGCTCGGGGAGGCAGACCTGGTACTTGAATTGGGGTGGGAGGGATGGAAGATGCCCTCTGGCCCAAGAAGCCCCCCGCCCCCTAGTTAAACCAAGCTGGGACTGGTTAACAGAGGTGCCCAAGATCCTCCCAGCCACAGGGTGCCCCATCCTCTGGGGACTACCGACTTAAGGATAGCATGCTCTCAGCTTATAGAAGTTCTAATTACTGTTTTAAAACTGGTTCGTGCACTTTGGGAGGCTGAGGTGGGAGGATTGCTTGAGCTCAGGATTTCAATACCAGCCTGGGCAACATAGTGAGATACCATCTCTACAAAAAATGAAAACACTAGCTGACCATGGTGGCACATCCCTGTAACCCCAGCTACTTGGGAGGCTAAGATGGGAGGATTGCTTGAGGCCACAAGTTTGAGGCTGCAGTCAGCTGTGATCCCACCTTAGTACTCCAGCCTGGGCCACAGAGCGAGACCCTGTCTCAACACACAAACAAACAAAAACAAAACAAAACAAAACAAAACACTGGTTCATGCAGTCATCCTTCCCATGCACACTGGTGGCTTCCATGGGCCAAGTGCTGTGCTGAGGACTGGTACAGACTCGTGGGTATGGCAGAAAATTGTCCTTCTACAGCCCTGGGCTCCCAAGGACCAGATGCAGGTGCAGCCAGCGAGATGAATACAGGAGGGGACTTCCGAGGAGGGGCAGGTGGGGTCCACTTGTGGATATTTATGCTGGATTGTTAGCTCCCTGAAGTCAGGGTCAGGGCTCACAGCGCCCTCAGTATTGATGCAATCAGCGCCGTGTGAGTGTCAGCTGAAAGTCTGAAGAGCTAGAAAGAATCCCCAGGAGAACTTGGACTCTGCCACATCTGGTGGCATTCCTGCTGCTGTGGTGTCCTGCATGAAGAAACCCTGAAGTTCATGGGCTCGGCACACACCTGGGTTAGCATCCTAGCCTGAGGTCCAGGTGACAGCTGTGTAGGGCGTGCAGTGGCAGAGCTGGGTGTCCCAGGCAGCTGGGAGGCCCTGGAGTGGGAACAGGGACTCTTGCCTTTAATTAGTCATATCTTGCTATATTTCCACACACTGCCCAAGTACTACACCACTAACAATGCTATTATTGGTGTATATACAGCTAGACTTTGCTTTAAAAGTGCAGCATTTTATTCTATACTAGAAATCATACCGCACATGCAGTTTAATTCCTGTCTTTTTAAAAATGTGAGAACTACCTGAGTTATTTTACCCCAATGTTTTAACCATCATCTTTTTTTTTTTTTAATAGAGACAGTCTTGAACTCCTGGGTTCAAGTGATCTTCCCGCCTTAGCATTCCTAAGTGCTGGGATTAGAGGCGTGAGTCACCCCACCTGGCCCGTCATACTTTAAGTCTGCCTAAGATCTCATCACATAGCTGCACCACAGTGGACACCACCGCTTTCCTCCTCTTGAATGTTTAGGGTCCTTCCTGTTTCATGCTGTTATAAAGAACGATCTAGGCTGGATATGGTGGCTCACGCCTGTAATCCTAGCCAGGACAGGTGGATTGACTGAGCTGAGGAGTTTGAGACCACCCTGGGCAACATGGTGAAACTCTGTCTCTACTAAAATACAAAAAAAAATTAGCCAGGTGTGGTGACATGCACCTGTAGTCCCAGCTACTCAGGAGGCTGAATTGCCTGAGCCCAGGAGGTGAAGGTTGCAGTGAGCTGAGAGCTCTTACCCAAAGGAATAAAACCAAAGAGGGTACAGGAAATATTTTTGGTTAGGGGAGGATTTCTGATACCCTAGTTTGATAGTGAAACTGTTTTGATCGTGGAAGAACTAGTGGCATTGTGGTGGGGGGATGCGGACCGGGCTGTAATCCAGCAGCACGCTGGCTGCATTTGGAGTGGGTTGCACGTGCCTCCTGCTCCTAGGGCCCTCTGCCTTCCCTCCCCTGCATATCAGAGCACAGGGGAGGTGCAGGCATGCCTGGCAGAATGCGTGTGGCAGAATAATGAGCACGGTGATTGCTGGTGTTCCGGTGTGACCAGGTAGCTCTGATTCCCCAGAGTGAGTCTGAGGACCTGCTTTGGATGTGAGCTGATTTTGAGGGATGTGCGGATGGCTGTTATTGAGTTTAATAGTTCTCTGTTGATCCTGAAGTTAATTTTTATTTGAGGCAAGTGGCACTCCTTTTGATTGACAGTTGCCCTATGAAGTTGATATTTACATACTGTTTGCAAGTATAATAATGAGTTGACTTAAGAAAATAAGTAAACAAAAATACAAGTGGCAAAATCGTGAGGATGACATGGAAATGAATATGTTTGTTAAACCACTAAAAAGGCTGGGAAGAAGTCTCCCAAATGGAGAGCAATGAACCGACCAGCACCTGGGGCGGGGCGGGGAGGCAGGTCGGCGCCTTGGTAAAACGTCCTCAGGGATTTTTCATCCTTCCTGTGTTTTCTCCTCCTCCTCTCTCAGGTTTGTGATCATCCTCTCTCCTCACTTCCTGTACAACAAAGAGAAAACACAGAACTGGGAGTCTGGTTAAGTGGCAGAACACAGCTGGAATCTTGATGTGGCTTTGTGTTCACAGCAGGTGACCTTGGGTGGGAAGTTTGACTCTCTGAGCCTCAGTCTCCTCACCTGTGAAAAGGGGATGATGATATCCTAGTCCTGGTGTTGCTAGGTGGTGCAATAAGCTGATGTAGGTGGAGGCGTCTCAGCTGTAAGGTGGAGCAGCTGTTCCGCAGTGCAGATCAGAGGGCAGTCCATCCAGCAGGTGTCATCTGCCTCCTGCATTCATTTTCTCCACTTCCAGAATAGCCCGATTTTTGCCTGAAATCCCTCTCTCTGCCTCTCACCTGGTGGTTAGAATGAGGCAGGTGACCCAGGCCTAAGCCAGTCAGAGCATAGGATTCTCCTGGGTCATGCAGGGTGGCAAGTTGGCTTGAACTGGTCCAGACAGAGTGAACCTCAGATGCCCGAAAAGAGTAGAAGTGAGTGTGAAAAATCTGCTGCCATCTCGTGACTACAGGGCAGGGCCAGAAAGTGGAATGGGAGCTGAGAGATGGGGAGACCTGGGAACTTGGGATTTACTGAGTCTCTGAACCCAGCTCTGACTGAAGCCAGAACTACTCCTAGAGTTTTCAGTGACAAGAGTTAAAAATCTTCCGCTTTTGCCTAAGTTAATTCGAGTTGGTTTTCCGCCCCTGAAACCAACAGTCCAGACTGACACATTCTGTCTCCGAAGTCGACTATCTTTTGTAATAATGGAGGGAAAAGAGAATGGTTATATGCAACCGCAGATGGTTAGAGCTGTACAGGCCTTCAGGATGATCCTATTCTTCCTATTTGCTTGAAGCATGACTTCCTTGGGCCTTAGGGACTTTTGCCTTCATAGGCCCCTTCCTCCATAAAAATATTAAAAAATATATTTTGGTACTGTGTTGGTATAAAGACAAACATACTCCAAGACAGATTGTATTTACTTACTTTTCTAAAAAATAAATTAAAATATTTCCTTGGGCCTTGGACAAGATGCCTATGTACTTAATGGATAAATCAACTCCGGGGGTGTTAACTTTTCTTGCTTGTATACTTTTTTTTTCTTGTTTCTTTTTTTTTTGAGATGGAGTCTCACTCTGTTTCCCAGGTTGGAGTGCATGGGCGCAATTGCAGCTCACCGCAATCTCTGCCTCCTGGGTTCAAGCGATTCTCCCGCCTCAGCCTCCTGAGTAGCTGGAATTACAGGCATGTGCCACCATGCTTGGCTAAATTTTTGAATTTTTAGTAGAGATGGGGTTTCACCATGTTGGCCAGGTTGGTCTTGAACTCCTGACCTCAGGTGATCCTCCAGCCTCGGCCTCCCAAAGTGTTGGGGTTACAGGCTTGAGCCACTGTGCCCAGCCTGATGTATACATTTTTGTCATGGGCATATATTTGTGATGAACAGTTGGTTCCTAGGGCAGGCACATCACTCTTCAGCTGATCTACAGCGCATATTAACGGCCACATCAATGAAGGCCATTTATGAATTAATAGAACAGGTATAACAATATTATGGATCCCGGTGGGTGAGGGCTCAGACTAGTGATCACTTCCGATTGGCTGAATGCATTTGTGGTCTGATTAGGCTGAATGTGATGGGGATGGAGCGCACAGCAATGCTTACTTCTGATTGGCTGAATATGCTTGCTGTCTGACTGGCTGGAATGTAACAGGACGGCACTAAAGAGCACTGCTCACCTCCGATTGACTGAATGCACACGTGGTCTTGCTGGCCTAAGTGTTAGCCAGAGACCCACAGACTGCAGGCTGAAGAACCAACCCTCTCATGAAATCATGGTGGTTGTATCAGAACAGAAACTTCTCATTTGTGTCGATAAATCTCTAGCATAAAATGTCGCCAGTGCAACTCTGTCTGTAAAGGTAGTGGAAATCCACGAGCGTTTATGTTGCACAGATGACCTCAGACCTGTCCTCCACAGAATGTAAGCCTCCAGAGGGTAAGCATCCTGCCCTCACTGACTATCTGGATGCTGCCTTGGGGACCAACAGCCTTTGCAGGCCTGGGGCTGGGTCCGACTTTAACTCCTGGTGGATCTGGGCTGCCAGAGCTCAGCGGGTGGGAGAGAGCTCCACGTTCAGCTCCATCGTACCCCCTTTCCCATGCCCCCAAAGGGCCTCTCTGGCTTTTCCTGAAAAGTCCCACACTGAGGCTCTGGGACTCTGCCATTGTAGGTGGAGCAGGGTAAGTAGATCACGGGAATTTTCAAATATTCAGGAAGAAGCAGCCCAGCTTAAATAGCCATGAGGCTTAAGAGTGGGTCTGAAGGTGCGCCCCAGACCAGCAACATCAGCATCAGCATCAACAGAGGACTTGCTAGAAATGCAGATCCTCAGCTCTCACCCCAGACCTGCGAATCACAGCCTCAGGGAGGCCCGGGAATCCTTGTTTTAACAAGCCCTCCGGGGGACGCCGATGCATGCTCAGGGGTGGGGACCTGCGCTCTGTAGGGTACCTTCCCTGAGAACACAGCTTTTTCCTTCCTTTGGAGGAGGATTTTCTGTGACAGCTTTGCTGACCCGCACTCCCCGCAAACAGGCTCCCGGGCCGGCTCTAGCCCAGACAGACAGGCCCTAAGACCCCATCGGCGGCGCCCCGGGCGTCCCACTGGCCCAGGAGAGCTGAGAATCCCGCTATAGCGTCCCCTTTTAGCGCTCTCCACAACACCCAAGCCGAATAGGTCAAAATCCTTTAAGCGTTTTGGCCTTGACTTCTCTTACTGAGGTGGCAGCGATAGGTAACCTGTTATTTAAGAAGCTCCAAAGGCCGCGCTGCTGCGCTGTGACCACGCATCGGGGGGACCACGTTCTCCTGCGGACGGTGGATCCCGGGTCGCTGCGCGCGCTCTCCGCAGCCTCCCCGCGCGGCCACTAGATGGCGCTGTTGCACTTTCCCATCGGCTCCGCGGGGCGCGCCGGCGCCCGCCTCCTGGCTTCCCAGGGTCCCACCAGAGTCCCCGAAGTGTAAAAACAACGTGCCACTGTGAGCTGAGGCCGGTCTCACTGAGATGTCCAGGAAATGATATGCAGCCGGGAGGCTTGGCCTAGAGGGAACGCTGACTGTGGGACTGTGGCTGCAGAGCCTTTCAGGACTTTACAGGTCTCCCTCTCCGCGCCCCGCATGCTGCCCCCCCTGAAGCCCAAGCCCCTTGGGGTGGCAGAGTTCCCGTCACGGACCCTAATATCAAGGCCCTCCCTTGCTGAGCGCTCGTAAAAGTGGCGACAGGCGATTTTCTTCTCATGGGAAGGCTCTAATCTGATTGCATCCCGCATTCTTTTGTGTCTGAGCATCAATTCAGCCATGACAAGGAGGAAAAGGAAAAACGCCACAGATTGGCAAGGGGCGCGCAGAAGGCCCCGAGAGAGAAGGAGCGATCTGCTGGGCTTGAGGACTGCAGGGCTGGGCATGTGAGCGAGGGGTCCGTGGGCGCTGTGGGAGCAGAGCAGGGACGGCAGGGTCGGGCCGGGACTGAGGAGACACTGGCTGCGGGGGGCTGCGGGACACACGCAGCAACCACGGCCTTTCCAGCAGCAGTCTCCTTGGAGGATGAGGCCGTAATGGTGACAGTAATAAACACAGGGCGGCAATGAGAACAAACGCACTGAACTCTCACTGCACCCCTACTAGGGAGGGACTGTGGTGTCCCCAGTACACAGGTGGGGAAGTGGAGGCACAGGGAGGCGGAGGCAGGATTCCAAACCAGGCCTCTGATTCCAGGGCCTCCTTGCCTCAAGCCAGAGACCCCAAGGTCTGCAGTAGAGGTCCTAGGAGCTGTGGTGTCCCGATTGAGGGGGCTGCCCCAGCCTGGGGCCTTCTTGGGATGTGTCTCTCCTCATTGGCTCCAGGGGCAAGGAGGAGCCACGGGACCCAGGATTCCCGACTGTTCCACCCAAGGCCCCACCTCCTCCCTCAGCGCAGCTTTGCAGGCACTGGGGCTCCCAAAGGACAGAGCTTTGAATCCACCTGGGAGGTTTAAGAGAAAGTGCTGAGTCCCCCATGCCCTACCCCTGAGACTGCTGACAGGCATCGTTGAGGGCTGCAGCTTTGGAATCGGGCATCTTAGGAAGAGGAAGGCACCACAGCCACGGCACAGAAGACTAGGTGAGGGCAGTGGGAAACCTCTGCACCAGGGCAAGCGGTCGGCCAGAGCGGACGTGTCCATAGGGACCAGATGGAGAGAGGGAGGTGGATGAACATGAAATACGAGTGCAGGAAATTGCTGTGTAGACAGCACCCCTGGAGCTGAGCGAGGCTCCCGGCAGGGTCTCCTCTCAGTGACTGGCGCTCCGCTCACCTAATTGCTCAATCTGGGATGCCTGGGAGCTGCCCTCGCCGCTTTCTTGCTGCGTGTTCTCAGGCAAATACTTCAACGAGCCCCTCAAGACCACCCCTCAAATGCCCCGCTCCTCAAGCCTCCCTCAGCTCTTGCTTTAGTGTTCCAGAAACACACTCTAATTCAGGTTTCTGGTTTTACTTTCTCATAGGGCCCTGTGTTAGGGCGTTCGTGTATTGTTATAAAGAAATACCTGCAGCTGGATAATTTACAAACAAAATAAGTTTAATTGGCTCACAGTTCTGCAGGCTGTAGCGCATGGTACCAGCACCTGCCTCTGGGTGGGGGCCTCAGGAAGCTTCCAATCATGGCGGAAGGCGGGGGGTGGGGTGGGAAGCCAGCATCACAGGCGAGAGCAGGAGCAAGAGAGAGGGAGAGTGTCACACACTGTTAAACAACCAGGTCTCAAAGACTCACCCACTGTGGTGGGGACAGTACCAAGCAAGCCATTCCCGCGGGATCCGCCCCCATGGCCCAAACACCCCCCACAGGACCCACCTGCGACATTGGGGTTTACACTTCAACATGAGATTTGGAGAGACAGCCAAATTATATCAGCCCCCCCCCCCCCCAGTTTACTGCCTTAAGATTTTTTTTTTTAATTTAAGAGATGGGGTCTCACTCTGCTGCCCGGGCTGGAGTACAGTGGTGCAATCAAAGCCCACTGTAACCTTGAATTCCTGGGCTCAAGCGAGCCTCCTGCCTCAGCCTCTCTAGTAGCTGGGACCACAGATGCCGGACACCACGTTCAGCTAATTAACTACTTTTTTTTTTTTTTTTTTTTTAAAGAGGATATCACCATGTTGCTAAGGCTAGTGTTTTAGATCTTTTTGAACTTCTCCCTTACAGCTTTTAACAGTTTGTTATGACCCATCTACTGGTGTGATTTTTGGCCTGTCTCTCTGCCTCCCCCTCCTCCTCCTCCCTCTTCTCTTCCTCCCCCTTCTCCTCCCCGCTCTTCTCTTCCCCCCTCCTCCTCATCCTCCTCCATTTCCTCCTTCTCCTCCTTCAGGCTGTAAGCCTCCTGAGACTGTCAGTTTTGCTCCCCACTGTGATAGGGCCTGGAGCAGCTCCTGGAATCCAGTGGGACTTAAGAAAATTGGAATCAGCCCTCTCCTGGGCCCCAGGCTGGTCCCCACCCATGCTGGTCACGCTTTGCTGCCAGCTTATGCTCTAGTGGTAGAACATTCTCTCCCTCTGCCTGCAGTTACTCAAAGATGAGATTTACAAGCAGACTACTTGGCCAGGCATGGTGGCTTATGGATGTAATCCCAACACTTGGGAAGCTGAGGTGGGCAGATCACTTGCGGCTGGGAGTTCGAGGCCAGCCTGGGCACCATGCAGAAACCCAGTCTCTACTAAAAATACAAAAATTAGCTGAGTGTAGTGGCACCTGCCTATAGTCCCAGCTACTCGGGAGGCTGAGGCAGGAGAATCACTTGAACCCAGAAGGCAGGGGTTGCAGTGAGCCGAGATCTGAGATCACACCACTGCACTCCAGCCTGGGTGACAGAGTGAGACTGTCTCAAAAAAAAAAAAAAAAAAAAAAGCAGAGCTTTTATTTGGAATTAATTTTAAATTGACAAGAGATGCAAAAATGCAGATGGTACAAGGCGCTCCTGTGTACTTTTTATTGCAGCTTGCTTGTGTGTAATTTTTTTTTCGGAGCCATTGGAGGGTGAATTATATGGAACATGGCCCTTTGCCCTTCAGCACTCCAGTGGGTATTTCCTAAGAATGGAGATAACCTCTTATGTCATCACAGTGCAGTCACTGACACCACTTTGCATTGATACAATACTTTCATCTCATCTACTGTCCGTATTCTAATTTTGCCACTTGGTTTAATAATGTCCTTTGAAGCATCCCCCCTCCTCCATAGTAGATGATCCAGTTTAGGGGCAGATGCTACATTTAGCTGTCATGTCTCTTTATATACGTTGATCTGGACCATTTCCACAGCATTTCTTTGTCTTTTATGACATTGGCATTTTCGAAGCATATAGTACTTCTGCTTTTAAAAAAAGAACCTTCTTTATTTTGTGTGTGTCCGATGAGTCTCTGTAATTATGCAGGAACACAGAGCAGACGATTTTATTTCTTCTCAACGTATCCCATGTGAAAGCAGATTTAAAATCAGAACCATCTTCAAATGCCTTCTCATAGCACAAGCTATTAATATTTTCATTTCTCTTTGCTACCATGGGATCTGTGCAATGCTGGAACGTCAGGAGATGGCTCTCTTTCAATGTGGACTCTGAAAAAAACTCATTTATTCTCAGCTGTGGTTGAAAGACCTTAATAAGCCTCCTGGCTTCGAGCAGGAAGGCCGGCTTTAGGCATGAGTGATGCTGGCAGTTCCCACCCTTCCCAAATGCCATTTTCCCTGTCGGTACTGCCCGGGCTGCGCTATAAAGTCGTCCCCACAGAGCAGCTGTGGCTGGGAACAATCGACCTTTTACCTCCGCGGTGGTTTCGCTACATCGTTTTGAAAACACTCCAGTGTGCCGTACCACAGCGGGGCTTCCAGGGAGACAGTTGGCAGGCTCCCTTGCCCTCTGGGCCACCTCTCTGCACTTGGAGTGCTGCTAAAATGCCGATGTCCCAAGAAGAGGGGACACCGGAAGCTATTACTGGCCATTGGCTACTGAAGATGGCCTAATAACTGGGTGTCCCTGGGGAGGATGGTGGAGAACTGGGACACAGGGGTGCATGGTGCATGGTCTCTGGGACTGACAGCAGCGGTGACACCCTTGTAGACATCCCTGTCTGTGTGGCCCTCACTGGTCCCAGAAAAGAAAAAAGACATATCCTTGTTGATGCTTTAAAGCATCCATTGAGAAAGCAGCCAGGAGGTGGAAAGAGAACCACTGTTCACTGTTTGAGTCTTGGGTTCAAATCTTGGCTCTGCCTCTGGTGAGCGAGGGGTTTTAACCGCTCCTGTGCCTCTTCGGTGTCCACAGTTTGTGGGGACGATAGAGGGGGTGATCTAGGGAACAGACATCATGTCTGCTTATAGTCAGAGCTTCCACAGTGCAGTGCGCCGCCTCCTCCTGCCTCTGACTACTCTGTACTCCCTCTGCATTGAGATGGGGAGGCTACGTCACCATGCCCCAGATATGGAAATAATTGTCACCAAGAAACACCTTATCCTAATTACAGTTTCCTGCAAACAAGAGGCACATTCATAAGAGGAAGCACCGGGTTGGTCAGGGTGATTGGGTTGGTCAGGGTGATTGGGTTGGGGAACATGGGTCAGAGGTCTTTATTGTGCCTTCCGTGGGATGGAGCAGAGAGGCAGGGCAAGCAGTCTCAGGATTGGCAAATTTGAAGAATTTCCAGGCTCCAGGGCATCCAGGGTGTCCCTGGTTGTCTGGCACCTGGCCCTGGGGTGATCAGGGTGGATGGATGGTGGCTCAGGAGGGTGGGAACCTAATGAAGGAGGATGCTGGAGAGGGTGTGTGAGATCAAGATTTGTTTGTTTGCACTTGAAAAACATACTTGGGGGTGGGGGGCAATTTGTTGACTCTCTTAGGAATCAGCTATCGCTGGAGGGGCAGTCCCTTCAGGGTCAGCAAAGCCACAAATGTCATAGCATCAGAATACAGAAATAAAAGAAATCAGAAGACATGTTTGATGTGGGTACTTCCTTCCCCTGCAAGGAGTATATTCTAACTTTGGACAGCCCCCCAGGAGGCTGCTCTCTGGGTCCCCAAGGCTATGGCTTTGTTTATGGTCTTCTAGAATGCATGCTTCACTGACACAAATATTAACTTCCTGGGTGAGCACAGAATGGCTAGATTCTTCATTTAAATGGGGATGCTTCCAGCATTCCGTGAAGCTTGGCAGGCAGAGCAGTGCCTGCAGAGGACTTGTCAAAAGCCTCTCTTCAATCTGTTTCTTGCTCAACAGGTCAGCCAGCACAGTCACCAGGAGATGCCTGCTTGGGGTGGGTTGGGGAGGCCCAAGAAGAGGACCGACCCCTTGGGAAGAGAGTGGCAAGCTGGCTTTGCATGACAGCCTGTCTCAGTGGAGTTTGCGTTCTCTCCGATGGCAAGTCCGAAGGGGAAGCAAAACATGGTACAGACCGCTCTGGAATGTAAGGGCTCTGAGCTCACTAGGTTTTGTTTGCAACTGGGAATGAGGCCATCTCGGGTGACCAGCCCCAGCAGGGAGCCGTAGAGTCAAGTGGCCCTGCACATTACTTCCTGTGTGTGTTTGTGTGTGTGTGTGCACTTGTGTAGGCTGTGGGGCAGTCAAAACTGTTGTGAGCTCCAGGGGTGACGGTGAAGGTCAGTGCTGTGCAAGGCCACTCATGGGCCACAGTGGGTACACACTTGGGGCGGAGTAGGGAAGAAGACCACCTTTTTTATGGCTCTCTGAAACTGAAGAGTTGGGGGCTACTGATGAGGATTGATGTTGTCAGAGTTCTGGGAGGAGCAGCTGACTTGATATCAACAACTGGGCTTGAACTTGAAAAATCTGGAAGGATGGTGAAACACTTTGACAGAGAGACTACAGCGCATTGGTCAAGCCAAATTGCAATGCCCTTTATTCCAGCCTTTTTTTTTTTTTTTTTTTTTTTTGAGACAGAGTCTCGCTCTGTCACCCAGGCTGGAGTGTAGTGGTGCAATCTCGGCTCACTGCAATCTCCACCTCCCAGGTTGACGCCATTCTCCTGCCTCAGCCTCCCGAGTAGCTGGGACTACAGGTGCCCACCACCACACCCGGCTAACTTTGTACTTTTAGTAGAGATGGGGTTTCACTGTGTTAGCCAGGATGGTCTCGATCTCCTGACCTCATGATCCGCCTGCCTTGGCCTCCCAAAGTGCTGGGATTACAGGCGTGAGCCACTGCGCCCGGCCCATCCAGCCTTTAAGTTTCTCTGAGAATGTGCAATGTGACTTCCTCCCTCCTCCTCTTGTTTCCTTCTTTCCCTTTTTCCCTCCATTCCGTACCTACTGTGAATCAGTCACTGTGTCTTAGGCACTGGGGACAAAAGGCCCAATGCTGGCCTGCGTGGAGTTGATAATCTAGACCAAGGTTCTTCAGCCTCAGCGTTATTTAGTGCTCTGGGCTGGGGAATTCTGCTGTCAGCAGCTGTCCTGGGAATTATGTGGTGTGCAGTTGCCTCTCTGGATGCTGCCTACTGGATGCCAATAGCACCTCCCTCTGCTCCAGTATATGGCAATCAACAAATGTCTCCAGACATTTCCCAATGTCCCACGGGTGTCAGTCTCCCTGGTTGAGAACCACAGGTCCAGTGGGGAAAACAGCCAACCCATCAGCCTGGGCAATACAGCTTGCATAGCATGGCCGGAGTGCCCGGATGGGCCTACTCAGGAATCTTCTCCTGATCAGAGTCTGGGGCAGTGGGATTTGCAGTAGGTGTTTAGTACATACCTGTTGAGAAGGTAAGACCCCCAAATAAAACCACAGCAGGAGAAGAACTTTTTTTTTTTTTTCTAGACAGAGTCTCACTCTGTCGTCCAGGCTGGAGTACCAGTGGTACAATCATAGCTCACTGCAGCCTCCAACTCCTGGGCTCAAGTGATCTTCCTGCTTCAGCCTCTGAGTAGCTGGGACTACGGTCATGTTCTACCGCACTTGGCTAATTTTTTAGTTAATAGTTGTTGTAGAGACAGGTTCTTGCTGTGTTGCTCAGGCTGGTCTCAGACTGTTGGCCTAAAGGTATCCTTCTACCTTGGCCTCCCAAAGTGCTAGGATTACAGGTGTGAGCCACCACACCCAACTGTCTTAATATCATGGGGCGCTTGTCCTGGATTCTCTGCATTGGTTCCGTCAATCAGGTATCTGTAAATAAGATGAAGAATAAAATGACCTTCCTTGCTAATCTCTTTCTGCTTTTCCTTTACCTTGAAATAAGTGCAGTGGAGGAGAATGAGTTCATTTGGTGGCAGGCCTGCAACCAGAGGAGGTTTTCTACTTTTGAGTAAACCTCCCCCTTAATGTTTCTGTGGCCTTTTTAAGAGGAGGCAAAGAAGAGGGTCCTAATAGTTTTCCTTGTATCTGATCCAGGGCAGGCAGCTTCAGCTTTTGCCAAGTGTTTGGTTACATCTGACGCTTGGTGAAGTCACATGCATCTGCTGCCCTGATATCCAGGAGAAGGAACCATCTGGCTCAAGAATCCATTACAGAAGAGGCCGTCAGCACCCGTCACTTGTGCCTCCCCATGTCCAGCTGAGTTTCTTTCTCTCTGATCAACTCCAAAGTGTTGATGAGTCAATCGATGCGGCCCTTGCCACTGCGTCTCACTGGGAATTCCAGTGAGGTGGCCGTCTGCCTGCGTGCGTGCCAGCTAGCTCCTCGATCAACGCACACTTGTTTAAAGTGCTGCAGGATGCTGCTGGAAAGGATTTGCTTTGGCTCATTTGGCTGTTGAAAAAGGCCACGCCTGCTTCAAGTTCCTCAAATACTCGGGGGTAATTACAAGCATTTTCAGAAAACAAAACAGCCAAATGGAAAATTTTTGTTACAAAACATGCTTTGGCCACTTCAATAGTTGAAATGACAAGAGAATGGAAACCCCCTTAAGTGAGATCTTGCTGTTTTTGAGAACATATTCTTTAAGAGGAAAACTGTTCTAAATACTAACAATGGTGACAGTGGTGCTGTTTATGATAACAGTGACAGATCCACATAATTTCCTTTCCCAAAGGTTCCTTTCGGTCACTCAGGCTCCCAACCTTGGAATAATCTTTCTTTCCTGCATATCATCTCATGGTCAACTAGTTGCCAAGATCCCTAGGATTTCCACCTTTCATCCCACATTGCTGTTTCTCTCCTTTCCATCCGCATCACCTTTGTTCAGCTCCTCACGTGTCTTTCCTAAACTTTGGCAAGGGCTGTCTAACCTGTATCCTTCCTCCCTTCCATTTTATCATTCACCTTTCAACCATTTCCCAGAAATTCCATTGTATTAGTTACCTGTTGCTGAGTAAAAATTAGCCCAACATGTGTTGGCTAAAAACAACAAATATTTACTATGTCACATAGTTGCCAAGGGTCAGGAATTTGGATACATCTTAGCCAGGTGGTTCTGGCTCATGGTGTCTCATGAGGTTTTAGTCAAGATGTCAGCTGGGGCTGCAGTCATCGAAGGCTTGACCGGGACTTAAGGATCCACTTCCAAGATGGCATGCTCATATGGCTATTGGTAAGAGACCTCGGTTCCTCCCTAGTTTTTGATAGGAGGTGTCAGTCTCTCATTACATGAGTTTCTCCACAGTGCTGCTTGAGTGTCCTTATGACATGGCAGCTGGCTTCCCCCAGAACAGGTGATCCATGAGAGGAAGCGAGGAGGACAATGCCATGCCTTTTAAAACCTAGTCTTGGATGCCAGACACCATGTCTTCCTCATATTCTGTTAGAAGCTGGCCCACATTTTAGTTTAGAGGAGGGGAATTAGGTTCCACCTTTAGAAGGGAATGGTGTTGAAGAATTTGTGGACATACTTTAAAATGATCTCATCCCTTATGTAAACATTGCTGTCTGTGTTTTCAGGGAATTTAGTCCCCAGGCTCTTCTATGATTGGTTTACCCAGTCTAGACAGACAAGCTGCCAGGAAAGTAACCCAGTCCTGGTGCATCTTTCCTTAAAAACCGTTACAGACTGCCCCGTGTTTAAAGAACTCAGCACAGAGTACCCCTCCCACCCTCTGCCACCCTTAACTTTCCTTCCTTCCCTCCTTCCCTCCTTTCCTTCCTTCCTTCCGTCCTTCCTTCCTTCCTTCCCCCCCTCCCTCCTTCCCTTCCTTCCTCTCTCTCTCTCTTCCTCTCTTTTCTTTCTGTCTCTCTCTTTTTCTCTCTCCCTTTCTTTCGATGGAGTTTCACTCTGCCTCCCAGGCTGGAGTGCGCTGGCACCATCTCAGCTCGTTGCATCCTCCACCTCCCAGGTTCAAGTGATTCTCGTGCCTCAGCCTCCTGAGTAGGTGGGAATACAGGTGCCCGCCACCATGCCTGGCTAGTTTTTTATGGTGGGTTTTTTGTTTTTTGAGATAGAGTCTTGCTCTGTTGCCCAGGCTGGAGTGCAGTGGTGCAATCTTGGCTCACTGCAACCTCTGCCTCCCAGGTTCAAGCGATTCGCCTGCCTCAGCCTCCCAAGTAGCTGGGACTACAGGCAAATGCCACCACGTCCGGCTAATTGTTTTGTATTTTTAGTAGAGATGGGATTTCACTGTATTAGCCAGGTTGGTCCTGATCTCCTGACTTGTGATCCACCTGCCTCGGCTTCCCAAAATGCTGGGATTACAGGCATGAGCCACCATGCCCCGCCATTTTTTTGTGTTTTTAATAGAGACGGGGTTTCACCATGTTAACTAGGCTGGTCTTGAACTCCTGACCTCAGGTGATCCACCCATCTCGGCCTCCCAAAGTGCTGGAATTACAGGCGTGAGCCGCCGTGCCCCACTGCCACCCCTAACTTTTAAGGTAACTGACATTTCTGGCCATATCCTCTCCTACTCCGCAAAGGGCAGCCTACCTGCTAGTTTACCTGGCAACTCGCTCTCTTCTGGACATATCCTGTGCTGCAACAATTCCCACTGCCCTCTGAACTCCTGCTTCTCCCTTACACCCAGTTTTAATCACCAAGCCCTGCTGGCTTTACTTTCTTAATTAGTTCACAAATAGTTCCCCACCTCTCTCTCTCTCTCTTTCCAGCTCAGGGTCAGACGCCTGGCTTCTCATCAGGAGTCCTGCAAAAGCTTCCCCTCTGGGTTCTCTCTCCACCTTTGCCTGCTTCCTTACCAATGTCTGGAGTTGCCCTGTGACCCACCTAAAGTGTGAATCTGACCACATCCACTCTGCTTAAAATCCTTCCCTGGCCTTGCAGCAATGACTGGATAAAGTCCAGCTTCCTCCTGCAGAATCCAAGACCCTCTTACAGGTCCTCCAGCTGACGGTCCTCTCAAGACTCCCATGTCTTGTTCTTGCAGCACCGCACCCCAGGCTGTTACAGACACACTGGGTGGTGCCCACCTTTTCCCTTTGCTTGTTTCCCTTTGGCAGGTGAGTTGAAGAGCCACTGGGAAAGAAAGCTGTACAAGAGGGAACCCACGTGAATGTAAGCCTCAAGAGCCTGAAGACATCTAGGGGAGCACTCAGCCTTCCACCTGGCAAAGAATGGGGCTCCTCAGTTAATTCTATGTAGGCCTCAGAGGACAGGGTACATATGGATTCTGCAACCAAGGTACTAATTAAACTCCCTAATGATCTTGACCTGGAAAATGAGGCTCTTTGCCGAGCCCCCTGTAAGCCTGGCAGAGCCGCTACTAATAACTCATAGCATATCTGGCAGAGTAATATGCCCAGAGGAATTTCTGCTTCTTTGTGCATTTTTAAACTCACTTCCAAATTAGGGAAAGAAGGACTTTCTCACTTTTGTGCAAGAATCCACATTTCTGAATGGTTCCGCCCTGTTCTTGCCTAACACAGGCACTGTTGTGATATGATGTGGATGCCCAATTAATATGAATACAGTTGACTTTTAAAGAGAGCAGTAAGGGAATTCTGAGCTCCCTCACACTTTGCTAAATGCAAAACAAAGCTGTCTTCTGCAATGACCTTCCCCTTCTACTCAGAGCTGTTGCGTCTTGGGAAGGGTTTGATTCCTTTGTCTGGGAGTCATTCTTGTGGGCATCACTGTCCAGCACTGGCATGGATGGAGCTTACTGGATGTTTCCTTTTCTTGTGGTGTGTGGTGCCCTTTAGTGTTATTTGCGAAATATTTTCCTTTGTTCCCACTCTGGCCACATGCTAGGGTTGCCCATCCTGGCCCTGTCATGATTGGATGGTGTCAAGTAATTAGCTCACATCAATGATTGTGCATGGATCGTATCCACAGACTGGACATTTAATTGTCATTATGAGACCCTCCAGATCTCTGTTTCCTCCTGGCACTGCTGATCAGAACCATTTGAGATGGTAATTGTTCAGTAAGCCTGGATCTCTGAGCAGAGTCCCCTTGCTGACCTGTATCGTGATTTGTAGCCCACTGAGATTTTGGAGTTGTTTGTTACTGCAGCACAGCCTAGCATATCCTGACTGATCTATAGTGTTTGGCATTTTCAGCAACTTAATATTTACCATAACTTTGCTTGCACAAAGGCAGTGTGCCTTTGCTGTTTTGTCAATTCACAATTCTTGTGCGAATTTTCACCAATGGCCCATTAGAATTTATTATTCTTTTCAAGGTTGGGAAGAGGATGTTGTGGACTAATATCTTTGGCAACTCAGCCCAGTGCCAAGTGGTCTGATGTCTGAGAATGACCTTGGCATACTTTGTGAGGTTAACCCTTCCTGGCTTAAAAACAGATGCCCCAGCTTTGGCCAGGCCACTCCATGGTTAATATTGATAATGACAACTGATGGGGTGCCAACTATGTGCCAGGCACTGAGTACCTCTAATTATTACTATAACTCTATAAGTGAGGCTGTGTGTTATTCCCATGTCTCAGATGGTAACACTGAGGGACAAACAGGGCAAACCTATTTAAATAGATTGCCTAACCTCTCTTTGATAGTGGAGCCCAGGTTTGGTCCCAACTCTGGATGTAAAAGTCTATGTTCTTTTTTATTGCACCTAGCCAACTCTCCTTTGTAAATTTCTAGGAGAGGGATGAAAGGTGCCTCTTTCCTTAGGGATGTTATAGAAATTATCCTGGATGGTATTAGCCCGTTGATATTCTGTGTTTGGTTGGATGTCACATTTTTATTCATTCATTCATAAATTCATTCATGTATTTATCCACACACTAATCCATGCATTCACTCTTTCATAAATTCATTCACTCATTTGCTCATTCATTAACTCATTCACGCATTCCTTAGGCTTTGATGAGAATCTGTCAGGTGCTGGGTTTTGTTTGGGATTGGGATTTAGACAAGGACTGGTTAGGATTTCTGCCTTCAACCTCAGTGGACTCACAGCCTTGGAAGAATAGCTCTGTGTGTGTGTGTGTGTGTACGTATGTATATATATGTATACTATACATATGTGTACACCCACAGCTGTTCCTCCAAGGCTGAAGGCTGTAAGTACATACATGTATTCATATATACATACATATATGTACACATATACATATGTGTACACACACACACACAATGGTACAGATACGTCCAGGGAAGTATGAGCCCACTGAGGAGGTGGCTTCTGGTCTAGATAGGATATAAAGCTGTGTCAGGGCTGGCTTCCTGGAAGAGATGATAGTTTTAGAGTTTTTTGTCTTCTATTTTTCTTTATGAGTTTTTCACACTCCCCCTGACCCTCATTCCACTAAATTCACAGCCTGAGGGTCAATGTCATTATCCCCAGCTATGATCCTTCTGTTTATGAGGGTCACAGTGTCCATGGCTTCTATATTCCATCCCCTTCCCCTTCCTCTTCTCCTGTCCCCACTGTGGTGTCATTATTTCCCACATCTAGAAGGTTAATGGCCCCTTCCAAGGAATGGTGATATGGAATCCTAGCTCTTTGGGGGCATAAATAGATTTTTTTTCCCCAAAGTTTGGCCTGTCACTTGCTCTTAATGGCTTGAGGTTTGTTGCAGAACTATCCGGCAGGAAAAAATGAAAAGGACCCTCTGATTACGTGCTCCTAAGTTGGCTGGGGTAATTTGAGCAGAAACGGCTTTGCAGCTCTGGGGAAAAAAATGTAATTCTCGTGTATGAAAAGCGTGAACCAGAGTTGCCATGTTCACTTCTTGTTTTTAAAGCCCCCACAGGCCAAGTCACATATCTGGGTCAGAGGGTCTATTGATTACCTGTCAGGCCCTGAGGTGTGGGTGATCAATAATACTAACATACAGGAAAGGTGGCCTTGAATGCAGAAATCCCATCCATTTTTTCTCGCCTGTAAGTGCTTTGCAGGGAAGCAAAACTGTCTAACCTAGGGCCACAAATGACCCAAATCCTAAAACTGTTCCTACAAACCAAAGCTTTGGAAATGCCCCGTTCCAAAGGAAGCAGAGGCAGGTTGTTGGCGCCGTCTCTCAGCGTTCGGACAGTGGGGCAGACAGGGAGGCAGGGGAGTGAGGAGGCAAGGGCGTTCAGCAGAATTCTTGAGGAATAGAGACAGAGGTCCCTCGCACCACAACCTTGACCTTTCATTAATGTTTAATCAGGTGCTTGGAGCAAAGTACTTTCAAAAAGTCCTGAAAATCCTTATGACTAATGAAACATTCTGTGATGGGAAGCCTGGCTTTGCCTGGATCTGCTTGTGAAGCTCTCCATGAACCCCTTTCTTTTTGGGGGGTCCCCTGCGCAGGGCATGCACTAGTTTTTATTTTTACTTTTTTTGAGACGGAGTCTCACTGTGTCACCCAGGCTGGAGTGCAATGACACCATCTTGGCTCACTGCAACCTCCTGAGTTCAAGCGATTATCCTGCTTCAGCCTCCCGAGTAGCTTGGATTACAGGTGCCCACCACCAAGCCCAGCTAATTTTTGTATTTTTGATAGAGACAGGGTTTCACCATGTTGGTCAAGCTGGTCTCGAACTTCTGACCTCAGCTGATCCACCCGCCTTGGCCTCCCAAAGTGCTGGGATTACAGGCATGAGCCACCGTATCCGGTCCATGCAACAGCTTCTTATTTTCTGTCTGCCAAGGGGGCCGAGTCTGAGGCCTGTTTTGATGAGTCAATGTCATATGGAATGCTGTGGCTCTTGCAGCCACCTACCCAGTATCCAGTTTCCCTTCCTTCTTTCTAAGGGACTCAGATTTTGTTAATTCCCCTGCTTCTCCCTGGTACAGCCATGGGAAGCGGAAGTGTGGTCGACCCCAGGTGACTGTGCTGAGTCAAGGGGTGAACATTGGACCTTCCTTGGCCCAATCAGAAAAGTGCTGGAGGCCACTCAGGTGGGAGGGGTTCTCACTCCTGCAGGATATAAGTGGTCTACCTTGTCTACCTTCCAGCCCACCTGGATGACACGGTCCATCTGCTTGATGGAAGGCTGCTGATGGAGCCATTGGTGGATCTCCAGGGGACCAGAGTGAAGATGACATTAAGACCATGGATGGCAGAGTACAATTTCTGAAGGCTCTGTAGAGTTGGTAGATCAACATCCTACCTGGCTGTCCTGTTTATAACAGGAAATATTCAATGTCCATATTTTAAAACCAGTTGGAATCCAGGTTGTCTGTTGCTTGTAATTGAAAACATCCAAACTAGGCAGTGGTGGATACCTTGGGCATAAGCTGCCATCCTGAAATGTGGCCAGGCCGAGCTGGTGGACATTATAAAATCCACAAGTTGGGCCATCAGGTGTGGGAAGGGAGTCAGAATCGCAGAATGTCTGAAAAGAAATGGCTTGTGTTGCCCACAGTAAAGCCAGTAGGGTTCATCACATATCTTGCTGGGAGGTCTTGGTGGGCATTGTCTGGTAGGGAAAGAGTGTGGACGTTGGATGCCACACACCTGTGTGGGCAGATTGCTAGATAGTCAAGATTGATCAACAATACCAGTTCCACTTGGGTGACATGCTTTAATGATTGTCATGAGCACACGACTGATGGATGTTACCCTCAATGGTGCTTTAAAATGGTTTCTTCTGTAAAAGCCAGCAAAATGTAGACAGTGAGAGAGCAACCTCTGGCACCTTCAGGTACCTGGAAGCACAGGGCAAGAGAAAATGCACCTGGGGTAGGAGGAGAAGGAAGGAGTGACCCAGTTCCACCTACTCACCCACCTCAAAGTCATCAGTCAAAACCTTAGACTTCTAGCCCCAGGTTCACCAAAAGTAAAATCTCTTGGGATAGGGCAAGTGTTCTCAGCAACTTTTTTTTTTAAGCTAAAGTCTTTGAACTCTTGCGTTGAGTACTCAGCAGTGGTGGGAGCAGCAGGAAGATGACAGGATTCTGTCCATGTAATCCAGTTGAGGGATTAACTGTGTGAGTGTGCACGTGTAGGTGTGTGTATGTGCACATACTTGTGTGCATGTTTGTGTGTGCACACATGTGTGCAGTGTTCTTATGTGCATGTGTGTTGTACATGTGAGTGCACATGTGTCTGGTGACGGAGACAAGTAGGGCTGAAGGGGAAACAGCAGAAGCCTGGAGATTTGGAGAAGCAACAAGGGCAGTCCCATCTGCTCGGAAATGAAGAGCACAGGTGGCTGGGGGTGTTGGGGGTGGGAGACGGCAGCAGAAGATCCCCTTGTAGGGAAAGGGCCTCATAACCCCCCACACAGTTTCTGGGACTGCTAGCAATTCCCCTTGCAGGAGAGAGATTGTCTGCCTCCCTCTATGGATGAGGACATGGAAGGCAGGACTTTAGTGAGCAAGTCCCTCAGCTCACGAGCGAGACTCAGGAAGGGAGGGGAGAGTCTGGTGGGAGAGATAGTGTTTCTCACTGGCCTGTCTCCCCACGAGCTGTTGCTGCGCCCTGGGCCACTCCTTCCTCTGTGCCTACCTGAATTTCTTGTCTTTCGAGACTCCAGGTGGTGGCTACCTTATCAATCTTCCTGCTCCTTCCCAAGGCCCAGGTTGGAGCCCCTCTCTGTGTTCAGGAGGACTGGGGGCTCCCCCTACCCTCGCCCCATGTCTTTGTATTGCTATCCCAACTTTAATGCTGTGCTTTTCTGGAGACGTTGGGATCCTTGAGGACAGAGCTGTGCCTTATCCACTGTTATGCTGGGTCCCTTACTAAACAGGTACTGAATGCACTAATCGCAGCCTGGAGCTAGGGGAGGCCAACAGATACCCCTTTGCCTCAGTGTTGTAGGTATGGCCTCTTGGGAACTGTGTAGTATTTTTTTGTGGGTGAGTGTGAGTGTGTGTGTGAGTGTGTGTATGAGAGAGGGAGAGAGACAGCCTGCATCATTCTGCACTGTGTCCTGCATATGTGTAGTCACAGCCCCATTTACAACACCTAGAGTGTGGCTTGAGCATGTCCCAGTTTTCATCAGACTTGGGGATGCCTAGGAAAAGAAGGAGAAAAGTTAGTGAGCAGCAGCAACAGCAGCCTGGGGCAGGGGAGGAGGGGCCTGGCCAGAAGCCCCAGAGGCCCCAGTAGCCGATGGTGAACTGACCTTGTACAGGATAAGCTGTCCCGGTAAAGTCCAAGTCAGAGGCTCAGTCTCCATTCAGGACAAACTTCTATAGGGTGAGGAAGGAGCTCAGACAGGCTGGCCTTGGGATCTGCAGCCTCACTTTACTTGTTCCAGAAACAGAGATTCTATTCGGGGTGGCTGGCCTTGAGGGGGTGTCTAGGAGCTCTGGGAACAGTGCAACTGTGACGTGCACAGTGCCTTTTTTTTTAGCCCAAGGTTATGTGTGGTAAACGATGCATGACATACAATCTATCATCTTACCATTTTAAGTGTACAGTTCAGGGTATTAAGTACATTCACATGGCTGTGCCGCCGCCACCAGCACCATCCATCTCCAGAACTCTTATTGTTTTGCAACACTGAAACCGAAAACTGAGAACATGAGGTATTTGGTTTTCTGTTCCTGTGTTAGTTTGCTGAGGATGATGGCTTCTAGCTTCATCCATGTTCCTGCAAAGGACATGATCTCATTCTTTTTTATGGCTGCATAGTAGAATCTCCTTTATTTTTAAGGCTGAATAATAATCCCCTTGTATGTATGTATGATCCATCCAGTCATCCGTCGACAGGCATTTGGGTTGCATGGGGCATCTTTAGTATTTCGATCATCAAATAATTAAATAAGAGGTTGGAGTTTACACGCAGTGTTTTCTATACCGTTGTCTCATTGATTCATTTCCCTGAAATTATATTCGTGTGGTTAACTTGATCCTTCTGTGGGAAGGGGCCTGGGAGGCAAAGAAAAGTATGAGTGTGGTTCTGATGCAACCCTTAGACTTTCCTGTGGCGGACAGTGGGTGGACGTCTCAGGTTGATGGTGTCGCAGGTGTCTGTGCAGGGATGGGGTGTTTCTGCCGGAACTTACCCAGCTTCCCCACCTTGCCTTCTTTATCTGCGCTGGCTGGCATGGCACGGTGCCCTGCCACTGATGCTGGAGTCGGATGGCCTGGAACTGAGTGTGTGGCCTCAGGCAGGTGACTTTGCTTCTGTGAGCCTCTCTTCATTTGTGGTCCCCAAAAGTGGCCTTGGGAAAGAAATGAGAGAGCACAGTGTCTGAACAATAGTCCTTTTGTGATAAATGGTGGTTTTCTTCCTACTGCTCTCCCACTTGGTGATCATGAACTTAAGAGAAAACATTCCCTGATTTTTGGGGACCCACACACATGGTGATGTGCTGGATGTTGTCACCCTGGTCAGTCTGACTCCCCCGACCCCGGACAGTTGGGCTCTTCCTGAGAAGCCCATCTCACAACGCGTTTGCAGGAATTCCCATGAGTGATTCCCAATTCCATTATTCAGGGATGCAGTGAGGCCCCAAGGGCTAAAGGTTGTGGCATTGGAAGCAAAACCTACAGCCCAGAGTCAGCTTGGGTGAGAGGCCCATGGGGCCCTCACGGCACCGACCTCAAAGACCTACAGGGATGGAAGCCCGGCAAACAGAAATCCTTCATAATTGCCCAGAAGTTCAAAGCTACTGGTCCGTTAGGTTAACGGCCCTGCAGATCTCATGGCTGGATCCGAAGCAGCGTTGGCGGAGTTCACAATGATCCTGGTCACCTTGGACGTTTTATTGTGCCACTCCCTTGCAACAAGCCTCCATCTCAACACAGATGAGATGTACTCCCAAGTAAGGAGTTTGAAAAAGCAGGAAGCACCAGCAGATGGAGCACGAGTTCGGGATCCCAGCTCAGGCTGGTGCGGTTTGGGACCCAACACACTTGTGCATTTCTGTGGGTTCATCCGCACAGCACGTCCTCCACCGGGGCCCTACCTGCTTCCCACCACTGCGGCCCGGGCCCCTTCCCTGCTCAATTCAGCCCTTTTCTTTAGAGCTCAGGTCCACCCTCCTAGAAACAAGAACACGATGACTAATTATAAAATCATTATATGATTAAACTCAATTAACTTCGAATAACCCTTGAAATTTGCTTAATGTCAGCCTTTGGCCCCGCTTGAACTGTTAAATATTGCTCTCCTTTGAAATTCCAGTGAGACCAGCTGGTTACAGTCCACTACCTGGCGTGATCCCTGGGCCCTGTGGGGCCACGTGTCTTGGAGTGCAGGGCAGGAAATGATGGCCTGGTGCCGAGGGTCCGGAGCACAGGTGAGGGAAGAGGTTGGGGGAGATAGTGGTGATGGAATTTGGGAACCTCTGGCTCTGCTGGCTATTAGTTGACGAATGGCTGGGAGGAGCTCTGAGGTGGCCTTTCACTTGGGCTCTGACAAATTTGTTCAAGCCTCTGAGTTTGAACTTGGTGTCTTTTTTGGGCTGAATGGTGGGCTTCTAGAACTCCTATGTTGAAATTCTAATCTCCAGTAGCTCAGAATGTGACTGTATTTGGAGACAGGGCCCTTAAAAATGTGATTAGGGTTAAATGAAGTCATCTGATGTGACTAGTATGCTAATAAGTAGAGGAAATTTGGACACACACACACACATGTGCAGAGGGAGATCATATGGAGACACAGGGGGACGGTGGCCGTCTGCAAGACAGAGAGAGGGGTCTCTGGAAGAAGCAACCCTGCTGATGCCTTGGTTTTGGACTTCCACCCTCCAAAACTATGAGGAAATCAACTTCTGTTGTTTAAGCTACCCAGTCTATGGTACTTTGTTGAGGCTGCCTGTGATGGTTAATATTGAGTGTCAACCTGATTGGATTGAAAGATGCAAGGTATTGTTCCTGGGTGTGTCTGTGAGAGTGTTGCCCAAGGAGATTAACATTTGAGTCAGTGGACCGAGAGAGGCAGACCCACCCTCAATCTGGGTGGGACTATCTAATCAGCTGCCAGCGCAGCTAGGATAAAGCAGGCAGAAGGAAGTTGAATGAGAGTGGACTTGTTGAGTCTTCTGGCCTTCATCTTTCTCCAGCGCTGGATGCTTCATGCCTTTGAACATTGGACTCCAAGTTCTTCACCTTTTGGACTCTTGGACTTACACCAGTGGTTTGCCAGGGACTCTCAGGCCTTTGGCCACAGACTGAAGGCTGCATTGTCAATCCTCCTTAATAAACTCCCTTTCATATATGCATCTAGCCTATTCTGTGCCTCTAGAGAACCCTGACTAATATACTGCCGTAGCAAACTAATACAGCACCCTCCATTCCCTGTCTCTCTGTTAGCCTAGAAGTTCAGCCTGGAGTCCTGATAGCAGGGGTGGGAGGCGGGCACCCCTCAGACTAGTTACAGATACAAAGATGAAAGTTGGGAAAGCAAACCAGGGCCCTGCGGGGAGGCTGACAGCCTCCCAGAATTTCAGGTTAGAAAAAGTATTAATATGTAAGAACTGGCTTAGTCTCTGGTACCCTGATTTCCTCACTGGTAAAATTGGGATGATAAGTGTGTGCACCTCATAGTGTTGTGAGGATTAATTGAATTAACTAAACGTATAGCTGCCTGGCAAAGAGGGAGCAATGGGTACGCATTTGCAATTGTGCTCATTTTCTATTGCTGTGTAAGAAATGACAACGTACTTAGGTACTTCGGGCAACCCACTTACTAGCTCATGGTTCCGTAAGACAGAAGTCTGGATGCAACATGACTGAATTCTGTGCTTGGGGAGGTGGCCAGGCCACTGCACCTGGGGAAAAGTCCACCTCCATGCTCAGTCTCTGTCTTTGCTGGTTTTCAGCTGGGGGTTCTCTCAGCTCCTAGAAGTCACCCACATTCCTTGACCTATGGTCCCTCCATCATCAAAGCCAGCCACTGAGAACCTCCCTTGCATGGAACCCCTCTCATGCTTTGAGTCTCTTTTGCTAGGAAGAGCCCTGCCCCTTCTAAGGGCTCAGCTGATTAGGTCACACTCAGTCAGGATAACCTCCTGTTCTTAAGATCAACTGATTTGGGACCTTCATTACACCTGTAAAAATCCCTTTATGGAAGCATCTGGATTAGTGCTGGATTGAATATCTTGGGGAAAGTGTGCGTATACCAGGGAGAGGGAAGCTTGGGGGTCTTCTCGGTGTTCTGTTTATCACGGCAGGTCTTGTTAGTACATGTGGATCCTTCCAACTCTATCTGGGGAGCTCACTTTGGCCAAAACACTCTGGTCTGCTTGGCTTTAGATATTTCCCCTGCAAAGCAGGGCTGCAGTAAGATGAGGAATGAGGCATTTGCTTTAGTCACTTTGTGTGCCTTCTGCTAACCTGCTGGAAAGAGGTTCAGAATGTCCTTCAAAATCCCAGCCCCTTTACCCTTGATTGATTGCATCACCCCTTTCTGGTTGATTTCCCTCTTGGGGGTTGCTGTATGGTGATGAGCAACAGTCCTTGCTGTGGTGGCCCTGGGCGTCTCATAGTTTGAGCAATCATCAGCCTCTCCTCGGGAGAGGTCTGGAAAGGATGCCAGACCTGGAGCCAGAGGCTGCTGGCTAAAGACCTCACTCACTCTTATGATTAACCACCTAATCTCATTTCCTAATTTCTAAATTAGGACTTTGAGAAAGATTTTAAGGATTTCATAAGAGGAGGCATATGAACACATTTTGCCCTTGTAAAACATCAAGCAGACATGAGACAGGTGTTATCGTCCACTTAGATCACCCAATAAGTGAACTTTGCAGGCTGGCTAGAGGAATTTAGATAACTCAGAGTCCTGAAATAATTTCATATTTGCTAGTTAAGTCATTGTTCCTTTATCGGGAAGGAACCTATCATCTGCACGTCTTGACGATCTTCCACGTTCTTCCTCCTGAGCCATGTTGACTGTGTGAGTGAATGCCAGAATCTTCCCTCTTAAGCTGATAATGAAGCCCATGGTTGACTCCTGGATGCAGCTGGAAAGTTTCTAAAGTCTCCACCTAAAGGATGTGATTTTGTGCTACAGGTTGGCCCTCAGAGGTTCTGGATGCTGCTTCTGGTGGTATCTGCACAAGTTCCTCACATGGTTCTTCCAGGAAATGTGTGCCCAGTCCTGAGTGGCTGAGACCTTTGATGCTTCTGCACTGAGGGGAGCTGTCCACTTTCACTGTGCCCATGGGCAACTGAGCCAGATGGGTGTTGTGATGATCTTTGTGGTGGTGAATTTTATGTGTCAACTGGAGGGTGTTTTTGGGTAGATGAACATTTAGATTGACGAGCTCTGGGTAAAACATGGTCTGCCACCATGTGGGTGGGCCTCATCCAATCAGTTGAAGGTGATTGGATATTGGGAGGGGCCACCTCCCCATGTGACTTTCCCAGTTTCTTCACATTGGTTTTGTGCACAAGCATGACGTGGGAATGTGATCAAAATGTGACTTGATTTTCTCCCCACTGTTCCTTCTGAGTGTGGACTTTCCCATGGTGCCTGGGCTCTGTGACCTGAAAGTCCTTCTGAGGTTATAGGAGCTCCTACAGCTTCTGCAGCAAACACAGTCTTCAGCAGGCATGGAGATGCCCGCTCCAGTGTAATACTGAGCACTCTGACTCTGATGAAAGTCAGAGCATCTCTCCTCCCCAACTAGAGCCAGCCATATGGCCCAGGTGAGGGCATGGGCTTAGCTCATTTGCTTGCTTCTCTTCCCACAGGTTTCAAGTTCTGCTTCTGCCTCCCTCAAGGCTAGAGCTTGGGAGAGAGAAACAGGGAAAAGAGGTAAGAATAGCTTCACTTAATGTCTTAGGTGGTTCAGGCTGCCTTAAAGAACACCACAGCCTGGGTGGCTAAAATCACAGACATTGGTTTCTTGTAGCTCTGGAGGCTGGGCAATCCCAGATGGAGGTGCCAGGATGACTGGGTTCTGGGTCGTGGGGAGAGCTGTCTTTCTGGGTTACAGATGGCCGCCTTCTTACTGTGTGCTCACATGGAGGAAGGAGACAGAGCCAGCTCCCTGCGGTTTCTTCTTATAGGGGCATTATTCCTATCATGAGGGCTCCACCCTGAGGACGCCATCTAAACCCAATTATCTACCAAAGGACCCATCTCCAAATACCATTACGTTGGGGGTTAAGGTCTCAACATATGAATTCTGGAGGGCACAGGGCAGTCCCCAGCCTTGACTCACGATACCATGGGTTACTGTTAGCTCCCTGCATCTGGCCAATCTCCAGAGCTGCCTCTTCATCACACGCAGGTGCCTGCGGGTCCTTCAGAGGCAAAGGCCCTCAGGAAGAGGGTGATGCTCACCTCACACAGGCCTCTTGGTGGCATGACCTCTTTTAAAATGTTCCCAAGACAAGCTCTAGCCTGTGGATTCCTCTCTGGGTCCCTGACCTTCTGCCTCAGCTCCGGGAGATCCTTTCTTTAGATCCTCAGGCATGGGCCAGACACAGCCCACTGCACCGCAACTCAAGGGCCCTTGCTGAGCTCCTCCAAGTGTCCCTTCAGAGCCCCTTTTTGCGGGAGAACTTGCAAATTGAAACCTCGAGGGAAGGACCCAAGATCCTCCCTATTTCTCAGGAGCCCTGAGGTCATCCGCAGCCCTGGCCACACAGGGTGCATAGGATCTTACTCGTCTCTGCTTCCATCTCCTCCTGTTGTCTGGCCTCTTTTGTAAGCTGAGTCCACGTGGTGTTAGAGCTGCTGTGTTGACTACATCTGCCTGCTCTGTGTCTTGTGGCCCAGCTTTTCAAGAGAGACCACCACTGGTTTCTGCCAGACCTTAGAACGGTTAATGGGATCCCCAGGATGTATGTTTTGCCCTATTCAGTCCAGCTGTGGCCACAAGACCACGCAGACCAAACACAGCCACCAAAGCCACAGGCTGGACGGGAGTGGGACAGGCATCTAGAACATGCCTCCTGTAGCCTAGGGCGAGACTTTATTTTTCCTTATGGGCTGTGGTGTCCAGCTCATTACTTTGCAAGAAATAGGTACTGGGCTCACCAGTGAGAAGAATATAGATCGTTTTTAGGAAAGGCGTTGTGTTTGTCTTTTTCTCTATATGCTGGCAGCACCATGCAGCATGCTTTATATGATGACGGTGCCTGATAAATATTGTTGACTTATTCACTGGGAAAAAGCCGGTCTAGACATGCCTTCTGGAAACGTCCAGTAAGCCCCATTATTCCTTTTTGCAGTCAATTGTTGTGGAATGGGCCTTTTGGCATTAATCCTGAAAGGGCAGTAAACAAAGATGGCTGTATAATTTTATTGTCTCTGATCTTCCATCAAAGCCAGCTTCCTTGCCTCCACCCTCATCTCTGCCTCATTGCTTCTGGGTTCACCCCCAGTACAGCTGTTGGATCACGCTAATAGCCCTTGGATCTTCATTGTGAACAATAATGTTTGTTTCCAGAATAATTGACTCCAGCGGGGGAAACAAAGGGTATAGAACACTTTATAACACTTACTGTGAAAAAGCGAAAATAAAGAATTTCCTTGATGGCATTTAGTTCAGGGAACACAATTCATCGGAGTTGTCTTTATCTACTTATGTTTTAGTGATTAAATGCTGGGGGAAAATAGCCTCAGACATAAAATACGAAGAGCACTTCTGGCAAAGCCTGTCGGTTTAATTCAGATGTTAAACATTTTCAGCAGGGTCAAGTGCTGAAGGCCTGTATGCTTTGTCCTTCGAGTGAAGCGAGCTCAAATAAAAAGGAGATAATCAGTAGCCCCAACCTGGGATACGTGGCAACGGGGAAGGGGTTAGAGGTCCCCATTTTACAGGAAACGAATGTTTCAGCTCTGGGGCTCTGAGAAAAGAATTTGAAATGTGGGTAATTTCATTATGTAAAAGGCAGCTTAGAAAAATCCTTGTTCCAGGAAAATAGATGGCTTATTTAAGGTTGATTAAATTGGAACTCTCTCACAACAATTTTGTCTGCCTGCCATTTCCCCAGCTTGGACAAGGGGACATTCCAGTGGAGGAACGGGGCAGAGCAACTGCTCGGAGGAGGCCCTGCCCCGTTTCCATGTGTCATGAGCTAATGGCCAGGAATGGGTGGGCGTTGGTTGGCTTCCTTTTCTCAGGAAGCAAACCCGTAGGTCTCTGGGGAGAATTCTAGTCTTTGGGGCCTCCAGCTGCTTGCATTACGAGATTCACACCCAAAAGGTTCTTTATTGTCTCCCCGGTACCTCAAAGCAAGAGATGGGCACTGTGACCCCTTGTCCAGCTGTCCCATAGGGGTCGTCCTGCAGGAGATAACCAGCGGGGCTTCCCACAAAAGTATACTCTTAAACATGGAGAGAAATCTTCATCACACTGATGGGCCAATATGGCTTAATTATTACTAACCCAAATACCACATTTAAATAGGTAAGATTTAGGGAATTACTATTATGTTCACTTTTATGTTCAACTTTCCTTATCAACTAGCTATAGTATATAGAGGTAACTGGAAATAACTCTATAAAATGGAATTTTTTATTAAGTCAATTAAATATACACATGAATCAATTTTAGTGTCAACATAGTTAAAATGAACTATGCAATTAGGATAAGATTTAAATAATTGTCTCCTTTATTTAGTAGCTGTACTCACAGACTGAATTAGAAAGAAATAGGTAAACTGAAGTCAGAACATAACTTAAAAATGAAACAAAACAGAATAATACACACAAACTCTTACTTTAAAATAGGAAGTGGCAAGGATTTAGAACAGAATTTTGGAGTGATTCTCCTCTTCCCGGGACCCCTGGATTTGTAGGAGTGTTCTCGAATACTACATGCTACGAAATACTACATATTACAATACTACAAAAAAAGTATATATTTTTTGTATTTTTAGTAAGATGGGGCTTCACCGTGTTAGCCAGGATGGTCTCGATTTCCTGACCTCGTGATCCACCCACCTCGGCCTCTCAAAGTACTGGGATTACAGGCGTGAGCCACCACGCCCGGCCTGGATATTTGAATTAATAGAGAAATACCCCAATTTATAATTCAGGTGAGGCTTACGGACTTGACACCCAGGACATATTAAAGTGTAAGATAAAATCTGCCAAGACTTTTTTGCAGAGAAACAGCAGTCAATTTCCACAAGGGTTGTTTCTGGGAATTCCTTTTTAAAAACTCAGCTTAATGTATTGCAACATTTTAAGCCTGGGATGACCATGTAGTTTATGGTTCCAGCCTGGCTGCATCTGAGAGTAAAAGGCAAAGCTATAATGTTAATAATTAACTTGGGACAACAGGATCAACTGGGAATCAGGAGAGTGGTCTTCCCGGAAATGAGATACCAACGTAATCATAGCCTTTTCTTTCTTTGGTTCTACCTTCATTGTCCTGATGATTACTTCAAGTGCTCTCTGAAATATTCCAATGGGTTTAAAATATGTAAAGTTGCAGTATCTGGGAGGGATTGTTCCAGAGAAGCCCTTGAAAGGCAGGAGAGCTCAGTCGCTACGGTACGTGAAGTGAGGTGACACAGTGCTTGATTGGAATCTCAGCATCACCCCTTACTATAGTAGTTCTGTGTCCTACAGCAAGTTATTTCACCTCATGTACCTTGATTTTTCTCATCTACAAAATAGGGATTGTTATGAGGGTTAAAGAACATGAGAAAGCATTCAATGCTTCGCAGCATTATAGTGTGCACTCCTTAACTGTAGCTATTATTATTATTGTATGTTTTAAAATGATGAATTTGATCAGGCTTAAAAACAACAAAATGGAGTCTGACTTCTCCAAAGACTGAGCTTTGCAGGAGCCTGGTTGGATCGGAAGGTGGTACTGATGTTGAAAATGTCTTGTCACATTTTATTAAAGATGAAACTGCTTTTCCTTCAGAAGAGGCACTTAGAAGGGGGAGTCTAAGAAATACATAGAGAAGCATTTGCCTTTCTGTGTGTCTTAGTCCATTTTCTATCACTTATAACAGAATCCCTGAACTGGGTGATTTATAAGGAGAAGGAATTTATTTTTTACATTTGTGGAGGCTGAGAAGTCCAAGGTGGAGGGGCCCCATGGTGAACACCTTCTTGCTGGTGGGGGGACCCTCTGCAGAGTTCTGAGGTGGCACAGGGCATCACGTGGTGAGGAGGCTGGTGTGCTAGGTCAGGTTTCTCTTCCTCTCCTTGTGATATCTCCCACTCCCATGATAATTCATTAATCTATGAGTTTATTAACCCATGAACGGCTTAATTCATTCATGAGGGCCGAGCTCTCATGACCCAATCGCTTCTTAAAGGCCCCACCACTCAATCCTGCCACTTTGGGGATTAAATTTCAACACGACTTTTGGAGAGGACAAACTTTCAAACCATTCCACTGAGCTTTCTGAAGTCTGGCCAGGTCTGCCCTATTCTTGGTGACAGCCATATACTCTGTAACAGCTGCTGTAAGGATGGGTACCTTGGTTTGCACGCCTCTGCATGGTTGATGACGCTCTCTCACCTACACCTCCTAAATCCCTAATTGAGCCACTCAAGGAGATGGGGATAGAGGAGACAGA
The DNA here is from genome assembly GCF_029289425.2 of Pan paniscus. NCBI lineage: Eukaryota > Metazoa > Chordata > Mammalia > Primates > Hominidae > Pan > Pan paniscus. The sequence continues at coordinate 87,940,076 of NC_073265.2, read as the reverse complement.
AAGAAACTAGGTAGATAGTGAGGCTAAAAGAGTCATCAACAAGGTTTCCCTTTTAACAAAAAGCAGCCCCCAAATCATTTCTTTTCTAACAAAGAGCAGCCTAAAAATTGGAGCTGCAAACATAGATAAGAAAATCTGGAAGCTTGCACGGGTGAATGCTGGCAACTGTGCCAATAGAAAAGGGCTACCTGGGGGCCAGGTATGTTCAACATGGAGATTCTATCTTTCCTTTTCTTTGTCACCACATGTACAGTAAAGAAGCAGGCAACAGGATGCCAGCTAGGTAGAGAAACCATCTGCATAATAAAAGATTAGGATGGGGCGGCCAGGTTTTTCATGCAGTATGCAAATGACACACCTAGTCCGAACCAGTTTTTCGCACCTTATGCAAATGGCACACCTGGTCCAACCAATCTTTCGTGCCCTTTGTAAATCAGACACCGCCTCCTCAAGCTCATCTATAAAACTCGTTGCATTTCACCTTGGAACCCGCAGCCCGCTTCTCCGGTTCTTTCTCCGTCTCTTTCTCTGTCTCTTTCTCTCACCAATGAAACTTCCACTGTTAACTTCACTCTGGTGTGTCCGTGTCTTAGTTTTCCATGACCATGAGACAATGAATCTCGGCTATTTACCCCAGACAATGACTGTGCTTCAGTGGCAGGACCCATTTTCCAGATGAAGATGTTGAGGCTCACTCAGGACACAGAAAGAGCCAGGGGCAGAGCTAGAACTAGTGTCGGATTTTAAAACAGGAAACCGGCTTTCCTTCTGCTGCATTGCCCACCTGCCTTCTTTGAGGTTTAGCATGCGGCAAAATCAGAACAGCCACAAGGACGGGCCTCCTCACAAAGGCTAAACTTGGAAAGGTGGAGTGAGTATGGGGGCAGGGACTAGTCCTGCTCCAGGCTGCCAACAAGGCACAGATCTTGCAGAAGTTCAGCTAATACTTTTGATTGAAACCATTCTTGGTTGTTTAAATGTTACAAAATCGTAGTGATTTGGAAGGTGTACTGGGCCATTTCTTTTTAAAGGAGGAAGAAGAGTAACTTTGTTTCATCGCGTGTTTCCACAGCATTCTTTGCTTGGTGCACATGTCTAAAACACATATGGATGGAACCACACATGAATGCAAAAGACACACAGTGCTTCAGTTGGCATGTCTAGTAACTGATATAATGTCTGTGTGTATGCATGTGCGTGTGTGTGTGTGCATGTGTGCACGTGTGTGTGTGTGCGCTTCTGTGCATGCACACCCACTGGTGGTAGGGGCTCAGAATCACGGAAGGCTGTCCAGCTGTTTATTTGGATGTGAACGGTTGCACTTGCCCACACGTATGCCAATTTCACAACATGATTCTGTGCACATGTGCATTTTCCCACCCAACATCTTTATTTCTCAGCCACTTGGTTTCAAACTTGGAAAAGCTGCATTTGATGTTGAAAGCTAAGTTCACACCAGGCAGGGTATTTTAAAACCGAGCATCTGATGCCTGAAGTGTGAAAAAAACATCTTTCTTATCCTTTTTGTGGGTACCGAATGCCGGCAAAGTTTTTCTTAACTAACATGGGAACATACGGCATTGACAGGATGCCGGTGTCTCTCAGTCATTGCAGGAAGCACTTTGAAATGATCCTGGACGTTTCAGCTGAAAGACAGCTTCATTAAAATGTTGGTTTGGTAGAAAAGTGGTCTAAGTGTTCAATGACAAGGGTGATCTTCTGAGAAAGGATTACTCACATTCAATGAATAAAAATGGGTTTATTTGAATTAAAAAAACAAGTATTTATATAAATAGGCTTTAGGCTTAAAAAGCAAAAGAATAGAAGGGACAGTTGATGGAATCAGGACTAAAGGAAGAAAGGGCCGCACAGTGGTGAGGATGGGCAGGTCCCCTCACTAAATTCATTCCAGCATACTCAAATTTGTTTGAACCTTCCCTGGGCCGGTGGTGACTTTCTCAGAGCTGTACCCCAATGTGAGGCTTTTCCTTTCCAGTTCTCCTTCCTTCCCTTCTCTTTCCTGCATCTCAGATCTGTATCCTGAGCTGAAGGCCCCCTTCCTGCTCCTGTTCCCTCTCCCCTTTATAAATCTCCTGCGCTTCTGGCTCCAGCTGTCCACTTGTTCCCAGAGGAAGCACCTGATATACCTGCTCATCAGTCTCCTGGGCTTCTTGTTAAAATGAAGATTCTCATTTAGCAGGTCTGTGTGAGCCTGTGATTCTTCACTTCTAGCCAGCCCCCGGGTCCCCTTGATGCTGCTGGTCCCTGGACCCCACATTGAGTAGTGAGACTCATTTGACGCCCGTGTGGTATTTTGTCCCCCAAGTTTATTTTATGTATATATTTCCAACTAGAGTGTAGGCATGAAGGAGAAAAGGACTCATGTCTGGTTCATGTTTGTTTCCCCCTAAGTGTCCTAATAGCACAGCATCTTTCCCTTTGTGCTAAAAGGTAGCAGTTTATATAGAGGGGAGTTGGAGAAAGGCCCCCAGCCTCAACATATCTTATAGAAAATAAATTCTGTACTTGCAGAAGTCAAATCTAGTCCCACAATGGGCTTCTACTTGGAAGATGATTTTTTTTTTTTTTGAGACGGAATCTCGCTCTTTCACCCAGGCCGGCGGAGTGCGGTGGCGCTATCTCGACTCACTGCAAACTCCGCCTCCCGGGTTCACGCCATTCTCCTGCCTCAGCCTCCCCAGTAGCTGGGACTACAGGCACCTGCCACCACGCCCGGTTAATTTTTTGTATTTTTAGTAAAGACGGGGTTTCACCATGTTAGCCAGGATGGCCTCGATCTCCTGACCTCGTGATCCGCCCGCCTTGGCCTCCCAAAGTGCTGGGATTGCAGGCGTGAGCCACCGCGCCAGGCCGGAAGATAATTTTTAAGAGTTAGGATAGCTCAGAAAATAAATTATTGAAATAAAGAATTGTATATACTAGTGTCCCCAGTTGAGTGGGAGGCATTATCCACAGTATCAGCTGAAGCCCTGTTTTGAGGCTGAGGTACAGCAGAGATGGCAGAGACTCACAGGCATCTTCCCTAGTCCTCAAATCTTCTAGGATTCAACCACCACCAAAGCTAGACCACAGGGGTAAAGAAGGGGTACCATGGTACCAAGACCCATGGCCCCCTATTCTCCTTCCTTCCTGTAGAACAGACGTGGGCAAATTTTGCCTATATAGGGCCAGGTTTTAAATATTTTACGTTTTTGAGGGCCATAATGTCTCTGTCACAACTTCTCAACTTTGTCCTTGTAGTCTGAGGGCAGCCGTAGATAATAAGTGAATGATCATGGCTGTGTTCCAATAAAACTTTATTTACAAAACTAGGCAGTGGGCTCATTTGGCCTGTGGGCCGTTGTTTGCTGGCTCCTGCTTTAGAACTGTGTGTGACAATAGGAGAGGCAAACAGAGAACAGGTCCCTGAAAATCTCTTCTGAGAAGAGCACTTTTCTGCTTATCTCTTATTTCACTTCACGGAGGGAGGTGGCCTTGCCCCATCTGGCAGATGAGGACACTGAGACTCCACGTATCAGCCAAGTTGCTCACATTAGCACAGCTGACAAGAGACGCAGGTGGGTTTGAATCCAGATCTACTGAGTCAGAATCCCATGTCCTTTCTACACTTTCATTTCCTTGCTGTTGCCTTGGAGTAGAGGCTACTAGCTCACAACACCCACTGTGCCAACACAGGGCAACTCTACCCAGCTCTCCTGGAATTGTAACCTATCCCATGCTAACATCACAGGAAACTGTCTCTTACCCAAGTCTTCTGCTAACGAATAGGCAAAGTATAAAGGACAATGTGTTGCTTTGAAACATGGAGACACTGGGCCGGATTTCCTACAAGAGCCCTTTGTGCACAAGGCAGTGGAACACCAATAGAAAAAAAAAATAACCTTATCACAAATTAAAAGAACAATCTTTAGAAAATAGCTGAAATGTAAGGTTAATTGGAGCCAGAAATGTCAAATTAATGCAGCAATGCACCGGGGAGGCTGCCCTGGCCTTTGTGCACGGAATCAGAGCGCACGATGGAGGGAAGCCGGGAACGGTATAATAGGATTTTAGGGAATCCCCTGTCATATTAAACAGGCTGTGCAATTAATTTCTTGCTGCAATGTTATTTTCATTGGCCTATATTTTCTTTGACCTCTCACATTTTTAAAGCTACCAATGCAGGGCAAGTGGGACTTAGGACTGAAACAAAAAAAGCCCCACAATACTGTTTTGACTTAAAATCAGTAGAAATAGGATGAAACTGCAGTGGGGTGGGTGAGTAGTTGGAGCACGCTTGGGGTGAGTTGGGGTTCACAGGTCATTCAATGGGAAGAGGTTGACCTGGGAACCTTATCTCAATCCCTTTCAGAACCCCCACCCCACCCCTGCAGGTCCAATCTGGCAAGGAAGTCTCGGGATACCCAGGAAGGGGGCAGTGGCCTTTATAGCCAAGGTCTTTCATTCACTGAGTGGAAAACACAGGCCAGGCACCTTTCAAAAGCATCACCTTATTCAATCTTCATAAAAGCCCCAGGAGGTATGTTCTATAATTATTTCCATTTTCAGAGGGGGAAATGGAGGCACAGAATGGTTAAGTGCCTGGTGGAAGCCACACAGGTAGTAAACATTCCAGGTTGGGATTTGAACCCAGGTCTTCCTGATTCCAGGGGCTGTGTGTTTAACCACATGCTATACTTGCTCCTCTTCATTACGGCACCAAGGTTCACCGGGAGAGCCTGCAGGCCATACAATCACAATTGAATTACTTTTTACTTTTAGTTGTGGTAAAATAACACAAAATTTACTATTTCAATCGTTTGTAAATATACAGTTCAGTGGCATTAAGTATATTCACACTGTCGTGCAACCATCACCACCAACAGCCGTCTCCAAAATTTTTTCGTCTTGCAAAATTGAAACTCTATTTCCATTAAGAACTCCTCATTTTCTACCCCCTCAGTCCCTGGCAACTACCATTCTACTTTCTGTTTCTATGAATCTAACTACTCAAGGTGCCTCCATGTTATAGCATGTGTTAGAATTTCCTTCCTTTTTAAGGATTAATATTTCACTGTATGCACATACCACATTTTGCTTACCCATTCATCTGCCAATGGACATTTGGTTTGTTTTTGCTTCTGTCTATTGTGAATAATGCTGCTATGAGCCACAATCAATTTGGGGTGTGACTATCAAGAGCTGCATTAGGGAATTCCTATGTAGAAATGGAATGTTCTGTGTCCTAATGGTGGTGGTGGTTATAGGAATTTATTCATGGGGTCAGATTGCTTAGACATGCATGCACACACACACACACACACACACTCACACACACACGCACGCAAACACAAACATTGAAAGTATGTAAAAACTGGTGAAAATTGAATAAGGTCTGTCATCTAATTATTAGTATTGTACCAAAGTCAGTTCCCTGGTTTTGATATTGTGCCACTTTTCTATACGAGACCACTGTTAATAATAGTTCTGTTCTATAGGTGAGTGCACAGACTCAGTATTTTTGCAATTTTCTGTGAGTACATAATTATTTCCCAATAAAAAGTTAAAGAATTGCACACTTTAAAGAGAAGTTAGTAATCGGCTTGCTGCATCAGCTCAGCTACCAAGTGTTGTCATATTATGAGGTACCAGGTGAGGATATCACCAGAAGTCTTTCACGGTTTCCTGAATTATTAAGGACCACTCATTACTACATTAGGAGAAAATTCCGAAGAAAATTTTTGTTCACCAGAAAAATGATCCAATGTCTGTAATGACAGCAAGGGAGGAGGTTGGAACATTGTGTTTGGCATTTTATTTATGCAAAGGGAAGGGCTTAGCGCTTTGTTCTTGTGAGGCACTGGACATCTGGGGAACTCAGCACACAGTGGGGCGCAATGATCCTGAGTCATAGGAATCATGACTGCATTTTATGTATGAGGAGATGGAGGCTCTGAAGGGGTCAGTGACTGTCCAGAGTCATGTGGTCAGCAGCCAGCCAGACTGGGCTCATTTAATGGCAGAGTTTTTGTTCTTCCACCCACACCATTCTGCTTTCCAAGGGAAACTGAGCTACAAAGAATAGAGGGTGTGAACGTGGACTGTGTTTGCCTAGTCTATTGCTGGCGGTGAAACAAAAATGATGTGAAATCCTGGGTTCTCAGTGTGACGATACTAACAGATGTCTATGTTGAAATTGAGGATCAAATTGTCATTTACAAAATGCCTGAGCAACCAGTAAAAACATCAGGTACATTTTAGTATTGGGATTGGTGTTTTTGCAAGGCATATAGCATATTTTTATTATTTATTTATTTATTTATTCTGTGACAGGGTCTCTCTCTGTTGTCCAGCCTGAAGTGCAGTGGCACAATCTCAGCTCACTGCAACCTCTGCTTCCCTGGCTCAAGCAATCCTCCCTTCTCAGCCTCCCGAGTAGCTGGGACGACAGGCATACACCACCACACCTGGCTGTTTTTTTGTATTTTTCATAGAGATGGGATTTTGCCATGTTGCTCAGGCTGGTCTCAAACTCCTGAGCTCAAGCGATCTGAACACCTTGGCCTCCCAGAGTGCTGGGATTACAGGCATGAGTCACCACACCTGGCCCAGCATTTAAATAAAAGACAAAATGCAGAAGTTTGCTATGTTGGGCTTCATGAGAAAGAATATATGTATCTGGAAATTCTTTGGATGGACTTGGCATAGGGAATTTGGGGGGATGGATGCATTTAAAAGCAAGAATTATAAAATCCAGGTATCATTGCTAAAATATGCTCTACCTTTCTTGAAAAATGTTGGTTCCTGGAATTGCTGGAATGCCTACAACTTAACACGACAGTAGTTCATGTTACTGGGTCCAGTCTCCCTCTGTATCATGTGGGGTCAAAGCATTCATCCATTGTCAGTCTAATTTGGAATAAAATGTTATATTAATTCAGAAATGTCTCAGGAGACATGAATGGCTTTCAACGACCACTCCAGCAGTGTGCTCTAGGAAAACAGGAGAAAGCTCTCTGCACTGTAAGCAGTGCCTCTCAGCAAACCGGAGGCCTTGCCAAGGGCAGATTGGAGAGCTGGCTTTCTCTCTTTTGCAAAGAAAGTGGGCATTTGGCTCTTCTACTTCAATTCTCACTACAACCTTGTAAGACAGATATTGTTTTCTCTATTTTTGCCACTGAGGAAACTGAAGCTCAGGGGAGTTAACTTGTTGAGGGTGACAAACTAGTAAACAAAATAGTCAGGCTTGATCCTACTTTTGGATTCCAAGTCCAGCTCTCACCCCTGTATGCTATGATGAATTTCCTGTCATTTGGTTCTTCCAGACAAATGACAAAGTCAAAGATGAGAAAATTCTGGCTTCTTTACAGATTTCCATAGATATATTTTCAGTGTATGCATCTACATGTATGTGTGTATTTATGCACACATTAGCACTTACCACTTAGCATATACGATGAAACTTGATCTTTGATATAATTTTTTTTGAAAATGTTCATGTCTTATATGAAATGTGCAATTGTTAAAAATCCACCCAAACTGAAAAATGACTTTGAGTGTGTTTAGCCAACTTAGCAATTCATGATCTCTTAGGAGACATCAAATGTGATATATAGATAAGTGTATACAGCTGGCGTATTTCCAGTACTTCGGGCTCCATTGAGAATTTAGAATTCACAAGTATCTTTCGTTCCTTCTTGCCCTCCCCCTACAATTTCCCCAATTGTTTGTATTTCCAAAATGCTGAAAAGTGGGGAGAATTTATCTGTAATATGGACAAATCCTTAATTGGCTCTGCCAACCAGGTGGCTAGTAGATGAACCTCTGTATTTCAGTGGTATAGGCATTAACTTATAGTTAAATATTTGCACGTGTATCTAATTGTCTATGCAAAATTGTTCCTGCCAAATAGAAATCTGGTTGAGCCTTCAAAATAACTTGGCATCCAACATGCATTAATATTTTAAACCATCGCTAACACTTGGTGCAGTAGATCCAATTTTACTAATGTGTTTTTTTAAAACACTCCCACTGCTGTGTGTAATTTTTGAATATTTGTGGCATGCTTAGAATGCTACTGTAAGGTTCCAAGAAATAAGAATTGTGATGATGTACTCACAGTGCTCAGATAATCAGTAGAAAAATCCCCAAATCGAGTTTCATCAACGAGTTTGTTTTCTTTTCTCAAATGATGTCAAAAAAAGAAAACTGTTTTGATAAGTATAGCTCCTGAGTTAACTTTGTGTTACTGCCCAAGTGTAGAGGGAGTTGACCACTTAGCACAACACGGGATGGATGAAGGCACAGCGATAATGATTCAGGCTTTGACCCATGAGTGAAGTCCTTCTCAAACACCCATGGAGTGCCTGTCGGGTTCCTGGCTCAGTGTCAGGGCAGAGCAACGTCCTCCCTCCTGGCATTTGCAGGGATGGGGCAGATGGGGTTTGAGGGAGAGAATTATTCACCCTGCTTGAGGAGGGTGGTGAATTCGGAGCCCAGAGCAGAACCCTCAGATAACTTCCTGCAGGGAGGCAAGGAAGGGGCCAAGGCTGTCCAGGCAGAAGGAGCAGCCATGAGCCAGAGGAGGAGAGGGCAGAGGAGGAAGGATACAGCAGGCTTGGGGGACGCTGTGACCTTGGAGTTGAGATCATGAAAAAACTTGCAAGTTGAGCTCAGCACTGTAGACTGACCTGAGGGATTTCCAGCGGGGTCGTGAGGCGCTTTGTTGACTACTGAACCCATCTGTGATAAGCAGCTCATAGCCAGCCATAGCATTGACACTGGGGAAACTTCACTAACTGCCCAAGAGCCTGTTTAATATACTGTGATCCTGCCCTGTAGAGATAGATCACCCTCCCTGTCATTGTACGCCTCAACCCTGAGGTCTCACTTCTACAAAGATTATGAGGTTAAACAGGTCTGAGAAATAATACTGGAAGTTAGAATTCAAAAGCAACATCAGTGCAGCTAAACGCTTGGACAGGACAGTGGCCATCTATGTATTTCATTTAACAAACATGTATTTTGTTCAGTGGCTTTCCAACCAGACAAAATGTCGGGAGACAGTTTTGGTTGTCACAACGAGATTGGAGGTGCTACTGGCATCTGTTGGGTCGAGGCCAGCGATGCTACTGAACATACTACAGTGCCCCAGACAGGCCCTACCAGACAGAATTATCTGGCACCAGATGTCAACAGTGTGAGGTTTAGAAACCCCGATTCTGTACGTAGTAGCTTCTGGTAGTCACTACAACTATCGAGGTCCATGAGACTTGATTCATGCCCTTGAGAAGCTTGTGATCTACAGCAAGGAACGGGGTGGAGATGTATAGCTAGGGGTCACTGAAGGTCTCAAAGCTGTTGGTTTCTAGAAGCAGGAGTGCCCCACCGCCAAGTCTTTGCATAGACTCATTGGGCACAGGGTTGCCCTGCCCAGGACTAGGATGTTTGCTTTGCCTTTTCTTATGTGAGAAACAAGCCATGTCCTTCCTTCGTTGCTGGGGCTGGCTCTTCTTTTAGCCTACATAAAAAAGTGACACTGGCGAGGGGAAGTTGAAATGAGAAAAAAAGATGAGGGGAAAAGGGCCAAGAAAAGAGAGGCTGAGTTTAGAATGTTATAGCTGTACTTTTAATTTCTAGATCATATTTTATTTGCAGAGACATTTCAGAGGGATTGAGAAAGGCAAAGGACCTTGGCTTAGTTTATTTATTTATTATTTATATATTTATATATTTATTTATTTATTTGAGACAGGGTCTCATTCTGTCGCCCAGGCTGGAGTGCAGTGGCCGGATCTCGGCTCACTGCAACCTCTGTCTCCTGGGTTCAAGCGATTCTACTGCCTCAGCTCCTGAGTAGCTGGGATTACAGGTGTTTGCCACCATGCCCTGCTAATTTTTATATTTTTAGTAGACAGGGGGTTTTGCCATGTTGGCCAGGCTGGTCTTGAGCTCCTGACCTCAGGTGATCCACCTGGCTCGGCCTCCCAAAGTGCTGGGATTACAGGCATGAACCACCATGCCTGGCCCTTGGCTTAGATTTTTGCAGCCCATGAGTTCTGGGTCAGAGCTGACACATAAGAGGTCATTTCTTTTTCTTTCTCTCTCTTTCTTTCTCTCTCTCTTTCTTTCTTTTTTTCCTTCCTTCCTTCCTTCTCTCATTCTTGCCTCCCTCTCTCCCTCCCTCCTTCTTGTCCTTCCTTCTTTCCTTCCTTCCTCCCTTCCATCTTTCTCTTTCCCTTCTTTCTTTATTATTTTTAAAAATGAATTGTACTGCATAATTAAATGTTTACAACATGATGTCATTATATATATAAATGATTAAACACATTAACATATCCACCATCTCACGTGAGAGGTGCCTAATAAACATTTGTTGAGTTGCTTTGCACTCTGGTGCCCTTTCAGGTGGATTATTTTTATGGTGTCAAGGTTTCCAAATGATGGTGTAGCTTGTCCTGGAGGGAGTAGCCCCATCAAGAAGCATCCTCTACCTCTCAGCAGGCTCATTATCTGAGACTTGGCCACAATTCTTCTGCCTGCTTTTGCAATCAGGCTAGTTACCGAAGTCCCTGCTTCCTGCTGACCTTCTCACCCCGTTGAGGGCAAGCTGCAGCTGCACTACCCGCCAAAACACTCACAGATTCCCAGATGTTTGTCTCTACTTGGCCCGAATGCCCCATTGCAAGGCTTCTGCAAACCCGAGCCCGCAGTAACCCTTCATGAGACCATGTTGGTTTGACAAAGTCATTCACTGGAACCTTGGGTCACAAGAGTCACTAGAGTCTTAGTGGCAAGAAATTGACAGAATAGGGGCTGCAGATGGACCCCACGCCCACACTGAAGCAGAAGAGTGGCATGAATGGAGAAGAAAACACAAAAATTCCTGTGTGCTGGAGAAAGATTATGCTGGCTTACCCACTGGGCTCCCGCTGAGCCCAGTTGTAATTGGAATGTACTCTTTGCAAAGTTTATTGGGTCCTGGAGCGACTTGTTACTGAACTGGTCAATTAATCTATTATTATTATTTTTTAATGAGTTAGGGGATTTCCTTTAGCAGAAAATCACCAGGAAGCATGACCAAATGCCCAGAACTCAGGGAGAGGCTGGCCTTTCCTTCTAGAAAAACCTACTCAACAATTAAAGGAGGAAATGGATGCCTCCTGCTACAGGTGGCAAATTGGGCTGGTCTGGGAACTAAGAGGAAGGATTTATTCTGCTTGGAGGTGAGCACAGGGAGATCACCATGAAACCTGATTACTCAAGTGCAGCAGTTTGAATGTTCGGAAATAAAGCCATCGAGTCTCCCTGCTGAGAGACAAATGATTTCTATTTAAAAACTGCTTGTTCTGTGCAGTAACTCCCAATGTAGTAATAATTAATGATATCAGAAGGTTAAGAAAGACCTTCTGCTGGAATCCCTCTGCTCCAGGCATGAAATTGGATTAAAGTGAAGATAAACTTAGACATTGAATCTGTTGAGGAAATCAGTAATTATGTGGAAATGCACACATTTTGAGTTATTTGAGTGAGTCAAGTTGATGCTCTGTCTCTGGTCTTGTTCCAGGCATTTGGGTGTGTGGTGGAAATGAACTGTCAAAAGGGGTCACTCAAACAGGGCATTGTAGCCACTTTAGTCCCAACTCTAGGTTTAAGTTTTTCCCCCAAGCGAAGCTTTGTTGGCTTTTTGGGCAATACCTAATGGCTATTCCTCACTTTTCTTTATTGACAAATACTTTTTTCAGCGAGACAAAATAGAGATCAAAGGATGTTATTTCCCAGGCTGTCTGGCTGGTGAGCGTGGCTGTGTGACATGGTTTCAGCCAAAGACATTTAAGTGAAAGTCTGCGGGGTAGGTCTTCATGGAAAGTTGTTGATTTTTTCTGATGAAAATGGACAGGGTCAGCCAGCATGTGCTTTTTTCCATTTTCCTTTAGTCCTCCCCTCTCCTTCTTTTCTCTGCCTGGAACAGCAATGCAGAGCCTACGGTTGGGCTGCCATTTTGTAATCATGGAGATACATTTTCTGTCCTAAGGATGGTGCAGTCAGCAGCTGGAGGGAACCTGGCTCTTTCTTGATTTCCTTGGGCAGATGCGAAGGAGGAGGGTTGGCTGTCAAGTATCTTAAATGATCAAGCTTCAAACCGTAAAGTTTAGATTTAGAATCAAATTCTTTTTCTGATTTCAGGCAGAGAGCCAAAAGAAGTGGGATGCCACATGGGAGGGCTTTGTGTGAGGCTTCCCTGGCCTCCCAGGAGGAAGAAGCCACTTGTCTTTCTCCTGGCCCCTGAGAGAATGGGCTGGGCCATCTGTAGCACATGCCCTGGCCATGGGAAGGATGGAGGGGTTGACACCTTCCATGATGTGTGGCTGAGGGATGTGGATTTTGGTCCCCTCTGGGACTCCTCAGTCACCCTCAGCTTATCACATGTCTGCCTCCAGGGCCCCAGTCCATTCTGTGTGCTCTGGATTGATTCTGAGTTGAACACATGGTATCCTGGTATCAATGCCTTTAGGATTAATAGAAAAAAAAATGTGCTTTCCCTCTTCCTGCAAATATCCAAAGGTCTAGACAGCGAGGACTAGAGTTCCACCTCATCAGATCTCCTTGTCCTTAGGATGTCACCGTTTGGATCCAGGCAAAGCCGGACCAGAGGCTATTTTCCTCCTTTGTGATGGGCTTGCTCTGCTCAGCTACTCTAGGCTACGGAGCTGGGGCATGGGGACCGTGTGCTGAGCAGGCCCTTCTGAATTTGAGTAGGGAATAGATTTGAGGCTGGGTACCTCTTGAAAAACACCTCCCCTACCAGCAGAGGTCCTCAGCTCCCTCACACTTACTGGGTCATGTCGCTAAAGTCCTTCCTTGGAGGAAGGGTCCACCATCCGGTCTTGAATCATTTAAAGCCACACCTCCATGCATTGCTTCCATCAGTCCTTATAATAACCCATGAGCTAGTTATTTTTAGCTTCATATCACATATAAGAAACTGAGTCTTTAAAAGCTTCCATATCTAGGCCAAGACCACAAAGTCATTCCATGTCAGAGCTGGGCTGAGTTTCAGGGAGTCTTTTTCCTCTTTCCTTACTACTTCCACACTGGCTCCTCCTCCTTTCCAGGCATTCCCTCCTTTGGTGGAGCCCCAGGAATCACAGAGACTGTTCACCGACCTGCTTGCATGCATATATCTGGGGTTCCTTTCCTTCCTGGGTACACAGCTAAACTGCTTTTCCCAAGGCCTCACCTGAATTGGTTGGTACAATGAGTTTGAACCAATGATGTGGGAAGAAGTGATTTTTGCTACTTTCCATCCTGGCCCCTAAAATGTCTTGTGTGATGCAGACTCTTTGAATGTGAAGGATCCAGGAGACATTAAGAAGACTAGTGGTCTGAGCCACAAGATACAAGGGGTCTGACACATGCTTAGAAGAGAGCTGCCCAGCTTCCATTGGCCTATTATGCCAGTGAGAAATGTGGTTGTTTTTTTTTTGACGCAGCAGCTAGTGTGAGTAATCCTGACAAACACAGGCTTCTTGGGTTGCTGACACACAAATGTTTGTCTTGGATCTTGTAAAGGTTATGACTGCTTAGTGGGGAGAAACCATGTTCCAGATATTCTGAGATGGGTGTAAGGTTTTGGTGAAGATGGTCTGTACCAACTTGAAATTTCTATAATGATATTTCTTTGAAGATTGTTGACATGGTTATGTTTTTTAGGATGGAGCCACAAAGGCATGCAAATAGCCACTGCCTGCCAGTTATTGGTGCTCTCTGTTTTAGTCTCTTAGAGTTTTTCCCCAGTGGTGTCTAAATTCCTCCGTGGGGTTTTCCCTGAACACAAAACTGAATTTCTTGCAGCCACTTCCTAAATCTAACTTGTAAGGAATTATTCTCAAGTTATTGAGACTGCTCTAGACACTCATCGGCTTCTATCTTACTTCCCAACCCACACACACACACACGCGCACACACACACACATTTACAGAGGTTAGTTTCATATTGTTTTGTTTTGATCTCCCAATAGTAGTGTGTTTGAGACTGTATGTATTGGAGAGCAAGTTACTTCATTTCTGAAATTCAGTTTCTCCATGTTCCACGTGGAGGTAAAAATACTTATCTCTCTCTGGGTTGTAGTGGGAACGTATGTGATAACCTGTGTAAAAGTGCTGAGTTCTGTGCTGGGACCTCAGTGAGCTCTCTCAACATGGGATACGATGTTTATTAACTGCACAGACTTGTGTTCAGAATTTCAGCAGAGGGTGGGGCAAGTCCAAAGTTTAAGTTGCTTGACAGTGGTTTGATAAGTATGTGTGCTTTGAGAAAACACATAATCTGAAAGGAAATACCGCCAATGATTTGCAAGAAAATCTATCTTTTAAATAAATTAATATGATTTATTTTTAGAGAAGTTTTAGATTCAAAGCAACATTAGGTGGAAGGTACAGAGACTTCCCACATAACCCCTGCCTCACCCTCCCCAACCACTCCCACTACTAACATCTCACATCTCACGCCAGAGTGGTACATCTGTTACAACTGATGAAGCTACATTGACACATCATTACCCCCCAACGTTCATCATTTACATTAGGGTTCACTCTTGGTGTTGTACAATCTATGCTTTTGGACAAATGTACGATGACATGCATCCACCATTACAGTACCTTACAGAATAGTCTCAGTGCCTAAAATTGTGTGCACTCTGCCTATTTATCCATTCCTCCCCACTGCCCAACCCTTATTTTTCTCCTATGTTATCTGCTAGGAGTTTTATAGTTTTGAATTTGAGTTAATTTTTGTGAAGGGTGGAAAGTCTGTGTAAATTTTTTGTGTGTGTGCCTATGGGAGTCTAGTTGTTCCAGCGCCATTTGTTGAAAACACAATCTTTGCTCCATGTAATTGCTTTTGCTCAATTTTCAAACAAACATGAGTTGGCTATTTAATGTGGTCTATTTCTGGGCTTTTTATTCTATTCCATTGGTGTATTTTTTCAACAGTAGCACACAGTCTTAATTACTGTTGCTTTATGTTAAGTCTTGAAGTCATGTAGTAACAGTCCTCTGACTTTGTTTTTCTTCAGTGTTGAGTTGGCTGTTCTGTTGCCTCTACATATAGACTTTAAAATCAATTTGTCAATATGCACAAAATAAATTTCTGGGACTATTATTGGGTTTGTATTAAGTTTATAAAGCTGGGAAAAACCGACATATTGACAATATCAGATCTTCCTATCCATGTATATGGAATATCTCTCTATTTGTTTACTTCTTTGATGACTTTCATCAGAGATTTGTAAGTTTTGTAATTTTCCTCATGTAGATCTTGTACATATTTTGCTATATTTATACTTAAGTATTTCATTTTTGTATGCTAATGTAAATGGCAATGTGTTTTTAATTTTACATTCCACTTGGTCATTGTTGGTATGTAGGAAAGCAATTGATTTTATGCATTAGCCTTGTATCCTGCAACCTTGCTAAAATTGCTTATTAGTTCCAGAGGATTTTTTTGTCAGTTCTTTCAGATTTCCTACATAGATGATCATGTCATCTGCAAACAAAGACAGCTTTAAGTTTTATTTATTTCTTCCCAATCTGTATAGCTTCCCCCCAGCCCGTTTTCTTGTCTTATTGCATTGTCTAAGACTTCCAGTATATTGTTAAAAGGCAGTGGTGAAGGAGCGCATCCCTACCTCATTCATAACCTCCGTGGGAAAACTTTAAGTTTCTCACCTTAAGAATTATGTTAGCTGTAGTTCGTTTCTTCTCTTTTTGGTAGATGTTGTTCATTAAGTTGAAGAAGCTCCCGTTTATTTCTAGTTTGCTGAGAGATTTTTAAAAAATCTTAGATAGGTGTTGGATTTTGTCAAATGCTTTTTTTTTGCATCTGTTTACATGATTATTTGATTTTCCTTCTTTATTCTGTTGATGTAATTTATTACATTAATTGATTTATCCCTCGCATACTTGGGATAAATCCTACTTGGTTGTGGTGCATAGTTCTTTATATATTTTGTTGGATTCAATTTGAAAATATTTTCTTGAGAATTCTTGTATCTTTTCTTTTAATGTCTTTGGTTGGTATTGGGGTAATGGCAGCCTCATAATGATTTAGGAAGTATTCCCTCTCTTCCTATCTTCTGGGAGAGAATATTGAGAATTGGTATAATTTCTTCCCTAAATGTTTGGTAGAATTCACCAGTGAACCCATCTGGACCTGGTGCTTTCTATTTTGGAAGGTTATTAATTACTGATTCAGTGATAGTAATAGATATACGCCTATCCAGATTGTTTCTTCTTGTTTGAGTGTTGGCAGATTGTGTTTTCTGCTTTTTATGGTTTAATTGAAGATTTTATATGATTTTCTCCTTTCTTAGATATCAGTTATACTTTCTTCCCCTCTTTTAGTGGTTTCTATAGAATTTTAAATATATTTTACAACTAATTCAAGTCCACTTTCAAACAACACTGTACTACTTCATAGGTAATGCAAATACCCTGTAACCTTGTAATAACAAAATAGTTTGAATTCCTCTCTTCCATCCCTTGTATCATTACTATCACTTATTTGAATTATACATAAGCATATATACATATATATACATAAATAATTGAATACATGATTGTTATTATTTTGAACAAAGTGTTATCTGTTTGATCAATTAAGGATAAGAAAAATAAAACATTTTAATTTTACTTTCACTTATTTATTCTCTGAAGTGCTTCCACTCTTTATGTAGATCTGGGTTTCTGATCTATATGATTTTCCTTCTCTCTGAAGAACTTCTTTTAATATTTCTTGCAAGCTAGGTCTACTGGTAACAAGTTCCATTAATTTTTGTTTGTCTGAGAAAATCTTTATTTCTCTTTCACTTTTGAAGGATAAGTTCACAGGTTACAGAATTTTAGGTTTTTTTTTTTTTTTATCTCTCAACACTAAATATTACACTCCACTCTCTTTTTGCTTGCATGGTTTCTGAAGAGAAGTCAGATGTAATTCTTATCTTTGCTTTGCTTTTTCTTTAAGGTTTTTTTTTCTTCTCTGGATTCTTTCAACATTTTTTCTTTATCTTTGATTTTCTGCAATTTGAATATAATAGGCTTACATGTAGTTTTTCTCTTTTTTTTGCATTTATTCAGCTTAGTATTCTCTTAGGTTCTTAGATCTGTCGTTCAGTGTCTCACTTTAATTCAGGAAATCTCAGTTATCATTACTTCAAATATTATTTCTATTCCTTTATCTCTTTCTTCTCCTCCTGATATTCCCATGTATGTTATACCTTTCATAGCTGTCCTACAGCTCTTGATTACTTTGCTCTGATTTTTTTCCAGTATATGTTTTCTCTTTGCTTTTCCGTTTTGGAAGTTTCTATCATTATATACTTATGCTTAGATACTCTTTCTTCAGCTGTATAAAGTATGGTATTGAGTCCGTCAAAAGCATTTGTTATTCATGTTAAAGTGATCTCTAGCATTTCTTTTTGATCTCTCTTAGAATCTCAACTTCTTTTCTTACATTATCCATCTGTTCTTGCATGTTGTCTACTTTTTCCATTAAGGCCTTAGGATATTAAATTTTAAGAAAGTTCCTGGTCTGATAATTCCAACATCCCTGCCATAGCTGAGTCTACTTTTGGTGCTTGTTCAGTCTCTTCGAACTGTGTTGTTTGCCCTTAGTATATCTTGTAAATTTTTTGTTGAAATCTGGAATTGATGTACTGGTAGAAAGGAACACTGTTAAATAGACCTTTAGCTGTGTGGTGGTAAGGTGTGGGGTGGGAGAAGCATTTCATTGTCCTGTGATTAGGTCTCAGTCTTTCGGTGAGCCTGTGCCCAGGACTGTGAACTTCACCAGTGCATTTCAGTTTTTTTTTTGTTTCCCACTTAGGTGGGACAGGATGGGTAGAGGACTCTGGGGTTGGGTAACTTCCTTCCTCCAGGTAAGTTACGCTTTGATAATATGCCAGCAGGTTAGGCTCTGGTAAAAGTGTTTCTCCTCAGAGCAGGCCTTGTTAAAAAGACCAGAATGCTCTGGCATATTTCAAAATGGTTCTTTCTCTTCCTTCCCCTTTTGGAAGCACAAGGGGATTTTCTCTGATATTTACTGTAAGGACTTGTTGGAGCTCTTGGAGGTAAAACTCACGAAAGCATGGGGATTCCCCTATGACTAGGTCCCCTCTGGAGTTTTTGACTCTCAGACTTGTCCATGCTGAGCCCCCATCAATTACAGTTCAGGTTTCCTATTCAACACTGGTCTTCATGGAGTTTCCTGCTCATGGGTTTTGCATCCAGAAAGTTGTGATTTTCTGCCTCTGCCTGTTTATTTCTCTGATTTTTGGTGCATTGGTTTGCCCTGTGACCCCAGTTCTCCGACATATCTAGCAAGAACTGTTGATTTTTCAGTTTGTTTGGCTTTTCACTTGTTAACTCCTTACATGCCAGGCCCAAAACTGGAAGCCAATCAGTTTATTTTAAAAAGAGTCTTCTTAGGTTTATTAAAAAATTAACATTTTATGAGGATTCCAGGATTCTCCTTCCATTTTACTTTACCTTTTATTCTCTGTTTCAGTTAAAATTTACTTTCTAAATCTCTCCCAAGAAAAGTTAGTATACACTATCTGGATTATTTAAATTGAACAGTCCCATACAATTGAATGCTTATTTATTAACTCTGGTAGTAGACGAAGACTTCCCTTCTCCTGCTCTCAGCCGTAGCTTGCTGACACTTGAGATTGGAATACGAATTTAGAAGACGTGTCCCTCTCGGTGAATGCAGCAAATTAACAGAATGTTCCTTTCGGAATGGCTTCTATTTGGAGTGTGCTTTATGGTACCTTGGCTCTTCTGTCTCATTACATTTTAACTTTGCTTTTTCTAACACCATTGGAAGTGGCCAGAGTTGGCAGCTCTTGCATCATGTATCCAAGGAAATATTTTGGGGGCTATTAATTCTCAACAACTTCAGCTGGCAAATGGAAAATCTGGAAACAAATGAGTTTGGCAGGCAGCCCAGGCTGTCAAACCAGGCTCCTGTTCATTAGTGAGGACCCACCTTTTGTGCTCTGATGCGGTTCTACTTTGCAGATGGTTTCTTTATCTGAGTTAGTGGACAGCTTTGGGAGCTGGAGGATTATTACTCTACTCACTCAAGCAGGAATGTGGAGGCACGGAGAATTGCATAAAGGAGAGGCACAACCACGGTCTCAGTGGAAGGGTCTTGAGATATTCTACTTGCACGGTTGTTTTTCTCTCCTGGACTCTTGAGGTTTGCATTTCAGTCCCATGGATGAAGAAATATGAACTCAGAAAAATACTTTTCTCTCCCTTTTGGAACAGGAAGTCACATTCTGACACGTGTCATATGTGTGTCTTGCCCATGAGCAGAACTCTGGGTGTCTTGGCTGCTCCATCATTCTTTCCTCATCCAGCTCTTTCCTCTCCACTCACCATCTTGGTCTCTGGGGTTCCCCTTGTCAAGTCAGAAAAGTGGGAAAAACTTCTGGATGTTCTACCTCTCCTCTTCCTCCATTTATTTCTTCTCTAGAAAAGAACTTTTATTTTCTTATTACAAAAGTATTGCATGATTCCTGTTGAAATTGTGCAAAATGCACTCAGTTGAGTTTAAACTGGGATCCACTGGTCAACAGGGTTGGGGGGATGATGTACCTTATTCCCACCCCCCCGACCAACTGATTTGTATGAGTTTACTATTAGTTTTCTTTTTGCAGAGGATAAGGTAAGAGGCTTGCAAAGGGAGAAGAGACACATTAATCATAGCATTTTAAACACAAGAACTGTAGAAACACACTTGGCCTTCCTCCACGGAAACTTGTTTAGGAATTGCATTTGATTTTCTAGAACTTCGTCTAAGTCAGCAGTTTGTAAAGGATGGCCTAAGGACCCCCAGGGATCCCGAAGTTTCTTTCAGACGGTCTGCAAGATCCTCCCATTTCCAATGACATGTCTGTGTGAACCTGGATTTTCTTTGCCTAATTCAACCCAACAAAATATTGCAACAGATTGGATGCAGAAGCAGACCCAATAGTACAGCTGTCTTCTGTGATGCCAGATGTTAAAAGAGATTTGAAAAATTTAAACCAAAGCCTCTCTTCTCATTAAAATTTTCTCTTTTATAGTTGTTCTAATACGATATTTATATTAACATGTAATGGGTTTTTATTGTTATTTTAAAAGGAACTATTACATATTTTAAAATTTCTCAGTTTTCATTTCTAATAAAGTAAATTTTGATAGATAAAACCAAAATAATACAATTGCTTTGGGATCCTCAATAAACTTTAAATATGTAAAGGGACCCTGAAAACAGAAAGTTTAAGAATAACTATCTGAGTTATCTCAGATAACTGCGCCTTAAAAGCAACAGTTGTTTGGAAGATGTCCTTCAACTATAATGGATAGTAAATGATGATATATTCATATATGGAATACTATAAAGCAGTGAAAATGGATAAGCTACAGCTACACACAATTATATGTTGAATAAAAGCTCCTAGGCACAGAAGAATATATATAGAAGAGTTTTTAAATTTTTTTTTTTTTTGAGATGGAGTCTCGCTTTATCACCCATGCTGGAGTGCAGTGGCATGACCTCAGCTCACTGCAACCTCTGCTGCTCAGGTTCAAATGATTCTCCTGCCTCAGCCTCCGAAGTAGCTGGGACTACAGGTGTGCGCCACCATGCCCGGCTAATTTTTTTGTATTTTTATTAGAGATGGGTTTCACCATGTTGGCCAGGCTGCTCTCAAACTCCTGACATCAGGTGATCTGCCTGCCTTGGCCTCCCAAAGTTCTAGGATTACAGGCGTGAGACACCGTGCCCAGCCCCTTTTTACTTTTTTAATTTTTATTTTGTAGAGACGGGTGTCACTATGCTGCCCAGGCTGGTCTCTCGTGGCTTCGAGAGATCTTCCCACCTTGGTCTTCCAGAGCACTGGAATTGAAGGTATGAGCCACTGCATCTGGACCACATTGTAGGTTTAAAAACTAGTAAAAATAAATGATAGTGCTTAGGGATGCATACCTAGGTGGTAAAAATATAAAGAAAGGCACAGAGGTGGTACGTTGAAAGTCAGGATGATGATTGCCTTCATGGGGTTGGGTGAGGGCTGCACATGGGAAGAGTGTGTAGGAGCTTCCTGGAGCTGGCAGTACCTAACTTGTATACATTGAGACCTGATGCCTTTCTCTCTGTGTGGGTCTGCTGGTTATTAACCTCTTGACGTTTAGCTTTAAACCCATATTTTTATATACCTTTCTTGATGCTGGGGCTGGGACTCTGGAAAACACATTCTCCTTTGCCACATGGCTCTGTAACGCACTGACAGTAGGGGCCTCTGGAGAGAGGCTGGTAGGCTAGAGGAGGGAGATGGGATTCGTTATTTCTCTTGGCTTTCTGTTCTTGTCAATGTCTCTGCAGCCACACTCCTTCACCCTAGCAGGTCCAGTCAATTCCAGTAGCAGCTGGTGAGTCCAATTTGTAGCTTTTTTTTTTTTTTTTGAGGTGGAGTTTCGCTCTTGTCACCCAGGCTGGAGTGCTATGGCGCAATCTGGGTTCACTGCAAGCTCCGCTTCCCGGTTTCATGCAATTCTCCTGCCTTAGCCTCCTGAGTGGCTGGGATTACAGGCGCCTGCCACTATGCCCAGCTATTTTTGTATTTTTAGTAGAGATGGGGTTTCACCATGTTGGCCAGTCTGGTCTTGAACTCCTGAGCTCAGGTAATCCACACACCTTGGCCTCCCAAAGTGCTGGGATTACAGGCATGAGCCACCACACCAGGTCCAGCTTCTTATGCTACTTGAAACAGCCTTGATGTATCTTCTCAGAGGGCTCAGCACCAGCCAGCAAGGCACCCAGTCCCAGTGGAGCCTTTTCTCAAAGGTCTCAGTTCCATCTCTGCAGGATCTTTCCTTCAAGCTTCTAAACTTTAATATTCCCACCCTCCTTCCTTTATCCCTGCGGCTCTGGGGGTAGTAGCTGCTTCCATCAGGCAGCCAATTTCTATAGAAAACACTTGCAACTTATTATTACCTAAGGTTATAAATGGCACTGGGCCCTCTTACTGTTGTTGTTGTCGTTTGCATTTTATTACCAAGCATTGGAGGAACTGCTGAGGAGTCTCCTTTGGGAGATGCTCTAGGTATTACCTCTGTGGGAAATCCATGTCTACCGTTATCTTTTTCATTCTCAATAATTTAGTTAACACTTCTTCATATTATATTTTTTTCTATTAAAATAACTGGTCTCTTGACTGAATGCTTGTAGTACAGAAAATGATTCCAGGAGTGACCCCCAGGTCCTCAAAGATGGGATTTGGGGCAAGATTTGATCTTTGGATTTGAATACAGTGCTGAGCTCCTTGTCATGGCAGGCAGTGGCATCATGAGCAATTAGTGTGTCACCTGCAGTGGCATGTGAACGAAATGCTTCCTGAAGCAAATGCCTGAGGAGCAGGTGGCTGCCATGCTTGACTGTGAAGGGGTCATGATGACCACCAGGACTGGAGGGCAGGTGGTTCTTCCTCAGTGCACTGGAGCACATAGAGAAAGGAGAAGGACACACTCAGGCCATTAAACTCTCAGTTCAAGTCTCCACCAAACAATCAGAGAGAACCCTCTGAATCTTTCTTTTTTCTTTATAGCTCCAGGGCCGACCTTGCTGAAAACTAGACAAAATACTTAATTGTGCAAGATGAAGAATTGCAACCTAAAGTGAATTCAAAGCTATGGCAAGCCTCTACATGAAATTTAGAGGGTTCTTTGGGAAGGAGTGGGACCTTGAGAACTGATAATGGAGATATTTGGGGGCATTCAGATGAAGCTGATAATTTTGGAGGCCTGAGTCCCTTTGATCCTCCTTCCTTACCGGTGGAAACAGCTTGCCATTGGTGTCTGAGGAGACCAGGCTTTTATTGCTGGAAGAAATTGTAATAATGTCATGGAGGGAAGTTCCCTTGAAAGGTGGGCCAATCCTTTCAAGACCAAACCAGCCATCTTTTGTTGCTCAACAAGGTCTAAAGAACAAGTACAAAGCAGGACACCAGAGGAAATGGCTTACGTTTCAAAAGAATTGTGAGATCTGACCAGTGTATGTCACTAGAAACTTGAGGGATATGAGTAGTAATGTGTTATGAGGGTGTTAGACAAAGAAGACAGGATATTACACTGGGTAGGACCAAATTCCTGTATGTGGTTGCACTTACCAGAGACCTTGTATTTAATGTGTGGCTGGAATTAGGTCTAATGGTTTATTTGGTTTGGATGACCAAAGCTTGGGCCCAGTGGGGATCCACCCTTAACGAGGATGAGATGCCAGAACTTCTTGCCATAATGGAGGGGAAGGGATCCAAAGGTTTAGGGAGACGGGAATGTTGAAATGTTTTTGTTTGTTTGTTTTTGGTTTTTGTTTGTTTGTTTGTTTGTTTGTTTTGAGACGGAGTTTCGCTCTTTTGCCCAGGCTGGAGTGCAATGGTGCGATCTCGGCTCACCGCAACCTCTGCCTCTCGGGTTTAAGCAATTCTCCTGCCTTAGCTTCCTGAGTAGCTGGGATTACAGGCATGCGCCACTACGCCTGGCTAATTTTGTATTTTTAGTAGAGATGGGGTTTCTACATGTTGATGTCAGGCTGGTCTTGAACTCCTGACTTCAGGTGATCCGCCTGCCTCAGCCTCCAAAAGTGTTGGGATTACAGGTGTGAGCCACCGCACCTGGCATGAAATGGATTCTTTACATGAAAGCTTTACCTCCCAACCCCGCTACCTCTCAATTACATCCCTCAAGAGGACCCAGAGCGTCTTCCCTTTATTAAGAATCTGAGAAGCGCAGTGGTGAGGAGGCCATTGTACCATCATGGACGATGCTGCCACTCATTTGGATTCTGACTGCAGTGGGGATGATGGGATCCCCAAGTAGCAGAGATTGAGTGGCAGCACTTAACACTACAGATAGGTGTGCCATGCAGAATGGGCAGTGGGAATGAGGGGCCAGCAGACTGCTGCTGGCCACAGGGATCTTTGGCAATGGCTGACTGGTTATTATGGTGTCCTTCAGAATGAGGTAGATGGGCAGCCTAATAAGTGTTGCTTTATCTATTTGATGGCAGAAACTCCACCAGGTCTGGGTAGCCAGAGGTGCCACAGGGAACAGTCACAGCCTCTCACCCCAATCCCGGGCCTAACCAGTTCTCAGATTGGAAGCCCCTTGATTGAATCCTCTCGAGGGCGGCTGCACTGTCACAAGTGCAGATCGTGAATCTTCTTTCAAGCCGTACCCAGAGGAACACGGAGTCATTTACAAGAGTGATGCTACACAGAGGAAAAGGAAATATTGAGACCCTTCAGGATATTCTGACTATGACTTGATGTTAATTTCTGGGGATCCAAAATACCACTGGGATCTGTGCATCAAAGTGAGGGCTTATAGCACTTAGGTAATAAATGGAGAATTAAGCCAAGCTCAAATCATGGTGGTCCCTGTAGGTCTGTGGACTCATGCTGTGGTTATCTCTCCATTTCCAGAATATAAAATTTATAATGTACATACTTGGCAATGGGCAGAATTCTTTAGTTCTTTCTGATAGGAAGTGCCTGGAACATCCTTCCCTATCAGGATAGTAAACCAAAAGCTTAACCACAATCCTGACTCTGAATGGATGTAAGTTCCACCATCGAATATGGATAGATGTGGGTGATACTCACCACATGCTATGATCCCATTAACTCACCTGTTGGGGCTGTGGATGGATCCTGGGGAATGAAGATGGGCCGTTTTCTGCTTAATCAAGTGGTGACTTCAATTGCTGCTGCTATTCCAGGTGTGGAATTTTATTATGGAGCAAATCAACATGACCCCTGATATTGGAACGCAGCTATCGACCAGATAAATACCTTCTCACTAGACCCATTTGCAAGCACAGTCAGCAGATGTTTGCTTTTACCTGACAACGCCAAATGACACCTGCCTGATACGGTATGTTATAGTTCACATTTAAGGTTTTTTAAAAATAAAGAAAAATCATAATGTCTCTTATATAAAAACAATTAAATATCTATCTTAATGTTGTTACACTATCAAGACAAAGTGGCTGAAGAGATTTTCATTTGAATTAAAGGGTGTATTTGAAGTGGTTTAACAAAAAGGCAGGTGTCGTAGAATGCGCATTTACTTTAGGGGCCGGGGGACATGTCGCTGAGAAAGGCAGTCACCAATCGGGATACACTGAGAGGCATGCTAACTACTGACCAGGACACACAGCTGAGTTCACAGGATGTAGGTGGTGAAAAACCCAGTGCTTCAGCACAGAAACCTTTCTGCAAAGCCTCCAAACTCCGGTCTCTGGTTCAAGGTCAAGCTGTTCTTCCAAGGACATCCCAGTGCTGTCTGCCCTGGAGCCAGGCACACTGGGGCTGCATTTCATGCTGCACATGGACCCAGAGCAGCACCAGAGAAGGCTCAACTTGCTAGTCAGTTGGTCAAAGCTTTTGTGAGTTAGCCAGGGGATAGTGGCACATCACGTTAGTTACACACCATCTGGATTACCCACAACCAGCACACATGACAGTGAGGATGTGTTGGAGACTGCCCTGTGTGAGAAATCCTTTATGAGCAAGAAGAAAGATTATCTTTCTGGTCTAGTTTTTTGAGGAAGCCTGTGGAAAAATTAAAGGTTTGGAAAGAGCTCTCAAGTAATTAGACTGACCTCATACCCAAAGCAGGAATAAGCTTGCCGAATACAAAACTGTGCTCCACTACCGCTGAGAAAGGATAGGAAGCAGCTTCCTATCTCCATTCTTGGATGTCAGTGTGGTTCCTTCGGCTTTCAACAGGCCCAAGGGCTTCCCTGGGTCTTAGTATGTGGCACACTATTTGTCTTTATAAGCTTTCTGGTCCACTTCTGTTGCCAGACTGTGAGTCAGCAGAGACATATACCAGTGTTTACTATTCCCCAGCCTTGGCTAAAAGTATGTGTCCAATAAACATTTCCCCAATGGAAAAGTTTAATTTCTTTTTTGTCTTTTTACCTCTCTGCACTGACAACGTCCTGCTCCATAGGCTGACAAATGCACACACATACACACACTGTCTTGAGAAAGATGAGATAGAGGAGAACAGTTTAGATTTATTATTATTTTTTTTTTTCTACTCTAGCTTTACACTACAGGGCATCTCTAAGGAGCTGCAAATAATTTCTCCTAATGGTTAAAATAAGATTTGAACTCATTTGAATTTTAAAATATATGCCAATGGGATTTTTATTATGTTTCACAGGGAAGATACTAGACAGGATGCCAATACAAAGCTAGGTTCAGAAAGCTCCAAAAAAGTGTCTCAGTTGACACCTTTTAATTTGGCAACTGACTAAATAGGAGGGACTGTTGTTTCCACTGATGATGCTACTCAGGCAGGGTGTCAGTGCATACCTGGAGGAACTGAAATTTTGGAACTGAAAATGAGCACAGAGAATTTTGCAGGCCTCCTGTTTCTTGGAGAGGTCCTACCTCTGTGTAGGACCTGTAGAATTGCAGATCTTTTACTTGGGTGAGGATCCCCACCAACTAAATAAAAATCATGCATGGTTGTTGTCTTTGCTGTTGTTCACAAGCCTCTATTTTTTGTGCCCTTAGTTTGCTAACCCATTGCATGCACATATCACACCAAAAGGTGTGCAATATTTACCCCCACCCTGCGTTGGAGGACAGCGAGTCTTGGAAGGGGTGAGAACAATTCCCCAGCGTCTCCCGGGAAGGAAGTGACTGAGTGGGTTCCTTCAGGTCCTCATGGCCTGTTGCTTCTCAACCATCTCTAGAGAGGAGAGTGGGCACCCTGAGGACAGCAGCTCTAGGTCTGAGAAAGGATCCAAGGCATGGACTTGAGGAATATAGAGACTACAGGGAGGGTGCCCTGCTTCCTATGGGAAAGGTGAGGACAGCTTCTCCTGTGTTGACAACCCAAGGTTCTAGAAACTGGAGAGTCCTTCTGGTCATGCAACATGGGAAATTTGCTAAACCATCTGTGCTTTAGTTTCCTTCCTGATCATAAATGAGGATAAATAGTGCTTCTGCTATGGGATTAAGTGAAACAATGAATGTGAAGAGTGCAACACACAGAGACCTGAAGACAGGGCAGCAACTGTGCTTTCTATTTGCTCCCTTGGTGACTCTTTCTGTCTTAGCCAAGGATGTGTGGCACCCAAGACCCAAGGCTCCATTTCATAATTTCATAGGAGAACCTTCTTTCTTCATTTTTTTTTTTTAATGGAGACAAGGCCTTGCTCTATTGGCCAGACTCACTCTGTTGCCTAATGCAGTTGCACAATCCTAGCTCACTGCAATCTCAAACTCCTGGGCTTAATCCATCCTCCTGCCTCAGCCTCCCGATTAGCTAGAAATACAGGTGTGTGCAACCATGCCAGACCATTAAAAATTTTTTTCTTGTAGCAACAGGGGTCTTGATATGTTGCCCAAGCTGGTCCTGAACTCCTGGCCTCAAGCAATCCTCCCATCTCAGCCTCCCAAAGTGCTGGGATGATAGGCATAAGCCAACATGCTTGGCCAGGAGAACCTATTGACCTCTTCCAGAAAGGGTATGTGGCAACAATGACAGCATCTCTGTGATGGTATCCAATGGCTCAAATTTAGTGTCACTGTGTGTGCCTTGGACTCTAACGTTGAGGTATCATCATTGGAAACAGTCTCTTTCTTGTAGTCTCTCATCACGTTTTAAAGTCAGCAACTTTTATCCCCCTTTATAGTTTTATATCCTGTCTTGGTGCTGACCTGAATGTAAATATGGAAATATTTATCTGAATGTACATCCATGTGGATAGAACATGGATAAAATAGATGGCAGAATGGGACTTTTTCCACTTCTGTCCCACCCTCAACCTTTCTTGTTTCTTTTCTCTGTCTTGCATCTTCTCCT
Source organism: Pan paniscus (assembly GCF_029289425.2). Classification (NCBI taxonomy): domain Eukaryota; kingdom Metazoa; phylum Chordata; class Mammalia; order Primates; family Hominidae; genus Pan; species Pan paniscus. The sequence goes on along the minus strand of NC_073265.2, from coordinate 87,912,143 downwards.
AAGAGATTTTTTTTTTTTTTTTGGGTAAGCATGAAAAAGAAGCTGCTGACACTGGTCCATTAGATTACAAATGTAATCTAAATATCCCTCTCCGTTTGTCTCTCTGTCATCTATCTATTTTTAAAACAGACCCAAAGAGGTAGGTTCCTTTTTAAAAAAATTCAGGATTAGGGCATTACATATTCAGTCAATCAAATTCTACCATTAAGAGTGTAGCAGATAAACCACATGCAATTTAGTAATTTTTATTTATTTATTTTTATGTTATTTTATTTTTTTTGAGATGAAGTCTCACTCCGTCCCCCAGGCTGGAGTGCAGTTGTGCAACCTCTGCTCACTGCAACCTCCACCTCCCGGGTTCAAGAGATTCTCCTACCTCAGCCTCCTGAGTAGCTGGGATTACAGACACCCACCACCACGCCTGGCTAATTTTGTATTTTTAGTAGAGACGGGGTTTTGTCAGCCTGTTGGCCAGGCTGGTCTCAAACTCCTGACCTCAGGTGATCCACCCGCCTCAGCCTCCCAAAGTCTTGGGATTATAGATGTGAGTCACTGCGCCTGGCCAATTTAGTAATTTTTAAAGGCATGGAATACAGGCACACACTTCACCTTCAAATGTCACATGCGGGAATGTTCTTTTGGTGAGCGCTCAGAAGTTTTAGGGCCCAGGGTCGTGTATGAACACCAGCTCTCATGGGCTAGAAGAGGCAGTGGGGCACTTGGCCATCATTTAGTTCAGGGGGCTTTGGGTTGTGCTCTGTGGGACTCTACAGACAGTGGAGGATTTTAACTGGGTCATTCAGGCTGTATTAGTTTTCTAGGACTTCTATAACAAAGTACTACAAACTGGGTAGCTGAGGACCACAGAAATTTATTATCTCACAATTCTGGATGCCAGAAGTTTGAAATCAAGGTGTTGGTAGGGCTATGCTTCCTCTGAAGGCACTGGGAGATCGGGGTGTGTGTGTGTGTGTGTGTGTGTGTGTGTGTGTAGGATTGAGATCTGTTCCAGACCTTCCTCTGGGCTTCTGGTAGCCTCAGGCTTATAGATGGCCATCTTCTGTCTGTGTCTCTTCACATTGTCTTCCCTTAGTGCATGTCTCTGTGTCCAGATTTCCCCCTTTTGAAAGGATACTAGTCAGCCAGGTGCGGTGGCTCACGCCTGTAATCCCAGCACTTTGGGAGGCCGAGGCGGGTGGATCACGAGGTCAGGAGATCGAGAGCATCCTGGCTAACACAGTGAAACCCCGTCTCCCTAAAAATACAAAAAATTAGCCGGGCGTGGTGGCGGATGCCTGTAATCCCAGCTACTCGGGAGACTGAGGCAGGAGAATGGCGTGAACCCGGGAGGTGGAGGTTGCAGTGAGCCGGGATCGCGCCACTGCACTGCAGCCTGGGCAAAGAGTGAGACTCTGTCTAAAAGAAAAAAAAAAAGAAAAAAAAAAGGATACTAGTCATATTGGGTTAGGGCCCACCCTAATGACCCCATTTTACTTGATTACTCTTGTAAAGACTTGGTTTCCAAATAAGGTCACATTTTGAGATACTGGGAGTTAGGACGCCAACATATCTTTCTTGGAGGGGATGTAATTCAGCCCATAACAGGTGCTTTTACAAGGTAGGAGCTCTACCCTCTTTTTTCGTTGTGTTTTTTTGAGACAGAGTCTCACTCTGTCACCCAGGCTGGAGTGCAGAGGCGTGATCTCGACTCACTGCAACCTCTGCCTCCTGGGTTCAAGCGATTCTCCTGCCTCAGCCTCCTGAGTAGTTGGGACTATGGGTGTGTGCCATCACACCTGGCTAATTTCCATATTTTTAGTAGAGACGGGGTTTCACCATGTTGGCCAGGCTGGCCTCGAACTCCTGACCTCAAGTGATTCTCCTGTCTCGGCCTCCCAAAGTGCTAGGATTACAGGTGTGAGCCACTGCGCCTGGCCTCTACCCTCTTTTAATAGGGCAAAATTTGTTGGAAAAGAAGTTCACTGCTAAACATTTTGGAAATCCATCATCTGAAACATGAGGGAACTGAGGCCCAGTAGGGTAGATGATTTGCCCAAGTAGTACAACTTACGGGGCAGATTTGGGACTTGAACCCAGGCCTCCAGACTTTGTGTGTTTTTTACTACACAGCAGTAGCTATTATGCTAGCCCATAGGAAGTTCTGATTGCTGGCATGGTTGTTAAACCAACTTTATTCTTTTAAGTTTTCATCAGTCTTTTTCAAAAATGTCCCTTTTAATTGGAGAATTTGACATTGACATTCTGTCGGCTGGAAAGAGCCTAAGGCAACATAAAGTAATTGTCTTTCATTAGAAGAGCTCAGAAGCACATTTGATGATCTTGGTCACCTGCTGAAAAATATTCATTTCTTCCTGGAATAATTTTGAAGTGAAAAGGTGGAAAGCAATCCAACAGTTAATGACATATGATCGATACTGAGTAGGAAGAACATAATGCTATTATTGGGCTACTGCTTCTTTGATTTTTTTAATTCGCTGTCACTTTTTTTCTCCCACATTATCTGACAAGACTTAGTGACAGAAACTGACTTGAAAGATTCAGAACTTCTGGGAGAGTGGATACCAGTCTGAAAATCCTGTGTAGTTTTGATTTTCTTGTGACAGTTTGGTAGTGTGTGCACACCCACGAAATGAAAGTAATTAGTCAGTGAGATTCATCTCGTTAGGCCAACATCTATGCCGTACTGTTAAGATGAATTCAGGGCAACTAGAGATCCGGCCAGGAGGCAATGCTGAGATGACAGTGGGACACATCTATGCTGGGTGACCCCTACCATTCTCCCTCCTCATTGGCCTGTACCTGGATACCCCTCCACCCCTTGCTTTCTTCCTGTATCACTACTAGGGAATTCTGGGAATATGTCAGCTTGCATGCACATCTCCAAGGCCCTCTTCCTCTTTGGAGTAATTCAACAACCAAGGCCAGCGAGGCAGTAAGTTCCCCCAAGCTCTCAAAGGAAGAGGCGGAGGCTAGCATTTTCCAGGACACAGGGTGAACACGAGGGACTCATGCACAGAAGCCCTGCCTCTCCCAGCAGCCCAGAGGAAGACTCCTATTGTGCCCCTTGAGAACTTCCAGGCCTCTGCACCGTCTGCTCCAAGGGAGGCTGCCCATATTGCTGACCCCAGAGAGCTGGAGGGTCCCCATGAAGAGGCACAGGAATATTTGTGTACTGCATGGTTGGGAGCTGACGTACTGGTTGAGTGGAATAAACCTAAGAGCAGCGAGGCTCCTCTGGCATTGCTTGGCTGAGAAATGAGTCAGTTTGGGTACTTTGGGAAGCAGCTGGTGAGACACAGAAGTGCAAACTATTCTGGAGGTAAATGCGTGTGAAAGATAAAAAGGAGAAGGAACAGGACTAGGCAGAGAAAGCTGCAGACTATGAGGTGGGTCTGCTGTCTGTGCAAGAAAAGGCATAAAGAAGGCCTTGCCGTGCAGCTCTGGGAAGTTAGCCTTCCCCAGTGGAGCTTCAGCACAAAGGCTGCCCACAGTGTCCCTAAGGGACAGAAGTGGCCAGGCCTAGTACTGCAGTGGGCTCCATCACTGTCTGGCCACTGCTGAGGAGACTACAGCCTTGGCTCAAACACTCCAGCAAGTCCTAAAGGTGCTGCAGCCAAAGAATGTCAGCCGATTGCACTCCTCACCCAAGATTGTCTCAGGAAGGGAGCTCTGAACAGGGCACCCCATGGCTGCTACAGGGGTAAGGCCCAATCACGTCACTGGCCCCAGCAAATGCTGGAAGGACCCCAACAACCCGACCTGTGTACCCTCTGCACACAACCAGTAAGAGGCCAGAACACTATGACTATGTAGGGGACTTGGTAACTTGAGAAAGGAGAGCCAGGTTGACGAACTCTCTCTCTCCCTTTCCTTCCTTCGTTCCCTCCCTCCTTGCCTCCTCTCTCTTTCTTTCTTTCTCCCTCCCTCCCTCCCTTCCTCTCTCTCTCCTTCCTTCCTTCCTTCCTGGTAAGTGACTTGACTTACTGTTTGCCAATCTGATAAAATACTACAGTGAGATGTGATTATAGTTTTATTTTGTAGTTCTTTTACTATGAATGAGTTTTAGTATATTTTTTGTATATTTAAGAGTCAATATATCTCCTTTTATCTGAACTATTTATTAGTCATATTTTGCCAATTTTTCTATGAATTGCATATCCTATTTATTGTAGAAACTATTCATGTATTAGGGAAATTGGCTTTTTGTTGGAATGTGACTTGCAGATTATTTTATTCAGTTTGGGGTTTATCTTTTGACTTTGTTTGTAGTGTTTCTTTCATGTAGAAATTTTCATTTTTTTATCTAATCAAATTTTGCAATTGTATAAGCCTTAGTCTGATTGTGAGATGACATCAGATAAATTCAAATGGAGGAACATTTGACAAAATAACTTGTCAATACTTTCAAAAGTGCCAAGGTCATGAAAGATTGAGGAATTGTTACAGATACAGGAGCTGAAGGAGAAATAACTAAATGCAACATGGGTTCCTGGATAGGATCCTGGAACTGAAGAAAGGACATTGGCAGAAAAGTTGGTGAAATTTGAATAAGGTCTTTAGCATTACGCCAGTACAAATTTCCTGGTTCTGATAATTGTACTATGATTATGTAAGACGTCAGCATTAATGGAAGCTGAGGATGGGGGTGGGGGCATGTAAAAACTCTCTGCTCTTGTTTTGTACTTTTTCTGTAAGCCTAAAATTAGTTAGTTTTTTTTTTTTAAATAGTTTAAAAATGTAATTTGGGCATAGGCTTCCAATTATCTACCAAAATTTATTTTACTCTCTTTCCTTATTAAGAACCCTGGTTAATGTTCTAGCTTCTTTGCAGATTAAGGCTGATGGATGAGAAGAAAGGGGGAATTTACCCAGTGGGCCTTCTGTGAAAGTCCGTTTTGCCTTTCTGTTTCCAGTTGTCTTGGAAGCAGAAAAGGTGACAAGGTGACTGGAGCTCCAGCAGCCATCCTTGGTTCGTGAATGAAGTATCAGAAGAATTTCAGAGGCCTTACATTTGACACCTCTGATATCATGAACCATCTGCAGCAATGGCCTATCTTGTTGTTATGAAGTCTCTATACACCTAGAATGCAATTTCTAACTGAGATAGCCCAGTGGCTCCTGGCCTGCCTCACTTAAAGAATTTAAAAAAAGACAAGTCTCCATGTTTCTTCTGGCATAATTTTGGTTTCATTTTTATGTTAAAATTTTTTTTTTTTTTTTTCAGAGACGGAGTCTCGCTCTGTCGCCCAGGCTGGAGTGCAGTGGTACGATCTTGGCTCACTGCAAGCTCTGCCTCCCAGGTTCACACCATTCTCCTGCCTTGGCCTCCCGAGTAGCTAGGACTACAGGCGCCCACCACCAAGCCCAGCTAATTTTTTTTTGTATTTTTAGTAGAGACGGGGTTTCACCGTGTTAGCCAGGATGGTCTCGATCTCCTGACCTTGTGATCTGCCCACCTCGGCCTCTGAAAGTGCTGGGATTATAAGTGTGAGCCAACCCCCGCTGGCCAAAAATTTTTCATCTATTTGGAATTAATTTCATTTGTTCTAAGGATTGAGATAGAGACCTAACAATTTTTTCTCTAAATACCTACTCAGTTGCCAACACCACTGATTTACTGAATTTCCCCTAGTGACATTCAATGCCATTTTAATAGTATTTTAGATTTTAATAGCAATTTTGGTCTATTTCTGTGCCTTCTATCTTGTTGCATTGATCTAATTATTCATGTGCCATTACCACAATATTTTCACTTTAGTTTTATTAAATACTTTAATGTTTGGTAGGACAAATATCTCCTTAACTTTTTGTTTCAAAATTTTTTCTTTCTGCGCATTTCCATATGAACTTTAGAATCAGATTGTGTTCTATATTTTTAATTGATATTTCGTTGAGACCACATTAAGTTTATGTATTAATGTAGAAAAAAATGACATCCTTTAAACACTGAGTCTTCCTGGCCAGGCGCGGTGGCTCACGCCTGTAATCCCAGCACTTTAGGAGGCTGAGGCAGGCAGATCACGAGGTCAGGAGTTCGAGACCAGCCTGGATAATATGGTGAAACCCCATCTTTACTAAAAATGCAAAAATTAGCCAGGCATGGTGGCGCATGCCTGTGATCCCAGCTACTTGGGAGGCTGAGGCAAAAGAATCGCTTGAATCCAGGAGGTGGAGGTTGCAGTGAGCCGAGATCATGCCACTGCACTCCAGCCTGGGCGACAGAGTGAGAATCCATCTCAAAAAAACAGAACAAAACAAAACAAAACCTGAGTCTTCCTATCTCAACAAAATGGAGTATGCCTTTTAATTTATTCAAGTATGTCCTTCTGTAGCATTGTAAGGTTTTATTTAGGTGAATCTTAAACATTTCTTAATATTTTTATTCTCATATATTCAATCTTCTCTGTTCTCTTCTTCCATTGTATTTCCTAACTTGTATATATTCTAATAATCTTGTAAGTTAATTTTGTAATCATGCATTTAATTTTTATATTGTTTATAATAATGTTTTTAGTTGATTTTTTTCTAGTTTCTTCAGATATGCAGTAACGTTGCCTGACTATAATGATACTTTTACTCTATTCTTTATCATTTACGTACTTTAATTTCTTCCTTATTTCTAATTGCATCAGATAGTTAAATTATAGTGGAGAGGAAGTAAAAGTTCTGATATTGGAACAAGTGGGTGATTTGATTTCTAAATTGGGTGATTTGAGAAAAATTTAATGAATAGGCTGTTTCCAAAGCGAGCAAGGTGTGGGGAGGCATCATGTTGCAGGACTCTGTAGCGACCGCGGGAAACCCTTACTTCCCCTAAGCCTGATGGGTAAAGGGAGGGAGAAGCTTTGGAGCTTGGAGCCAGAGAGAGCTGTGTGGAGGGGGCCGTCAGACAGGAGCAATGGCTTTTAGTTGAGGGTCACAGCCAATCTGCAATGACAGTGAGAAAACAAGAAAATGATACCTAGCCCTGCTCTCTCCCTCCCTCTGATCTGCCAGTACTCTCCATTGGTTGAACCCAATGAGCAGCCTGAGATAAAGCATCCTGTTGGTGACACAGGTGAGCTTGCTTCTTGGGCAAGAGCAGATGGAGAAGCAATCAGTGGACTTAGAGACACAAAGGGGGTGATAACCAGCACAGGGAACATCCTTGTTTTATTCCTGACACTAGTAGGAAGGCCTCTAGTATTTACCATGAGGCATATATGTTTGTATGTTGTGCATGTATATATCTAGATAGCTACATAGATGTATCTATTTACCTGTGTATCTGTTGACCCTTGACCAGCATGCACTTGAACAGCATGGGCCACTTATATTTTTCAATAAAGTTCAAAAATATTTCATGGACGGATATTTTCAATAAAAGTTACACTAAGTATGCTTGTCTCTCCTACTTCCCCTTCCAACTCTTCCACCTCTTCTGCCTCTGCCACTCCTGAGGCAGCAAGATCAAATTCTCCTCTTCCTCCTTCTCCTCAGCCTATTCAACATGAAGATGGCGAGGATAAAGGCCTTTATGATGATCCTCTTCCACTTAATAGTACATAAATACATTTTCTTCTGATTTTCTTAATAACATTTTCTTTTCTCTGGCTTACTTTATTGCAAGAATGCAGTATATAATGCATATTGTTACCAGCAGCAAATTCATATGGGTTGGCAGCAAACTCAATCCTTGCCTCCTCAGAGAAAGTAAATCAGCCAAGAGGCAGAAATGGGTTTAAGGCAGAGGGAGAGACTGAGGCAAATTTTAGAGCAAGAGCGAGACTTTATTAAAAAGTTTTAGAGCCGGAGCAAAAGAAAGCAAAGTACACTTGGAAGGGGGCCAAGCAAGCAACTTGAGCAATCCATGTGACCCGTTCAGCCCTTGACCTGGGATTTTATACATTGGCATGGTTCTGGGGTTTCATTTTCTCCTCCTTTAATCCTTCCCTTGGGGAGGGCTTTTGCTCAACTGCCACATGTGCAGTGCTGGTCAGCACTTGGGAGCGTGACCGCATGCATAGTGCATTTACTGAGGTTGTGCCCACGCTCTCTGGGGGTGATTTTCCTTTGTGGGTCAAATGCCTCTAGAGGAAGCTCATACATCCGCCATTTTGCTTCTTCCTGTGCATGCTTGAGCCTGCTCGCCCAACTCCTGAGATCTTATCAGGAGGCTACGGATCACCAGCTTTGGGTGTTTTCTATCTGTTGGGAGACTGTCTTCCTATACATTTTCAGAAAGGCAGTTTAACAACTGCCGAACCATCATCTGATAGTCACCTGGCATTCCTGGGGGGCCCTTTCTTGCTCTTCTCATGTCTGCCTAACTACCTACTCTAACAATATAACATAGAAAAGATGTCTTAATCAACTGTTTATATTATTCATTTATTTATTTTGAGACAGAGTCTCACTCTGTTGTCTAGGCTGGAGTGCAGTGGCCTGATCTCAGCTTACTGCTACCTCCACCTCCCTAGTTCAAGCGATTCCTGTGCTTCAGCCTCCCAAGTAGCTGGGATTACAGGTGTGTACCACCATGCCTGGCTAATTTTTTGTATTTTTAGTAGAGATGGGGTTTCACCATGTTGACCAGGCTAGTCTAGAACTGCTGGCCTCAAGTGATCTGCCCGCCTTGGCCTCCCAAGCTGCTGGGATTACAGGCATGAGCCACCGCGCCTGGCCGGTTTATGTTATTTATAAGGCTTCCAGTCAACAGTAGGCTATCAGTAGTTAACTTATCAGGGAGTCAAAAGTTATACGTGGATTTTCGACTGCATGGAGGGTTTGTGTCCTCAATCTCTGTGTTGTTCAAGAGTAAACGGCATACCTTTGTATGTGTTAGTCCATTTGTACTGTGATAACAAAATACTTTATACTAGGTTATTTATAAACAAGAGAAATTTATTGCTCACGTTATTGGAAGTTGGGAAGTCCAGGATCAAGGTGTCAACAGATTTGATGTCTGGGAAGAGCTTTGTAGATGTTGGCTTGTTGCTGTGTCCTCACATGACAGAAGCAGCAAGGGAGTTTTCTCAAGCCTCTTTTATAAGAAAATTAATCCTATCATGAGAGTGGAACCCTCATGACTTACTCACTTCCCAAGGGCCTCACCTCTGAAAATTATCACTTAGGGTATTAGGTTCCAACATATGACTTTTTGGGGTGATACCAACATTCAACCCACAGCAACATGAGATCACATTTAAGAAGAAACCATCAATTTTTTAATTAAAAAATTCTAAAAATTCTAAAATTGATGTCCAATATTATATCAAAATCTTTGCAGCATTTAAGATGATCAAGATTTTTATAAATATAGTAATAATAGATATTTTAATGCATATTCAATTATTGTGTTATCTTTGAAGTGCTGATATGAAAACTTAGTCATATCATATTTTTTTATATGATGCTGGATTCTACTTGCTCATATTTTACTTAGAATTTTTGTACTTTCTTAAACTGTTGGTTGAACTTACCTGGAACTTACCTACTTATATAAACTCATTGTGTATATAAGTGTATGTCTCTCTCTTTTTTTTTTTTTGAGATGGAGTCTTGCTCTGTCGCCCAGGCTGGTCTGCAGTGGTGCGATCTCGGCTCACTGCAAGCTCTGCCTCCCGGGTTCACGCCATTCTCCTGCCTCAGCCTCCCAAGTAGCTGGGACTACAGGCGCCCACCACCATGCCTGGCTAATTTTTTGTATTTTTAGTAGAGACGGGATATCACTGTGTTAGCCAGGATGGTCTCGATTTCCTGACCTCGTGATCCACCTGCCTTGGCCTCCCAAAGTGCTGGGATTACAGACGTGAGCCACCGCACCTGACTCCGAGTCTGTTTAATTTTTAAGAAACTGCCAAACTCTTTTCCAAAGTAGCTGTACCATTTTGCGTTCCCACCAGCAATGAATGATGAGAGTTTCTGTTGCTCCATATCCTCACCAGCATTTGGTGTTATCAGTGTTTTGGATTTTGGCCTTTCTGATAGATGCGTAGTAGTATCTCATTGTTTTAATTTGCAATTTCTTAATGACACAAGATGTTGAGAATTGTTCCCTATGCTTATTTGCCATCTGCCTATCTCATTTGGTGAAGTGCCTGTTTAAGTCTTTTGCCTATTTTAAAATTGAGTTGCTAGTTTTCTTATTGTTAAGTTTTAAGAGTTTAAAAAATATATTTTGGATAACAGTTTTTATAAGATATGTCCTTTGCAAATATTTTCTACCAGTCTTGGGAGGCTTGTCTTTTTATTTTCTTGACAGTGCCTTTTACAGAGTGAAAGTGTTTAATTTTAATTAAGTCCAGCTTATCAATTATTTCTTTCATGGATTGTGTCTTTGATGTTGTGTCTAAAAAGTCAAATCATACCCAAGGCCATCTAGAATTTCTCCCATGTTTTCTTCCTGCTTGGTTTTTTTTTGTTTTTTTGTTTTTGTTTTTTTTTTTTTACTCAAATAATTGACTATCTCTTCTTATTTTTTCTAAATACTCCATTAAATGATTTATGCTATAGAGTTCTTATTTTTTTCCATGGACTCCCCCATCCAGAGTTATCACTCTTCCTGTTTTAACATGAATGGTTGCTCTCTAATGCTGCTGGTTACTCAAATTCCTCCCTCCCTTCCTCTCTCCATCCCTTCCTCCTTCTCTTCCCCCTCCCTCCCTCCCTTTCTTTCTCCCTCTTCTCCACACACCAGGGATTGTTATGGGTGTGACACAGCAGTAAACAAAGCCAAAATCCCTGCCTTCATGGTTTTCACATTCCAGAGGTTGGTGCCATAAAATAAACTAACTGAATGAATAGTAACATATCAATTGGTAATGAGAGCTAGGGAGAAAAATAGGGTGAAGATGATAAGGAGTGATGGAAGTAGACAAGGGGTCACTGTGATTTATAGGATGATCAGTAGAGTCCTCCTTGATAAAGTGCATTGGAACAGAGATTAAAGGCAGTGAAGAAAATAATCACATGGATATCTGGGGAAAAACGTTTCTAGGCAGAACGAATTGAGGAAAATCTTTTTAGTTTAGAATTTTACACCCAGCCAAACTACCACTGAAATATAAGGATAAAATAAAGACCTTCTGGGATGTGCAAGGACACAGAATATTCAAGTATAATGACTGTTTCTTAGGAAATTACCATGAGGTGTGGCCTAGCAAAATTGAAGAGTACAAAGGCATTAAAGTAGGGATGCATTTGGAAGGTTCAAATATAAAAGGAGGCAGCATGGCTGGAGCTGAGCGAGTGCAAGAGAAAGCAGTAGGAGATGAGTTAGAGGTGCAAGGAGGTCATGCATGCAGGACATTGTAGACCGCTGGAGGGATGTTGGTCTGCACTCTTTGTGAGATGAGGCAGGAAAGGAGGGTTTTGCAGAAAGGACATATGTTTTCAAAGGATTTTTCTGGCCTTTCTGTGGAGAACTGATACAAGGGGGAGCCAGTGTACTAGGTCTCTTGTGTTAGATTTTGTTTTCTGCATCCCATCTACCTCAGTTTTTGGTTTACTCTTCAATTCTGCCAGGCATGTCTTTAATAATATCCAAAGAAAGAATGCTTTGAAAGTAAATGCTCCATGTCTCTGTAGGCCTAAAAAGACCTTCATTCTCTCCTTACATGTGAACAGTATTCCAACTGGGTATACACTTCTAACTTGAAAATTACTTTCCTTCAGAATTTTGTAAACCCTATTGTCTTCTAAGACCTTGTACTGGGAAACTTGATGTATTTCTGATTTCTGATCTATTGCTTTCAACTTCTTTTTGTCTCTGGAAGGTTTTAGGATATTCTCTCAAGTTCTATAATTTCATGATGATGTAGTATATGTGTGTGCACATGTGTCTTCCCATCTTAGTAGGCACTTTGTAGAGAGCCATATTTTTCAGTTTTGAGGAAATTTTCTTGTACTGTTTTTAAAATTTCCTCTTCTTAATTCTCTCTTCTCTCTATTTGTTAGATTTTGGACTCTATAGAATGACCTTTGATATTTTTTATTCTTTTTGTTACCCGTTTCAACTTTATGTCATTTTGTCCTATTTATTTCCTGGGACATTTTCTCAATACTATCTACAAATTATCTACAAATTTTTTCTTTTATCTTTGCAATTAGACAAATAGATTTTGAAATTTCTATGAGCACTCTTGTATAAAATAGCATTGTGTGTTTGTTTTGTGAAACAAAGCGCGTGTAGAGGAATAGTAAAAGAGGCTTCTTTCATTTGTTCCCTGTTCACTGCATGATCTCTTTCTTCTGGGTTCATTTCTCCTCTCATTTGTTTATTTTCTTTCTGTTTTCATATTGAATGACTTGCTCCCATGTCTGATGGTACTTCCTTAATGCTGGTTGATTTCATGGAGGGCCTGACCTTTATTTGGGTGGTTTCCAAATGCCAGACTATGGTGGTCTTTTCTTTTCTTTTCTATTCTTTTCTTTTCTTTTTTCTTTTCTCTTCTCTTCTCTTCTCTTTTCTTTTCTTTTCAGACAGAGTCTTGCTCTGTCACCAGGCTGGAGTGCAGTGGCATGATCTCGGTTCACTGCAACCTCTGTGTCCCGGGTTCAAGCGACTCTCCTCTCTCAGCCTCCTGAGTAGCTGGGATTACAGGCACACGTGACCACGCCTGGCTAATTTTTGTATTTTTAGTAGAGACGGGGTTTCACCATGTTGACCAGAATGGTCTCGATCTCTTGTGGGCTCGTGATCCGCCTGCCTTGGCCTCCCAAAGTGCTGGCATGAGTGTGAGCCACTGCGCCTGGCCATATGGTGGTCTTTTCTTTGGTTTATTCCACTTCTCCGGGTGAATGCTCTAATCTCTCTCCTGGAGGAATGGATTCTTGACTGCTGGCATTTGGTATCTAGGGTGTGAGACTGGAGGTAAGAGTCATGATCACTCCATATTTGGTCCTTCAATTACATGTCCCCATCTTGAATTCAGGTGTTGGATATCTCTAACTCCTGCACCATTCTCTTTCAGTTTCTTCGGGATGAGGACTTCCATTTTCCTGCATGGGGGTGCACACCCGCTGCTGGCCTTCTGTGTGGGACTGGAGCTGGGGAGAGGGTGGCAGTAGGCGTTTCTGTGTGTTACTTTTAACTGCTATCTTCAACTGCATTCCTCTGACTCCAGCTTCCTGGATATTTTGATGGGGGCAGTGCAGTTGGACTCTCTTCCTGTCAAGATGCCTCTTTGCAGACTCTTTGGGCTATTGCTTCCTCCAGTTTGTCAAATTAGTTACCACTGCTACATCTGCCTTCTGTTTCCTAAAAATATGTCAAACTCTTTTGCCCACTGATGTCTTTGCCACCATTCTCTCACCTTGTGGGCTGCACAGCTCTCTCTTTTGCTATAATACAAGTGGGGCATAGGAAGAAAGGAGACAAACATTTACTTCATCTACCATCTTTTCATAATTAAAAACTCAAATCGGGCAAATTTAAAAGGAAGAAAAGTAATTCTACCGGCAGATCATTTTGCAGTGTAGTTGAATTAAATTCACTCTGTCACCTCCCTTAATGTGCCTCTTCCTGTGAAAAGTCCCTGTCATCCTCAAGAACTTTCAGGCATAGAAAACTAGAGGGAGCTTCTGTGAGAAAGCAGGAGTGAGGTCCTGAAAAAGCTTAAATAAGTGGCTGGCTCTGAGGGAGAGTGAGGTCATACTAGACCTCCGTGTACAACTTGGGACAAATTGTCCTGCTGCCCAGCCTCTAGCTCTTCAACATGCTGGAAAATTGAGAAGGTGGAACATGGGAGCTGAGGGCAAAGGCAGGACAGGGCCTAAGTGGCTTCTGCTGCATCTGAACTTGGTGAATCTGAGGTCCCAGAGAGCCCTCTGAGTTACAGGCTGGGGCTCTTGGAGTAGGCAGCATTTACATGGAGACACCTGTGCTATAGCATTTCTTCAGTTTTAATCATGTGTATCAGCTTCAGAGCCCTGGTCCCTTCAAGAGGAGAAGGGCTGAGCGATAACTTTTGTGAGTTAATATCCTATGTCAAGCACCATGCTAGACACACAACAGGCATCATCTCATTCAATTTTCAGAGCAAACATGAAAGATAAGGCTCACTGTCCCCATTTCACAGAAGAGGAAATAGAAGCTCAAGAAATCAAGAAATTCAGAGCCAGAACCTGAATCCGGGATGCTTTGGCCTCTGCTTTGACCAAAACATGAGGTAGATTTAGGTCACTGGTATCATCAACAACTCCTGGGCCACACTTCAGTGCAGATATGTTTTGCTTGGCCCGTAAACTAGAGGCTTACACAATGTTCTAAAGATATTTAGAATTAGTTGGCAATGTTGGAGGATCAGGAGAGTTTACATAATCAGCTGGAATTTCAGCTTTTCTTGAAGAGTCAGCAGACCTCACAGCATTGGGTCTGATGTGGTTTGGCTGTGTCCCCACTCAAGTCTCATCTTGAATTGTAGCTCCATAATACCCATGTGTTGTGGGAGGGACCTGGTGGGAGATAATTGAACCATGGGGGTAGGTTTTCCCATGCTGTTCTCATGATAGTGAATAAGCCTCATGAGATCTGATGGTTTTATAAAGGGCAGTCCACCTGCTCATGCCCTCTAGCTGGCTGCCACGTAAGACGTGACTTTGTTCCTCCTTTGCCTTCTGCCATGATTGTGAGACCTCCCCAGCCATGTGGAACTGTGAGTCCATTAAACTCTTTTTCTTTATGAATTACCCAGTCTTGGGTTTTTCTTCATAGCAGTATGAAAATGGACTAATGCAAGATCCATAAAGTCTGTGTGGTAACAATACCTTGGAGCTAGGTGAAAGTTACGTCCTCTGGAAGGGTAGGGATGTGTTCTGTGGCCTTCCATGTGGTCCCAAAATAATCCATGTAAGCATCTGGCCCCCAGATAGCATGACATTATTTTATGTAGATGCAGCCAAACTCTACAGATAACACAGCTATCTGGTTGCCAGTTTGTCACTGTCCCCGCCACTCCCTATGACTCTCCATCATAGGCCCTGATGTTGGTACTTGTTACTAAGCTTCTACTGTGCTTTTTTTTATAACATTATCTATTGAACTGAATGAGTAATATTAAGTATCTAAATTATTGAATGAGCTTGATTTAGAAGGGGGAACTTATAGAGCACTTTTATGAATTATAAGTATTCCCAATTCAACTCCCTTTCTGGGTTCATTTTGTCATTTTTTTTGTTCCTGGATGAATCTTGAGCTGGCACATCTTAGATAATGAGAAGTTTACTCAGTCTAATAATAATGTCACTTCAACCTTCTTCCTCTCCCATCTTCCTCCATATCTGCCACCAGCCTGCAGCTGGGTGATGTGGCTGGTTGATTGGCTTATCTTACCTCTCCTTGCTGCATCTGCCCCCAGTGCTTGGCTGCTGCCTTCAATACCTCCAGGTCAAGAGTGTGACAAGGCACAGTTTAATGAGACTAGAAAGGTTGAAACTGGCTCAGGTTGGTGTCTTCTGGATTGAGTTAACCCTTTGTGGTTCCCATCTGAGATCTCTCCCTGCAATCCAGCTGCTTTTGACTCCCTTCAGCCTCTGGGCTTCCCTGGGGCCTGAGGACCCTCCAAATGGTACTATTGGGCAGTATTCATTTTTGGATGACTCTAGACAACCTTGCATTTGTGGGTTCCTCATCTGGTCTTCTGAGAAACCCGCATGTTTATTCTGCGTACTTTCTGCTTAACCAATTCCCTATATCAAATTCTCTCTGTTAGATATAACTGGTGGGGTTTCTGTTTCCCTGGCTGGACCTCAGACAGGCAGCTCTGGCGTCTAACCATTTTCTCAGTGCTCCAAATGAGATGCTAATTACCTTCAAGAGTCATCAATTAACTTCTAACTGTGCTTAAAAAATTAATTTTTCACTTGAATTCTCTCTCTCACCCCATGTCCCTCTCTTCGCATCTCTTGTTTTCTCCCCCCTTTATTATGCTGAGAATGCAGTACATTTGCCACTGGCTAGCTCACGGTACCTATAGCAATGACCCTTTTAGTCAAAGTTGTTGGTGGAAAGAGGGAAAGAGTTATATATATATATGAATTCGGAATCATGGTTCACTTATAAATATTATTTCTACTTAGCAATGTTTGTTATTCAAGCAAAATAACCAAGGGAGGAAGGATTCATTTGGAAACCTGATTTATAGTAGACCCAGGGCAGGTTAAATGATTGAACGGCTTCCTGACTTTGGATCTCTCCACTCAGAGTCTATTCTGTGAATATTTATTCTACTGACCTTTGGTGTAGGCCCAGCATTATTGTCCTTATGAGATGTGCTGAAAAAAATGTGGGAGTGCTTGAGAAAATGGTTTTATAATTCAAAGGACTAGAATTCTGAGGCTGACAAGACTTTGAAGGGTTTGGTTTATCTCCTTGCCTTCAGGCAAGTAAACTCCAAAATCAATTTAGATGAAAAAATATTCAGAGAATTTTCCCTATTGCTTTTATTAGTTTAATTTGTATGTTAAGAATTTCATCCAGAAAACCTTCCTTTGATCTTATTCTGAATTGATTTAGTGCTTCCTTCCCTCACTCATTAATTCAACACCTTCTTTTTGAGTCTTTACTACGTGCCACAGACTGTTTGCAAAGGAGACACGGTCTTGACATAGTCCCAAATGTTTGCACCAGGACAGATGAGTGGAATGGATGTTGCAGGAAGACAGAGCTCAGCTCAGTTAAGAAAGAGCTTTCCAAGAGTGAAACATGCCCAAGTTGGATTGGGCTCAAACACAGCCTTGGGTCACTTTGCCAGAAGTAGAAAGGATGGGAGCAGCTGCTGGAGGGATAGAATAGATGACCTTAAAGAGCCACTTCAACTTTAGGATCCTGTCTCTCATCTGAGTTCTTCATTACAATGCTGGCTCTTTCTTCCCTTTGGCTTTTCAGGGAATTCGTTCTTCTATTTTCTTGGGCTGATAGGAAGCCTGATCATGTGGCAATTGACTAGTAGTTAATTGGCAATTGCCTAGTAATTAATACCAGAGAAATGACTCATCCTCCTGATTTCACTTAGAAGGATGCTCCCTGATTCCCCTCTTTCCTCCATATCCCACCCCTGAGGTGGTGCCCCTGGTTGCATTCTCTATCACATCAAACCCTTCCTTCATTGCACTGATTGCAAATGCAACTTTACTTTTATTTGTGTGATCTTTATATAATATGTGTCTATTTTATCACTCTATTCCACCTTCTAGCTCCTAACACACTGCCTGGCACATAGTAGGTACTTAATGTTACATGTTTATATGTATAAAATGTGCATATATCATATATATAATTTATATGATATATACACAGGTGTCTCATATATAATGTGTACATACGTAATACACATATCTATTCTGAAATGACTGAATGAATATCTTCAGTCATTGACTAGATTTGTATAAGGCAATAACAGCAGTGACAAGAAAACAATGACATTTTATTTTTTTAAGGAATGGACTCATGATTTTGGGGTCTGACAAGTACAAAATCTGTAGCATGCTGTAAATTCAGGTAAATACTGATCTTACAACAGTCTTGAGTCTGAATTCTGCAGGGCAGCCTTTGGAAACTCAGGCACGCTTTCCATGTTACAGTCTTGAGAATTTGTTCTTCCTCTGGAAACCTGTCTTTACTCTTGAGGTCTTCAGAACAGACCAGAGAATGGGCTCTGTAAAATGGTGAGGATGGAAAGAAGAAACCAATCTGCTGTGCACCTGTGTATAGAGCATCTGGCAGGTAAGATTTACATTTCCTTTCTCACCTAAGAAAGACTCCAGGAAGCTGGATCCCTCTTTCTCAGTGCCAAGAGATTCTCCAGGCCTCCCTCTAAGGATAACCTTAAAATATCCAGGGGATTTTCAATTAGCAACACAGAGCTTTAAACACTGAACTAATCTTCCTTTGAGCTTGCACCTGTCCTTTGATGGCCTTTGATGCAGGCGCCGGAGGTAAGAAGGGAGCACAATGCCATGGGGTGGGGGTGAAGGAGGAGCATGGGACTCATGACTGCTCTTGTCAGGGGCTAAGCTGAGCCAGCCTGAAGGTGCACAAAGCCTGCTTGACAACTGTCCTCCACTCTCATCACCGTAAATTAGCTCCCTGTGGATAATGCTGCTTCCTATTATCTACAGATGCCAGGACGTTTTATTATTCCTACCTTCTGGGTCTTTCTGTCTGTCTTCACTAAGTGCAAGAGACAGGCATAGGATGCCCTTTGGGAGCCCTGACTCTATTTTTGTATAGTAGCCTGCACTGTGAGATGCACACATTAAATTTGTTCACAAGATGAAGAGAACCACTGCCAGAGTAAGAGGGCATGGTGTTAGGTCCTTGCCCCACTTTCTGCAGTGGGCTTTCAAGAGATGAGGAGGGCCTTCCCTGGGTCTTATGTGGTCCCATGGGTGGTAAACTGATTCTGTTTTTGTTGTTGTGTTTGTTTGTTTGAGATGGAGTCTCACTCTGTCGCCCAGGCTGGAGTGCAGTGGCGCGATCTCGGCTCACTGGAAGTTCCGCCTCCCAGGTTTACACCATTCTGCTGCCTCAGCCTCCCGAGTAGCTGGGACTACAGGCATCTGCCACCAAGCCCAGCTAATTTTTTTGTATTTTTAGTAGAGATGGGATTTCACCGTGTTAGCCAGGATGGTCTCGATCTCCTGACCTCGTGATCCACCCTTGTCGGCCTCACAAAATGCTGGGATTACAGGTGTGAGCCACGGCACCCGGCCAACTGATTCTCTCTGGAAAGAGATCCTTGGTTATGTTTTTCTCTTTTCTCTAAAACGGGCAGTTGATTGTTCTTTCTGAGTCTCATCGTACCTTCTAAGAAGCTTCCCCAGGTTAATCCTGTGGTAATCTACCTCTTCCTCTCTCAACTGCAGAGCTCAGATTGCTGTTCCTTTTCAGTCTGTGCCTTAGCTTTGTGTTCTCCGTTCCATGATGTATGATGTGTTCCATGAGATGGCCATGCCCATAGGTCCCTGACTTTTCCTCCTGCCGCTACCCCCGCTCTACCTGAAGCTCCAGCTCTTAGGAGTCACCTGCCCTGCTGGAACATTGCCTGCCCTCTCATTCTTACTTCCATCCTTAGTGGAGGCTGTTCCCTCCACGTGGAGTCCCCCACCTGCCTCCATAGGTCCCTGACTTTTCCTCCTGCCACTGCCCCCGCTCTACCTGAAGCTCCAGCTCTTAGGAGTCACCTGCCTTGCTGGAACATTGCCTGCCCTCTCATTCTTACTTCCATCCTTAGCGGAGGCTGTTCCCTCCACCTGGAGTCCCCCACCTGCCTCCTGGGCACACCTGTCTCCAAAGCACAACATCAGTGTTGCTTTCCCTGCAAAGTACTGCCAGTCCCCAGTATTAGCTCACAGTGTATTCCAGCTCTTGATTACCAGCTGCGAAGCTCTAGGCAAGTGATTTGCTGCTCCATAGCTCGGTTTTCTAGGGTACAAAATAAGTCTGATAATAATGCCTACTTCATGTGGTTGTTGTGAGTTGTAAGTGAGAAAATACATGAAACGGGCTTAGCACGATGTCTGATGCATACAAAGTGCTCAAAAAATAGTTAGACATTATCTCATACTGGCTATATCAGTTTAGCTATCTTTCTCCTCTCCAAATCCATGAGCACTGTGAGGACATGCTGGTTATTATTGCTGAGTAACAAACTACCCCCAATTTAGTAGCTTAAAACCACAATAATTATTAATTTTGCTCACAAACCTGCAATTTGGGAAGAATTCAGCTGGTTTGGGAAGAATTCATTCTGTTTGCTCCATGAAGCAATAGCTGAGTCTATTGCTTGGGTGTCCTTGTTGATCTCCGGGCCTAACCGCGGCTGGTTGTATTCTCCAAAAATGGCTGTAACCTACTCTTCTTGCAATGTAATGTTGACACTCTTCCCAATAAGAGATGGGGTCTATATTCCTTCCCCTTGCATGTAGGTGGGCTCGTGATTATGGTGGGAGAGATGCTGTGTGACCTCTGAGGCTGGGACATAAATGGTGACACAGCTTACAAACTCGTCCTTTTGAGGTGCTTGCTCTCGGAATCCAGTCAGCATGGCCTGCTGTGAGGAAGCCCACGTAGCCCATGGATAGGCTCATGTGTGGAGGAAATAAGGCCCCTGGCCGACATCCCTGGCTGAGCTCCCAGCTGGCAGGCAGCTTTACCACTATGCCTGTGTGAGTGAGCTGTCCTGAAAGTGCATCCTTTCCAAAGCTGCCTCAGTTCTTGCTTCATGGAGCAGAGAAGAGACAACCCAGCTAAATCCTTCCCAAATTGCAGATTTGTGAGCAAAGTAAATAATTATCATGGTTTTAAGCTACTAAATTTTGGGGGTAGTTCGTTACCCAGCAATAATGAAAAGCATGTCCACTTTAGACCCTGAATTGGAAGATTTCCAGTTTCTATGGTCTGTATGTTTCTGTACCATTGCCCCCCTACCCCATTTCAAATGTTAAAATAATCACACCCAAGTGATGATATTTGGAGTTGGGGGCCTTTCGGAGGCAGTTAGATCACGAGGGTGGAATCTTCATAATGGGATTAGTGTTGTTATAAAAAGAGACACCAGAGATCGCCCTCTCTCTCCTTCCACCATGTGAGCACAGTGAGAAGGCAGCTGTCTGCAACCCAAGGAGAGAGACTTCACCAAAACCCAGCCATAATGATGTCTTGATCTTGGACTTCCCAGCCTCCAGAACTGTGAGAAATAGATGTCCACAGTTTATAAGCCATTCAGTCTATGGTGTTTTGTTATAGCAGCCCGGATGGACTAAAATACCAACCATAGTGCATTAAGTGAACGTGCCAAGGAATTCAAATGCCAAAGTCAGTGTCAGGAGAGGTCAGAAAGGGGCACATCACCAAGAAGGAAGTTGGAGTAGAGGTGAGCTGGAAGGGCTGGGAGTGTCTGATGGGCTCGGGGGAGGGAGGAGGGCATCCTGGTAGTGAGGGAAGAATGAGTCTTGGGGCAGCAGGGGTGGCAGAGGCAGATGAGGCTGGGTGTCTGGGAGGAAGCTGAGCATGCAGGAGGCATCCTTCAGCATCAGGATAAAGACTGAATTAGATTCATTTTAGATTCCAGCATCCATTGTAGATTCCAGAACAAGAGAGTGACTTGGTGTGCAGGTATTCTGGAATGATTTGTGGGGGCACAGTTTCCAGGGTAGATTGGGGTGGGCAAGAGGCTGGGGAGGGTGATGGGAAGTTTCAGCAGGATCCATGAGGCGGGATTGTTGTTGGTCAGGAGACCTCTCCCCTGTGAGGTCTCTCTCATCAGTGCTCCACGGGCACTGCCCAGGACCTCCTGATGTCCCTTGTTCTACCTGCTAGGCTGCCTATGTATCTTCTAATGGCACTGCCTCTTTGTTAGTGAGGTGATGTGTAGACCCTGATGACAGCTTAGGTTTGAATCTTGGCTCCAGCACTTATTTGCCTGTGTATTCTTGGGGAAGTTAACTAACCTCTTTACCTCAGTTTCCTCATTTGTGAAATGAGAATAACAATGACACTTTGTGAGATAATTAGTTCACTGTACAAAGAGGAAATAATCAGTGATGTTCACATTATTATTATTATTAGAGATGGAATTTTGCTCTGTCACCAGGCTGGAGTGCAGTGGCACCATCTCAGCTCACTGCAACCTCCACCTCCTAGGTTCAAGCGATTCTCCTGCCTCAGCCTCCTTAGTAGCTGGGACTACAGGCGCGCGCCACCATGCCCAGCTAACTTTTGTATTTTTAGTAGAGATGAGGTTTCACCATGTTGGCCAGGATGGTCTTGCTCTCTTGACCTCGTGATCTGCCCACCTTGACCTCCCAAAGTGCTGGAATTACAATCATGAGTCACTGTGCCCGGCCATGTTCACATTATTTTATGGCATGTCTTCTACATGTTTCCATAGCTGGACTTTGGCATTAGGTATGTACTCATCTTTTGTTTAGTACTCTGGGGCTTCTCAAATACCCATCCATCACCAGCTTACAGTATATCCCTTAGATGGGTTGCTTGAAGAGATGTCTGAGCTCATCCAGTATACGTGCATTTAATCAAATTTTAGGGTATCTCACTATTTCCACACTATGTTGTTCTTCACTTCCAAATAGTTGGCAAAGTTCATGCACTCTGCATTCACGAAATTGAACAAAATCATTTTCCTTTAGGAGAATTCAAGACAAGCAGATAATCACAGCATCCTAAGTGGCTTTTGACCATGGGGAGAAGGCCAGAAAGACGACATTCCCCAGAAATGGAGCTCAGTTGGGGCTGACATGAGTCCTACTGAAGATAGCTAAAATCTGGAGCCTGTAGTTAGGAAGGGGTTTGAAACAGATCATATCAGCAAGAATTCCTCTCTCACCTTCTCTCTCTTTCTCTGTTGTTCTCAATTCGCATATCCATCCACCCACCTCCCACCCATCCACCCATCCATCCATCTATCCATCCATCCATCCATCCATCCATCCACCATCCATCCATTCATCCATCCACCATCCATCCATCCATCACCCATCCATCCTCCATCCATCCACTATCCATCAATCCATCCATCTATCCATCCACCCAGCCACCATCCATCCATCCATCCATCCATCCATCCATCCATCCTTCCATCCATCCATCCATCCACCATCCATCCATCTTTCTTGCATGCTGCCAGATCTTTTTCATCTAAAAAGCAAGCTAGAATTGATATATTTGTTAACTTGATTGGTTACTCAGTTGAATTGACCAAACTGATGACCTGTTTTAGTTATATAGACCCAGCTAAAATATTAACATATTGTTCTGATTTTAAAAAATCAGTGGAGTCTTTATTTGTGTATATATATATATATATATATATTTTTTTTTTTTTTTTTGAGACAGGGTCTCACTCTGTCACCCAGGCTGGAGTGCAGTGGCATGATCTCGGCTCACTGCAACCTCCACCTCCCAGGTTCATTCCTGCCTCAGCCTCCTGAGTAGCTGGGATTACAGGTACTTGCTACCATGCCCGGTTAATTTTTTGTATTTTTTAAGTAGAGACGCGGTTTCACCATGTTGGCCAGGCTGGTCTCGAACTCCTGACCTCGAGTGATCCACCTGTCTTGGCCTCCCAAAGTGTGGATTACAGGTGTGAGCCACCACGCCCAGCCGGTATTCAGCTGTGTTTTTGATATGTGATTCATTCTTAATATTTACTATTGTGAATAGGTACTTGTTATAAATGAGGGCGGAGCTTATATGTATATTCAAAGCTCCAGTGGGTTGATGATAACTCCCCTATAGTCTTGTGTTCCTGTAGGCATTCATGATGGATGCTTTTTCTCAAGGCCAGAAGGACAAAATCTTCCTTGGTGTTGATTGGAGCCATAAAATGAAACACATGGGAAAAGCACATTGCTTCCATTACAATCTTTCCTATATTGGATATAGAATCCTCTTATTTCATAAGGCCTTCAAGCACTGACTTTTTAAAAAAAGAATCTTTTCTCTTTCATTTATGGATGGTGCCTCGGGCATCCACTATGTGTTGGGTGCTTAATAAATAATAAGAACAGTTATTATTATGGAGCAGAAATCTGCTGATCCTTTCACATGAATGGAACCTTGAGACCCCGTTTCTATTGTGTAGGAGGGTGTATTTGTTTTAACACCACATTATTGTAGATTTTTATTTCAATGCATCAGCATTCCATTTATCCACATGCTTCGAAATTTATGGTTATTACTGTGTCTGTTTTTCTGTTTCCTCTATATGGAAAAGCTTCAAATTCTTTTCTTTCTAAGTTTCAAGAGTTAATATAACAGCATAAAATGCATAATATATTTATGCCTCAGTAAATAATGTAGGAAGTGAAAGAACCTCTGCATGTGATTGGACTCATTTTGTCTGTATTTTTCTCACATGAAGAATTTCTGATCAGTTTCTTCCTTATGACTTTGGGAAGTAGTAGAAAATGTGATTAAAAGCATACATAATCTGAGCTGTGTTCCCAGAGCTGTTTTTATTTAGTGTTGCTGTATTTAGGTGATGAGATGTTTATGCCACAGCAATGGACTTTTCAAGTCACCCTATATTCAGTAAATATATTGCATTTAAACCTCTTATAGATTTTTGTTTGTTTGTTTGTTTTTGCTTTAAATATTTTACAAAGTATTTTGGATGAAAAGATTTCCCAATAAGGGTGATACATTTTCCACCACGTCATGAAATGAATATGACGTCATGTTTTCTTCATGACTCAAAGTTGTCGTGAACCTGAGTTGTAGGGCGTTGTAATTTCTTCTGGCGTTATCCAGATGTTCTCACACGAAACATCTCCAGGCTGCTTTCCTGAACGTCTTTGTCAGTTCTGTCAGCCCCTGCATTATCATTTTTTTTTTTCTGTCTGATGCTGTTTCTGCCTCCAGTGTTCCCTTTCTTCTTACCCTATACTTTTTTTTTTTTTTTTTTTTGAGATGTAGTCTCCCTGTGTCACCCAGGTTGGAGTGCAGTGGTGCCATCTTGGCTCACTGCAACCTCTGCCTCCTGGGTTCAAGTGATTCACCTGCCTCAGCCTCCTGAGTAGCTGGAATTACAGGTGTGCGTCACCACGCCCAGCTATTTTTTGTATTTTTAGTAGAGGCAGGGTTTCATCATGTTGGCCCGGCTGGTCTCGAACTCCTGACCTCAAATGATCCACCCACCTCGGCCTCCCAAAGTCCTGGGATTACAGGTGTGAGCCACCGCATCTGGCCCCTCTTACCCTATACTTATAATGTGAACTTTGAGTTGGAGAAATACATAATTGACACTGTTGTTATTGTATGTTACATGAGAATCTGTAAGCCAGGAGAAAGGTGTGTTATATTGTATGACTCCTCTGGGCACCCAAATGGGATTTATAAGATTATTTCAGTGGGAAGAATGCATTTTCATGGAAGAAGACTTTCAAGGAATTTATTTGGAATAAACTTTTTCAACAAAACCATTGCAAGGGGTGGAGAATGGCTTTTGCACTGTATTTTCATCTCCTGGAGTCCCGGGACCGCCTGCTTTTCTTAGGACCTTGTGTTGTGCACCTGGCACCTAGCCTCTGTTGGGAAAAGTGGCACAGGAAAATAGCTAATCATAAACACTTGGGATTTATGTTGCACTTTATCATTTGTAAGCCCTTTCATAAACAATATTTCATCGAATCTTCACTAAAATCTTGTGAAGGGGCTTGTCCTATTCCAATTTTACAGAAGAGTAAACTTAGGCCACATCCACGCCTCTTGTGAAGAGACGAGTGTTATCAGTCGCAGGCCCAGTTCTCAGCCATCCTATTGTCTACAGAGAGCAAAGAGGTCCCCCCAGACCCCTCCTGATTTGTTAACACAGGTCTCATTGTGTGGA
This sequence comes from Pan paniscus, assembly GCF_029289425.2. Taxonomy (NCBI): domain Eukaryota; kingdom Metazoa; phylum Chordata; class Mammalia; order Primates; family Hominidae; genus Pan; species Pan paniscus. The sequence continues at coordinate 87,886,791 of NC_073265.2, read as the reverse complement.
TATCCAAGCATGTTTATTAAGGGTACCTTGAACAAAAGTCCAGCCCTTTGCCCTTTCCTGGGATTTTCCTGAGCCTTCAATAGAAATCTATCAACAGGAGAGTGTCTGAGGCCTCTAGTGCTGAATACATGCTCTATTCAGAGAATATTTAGGGTAGACCATCCCATCTTCCCACGTGTCCCAATCAGCCAAAAAAATTTGTATAAGCCTATAAACTGCAGCTAAACTCACATCTATCGTGGTTATATATGTGGACTGATGGTGGCTTTTTCCTCTACATTAATCAATTATGTTTTTTCTAAGTTGCTTTTCTATCTAGCCAGAATCTACTTAAAATAAAAGTGTGTAGGAGTTTGAATGGGAAAACAGGTTGGCTGTATCCAGTAAAGCTAATCACACGCTTACCCTATAATGCAACAATTCCCATTCCTACATCTACACCCAAGAGAAATGACTGACAGACAGGTACAAGAGTGCTCACAGCTACTTTTCTGATATTCATCCATGATTGGAGATATCCCAAAGGTCTATCCTCAGGAGAATGGACAAATATTATATAGCAAAACAACAAGAATTACTGAAATATACCAGAGCATGCATGAATGAGTAAAACAAGCAAGATCCAAAAGAATCCATTGACGTGAGGGTCAAGAACTGCACGGCTGATGTATGATGATAGAAACTGGATCAGTATTTATCTCTGTGAGGACAGTTGTGGACCAGGATGGAGCACAAGGAGCCTGTTGGGTGCTGAAAGTATTCTTTTTTTTTGAGATGGCATCTTGCTCTGTCACCCAGGCTGGAGTGTAGTGGTGCGATCTCAGCTCACTGCAACCTTCGCTCCCAGGTTCAAGTGATTCTCCTGCCTCAGTCTCCTGAGTAGCTGGGACTACAGGTGCGTGCCACCACGCCCAGCTAATTTTTGTATTTTTAGTAGAGATGGGGTCTCATCATGTTGTTCAGGCGGGTCTTGAACTCCTGACCTCGTGATCCGCCCACATCAGCCTCCCAAAGTGTTGGGATTACAGGCATGAACCACTGTGCCCGGCCAAAACTATTCTATATGTGGTGATTACATAGATGGAGATGTGAGTTAGTATTCATTGAGCTCATACTGGATGCTGTGCATGCTACTCCGTCTACCCCTGCAGGACCCAGGCACTCATGCCTCCACCGCTGGGAATGTTGACATCACAGGGCTCTCGACTGAGTCCATCTCTAGGAATTGCCCTTGGTTATGTTCCTCCCCGAGAATAGCCAGCATGCAGAGACTTTACCTTTGGAGGTAAAGACCTGAGCCCGTACCAGTTAAGGCACCTCGCCAGGGCCATCCCAGTTCTGGAGCTCTTACAGGATCAGTCGAAGCCTTTCTCATGACTGCATTGCAGCCCAGCTCTTCTCTCTGTCATGTGTTGCTGCTTTATTGCCTAATAGGTAAGGTTGGCTACCTGCTTTGTAGAGCTCAATGCAAAATAAAAATGTGGGCCTCCATTCATACATTATGAAGAATTCCAAAATGTTGACAACAGAGCTCTAGGTGAAGTGACGGCCCTTCTACGTGCATGACCCAGGACTGTGGCACGGGTTGTATTCTTGTGAAGTCAGCCAGGTGTCAATCTGGGAGCACTCCCCCGTCAACCACCGGAAGGCAAATCTCTGTCTCAGAGGCTCCTCCCCACAGGGAAATATGGACAGTGATGGAGCTTCACAGTAAAGATTTAGGCACTTGACTGTACCCACTGTATTGAAGAAAAAATTAACAAAATAGAAAAGAAATTGTAAGAGCATCTGGTAGGATGAATAATGCCTCCCAAGGATGTCCACATCCTAATTCCCAGAACCTGTGAATATAATTACCTTACATGGTAAAAGGGACCTTGCAGATAGAAGAAAAATTAACAAAATAATAGAAAAGAAATTGTAAGAGCATCTGGTAGGATGAATAACACCTCCCAAAGATGTCCACATCCTAATTTCCAGAACCTGTGAGTGTAATTACCTTACATGGCAAAAGGGACCTTGTAGATGTGATTCAGTTAAGAATCTTGAGATGGGGAGATTATCTTGGATTATATGGGTGGGTCCAATGTAATCACAAAGGTCTTTATAAACGGGAGTCAGGAAGCTGGCTTTGAAGAGGGTGGAAGGGGCCACAAGCCAAGGGAGCCAGAAGGCCTCTGGACGCTGGAAAAGTCAAGGACACAGATTCTCCCCTAGAACCTCCAAATAGGAACATGACTCTGCTTATATGTTGATTTTAGCCCCACAAGACTCCTTCTGGACAACTGACTTCCAGAACTGGAAGAGAATAAATGTGTTGTTTTAAGCCACCCAGCTTGGGGTACTTTGTTATAGCAACCACAAGAAGCGAAAACAGAGCTGCTGCTATTCTTGACGTACGGGGGGACTGGCCCTCCGTAAAAGCAAGCTGGCTAAAGGGATCTAGGAATGACATGGGGAGCATCTTCCCAGACTTGTCACCCAAAGCTGTCCTGGGAAGATGCAGGGCCCGGTTCTCTGGCTTCTTTATCCTGGATGTGGGGAGTGTAGACTCCCTCTGCAGGCCCTGGATCCTGGGACAGGGGTAGAGACCCTGGCCATGGGGCAGGGGGAATGGGCATGTAGAGCTTCTCTTCCTCTGTGGCTGACTGGAGAGCCAATGTTTCCATCCCCGTCTCCAGTGCATTTGTTTCTGCCTATGCTTCCAGGTCACAGGCCATCCTAGGGTGGTTTTCTGAGGCCCACCTCCTGCTGCCCCTGCCTGTATTCTTCCCAGCTCCTCTGCCCAGTCTGGATCCATCTTGGCTGCTGCACGTATTTTGGCCCTTGCTGCCCCAAGTCCCACATTGTGCCTGGTATCCTGGGCAGTCATCTCTGCAACTGGGCCTCTGATGGCACCTGCTCCAACCTGAGGGTTTCCCTGGCCTGGGGCCAATCAGAACTCTCCAGCCCCATTTCAGACCACTGAAAATGCCAATTCATTTTCCTCTTCCTTATGGTGAGCTTTCCAGTGTCCCCTGGATTATCTTGATGTGTTGTGGGAGCTCCATATTCTCAGGGTGTAGAATTTGTTCTTTCAGAATGAATATGTTAATTACAGGCTTTCGTAAATCATGCTTCTGTGCACTGCACGGTAAGGAAAGCATGACAAATAACTCCATGAGTTCTCCTCCTTCCAGCTCATGGAAGTCAGCCCTGCGGGGTGCCCCCAGCCCATTGGCACAGCAGTGGAGACAGACGTGCAGGGCATAGGCAGTGACTGCCTGTGCTGATCTGAAACATTTGCCCAGGGCATGTTGTATTTAAATTGGTTCTCTGTCAGATTGGTTGGAAAACAGTCAGAAGTTCAAATGCAGGCGGCCTTGATTCATTTATTAGTTGTTTGGTTATTGGGAACTCGAAGGAAAGAGAGGATGATCCCATGAAAAGGCATCTTCACGTGGTGGCAAGAGCACATGGGTCAGACACAGACAGACCCGGGCTCACAAAGCACTACCACTTTCTAAAAGGTAAGATTTTGGGCGAGCTCCCAGTCACCTCTTTCATAAAATGGGTAATCATAATATCTACCTTTTAGGGTTGTTGATGAGTTAAATGAAATGATACGAATAACCTCATTTAGTACCCGGCATATGGCAAGGGCTCCAAAAAGCCCCCTAATAGTCTCCCCTTGCATTATAGTCTAATTATGCTAGACTTCTAAAGATCCAAGCTGCAGGCACTACCAAACACACCATCACTGAATGTGGAACAGTTTTCTTATTCTATATTTTGTAATTTCTTATTCTGTAATACTGTTCTTCCTACATGCTGAGCAACGGCTCTCAGGTGTGCAGGGGAAGCGTGGGTCCCTATTAGAATACGTCACTGCTCAGATTTGCCCTTCACATTAGATTTGGGTTTGCTGCTCTTGGCGTTGTTGGAGGAAAAAGCTTTTTCAAATTCTTAAGTGGAATTAGCACCAAGTTTGGAGGCCTCAGGTTGCATAGTTTTTCTAGACTGTGAGGAAGGGCCTCCTTCACTTATGAAGGCTGGGGCATGAGTTTCACGGCCCTAGAGGTGGGAAAGCCCGAGCTTGGCTCTTCTGGCTTAGTGAAGCATGTGGTAAAGAAGGATAGAGTCAGAGAACGACCTCTGGGGAGTGGCAGCAGTGCTTTGGAAACATCCGGAGAGGTACAGGGGAGGTCTCCCGAAAGATGGGACCACTCGAATGCTTGCCTGCCTTGTCTTCTAAGAAAATGCCTGTCCTCTGTCACTCCGACATGACGCATGTTGATAGTACAGCAGTGTTGGCAGGAGGGGGCTAGATCAGTGAGGCTGGCTTGAACGTGGTGGAGTGTGGGATGCAAAGATCCTTGTTCCCCAGTGGTGGAAGGTATAGGCCTGTGGCTGGGCCTTTGAGCCTGGTGGTAGTTGGCCCTAACCATGGACTCTTGAGGGGAGGTTCCTCGTGTTGAGGACAAAAAGCCACACTCTGGAGACCACGGATATGATGATGATCAGCTGTCCAGCCACTCAGTAGCAGAGACCAAGGAAGATCCAGAGGACGCCATAGATCCAAGGACCTTCTCTCCTCCTTCCATCTCCATGCCTGGGAAGACACAGTGAGCTCCCCTCACACCTTCTGGCACCTTCTGGCACCATCTTAGGGAAGAGGATGAACATTTGCCGAGGGAGATGACAAAAAAGCCTCCTTGCCTGAGGGCTGAACTTTGCATAGACTGGCTATTTAAACAAAAGGAGATTATTCGAACCTGAAGAGACAGAAGAATGCTTAATTGGCACATGTATGTTTTTCTGCTACCCAGGAAGAAAGTATATTAAGCACATTTTCTCTGCACATCTGAATGTAGTGTGAGTATATTTGCAACCCCAGTAGGTATTAAAGCTTTGTATGCAAGTTATTTCCACTCTGGTGATTGATGGGGATGATATATACAGCAGGGAGGAAATCAGGTCTCAGGGTGGTCAGGCTGTGGACTGGGAGGCAGGAGTTTAAGGTGATATTCTTTGGTAAAGTTATTTGCATGATGGAGAAAAGTCCCTCAAGCACTTCATCAGTGCTGCAGTCTTCAGATCTAGTACATGTTGTGGTTCTGATTTAATGTTCTTCAAGCCCCTTTCTGATTGTAATTTGATTTACTATTCTTTCCTAAGTGGTGGGAATCTGCTGGCTATGACCAAGAAATAGTCCAGTCAAACCAAGGCCATTAATTCATAGGCATTGGCTTATATATTAGTCTCTATTAATTTAATTATGGTGAGCTGGCCCTTGGCAGACAAAATATGAGGGCCGACAAAATCAGGACTGTGTGCCTTTAAGGCCGAAGGGTATGGCACTGCTGTGTGGTGAATCTGTTAGAGGCGATGCCACCCCATTTTCTGCCAGAAATGTTCCAGAATCACAGCATATCTTTCCCGTTGACCAACAAGCCTTTTTGTAGAATTAATTAGTTATTTAAGTCTATGAAGGAAGAAGTTCTTTTTTTTTTTTTTGAGACAAAGTCTCACTCTGTCGCCCAGGCTGGAGTGCAGTGGCACAATCTCAGCTCACTGCAACCTCCGCCTCCTGGGTTCAAGCGATTCTCCTGCCTTAGCCTCCCAAGTAGCTGGGATTACAGGCAAGTGCCATCACGCTTGGCTAATTTTTGTATTTTTAGTAGAGATGGGGTTTCACCATGTTGCCTAGGCTGGTCTCGAACTCCTGACCTCAGATGATCTGCCCATATTGGCCTCCCAAAGTGCTGGGATTTCAGGTGTGAGCCACTGCACCTGGCTGGAAGAAGTTCTTAAATGTATCTTTGGTTGTTCTTGGCAGGCATAAATGTTTTATGTCTCTGATCCCAGGTTTAGGTTTTACTCATGCACTGTCTCAATTTGAAAAAGGATGTAGCTCTTGCCAGGCAGTCTCCACTTCTATTCTATTATTCCCGACTGAATAAAATCACATCACACACAGTGGAATCACATCGGATGAACACCTAACTTAAGTTCAACTGTATAAGCTCCCTATGTTACTGAAACACCAGAGTTTGGTCTAGGTGCCGCTGCTTGCTACACAGAAAGCCAACCACTGAGACAATAAATATTGCCAAGGAAGAAGGCTTTGACTGGGTGCTGCAGCCGAGGAGATGGTAGCTCAGTTTCAAATCCATCTCCCAGGCTGACTAAAGTTAGGGGTTTATATAGCAGGGAAGCAATGTAACCATGTGTGGGAAAACAGGAATTAGGGAGGGGTAAGGAAGAGAAGTTGGTTGACAGGAAGCAGGTGGGCAGTTAGGCAGTCATGATGGGTGAGTGGTCTGACAGTGATCTGGTGAATTTCAGCTCCTTGATACTATCTGGGAGGCCTGATGGTTGGTTTCCTGAAAAAGGAACTCAGATAAGACAAATGTAGCTTTCTCAAGTTTTAAGACTGGAAGCATTAATTTCTATGTTTATTCAAAGAAACTGTAAACATCACCTCTATGGGACAATTGGATCAGTTTCAACTACAAGAGGAAAATGACAATTTCAGTGGTATTATTGGGAAGAGAAAGATGCATCACTGGAAGACATGCAGGATTAGTTGTCACTCTTCATAGTTCATCAGACATTCAATTTTTATGCACAGTAACAGACTGGGTACTGTATACCAAGCCACATGTACTAACAAGCAAGGGCTCTGGAGCCAGACTTCCAGCGTCCAAACCCTGGCTCCACCACTGAGTGGCTCTGTGACCTTGGGTGAGTGTCACTAACTCGTTCTGTGCCTCAGTTTCCCACATCTATAAGAGGGAACTAGTCATCATACCTACATCTCAAGGCTAGAATAGTGCAGGTCACAGTAAGCTCTTACTAAGTGCTAGGTGTTATCATGATTACTGTTGCTTGGCTTAACAAGCTACCTAAGGGATTTTCAAGGGCAACTTTCACTCCACATGACTATTCCATTACTTGCTGATGTGATAAATTTCATGGGGCTTACCTACAGAAAGTAGGACCTGTAGGACTTCTCCACTGGGAATATCTCCAAAGTTCAGTCTTCTCAGGGGGGCCAAGAATTATGATCCTCCAGCTCTGTGGGAAGGAGGGCCACCCTCCTGCCCAGGCTCCCCAGCCTCCTCATGGCTAAGCTAACCTTGATGGAAACTTCCAACAAAGCATTTCTGCAGAGCGATCCATAAAGCATGACCTAGAGCTATATTAAACCTACAAAAATCAGCCTCCAGCAGTGAGAAACAGTTTTATATGATAAAGTAGTGATTACATTTTCTAATGATTGCTCAAAGTATTCTGTAATCTACAGGGAATATATTTCATAGCTCCCGGGAGCCCTCCCAGCTCCCCTATTTGTCATTCCAAGTTTAAGTAGAGCACAGAATATGAGAAGAACAATCTTGGCATACATTATCCTTTTGGGAACTCAATATATGCCATATCCATGTAATTAACCCAGGTTTAGCCAGCCTACTCATGATGCCACAACTTGTCCTCAGCAATAAGGATGAAATATTGTACGAATTACCCATTGGGACCCCCACCCTCACCCCAAGTTTCTTTTTTAAAAAATAGGATCATATTTTTCAGACTCTTAGTAAAGCGCTAGCATTTTCCATTTCTCAGCAAGAATTTTTTTTCTGTTAAAATGTTTAGCTCTGTGGATGATTGTGAAGTCTTCAGAGGGGCTTATGGTGACATGCAGTGGGCCCTTGTCTAACATTTCATCAAAGGAGCTTTCTCATCAGAGAATTTAGAGCTGTTTTTCCTGCTTATCCGTCAAACTGGCTTCCAAGTCAAGCATTCCTGGCTTGAAGTTTGAACCCCAAAAACCAGACTTAACAGTTTTTCTGCAGGAAGAGCAGTGTCCCTTCCTTTAACTTGCAATTGCTAATCATGAAGAACAAGCTCTGTGTTCAGATTCTAACAAGCTGTGGAAAAGATAGGAGGACATTAGAAAGCAGAAAAGCAGGATTTATTGGTTTTATTTCAGGGCTGGGTCATTGTTGGAGGAGCAAGTAGCTTTGTTAATTGATCTCAAAGAGGGAGCTGCTGGCTGCTGTTGTGAATGAGGCTGTAAAGGTTACTTTCTCACTCAAAAATATGCACTGGGTCCCAAAGACTTCTATTTAAAATATAAAGCTACAATGATATCATATTCTATTATAGAACATGAAACATTAAGTTGAAAGGGACTTAACAGATAAATAAAAGCATATACACAGTATATATATATATACGTGTGCCTGTATGCACACACAAGCACATGCACACATGTCTGCCCCAGTGTCAAGCTTGATGCTGTGCATGTGTGTTTCATCAAAGAAGCACAGATTTGGAACCAGGGCTATTATTTCCAGTGACTTGCTGCCTCGGGGGCAGCAAATGGAAAAGAGCAGGGTAGCCTGCTCTCTCAGCGATGTTCACTGCATCTGAAAGGTTATGTCATGTTTCCTGGCAATTGACTCAATAGGTTTGGATTCTGCAACATAAGGTCAGGCTGTTTCCACTCTGCTTATGTTTCCTGGGGAACGTGCTTTCCAGTTGTTTTCACATTGACCTCATTACCCAGTCCTGGTGATGAGCTTGACATGGACATGCTGCGACTGCGGCCGGCTTGGGGCTGCCCTGCCCTTGCAGACCCCATGCCTCTGCCCTGACCAGTGTGGCTGGGGATGCCTCTGCCTTGGCTCAGAAAGGTCTGATCCCTCTGCTCCCCCTGCAAAGTCCCTTTGCATACAACTGAACAAAGATTACAGGAGGACCAGGATGAGATGGAGGGGCTGGGGACCCTTTCTCCCATGTATGCAAGGGCAGGCAATGAAGAGGAGAGACAGGAGACACCCAGGCCCCTAGTCTAAGATCTTCAATGCATGAGCAGAGGGACCTGAATAACACCAATATAACATTTCCCAAATTCCCCAGTTCCTTTTCAGAGGGAATGTTTTCTAATCAGTTCTGGAAGCTCATTCTGAGCAATGAGAAAGTGATTTTCTCAAATCCACTGTCTCTGTATACCTCCTGTCTACACAAATTTCTGCTGGGTCTCTTTCAAGGGAATTAGAATACTTTTTAAAACATAATTGTTTCGGCTCTGGGAAGTGGACTTCACCAAAGTAAAAATACTCAGTGAACTCAAGGTTTTATTTCCCCAAATGACTAAGGAACTTGAGCATGAATCAGTGATGAAATGCTTCTATTAGCTGAGTCCTAGACAGCCAATTAGAATGGGCTGGGCTGGGCTGGGCTGTGAACCCATGAGGATCTAGGCCTGCCATAGTTCCATCCTTTGTGTTGTGATAATGGGTGGGTTATTTAAAATCTCAGAGCCTGTCAAATGGAGGATTAGTATGAAGATTGAAGGAGATCACACCTAGGGAGTACTTAATAAAGGCTAATTTGAGTCATTTACCTCTGTGTTTCGGGTTTTCACTATGGAGTGATTTTATTCACCTGGGTCTGGCCAATTACTTGGTGAAGCCAGAAGAAAGAAAACTAAAGTCTGAAGTGGGGGAAAAAAAATTCTGGACCATGAAGGTCAATCAGGCAGTAGAATAATTTCACTCAGAAAGTTGTCAAGACTCTAGAACTAGAGATATTCAAGGAAAAATTGGATGTCATACTTAGGGAAGTAATATCGGAAGACTTTGTGCCCTTGTGTATGAGTCTGAAGGAGATGACCCAGCAGCTGATCTATAAATAAAATGCTTTTTTTGTTGTCTAAGATTTGGGTGCTGTGGGAATGGCAGGATGTGTCGGGCACTTTGAAAAGTGATAATACAAAAGCATTGCAGTACAGTGAAATCCTGATGTTTCTCTTCATCACAAAAAACATATTCGAAACGTGAAGCCCATTCTAAAATGCAAATACGACCAGGCTGCTCCCTCTCTTACAGTAGACTAGCCTAGTCTGTATACATGTGTACAATGAATTGTTCAACACAAGAGAAGTTTACTTTTGTGTTCCACGGTCTGAGGCAGCTGTTCCTGGTTGGTGGGAAGCTTTCTTCCATACAGTGACTCAGGAATCCAAGCTCCTTTTGACGTATGGTTCTACTGTCTCCTACCCCCTTGTCATCCTCTACATGAACTGGTGAAAAGAGAAAGGATTTGTACGAGGGGCAGTCACCTGTTAAAAGCCTTGGCCAGAACAGGCGCCATTTTCCTTTTCATATTCCTTCGGTTAGGACTCAGCCACATGGCCACACCTACCAGCAGAAGCTGCTGGAAATTGGGGTCAGCTGGATGCCCAGAGGAAGAAGAGGAGAGAGCTCCAGCTGGGCAGCCTGTGGTTTTGGCACATTCCATTTCCTAAAGTCGTTCAACTGATCCCACACTGCTCTGAGATTGGAGCATCGACATCAGGCAAAGTCACCATCTGTTATCTTTGAGAAACAGATAAAAGCTATGGATCTCTCTCCATGCTTATACCCATTGCCAATTCTGCTTGCAGGTTTACAGAGGGTTCCCAGATGCCGTCAGTGGAATTCCCAACCTTGGGGGACAGAGAAATAGCTCTCCAATAATGCCCAGTCTAAGAAGTAATGTTTTCACGAAGAACTAGTGCACCTTCAGAAGACCTGCAGTGGATAGGGAGTATGTAAGGGGCTAATTTTGATGCCAGCAACCCTAGGATTGGTTGCTGGGGAAAGGCATAGAGGTAAGCTGCTAGCCTGAGCTGAGCTGTTTCCTCCATAGTGCTGCTAACAAGGCTCTGCTTGATCTCAGTCCTCTGCTGTGTGGCTCCCCACCATGAAGGCGAGTCTGACTTGTGTACACAAGGTTGAGAATCCCCAGGCTCCAATTGCATAGAAACGTGCGCAGGTGTCATAATTAGCCATTTCCTGCCAAAACCCCACAAATAAGCTACAATCCTCGAGACAACCCTCTGGAACCTTTTACAGAATTGTTTGCAGACCAAATAATATTCATCTGTAACCTGCTTAGTTACCCAAGCCATATATTTAACTGCCCTGGACTTGCTGGTACACATTTTACAGAGAATCGGATGTAAGGGGAGTTAATGGCAGGAGGGCCTCTAGCCACCATGTGGAACTCAACAAAGCAGAAACCAAGGCTGGTCTGCCCACAGACTAGTCAGATGGGTGCAAGGTTGCAGTTTCCTGTTCTATTCCTTGCCTGTCAAGACCAATAAACATGTCATGAAGTGACCAGAAACGTGTGGATTTGGAAAGGCAAACGTTGACATTGAGCACACTGTTTCAATGGTCTGAGCGGCCTCTCCTGTCTCTCTTGAGGGGAAGTTAAGGCACTAGATTTTTTAAAAAGTGCAAAACCCCCTTAAATACCCGGTTTTCCACCTCCTGACATTTTCCGCACATCTCAGGAAATATATGAACTAAACGAGTATTTTCCCCTCTAAATTAAGAAAATCAAATTTCATGTTAAAAAGTCTAAATGATATTTACTGACTAATGGAGGCAAGGGCTTGGATTATGCTTGCTGAGGACATAGATGAAGTCTTTCCTCCCCCTCCTCCTGCCGCTATCAGCAAGACATTGAGGGAGCCACTGTGCGTTCTACACTACAAGAGAGATGCCTGCTGGGGAGAGCGTCCTGTGATCTGCCAAAATGTTTAGAGGCGGCACTGTTGGATAAGCAATTGTTCGGGTTATCTGGAGATTCATGCAAATGTATTTTCATCACAAAATTTATTTGTAAGTGCATAGACACAGCCACAGCCTCTCCATTCAGAGGGTCACAGTTCCTATCTGGTTGTGCAGTTTGAAAATCATGTTATACCTGTTAGCCTTTTCCTCACCACAAAGGCTGTTCCTGGGCCAATGCAAACTTAACTGTATGGTTAGATAAGAAAATTCAGATGAGAAAGTATTGTGTGAAATACAATACTGAGAATATTGGGAGTGAACAAGATGTAACAGGAATACAGAAATAGTAATATTCTGTCCCATATTTGCAAAGTATAGTATGTGTGAGTGTGTATGAGCGAGAGAGAGAGATTGGATGGTATTCATTTGAACAAAGCTTTATTTAAAAAATTGAAATAAACTTCCATTGTTTCCTTTTCTTATTATTGTAAATAAGGCTTCAATGAACATCTCCCTGCAAATGACATATTTTCTTCTTCTAAATAATTTCCTCCAGAATAAGTTTTATGCAGGGGAATATTTGGTGAAAGGGTGTGGATTGGTTTTTGGTTTTTAAAATATACATATTGTCAACTTACTTTTCAAGAAGAATTACACAAATTTATGGTGTTACCAGCAAATAATGAATTTAACAATTTTATGAATAATGAATTATATAAATTTATGGTGTTACCAGCAAATAATGAATTTTATCACTGTTGGATTCTGCCTCATTCATTTACTAAGTCTAAAATGGTCCTCATTATTATTTGAATTTGCTTTTCTTTTATTTATCACAATCTTATTTTGCTGTGTGCTAGCTTACTTTTTGTATTTTTCGGGGAATATTCAAATATCATGACTTTTGATTTTGCTAGATAGTGTTCTTTTCCATTTGAAGGAGCCTTTTATAAAACATCAGCATTATCCCTTCAAACATGTTGAAATCCATCAGTGATAATTACATTCATATCTGTAAAATGTGCATAACAATTCATTCCCTGGGCTATTGCACTGAATTATCATGATAATGCATTCGAAAGTGCTTTGAAAAATCCCAAGCATTATGTACATGGAGGTATATGATGATCTTAATATGGAATTTATACTTAGTTAAAAGTGTAAGTATAAATAGAAATATACTCTGGTGATAAATAGTTCTATAGGAACTCATGTGCAAAAGATCTGGATATTTTAGCTAATCATGGGCTCAATAAGAGAAAATATTAGAACCCAAGTGATAAAGAGGTTAATATGAGACACAATTTATGCCTGAATATATGATGAACTTTTCCACCAAAAATTATCCATCGGAAAAAAAGCCACCTTATATTTAAGGTCTAACAAGTCTCTCATATTACAGGAAACAAGAATATATTGTATTATGAAGACATATGACCTCAATCAATGCCAGTTTTGAGGCTTACAGAGGCCCCTTGATAGAATTAGTTAAAAAAAAAAAGGAGGCAAAGAAATTTCACATGAATTTAATGATTATTCCTGGGTGTGTGACCTCACAGTTTTAAATGCAAAATGTTGATTTAAACAAGTTTTTTAATTGATTTTTAGAGATCACTTGACAAAGCCAACAAGTAAGGGGTTATACTATGGAAATCACACATCTATAAACCTATGAGATGAATTTCAAGAGCCCAGCTGCCTAATATTATGCAAATGGGCACTTGTGGCTTGGGGGAACAACATAGTAAATGCACCACACACAGATGTAAACTTAAACCTTGAACTACAAGTGTAAGTACAATTTGAAACAGTATGGATGACTCTCATGAGCATAATATTGACTAAAATAAACTAGACACAAAAAACACTTACATAAAATTCAAAAGCAGGCACCTTTAAACTGCTGTGGTAGGAGTCAGGGTTCTGGTTTCCCTCTGAAGAGGAAAAGGGCGGGGCTTCTGGGGCACTGGTTTGTAATGAGTGCAAGGGTCGTTCTGTTGGCTCACTTTGAGCAAAATCAATAAGCCAAACACGAATGATTTGTGCCTTTTTCTGTATATGTATGTTTTACTTCAGTGAAACTTTTTTTTTTTTTTTTGAGATGGAGTCTTGCTCCGTCGCCCAGGCTGGAGTGCAGTGGCGCCATCTCGGCTCACTGCAGGCTCTGCCGCCTGGGTTCACGCCATTCTCCTGCCTCAGCCTCCCGAGTAGCTGGGACCACAGGCGCCCGCCACCACGCCCGGCTAATTTTTTGTATTTTTAGTAGAGATGGGGTTTCACCGTGTTAGCCAGGATGGTCTCGATCTCCTGACCTCGTGATCCACCTGCCTCGGCCTCCCAAAGTGCTGGGATTACAGGTGTGAGCCACCACGCCTGGCCGAAACTTTTTAAAAATACTACACTTTGAGCAATTTAGAGCTAAAGATGATATGTTCTGGAAATCTGTTTTATTTATGTGACTCTGAAGGTAGCTCCAGTGATGGCAGGGATGATGTAATGATGCAAATGAAGAGTGAATAATGTTTTTGATGACATGTGTGTAGAAAAGAAAAGCCATTTCTAAATTTGGGGTTGTCGTTGAGATGGGGTCTCACTATAGTGCCCAGGCTGGTCTTGAACTCCTGAACTCAGGTGATCCTCCTGCCTTCACCTCCCAAAGTGCTGGGATTAACAGGCATGAGCCACCACATCCAGCCAGAAAACTATGCTTCTAAATTGATTCTATTAGAATGTGTGATTCAGAATAAATATGTAATTTAATTCCTAAATTACCAAATTCGAATTTTAAAGTAGACATTTGACTATTTCATTCTAATTCTTCAAATTTATATCTACGTTGGCCCTTCCCATTGGCAAACTGTAGCGTGGCCTTGTTTGGTGGGATTTTTTTTTTTTTTTTTAATTTTGAGAAGCAGTTTGAGCTCATTTCCTGCATGTTTAGTTCTAGGTGCAATGTTTTAAAGGGAAGACTTACATTATGAAGCTAGCCCAGAAGAGGGTGACTAGAGTACTGAGGAGTTTCTACCTGGAAGGGCTGTAAGGTAAGATAAATCTTGGTGTAGAGGGTGTTTATGAATATGGGAAAGGCTGTCATGTGCAAAGAGGCTGGTACAGTCAGCTGGACCCAGGGAAGAGAACTAGGATGCATGAGTGCAGGGCGCACTTCAAGCCAGTATTAGGAAGAATTTCATAACGACTGGAGCTCATTAGAAGGGAGACGAGATATCTTCAAATTAATCCCCATAGATTCAAGAATCCCTTAGATTAATCCCTTAGAAGATTCTGGGATAATCTGGATAATTATTTGTTAGAGATGTGTGTGGAAGGAATTTCTTCAGTGGATCAGGTCTTTTTATGATTTCTCCCAACCTCAAGAGCTCATGACGTCATGGTTCCTTTCTTAGCCGTCTCCAGCTGGTCAGCTCCGTGTCTGCAAAGTTTAGAAGGCGAAGAGCTTGCTTGTGAAGTGGTCCACACCATGCAGTCAAGCCATTTTGACCCCAACCAGGGGCCAGGATAACCTGGTCTGATTCTTGACAGTGATCAAATGAGCCAAAATAACATTTGTTCTCTTAGTTATTTTTCCTAGGTCAAACTTCTGAACCACGGGTGTGTTTTGTTTAGCTTAGAATTGAAAAAAAGAGCTTGTTGCCAACAAGAAGGAAGTTTTTTTTGTTTTGTTTTGTTTTAAACTTCAGATTCCTGGGTTTTTCTTGAAAAGCCACTGGTTAGGCAATGCTGGACCCCATTCCTACAGGCAGCCATGGGGTCCCTGTGTTTCTTGCATTCTGTAGAGGGGCTGGCATTCCTGGGCTCACTGAGGCCCCACCCAGCTGCTTCCCTTATTCGCTCACATTATCTGCCTGGCCCCTGAATCTGTTGAGCTTGCAATCCCTTTTCTAAGAAGATATTAATAGTTTTCCTTTCTTTCACGCATAATTTCAGTTGTCTTTAAAATCAATTAAATTTACAGAGATCAATCTATGGCAATGAAAAAACAGAGTCTAGTGCCTGTCAATTTTATATTCCAAGTAAAAGTGACCCTAAGAAGAACTGGTAGAATATCTGCTCACTTGCTTTTCAATGTGAATTTAGAATTTTATTTTTCTTATGGACTTAATCTCTTTGCTCCTCATTTTCTTCATCTGTAATATAAGGTTACTGCAGTAACAGACAAGTACCTCAGGAATAATTTTTGTGGATTAAATAAGGTCATGCTGGGAAGCACTTATGTCAGTGCCTGGCAGATAGAATGCTCTCAGTAAACATTTATTAAAAAGAGGGAGTATAATGAAGGAATGATCTAAAATTCATATTGTCTAAAATATGCTCAGTAGAATACATCAAGCTAGAAATCTCAAAATATTTACTGTGGCAATAAATTGACAAACATTTCAATAATTTAGCTGCTATTGTGTTTGGTGGTTTTCATAAAGGGTACGCCATTGTCGTGTTCACTTTCCAGCTCTCCTGCACTAACCCGGTGGTTACCATAGCCCTAGAAGGAGCTCTGTTAGGCTGCGGATGATCACTTGATGAGGCTGGTGTTCTCTAAAAAGTGGGACTAGTTTCCCCACTTGCTTATCTAGGATATCTCTTGAGGAAATTGTCTTCAAAAAGAGAAGCAAGACTAAAACCTAAACAAATGAACAAACCAAATAGTTAATTCCTTTTGGAATAAATGGAACAGCAAAAGTCTCTCAGGTATTAACTTGGAGTCAGCCAAACTCAAGGTTAAGGGCACAGTCTTCCAAGACTGTCAAGTCTGCCCAAGACTTCTGACACCACTTACAAGTTCGGGAGTTCCCAGGGCCATCCTCACATGAGACAAGGTAACAACAAATTTAGGGGTTCCCATGGACTCCCTCAGGTTTGATAAACTGCCAGAATGACTCACAGAGTGCAGGAAAGCACCATACTTACAATTACAGTTTTGTTATAGCAAAAGGACACAAATTAGAGCCAGCCACAGGAAGAGACACATGGGACGGAATTTGAGACTCAGAGGGTCTCAAAGGTAAAGCTTCGGTGTCCTCAGGGATGTGTTACCCTCCCGTTGTTGAAGTGTGATAATATGTAGCATTGCCAGCCTATGGAGGTCACTGTCTTAGTCCCTTTGTGCTGCTCCAATAAAATATCATAGACTATTTAGTATACATAAAGAACACATATTTATTTCTCACAATTCTGGAGACTGGGAAGTCCAAACTCAAGATGCCAGTGTCTGGTGAGGGCCCACTCCTCATAGGTGACGCTGTCTCAGTGACCTCAGAAGGCATAAGACCAGAAGAGAGCAAACTCACTCCTTCAAGCCCTTTTATAAGGATCCTAAGTCCATCCATGAGGGCTCTGCCCTTATGCCTGAATCAACTCCGAAAGGCCCCACCTCTTAATACTATCACATTGGTGATTACACTTCAACACATAAATTTTGGGGGGACATTCAGATCACAGCAGTCACCAAATATCAGTGTCCAGAGTTTTTATTGGGGTTTCATTATGTAGGCATGATTGATGGAATCCTTGACCAGCTGATATTACCTGATTCAATGCCCCAACCTTCTAATCTCACTGGGCTTTCAAGGTGGCCAGCTTTCACCCTGAGTCATCTATGAGCACAAACTCTCCAGGGGCCCACCATGAGTCACCTCATCAGCATAAGTGGGGTCCACCATGAATAACAAAGGCACTGCTATCACTCAGGAAATTCCAAGGGTTTGGAGATTCAAAGGCTAGATTGCTGCTCTTTGGGTAGAGTTAATTCTTTACTACACAGGCACCTACCTGGGGCAGGCAGCCCCTGAGATGGTCCCCACTGACCCCCACCTCCTGGTCATACATAAGGTATGACCACCTCCTATGCTGAACCAAATGACTCATTTCTGGCAAATAGAATACTAAAAATGTGATGGATATCACTTCTGGGATTAGGGTACAGAAAGGCTCTGCCTTCCTTCTCTGTTACTCACCGTCTTCTTTTGCTTCTTGCATTGAGGAAGACAACTGCTATGTTGTGAGCGGCTCTATGGAGAGGCCCATGTGGAGGGAAGTGAGGAAGGCCTCTGGCCAACAGTCCATGAGGAAGTGAAGCCCTCAGTCCAACAGCCTGTGTGGAACTGAACCCTGCAGACAACTCTGTGTGTGAGCTTGGAAGTGGATCCATATTCAGTCAAACCTTGAGATGGGACACCATGCTCTGCTAACACTTGATTGTGGTCCCAGCTAGGCCACTGCTGAAGTCTTGACTCAGAGAAACGATGATATAGTAAATGTTTATTGTTTCAAGTTGGTAAGTTTTGGGATAATTTTTTATATAGTGATAATTTTTTATATACTTTAAAATAACACATTGCCCTATCCTTTGGTTACACTTTTCTCTTGGAACTCTGCTTGCCCATATATTACAGAAATATTTTTCAGATCATGGGCTGAAAGGTGGATTATGGATGCAATGTTTAAATTTAGCAATGTCATTTATGACTGTTCATATGAGCTTTGCTGCATAAAATGTTGATATTAATTTGTTTCCCTTTAAGACATTCTTAATGTTTACCTCTCAGTATTTTCTTTGTAATCAATTAATGTAAGATGAATATAGTTTGTAGGTTTTACCTTTCTTGATTCGTATACAAAACACACAACATCCAACCATTGTTATTTAAAGATTATCTAGGAGGAGATGATGGAAACTCTGTTTAGGGTCACCTTCTTTACACATTAGGTCTATTTCCCCTAACTTGAGTATATATTAAACTACTGGGGGATTGAGCTACAAAAATGCTACTTGGTGAGAATTTTATTAATACAAATACTCAACTCTGAAGTTACGTTTTTGTGGAAAGTTATCACTTTGGAATTTGAATTTTCTTGGAGCTAAGCCACTGGTAGTTGTAAAAGCTACACCTGTAAATTTGCTCCCTAGAAGATACTTTCGTTTAGTGACCACTTGTTTCTCTGTGGATAAGTTCAATTATAAATTACAATCGAATTGACTTTTTCATAGCATCCTTCACTCTCCAAGTATCTCAAGTCCTCTGTGAATTATAAAGTAATTACAGTGCTCAAAGGACAGTTTCATAATTGTGTCCATGAGCACAGACTTTCCTCTGTGTTCGAGAAGGGCTCATTCCCAGCCGGGAACATTAAGTTGGATTTTATTGAGACTGGGGACTGCTAGTCCAGACAGCTGGGTGATCCCCTGCACTATTTTGAAAAGTATCCTGGGATCTTTAATTTCCACCTGGATGGTCAGGGAGGTGAGAGAACGGCCCTCACTGGGTGTGACCTTGTATCCCACTTGGGGTCTTGAACCAGGGGACCCCCAACCCCAGAGGTGAGACATGCAATGTGGTCAATTATACAACCTCTTAATTATTTTTTGCTGAATCTCAAGTGAGTTCTCATGGCCTGCTCTCTCCCGGGTGGGTTCAGAAGGTGGCCAAGAAGAAATGTTAGAAAATTCCCAGAGAGCCATTTCATGAGAATGTTTTCTTTGGTTTATGCCTGATACTGTTTTGTTTTTGTTGTTGCTTTTTAATAACTTTTTTTTCTTTTTGTGGGGTCATTTGCGTAATACACAGGTGACGAACACTCAAGGTTATTTGGTCGCATGCCACCAAATAACTTTCCTTTGGCACATCTGCAGTGAAGGAGTCTTTCTGTCTGTCTCCTTTTGTTCCTCATCATCTGTTAGCTTGGCACAGCTGACTGAGCTGTTAAATGATTACTGCATATTTTGCACCTCACCTTGAGAGGCTTTGGTATAAAAAGGTGCTAATTAAGCTGAAGCTTCTGGCCCTCTTGCCTATGTGGGCCCCAGGAAGCGAAGCAAAAAGACTTTAGGGAGCTGGAGCTTGTGTGTGTGTGTGTGTGTGTGTGTGTGTGTTTCGTTTTCAGCATTTTGAGGAATTGTTACTGGAACTTATAAAATAATTGTTTTAGACCTTATAAACACAGCAAATTCTTCAAACTACGTATAAGGCTGACTCAAAAAGCCACGTAAAGGTAGCTTGGCGAATCAACTAACTGCTGACCAGTTTGTGGTGATCGTAAGTCTATATATGCTGGATTTGGCGATCGTAAGTCTATATATGCTGGATTTGAATATTTTCTGTATTTAAAGAAAAATAAGTACATTCTAAGAATAGTTGTCATCTCCCTCTCTAGACTTGCCCTGTAGATATTTGAAATGGGGATTAACATATTTAAGAGTAGCAGGAAGTGCTATTTCATCAGTGTCTAGAATGGGAGGCGAATTCAGTCCCTGCCTGGACTTGTTGACTAGCTCGCTGGGTTGTGAGAACCACGGCATTCTCCTGGGAATTGGTTCCAGGGCACTGACTGCATTTCTTCTGAAGCTAAAGCACTTAGCTTTGCTTCCATGCCTTTTAATATAATTTGTAGGCTTCAGCAGATTTCTAAAGTACACCACTTGATATCTTTCACAGCTCAAGGTAAATTCTGCAGCACGAACTTATAGAATTTTTTTCTTTTACCTGGGGTGAGAACATACCTTTTTCTAGTGCTATTTTTTTTTTTCTGGGCTACCTTTCATCTGTTTACATGAATTCCCCTTCTTCTCGCTGTGTTAAAGAAATCACCTAAGCTGTCTACATAGGTGTGAAAGTTTTGGTTGTGATTTCCTTGAAGTTAGTTGGAACTGGAACATTTTTTTCTGTGTCCTGAATGGCTCACACATTCCCTAACACAGAATGGATACTCAGCGAACAGTTGTTGAATCAGTGAACGGTAATGGATCAGTTCTGTCAGACAATGGATTGAATTATTTTTACACATTTAATTCACTCATGGACTGAATTAACCTACTCATGGGCTGTTTGGGGCTCAAGTGATATTTATACATTTCTGAAGAATGTGGAATCACCTGGGTTAACAGTGTTTGCAGGTGACGTTCGATTGCAGGGGCCCAAGGAACCACGGCTGAATTCCGCATGGGCATAGGCCATTTTCCACCAGCAAAGTTATGAGAACTTTTTTTGTTTTGGTAACTGATGTGACATTTTCAGTTCCGAATGACATCCAGAAACTCTCCTTCTGCAGCAGATGAATGTTTTGAGGGAATTTGAGAGGAGGGTTTGTCTTTTATCTCTCACCTGCACGAGGACACTTGCAGTCTCTTAAGAGATGTTCTCTTTAGGAAATGGTGGAAGGACAGAAGCATCAGCCAGCACGTTCATGCTTGGGGACAGAGAGGGAGCTCAGAGCTTAGGGGAGCACAGGTCACTCTAATGAATGACAGCTGTAATAATAAAGACATGCCATCCATGCTACTTTTTGCAGAAACCAGAAACATCCTTGTGAAAGTTAAAGGGAAAAGAAAAATGTGTACTTTGAGGGGGGTGTTAACGGGGGACAGGAGGTGGCGACATAAAGACTGGTTTAATGTGTCTCGTTGTAGCCCCTAAGGCTTTACCTGACCCCATCACTGTCACAACACCTTCTTCGGGACTGACAGTCTTGGTAATTGATGGGTTGGTGGGGGCTTTTTTCTGCAAACACATTAAGGCAGGAGGGAATACTCTGGCCCCCACCTCCCCACACCTGGCACGGGGGACCTGGAGGCGAGCAGACACCAGGCCCAGCGGTGTTGGGGGCAGAAGGAATCAATTCTGTCAACCAGACTGCCCAGCTACTGTCAGGCGCTGGGACCCTTCATCTGCTCCTTGGAGTCATTAGAACTCCCAAATCTCTTTGCAGGCCTTTTCTATTAGACACATACTCCCATGTTTTGATTTTTTGTTCCCAAAGTCATTTTTTAAAATAATTACCGGCATCGAACCACACTTACCATCTGTGGGCTGAGAGCGGGCAAATGATTTAGTAGTCTTGGTTTCTAACGGTGCTGAGCAGCTTGGGATTGATCTTGCTGGTGACACACTTGGCAGATGCACCGATGGGTGGGAGGGTCAATGTCAGGATGAAGCTTCTTGCGGAGCTGACATGCACGTGGGGACCCCGGGTGTGGTGTTTAGTCGGTAGACTGTGACATTGCAAAAGTGGAGTCTCAAGCCATGGCGGATAACAGGCGGCAGAAAAAGCAGTGAGGGAGCTTCTTGGGATGTTTTACTTTAAGTAGAAAGTAAAACTGTGCATGAAAAGAGGAGACAGAGTATGCAACCCAAATCATCGCCAAGTCTCTTGGTTTCTTCTGTGCACACCGCCTGCCTTGTATCCAAGCGTTTGACTGTGCAGAGGCCAGTCATACTGGGGGACCCTGAGCACTACACTTGGCATTTGAGTATATCCTGATCAATATAGCCATTTCCACTACTTGACATTATGTTTTGGGGGCTAGTATTTTAAAGATCAATGATTGAATTGCTGCTCAGCTGATTGGATATGTCTTCTTGGAGACTCACCTGTCCTCCCCGAAGAGATGCTGACTGCACAACAGCAGTCACTGTGCTGGGCACACGGGCAGTGTTCAGGAGACGTGGCTTCCTTTCTTCTTCTTTCATTTCTTCCTGCCCAGAACCGCAAGGCTGAGACTGATAATAAAATTCCTGGAACATGGAGAAACTCATGTGGGGAGAAAAGAAGAAATGTATTGTGACTTCCATGGGCTTTTGGCACTTTTGGACCTCCCTCCTCCTCTTTTCCATAAAAAATGTATTTTAAGACATATTGGTATAAAGATGAGATTATTCATAGTACATATTAAAATGTTTTCCCCTACCTAAAAGTTTGTGGTTTTATTGTCTTCTTGTTTTTAAAATAAATTAAAATATTTTCAAAGGCCGTTAGAAGAACCGTGGGCCCTGGGCTTGGTGCCTGCTGTGCCTCATAAATCAGGCCTGGAGAAGAGACATCAGTGACATTTTAGTGTCAGGTAGAAAATGTAAAATATCATGATTGTTTTCCAATGATATACTAAGTAAGACACATAAGATATGTTTAAATTTTTTTCTTGATGTATGCTGTTGTCTTTTAGTTATAAATGCTGAGTACTGTTAAAAGATAAACTGAGGCACAATAAAATTTGAAGAGTTTATTTGAGCAAACAATGATTTGTTACCGAAACACCAGGGGTTCATCTGGGTCCTGCTGCTTGCCACACAGAAAGCCAATCACTGAGACGATGAATATTGCCAAGGAAGAAGGCTTTACTCAGGTGCTGCTGTCCAGGAGATGGGAGATCAGTCTCAACTCCACCTCCCTGACTGATTAAAACTAGGGGTTTTATAGCAGGGAAGAAATGTAACAGTATGTAAGAAAACAGGAACTACGGAGGGGCAAGGAAGCAATCATGAAGAATGAGGGGCCTGACATCTCATTGCATGTGATGATCTGGTGAGTTTCAGTTCTCTGATACTCTTTGAGAGGTCTGGGCTTCCTTTCCTGTGGAAGGAACTCAGATAAAACAAATGTAAGTTTGAAGCTTTAAGATCAGATGGATCAATTTCTTTTTCTTTTTCTTTTTTTGAGACGGAATCTCGCTCTGTTGCCCAGGCTGGAGTGCAATGGCCACGATCTTGACTCACTGCAAGCTCCGCCTCCTGGGTTCATGCCATTTTCCTGCCTCAGCCTCCCAAGTAGCTGGGACTACAGGCACCCGCCACCATGCCCAGCTAACTTTTTGTATTTTTGGTAGAGACAGGGTTTCACCATGTTAGCCAGGATGGTCTTGATCTCCTGATCTCATGATCCACCTTCCTTGGCCTCCCAAAGTGCTGGGATTACAGGTGTGAGCCACCACGCCTGGCCAGATCAATTTCTATGTTTATCTAAAAACTGTTGATGAGACTTGGGTCAGTTTCAGATTCATGAAGCAGGCAGCTCCAAACTAAAAGTGGTTCAGTGCCTATGCTGAGGAAAGGAAGAGACAGGCTTTTGTAGAGTGAATGGGGAAAGAACAGAAATGCAATATTTGATTGGTTACAGTTAAAACTTGCCTCATTTGGTCTATCCTGCTGAGAAGTCCCCAGTTATATAATTATAAATTTGTTGGCTGCTTCTGATTGTTTGAGCTTCAGTTCTGGTTTTCTAATATGGGCATTTACAGAAATAGCTCATGTTAAGTTTTGTTTATGTTTGCAAATTAAGCAAGGTTAAGGTCATTAATGAAGTCTAACTGGCTTTGCCTGCTCAGGGCATCTTCAAGCCTGGTCTTCATTTTGATTTACTGTAACAGTACTTTAGATTTGTAAGGTAAAGTTAGAGCCCATCTTTGTTGACTCCAAGACATACTCTGAAGTTTGAACTTTTTAATAACTCCCTGATATGTATTAACTTTTTTTGTAGGTATGACTGTCATCTACATTTCCAAGTTCTTTTTTTTTGAGACAGAGTCTCACTGTGTTACCCAGGCTGGAGTGCAGTGATGCGATCTCAGCTCACTGTAACCTCCACCTTCCATGTTCAAGTGATTCTTGTGTCTCAGCCTCCTGAGTAGCTGGGGTTACAGGCATGTGCTACCACGGCCAGCTAATTTTTGTATTTTTAGTAGAGACGGGTTTTCACCGTGCTGGCCAGGCTGGTCTTGAATTCCTGACCTCATATGATCTGCCTGCCTCAGCCTCCCAAAGTGCTGGGATTACAGGCATGAGCCACCACGCCCGACCTCCAAGTTCTTTCTAGTAAGTACTTAGTACTTTAGGTTTCTTAAGATTTTTCCTCTTATTTAGCTGAAATTTTGTGTCCTTTAAGTACTTACTACAGAGAACTTGGAAATTTAGATGACAGTCATACCTACAAATAAGGTTATTATGGATAAGTTATAGTGTTATTTAACTTATTATGGGTAAGTTATAGTGTTATTTAAGTTACTATGGATAAGTTATAGTGTTATTTAACAATCAATATGCTACTTAGGAAAAAAATTTCCTGAGCTCTATGCAAAGAAGCCTGTTGTAAAGCAAATAATGCCATCTAATGTATTTGCTTGTCACTTGGGTTGTTTTTTCCAATTATTGAAACGTTTAAACTGAATGCATCTCTATTCTTTCTAGCCTGCTGAGTACTGAAGGGTTGGACTATATCTCTGGTTTTTTTCCACCCTGACAAGTGTTTCCTAAGAGCAAGTGTGGTGCACAGGTAATAGCCTAGGCTATAGAGGTGACTGAGTGTAGTTTAATTCCTGGCCTTTCCATTTGCTCTTGGGCAAGTTACTGAAATGCTCTATGCTTCCGTTTCTTCAACTATAAAAAGAGGAAAAAAGGCCAGGCCTGGTGGCTCACGCCTGTAATCCCAGCACTTTGGGAGGCTGAGGTGGGTGTATCACGAGGTCAAGAGATCGAGACCATCCTAGTTAATACAGTGAAACCCCGTCTCTACTACAAATACAAAAAATTAGCCGGGCATGGTGGTGGGCGCCTGTAGTCCCAGCTACTTGGGAGGCTGAGGCAGGAGAATGGTGTGAACTTGGGAGGCGGAGCTTGTAGTGAGCAGAGATCACGCCACTGCACTACAGCCTGGGGGCAGAGCCAGACTCCATCTCAAAAATAAATAAATAAATAAATAAATAAATAATAAAATTAAAAAGAGGAAAAGAAATGCAAGTATCCTTCATAATCCAAAACAAATTTGTTCCCGAAACCAGGTAAGACGGTGAATATCCACAGAGCAGGAGCCTGTGTTCCTTTATTTAATTTAATGTATGTATTATTAATTTATTATTTATTTTTAAAACTGACATAGAATTGTATATATTATTAATGGTGTACAACATGATGTTTTGAAATACATATACATTGTGAAATGGCTAAATCAAGCTAATTAACATATGCATTACCTCACATACTTATCATTTATTTTTGATGAGAACACTTAAATCAACTTTCTTAGTAATTTTCAAGAAAATGATATATTATTACTAACTATAGTCCCTGTGTTGTACAATAAATTTCCTAAGCTTATTCCTCCTGTCTAGCTGAAATTTTGTATCCTTTGACCAACATCACCCCAATCACTCCTACCCCGCAGCCTCTGGTAACTTCTATTCTACTCTACACTTGTGTGAGTTTGACTTCTTTAGTTTGCACAAAAAAGTGAGTGAGATCATACAGTATTTCTCTTTCTGTGCCTGACTTATCTCACTTGTGAGAAAAATAATGAATATGTTTCTAGCTCATCCTAAGGTCCCAACTGACGTCCCTCCAAATCCCTAAAACTCAAACAGGTTGGTTCATGACAAACCACTACAGATGTCTGCATGACACAAAGTGTTTAAAACATTACCTCATTTTAAAATAATTAACTCATTGATGGGTATGCTTGTGTGTACAGTAACTCTAGAAATGATTTTCTTTCTACACTTCATCAAGCATATACTCTAAGGTAAATGAGCAACAAAGTAATACATTAAAAGCAGGCAGGGCATGGTTGCTCACGCCTATAATCCCAGCACTTTGGGAGGCCAAGGTGGATGGATTGCTTGAGCCCAGGAGTTTGAGACCAGCCTGGGCAACATGATGAAACCTCATCTCTACAAAAAACACAAAAATTACCTGGGCATAGTGGCATGTGTCTGTTATCCCAGCCACTCAAGGGGCTGAGGTGGGAGGATTGCTTGAGCCCAGGAGGTCGAGGTTGCTGTGAGCCATGATAGCACCACTGCACTCCAGCCTGGGTGACAGAGTGAGACCCTGCCTCAAAAAACCAAACAAAACAAAGCAAAAGACAAAATACAAAAACAGAAAGCCTATTGTGAAGTAAAATAAACAAGCAATGCAAATTTAAAAAAATGATTCCTTACAGATTGGAGACCTACAGATTGAAGGTGATTGAGATTTGGAGGTGAGAGAAGGGATATGGAACTGTTGTCACTGTTGTTGTCTGTGCTAAACCTCTAAGGTACAACGACTTCTTGGTCCACTGGTGGTAAAAGCAACTTGAACTTTATCTTCATAATCAAGAGCACTAGAAGGAGTGTGCTCTGTCAACAAAAGAGTGTTGATTGCAAAATTTTCATTCTTCATGTAATCTTTAATGGATGGTGACAGAAAGCTGCTGGTTCGTACAGGCTTTATGATAATGGTTCATACAGGCTTATGATTCAAATGCCAGGTGACAGACAATGCCTTCTCTTCTACTTGGCTCTAAAGGGCACTGAAATTGTTGGAGTAATATGTCAGTGAGAGTTTTAGCCTAATACCTTCTTCATAAATGCCTCCAAAAATAGGATTAGCCTTGGTTTAGGGGCTTTCTATCCAGGCATATATTCTTGTCTTCTGAAATGGACATATACAATGCCATCTTTTTTTTGAGGCAGAGTCTCTCTTTGTCACCCAGGCTGGAGTGCAATGGCACGATCTCAACTCACTGCAACCTCCGCCTCCTGGGTTCAAGTGATTATCCTGCCTCAGCCTCCCAAGTAGCTGGGATTACAGGTGCACACCATCATGCCTGTCTAATTTTTGTATTTTTAGTAGAGACAGGGTTTCACCATGTTGGTCAGGCTGGTCTTGAACTCCTGACCTCACGATCCGCCCACCTTGGCCTCCCATAAGTGCTGGGATAACAGGTGTGAACCACTGCGCCTGGCCCCATTTTTTTTTTTTTTTTATAAAACGGCCCTAGTTTTATAAAACTAGCAAACATAAAAACTAGCAAACATAAAAAAATTTGCTTTGGAGTTGACACCTTCCTCCAGTTGCCTGCCGCTCCCTGGAGAAGGCGGCCACAGCCTCAAGTATTCGTTCTTTCTTGTATCTCCTGACCTTCCAGGCCTTGGTTTGAAACTCATCTTCTCCATTGAATTATCTCTTTCCTTCTTCCAAACGTTTTTCAGAACTTCGATGATCCATACCTTGTATCATCAGGGTGGCAGCAGCATCCCACAGTGGCTGTCAAGGGAGGTGTTTTTGTAGTTTTTATAAAGTGTTGCTGGTGAGGATGTGGAGAAATAGGAACGCTTTTACACTGTTGGTGGGAGTGTAAATTAGTTCAACCATTGTGGAAGATAGTGTGGCAATTCCTCAAGGATATAAAACCAGAAATACCATTTGACCCAGCCATCCCATTACTGGGTATATACCCAAAGGATTATAAATCATTCTGCTATAAAGACACATGCACACATATGTTTATTGCAGCACTATTTACAATAGCAAAGACTTGGGACCAACCCAAATGCCCATCAATGATAGACTGGATAAAGAAAATGTGGCACATATACACCATGGAATACTATGCAGCCATAAAAAAGAATGAGTTCGTGTCCTTTGCAGGGACGTGGATGAAGCTGGAAACCATCATCCTCAGCAAACTAACACAAAAACAGAAAACTAAACACCGCATGTTCTCACTCCTAAGTGGGAGCTGAACAATGGGAACACACGGACACAGGGAGGGGAACATCACACACTGAGGCCTGTCGGGGGTTGAGGGGAAAAGGGAGGGAGAGCATTAGGACAAATACCTAATGCATGTGGGGCTTAATACCTAGACGACGGGTTGATGGGTGCAGCAGACCACCATGGCACATGTATACCTATGTAACAAACCTGCACGTTCAGCACATGTATCCCAGAACTTAGAATAAAAATAAAAAATAAACAAATAAATAAATAAAAAGTGTGGTGCTTTCCTGAGCAACACTGTGAAGCTTTCCACAAGCAATCACACATGCTTTTTAAAAATTTCTTATGGTTAGAGAAAGAATCAAGTCACATGTGCTCCAGATGTGGACTTGTTTATGACCACGGGTATGTCTTTACGTGTCTGTCTCTCTCCCTTGCAGGGTTGTTGTTGTTTTTTGTTTTTTTTTTAATGTATCTGCTTTTCTAGGCCTCTTAGTCTCACAGAATTTCTTCATAGGATTTTCCACTTTCTTAGAAGGCAATTTTCTAATGCAGGGCTGACGATTACAGTAAGACACACATCTTTAAACAATGCCTACATTAGGTCAGCAGGGAGGGTGCCCCCATCCTGGGACTGCAGAACAATGTCGTGCGTTCTCTGTGTAGGTGCAGGAGCACCAGAGAGTGAATTCTGGGTCAACCTTTTCGCAAAGCTTTCCAACAACTAGTAAGGCATCCTGTAATACTGCAAGAGTGCAGTGATTCTATCACAGCTCACTGCAGCCTCGACCTCCAGGCTCACGCGATCCTCTCGCCTCAGCCTCTTGAGTGGCTGGGACCACAGACACATGCCCTCTTAGGGCAGTTACAAGGATGAATATAGAATTCCAGGGCAGGGGGTTGAGTGGGGAGGGGCCATTTTGGGGGTGTGCACTGACATCAGTGTAGGGCCTCTGAGACGAGCAGCCCGTTTGCCACTGTGTGGGGCTTCAGCCATGAACTGCTGCTCTGACCTGCCTTTCCCATGTGCAACTGTGGCCAAAGCAGCATGAAGGGCTGCAAACCAGGTTCGCCTCTGTTATCCTCGTGCCATACATGGGGGAACGACTCTAGCGAGCAGCCCATGAAGGATTGTTAGAAAGAGAGGACCCAAGGAACTTGGGAGGGATTCATGGGAAATCAAAGAAAAAAGGCAGAAGGATGATGAAGACAAAACCAAAAGTTCCTTCTGAGGGAGCTGGTTAAGTTCTGCCTTGGGTGTCTGTTTTCTTTCTTTCTTTCCTTCCTTCCTTTCTCTCTCTCTCTCTCTTTCTTTTCTTTCTCTTTCTTTCTTTCTCTTCTTTTCTTTTCTCTTTTCTTTTCTTTTCTTTCTTTTTTGACAGTCTTGCTCTGTTGCCAGACTGGAGTGCAGTGGCGCCATCTCTGCTCACTGCAGCCTCCGCCTTCCGGGATTCAAGCGATTCTCCTGACTCAGCCTCCCAAGTTTTAATGTGTAGAGAGGCAGCACCTGAAGGCTCTGTGTGGCTTCTACTAGTCCAGGGAGACAGGAAGTCAGAGGTCTCTGTGTGGACACTAGGAGAGGGGACAGAGAACCTCCTGGGAAGCAAGTCACTCACATGGGCCAGGGCCAGAAAGCCCTCAGGGAGAGCAGAGAAGACAGTCACCAGGGTCTGTGGCTGGTGTCTGGGTTGATGTAACACTTTTTTTTTTGCAGTTAGTTTGCTAACGTCAATTCTGAGTTAGAGATGCTCACAAGACATGTGTGGGCTAAGAGATGTCTCCATGTTCAACACACACTAGACAAACTTAATTATTCATAAGAATCTCTATTGGAGCACTTCAGTCTGTGCAGAGGCAGCTTTTAGATGGTGAAGACAGAGCTAGTTTTTTTCAAACGGCGCTGGAAAGATAGGGCTAGTTTTTGGATTTTGTTTCACATTTTTTTCAGACAAGCCGGAAAATGTTGACTTAAAGCATTATTTTGGGTCAGGTTTACATAAAGTGGCAATGAAACATTTCACTGGATAAAGGAATAGGGGGAAAAGAGCTCCAGGGTTTCTTGCCTCTGGCTTTGTAGCTTTCTTGCATCGCTAGGGGATTGCTTCTGCAAATGGAGTGGGAAAAACCAAAGCTTTGGAATAGATTCTAAGTGAATGGGGAGAAACAAATGTAGGGTGAACACACACACAAGCCAGACAGAACCTTGGTACAAAAATCAGATGCGCCATAAAAACTGTTTCACTTTAGGAATGATGTCTAGATTTGAAATGCTTGGTTTAAAACGACTATTACGTCACCGCCACCTGCTGGCCAGAAACGGTATTAGCATAAACCTCCATTAGAGAAAAGGTCTTCTTGGGGTGGAGTAACTGGTTGGGCTTCTCATGGTTATTTTTGTGTGGAAAGAGTCTTTCTCCGACAAAAACTGCTTTTATTTTCTCTTCTTCTGTCTAGAAAATGTTCTGTTATTTTTAAATGAACATTTTAAAAATTTATAAAGACATAGTGTTAGGAAATTTAGAAAATACAGAAAAGTGTAAGAACTATAGTTTATATATTTACACATTTTCCTAACATGAAAATATTTGGAAAAAAAACAACAAAATTGGAATTTATTATACATATGAATTTGTTTCATTTAGTTATTGAATTAGTTTTTTATCATGAAATATTTTAAACATACACCAAAATACAAAACATAACAGATGCCCAACTGGATTTAACTCATTTTTAAAATTTTGCTACATGTTTTCCCTAAAATTTTCTTTTGGAAAATACTACTTTACAGGTACAAATGAAATTCACATCTGTCCCCACCCTCAACATCCAATTTCCCCCATTATTCCCCAGATAGTACCACTATCTTAAAAATGATATGCAACACTTTTTGTTTTTATAGTTTTGCTTTATATGTTTTAAATTGTACATGATTGAGAAATACTCTATTCTTTATTCAACTTTTTTTCACTGAACGTTATGTTTATGAATTTTATTTACGTTTATATAGGTAGACCTAGTAGATTCATTTTTACAAATAGCTGAATTAAAAAAATCTTATCTGGAAGTATTGATCTTTAACTGGAGAGTTTAATCCATTTATATTTTTTGTGAATATGTTTAGATGTATTTCTGCTATATTTTTGTTATCTGTTTATTGTGCTTTGTTTTAAACATATTTTTGTTTTCTTTCAGAGGCTGTGTATTTAAAATTTTTTTTCTTCATCTACTTGTTTTGAAGTTATGTTTACTATTTCTTTTCTACCCTTCAATTTATACTATGCCTACTTAACAAGTCTAAACATAACAATTATTGCTTCTTTCTCCAGAAGAGTACAAAGACCTTAGAATGTTTTAAATTACTTTTACATTTCTCCCATCTTCTATTTTATGCTTTTTAGGATTTTAAATTCTATTGTTTTAAATCACTATATTAGTGGTCATATCATCATCATCACCACTATCACCACCACCACCATCATCATCGTCATTACCAATCAGTACTTAGTTAGCATTGAGAAAAAGGCCAAGCAAATATGAAGCAAAGAAAGCCAGAATAGCAATCTTACTCTTTTTTGTTCTTTCATTTTTGCCTTGAATTAAGTCTATCTATCTATCTATCTATCTATCTATCTATCTATCTATCTATCATCTATCCATCTGTCTGTCTGTCTATCTGTCTATCTACCTACCTACCTGTATATCTAAAGGAACAATTTAGTCTCAAGCACAATGTGGCAGAAGTACAAGGAAAATAAATGAATCAACAATTTTAATAGTCTTCTTGGAAACTGATAGATTAAGGAGACAAATAAGTACAAAGATATATAAAATTGAATAATACAATTAACCAATACTAGGCATCACGTTTTATTACATTTTCATCAGTCTGATAGTTGCTAAATTCCAACTTATTTGTTTTAATTTGGATTTAAAATTATTATTGAGATTAGGTATTTTTTCATACATTTATTGGAAGTTTGGAGTCATTTTTGTGTATAATTAACTCTTCATGTTTATTGGAGATGTTTGTTTTTACTGAGTTGTAAGAACTGTTTGTATATAAAAGTTATTAAATGTTTATTTGTTATATATGTTAAAATATTTTCAGATTTATCATTTGTCTTTTAATTTTGCCTATTCTTTTTTAGGTCTTATTTTAAATTTTAATGTTTATATACTGCATTCTAGATATCTTCTTTGGAAAAAGATTCTTTTTTTGGAAAGGATGAAAGAATGAAAAGATAAAAGAATGAAAAGGATAGGGTAATGAAGGGTTCAAATGGGAATGCAGTAAAAACTGAAAGGAAAAAGGAAGAAGAACTTAAAGATAAGAAGAGGAGGCAGGCTGGGCGCGGTGGCTCAGTGCTTTGGGAGGCCGAGGCGGGCAGATCACAAGGTCAGGAGATCGAGATCATCCTGGCTAACACGGTGAAACCCCGTCTCTACTGAGAAAAAAATACAAAAAATTAGCTGGGCGTGGTGGTGGGTGCCTGCAGTCCCAGCTACTCGGGAGGCTGAGGCAGGAGAATGGAGTGAACCGGGGAGGTGGAACTTGCAGTGAGCCGAGATTACACCACTGCACTCCAGCCTGGGTGACAGAGTGAGACTCTGTCTCAAAAAAAAAAAAAGAAGAGGAGGCCGGGTGAGGTGGCCCACGCCTGTAATTCCAGCACTTTGGGAGGCCAAAGCAGGAGGATCACTTGAGGTCAGGAGTTCGAGACCAGCCTGACCAACATGGTGAAACCCCGTCTCTACTAAAAATAGAAAAATTAGCTGGGGGTGGTGGTGCTCGCCTGTAATCCCAGCTACTTGGGAGGCTGAGGCAAGAGAATTGCTTGAACCTGGAAGTCAGAGACTGTAGTGAGCTAAGATTGCTCCACTGCACTGCAGCCTGGGCGACAGAATGAGATTCCGTCAAAAAGAAGATATAAAGGTCTGGGACCTGCAAATAATTTACCTAAAACAATAAATGGAGTTTAAATATGAAGTAACATTTTTGGAAAGCAAATTATAAACTTGTGAGTAAGATACATTAACAAAAACAAAAAAACAAAAGCAAAAACAAACTACCCCTTGCTCCCAAGTCCTGGAATTGGAAGATCGAATTGGACAAAATATCAGAGATATCCTCTTAAACTTGGATTATGCACACACTCCTTTTCCTTGACTATCTGAACTGATGGAACAGGATGCTAAGTCAAATTTACTCCTTTTGGGAAACCAATAGATGAGGAGAGAAAGTCAAAGTTTCATATGGTATTTAGAGATGTCCTTTATTTTTTATTTTATTTATTTTTTATAGTCTCATTTTGGAGTGGACAGCTACTGGGATGAGTTGAGGAATTCTGAGTAGAATGGTTTAGACTCATCAGCAACTTCTTGGTTGTTCCTGATAGAGGACTCTCCTTTGACAAACTCACAATAGACACATTAAGATCATAGAATCACAGGAGGATAGCCTGGAAAGCTCTTTAGAAATGGAATCATCTGGCCTTCCCAGATGAGGAAATGGGGATTTGGAGTGGTTCGTGCTTTGTAACCCAATACTCCCCAGCTTGTCCTTCAGAACATGGGCAATTTGGAGTTCTGGGTTAATAAAAGTGCTTTTGTGAACTCAAGGACAACCCGCACATACCCCTAATAAATAATGGCATCTCTCATCAGAATCATAGGCACACCTTGAGATCTGGGGAGAGC
The DNA here is from genome assembly GCF_029289425.2 of Pan paniscus. Classification (NCBI taxonomy): domain Eukaryota; kingdom Metazoa; phylum Chordata; class Mammalia; order Primates; family Hominidae; genus Pan; species Pan paniscus. The sequence goes on along the minus strand of NC_073265.2, from coordinate 87,853,286 downwards.
ACTGAGCTGGGAGTTGGGGGATTGGTGTTCTAGTTCCCCACGACCCTCCCCAGCTGAGTGACCAGGAAGCTCATCTACCACAGGAGGCAGTGGACAGCAGACCCCTGTTCCCTCCCACTCTAACATCCCCTGTGTCTCAGTTCCTGCCTGGGGTGACGGGTACAGTTTCCAGCGCACAGTCTAAGGCCTCAGGACTTTATCCAGGGATCTTTGCTACAGACTGGTTTGTTCTGTAGAGCAGAGATTGGATATACAAATGAACAATTGATGGTCCATTCATAAAAACAAAACACCGACCCACAACCTGTAGCCACCTGCCTAGGAAACCAATCCCTTATCTACAATACCCAGCCTGGGAAGCCAGCCTGCTGGAAGCCAGACTTATGGGAAGTCAGATTGCCATCTCTAGTAACAATCCAGGAAGTCAAACAATAGCTTCCATAACAATCAGCCCCAAATGGCCAAGACTTGTTTAATAACTGATAGCTTCTCTAATTTTTGTCCCTACTTCCAACTTAGGACCAATTAGACAGAGCCCACTATGCACCCCTAACCAATCCCATAGGATGCCCTGTTCCTGACACCAACATCCTCCAATGAGGTCACATCTAAAGCCTTTCCCCCACCTTTTATCCCACAATAAAGCTCTCCCACTCCTCTGCCTGCCTTTAGGTCACTGCCACATGCAAGTGACAATGGCTGACTCCCTTGCTGAAGCAAACTCTGAATAAATAGCCTTTGCTGTTCTCATTTGGTTGGCCTTTGCCACTTTCCACCCAGCAGTAATGTAAGGATAAGACTAGAATGCTGGGCTCCATCCACTTCCACCTTCCTCTTGGCCCCTGAGGGTTCCAGTAAGGAGGTTAGAAGCCAGAGACATGTGGGCGCACGAAGACCCCTCCCTCCCACACCAAGACCCATCCATTCCCAGCCTTCAAATCTTGTTTTGTGTGGTCTCCCCTGTGGCTGACCCCAATGTTATTGATAATGACAGAAAAAAGACAGTGTTCATGAAACAGAAAATCTATGTAACTTCAGCTTGGGTCTGTCTTGCTGCTGGCAGTGTACTTAGATGTACGTTTTCCGTTAGTTTTGTCACCTGTGAGCTAGAAAATTGCAGCTTTGGGTTAGGTCACTGGAGTTGGGTCAAGATTCTCTTTAAGAGCAATGGAGTATGAAACCCGCTCCAATTTGCTCAGACCCAGGTAATTTTTTTTCAACTCGCTTTTGCTGATGATAAATAATTTAGTATTTGACAGCAGGAGAATGTGAAAATGTAAAAAAACATGTATTAAAAAAATTAGGCCGGGCACATTGGCTCATGCCTGTAATCCCAGCAATTTGGGAGGCTGAGGCTGGTGGATTGCTTGAACACAGGAGTTTGAGACTAGTCTGGACAACATAGAGAGAACCTGTCTCTACAAAAAACAAATACAAAGTAGCCCGGTGTCATGGCATGCACCTGTAGTCCTAGTACTCAGGAGGCTGAGGTGGGAGGATTGCTTGAGCTCGGGAGGTTGAGGCTGCAGTGAGGCAAGATCGTGCCACTGCACTGCAGCCTGGGTAACAGAGCAAGACCCTGTCTTGAAAAAACAGAAAACAAAACAAAACAAAAACAAAAACAACCCGTTTATTTACACAGAGGTCATTGAACTCCTGCCTGCCAGGCTCGTGACTTACTATCAAATTAGATTTTCATTATGTCTATGAAAGCATAAGTTTATGCAGATGCAGTTGGGTCATTGTTATCATTTTCTTTTCACATCTTCTTTTCTATAGTCAAAAATTGATTGACAGAGTGTTGGATGAGAAAAATGCCTGGAGTGTTGGTTTTATTGTTCTGGGTTTTTTTTTTTTTGTATGCGTTTGACCACCTGCATCTTCATTTTCAGGGACGCTTATTATAAAAGTACAGTTCACTGGGCCTCGATCAGACCCATGGAATTGGAATTCTGGGGGGTGGAATCTGCATCTTTTTTTTTCAGGCTCCTCATGTGAGTTCATGAACTCAGTCTATGGGTTTTACACCACATGGCTTCTGTGTTATTGGATGGAGAGGGATTCTATTATGGATGAAAAAAACTCAGAAAAGGAGGTTAAGTGGCCCGCTAAAGGTCACAGAATCAGTTAATAGGTGGTTGTAACATACAAAACCCAAGGAGTAGAATGATAAAGCGATTTGGATCTGTAAGTCTCTCTGAGGCTTTGGGTCAAGTGCCTAGTATTTGCAACTCATAAAATAAATCACTTAATAAAACACGATACTGTTCTCAGTCACAAGTTCATTGAATGGGGTGGAGAACCTGGTGCTATTTCTGGAGCTTTGGTTTATCTGGGTGTGGCTCTTGGGCAGTGAGGTGTTAGGGTCTTAGAGACCTGGGCTCCAACATGGCCCCTCACTCAGGCAGGCTTTCTTAACTGAATGAAGGAACCAGGACCTCTGGTTGTCCTGTTCATAAAGCAGTCGTAATAATGCCTCTCCCTTTCCAAGGAGAGTCAAGGCGGTCACAGCATCTTTGAGCAGAGGCTTCACAACATCAGTTTCCCCTGTGATCTGGGGGATTCTGTGGTGGTTTAAGCCATAGTGACCCCCTCCCCCTTTTGGGGAAGTAACCTAATCAGGAAGACTGTCTTAATCAGAATGATGCCCCCTCTTCCTTCCTCTTCTGCTTATGGTATTTGACTTTAAATAATTAATTAATTTATGATGGGGTCTCACTCTGTTGCCCAGGTTGGAGTGCAGTGGCATGATCTCTGGCTCACTGCAATCTCCACCTCCCAGGCTCAAGCCATCCTCCCAGCTCAGCCTCCCAAGTTGCTGAGACTACAGGTGCACGCCAGCACACCTGGCTAATTTTTGAATCCTTTGTAGAGAAGGGGTTTCACCATGTTGCCCAGGCTGGTCTCCACCTCCTGAGCTCAAGCAATCCTCCTGCCTCAGCCTCCCAAAGTGCTGGGATTATAGGCATGAACCACCGCGTTGGGATGACTTTATTTTATTTCATTGCAATCACTTTGCAGGGCCAACGACCTTCTCTGGGAGAGTGGGGAGAGAGCTGAAAGGAAACACCTTGGGTGGGCTGCCTGCCGAGTCGAGGTGTTGTCCCCTTTCCAAAGCAGCCAGCAGTTGCTGCCATGTCATGGCACCCTGTAAGAGTGGCCCCTGGCAGTTCAGTGTCCAAGTCCCAGGCTGGATGGGTCCCTGACCCTACACTTCCCACACTGCCGTTCCAATGAACACAGAATCAATGGCCAAATCCAAGCCTTTCCACAAACAGAAATTGAAGGTAAGATGAACACTGCATTTATGTAGAACCTGCACTTTATTTAACAAGAATTGTTTTTGTAAACTGTAGTATATCCAGAGAGAAAAATTTCTTGCTGAAGCAACAGTCTGCAAAGGTCCTGCTTGCCTGTTCTATGTACTCTGGGTTAGAAAGCCATGTCTGCCCAAATGAGGCAGGTCTGTCTCCCCATCTGCAATGCTCCAATGCATTTGGTGCTCACCTAACATAGATCACTTGCGCTATACAACTGAGTCCTAATGAAGGCTTCTTGCTCCCCGATTACTGCTGACATCCCCTTCAAAGAAGCAGGGTTTGTGCTGGTCCCTGTCTTTCCCCTTACCCTGGTTCTGCGGATTCTTTTCCACCGTTTTCATGCTGTTCTGGTTGAAGCAGGCTCTCGTGGGCCGGGCTGTTTCTTTTTTAAGTCTGTGCTTGAACTTGCTCAAAGTTCCACATCTGAAGTCTTTTTTGTGGGGCGGACTAGGAGGCATTACTTCCTTCCAAAGTGCTCTGAGAAATGCTAGCCGCTAATTACTTATTAATAACCTACCCAGTGCTGCAGCTCTGTGTTCTGACCCATGCCGGCTGCTCGGTCAGCATTTTGGCCCCTGGAATTCTTGGCTGTACTATGGTGAAGAGAGGCTAAACACAAAGCAAGACAAATAGAACAAGCCAAAGTTTCTTTACTCATTCAAGCACAGTTGAAAATTTAGAAAACACAGATGAGCTGAAAGGAGAGAGGATCTTGCAGCAGAAATAGAAGCATCAACATTTTGGTCCACATCACAGGAGACCCTGAGAACCTGCCTTCTGCTTTTTCCACAGAACGTGGCTTCTTGAGCATATTTTCACGCCGTTCTCTTATTTTTAAAATACATTAGTATCTCACTGTATAGATGTTCTGTATATATCTGAGGGCTGTTGGACAGCATAGGTTGTTTCTGAATGTTTGATATTATAAACAACAGTAGGGTGAGCACCCTGTGGCTGTCTGCTTGCAGCAGGAGGGCTGTTTTCAATGTCTTTGTGGTTGGATTACATCTGAGCTGAAAACAGATTTCTCTACTAGGCAGTAGCAAACTTGCGGGGATGTCATGATGTTCTCAGGTCACCAGGAAGCATCTTCCTGGCTGCCCCAGCCCAAAGGGGACCTGCTTAACCCTTTGAGCTCACCTTCAAGGGCTGCACTTTCTCATTCTCACAGTGATTCCTGGCCACACGTCAGTAGGAGGTAGGAAGGGCAAGCATTACTGTTATTTTTAGGAGGAGAGAGCAGACACACACTAACTAAGGTGTCCTTGATGGTCTCCATCTGATATGGTGTGGCTGTGTCCCCACCCAAATCTCACCTTGAACTGTAGCTCCCATAATTCCCACGTGTTGTGGGAGGGAACCGGTGGGATGTAACTGAATCATGGGGGCATTTTCCCCCATATGTTCTCATGGTAGTAAGTCTTGTGAGATCTGATGATTCTATAAGGGATTTCCCCTTTCACTTGGCTCTCATTCTTTCTTGTCTGCTGCTGTGTAAGATGTGCCTTTTGCCTTCCACCATGATTGTGAGGCCTGCTCAGCTGTGTGGAACTGTGAGTCCATTAAACCTCTTGTTCTTCATAAGTTACCCAGTCTTGAGTATGTCTTTATCAGCAGCATGAAAATGGACGAATACGCCATTCATGCACAGATGAAACTTGTCTTATAGCTTGTCTACTTCTTCTTCTAACTGGATCCCCTTTCTCATCTGTGACCCGAGTTCAAGACTGACGCTGCCATAAGGTCCTGTTGCCATCCCTCGCCTGGGAGTGATAAGGGAGGAGGTCACTCATTACGTCCCATCTGTTGACCTTTTTTGGCTCTGTGAGCTCCTCAACCACTCTACCACAGGCATTGATGACTCCAGTAGAAGCCAAGTGACTGTCAATCTTTCAAATGGATTTTGGGATAGAATGGATCAGCAGTGGCATTGCAGGTGATGGGTCTGTAATGGCTCTTCTTGGGTTTCCTGGGTGAAAAGTAGGCTTTTCAGGAGACTTCTCTGTACACTTGGATGTCACTTTTTCTTCTTTACTTCACTGTAAATGTTTCTACCCCTGTCCAAAATCAAATTTGCCATCTATACCCTGGCATGGGGAGGCCATTTCAGCATGGGGCACAGGTCCTCACATGGCATTGGCAGACAGACACTTGGCCCTGCAGTTTGGGTTTTATTTATTTATTTTTTGAGACGGAGTCTCGCTCTGTCACCAGGCTGGAGTGCAGTGGCGTGATCTCAGCTCACTGCAACCTCCGCCTCCCCGGTTCAATGGATTCTCCTGCCTCAGCCTCCCGAGTAGCTGGGACTACAGGCGCCTGCCACCACGCCTGGCTATTTTTTGTTTTTTTTTTGTATTTTTAGTAGAGATGGGGTTTCACCATGTTGGTCAGGCTGGTCTCGAACTCCTGACCTCATGATCTGCCTGTCTTGGCCTCCCAAAGTGCTGCGATTACAGGCGTGAGTTACTGCGCCCAGCCGAGTTTGGGTTTTAAAATCACTAAGTTAGTGGTACAATTCTGTGCAGGAAACAATCTCAGTGGTGGTTTGGCTCCAAGCTGTCAAATTACCAGAGCACTTGGCTGGTTATTTTGGGGTCCGTAAGGAGAGAAGATTCCTGCAGTCGTTCCAGTCCTTGTGTCAGAGTTTGCCTGTGTTCTGTGTTTATCACCCACATGTTAAGTTCATGTGTTACCAAGACGACCTCCTCAACAATAAAAAAAAATGAGGCATTTCAAAACTTTTAATGCCTTTCAATCTAGCAATTCAGTTTCTGGGAATCTATTATTTAGAAATTAATCACAAACCACTAAATAAGTATATTCAAGGATGCGCATGGTAGTGTTATAATACTGTTTTGGAGAGGGAGAGGAAGAAAATCAACAGGAAAAAACTGACAGGACATCTAAAGGGGATTGGTTAAGAAAATCACGGGAAGCCAGAGCCGTCATTCATAACAATGAAGGGAAGGTTACTCGGGTACTTGAGGGAAATGTTCAGAATCTAACTGTGAGGGGAAAATGCAAGGGACAAAACAAGTATAATTTGGTACATTTCTGCTATATGTGTAGAATGAATGAACACACGCCAATACGTGGGCATTAGTTGGAGCTGGCTGGAGGCATATTACTTCTCTTTTATGTCTTTTCCTCCTCTGGCCCCTTTTCTCTTCCTCCTGCCTGTTTTCTCCTCCATCTCCTCCCCTCCTCCTCCTCCTCCTCCTCCTCTTCCTCCTCCTTCTCCTTCTTCTTTTTTTTCTTCTTTTTTTTCTGATAGAGTCTCGCTCTTTCGCCCAGGTTGGAGTGCAGTGGTGTGATCTCAGCTCACTGAAACCTGCGCCTCCCAGGTTCAAGCAATTCTCCAGCCTCAGCCTCCTGAGTAGTTGGGACTACAGGCACGTGCCACCACGCCCAGCTAATTTTTGTATTTTTAGTAGAGACGGGGTTTCACCATGTTGGCCAGGCTGGTCTTGAACTCCTGACCTCAGGTGATCTACCCGCCTCGGCCTCCCATATGCTGGGATTACAGGCGTGAGCCACCGCACCCAGCCCTCCTTTTTCTTCTTTGTCTTCATCTTCATCTTCTTCTTTGGCAGATTTTCAGCTGTTGTGATTAGCAAGACCCAGTGGCAGTGCCTTAACCAGCATTTTAAACTCACAGGAGAGAGCGGTGTAGTTTCCCATTTTTCCTAACATAAAACAAAGAACTAGTTGAGGTTCCCTAATTTGGTAGCATTTTAAACTTTTATAGTGCACGCATCTTTGTTACTTCATGTTGTCTACACAGTTTCACTCTTTAAGTGAGAAATGGGGAGATAAAATGACTTATTAAAGTTTAAGGGGACCCTATTTCCTGAGCTCATAGCTTGGGCATATGGCCGCTGGGTCTTAGAGCACTGGGATATAGGTGGAATACAGGTTAGAATTCTTAAAATCAATACTTCCTGGAAAACCAGTGTGGTTACCACCCATCTGTGGGCCCGCATTTCTCTCCAGCCATCCAGGGAAGAGGATGCTGGAAGCTTGTCCCGACCCCACCTCCTGCTGGATGGGAAAGTGTGCCTGAAGAATCTTACTCCCCATAGTGAGAATGTTTTTAAACGAGAAGGTTCCACGGCAGAGACAACTGGGAGAAACTGGTTTTGAACAGAAGGCTCCTTCTGAAATCCTTTCCACAAAACACACATGCATGTGTGCACGTGCACACACTCACAGAGACACAGACACAGACACAGCTGAGTATATGTGTGTGTGAGTCTGAGTCTGAATTAGATGCAACAGTATCTGCAGCCTAGGTGGAAGGTCTGCCTCAGGAAGGAGGGAGGCCAACAGCCCACAGGTGGGAATCACCTGAAGCTGTGAAACAGAGAACAGACTTCTGGGGAGAAGCAGGAGAATTCCTTGAAAAAATGTTTAAATAAACTGCAGCTTCTTTATTCTTTTTGGAAGAACCAGAGTTGTTGGCTCGAAGCAGGGAAAAACATCATTCTGGAGACATTTAAAAAGTTTTCTAGGGGGTAGACTCTACTGAGAGAGGTGAGAGAGTGTGCCTTGGGAGGGGACAGTGGAGCGGGGCTCGGGGAGGTGAGCAGGCTTCCAGGACCGCTGGATTCTCCAGGACACTCCTCCCTGTGCAGAGTGGCCCAGAGCAAAGTGGATGCAAGGGAATCCATCAGGGAGGGCGGGAGTGTGCAGAGATTCCAGGTACTCGGGAAGGGCCGTCAGCAAAGAGGTGGGGACCAGGGAATAAGCAGGACTCAGGGCCACCTTGGAGCAGCCAAGTGAAAGCAGAGGAAGGAGAGGGATCTGGACAAGGGGACAGGATCTCGTACCCACCACAGCCTGGTGACTTCAGAACTAGAGGGCTCCTTGGTGGGAGCAAGGCCATCAGGACTGTATCCAGTGTATGGAAATAGGACACCATGCAAGTGAAAGTGAGCAGGGCCTGGCCCAAGTGGAGAAGCTGGTGGTGCTAGAGCCTCAGCACTCTCTGGCCTTTTCTTTCTCCCTCCCTCCCCTTCAATTGGAATCCACTGCGATGCCATTCAGACCATAGGGTGACTCTACGCCCTGTGGTAGACCACAGTGTTCTTTCTCGGATTTAGTGACAACTGTGGGATGGGCTGGAGGTGGGTGCAGGGGTTGGGAGTGCTCTGAAGGCTTGCCAGCAGAGAGGGGGCACCTGAGTGAGGGACAGAGGGATTCAGGCTGGGGCGATAAATGCTGTCCTGGAGAGGTACTCAGCCGGGGTAGCAAATATGAACATCCACAGGAGCCGCCCACAGATTTGGTGGGCACAGGAGGAGAAGGGAAGCCAAATGGGCACACCCTGTTTGAGGGACGTGCCTCCCCGCAGCTCCGGCTGGAGCCCTCTGGGTGGGAATCGAGGCTGCTGTCACCAGAAGGGCTGATTTTCTAGGAGATTCTGCAGAGTGGCGTGTTCGTGCAACACCTTTCATTTATAAAATGCTGTTGATTAATTTAAAAACAGAACAATACTGTCTCAGCCAAACATAGCACATTCTTTGGGCCATGGGCTTATGACTCCTGCTGCAGTAGCGAACCTGATGATGCTAGGTCCAGACTGGCATGGCGTGGGGCATGTTGTCCCTTCTAATTTACAACAGAGCCCCTGACTAGGTTGGAAGCCAGTGTAGCCATGTGGGTGTAGCAAAATAGGTGGAATGCAGGCTTTCAGTTAATCTGCACACGTTCCTTTCAGGATACAGCAGTCTTATTTTGTAATTGAGAAAAAAGGGGAGCTCAGAGAGGTACATAGTTGGCAGGGAGTAGCAGGTTTTACTCGAGCTCTTGCTGATATTCAAGACTGATTTCTCATTACTTATAGCTTTTGTGTAACAGAGAATGGCTCAGATAGAGTGAATGTTACTGTATTAGGGTTCTCCAGGAAACACCAATAGAATATATCTATATGTATACCTATAGATATAGAAATGTAGGAAGAGATTTACTGTGAGGGATTGACGGATTACATGATTATGGAGGCTGGGAAGTCCCACGATCTGCTGTCTGCCAGCTGGAGGCCCAGGAAAGCTGGTGGTGTGGTTCCAGTCCAACTCAGACGCCTGAGAACTAGGAGACTGATGGGGTAAGCCCGAGTCCAAGTCTGAAAGTCTGAGAGCCAATGTCCAAAGTCATGAAAAGATGGAAGACCCGGCTCAAGGAGAGAGAGGAAATTTGCCCTTTCTCTGCTTTTTTCTTCTATTTGAGTCCTCATAGGACTGGATGATGCCCTTCCACCCTGGGGAAGGTGATCGTCTTCGCTCAGTCTACTGATTCAAATGCCAATCTCTTCCAGAAACACCCACACAGGCACATCCTGAAATAAGGTTTTATCAACTATTTGGGCATCTCTTAGCCCAGTCAAGTTGACACATAAAATTAGCTGTCAATGCTACCATATACACTGCTAATAGGAATCTGGTGAAGCAAACTCTCCAGAAGGAATGGCTGCCATCCCCAGGGTCAAATTCCTGCCTTTTCCATTCTAGTTGGGAACATTCTGAAAGACCAAGAAACAGTATCAGGGGCTAGGATGGAGAGTTATAAGATGGCACGGACAGTAATTTGTCATGTGCATTTCATTAATTCACTCATTCATTCAACACACGCCTAATGAGGGCCTGCTCAGTGCTGGGCTCTCTGTTCTAGGCACTTGGGATCCAGGAGTGAAATTATTAGACAAATGGCTCTGCCCTTGTGATGCCTACATTCTAGCTGGAGGAGGCAAACAATACACAATGCATGTAATAAGCAAATCACATGGTAGGTTAGGAGGTGACAAGTGTTATTCCAGAAATACAAAAAAGGAGGCAGATAGGTGTGTGTCGGGGGTGGGTGGGGGAACTGCAATTGTGATTGGTTTGATGACCGTGTGTCTCATTGAAAGGGTAGCATTGGAACAAGGCTGTGGCAGGAGCATGCCTCCTGTGAGAAAAGCAAAGAGGTCAGAGCAGCCAAGTGCAACAAGGGAGCAGTGTTGAGGTTCGGGATCCCAGAGCCCCACTCACCCAGGGCTGGGTGCCGTTATGCCATTCATTGCCCCATCTCTCCAAGTCTCTAATGCCTCAAGTGTAAATGCGGTGGATTACATTTCCCCTGCTTCACAAGTGTTGGAGGATCCACTGTGAAAACTTTGAAGATTGATTTTTATATTTACGTGTGGGGCTGCCCTAGGAAAAACAGTCTCAGTCACATTCTTATTCCTCCTAGACAGGATGGGCACCATGAAGCCTCCCCCAGCCGCTCTGTCTGTAGGGATGTCCCACTCTCTGCTTCTACGGCACCCAGGTGCATCAGTTGCCAGAAGGCCAGCTTCCCCAGCCCCTGCTGGCTTCATGGGCATTTGACCTCTGCAGTCACACAGGGACTCATGTTCAGAAGAGCCCTGTGCATGGTTGAATCCTCTGCCATTGCCATCTTTAAATACTCCATGATTTTATCTTTACACTTGTGATGAAGTCCAATGGGACAATACAGCATGCACCTGAGCAGAGGAGATACGCGTGGTATGTGTGTTTGCTGCCATTCCTTGCCTCATGAGCACAGAATTCTGGTGCTCCCATGATGGTGGGAGTTCAGAAAGACTCAAAGTGAGAACAAGATTACTCAAAGTGAGTACAAGTGTTACATCTTTGATTAAGTATGGGCCTGATGGGCCATGCTTTCCATTCAAACTAGAATTTGACTCAAAATGGAAAGAAGGATATGATGTTCTAAGGACATCATCAGCCAAGGAAGCCTAGCATATTCTTTTTCATTCCTGTTGTTTCTCTGTGTTAGTCAACCACTTATGCCAGTAGTTATGACATAGGAGGAAAGGGAACTAGCCTTTCTTTTCGTTCTTTTCTTTTTGAGATAGGGTCTTGGTCTGTCACCAAGGCTGGTGTGCAGTGGCACGATCTCAGCTCACTGCAACCTCTGCTTCCTGGGCTCAAGCAATCCTGCCACCTCAGTTTCCCAAGTAGCTGGGACTACAGGTGCATGCCAGCACAACCAGAAACTTTTTTTTGTATTATTTGTAAAGATGGGATTTCACCATATTGCCTATGCTGGTCTCCAACTCCTGGGCTCAAGTGATCCATCTGCCTTGGCTTCCCAAAGTGCTAGGATTACAGGCGTGAGTCACTGCACCTGGCCTTCAGTCCTGTCTTAATCCTCAGTAACTCAAAGGCAGAGGGTGCTGGTAGAATGTATGCATATCCAGAAATGAAATAAAACCAGCAAAGCTAGTTTTTGTGCAGCATTTCCAGTAAGGGATTGGTTGAAAGGTCAGGGCGATTGTGTCATTGTGTGCCTCTGAATGCAGTCATCTGTACTGGTTAAACCCCACCCCCCCCAAACCTATTTATGTATAAGTTACGAAATACAAATTCTATAATTTCTGTGATTCTGCATGTGAGCTACATGCTTTGAGCTAAATGCTTCCATTAGTATTGTAAGATGGCAAGGCACAGGAATGGTAAGATTCGTGCTATCAATTTACGTTTAATTTTTCCAAACCTAGCAGCTATTAAATAGCAAATAATAACACTGCAAGTCAAAAGAGAGACAGCAGGAGAAAGGAAAAGTCCTTATATTTTAGTACCTTTCCTGGCATCTTCTTTCCTGCTTTTTGGAAAAGGGGCCCAGCATTTTCACTTTGCACTGGGCCCTGTGCATTCTGTAACCGGCTCTGGCCAGCTCAACTGGTGCCCAGCAAACACTGTCTCCTGCTCACTCCACTCCAAGTCCCAACTAGGGCCAACAGTGGCAAGAATGAGCTGTCACTGTGAACTCGGCCCTGGTCCCAAAGAGTTTCTGCTGTGATTCCCATCATTTTTATTTTCAAGGAATTAAGGCAAAAACTTCAGGCTCTGTTTGGGGTCAATGTTGGGCCCATTCTCCTTAAGAGGGAATAATAAGTTATTTAATTGTCTATAGGCCAGAGAGCATCATAAGGCACATACATTTTTAAAAATAAAAATTCACATAACCCCAATATATAACAAAAAGAGGAAAAAAAGAGCCAACATAGATATTCTCTGAAATGTGTAAACCCTTTGGAAATTTCCATGACAGAAGGTTTAGAACAGTCTCTAACGGCGATTTGCACACAACAAAAAGTCACATCTGTATCTGATTACCTTATGGAGATTTCCCAGGGACTTTTCCCCAAAGGTGTGTTACAGCCCGTGCTTTCAATAGTAAGGATAGATAAAAGATAGACTGGATTAAGAAAATGTGGCACATATACACCATGAAATACTATGCAGCCATAAAAAATGATGAGTTCACGTCCTTTGTAGGGACATGGATGAAATTGGAAATCATCATTCTCAGTAAACTATCGCAAGAACAAAAAACCAAACACTGCATATTCTCACTCATAGGTGGGCATTGAACAATGAGATCACATGGACACAGGAAGGGGAACATCACACTCTGGGGACTGTGGTGGGGTGGGGGGAGGGGGGAGGGATAGCATTAGGAGATATACCTAATGCTAGATGACGAGTTAGTGGGTGCAGCACACCAGCATGACACATGTATACATATGTAACTAACCTGCACAATGTGCACACGTACCCTAAATCTTAAAGTATAATAAAAAAAAAAAGAAAAAAAAAGATGTTAACTTTGGATGCTATCCTTAAAAAAAAAAAAAAAAAAAAAAAAAAACCTTGTCTTTTAACACTAGAGGTCACTCTGCAACCGCAAATGCGAAATAAGCACCCTGGGGCTCCGGAAGGTCAGCACAGCTAATCTGTATAAATTGCTGAACCATGAGCCAAATTTGTACCTAATTACGGGTTGCTTTGATGCAGCCCCGCTCCTATTAAAAGTTTCTCTCTTTCCTGCAGAATTGTGGATGTTGTGACTTATATGTTTCTACTGAGCCCTAATATTTTTCAGCTAAGCAGGGGCATTGCAGGCGCTGTAACCAAGAACACACATCTCTCTACATTCCAGGTTTTTGATGTTCATTATCCAGATGGAAAAGAGCATCTGCCGCTTGGGTATCAAATGGTGATAACTTGGTCTTTATTTCTTTATGAGACTGAGGTCGAGACAGATTTAACACAGCCCTGCATGTGGGCGTGCAAAGACTGCAGGCACAGCACGTTGTGCAGAAACGATTGACAAATATTTTCAGAGTTTCTCTGTCCTGTTTTTGGAGATACATAAAACTGACTCTGCATCCAGTGTATGGAAATAGGGTTATTTGCATCTATTGGGGATTGGAACCCGCAAATGGTTTCTTAATCGAAAATTAAAATCCTTGTGCAGCCTCCCTAGAAGACTTCAATTTCCTTTGGCTAGTTACCCTTTCGGAGTAATTAATGTTATTTCTGATTTGGATTCCTGAGGGTTTGGATATCTGTCTATGCAGTAATTTCACATATAATTGCATGCAAAAATGTGTGTTTTATTTCTTTACTGGCTCCTAATCTGTGGTATTTTTGTCTGTGATGGATGGGAGTTATGAGGGTCTTCCCGGTCTCTTCGTTTAGGGAGAGTGGAATTCCTGAGCTGGGCAGGCAGAAAAGACCTGAATATCAAACAAGGAAAAATAACGGGAATAGTGGGAGGTTGTGACTCTCTGCAATATCTTCCTGAGGCATGGATGGGAATTTTGCAGCAGAGGCAGGTGATACACAGGAAATGCAAAGCTCTCTTCTTTGGAGGGCGGGCTCGGCTCCCATGCTGGAAGGGCCTTGACCCTGGCAGCCTCAGCTGGGGTGGAGGGCAGTCTCCTTGCCGTTCTGCTTAGCCCCCAGCACTTGCAGCAGATGAAGAGCTGGTGTGGATCAAGTGGAGCTGCTGTGCTGCTCCTGGGTCCAATTCCTCACGTGCGGAGGTGGCCACATTTAGGAAGATTTGAGCCCTAGAGCAGCCAGACGCCTTCCTCTCTGGATTATAGCACAATTGCGCGATCACCCTGACCTCCTCTGTGTTGGATTTTCTGTTGTATTTTGCTTAGATTTAGAGCACTCAAGGTGGTAGAGATCATGACTCTCTGTAAGGAGATAACAAAAATACGCTATGGTCACTTATCTGGGCACCTAGCCAGTCCAACCATCGATTTCCCATCTCGATTCACGAGGTGCTGAATGGAGCCGATCAATTCAACAGCACCGATGGGACTCAAATATTCCCATAATCTATATTATCAGTGGACTTCCTTCCTGGTGTCCTCATCTGACCTGGTCACCGTGGCTTCTTGATCGGAGAAATTAAAGCAGGGATTGGGAGGTCTTTATAATGGGAGAATGTCGGCTTTAGCGTGGCCACTCTGGGGGACTGAGGGTTCACCATGCCCACAGCCCTGCTGCGAATGCTTTTAGTAATGTGCACGCTTGGATTTAAATTAGGACCCCCAATTAGTCTCTTGTTTTCTAGCAGCCTGCAAAAACACCATTTAGGGAGGAACTGTTTAGAAAGCAGGTTTTTACTTAATAAACAGTGATCAATCGAATTGATTAACCATGAACACATTCCCACTGAGTCTGTGGGTGGCGCTTGTTGTTGATAATTGCGGTTCATGAGTACAAGACTATTAAGTGGCTGCTCATAGACGATTTCCCAGCTCTTTCACCTAAGAGAACTGGGGGCGCGCTCTGGGGGGTGCCAGCAACTGTTGACAGCATTTTTTGGGTTGGGGCTGTGCCTGAGCCAGCCTCTGCCCCCAGCAGGCCTTTGGAGCATCTCTATCAATTGTGGCCATTTACTAGACACTGGCAGACATTTTTGTAAACCTCGCATCTGTTTTTTCACTAATTCACGCGGTAATTAGGTGTTCTCACGCCGGCTTTGTGGCTTTACATAAACGGTAAGTGGAACCGCCTGTGCATTAGAATTAGTGCTGTGTTCTGTGCGAGGCTTACTACCACCGAGGCTGTCTCTCTGCTCGCTAGAACGGCAGCTAGAAAACTGGGAGGAGAGCTTCCTGGCAGCGTTAGCAAACTAGCAGCCCCGGAAGGGCGATGAGAAAGATGTAAGTGAAGGCGGGTTCGGCGGGAGAGCCCCCGGTTGCCCTGCGCGGTTGCGGCGCGCGCCTGGAGTTGCGCTTGATGAACGCAGCCCGGGGGCGTAGCGAGCACGGCCGGGCGGGCTGCCCGGGGCTCCGGGCCCAGCTCCCAGCCCAGGGGGCGGACTGTTCTTTGTGGGACAGAGGGGAGAAGACGCCTGCCATTTGGAACCCCTGCTGATGCTCCAGCTCATTTTGGGCAGGTTTCTGAGCCTCTCTTGGCGTAGTTTACCTAATTAACAAAAGTACAGAATAGCAACGCAATGTCTTCTATTATGTGGGTTAGAACGCCCTTTATGCCCTCGGTGCCGGCCCTGGGTAAACGGGAAGCCGCCAGAGGGCTGGGTGACTTTACAGCTGCCGTGACCAAGGACTCCTCGCGGCCGAATGATCTCTTGCGCCCTCTAGCGGTGTGCATAGCAACTCTCCGTGGACACCAACCTGGTGGTCCTGGATCTTCACCCTGAGTCAATGGCCCTGCCCCAGCCCTAGAGGTTTTCCTTGCGCTGAGGAAGGGACCCAGGCCTTGGTGTTTTTTGCAAGCGCCCCAGGAGATTCTAACGTGCCTCCAAGCTGGAGAACTTCTGCTAGAAACCAAGGCAAGACAGAGCCACCGTGATAGGTGGTAAACCATATGTGCTTCAAAATATGTTTATTACTTATGTGTTTATTATTATTATTTTAAACATAACATTTACCCGTGGGTAGTTTTGATTTTGTTTTTTGTTTTTGAGATGGAGTCTCGCTCTGTTGCCTAGGCTGGAGTCCAGTGGCTCAATCTCAGCTCACTGCAACCTCTGCCTCCCGGGTTCAAGCAATTCTCCTGTCTCAGCTTCCCAAATAGCTGAGACTACAGGCGCAAGCCACCACACCTGGCTAATTTTTGCATTTTTAGTAGAGACAAGGTTTCACGATATTGGTCAGGCTGGTCTCAAACTCCTGACCTCAGGTGATCCACTCACCTCAGCCTCCCAACGTGCTGGGATTACAGGCGTCAGCCACCCGCCCAGCACTTACCTATGGGTAGTTCTAATTTGGCCATTTCCAATCCTCTAGGAAGACTCTGCAGATTGTCTGGGCTAACAGCTATTCCAAGCCCTCCTCTCTCTTTCCACCTTCTGCTAGAGGCTGAAGAAACTAAATCAGTACGTGATTTCTTAGTCTCTCTTAATGCAGGGGTGGCCGTGTGACACAATGCTAGTCAATATGATGTAAGTATAAGGAAAAGTCCACTCAGGGGTGTTTCTGGAAAAGCTTTTCTCATCTTTTTTTTTTCCTGTTAAAAATAGATATAGAAGATCACCACCCACTTTTCTCTTCCTCTTGCTTTAGATGTAGATGTGATGTCTGGAACTCATGCAGCTATCTTGCAACGACCAGGATGAGGCTAAGAGAATAGGAGAGATCCTTGCTCAAACAGGGTAAGCCAACCCCAGAAGCAACTTGCCTCCAGACTTTTTATTATGAGGAAAAATAAATCCCTAAACGTTTAAGCCGTTGGTAGGTTATATGTTAGTTGCAGTCAAATAATTCAAAACAAATATACTTTCAGATGAAATATCATGATGAAATGCTGCCTAGAAGAGAAATCAAAAGAAAAATAAAACTTTTTGAAGTGCATGCAATGGGCCAGGCCCTGGGCTTTCACATGCATTTTCATGCAGTACCAAAGACATTGGTGTCATTATTACTATTTCCATTTGTTGAGAAAACTGAGGTTGAATAATTTTCCTTTTATCAAACAACCTGTTTAGTATGAAGGACCAATTATGAAATGCAAGAGTCAAATATTCAGAGAGTTTTATTTGTCTCCAGAGCCCATGCCTTTTCTTAGAATTTTTTCCCCCTACTGCCTCTTGCTTGCCAAGAAGAGATGCTGCAGTCAAGCCTTGCTGGGGAGGCTGGAGAGGGCAGCCAGGCTGCCTCAGCTGGAAGCAGGGACACAGGGGTGACTGCAGTGCCGTCAAGCAGAATATGGCATGTCTAACTCTAAGAACCTTGAACTGCCTCCCCATCCCCACAGCACACACAACAATGATGGTGGCCCTGGGAGGAATTAGCTGGCCAGGATCTGGAGCCAGCCTCTTACATCAGAGAGAGATGGACAGAGTGGTGCAGCATGGTGGAACCACATGCTGGGAAGGGAGGGGAACAAAGCTCCTGGCAACTTCTTGAGGGAATGTTTACTTTATTTTGTTTTTTGAGATGGAGTTTTGATCTTGCTACCAGGACTGGAGTGCAGTGGCACAATCTTGGCTCATTGCAACCTCCACCTCCTAGGTTCAAGAGATTCTCCTGCCTCGGCCTCCTGAGTAGCTGGGATTACAGGTGTCTGCCACCAAGCCTGGCTAATTTTTTGTATTTTTAGTAGAGACGGGGTTTTACTGTGTTGGCCAGGCTAGTCTCGAACTCCTGACCTCAGGTGATCCACCTGCCTCGACTTCCCAAAGTGCTGGGATTACAGGCATGAACCACAGCACCTGGCTGGGATTGTTGACTTTGGATGATATGAAGACTGAAAATCTGGCAATGTGGGCTCAAAATGAGAAGTGACGCCTCATCCAGTTCTGCAACAAAGGCAGAGAACTGTGTATTTAATGGAGGGGATGGAGACCTGATACCAGAAACCCACTGGAGATCGCACATTTGAATACCTGTATTGTGAAAATGCATGTGTTATGAAAGGGTCGACCCTCTTCATAGTTTGTGGGGTCAACCATTCTCCATCAGTCTCTCATCTTCACACAGGATTGTGTTAAAGACCCTCCCCCTCCTCCAGCCACTGTTATATATGGCCAGGTGGACACGGACCCTGGATGGCTCTAACATAGAAGATTGAGGTGCCCAGAGAGGGCCCACATTAGACCTCAGCCCCGCAGTTAGCCATCCCTCCAACTGTGCCAAAAGGTGTGGCAGCATCCCCTCTCTGAGGTAGAGCTGCTGGCTTCTCCCCTAAGCTCCCCATATCACTGATTTGCACCTTCCCCGACTGGATAGATCATTAAGAGAATTGGTTTACAAGGCTCTTGCTGAGCTGCTGGCTGTGGGAGAGGAAGTAAACAGACGCAAGATAGAGCTGTAACATACGATGTTATATCCAGTGCTTAATGAGGCCCATAAAAACAGGAATGC
Organism: Pan paniscus; assembly: GCF_029289425.2. Taxonomy (NCBI): domain Eukaryota; kingdom Metazoa; phylum Chordata; class Mammalia; order Primates; family Hominidae; genus Pan; species Pan paniscus. The sequence goes on along the minus strand of NC_073265.2, from coordinate 87,834,806 downwards.
AGGAGCAGCCGCAGATAAATGAATGTGCTTCATGCAGAATCAAGAGTTGACTGTATTTTATTTGATTTAGTTCTAGAAATAGCAGATGTTGTGTCAATTATGGCAAAGTAGTTCTAACTAATCTCTTCATTGAATTCATCTCATTGACCAAAATGGATTAGAAATTATTTTGTTTCCATGATCGTAAGTCAATTTTCTATATAAAATATACAGAAGAATAAACTGGAGAATTGAAATGACCCTAATCCCACCACTAATAATAACTCATAACAATGGATTATGCTTGCAAGTGCTAACTGGTTCCCAGCCACTATCTAGAACCACTCTTCTGTTAGCACCCTAATTAAACCCTCTAGGAAGTAGGGAGAGCTAGCAGCTGCATGCTTAATATGGGGAAACTGAGGCACTGGGAAGTGGGAAGTTAATAACTAGTCCAGTGTCAACACACTTGGAGGTGGTGGAGTCAGGGTTCGACCTTGGCCATTTAGCTCTAAAACCTGCATTTTTTTTTTTTTTTTTTTTTGAGATGGAGTCTTGTTCTCTTGCCCAGGCTGGAATGCAGTGGCATGATCTCGGCTCACTGCAAACTCCACCTCCTGGGCTCAAATGATTCTCATGCTGCAGCCTCCCAAGTAGCTGGGACCACAGTTGCCTGCCACCACGCCCAGCAAATTTTTGTATTTTTGTAGAGACGGGGTTTTACCATGTAGGCCAAGCTGGTCTCAAACTCCTGACCTCAGTTGATGCTCCTGCCTTGGCCGCCCAAAGTGCTGGGATTACAGGTGTGAGCCACTGCGCCTAGCCTAAAACCTGTATATTTATCCAGCAAAGTCTATTGCCTTTGGGGGAAACCACTATTAATGTGTTTTCTTTCTCTGAAAATGCATGCAAATATCACATATTTTTATATGTATTTACACAAATTGGGATCATATTCTATATGCTGATTTGCAATCTGCTTTGTCATGTAACTGTATATAATGTTATTACAAATAAGTGTTTGATGACTGCGTAGTGTTCTTTCATACAGAGGTACACTGGGATATTTTTAAAATCAATCTCCTAACCTCAGGCATCTATGCTGTTTCCACGTGTTGCTGGTTCATTTTATAAATAATGCTGAGATGAAAGCCAGTTTTATGTACATACCTCTGAGTGAATCCCTGATTATTCTGTCTAAGTAAATTCCCATAAGTAGCATTACTGGGCAAAAAATATGGTCAGTTTTAGTGACAATACTTATATAGATTCTTACACGGATTTAGTTTGGCAAGGAGCTTTGACTAAGATGATGAAATGAATGGACTGGTTTCAGATTTGTAGTTGTGATGACAGCTCTACCCTGAGCTGTATGACAGAGATGCATTTACTGGGCTGGAAAACAAGTCACTTGGTGGCTCTAAGGAACTCCGGGAAGCACCGGGGTGGCTTGTCCTCCTTCGCTCCCTCATAGCACCCTGTTAGACACCCTCACTTGTCTGTCTTCCCTGCCGGACTGTGAGCGGGAGGAGGATCACACATTGACCACATGTCTACCAAGTGTTTTCCCTGAGCCAGGTCCCGGGAGGGAGGGCCCCTGTGCTCACCTGCATCCCAGAACTAGTGTGGAAGCAGCTGCTCTGGAAGCCTTGGCAGGGCTGCTGAAGCAAACCTCTCCCTCTGGTCTGCCTTCCTCATACTCAGCCTTTAAAATTCGCCCCAGCTACCTTCTCCAGGGATGGAAGTGGACATTATGCCAGGCAAGAGTGACAGTATAGTCAATCCTTGAGAACATCTTAAAAGGTAGGTCCTGCATTATTACCCATACTACAGATGAGGAAGCTGAGGCACCATGAAGTTAGTAACTTGTACGGGACCACACTTCCAGTAAGTCTTAGAATTTGAACCTGCATCTGCTTCACTCCCAAGATCTTATTTTTCCCACTGAACCTTGAGGCTTTTAGGAGACAGGTTTAGCAGTTCAGGCTAGGGTTAGGTGTAGGCTTTGGTACTTGGGTCCTGATTCCTACCGAGTCTGTGTGGCCCAACATTTAGACAGCAGGAACTGGAGCTTCCGCTTGTACCTCTGGATTCAGGTGATGAACTCAGAGGGCCCCGTGGAAAGGAGGAAACCCTCTGGTTGCAGCAACTTCCAGGTTGAGACAAGTGTTTAGAATTATTCCCACTGGGCAGCCCCTCACCCTGTTTCATCTGGTGGCAACAATCTCACTTTGCTTCTTTTAATTAAGGAGGAGACTTTTGCTGATATTGCTATTTTTAGCAAAATGGCTTCCACTGCATTGTCAATTATTTGAAATAAGAAATTCAAGGGCTCCCTTGTTTGATCATGTATTAGTCAGTTTTCATGCTGCTGATAAAGACCTACTCAAGGCTGGATAATTTACAAAGAAAAAGAGGTTTAACGGACTCACAGTTCCATGTGGCTGGGGAGGCCTCAAAATCATGGTGGAAGGCAAAAGCACGTCTTACATGGCAGCAGGCAAGAGAGAATGAGAGCCAAGCAAAAGGAGAAACCCCTTATAGAATCATCAGATCTTGCGAGACTTATTCACTACCATGAGACCAATATGGGAAAAACCACCCCTGTGATTCAATGATCTCCCACCTGTTCCCTCCCACAATTTGTAGAAATTATGGGAGCTACAATTCAAGATGAGATTTGGGTGGGGACACAGCCAAACCATATCAGATCAGTTGTTCATTTGGCTGCTTTTGAGACCTTTCTACATATCAGGCCTTGCCCTGTGCACTGAGAATCCAGAGGGAACTGGGACAGCCTCAAAGCTCTCCCAGTTTAGTGGGGAGACAGACTGGGACATGACTCGCTGGTATATGAGGCAGAACAGGATGTGGCTCCAGGAGCGAAATGCTTTGGGCAGGACTCAGAGGGACAGTTGATCTCTGCCAGATGCAGAGTGACTGAGAAAACTCCTGGGAGAATCTTCTTTGAAAAACAAAAAGTAAGCTAGACGTCGTAAGCAAAAATGTATTACTATATATCAAGCTAAAGGAATGACCAAATCAGGCAAAAAAATTTTAAAAAGCAACGAACGGCAAGAAATTTACATCACAACTGAGCAACCTTAAAAAGTGGGCTCATTTTAGTTTCTTTTTGGCCCCAAGTTAAAAACAGGGTGGGGAAAGGGTAAATGGGAAGCAATAACAAAAGGAATTGAGTTTTCTTTCTCTCTGCCAGCAGCATTTGCAAAGGTTGACATAATTTTGCCGATGTTTTCCTGTGAAGTACATCGGGATAACATTTCTTAAAATAATTGTGCTCTTAACAGTCCCACGCAGACTAGAAGCTGGGAAGCTGTACAGGCATCAGAGAATGAGATTCTGAGCCTCTGAATTCCGATGGCCCCAAAGGACCCATAGGTTCCCACTCAGGTCCAGAGGAGCAGTGGCTTTGGCAGAGGCTGGGGGCAGAGGAGAAGAGGTGGGAGGCTGCCAACACGTGGCTCTCTGAGCTTAACAGTGTTCTTGGAGGCTATGTTTGGTGGGGGGAGGAGTAGAAGGCCCCTGGCCACCACCAGCCTGGATGTCCCTGAACCTGCCACCACTTAACGTTTGATATCAGGAGCCCCGCAGTCCCAGGACACAGCCGCAGTGCCTTGGTCTTGCACAGAAAAGCAGGAGAAGTTAAATTTGGAGACGTTTCAGATGTTTTGTTCTCCTTCTTCTGCCTTCTTCTTTTTTTTTTTTTTTTTTGGAGTCTCGCTCTGTCGCCCAGGCTGGACTGCAGTGGCACGATCTTCGCTCACTGCAAGCTCCACCTCCCGGGTTCACGCCATTCTCCTGCCTCAGCCTCCTGAGTAGCTGGGACTACAGGCTCCCACCACCACGCCCAGCTAATGTTTTTGTATTTTTTTAGTAGAGACAGGTTTCACTCTGTTAGCCAGGATGGTCTCCATCTCCTGACCTCGGGATCTGCCTGCCTCGGCCTCCCAAAATGCTGGGATTACAGGCGTGAGCCACCGTCCCCGGCCTCTTCTGCCTTCTATATTGCGGAGTGCTTTTTTGGCCATTAGACTGTGTTGAGAAAGAGGATGCTACCCTGCAGTTGAGTGGAAGGACATTAAGTGACAATTGTTCTGAGTGCAGTGGCTACTGTTCGCGTGGAGCCACACTATTTCATAAGAAAAACACATAAGAATGCTCTCAGCTTAGAGATGTTAAGGGAAGCCTTTTCCCTGTTGGGATCCTGGACCGACGAGAGCTGATATATGGGATTGTCTCCTTTGGAGGGTCCTGCAGCCGTGTACCTGCGCAATGGACTGTCTGTGAGAGCTGCTTGGCTCTAGGGTCATTCATTTTCAAATTAAGCATTTACACCATAAGTTGTAATTGTATTTGTTTCAAAAGGAGACGATGGAGTCTTTCAGATCAAAAAAGACTTTTTAAAGTGCCAACCATTTCATACTACCTGCTCCATGGGATTGGACGCAATAACTCAAGCTTTAAAAGTTCCATGCCTGTGTTGTATGCTTGAATTTACAAATCTCTGTCTGAAATCAGCTCCCTCCTGTGACAACCTTCTCCATCAGTGAGAAACCCTGATTATTAAATGAAGATCAAACTGGGCATGGTGGTACCCCTACTTTAAGGAAAGTTTATGAGACTTTTTGATTATAAGAAATAATGCTTCTTGTAGACATTTTTAACAATAAAGATATAGTACATTTATTCTATAGCTCAAAAGCAGCCCAACCATTAATTCCACTTCTTTAAAACAAAACTGGCCAGGCGGGGTGGCTCATGCCTGTAATCCCAGCACTTGGGAGGCCACGGTGGGCAGATCACAAGGTCAGGAGATCGAGACCATCCTGGCTAACCTGGTGAAACCCTGTCTCTACTAAAAATACAAAAAATTAGCCGGGCATGGTGGCGGGCACCTGTAGTCCCAGCTACTCAGGAGGCTGAGGCAGGAGAATGGTGTGAACCCGGGAGGCGGAGCTTGCAGTAAGCGGAGATCGCGCCACTGCACTCCAGCCTGGGTGACAGAGTGAGACTCCATCTCAAACAAACAAACCAAAAAAAAAACCAAAACAAACAAACAAACACACACACACACACAAAACAACAAAACAAAACAAAACAGCATTGCTATGACTAATGACGTTCTTTATAGTAAATGAACTAGGATAGGTCAATGTTCATGGACTCTAGTGTTTTTTGAGTTATTTTTTCTAAGACATTTGACATCTTGGTGCCACTAACATGTTGCAGGGTGGGGACGGGAGCAATGAAGACTTTTATTGCTATGCAGGGCCTTCCTGGCTGTGTCTCAGATGACATTACTGGCTGTGAGTAGGGGGATCTTCTGTCATCAGCAAAATGCATCCATCTCTAGGGGTGCACATCTCTGCCACTGTCCTGACTTACAGCAGGGAGAAGTCAGGTGTGGCCCTATAGAAGTGACTGTCTCTCACTATCTAAAGTCTCCCTACCCCTTCTCTAGTGGCCTTCATATCACTTCTGTCTTCTTGAAATTTTCTATCCATTGGGTATTGTTCGTGGCCTCTACTAGAGAATACACTCTATGTGGGCGGGTATTTACTCACTGTTGTGCCCCCCAGCGCCTAGCACAGAGGCCTGGTACCTAGTAGATGCTCAGTTAAAAGTTGTTGACCGAATGGTCATGTGCTGGGAATGTCGATCGCTATAAGATGCAGTGATCCGGTTTTCAGCGTGAAAGAATCAGGCTGCCATTGACAGCTGTGGCTAAGAATGCATCCTCTCTTGTCCTGAAGGTCAGCCTCCTGATGGGCGTGGACTCTGTCACATGGGGCTTCAGCACCATTCAGAACAGGTCCTGCAGGAAAAGCAAGCAACTTTCCTTACTAGGTGACATTCCAGTTATAGAACCCTAGGCCACTGATTCTCTACTGGGTGCAATTTTGTCTCCAAGGGCAATTGACAATGTCTGGTGACATTTTTGGGATTGGCATCACTGGGGAGGTGGGTGCTGGTGACTTCCAGTGCGTAGAGGCCAGGGATGCTGCTAAACATCCTCAAATCTGCAGAACAGCCCCCCACAACAAGGAATGATCAGGCTCAAAATGTCAACAGTGCTGGGGCTGGAAAACCCTGCTCTAGACATTCTTTTCGGGAAGGAAAACAAGGACAACATAGGAAGGGAAGTGAAAAGAACTGACTTTTACTGATCACCCAGGCTTCTGACTCTGTGTTAGATACTTCATAGATTACAGCATGTAGTATTCAGTCTTCACAATGAAACTTTGATGTGGGTATTATCATCCCCATTGTACAGATGACAAACTGAGGCTCAGAGAGGTTACGTGACTTGCCCAAAGTCACCTGGGTAGGACCTTTAAACACAAATCTGCCTTGTTTCAAGTCCCACACTCTTTCTACTAGACTTCTTGAGTCCTGCAAGTAATGAGATGTTGGTAACTTCCTCAGGAAGTATATTGGATGCGAAAGAATGTCTTCAGGAAGGATGTAATGGATCTTTTGCATTTTAACACTTCCTTAATTTGGAATCTGAAAATTCCACCAGGCTGAGGTTGAAGTGTCCCTTTGTATCGCCCACAAAGAAAAGATCTGCACTATGTAAATGAAACCATAGGTTGGGCACAGAGAACCCTTTAAGAAGAGTGAGCTTTCTAAGGCAATGATTGTTAGTTTAAACATTGCAGGACTCCAGACGGTAACCACATCCCCACGTCACCGTTCCTTATTAATGAGATGTGGAAAATAATAATGTCCCTAGCACTCTGCATTCAGGAAGAGATAACTTCCTAGTCTTTGTCATCCATTAACACCTTCCACAAACATTTATAGAGCACTTGCATTGTGGCTGCTGCTGTCTCGGGGGACACCAGATAAGACACACTGGCCTGACAAAAGGTTTATCATCTATTTAAGGATAGTTCTAAAATGAAAAGTTTCCATACCCTGTTTGAAGGGTTACAAGTCAGATGTAGATAAAGGGATAGGAGATTGTAGAGGGGACAGTAAGATTCCTGCTTGAATGGAGTGTCCCTGGGGAGTAAAGTTTGATCTGGGTTTTGAAGGATGAATAGAAGTCTCTTGAGCGGGCATGGGAAATAACAGCAGGCCAGACAGAGAAAGCCACAGGGGTGGAGGCCTTGTGGCTAGAGAGCATGTAAGTTTCAGAGGACAGTGGTAGATAAACATGTGAGCCCCTACTGTGTGCTGAGGATTGGAAATAGGAATAACAGAGACAAATAACTGAGATAATATTAGAGCAAAACGAGTGCCATACAGAACACGACAGGGTCATGTGACAGAAAGGTGAGGACTGGAAGAGGGTGACATTTGAATGAAGACCTAAGTGGCTAGGATGAGCCAGTTCTATGACCTGAGCATTCCAGGCCTGGATGATTCTCCTCTCCCACCCCAGACTGCAGTCCCAGCATTGCAGGCAGTGAAGCCCACCTTCATGGCTGAGGCACCCGGGCCAAGGTACCCAGGGCACAGGGAAGGTTATAGGGAAGGGCTATGCCTCCTGCTTCTTCATTTTCTGTGCTGGTCATCTGGGGGAATGGGGGGTCTCCCCTGACATTGAGCAGCCCCTTGATAACTCCTTGGAGTGCCTCCCTGAAGGTGGGACCCGCTGAGCACTCCCAGACTCAGGCTGCCTTTCTCACTAAGCCAACTGTATGGGTCCATTTTTTTGCTGCTGATAAAGACATATCCGAGACTGAGTAATTTATAAAGAAAAAGAGGTTTAGTGGACTCACAGTTCCATGTGGCTGCGGAGGCCTCACAATCACGGTGGAAGGTGAAAGGCATGTCTTACTTGGCGGCAGACAACAGAGAGAGCTTGTGCAGGGGAACTGCCCTTTATAAACCCATCATATCTTATGAGACTTACTCACTATCCCAAGAGCAGCATGGGAAAGACTTGACCCTGTGATTCAATTACCTTCCACTGGGTCCTTCCCACAAAACGTGAGAATTGTGGGAGCTACAATTCAAGATGAGATTTGGGTGGAGACACAGACAAACCATACTAGCAACACTCAGAAGGTTCCACTAGTGGGGAATGTGATGCATCTCCAGGGTCACAGAAATTGCATCATCATTGAGAAAGCACAGACCCTCTCTGCACTGAACCTCTGCTTCCTGGGTTCTAGTGATTCTCCTGCCTCTGCCTCCCAAGTAGCAGGGATTACCAGGCACATGCCACCACACTTGGATTTTTTTTTGTATTTTTAGTAGAGACGGGGTTTCACCATATTGGTCAGGCTGGTCTCGAACTCCTGACTCAACAGTTGAATTCTAATGGAGCTCTCCTGTCCTCTGCCCAGTGGCATGGGGAGAGTGGGAACTGGCTAGCCACATCCCTGGCTCCCATGCTTGTGTCTGGGATACAAGGGACGCATATTTATTGCCAGCCAGCATGGGGTTAAAGGTCACTTCCCTGTGTGCATGTTCTTAGTTATTTGGCCCCCAAAAGGTCCTTAGAAAGATACTAGTCAAATAAGAGAGTTAAGGTGATGGGAAGGAAGTGTGGGCTGATTTGCATTAGACAGGATGTGATAGATCTGCAGACTGAAGGGCCAAGGGGAAAAGGGGAAGGTGATTTTCCCGGTCCTTACACCTTCCTAGATAGACCAAAGCTGATGTTGGTGGTTGGAAAGTGCTTTTTAAAGTCCAACTTGCCTTCTGTGTGTTTCTAAATTCTGGGAGTTTCAGGTAAGGACTCTGGATTCCCAGGGGAGCAAAGGAATAAACACCACACAATTGCAGCTTTCCAGAGAAGCCTTAAGACAACAAAGCACTCATTAATGAAAAAATATTCGGTGGCAGACACCTTTATTTTTGTTTAGTCTTTTGACAGGGTTGGAATGAAAAGAGTTATGTGATAGGGAGAGAAAGCCCTACCTTCATTTAACTTGCTGTAGTCTATGGGTATAATTACCTATAAGTGTAATTACAGAGAAGACAAATGGCATTTTTAGCTGTGGTCTTAAAGAGGCGAGTTAATTTCCGACTTTGACCAGAACTATGTTAATTAGCCGTGGTGCAGTCTCTCTCTGTCTCTCTCTCTCTCTCTGTCTGAATGGAAGTTCCTCACCCAGGACTGAACGTGGCCTGCTTCCTCTGTACCTTTGAGTAATGAAAGGACACTGCATGCCAACCAAATCAGGGCTGCTGTATTAATAAGGCTACTTTCCTGTCCATTTATCATCAATTAAAGGTGCGCTAGTTTGTAAAGTAACCCCACCTTCGGCCCGGCCGCCCAGAACGGCTCCTCATTTATTTTCTGTGTGGTTTCGGTTGGAGTGAGACCCACCTTGCAGCTCAGAGGTGACAGGCGGCATGAAAAAGTACACTAATTGAGACATCTCGAGGGAGAAATATAAGAAAACTGAAACGGTAATTAGAATGAGAGGATTTCAAGCTGGGTAAGGAAAATCGAATGGAGGTGCATATTAGGGGCTGTTACAAATGGGGAGGAAAGTACTTGTTGGGGGGAGAGAGAAATGGATCTTAGAGCAGAGCGTACCCTTTTAACACTTCAGGGAGAGAGGAGACAGCAAGAAAATATCCAGGGTCAGGTGTGTGGACTTTTAGGAAGGGTGGCCTCGCATGCAGGCTTTAAGGCAAAGCTAATAGGGAGTCTGGCCAGCCAATTGCCAGGCTTTCAATGCAGGCTGATGTTTCGGGGAGAGAAATAGCCTGGATTTCTGGTAGGGAACGCGATTCTAAAATTCAAATGTGATTTTTAGCACTCCCAACCTTTTACGCAAAAGTGGCGAGAGAAGCTGCAGAGAGATTTCAGGGGATTTGAAAACGGGAGTGTTCTTCGGCTTCTGCCTTCAGTCCTCTGACCTCTAAGCCCTGGAAGCTGTGCCTGAACAGGGTCCTGAGGATAATGCCATGAGTCCAAACCCTCATAGGCCAAAAGGTAACAGAGACAGAGCCATTTTCCTGCAACATCATGCCGTGTGCATGGATGCATTTTTTCACTAGTAATTTGGATTTCAATTGTTCATTTTCTTTCGGAGATATCAATTCCCAGAAGCCAGATACAAATGGGCCATTTAAGAAATGTTCCTTTAAGCATGAGAATGATTTTGAGTGGCCAGTTGCTATTTTAGCTTAGTAGATTATAAGCCCCCAGTCATTGCCTACCAGGTGCATAAGCTCAGAGAATGTTGCAGAGAAACTAGGTCCCATATTCTCCTCCAGCCGAGGAGGCCGAGAGCAACAGCTTGGAGATGCTTGGACCCTCCCAGAGGGAAGAGAAAGAAAAGGTCTTACAGTCCAACCAGCACTGGGACCCTTGTCAAATGGCTGGAAAAAGTCAGGTTGAACATTTTCAGTGACAGGGGACCTGAGCAGGTGTCATGCTACCACCTTCTCTCTGCAGATCAGACATCTCCCTTGTCACAGAAGAGCTCTGCAGATACTTGCATCCACAGTCATACTTTCCCTGTCTTGTTTCCAGCCTAAATGTGCTCAGTTCCTTTAACTGGGTTCCTGGGAACTGGGGGCATGGTTTTTGTTCTTTCCTACCTTAGCCATCATCTTGGTGTAGCACTCAACATGAGCCCTGCTGTGTGATCTGACTGGCACACAAAGGAAATGTCTGTCACTTCTTTTGTCATAGAATATATGCCTCTATTTTTTCTTCTTCTTTTTTTTATTATACTTTAAGTTTTAGGGTACATGTGCACAATGTGCAGGTTAGTTACATATGTATACATGTTCCATGCTGGTGTGCCGTACCCATTAACTCGTCATTTAACATTAGGTATATCTCCGAATGCTATCTCTCCCCCAACCCCCACCCCACAACAGGCCCCAGTGTGTGATGTTCCCCTTCCTGTGTCCATGTGTTCTCATTGTTCAATTCCCACCTATGAGTGAGAACACACGGTGTTTGGTTTTTTGTCCTTTTGATAGTTTGCTGAGAATGACGGTTTCCAGCTTCATCCATGTCCCTACAAAGGACATGAACTCATCATTTTTTATGGCTGCATAGTATTCCATCGTGTATATGTGCCACATTTGCTTAATCCAGTTTATCATTGTTGGACATTTGGCTTGGTTCCAAGTCTTTGCTATTGTGAATAGTGCCGCAATAAACATACGTGTGCATGTGTCTTTATAGCAGCATGATTTATAATCCTTTGGGTATATACCCAGTAATGGGATGGCTGGGTCAAATGGTATTTCTAGTTCTAGATCCCTGAGGAATCTCCACACTGACTTCCACAATGGTTGAACTAGTTTACAGTCCCACCAACAGTATAAAAGTGTTCCTATTTCTCCACATCCTCTCCAGCACCTGTTGTTTCCTGACTTTTTAATGATTGCCATTCTAACTGGTGTGAGACGGTATCTGATTGTGGTTTTGATTTGTATTTCTCTGATGGCCAGTGATGATGAGCATTTTTTCATGTGTCTTTTGGCTGCATAAATGTCTTCTTTTGAGAAGTGTCTGTTCATATCCTTTGCCCACTTTTTGATGGGGTTGTTTGTTTTTTTCTTGTAAATTTGTTTGAGTTCATTGTAGATTCCTTTGTCAGATGAGTAGATTGCAAAAATTTTCTCCCTTTCTGTAGGTTGCCTGTTCACTCTGATGGTGGTTTCTTTTGCTGTGCAGAAGCTCTTTAGTTTAATTAGCTCTATTAATGCATCTCAAGACCATTTTGATTTCTTTGGCAGCTACATCACACTAACCATCAGTGTTGATTTCTAGTCACTATTAATTGGGTCCTATGATGTGCTGGGCATGAGGGATAGCACGGTGGGCAAGACAGATGTGGCCCTTACGTGCACAGAGTTCACAGTGTGATGAGGGAGTTCCACTTGGATGGAGGAATCACTGTGTTAGGAAAGGTGAGGCCAGGCATTGATGGGATTATATTAATACATAGGTTATGGGCTCATATCTAGTTCCGTTGTGGGGAGAAGCCCCCTGAGGAAGAAGCATTGAAGTCGAGCCCTATAGGCTGCACAGTTGCTCACCAGGTAGAGCAGGAGTGGGAAGGGGGTGTGGCAAGTGCAACTAGAGGGGGAACAGCACACCCAAAACCCGAAGGCGAGAAAGGGTGTGGTGTGCCAGTGAATGACTGGATGTCCTGGATAGGAGGGACTGGATGAGAGAGCAAGGCCAGAGGAGGTTAGGAGGAGGCCAGATGCTGGAGCCGGCCTGGTCTTGAGAGGGCCTGTGAATCGAGGCCAGGGTTCTGCCTTGCACTGTTGCCAAGCCCTTTTAAGTAGGAAATGGCATGATGAGGTTTTCTGTTCACTTCAGAACCCGAGTCTTTTTCATGCATCCTCTTTGTAAGAAATCACATTCCTCCTCCAATTCCCTTCCTAGGATTGAGTCCTGACTTCTACATGCAAGTGAAGAGCTGTATGTTCATCCACATTTTAGACTCATTGTGTGCGATTATGACAATCTCTATGGACACTCACATTTGGATTCTGATTCTATCCCCTGATATATCTATCTATCTCCCAGCTCCACTCAGTTTTGCTAAGTCTCTTCCAGCTCATTCCAGGTTGATGGGGGTTTACAGCTGGATAGAACCCGATGGCGCTTCCCTACAAACTGTCCTCCTGGCTGCCGTAGAGCCATTCATGGGCTCACATGGGTTCCTGTTTCGACCTCCCTTGCCTCCACCTAATTGTAGTGACCTCAGCCTGCCTGTCTTCTTCTTGCCACCATCTGGGAGGCTGCAGAGGCAGTCATATCCATTGGCCATGGGGCCATTCCAGAGCTTGCCTTGGCAGTGTGCTGCACTGCTCCTGGAGGTGGTGCCTTGTCTCCACTCTAGAACTGCCTACGTCTCATCTGAGTCAGGCTGACAAAAACAGAGTGTCATAGACTGGGTGGCTTACAAACAACAAACATTTATTTCTCTCAGTTCTGGAAGCTGGAAGTCTGAGATCAGGGTGCTGCTGGCATGGTCAGGTTCTGGGGAGGGCTCCCTGTCTTCCAGGATGCAGATTGCTGTCTTCTTGTTGTATCCTCACATGATGGCAAAATGAGAGAGCTCTCTGGTGTCCCTTTTGTAAGGGCACTAACCCATCACGATGGCTCTGCTGTTGTGGTCTAATCCCCGCTCAATGGCCCCACCTTCTAGTACCATCACCTTGGGGGTTAGGATTTCAGCATATGAATTTGGGGGTGGGCGCAAACATTCAGCCCACTGCAGGTCACCTGCACAGTCGTTTTTTGAGACACTTAAGAGAAAGATGATTTCCCATAATTTCCTATCTGACTCTTGGCTGAGGATGAAATAGGCCCAGATGACGCCACGGTTGCTACCGTTAGGAACGTGGAGAAAACTTTTAGTGTGAATGCCTGTGAAACTTAGGAAACCTCCCAAGAGGACTCGGCCTGAGTTTGGAAACCCTTCTAAAGGGCGTTTTGCTTTGTAAAACGCTGACTCAGTTGACAGATGGCCCAAATGCTTATTTTGGTCAACACCTGAAAGCAATTTGGGGCTTTCTAATTATTACTCCAGAAAATAGACTAAATCCCACTCAACAAATGTGGAGCTGGCCAGTATGGGGCCCCCACGTGCTAATGCACTGGAGGCTGGTTCTGTTATCAACTGTGAGTCCCTCTTGAGTTCCAGTTCCTGGTGGGGCTCCAGGTCTGTCCTGGTTCCATTCAGAACTCCAGCTTTCATCAGCCTATCTGATGTGTCCACTGAACCTCTTTCAGTCTCCTGTGTTGTCACCTCTAGTGCAAATCTGGGCTTGCTTCTGGGGCTCCGCCATGGCAGTAGGAGGGCTTTTGGACAGATTGAACCTGGCTCTGTCCCAGGCAGGACACAGCTCCCTTGGCAAGTACAGCAGAAGTATCTGTTCCTGTTAAGACATAAGCTCCACTCACCTCCCTTTACTGCCTCATCACACTTTGTCCTGGTTGCATCAGGACTGTGGCTCTTCCATCCTTTTGTGCCTGGTTTAAGCCAGCTACAAATTTCTGGATTGCAACCACCAATTAGCATGCTTTATTGTTAACAACCATAGTAATGGCACAACTAATTTTATGGATTACACAGAAATAATGATCAAGGCAGCCTATTTTAGTGAAAATGGGTAATTGTATAAAGCCATGAAGACATGGCCTTATGATGGTTGAAAATTCAAAGCAAGCACCACTTGGATGGTGCGGTGTTGAACCAGCTAATTATAGTGGTTTTATATCCGTGTTTGATCATTTAAAAAAGGTTTCTGTCTCCACACACACACACACACACACGCACGCACACGCACACACAAAACCCTATCAAACAAGTTTCTCTTTGAATTTACAATTACTGTTGTGGGCAGGGAGGTTTCTGAATCACAAATGAAAATTTGAACATCAAAGAGATTTTCTCCCCTTCTTCTAAGGGAAGAAGAGCTTTTTCTTTCCAACTATATAAGAAGGGAAAAAATACATAGATTTGAAATTAAAATTTCGCCAGGGCGGTAAGAGAGTAGAAAACACCAAATTCCTACGTGTGGGCAGGTTTGAATGTTGCTCTGATGAGATATAAATGCAGCCTTCAGAAAGAGACATAAAGAGAGAGAGAGCACTTCTAGTTTTAAAGTCCAGGTCCAGGACTATGGCACCCTTTCTTTCTGAGCAGACCACACCACACTCAGAGGCTAATGTATCATCAACTGTCTGATAAAGAGAAAGGGTAATGGATATCCCAAAACCAATGAACTCTGAGCTTGCCTGAAAGTTTATCCTGTAGAGGAGGATTGACAAAAAGTGACTTTTAAGAATGACAACAGTCTTTGATAAACAAAAATATATTAAGTTTATGTAAAAGCGTTTGGCTTTGAATGGATCATCAATTTTGAAAAGGATAGTATCATCACAAATGGAGGAAATATGTCCACTTTATTAATTAGTAAAAACAATAACTGTGTTCTCAATGTGTATCTTTGAAATGTGTCATTTTGGCAATCCTTTTTCACAGACTGTGCTGTACTTTTCTTTTTTGTTTTGTTCCTTAGTTTTTTTGTGATTCAATGAATGCCAACAGCTGACATAGAATAATCTATAGCTTATAAAGTTCTCTCACACATTGTTTTGTTTGGATCTTACAACAATCTTATAAGATAGTGAGATGTTAGCTCCCACATTGTCAAAGAAGAATCTAGCTAACTAAGGAAAATCTGCAAATGACATCATGGTTAAGACTGGGACAAAGCAAGGTGTTTGTTCTCATCCCTCCTATTTAAGACAAGGAGGAGTCATTAATAACTATGTATGGAGTTTCTGCAGAATGCCAGGAACTGTGCTGCATGCTTTTTATTATGGTGTTTTGTTTAATCCTCCCTATAATGCCTCACGTAGAGACTCTTTCCCCTGTTTCACAGATGAGGAAACAACAGCTCAGAGATGTTGTGCCTTTGTCCATAGTTGCACTGTGACTTTGGATGATGGCTGGAGGATCCAAAAGAGAAATGCTGTTCACTGACTTGCACAAAGTGCTCTGTGCTTGTGTTAGAAATTCAGATACCAACACAACACTAATAACAATAGCAAACACATGGAACCAACCTGGGTGTCCATCAGTGGTGGACTGGATAAAGAAAAGATGGTACATATACACGACGGAATACTCTGCAGCCATAAAAAAGAATGATATCATGTCCTTTGCAGCAACATGGATGCAACTGGAGGCCACTACCCTAAGTGAGTTAACATGGACACAGAGAACCAAATATTACATGTTCTCACTTGCAAGTGGGAGCTAAGCATCAGGTACACATGGACATAAAGATGGGAACAATAGACACTGGGATCTTCAAAAGGGGGAAGAAAGGGAGGTGGGGATTGAAAAACCACCTATTGGGGACTATGTTCACAATCTGGATGATGAGTTTAATAGAAGCCCAAACGTCAGCATCATGCAATATATCCATGTAACAAACCTACCTGTGTATCCCTTGAATCTAAAATAAAACAAATAAATACATTAAAAAAAAAAGAAAACAAATTCAGATACAGAGAGGACCATAACCGCCTGTATCTGAAGGTGGTAGGCTGGAATGTGACTCCAAGCACGCTGGGTCTCCTTGTTCCTTTCCACTTATCAGTAGTAGACCAGACTGTTGGTAGGTCGTTTAAGTTTTCATAAATTTTGAGTCCTGCATGCTAAAAAGCTATTTGTTTTATAGAAACAAATAATAAAAATACAAGAAAAATAAAAAAAGAAAGAAAGAAGAAATAAAAGAAAAGAGAATTTCTTCCCTTTCCAGTGAAAAACAAATTCCAATTGGAAAGTTAAAAAAAATCAGATGCAGGCCAGGCGCAGTGGCTCACACCTGTAATCCCAGCACTTTGGGAGGCCAAGGCAGGTGGATCACGAGGTCTGGAGATCAAGACCATCCTGGCTAACATGGTGAAACCCCGTCTCTACTTAAAAACAAAAAATTAGCCGGGTGTGGTGGCAGGCACTTGTAGTCCCAGCTACTCAGGAGGCTGAGGCAGGAGAATGGTGTGAACCTGGGAGGCGGAGCTTGCAGTGAGCCGAGATCGCACCACTGCACTCCAGCCTGGGTGACAGAGCGAGACTCCGTCTCAAAAAAAAATAAAAATAAATAAATAAATTTAAAAAATCAGATGCAGTATTGCTATTTTAATGCCCTTTAATGCCCTTTAAATCTCTAAGGTCACTTTAATAGATTGTCTGCTGTTTCTCATGAAAATATGTTGCCCATTAAGTTAAATAGACTAGGATAGTTTAGTCAAGTGAGGTTTCACATTTAATGATTGAATTTTCATTTTCTGAGGTTGTAAATTAAATTTACAACACTGGCATAAAGTTGAGAGCAGAAGACTCCATCCAAAGTTGGACTAAAACAAAGGTACTGCAATATATTTGCAGGGCTGGGTGTGTTCCTCTGTGTGCCAATGTTTTATCATGAGTCAGGAAATCCCACGGGGATACCCCCCCAGCCAGCCTAGCTTCACTCTCCATCCACCTGGGTTGCTCTTTATCCGCCCACCCCACGATGGCTGGAGTAGGCGGGGAAGAAGAGAGAAGATAGGGTATGTGGGGAAGGTTTCTACCTGCTGCCAGCACCATTTCCATACGTACCTCCCTGTGGCCACAAGGGGGTCACGTGTGGAGAAAAGAAGAGTATCCTACCCAGAGTGCTCAGGTAGAAATGTCCCTGCATAAATAAGCTCAATGGTTAAAGATTTTCAACTAGGTCAGGCCAAGGGAGCAGAAATGTATTATTCACATATTATGTGTGAATAATATTCACATATGTAATTCCAGCCGACTGGAAAGGTTTGTACTAAGAGAAAGTGAGTCTGTTTGATGTACATGAAATTTTGCGACTCCCAACACCTTCTAGGAATTAATATTTCTGAGGGTTTTTTTTGGTAAATTAACTGGCTACTTATTATTTCATTTTATTATCTGCCCTTGTTAGCAAAAAATGCATTAGCATCTGTCAAATGCTTAAGAACATTTTCTAGAGACAAGTAATGTCTGAAACATTATTAAGGTTTTGGAGGTGGCAAAAATAATCGGGCAATAAAGCTGTTCACAGTCTCGTACGTGTATATGTATATTTCCCTCTTTCCTTTCAATTTCTGGTTATATTATTATTATTATTGTATAATAAACTATAACAGTCTAGCATGATAACAATTATAAAATAGTCATATGAAAAATGCAGAGATCATTCTATTGGAAAGAGGATGTCTTTCTACAATGATGAACATCTAGTTATTATTATTATGACAATCCCTAGAGATGATTGAACTGTTTCTTGTCCCTCTGATCCAGCCCATTAGTGATTGCTCACTTCAAAATCAAAGTGTTCAGAAACATTCCAGTCTGTGAAATTAAGTGATCGAAAGATTTAGGGGATTGCTCTTTTCACTTTTTCTTTGGATGTGTAAGAATATGTTAAGGGGTATACTTGGATATTTCATCAAACTTCAAAAATGAATATTTTGATTTTAATAAGAAAACCAAAAGTTGCTATTTATTTATGAAATATATTCTGTTCACTTTCCCAGAAGACCAGATCACTTTATCTCATCTAGTCTTGCTCTGATAAACGTTGTGGAGAAAAGGTCTTCTCTTCTCTGGTGGAGGTGCGGTGAGTGTCATCTCACTCACACATGCTAAGCCAGAGATGAGTCAGGGAAGTGTGAGGGAAACAAAGTGTGTTGTTTTACACACGGCGCTGACCACAGAGCAATATTTTTCAATTGAATATATGATATTAATATTCTTCCTAACAATAGCACTTATTCCATCCAGTCAATGCCAGTTCCGCTTTTTTAAATGAACTCATGCTCCTATAATTGCTAATGATAACAGCATATCAAGTACCATTTACTGGGTATTTTCTTCTGAGCATTTAATATGTGCTAAAGACTTTACACACATCATGTCATCTTATCCTCACAACAATTCTCCCAACTATATACAGTTCACAAATCAGGAAAAGAGGTAAAAGGTAAAAATAACTTGCTCAATTTAACACAGTTAGTGGCAGACCCAAATTCAGGCCTCTCTGTCTCTAATGCTTTACACTTAATCATACTTTACTACCCATGGCAAAGTGTCTCTCCCTTTTCTATAATGAAAAAAGGTTAGTCAATTCATCTTTTTAAAATTTATTTTTATATTTGATTTTTTAAAAATATCAAGGGTTGGGTAGTTACTCTCCTAACACAGCTGCTGAAATGGAAGGACGTGGCTGAAGCCCAGGGTCCTTGTGCTTTTCTAGGGATGAGGAAACGTCAACCTTCACTCAGTTTCACGTCTCTAAGGCCCAAGGGCAGGGCCTCCTCTCTCAGAGTCCTGGGTGCTGTCCCAGAGTGCTCCTGCCTCCCTCCTGCTATTCTGTCTCTCCGCAAGAGTCTCTAGTAGACACCATTCCGGAAGGCCTGGTGGGTGTGTGTTGACTGCACATTCCTCCTGTTTGCTCATCACCCACTGCAGTACCAACTGGAATCTCTTCCGGCCAACTGGTATACACCTAATTTCTGTAAACTTTTTATGGAGAAAAACTTCAAACATACAGAACAGTATAATAAATCTCTATGTATCCATCATTCAGCTTTCAACAATGATTACTCATGGTCAATTTTCCTTCGCCAGCACTTGTTATTTCTCTTCCCCCCTCCCAGTGATTATTTTTATGCCAATCTCAGACAGTATATCATTTCATGTAAATTTTGGCATATATCTCTAAAGTATAAGGACTCTTTCTAAAATATATTTATAATAACTTTATCACACTTAACAGCTTAAGAAAAGTTCTTTAACGTCATCAAATAGCTAGTGTTCTCATTTCCTTCATTGTCTCATAATTTTATTTTAGTATTTTTGGTTTAAATCAGGTTCCAGATAAGCACCATGTATTTCAATTTGTTATGTTTTAAGTCCTTTTCCATTTATAGGCTTTCTCTACCAAAACAGAATCTCTTTTTGTTTTTCTTTGCTATTTTTTTTTGGAGAAACTGAATTATGTGTTTTGTGGAACAGCTTCTCATATGTATAGTCAAGGACTAGTTTTATCTTTTTTAATTTAATCAATCACAGACCAATATTGGGGTAATACTTAAGGATTAATTACTTGAAAATTAAATAAAAAGACATAGGCAATACCACTCCCGATTTCTTAATGTTAAATTCAACAGACATAAAATTACATTTCAAATAAATAAAAGAAAATAATTACATAAATTGTATGCATCGCTCATTAAAAGTGTGTATATAGATGTTAATATAGAAAATTCAAATTACACTCACAACTTTTGTCCTTACACATTTGTAACCAAACAAAATTAATGAATAAAATAGCAACTTCTTATGTTAAACACATATACATACTTTGGGTATATAGAAACATGATATATATTATTATTAAATGTTTTCATGTAGCAGAGAACTTGCTTCTTGTTTGTAAATGTGGCTAATCTAGGTTGAATTGATGAAAACATTACCTGTATAGAAAAATGTGCATGTGAACTCCTTCCTACTTTGTTTGAATGATGCATAGAGAAAGCAGAAGTATGTTGATGGGAATGGAAGAGGAGATTCTAAAGCAATTTCAGCAAACCTGGGACACTCATTTTGAGCTTTTATCCAAAATGGAACAAGTCAAACTGTATTTTCAAAATTCATCTTCAATGCATTATCAGTAGCCAGTTCCAACAGTTTATCCTTAAAGTTATAGCTTGATTTACATGATCTTTAACCAATCTGAAAATCTCTGCCTTTTAATTGAGATGTTTAAGCATTTACATTTAATATAATTATTGATATGGTTAGCTTTAAATCTACCATATCATACCAAATCTATCTTTCCTGCCTTCACTGGGAATAATTGAGCACATTCTATGATTTCTTTTTGTCTACACTATTGGTGGAGACAGTATTATCAAACATCTTTTAAATTCTTGTAAAATTGGTTTTCAATTTTACAAAATTGAAAATTAAAAGCCTAGGTCTTCCTAGACTTTATAATATACACCTTTAAATTATTATAATCCAGCTCAAATTATATTACACTACTTTTTGTATAACGTAAGAACCTTTCAACAGTGTATTTTCAGTTTCTCCGTTCCATACTTTGAGCTATTTTTGCCATGCAATTTCTTTTATGTATAAGCCCCACAATAAATTGTTACTATTTTTGCTTTAGCCAGTTAATTGGCTTTTAAAGAAATTAAAAATAAGGAAAAATAGCTTTTATTTTTTGAGACGGAGGAGTGGATGGCTTGGAGATGGCTCCAAGATGGACCCGCTGCTCCGTGGGCCAGGGCTGCCAGAAAGAGCTTGAGCTCCTCGTCCTGACACATGGGGTCCTGAGCGGACCATAGCATGGGGTGGTCCCCCTTCTGATTCCCCTACCCCCATCCCCGCCCTCCCTGCCACCCACCTCCAGCCGCTGCTCTGCCCGGTCCAGCTTGGGGAGGGACAAGAGCAGAAATATCTTTCTTAAATGTACACAATATAAAAACTTTGTCATATACACAAAAGCTGATGATTAATTTACAGGAGATATGCACTGCACAAAATGTTAAAGGAAGTTCTTCAAGCCAAAGAAATATGATATCACATAAAAACTTGTATTTACATACAGAAATAAATAGCACTGGAAATTATAAAACTTAAGTTACTTATAAAAGCTATATTTTTCTGACCGAGTGCAGTGGCTCATTCCGGTAATCCCAGCATTTTGGAAGGCCGAGGCAGGTGGATCACCTGAGGTCAGGAGTTCGAGACCAGCCTGGCCAACATGGTGAAACCCCGTCTCTACTAAAAATACAAAAAAATTAGCTGGGTGTGGTGGCATGCACCTGTAATCCCAGCTACTCGGGAGGCTGGGGTAGGAAAATAGCTTGAACCTGGGAGGTGGAGCTTGCAGTGAGCCAAGATCATGTCATTGCACTCCAGCAATGTTGAGGATGACTGCGGCCAGGTCGGAGTTGGGGATGTAGTAGAAGAGTGACGTCAGGCAGTCCAGCGATAGCAGCACCAGCGCTCTTGTGGGGGCGCGGGCACGTGGGGTGACCTCGCGGGGCATAGGGCCCCCCTAGCAAGCAGCATAGTCTCCTGCTCAGAGGAGCCCCATCTGGGACAGTGGTGGGGTAGGGTAATGAGAGCCAAGGCCCCCAGTCCCTGCTCGGTCTCCCATGGCCATCCCAGCCTCTGTGCAACCCTGGGGGACATGGCCTGTGAGCCAAAGCAGACTTGGCGTCCTGCTAAGTAGGAACATCTCTGTGGGCTCCCTCCTCCCTTTTTCCCACTCTCGGCAGTGGGCACAAGGGGAAGACCGGGGGGGCTTACCCATCCCCAGTCCCCCTCCTGGGGTGCAACACCCCCAACTGAGCGTTCACAGCTGTCCTGGAAGGCAGCACAGAGACGGTTAGTCACCAGGGACTGGGAAGGGAGAGACATCAGTCCATGCTGCTGTGGCCGATCTTCTGAGGGAAGGTCAGCTCCCAGCATGCCTTAGGAAGCAGGGGGAAGGGGACAAGGGGACTGAGGCCCGGGGGCTGAGGCAAAGAGATTTAGGGTGCAGTCACTGAGCTGCACTCAGGCCACTCTGACTATAAGAAAAGTTAGGAAGCACAAGTCCTTTCAGATGCTAGCCAGCTTTGTTTCCTTCCCCCATCCAGGTGGGGGCCCCATAACCAGCAGGGTGGTGGTCAGCAGCTGGGGGACCAGGCACTGCCAGGTGACGTCCCCTTCTCTCCCTTAAGCCACAGATCACCCCCATCCTGTTGTCCTGACTTAGGAAGGCCATGGGGTGGTGGGGTTGGGGGTCTGGGCTAAACCTCATGCTGGACTTCTTCAGGGGAGAGCCACAGTCCTTCCTGTCCCCACGTCCTTTTAGGAATTAACTCTGGTACCAAAAGCTAGGAAGGCTTCAATGTGCTGGGAACTTTCTAGCATTTTTTTTTTTTTTCAGACAGGTTCTTGCTCTGTTGCCCAGGCTGGGGTGCAGCGGTGCAATCACAACTCACTGCAGCCTCAAACTCCTGGGCTCAAGTGATCCTCCTGCCTCTGCCTCCTGGGTAAATGGGATAACAGGCATATACCACCATGCCCAGTGGAACTTTTTTTTTTTTTTTTAGATGGTGTCTTGCTCTGTCACCCAGATCTCTGTGCAATCTCGGCTCACTGCAACCTGTGCCTCCTGGGTTCAAGCAATTCTCCTGCCTCAGCCTCCTGAGTAGCTGGGATTACAGGCTCGTGCCACCATGTCCGGCTAATTTTTTTTTTGTATTTTTAGTAGAGACAGGGTTTCACCATGTTGGTCAGTTTAGTCTTGAACTCCTGACCTCAAGTGATCCTCCCGCCTCGGCCTCCCAAAGTGCTGGGATTACAGGTGTGAACACACTGCGCCCGGTGAACTTTTGAGTATTAAACTGCAGTCCTGTCTATGAGTGCAAAGAAACCAGAGGACACCCTGGAGGACAGCAGGATGACATCAGTCCATGCTGCTGTGGCTGATCTTCTGAGGGAAGGTCAGCCCTCAGACAGTTCACATGGACAGTTCACAGCTGAGGACGGGATGTGGGGTCAGGAAAGGCAGACTTCTAGTCAGGACAAAGACGAAAAGGACACATCTTCCTCACGCATAACAGAGGGGAGCATCTCACTTCCCAGGAACGGGTGATGGCTGAGAAGGAAGTGCCTGTAAGACAAACACAACATGCTCGGGTGGTCAGTGGCCACTCACAGTTTTCCACCCACTTCCTTTGAAACCCACCACTCCTTCTCACAGATGACAGCCTAGGTGAGGCCAGAGGTCATGACTGGTAAGCTGTCTTCCCAGGTGACGCTGGCTGCCTACACCCATAGCATTGTTGGGGCCCAAGAACTGATATTACTGCTCAGGTTGACCACAAGATCCTGCCAGCATCCGTCTCACCCGGGCCGTCACAAAAACCAGAGTTTCGTCTGCTATCTAAGGCTGGCAGTGGGGTCTTAAGACCCACGGGTGCAGGGCCTGCTCTCAAGACGGCTTGGAATGGGGCCACCTCAGTACCAGGCCATCCTGGGTCATGCAGCCCAGCTCACAGCCTTGTGAGAGAGGGGCTGGGGCAAGGAAATGCAGATGTGGGAGGGCTCAGCAGAGATCTGCGGTGACCGCACGCTGCACGTGATCACCCTCACTCTGCAACAGCTTGGATCTGGGACTCAACTCTATGAACTGCTGCTGACTGGGACGACCCCTCCATGCTTGGCCTTCGTGGGCTCACGTCAGCCTCTTGCTGTGCAGCTGCTGAAGACTGCCTGGCCTATCTGAGATCAAGGAATTCTGTAGCTGCCTTAGTAACGTTGATTTTCGCTCTGTCTGGGTTGTATCCCTGGAACTCACTGTGCCATCAGAACAGTTCCGTGCTAGTTTTGAAGTAATGGGAATGAGATGCTCCGGGAAATCACATTTGGAAGATTTACTGGTGAGGGCTGGAGGAGGCCGTGGATTTTCTCGGCCTGAGGGTGAGTGAGTCCTAGGAAGCCCAAGCTCCACTGCTCAACTGGGAAATGTCCAGTTCTCCACTGCTCAGAGAGGAGCTCTGGCAACGTACCTTTGTGACCTGACCTGGGTCACACGCCTTGCTGTCTAGAAGCCAAGTGGCTTTCATGAAATTGTCCAGGTGGACACCCCTTGGGAAGAACCCCACAGTGTTGCCCGGGTTAGCCTATACCCATCTCACAAGGGGCGAGAAGGAAGGGCAGGCAGGCCTGGGACCTATGATATGCCAAAAACAGTCACGATAACTGAATTTAAGATTCATGCTGTGGTCTCAAAATACATCACTAGAGAAGTCAGCTCACAGAGACATAGCAAGAGGAAACTGAACTGTGAAACCTGGCATGGACCCCCATCCACAGTCAGGCAACTTCGGGCTCCTGAGTCTTCACGAATCCACCTGTCCCTGCCTGGATGGGGTGCAGGGTAGGGCACAAGCACAATCAGTAAACTCTCCCTGAGATTGCCCTGGCCACAGCCTTTAGCTCTCTGACCCCTGGACCTGGGAGCTGCTTCCCTGAGGTGGGACCTTCCATGTGTTCCTTGGTATAGACCAAGGCTACAGACCTCAGGGTCGGGAAGACAGCAGATGCTCAATAAGTGGTAGGCAGAACAGACAACAGATGACAGCTCCCTCTTCCTAGGAACTAAACTGAAATGTGTGAAGATCTGGGAATGAGTCCTTGCTAATATTTCAAAAGAGCCCAGCTGGGGCCACCTCTGCCCCTCCCAGTTCATCACGACCATCAGGGTCCTCCTTCGATGCAGGAGACACGGAGGGGCAGGCCCAGTCCCCAGGAAGCCCACGGCCAGGGTCTTACCAATGGCCAGCAGCTCCTGGTTGGTGTCAACACAGTGATTATTCTGAGAAGCTAAAGGGAACAAACAGTAAAGACATCGTCACTGATATTTGACATCTCTCAGAAAACATTGAAAAACAGGTTATGAGTTTCTATGTAAGGAATTGTCTAGGTTTTGTAAACGTAAGTATACAAATACACATCTAAAATAGTCACATAAAAAGTAAGATATTTCCATTTATGATTGACCTCTGGGATGATATTTTCAGTACTTTAAAAATATCACTCATGATTTCTGTTGAGAATTCTGCCACAATTCATATCTCTGTTTTCTCTTTTACTCTGTACTTAATGTTTATTTTTTTCCTCTAGCCTCTGACTGCCTTTAAAATTTTCTATTAATTTTTGCTTTTTGGCAGTTTGATCATGATATATCTAGGGGTGTGTATTTGTGTGTGTGAGAGAGGGAGTTTTATTTTTATCCTGCTTGTGGTTCTCTGAGATTCTTCGATCTGTAATTGATCTCTTACATTATTATTCGAAAACACTTAGCTATTATCACTTTGAATATTTCTTCTGATATGTTTTCTCTATCTACTCTTTTTGGAACTCTAATTACATGAATGTTAGATATCTTAATATTGTCCCACAGCTCTTAGGAGTAATGAGTTTTTCTAGTCTTTTTTATTTTTCTCTTTATGATTCAGTTTGGATAATTTTTACTGATCTATTTTCAAGACTATGTCCTCAGCTGTGTCCAGCCTATTGACAAGCCCACTGAAGGAATTCTTTATCTCTGCTATTATGTGATTTTATTTCTGGCATTGTCTTTTGACTTTCTCATAGTTTAAAAATCTCCACCTATTTACGTATGTTGTCTTCCTTTTCTAACAAATCTATTAAAATATTAGTCATAGTTACTTTAAACTCCTTGTTCAGTAGTTCTAACATCTGGCCTATTGATTGCTTTGCCTTTTGAAAATTATTAGATTTTCCTTACTTATTTGTCTTGAAATTTTTGATTGAATGCTGGACATTTTGTATAGAACATTAGACTCGAGGTAAAAGTATTTATGCCCGGAAATGGTTATACTTTTTCTGCCAGGCTGTTAGTGTGAGGGGTTGAGCTAATCCAATTAGAAGTTGATCTGGGTTTGGGTTTTGTTGTTATTGTTGGTACCATCAGTGCATCTAAGGGTTCACATTTTTGTAGCAGTAGGCTGCTTTGACCTTGTGTTTAGAGTTGGGGCTCAAATATTGAAGAGTTTTTATTAGTTTTCCTTCTACATTTTCTATCAGCTATCTCTGCATGCCAGAAGCATGGTGGGAGGGTAGAAGGAGGTCTGTTAAACTCTGTTTTGTATTCAATTATGTGATAGAGCTGTCGCATATAGGCTCATGAGAGCCAGTTATAAGCCTCTCTTTCCAACTTCATATTTGGTGAAGCCATGTGGTAGCTTCAAACAGGCCATAGTAGGAATATTGGAATATTTACACCATGGAAATTGGCCAACACTGCAAATCTGGGCTTTTTCTCCTGGAGAACTGCTAGTTAAATATTTACCAGCATACCACCTCTTGTATTTGTAATTGGTTTTGAAATGGAAATGATAATAATGCTCTTCCAGTGCTAAAAACAAAATAAAACTACCAACAGAAAACTTCACAAACCTATGCTTTGTATTAGTGTAAGATCCCTTCCCCAAGACTGCTTATTTTCCCTTTCAGAGGTAGAGAGTTTTGATTCTGTCTCTTTCACAGCAGCAAGAGATCTTTGCCTGTGCCCTGGAAAAGTGTTTTTGGCCCCTTCCTCAAAGGAAGTCACCTTTTTCTTTCACTTCTCTCTGAGAAACTATGGATCTTTGTCCATGCCCTTGTGGATGAAAAGACATAATGTCCTTCCTGTGGCTTAAGGTTTTTGATTCATAGGAGGAAAGGGTATGGGAATGAAAGCGAAGTTCTGTGTATGACTTTTTGCTTCCATAGGTCACCTCCTGATGCTTGCATGCCTGTGTCACCACAGGAGCCTTTTCTCAAACTACTGCCCAATCCCCAGTCTTTCTCATGAGAGGCTAGTGGAGGACTTTGGAGCAGAGCTCGTGAGCAACTGCAGACTTCCCTTATGTCTGGAGTCCCCAGCGACTCCACACCGACATGCTAGCCCACACTTGGGCTTTAAGAGTTCATTAAAATTTATCTGATTTTTTCTTACAGGCTTATATGGTGACCACCTCATCCTCCCAGGCTCTGCCAAATGTGAACAGTCCATATATCTAATATCTCCTTGGAAGGACTGTCACTCATGGAAAATGGTTCACTTAGTTGCCTAGTGACCAAAGGTTTATGATGGGTTCATGAAAATCTATATTTTTAATAGATTATTTAGGTTTTTCTGTTAATGTGGGAGTGACATTCTTTGCTGATTTCTATATCCTAAGCAGAAGCACATAAAAACTTCCCCATTTTTGTTTTTGCTTTAAGTTTCTTGACTGTATTTTATGTACAATAAACTGCACATATTGAAAGAATATAATTTGATGAGTTTGTCATATGTACATACTTGTGAGATTATCCCCACAATCAACATAATGACCATATCTACCACACACAAAAGTTTCCTCGTAGCACCCATAAGTTATCACTCCCTATTCCCACACTCATCCCTATACCCTGGCAATAATTGTTATGTTTTATGACTTTAAATTATCTTTTGATGAAAAAATAGATTCTAGTTTTTATATAATTTTGGGTTACAGTTGACAAATTGCACTTAAACTAATACACATTGTAACATGGTCCTATTACTTTAAATTAATAAATGTTTCACAGCACACCTGACTCATCTCAGGAGTTAGACATGAGTTGAGGTGGCCTAAACAGGCTCATACTGTGTTCAGTGAGATGAGTGCACTGACCAGAGGCTTGAATATCAGATTACAATGTTACATTGCTATCCATGTTTGCAAATGTTTGTAATTTGTGTGCTTATTAATCTCAATTTCTATACTTACCTCATTGTGGGCCAGTAGTAAGCAGTTTGTGGACTGCATTGGTCAATGGATCACACTATGAGTAGCATTGCCATATAATTTCCTAATGTAGATTTGTGGATTACATTCTTATAGTGTCAGTTGGTATGTTCTGTTTTTATTTTTAGATTAAAAACTTTTTTTTTTGAGATGGAGTCTCGCTCTGTCACCCAGGCTGGAGTGCAGTGGTGCAATCTTGGCTCACTGCAACCTCCGCCTCCTAGGTTCAAGCGGTTCTCCTGCCTCAGCAGCCTGAGTAGCTGGGATTACAGGCATGTGCCACTATACCCAACTAATTTTTGTATTGTTAGTAGAGATGGGGTTTCACCATGTTGGTCAGACTGGTCTCGAACTCCTGACCTCGTGATCTGCCTGCTTTGGCCTCCCAAAGTGCGGGGATTACAGGTGTGAGCCACTGCATAAAAACATTTTTTTAAGAGAAGGGGCCTTGCTACTTTGCTCAGGCTGGTCTTGAACTCCTGGCCTCAAGTGATTCTCCTGCCTCAGCCTTCTGAGTAGCTATGATTATAGGTATGAGCCACCATGCTGGGATAACATATTCTAATGAATCCAATTTTTTGTAAATTGATGGTTCTAGAAGCTTGGTCTGATTCATATTCTTTTTTTTTTTTAATTATTTAGTCAGTGGTATTGTATATTTCCATTAGGGGGCATATGATGTCTGATTGTCTCTCTTTTTGTGATTTTAACAGCCTGTTGATGATGGTCGTCTAGACCCATTAGTTCACCAGGAGTTGCAAAATGATGTTATTCTAATTTTATCATTACATTTTTTTAGCAGCTCAAATGCTTCTGTAAATAGATACTTCCATTCAACAACTATTGGATTGTCTTGAGGTAGAGCTTACAAGGAAAGGCTGGATAAATGTTGATTCTTCTCTTTTGTTTTACATTTTTCAAAACAAGGAGTTAGAGACCCAACATCCTCTGAAGATGAACAATGAGTTTTTTTTAAAAAATCATGTAACTATCAACTCATAGAAATATATTTAATAGGTTTAAATCCATTGCAGTCATTCTTATGCTAAAATTGTACCTTCTCTGGCCAGTGGGAGATTCTTCAAGCTAGCTTCTGTGTCTTTTCAATCCTATCGGTGTTTGAGTATTTTTTATTTTCTCACACAAAATATTATAGGTTTATCTTGTCCATTTCCTGCTCCAGACTTGGAATTAGAAACCCTGGTTTGTTTTTTAAATGGGAAATGGTATTTAGAGACCATAATCTGGGTGCTAGGGGATCTAAATAATTTTAATTACTTCATGATACTCAAATTTATATCAAATTTAGTCAGTCACTTTCCAACTGACAGACAATGATTATTTTCAAGTTTTCATCACGAGTCTTTACACATAACCCTTAGTTACTGTGTGTCTGCTTTCAGGCCTGGTGTTAGCCATTCAGCAGAAGGGAGAGGTTGGCAAAGTAACAGGTTATGCTTGTTTTAGCATAGAGATACTCACAAGCCTTCAGATAATGTTGTTTAATTTGTAGGGGTAGATATGTGGTAGGAACTCAAGTCAGGATAATTTTCATTCAATCTCCAAAACGTAAATCTGAAAAGGGAGGATAAGAATAGATTCTTCACTATGAATTAATCATTGGAGGACTTATAAGTTTTTCTTTTCCAGCTGTAAGATGAAGTGCCATCTGCAGAAGACCTTAGTCTTTTGCAGCCAAATCCTAAGGCCTTTCCAGACTCCATGAATTTTCCTGATCTTAGGAAGCAAGCTGGAATCTATTAGTGACTTAAGGGAACATTGCTGCTGGGGAGACTATTAATCAATCATGGAGTCTATGAAATGTCTATGTACGAGAAGAAAACTGAAGAAAATTTTCTTTGATAATGTTTTTCTGATCACAGTGAAGTGCACAAACAGATCTTAATACCAAACTATAAAAAGGAGGTGGTATAATTAAAATTCCATGGAAGGCTATTTTATGTTGTTTTTTGGGAATACGAGAGGGAATACAGTTGTAGACAAAGTAGTGGTTTGATAATGAGTATTCACAGGTGGCACTAGAAAATCATACAACTGCCTATTCCTGTCTATGAATTTAGCATATTTGCATAAAGAAAGATGCTTTTGTGGCTAAACTGTAGCAATAATTTAGAAAAATGATGTTTACTTACTGGAATGAAAGCATTTTTCCTTTTCTCTGCAAAACACGTTGCAAAAACCACTGTTAATTGTAATTCAGGAAGAAAGTGTTAAAAAAAAAGAATAAAAATGAATAAAGAATACAAATTTAAAGAATAAAAAATGTATCTCCAGACCAGAGAAATTTGATATATTTTATTTACTGAATGCTTCACCTGTCTGAATATGTCGCTCATATTGATATCCTCTTTCTTTAATCAGGTAGGAATTTCCCAGGAGCAGTTCCTGGTTCTCATCTTTTTCTACTGTACAGTTTCTTTATTGGTGATTTTACGCAGTCTCTGGTTTAAATACTTTCTACATGCAGTGACTTTTAAATTCATATTTTCAAACTTGACCTTACTAGTGTGGAGTACAGACTCCCTTACTAGAATAGCCAATAGTCCACTCAAATTCTCCATTTGAGAGTCTGTGGGTATTTCAGTCTTAATCTGTTTCAAATTAAGCTCTTGATCTTGTCCTTTAAATTTGCTCCCCTTCTAGTCTTCCCCATAGCAAGAAATAGTACCACCATTAATCCATTTGTTAGGGGAGGAGTCTTGGAGGCATAATTGACTATTATTCTTTGTTCACATAACACAGGACCTGCTATTTCTCCAGCCTCCATGACCATGGTAGTGGTATGCGACTAAGGAATATTTGCACTGTGTCCCCAAAGACGAGTACAAATTTTCTAAGTAGATAAGTGGTGCAAACCTAGTCTAGGCAGATTGAATGGCAAATACAAAAACTCTAAAGACACTTGATGTCTATAAATGTGTATGTACATACCCCTGGTAGATGTGGTTGTCTAGGAAGTTCACATATATCGAGAGTTTTAAGAATCCATTTCCAAGTCTTCCACTTCCAGCTTTCCTAAAATGATTCTGCCTGTGAAGGAGTCAATATCCTTAATAGCCCTTCACTTTCCAAGGCATATGTCTCAGCCCTTCCAAATCTCACTTGGATGTGTTACTTGGATGCAATTTCTCCTGCTCAGCCTCCCGAGTAGTGTATAAACCCCCATGGTGTTAAATAAAAGTGTAAATTAAAATAATCAGGTTATTGTAACCCACAGTGCTCTCAAGTTTCTCCTGTTTTATGCACTTTTCTGTTGAGGGTATTAGAAAGAGGATATTTTTGCCTTTGTTGGGATGTTTTAAATTCAGAAGGGCAGACTTTGGATAAAATAGTGAAGGTCTTCTAAATGTAACAGAAACTTTATGTGAATTACCAACATTTTCAAGATGCATTGGATAAAACCAATGGGTATAAAATTTTCATGATTACATTTAAATTTAATGGCCTTTTTTCAATAAGGTAATTAAAGCTTTTATTCAGTCGTATAATGAAATAGGTGTTCCAAATCCAGTCAATTCTTTCCCTATGAGCCATGTATGAGGTGTCTACATGCAGAAGTTAAGACTCAGCTAGAAAATGAGGGGCTGGAATTGGAATCAAGACCTATTGCATCACAAAGGCCTCATTCCTTTTTTTTTTTTTTTTTTGAGATGAAGTCTTACTCTGTTGCCCAGGCTGAAGTGCAGTGGCAGGATCTCATATCTTAGCTCACTGCAACCTCTGTCTCCCAGATTCAAGCGATTCTCCTGCCTCAGCCTCCTGAGTAGCTGGGATTACAGGCACCCACCATCACACCCAGCTATTTTTTGTGGTTTTAGTAGAGACGGGGTTTCACCATGTTGCCAAGGCTGGTCTTGAACCCCTGACCTCAAGTGATCCGCCTGCCTCAGCCTCTCAAAGTGCTGGGATTACAGGCATGAGCCACCGCCTCCGGCCTAAAGGCCCCATTCTTGACTATGTGAATGTGACTTCTGACAGGTTTGTGAGTTATTTTACCATCTGTGGAATGCGCCTCTGACCAACAGCCAACCAGGGTACTAAGCTGAGAAAGTGCCTGGCTCATATTAATTGATTCTGCCTCTGCTCAAGGAGGCTGGTGAATCCATTGTCTCTAGTCTGTAATTTTGGGAGTTGACAAGATTTTGTCTAGAAGTAAATAGCTCTCAGATAGTAATGATGATTTCATTGCTTGAAAATGATAGTTTGTCCAAACTTTTCCCAATGGACTCTCCTGCTTGGTCAATCTTTCCTCATTTAAAGGAACATTTGAAGCATGACTGTTAAATGCTAAGTCATTTGGAAACGGAAGTCTACACTCCTGATTTCCTTTTCTTTCTATTTTGACAGCTGAACTCGAGTATTTCGGGCACTAAGAAGGAAGGACAAAGATCCCTGGAGAACTCTCCTGTGGTGTCCTTGTTTTGAGTAGCAATGGAGGTAAGTGCTTGTTTTGTTATGAGCTGGTTTCATGGTGCTGTACTTACTCCTCCTCAAATTCAGAAGGGAAATGGAAGGCAAACAGGCAAGCCTTGGGGTGAAGAATAAGTTCCAATTGATGTACCCCACCCCACCCCCAGTTAGTGGCACAAAAGCCTGGTGGTGGCTGCCAGCCTTTCCTTTTACCTACCTTTTGTCTTGTCCTGCTGAGGATGAAGCTTATTCTGCTTGCTGCATAAAATTTCCTCTAAGGAAAGTGTTACGACTCCAGCTGTGAAAGTGATTGATGTCCTTCTAGACTCCAGGGGCTTTTGCAAACATCCACTGTCATTTTGAAGCAGAAAAAAAGTGCAAGTGTGTGTCAGGGATTGTGTGAAAAAACCATTATTCTTTATTTTATCGAAATGGGGGTGGGAAAGGAAAAAAATGTAAGCGTGAGTACTGGGCTTCTGTGATAAATAGACTGCTTAGGTTTTAACGTGAAGGCACTCTTTCTTAGGAGTGAATTTTTGGCCATTCATTCATTCACCTGGCAGATATTGAGACCCTATTATGTGCTGTACCTCGTGTTGGCTTTGGGATAAGCAAAGATGAATAAAAGTGAGTGTCTATCCATGTGGTTCATAATCTTGTGGCAAACACATATGTTTAAATAAATTATATTATAATGCCATTTGAGATGTAACAAAGAGGAGGTGAGAATACTGCAGGAATAAATGATTCCTCCCTTGGCTGTCAAAAGGAGAAAGCCTGGGCTTTATAAAGGCAGTGCCGTTTGAGTCTTCAAAGGGCATTTAGCATCAGGATAAAGAGCCCAATCTGGACTCTTGCTCTGCCATCTCCTAGCTCTAGGGCCTGGAGCCATGCCCACACCTATAAATGAGCATAGTAGTGCCGTAGGGTCATTGTGAGCTTTAAATGTCCACAAACAAAGTGCTGAATGCAGAGCTGTGCACAATGAATTATCTACCAGAGTGTGATCTAGCATCAGGGTCCTGGCTATTGTTTACTGTTGTTAAAAGACAAGTAGGAATTTTTCAATCAGAGAGAAGGCAGAGTACAGATGAGAAACAGCATCTAATAAGCTGAACTGAAAAACTATAGATAAGGGCTGGGGGAAATAACTCCCTCTATGAATAAAAGGGGCTCAAGTCTCTTTGATTTTGGTTTGTATTTTGTGGGGTGGTGGTGTAGGGAGGTGTTGAAAAGCTTTGAGGACACTTTAAAGAATAAAGAAGTGACTTGGTTCAAGTCATTTTAGTACCCATTCTCAGGAGGGGTGTGCTGAAGTGCACATTAATTGCGGGTGTTCAGAATGGATTTGATTTCACAAATGCACTTTGTTTCTCTGATGAAAAACAGGAGGGCTGGATGACAGTGGAGTCAAAAGGTTTCAGGCATGTGCCAGGCTGGCACTGGGGTGGCAGCAAGGTTGGTGTGCTAATCGTGATCTTAATGAAAATGACTTGCAATCTCTTTTGCTTCTTTTCCCTTTAAATCAAGATTCGGTTGGACCAGTGGTTCTCAGCCTTGGTTTTACATTAGAATCTCCTGGAAGACTTAAAAAATGCCAGTGCTTGCACCAGAGCCCCTGAGACTCTGCTTCACTTGGCCTGAGATGGGGTCCTTGGCCCTAGTACTTTTCAAAAGTCCCCCAGGTCCTCTTAATGAACAGCCAGGATTTATGGTTACTGTCTTGGGGAGTCTAAAGCTCACCTGTGTTGTGGTTTAGAAGGCCCTTGGCCATCCTTTGTGACACTGTGCCTTCTTTGTAGAGGTAAGGTTGTCTTTGTGATAATGTGTTAAGTCCCTTTCTTCCTGGAGAGAACCTTTGGTAGTGAAAAGGGTGCTCTTAGTAGATACGTGATATAGTGAAGATAATTCTGGTTTCTCTGGGCTGATTCTCTGCTTTCATCCAATCTACTCCTTTGCCCTCAAATTTGGCTATCAATAAGAAGAATTTCTGTGCCTTTGAATCTTGCCTTTGGAGGTGATGTAGGACCCTCTCTTTTGCTCTTGGTCTTCCTCTCTTCTCTCTACCTGTTTTGCCTGGATTTTGAACATTTTGAGCCTTGAGCATGAATGGCCTCGGGCTGTCCAGGATTCACTTTCCTCTGTTCTCACATTCTGGGCTCTTTGAGCGGGATCCCTGGACTTTACAGCACTGTCCACAGAAATCCATTCTATCTATGGGCTCAGCCCACAGCCCACTCCCAGGTGTGATCATTGCTGTCCAAAGGGCATTGTTTCTTTAGAAAATGCCTAAGGCAAGTCAGTCATTGAATTTGCTGTAAAAAGGTCCTTTGAGAAGTATTAAATAATGCCTGCTGCCCAATAAAAAGTTCAATTGATATGAATTACTTTTTTTTTTTTGTCAAAAATAAGATTATTGGAATCACAGAGGGGAGGCTAGACCTTTTGATCCTCTGCTGAGTACCCCTTGGCAATTCTGACTTTTGGAGTGAATTCTGGGGAGGTTTACTCAGATTGTTTGAGTACAACACCAAGGGCCTGAAGGTTACAAGTGGTGTTCGTGCATTCTGCCTGCCAGTCCTCAGAAACTGGCACTCTACCAGATGGAAATGTTTGAATGGCTCAATGCATAGTGATCATAGGGAATATAATATCAAAAAAAATAGGAGAGAGGATCCCAGTGTTAGAGGACTGCAGAAGTCTTCAAGTCTATCCATCTATCACCTGGAAAGTGTATGCTTCATATATAAAGGATCTTACATATTTATTTTTGATATTCCAGTAAAATTTCTTAGTTCTTTGACTATCTATTGTGGGAAAAAACCCATAAAAATGTATACTCTGATAACCACAATAGTTACAGATTATCGTCCTTTGCCTGGTAGAGCATTTAAGTATTAAAAAATCTAAGCATGACTGAAATAGAAATTTTTAAAAGTTACATAAAAAGTCCATGCACAGAGTTGGTAATTAGATATGTAATAGAGGTTACTATTGAAGTGGTGACATGATTAATTTCAGTAAGTAAAAGGTGGTGGTGAGCTCAGCCTTCCTCCAGCAAATGTTGGCTGCAAATGAAAGTTCACACGTTGGGTGCCTCAGTAGAAAAGGTGTTGTACCTGTGGCCCCTTCCACCAGTAGCTGTTTAATAATGCAAGCCCATTAATCGTGGAGGATGATGGCACGGTGTTCCCTGCTCCCCACAGCAAAACCACACATGGTGTTACTTCAAAAAGTGGGCATAATGATGAGTTCATGTCCTTTGTAGGAACATGGATGAAGCTGGAAACCATCATTCTCAGCAAACTATCAAAAGGACGAAAAACCAAACACTGCATGTTCTCACTCATAGGTGGGAATTGAACAATGAGAACACTTGGACACAGGAAGGGGAACATTACACACCAGGGCCTGTTGTGGGGTGGAGGGAGCGGGGAGGGATAGCATTAGGAGATATACCTAATGTAAATGATGAGTTAATGGGTGCAGCACACCAACATGGCACATGTATGCATATGTAACAAACCTGCACATTGTGCACATGTACCCTAGAACTTAAAGTATAATATATATATATATATATATATGTAAGAAAAAAAAGTGGGCATAAATGTGGTTCCATTGCAAAAGAATTGGTACCATGAAACATTTTGTTTCCTTTTTCTCTCTTTTGGAAACGTATTCTTTGGAAGGGTTAGGATGGTTGAAAAGTGGTTAAATAAACAGCACCGTCTGGCCATTGTCAGTAGACTGTCTTAGAGTATTAGCTGTTTATTTCACTGACATATTCTGAAGGGTCTATAGGGGACTCTTTCAGAAGTCAGGACCTCAATGTAATATACAAGCATTGATTCTGATATTTCCCTTGATAACAGTGCTCGACCATGTTGGGGTCGTAAGTCAGTAAGGTTCATTGGCTCCTGTAATGCTCACTGTCACCAGTAATAAGTACAAAGGACTTGCTCTAAAAGCTGGCTTATAAAACTTTAAGGAAACTTGGATTGCTTAAGTGAACTTGCAAGGCTCTAGGGGGGCCAAGCGGGCCTTAGTTGTCTACTTATATTAATTTCACAGAGTTTAAAGGGTCAAGAAAGGCGGTCGGTGATGCTTATTAATTTATGAAAGACAGCCTCTTGTCTGTCTTGCTATCTTGTTTTGACCATTCTGCCCTTCCTTTTAGAAAATTTAATGTAAATTAAACCTTACCAGACAAGAGTGCCCTAAAGATTAAGTCTAAAGTTCACAGCTGGACTAAAAGGATCCAGAGATACTACGTTTTTTTCCTGGCACAATTTCACTTGAAGTGATGTTTGAACAATAGAACCACAGAGTGGACATAAAACATGAGAAGCAAAAGCAATTAGAGGCATACTACAGTTAGTCAAGGATTAGGATATTTAAAAAATATGAGATATACTTGCTTCTAGGGATTTTTTCTTCTTCTTCATCCAAGTAATAATGGCTTGTAACAAGAACATTTTCTTGGCCTTAAGTGGGGGCATGGTTCTTGTTAAGATGGAAATGTTTGTGTGTCACAGCAATGTCTCAAAACATATCTGACTGCTGAGGCCAAACCTTGCTGAGGAGTGGGAAAAGGGACATGGAATATTGCCATAGAAATAAAGCCAGTCTTCCTAATGGGAATGCTCCTTTTTGGCTGATTTTCTTTTGGATAAAGAGGGAAGGCCACAATCATGTAAAGGCAGACATTTAAAAATGCAGTACCTATTTTAATCCTGAAAAAAACGTTAAATTATTTCCTCAATTTACAGATGCAGGTATTGAGACTCAGACCAATACATTTTCTGAGGTTTGTACATCTAGTAATTTGCCCGAGGAGTACTAGAAAATAAAGGAGTCCCCCCACCCCTATCCAAAACCAAGGGATCAGATTGAAGGCCACCACTGCCATGCTAGACTCTTCTTCTAGGAGGCTTTTTGAGCAACACATCCAAAGGAGGGAATAGCCAAGACCTTGACTGAGGGATGGGAACTAGATCAGCTTGGTTGCAGTGCAGTGGGCTTGGAGGTGTGAAGGGAATGAAAAGTAGAGTGGAAAGGTAGCAGGCAGACATGCAGGGTTAAGTAGGCTAGTATTTGATTTTTATTCTAGGAGCAGTGTGAGATATTTGGAGGGTTGAGGCAGGAGATACTCAGATTTGTTAGAAAGGTTACATGAAAGACCACCACTTCCTGTTTGGATGAAGTAGTTGGTGGCAGATTAAGCTTCTATAGAGAACAACTAAAAAAACCAGATAAAATATAGAAATCATCAGTAAGAAGGTAGTAGAGGGCTGCTGAGGCACAGAGGAGAATGGAGAGGACTGTGAAAAAGTGAGTTGACCTCTGCAGCCTCTTTTAAACTAGGTTCCATTGCTGGTTTTAGGTACTGCAAGAAGCTAAAAATTCAGAATTTTCACTAGTGGTAGGCAGCTACTAGACAGTAAAGAAACAAGTAGAACTTCTGGAAGAAACTTGGTAGTCCTCTAACATGCCACTAATGTTTCCCCTAGGGAAACTGAATTCTGAGACTATATGGAGTGGGGAGGCAAAAAACCTTAACAGAAGTCCTCTGAAAAATACGCAACAGAGTTCACCAGTCTTCATAGTGTCAAAAGATAAAGATTAGAGTTCAGAGCTCACTATGGGGAAGAGATCCAGTGAACATGCCAGACTTAGGTGAAAATCTTGGAGGCTTATACCTTAAATAAAGGCAAACAGAAAGTAGATTGAGCCTTACCTTGACTACAACACAGAATCAATATAGCATAGTGTGTGATTAGATTTGTGTGAGCAGCTATTACTCTCTTTGCCTAAAGGAGGGAGAGGTATATGGTCCTTGGAGGAAAATAATGTCACCTGGAGTCTTCAAGCTGTAGAAACAGTATCCATTACATTAATAATTTTTAGACATGCCAAAACAGAGGCTCACATGATTGAAAATCAAGAGAAAAACAATCAAAAGGAATAGGCCCACAGAGGATCCAGATATAGAAGTTTGTTAACAAAACTTTTAAATAGCTTGATGTATACGTTTAAGGACATGGAGAAAAAAGCCAAAAACAGAGAGGATGAGTAGAGTTCCCAATTTATAAAGCACACGAGTAATTCTAGAACTAAATAATACAGTATCGGTAACAGAAATTTGTACATAAGAGTAAGCAGAATTAGTGAGCTAGCAGAAAAGTCAACTGAATGTCTCTGTGCTTAAGCACAGAGAGCAAACAGTAAGTAATACAGAAAGGAACACTAAGAAATATGAGGGTCACTCAATAGATCTAACATAAAATGGAATTCCAGAAGGAAATAATAGTGAATGAAGCAGAAGCAATATTTAAAGAGATAATTCCTGAATGTTTTCCATAACTGATGAATGATATTAATTTACAGGTTTATGGAAGCTCTGTGAAGTCAAGAAGTGTAAATATGATATCACCATATTTTATTAGAAGTAAATATTGAGTACAACTGCAAATAACCACAGACAAAAATATAATGCACATTATCACCATCCTGGCTAACACGGTGAAACCCTGTCTCTACTAAAAATACAAAAAAATTAGCCAGGTGTGGTGGTGGGCATAGTCCCAGCTACTCAGGAGGCTGAGGCAGGAGAATGGCGTGAACCCAGGAGGCAAAGCTTGCAGTGAGCCGAGATGGTGCCACTGCACTCCAGCCTGGGCCACAGGGAGAGACTCTGTCTCAAAAAAAAAAAATGCACATTATCTTCAAAGGAACAATAGTTTTGATACCTGAATTCTCAACAGAAACAATGGAAGCCAGAAGACAGCAGAAGAATATCTTCAAAGTACTAAGAAGAACTCTTTTGCCTCCAGAAAAGAGAATGGATTTTGGAGTT
This sequence comes from Pan paniscus, assembly GCF_029289425.2. Lineage (NCBI taxonomy): Eukaryota > Metazoa > Chordata > Mammalia > Primates > Hominidae > Pan > Pan paniscus. The sequence continues at coordinate 87,795,693 of NC_073265.2, read as the reverse complement.
AGAGTTGGCTACAGACGATACAGGAAGAAAAATTAGTAGGTTTATAGAGTATTATAGTTTCTTCTAAGAGGTGATTGTGGTTTACACTAGAGTGATGATGATGGAGATGAAGAGAAGTGGATTGATTAAATGAGTATTTTGGAAGTCAAAACCCTCAAGAAATAAAGCAAACCAACCAATCACTTCCCATCCCCGCAAACACTCTGTCTCATCTTCATGATTATTTTCTTTTTTTCTTGAAGGTTTTCTTAGCCACCTCATGGACCATCTGGTTGGCTGAGATGAAAACACATAAGTTCCATAAGATAGTCTCTTCGATAACCAAATTCTCTCTCATTCTTGTCTTCACCTCTGATGCTTAGATAGTGATTGAGTGCATTTCTGTTTCTCTGTGGAGAATTCCATGTGACACCCTGATAGAAATGTTGGTAGGGGGCATTAGCTCACGTCCCCCGTCCCATCTTATCCAACTGTGTATAGTTAGAGTATGGGTTTATAGACAAATGGATATTCACTAGGCCAGGGGCTGTATTAGGTAGATGTGGTATCTTTTTTGGAGTCCTTCAGTTCAGAGAAGTCTGGACAAAGGAAAACTAATTTCAGGTCTGACTTAACTGAATCTTAAATACTATCTCTGTCCATTACTCTTTGTGCAAGCTTGGGGCTCAGTTTCTTTTATTTGGAAAGTGGAAGGCTGGGCATTGTGGCTCACACCTGTAATCCCAGCACTTTGAGAGGCCGAGGAGGCGGATTACCCGAGGTCAGGAGTTTCAGACCAGCCTGGCTAACATGGTGAAACCCCATCTTTACCAAAAATACAAAAATTAGCCGGGTGTGGTGGCATGCATCTGTAATCCCAGTTACCTGGGAGGCTGAGGCCAGAGAATCACTGGAACCTGGGAGGCAGAGGTTGCAGTGAGCCGAGATCACACCACTGCACTCCAGCCTGGGTGATAGAGTGAGACTCCATCTCAAAAAAAAACCCAAAACATTGAGAGACTGAGGCAGGCGGATCACAAGATCAGGAGATCGAGACCATCCTGGCTAACACAGTGAAACTCCGTCTCTACTAAGAATACAAAAAATTAGCCAGGGGTAGTTGTGGGCTCCTGTAGTCCCAGCTACTTGGGAGGCTGAGGCAGGAGAATGGCGTGAACCTGGGAGGCAGAGCTTGCAGTGAGCAGAGATCACGCCACTGCACTCCAGCCTGGGCAACAGAGCGAGACTCTGTCAAAAAAACAAAACAAAACAAAACAAAAAAACAACCCCCCCCAAAAAAAAACACAAAACAAACAAAAAAGAAAGTGGGAATGGAGTCTGGCAGAGCCTTTCTCTCCAGCAACTGCCATCTCAGTTCCAGGTCCTGTCTCCATTGGTCTGTCTCCTCTATTCCTAGAGGCCCCAGCTGGCTCTGTGGCAGCCTCTGTGCCTCTGTGACCTGTAGGTACTGGGAAATTTGTAGGGCAGATGCCAGGACATGGAAACAGATGGGAAGACCAGAACACTGAAGATCAGTTCAAAAATTCTGGAAGTAATCTGGGAAAGCTTAATTTAAAATGTGGCTGTTGGAAGACCCTGCCTACCCACTTTTGCAGATGGACGCCTGCCAGTGCTTCTGCCAGCATGCATACAACAGGGACCCACAGTCACCCTGCTGGAGCACTTTTGCTGCTGGCAACCCCTGTCCGAGTGTTGCTGCCAGCAGAGTGGGAATGCCTAGGCCCCCAGCGTAGTAGATGGTTAACCTTGAGGGGCCAGAGAACATATCTGTGAGCCTAGTTCCAGTACCCCAGGGTTAGAACATGCAGTCCAGGAGTGCTGAGCTTAGCCTTGGCCCCCTGGAAGCATGCAGAAGCAAAGCCATTCAAGTTAACCCAACTTATAACATAGTAGAGGTGTCAAGGACATCAAAGAATATGAAAGCAAAAAACCCTATACAAAGATGGCAACTTCAAACATTAAAGGAACATCAGCCAACACAGATGAGAAAGAACCAATGCAAGAACTCTGGCAATTTTAAAAGCCAGAATGTCTTCTTATCTCCAAACAACAGCACTAGCTTCTCAGCAATGGTTCTTAACCAGACTTAAATGACTGAAATGACAGGTATGGAATTCAGAATCTGAATGGCAAAGAACTCATTAAGATACAGGAAAAGGTTGAAACCCAATCCAAGGAACACAGCAAAATGGTCCAAGAGCTGAAAGACAATGTAGCCATTTTAAGAAAGAACCAAACCAAACTTCTGGAAATGAAAAATTCACTTCAGGAATTTCAGAATACAATGGGAAGCATTAATAACAGCAGAGACAAAGCTGAGGAAAGAATATCAGAGCTCAGAGACTGTTCCTTCACATCAATGCAGGCAGACAAAAATCAAGGAAAAAGAATACAAAAACGAACAAAACCTCTGAGAAATATGGGATTATGTAAAGAGACCAAACCTATGGCACATTGGTATTCCTGAAAGAGATGGAGAGAGAGCAAACAACCTGGAAAACATATTTGAGGATATTGTGGATGAATATTTCCCCAGCTTTGCTAGAGAGATTGACATACAAATTCAGGAAATTTGAAGAACCCCTGTAAGATGCTATACAAGACAACCATTGCCAAGACACATAGTCATCAGATTCTCCAAAGTCAATGTGAAAAAAAAATTCTTAAAGGCAGCTAGAGAGAAGGGGTAGGTCACATACAAAGGGAACCCCATCAGGCTAATATTGAAACTTTCAGCAGAAACTTTACAAGCCAGAAGAGAGTGGGGGCCCATCTTCAACATTTTTTTAAAAAAAGAAATTTCAACTAAGAATTTTATATCCAGCCAAACTAAGCTTCATAAAGAAAGGAGAAATAAAATTTTTTTTTCAGATAAGCAAATGCTAAGGGAGTTCATTACCACCAGACATGCCTTACAAGAGGTCCTTAAGGAAATGCTAAATATGCAAACAAAAGACCATTACCTGCCTCTCCAAAAACACACGTATGTACATATCCCACTGAAACTCTAAAACAACCCCATAATCAAGTGTACATAACAATGAGCTATTAATAACGACATGATGACAGAGTCAAATCCTGACATATGCATATTAACCTTGAATGTAAATGGGCTGAATGCCCCACTTAAAAGACAGAAAATCGAAAGTTGGATAAAGAAGCAAAACCCAACTGTGTGCTGTCTTCAAAAGACCCATCTCACATGCAAGGACACTCACAGGCTCAAGGTAAAGGGATGGAAAAAGATATAGCAAGCAAACAGAAAACAAAAAAGGGCTGGAGTTGCTATTGTTATTTCAGACAAAACTGACTTTAAACCAGCAATGATCAAAAAGGACAAAGAAGGGTATTGCATGAGATGTGTATTATGTACACATCTGTATTATGTGTACATAATATGTGTACACATATGTACACAAATATGTATTATGTATACATACATAAATATATACATACATAGATATGTATGTATCTGTACAGATACACTTGACCAAATGGACCAGATAGACATCTACAGAATATTCTACCCAATGACAACAGAATGTACACTCCTCTTATCTGTACACAGCATATACTCCAAGATTGATCATTCATACTCTCAGTCATAAAAAAACTCTTAAAAAATTAAAAATATCAGAAATCATACCAACCACACCTCCCAGACCATAGGGTAATAAAAGTAGAAATCAATGCCAAGAATATCACTCAAAACCATATAATTACATAGAAATCAAACAACTTGCTCATGAATGACTTTTGGTAAAGAATGAAATTAAGGCAGAAATAAAAAAAAATATTGAAACTAATGAAAATAAAGATACAACACACCAGAATCTCTGGGACATAGCTAATGAGGTGTTAAGAAGAAAGTTTATAGTGCTAAATGCCTATCTCAAAAAGTCAGAAAGATGTCAAATTAACAACCTAACATCACACCTAGAGGAACTAGAAAAACAAGAGCAAACCAACTGCAAAGCTAGCAGCAGAAGAAAAATGACCAAACTCAGAGCTGAACTGAAAGAAATTGAGATGCAAAAATTCATTCAAAAGATTGATGGACCAAAAATTGGTTCTTGGAAAGAATAAATAACATTGCTAGACCACTAGCTAGATTAATAAAGAAAACAAGAGAAAAGATCCCAATAAACACAATCAGAAATGACAAAGGTAACATTACCACTGACCCCACAGAAATACAAAGAAACTCTGAGAGCATTACAAACACCTCTATGCACACAAACTAGAAAACCTAGAAGAAATGGATAAATTCCTGGAAACATGCAATCTATCAAGATTGAATCAGGAAGAAATTGAAATCCTGAACAGACCAATGACAAGTTCTGAAACTGAATTAGTAATTAAGAACCTACCAACCAGAAAAAACTCTAAACAAGACAGATTCACAGCTGAATCCTACCAGACATGTAAAGAAGAGCTGGTACCAATCCTACTAAAATCATCTCAAAAAATTGAGGAGGATGAGCTCCTCCCTAACTCATTCTATGAGGCCAGCAGTATTCTGATACCAAAACCTGGCAGAGGTACAACAACAAAGGAAAACATCAGGCTGATATCGCTGATGAATATAGATGAAAAAATCCTCAACAAAATATTAGAAATCAAATGTAGCAGCACATTGAAAAGTGAATCCATCATAATCAAGTAGGCTTTATTCCTGGGATGCAAGGTTGGTTCAATATACACAAATATATACATGTGATTCATTACATAAACAGAACTTAAACCACATGATCATCTCAATTTATGCAGAAAAATCTTTTGATAAAATTCAACATCCCTTCATGTTGAAAACCCTCTACAAACTAGGCATCAAAGGGATATACCTCAAAATAAGATCCATCTATGACAGACTTACAGCCAACATCATAATGAATGGGCAAAAGCTGGAAGCATTCCCCCTGAGAACTGGGACACAACAAGGATACCTACTGTCACCACTCCTATTCAACATAGTACTGGAAGTCCTAGCCAGAACAATCAGGCAGGAGAAATAAATAAAAGACTTCCAGATAGGAAGTGAGGAATTCGAATTTTCTCTCTTTGCAGATGATATGGTTCTATACCTAGAAAACCCTGTAGTTCCTACCCAAAGGCTCCTAGAACTGATAAACAACTTCAGTGAAGTTTTAGGATACAAACTCAATGTACCAAAATCCGTAGCATTTCTATGCATCAATACTGTCCAAGTTGAGAGCTAAATCAAGAATGCAATCCCATTCATAATAGCCATAAAAAGAATGAAATACTTAGGAATACAGCTAGCCAGGGAGGTGAAAGATCCCTACAATGAGAATTACAAAACACTGCTAAAACAAATCAGAGATGACACAAACAAATGGAAAAGCATTCCGTGCTCATGGATTGGAAGAATCAGTATTGTTAAAATGGCCATACTACCCAAAGCAATTTACAGATTCAATGCTATTTCTGTCAAACTATCAGCATCATTTTTTTCCACAGAATTAGAAAAAATAAACTATTCGAAAATGAAGATGAAACCAAAAATAAAAGCCCAAATAGCCAAAGCAATCCTAAGCAAAAAGAAGAAAGTCAGAGACATCACACTACCTCACTTCAAACGATAATACACTACAGTAAACAAAACAGAATGGTACTGGTACAAAAACAGACACATAGATCAATGGAACAGGCCAGAGTACCCAGAAATAAAACTGCATAACTATAACCATCTGATCTTTGACAAAGTTGACAGTAACAAGCAATGAGGAAAGGACTCCCTGTTCAATAAATGGTGCTAGGATAACTGGCCAGCCATATGCAGAAGATTGAAACTGGACCCCTTCCTTGCACCATATATAAAAATCAACTTAAGATGGGTTAAAGACTTAAATGTGAGACCTAAAACTATAAAAACCCTAGAAGGAAACATAGGAAATATCATTTTGGACACAGGTCTTGGTAAAGATTTCATGTTGACATCTCCATATGCAATCGCAATAAAACAAATATAGACAAGAGGGACCTAATTAAACTAAAGAGCTTCTGAAAGCAGAAGAAACTACAGCAGAGCAAATAGACAACCCACAGAATGGGAGAAAATATTTGCAAACTATGCATACAACAAGGGTCTAATATTCAGAATCTATAAGAAACTTAAATCAACAAGCAAAAAGCAAACAGCCCTGTTAAAAAATAGGCAAAGAGACCCGGGTGCGGTGGCTCACGCCTGTAATCCCAGCACTTTGGGAGGCCAAGGCAGGCGGATCACGAGGTCAGGAGATCGAGACCATCCTGGCTAGCACAGTGAAACCCCGTTTCTACTAAAAATACAAAAAATTAGACGGGCGTGGTGGTGGGCGCCTGTAGTCCCAGCTGCTGGGGAGGCTGAGGCAGGAGAATGGCGTGAATCCAGGAGGCAGAGCTTGCAGTGAGCCAAGATCATGCCACTGCACTCCAGCCTGGGCGACAGAGCGAGACTGTGTCTCAAAAAAAAAAAAAAAAAAAAAAGGGCAAAAAATATGAACAGACACTTCTCAAAAGAAGACATACACACAGTCAACAAGCATATGAAAAGCTGCTCACTATCACTAATCATCAGAGAAATTCAAATCAAAGCCACAATGAGATACCATCTCACACTAGTAAGAACGACTATTATTAAGAAGTCAGAAAATAAAAGCTGTTAGTGGCATTGCAGAGTAAAGGGAATGCTTGTACACTGCTGTTGGGAATGTAAATTAGTTCAGCCACTGTGGGAAGCAGGTTGGAGATTTCTCAAAGAGCTTAAAAGACAACCACCATTTGACCCAGCGATCCCATTACTGCTTATATATACCCAAAGAAATACGTCATTCTACCAAAAAGACACATGTACTCTTATGTTCATCGCGGCACTATTCACAATAGCAAAGACAAAGAATCAACCTAAATGCCTATCAATGGTGGACTGAATAACTAAACTGTGGTACATATACACCATGGAATAACATGCAGCCATAAAAAGAAGAAAACCATGTCCTTTCCAACAACAGGGTTGCAACTGGAGGCCGTTATGCTAAGTGAATTAACGCAGGAACAGAAAACCAAGTGGGCATGCTCACTCATACTGGGCTAAACTTTAAGTACACATGGATACAAAGAGAGGAACAAGAGACACTGAGGCTTACTTGAGGGTGGAGAGTGGGAGACGGATAGGGTATAAAAACTACCTATCAGGTACTATTCTACTATCTGGGTGATTAAATCATTTGTACACCAAACCCCGGTGATACATGATTTACCTATGTAATGAACCTGCACGTGTATCCTCTGAGCCTAAAATAAAAGTTTAAAAAGGAGACTTTGTGATTATATAACATATTAACAAGTTCCAGGGATTAGGATGTAGGCAACTTTGGGTGCTAATTTTTAAGCTTAATACAGTTTGATTTTTTTTATTGAGGTAAAATATACATAGACATAAAATTTACCATTTTAACCACTTTTAAGTGTACAGTTCTGTGACATTAAGTACCTTCACATTACTGTGCAACCATCACCACCACCCGTCTCTGGAACTTTTTCTTCTTCCCCAACTGAAACTCAGTACATGTTTAACACTAACTCCTTATTCCGCCCTCTGACCCTGCCCGCCCCTGACCCGGATGCCATCCACCATTCTACTTTCTGTTTCTATGAATTTGACTACTCCAGGTACATCATATAGGTGAAATCTGCAGTATTTGCCCTTTTATGACTGACTTATTTTACTTAAAATAATGTCATCAAGGTTCATTTATGTTGTAAGCTTGTGTCAGAATTCATTCTTCCATTGTAGTATATACCACATTTTTGTTTAGTAATTCATCTGTTGGTGGACATTTGTGTTGTTTTTACATTTGGCTATTGTCAATAATGGTGCTATAAACATGAATATACAAATATCTGTTGGAATTCTTATTTTTCTTACTTTTTTTTCAATGCCCTCACTTTTACAATATCTTTACTTTTGGGTATATGTCTGGAAGTGGAATTGCTGGATCATAAAATAATTTTACCTATTTTTTGAAGAATTGCTGTACTGTTTTTGACAGTGGCTCTACTATTTTACATTATTACCAGTGATATAACATGACTCTACTTTCTCTCCATCCTTTCTGCTATGGTTTCAATGTTTGTCCCTTCTGAAACTCATATTGAACCAATGTAGCAGTATTAAGAGATGGGGACTTCAAGAGGTGATTGGGTCATGAGGGCTCTGCCCTCAGGAATGAATTAATTCACCCATGGACTAACGGATTAATGGATTAGTGGGTTATCAAGAAGTGGGACTGGTGGCCTTAAAAGAAGAGGGAGAAAGACCTGAGCTAGTACACTCTGTCCCCTCATCATGTGATGCCCTGTGGCACCTTGAAACTCTCTAGAGTCCCACCAGCAAGAAGGTCCTCATAAGATGCAACTGCTTGACCTTGAACTTCCCAGTTCCAGAACTGTAAGAAATATATATATATATATACATATATATATTTTTAAAAAGTAAATTACCTAATTTCATGTATTCATTTATAGCAACAGAAAATGGACTAAGATACTCTCCACAAACTTATTTTCTGTTTTTTGATAATAGCCATTCTAATGGGTGTGACATGTTATCCCATTGTGGTTTTGACTTGCATTTCCCTATTGATTACTGATATTGAATATCTTGTCCTGTGTTTATTGACCATGTGTATATTTTCTTAGGAGACAAGTCTCCTTTTCTCATTTTAGCATCAGGCTGTTGAGGGGTTTTTTTGAATTGTAAGAATTCTTTAAATAATATGGATATTAATTCCTTATCCCATATGTGATTTGCAAATATTTTCTTCCATTTTGTGGGTAGCCTTTTCATTCTGCTGATAGTGTTTGAAGCAGAAAAGTTTTAAACTTTGATAAAGTTCCATCTACCTGTTTTTCTTTTGTTGTCTGTGCTTTTGGTGTCATACCCATCAAGTCATCACTAAGTCCAATGTCATGAAGCTTTTCCCCTATGCTCTCTTCTAAGAGTTTTATGGTTTTAGTCTCACTCTGTTGCCCAGGCTGGAGGGCAGTGGTGCGATCTCAGATCACTGCAACCTCTGCCTCTGCCATTTAATAGAAAATAGAAGAAAGTTAGAAGTTTATTTGTAACTTCTAATGTAATAGAAAATAAGAGAAAGTTAGAAGTTTATCTCATGTAATGAAGTTCAGAAATGGGCAGTCCAGGGATGGTGTGTAACCACTGGGGTTTTCAGGCATCCCAGTGACTTCCAGCTCTTTATTCTACATTCCCGGGATTGGAGTCCTCATCCTCCTATTCTAAGATGGAAGCTGGATTTTCACTTATCACATCACATTACATCATGTAATATCACGTTACCATCTAATCACATCATATTAATGCCACATTACGGCAGTAGGAGGAAAGAAACTCAAACCTCTCCTTTTAAGTGAAACTCCCTGGAAGAATCACACAACACTTCCACTTACTACTCAGTTGCCAGATGTTGGTCACATGACCACACCTCTCTGCAGGAGAGGCTGGGAAATGTAGTCTTTTACTGAGTTAACCCTGTGGAGCTGTGTGGATAAAGAGGAGAGAGAAAATGCATCATTGGAAGTCAACTTGAAGTTTCTTTCACACTTTCGAATACCTTCAACATAAAACTTGCTATACATGAACTCTTTGGAATTTTTAATTCTATGTCCATACTGTTGGATAATGATGCATATAAAAATAATAGAGAAACAAATGTTGGACACTCATCACTGCTACAGAACAGTATATACATCCGCAGGAGACTTGCTGGAACGAGCGCAAATGGCTCCAGTGAGTTCTGAGCTTTTTAACTCAACTCTAGTCCAATCCCCTTTGGGGTGCCCAAACCTTTCACTGGTAAGTGGTTGGGTAATCTTTTATTTCTACATGCTAGCTTGCCTTTGAGGACACATTGCTTTGTTAGGAATTTGTATATGATCTCATGGCACATGACCCACTAAAAGGGAGCAGGCTTGGGCAAAACGTCAGATGGAAATTCATGCAGCTTATCTGGCCTACCCATCTGGTCACCAGAATCCTGACTGCAGTGTCTCCTTGAAATTCACCAGGCCCAGAGATCTAATTACAGAAAAATCTGAAAGGAATATTTAGCATGGATCTAAAAGAGTCAACAAAAGGGTTAAAAACTGAAAACAAATGCAAAGTTTACTACAGAGTTAAATCTAACAAAGACATATGCATTCACATGCATATATTATGGGTAATCCTTTTTCATGAAGACATTACTGGAATTCTTGGTCATGTGTGACTAAGGAAACTCTCTTTGTCCCATCCAGTTCAGTTCCTCTTCTTTATTACTCAGGTATTTCTCTTCTTTGTGTCTAGTTTGTTCATGTCCTTTGCCTTTGCTTTAGAATTTGCTTCTTTGATTAAGATTTCTCAGAATTGCTATAAGCTGTGACTCATATTCTGTTCCCCTAAAGTGATTATCAGTTATATTTTTTAGCTCCAAGGGTGTACAGGTCCATGCAATGCTGAAATTTAGTAAGGCTTTCTCTCCTTCAAAATCAGGCTGCCATATATTAGCTTCTGGGAGCATTGCCTGTTTGCTGCAGGTTCTATGCTGTCTCTTCTCACCACTAAGCCTAGTGTTGGTAATCAAAGATTCAGTTATTAAGTAGTTATCATGCATATAAAACATGTTTCTACCATGGGAAGTCCATAATCTGGTTGATAATAATGATTCTGGAATAATCTTGTAATTTGGTCTCCAAAGCAAATCTAAGAACATCTTGAAGCACTTTTTTCTCAAGCTGGGGAGCCAAATGTTTTACTTTTTAAAAAAAGTTTTCTACGTAGGTGGACTTGGAGAAAAAAAAAGTTAAATTGAGGAATACTTACATCAGACATTTGCTGACTATGGGACACCATGCATGATCAACGTATGTTTGCTCATCTACTTCAACTTCCCTCAACATTCTCTGTCCTCTGTAACTGTAAAGTAAATTTGTTATTCTTTATCTAAACAGTTCTGAGAGTACTGGGAATGATAATAATTAAAGAACAGTCCAGATAGCCAAAAAACAAAAACAAAAACAAAAAGCTTAGGACAGAAATCCCATATTCAAGACTCAAATCTTGAAATGTGTTTGTGAAATGTGGGTAATGATAATATACTTACCCCATTCATCTCCCAGAATTACAAGAAGAAAGAACTTAATGTTAGAGTGCTTTGTAGACTATAAATACCATAGAAATGTCAGCTGTTATTACAACCTTTATGCCAATGTTTTCCTAGTTCTTCTTGGCTCAAAGTAATGAAAAGTTTTTAACATTTAATTTTTTTTACAGTTTCATTTTTTGTCCTCAAACAGTTTTGCTTTATCTTAGTTATGAGTGATAGGAATCCAACTCAAAATAACTTAAGCAAAAAAGAGAGCTTGTTGTCTCATCTTACTGGGAAGTCAGGTCTGTCTTCAGGTATAGCGAGATCCAGGGGCTCAAATAATGTTGTCAAGGCTCTCTCTCACTCTCAGTCTGCTTCCCTCTTTTTGTGGGCCAGATCCTTTCCTTTGGGCTTAAGTTTCCTCCACAGGAAGAAGGGATGTTGACATTGCCCTGAAACTTAACAGAAAGAGAGCTTCTTTCCCCCAGTGTCCACACATCAGTTCCAGGGAGATTTACTTGGGACAGCCCTGTTTGGATGGCTGCTGGGAGTGACATCTATCACATGTGAGATGGGCTTCCTTGATTGGGTGATCTGCTTACTATGCTGTCTCCTGCAGTACAGGATGCAGTAAGGACAGGATCCTGTAGTTGTCCATTTAGCTGAGGCCCAGGGGTGAGAGGAGGGGAACTCTAAAGGTAGGCTTGTTGGGTGGAAGTGAACTCCACTTGTCTTTTGCAAAAGATGAGATCAGGACTTTCAGAGAAGATGAAAAATAAATAGTGAGTAAACATATGAAAACATACTCTACTTCATTAATAAGGAAATTAAAAACATATGAGGTATAGTATACCAACTAGGTGGGAAAAATTTAAAAGTCAGATAATACAGATTTGGAGAGGCTAGAACAATGATCTCTCTGATATACTGGTTAAAGTATGATCTGTTATAACTACTTTGGAAAATAATTTGCTATTATCATGAAGGTTGAACATTCATGTATGCCATGATCTAGCAATTCTACCCCTAAATATATCCTAGAAACTTTGTGTATGGTGTGCACATGGTGTGCAGGAGCTGTATGCAAGGACGATCATAACCAACTTATCCCTAGTAGCAGTAAAATTATAAGCAACTTAAATGTCCATCAGCAGGAAGACAAATAAATACGTTTTAAAGTAATCCTATGCTGCAGTACCTTATCCAGTGAAAACAAACAGCAGCAGCGTGAACTAATATCAATTAAGCTTAGAAATATAGTGTTAAGTGACAAATCAAGTTTCAAAAGACTAACTACAGTATGGTACAATGTGTAGAAAACTCGAAATAAGAAAAATGAAATAACATTGTTTTGTTGAATAACAAAAGCAAGAGGAGCATAAATATGAAATTAAAAATACTATGTATTTTTAATTATTTAAAATATGAAATTAAAAATACTATGCATTTTTAATTAAATTCAAATATGAAATTAAAAATACTACCTCAGGGGTAGTTCAAGTTGCTGGGTAATGGTACTGGTGTTTTCAGGTATTTTTAAACTGTGCATCGTAACATACACACATGACATATATTTGTATATATGTTACATCTATTATTTTATATTCTGAAATATTAAGTAATAGAAGCATGTAAACACGAAACATATGTTCACTATGAGTTTTTCCAAACTAGTTAAATCAAAAATACTAAATTCAGTAGACATTAATCTCATTAATCTGCATGTACCTAAGGAAATTTAAGAGTAAAAACGTGATTTATAGGCAATTATTGTTATGTATTAGGATACATGAAAAGTTTAGCTTGGTCAAGTACCTAATGGAACATTTGATAAGTTACCAAACTGTAAAAGACATGAAGAAAACAACAAAGGAAGGGCATACCTTTATGCTATGCCTGACCAAATGGAAATTTGGATTACGTATACAAAATGGGGGGAGGGTGGTTTAAGAAATTTATTTCGAATATTTACAGCAATGTTTCCTTTCCACCTCATAGATACTACATTAGATCATGGAATAGTTACCCCAGTGGGGCTTCAAAAGATTTGTCTTTTTTTTTTTTTTTTTTTTTCAGCCATAGCTGTTTGATTGGAGAATAAAAGTCAGCATTAGGTATTGACAACATGATTTTAAATCATATGGAAGTTTTTCACTCATATGGGAATAGTTTGAATTTGTATTCCTGTTAGAATTTTAGAACTGGATTTTTGCATAGCCTGACATTTCCCTGAAAGGAATTATAGTTAGGTAAGGAGCAAGGAGAATTACCTATAACAAATAAAGGTGATAGAAAGAAGGATGGAAAAAGAAGGCAGAGGGAAAGGGAGGGAGAGGGAAAGAAAGAGAGAATGGGATATTGGAGAGAGCAGGTCTTGGTGATGCAAATGCTGAGGTCTAAATTCTGGCTGTGCAATTACTAGCTGTGTGACTTGGACAAGTTCCTCAACTACTCTGATGTTCCTGAGGCCCATCTGTATGTAGGGACTCCAGCCTCCACCTCCCCATGTTCTTGCGCTCACAAACTGCAGGCAGCTGGAATCTGAACTGGGAAGGACCAATGATGAGATGCAGAGAAGAGCCACATTCTGAATGTTATGTAATGTTATGAATGTTTTTTAGACAGCATGTCAGACATGCTGTCTATAAAAGAGCATGACTACCGTGAACATGTCTAAATGTGAACAAACAATTTGAAAGCAGTATTTGGAGAGAGTGGACGTTACCCTCTAAAAGAGGTAAGGGTGGATGGCTAATGTACCCTAATAAAAATAAAAATAGCTATTTTTTTCTGATGCCTGCCCTTTAGTTGAGCTAAGGACTGTCTCTCTCTGTTTAATGCAAGTGGTGTGTATGGTTTGCAGATGGAATGTTAATTTCACAACGTATTTGTGCTGTGCATTCTACCATGTTTGATTGTTCTTTCCCAACAGTGATGCCAAGCTAAAAAGGAAGGTGAGAGGGTGTTGAGTCCATTGTTAGGGGCAGATTAAGTGTGCAAGAGTTTTGTTTTCAGACAGTGGACAATTGAGGGGCACCACCTCCAGGCACTTCTCTCTACTTTTGGAAGCAGTGGTAAAAAGGACATAGGCACTGGTGCCAGGCACACCTGTCGCTAAGTCCTGGTTCTGCAATTTAGGGCTGTGTGACCTCAGACAAGTTTCTTACCTCTCTGAAAAGTGAAATAACCATACACATTCTTTTCACTGCCTCCTGATCTTGGCGTGTTAATCTTGCCTTTTAATATTTCCCTATACACTTGACCACTGCATTTGGCTTTCTTCATTTGAGATGGGGTCCAATTTTGGCAGACTGCACATTGCGTCACCCGCTCTCTGTTACCTTCAACCCCAGTGAAGTTCAGACCAAAGGGCCTGAACTTTCTTCACAGCAATTACAATAATCACTATTGATAAGTGTCTGTCATCTGGGGCATGTCATGATGATCGCTTCCTCTTGAGAGGTACTAATGTCAGCACAATGGCTCAGCAATTCTGTGCAATGGCAAAGATTCTTGCTCCCCACCCACTCCAGGGATTTCCACCCTAATACCCTGCTTATCTTGCTCTAGGGAAGTGACACCACTCACATGCTTTTCCTGAATGGGGCTCCAGTACCTAGTCCTTTCCTCCTCTACAGCCCTGGGCTGGAAAGCATAAGACAAAGTTCCAAGGTTTTCTGTCAGTCTTTCATTTAAGCTGGAGTTGGGGCATCAGTGACAATCACTCAGATTCTTTTTCTTTATGTTCTGCTCTGACTTTTTTGTTTTTTTGACGCTTTCAAGGACAAAGCTCTTCCTATCCAGAAAATAGCCCAACTCCAAGAGTCTTGGTAGTCCAAATGCCACTACTCTCCAAAGGACCCCAAATGGCTCCGTTTGCCCTTCATTCCTCTCAGCAGTATCTTCCAGCACCAAGTCTGTGTTGTCTTCCTCGAAGAAGAGAGAGGGAGGGGTCTGGTGTATCCTCGACACCTCCTGCCTATGTGGTTCTTTGCTGTTGGTGTCTCCCTGGGAGCTGAGCCTAGAGAGGGGAGGCTGGGACCAGGGGCACAAGTGCTAGCCACAGGTGCCAGAGGATGCTGTGATTTTCACAGCCTTGTTCGCAGAGCAGCCTATTCAGCGAGACTCACTTTATTTATTTAGTAATAACACTTGGCAAAGGGAAGGACCCATGCTTGTTAAGCACTAATGCATACCAGGGATTTTGTGTGTTATCTTCCTTAGTTCTCACAAAAGCCCTCATGGGAACTGCTCTGTCCTTATTTCAAGTGGTCTCCTGCAGATCACACGTTGAGGCTCTGTGTTCACCTTCAAAGACATCTGGCTGCAAGGCACAGGGTCTGCCCACTAGCCAACGCTATCCTCTGTTTGACAAAATATTCACATAGGTTATCCTACTTGGATGTTGCTCTGTACCAGAACCTCAGGAGGGCATCATGGAAGGCATTTCACAGATGAGGAAGTTGTGGTTCCTTGGCTGTGAATGGGAAAACTGAACCAGGAAGGTGGGTTGAAAGACTCCAGGTCCAGCCACCAGAGTGTCACATGGAGCGGAAGAGGAAGACACTTCCTTGTGTTATCCTTCAAGCAGAATAGAACCTCAAGAAAAATGGTAGGGAGGTGGATTTTTGGGTAACAATGAACTCCTAGTAGGAATTGTTTTATGGTGTCTGCCACCACCTGACCCTGAGAGACAGGATGAGGGAGATAAGTGGAGAGGCTGGGCACTGCTGATAATGGGGGAAGTTGGCTAAGTCGAACTTTGAGGGCCCACCCAACTCTAAGTGCCTATGACTATATGGTTCCAGAAGCTTCTTGCTTCTTTCCACTGTTATAGATCATCTTACACTAAAGCCAAGATGCAGAATCCATGTCTGAGGGTTCCAGGTGCCTCACCATTGCAAGCTTGGAGGATGAGACCATAAATTATTCAAATACTGCTCTCTTGTGTGAATCACCCAAGAATTCCAAGAGATTTGTCTATTGATTTTCTGCATTTGACAATAGCCTTTCTGCTCTGCACAATGTGATTTTGACTAAAATCCTAATAACACAGAATCTACTATTGCATTTTGTTTAAAAGACTTTTCAATTTTCTAACTTGAAAAATACTTTTCCTGGAATGCAAAACCCCAGAACTCCTAATGGCCTAAAGAGAAATAGATGTCACCATTAGCTGCTAATATGTTCTTTAATCCACCTCCTTCTCAGCTCATAAGCCTACAACTCAATGCTCTGAGACCAGGCATGTTAATGGTACAAAATATTTACATTTATGCCCCAAATCTAAACAGCCACAAAACTTTATTTCTCCTTTTGTGGTTTCAATATTTAATTAGTGATGAAACATCAGAAAGCTGTAGAGAAAAAACACCCCATTATTTTTTAAGTTATAGTATATTTACAACCCATTTCCACCTGCTCCCTTTGTCTCCACCTGTCTCCGCTGTACACAGATTCATCTCAGCCATCCCCTCAGGAATACAGCTGTGTCATCACATCCCGTGGCATCCTAATATGTCATACTAAGCTGTAAACCAATTAGGAATGACTACTGACTGTGCTGACTCATGGGAAGAGAAGGGGATTATGTGTCCTTCAGGTAATGAACTTCTTTGGGGACTTGACACATATTTCATTTTTTAGCACCGTTGGTATTCCCTTGTCACATTTCTGTGGATGTGGCTTCATTTTGCTTCATTGCACTAGGAGGATTATGCAGGGATTAGTATTTGTGAAGTAACTGAGTTAGTATCTATAATAATGAGATTTGGACAGAGGCACAGTGAAATTATTGGGCCAGCATCTGAGACCTCAGGGACAAGCTGGAGAGTTCAGGGGTAGATCTGGCCCAAGTGACACGTGTCCTTGGAAGGGCATGCTGGGAGCTTTGCGTGCTTTAGTTTCCTTCTATTCCAGTGGTTCTCAAGCCCTGACATGTATCAGAAAGACCTGGTGGGCTTGTTAGAACACCCAGCTGGGCCGGGCGCGGTGGCTCACGCCTGTAATCCCAGCACTTTGGGAGGCCGAGGTGGGCGGATCACGAGGTCAGGAGATCAAGACCATTCTGGCTAATACGGTGAAACCCCATCTCTACTAAAAAGTACAAAAAAATTTAACCGGGCGCTGCGGTGGGTGCCTGTAGTCCCAGCTACTCCGGAGGCTGAGGCAGGAGAATGGCAGGAACCCGGGAGGCAGAGCTTGCAGTGAACCGAGATGGTGCCACTGCAGTCCAGCCTGGGAGACAGAGTGAGACTCCGTCTCAAACAAACAAACAAACAAACAAACAAACAAAAAACCCCCCCCACACACAGCTGGGCTCTCACCTCCAGAGTTACTGCTTCAGTAGGACTGGGATGGGTCCTGTCTAATTCCAGGTGAAGCTAATGCTGGTGCTCTGGGGATCATACTTTGAGAACCACTGCTTTCAAGCTAGGATACCAATTTAACCCTTTTGCCAGATGAGTGAGTATTCCTTGAATGAAAGTACAAGCCAAGGTCAAATATAACTTTGTGTGATTAAATAACTGGTTACAATCCCAGAGCTTTCAGGGCCAGATGGATATTGTAAATGATCCAAGGGAATGATGTGGGCCGGAAGGCACAGGCAGTCAGGCATGTCAGGACAGCAGGGAATAGGAGAGCTCAGGCCGCATCCAAAGGGCAGCGTCACCTGGGCTCCAGGAGATTGTTGGTGTGCAGGAACTAGAACTTCTAGTTTTACAGGATGAGGCCCAAATCCAGATTTTTAAAATGTGAAATTTCCCTATTTCAAAATGAAGGCTCTAAGCAAATGGGGCAAACCACTGTAGGGGTGAAAGCTACAGTTGGCCCTCGGCTTGCCAGTTTGCAATCTTCAGTTTAAACTAACCTACTCACCATTTTTTTTTCCCCAGAGGGTACACAGTCTTATTGCCCATGCATGGACTTTCTTTAGCATTTCTTCCAACTTTGCTGTTTGTCCATCCCCATCCAATGGGGGTCTTGGGTCTTGAGACCCTGTTTGGGTCTATGTGGTGAAAGTTAAGGCAGGGGCTGGCCTGCTGGGGACATGCTGGGTCAACACCCTAGTGGACAACTAGAAGTGGGCCATGTTGCAACTGCATGGGGGGGATCTGACTCTTTTGGACTAGAGACAAGGATTCTGGCCCAAGGTGGTGGACGGGCCTGGAGCAACGTCTGTGCTTATGGTGGGGCAGCAGTGGTTTCTATGAAGCAAGTGCTTCAATCCAAGGCAGAAGAGGAGCAAGGCCTGGGAAACCTGATCGGATCCCCTTCGAGGAGGACACTCATCCTAGGAGCTTTGACATGTGGCATCTCATTTCATCCACAGGGCAACACAATGAGCTTATTACTGCCATTTTGCTGAAGAGGAAACTGAAGGTCTGAGGGCTTTTGCTGTTAGTAAGTGGTTGAGCTGTGACCTGAACAAAGGTCATCTGATAGGAAGGCAAGGAACCCACTACCCCGGACCTTGGGTAGTGCATCCCTGCCTCCTTGCCTGGGAATGTAGCATGAAAAATGGTGAGAAAACCATAGCTTTCACTTACTTTTTATGACCCAAAATTTTATAATGGGAATTTGGCCTCACATTTGCTCATATTCCTGTATAGCCAGAGCTTGATTTTTTGATTAGCATAAAAAATGACCCCAGGAGAAGTTCATTCCCAGCTCAAGGAACATTGTGTTGAAACAGGATGTTAACGAAAACCTCATAGCCCACGCCTGAGTCATTAACATCCCAGGGTTTGAACGGGGCAGTTCCTAATTCTTCAATTGAGATTTCTTTGCTCCACTAAGTTCAATCCATGCTGGGACCATTAAAACGTCCTTTCAGTGCTTCATCTGAAATTACCCACTTTTACAAATTTTCCCGTTACATAGACCTAGCACCCTTTGGAAAATGAATTGCTTTTGGTGGTGGTGGTGGATGTCTGTGATTTTAATATTATTATACAATATGTCTCGATTAATCGATGTTTGAGAGCCATCTAGCTCCAAGCTAGATTACAAGTAAATAAAAATGGACTTTGTGCCTAACTCCTGCCTCCATAAAAAATCCTCTGAAATAGAGATGACAGGAACAAAAGAACAGTGGTGCCTGGGCCCAAGAAGGTTTAAGTGAGGTACTTAATATTCATCTGGTATTCATTGCAATAACATCAATCTTACCAAATTCTCCTGGTGTTAATGTAGATGTTCTGCATTTAGTATATACTTCCAGTGGAATTGCATTGTAATTGAGCACTAAATGATGTCCACTTATGGTAAAGTGGTTCCAGAATTTTTTTGTAATAAATGGGTTTTAGTGCAATAGAAGATCCCAGATTCATCGCCGAGTCTATATTAGACTCTTTAGGCTCTAATTGTCATTGACGGTCTTTACTGTATTATTTCCAGACAGTTCATAATTTTCCCAGCTGAACAAATGATGATTTGTGTGTGGAGTAAGACACTGACTGGATTATGTGGTGCCATTGATTTTTTTTATTGCTCTTGTTTCACAAAATATCTTTTAAAATCACTTGAATCATCTCTACTGGTGTCATTTTAATGGCCATAGAATTATTTGTATAGTAACAGTGATAGCAAAATTTGTTGAGTGCTTACTCTATATTAAACACCCTATTAAGGTGAATGCATTCATGATCTCATTGGAACCTCATGAAACACAGTAGGTTTGATTATCATTTGTATTGTAGTTGGGTAAGTTGGATATCAGGGGTTTAGGAATTTGTATGAGGTCATATAGCTAGAAAGAGGTGGAGTTGGGGTTTGAATTCATATGAACATGGCTTCAGGCTTCAAAGTCTGCTTTTAGTCATAGCGCCAGATGACTTGTGCGTGGTTAGTAGACATGGAATTTCCTACAAGTAGACGAAGCAAACTTTAAATTCCCAGACTGATGGGAATTTCCCGCATTTCTTTATCACAAGCAGGAGAGACTTGTTAAGATAACCTAAGAAGTTAAGAGATAGCTTTTTTTTTTTCCCTCCTGAAGCCCAGGGATGATGGGGAGCTGATGTTTAAGGAGAATATCTGTTTGAAAATGAGACACAAAATGATTCTGTGCAGTAAAACGAGCAAATTGCACAGAGTGCATTTGTTTGCATGGAAGCAAACTAGACATGCAATTGTGACTAGTTAACCCTGTGGTTAAAGCATGTGGCTATCAGAGCTGAGGTTGAGAGCTCTGTATGGCTCACACTCCTCATGTTGCCCATGCTGAAATTCTGGGAGGTTATGCAGGAAGGCCTGTCCCAGTGCTGACATTAACCAGCTGGTGGCCCCACCGATGCTTCTTGCCTTCTCTTATCTGCAAAATGAAGGGATTGAGTTGAATTCAAGACTTTCAAACCTATATAGATTGGCATTGTAAGTCTTTCTTCCAAATAAAGAGAATGGAGAATTCTAATATGTGGAACAGCTGAAAGCAGAAAATTTCTTGTTGAATTACACACTGCCCCCCTTTCCATCCTAGGCTGGAAATCTTGAGCCTCCTCGTCCTGGCCCAGATCCCCTGATACCCTGTTAGATGTGTGATGGCAAGTCTAGAAAACCTCTGATCTAGCTGCCTCCTCAGGTTCCGGGTAACTCGCACTTCCATACTCACTATATTCCGATATAGATTGTTTTTAATTTTGTGAGCACTGGAAATTGAGTCATTGATCAGATTTCCCTTGCCATGGGTCTCTGAGACTGATGGTTTACGTAGAGCAAAAGGTATGAGACGCTAAGGCATGGGTTTTGGGTTGACCACATCTTATGCTCCCACCAATGAATTTTTGTTTCTCCCTTATTTCTAATGAATGCAGTTGTGTGTTTTACATAATTCTGCAAGCCACTTTAAGGTTTTTTTTTTTTTTTTGCAAAGTAGATTAGGAAACCAACCAACTAATAAAATGTCCCCCAAATCTCTCTAATTCCACACACAAAATGTGTGGTTAATTCCAACAAATTTTGAAGCTTGGATCTCAAATGTCACATTCTCAGGGAAGCTGCTCTAGTTTCTCTTATCCTTATACACATCAGCACCCCTGTAGCCATGCTCACTGAATTTCTACTCTCCCTTTATTGCTCTTGGTATAGCTTATGATTGTGAACTTGTATGATTATTTGATTCAACTCTCAGCTGAATTTTTAGGAGAGGGAGCTAAAAAATTTGGATGGGGTCCAATTGGGTTGGAGCCATGCAAAGGTATTTGGACTTCACCCTTTTAAGTGACAAAGTTCCATAGACACACAGTAGGTCCCCAGCTAACCATGAATGGATGCAGCAAACAAATGAATCCTTAGAGACTTAGCAGGAGGCTGCTACTGCTACTTAAGTCTCCATGATGGGAAAAAGCAGCTCGTTATTGTTAATGCCAACACCTCAGATAATATACTTTTTATCTCTGCTCATAATAGTAATGTAGATAAATTCCATAAATCAAATCTCAGCAGTAAAAAGGTTAATAAGTTTACGCTGTATAATTGAAAGCCATATTGGTGATTAAAAGGATTTTATATATCAGTTTTCTGGGTCACCAACTAATTATTTTCAATGGCCGGTAATAAAACACAGCACCATGCCTGGCTAGACACTGCAAACTGTCAGATGTTAAATCGTGTAGGAAGTACTTGAGCAGGTTACCTTAAGTTGGTTGGTCTTTCCCTCGGGATGTGAAGTCATTGAAATCTCTGCTGTTTGTTTTGTGCCAAGCTTATATGATGCTTGGGGTCCCCTTCTACTGTAAGCATGGAAGCTAGGCAGTCCCCCCAAATGGAAAAGACATGTCAAGCTCCAGGGACCCCACGATAGCTGTAATCATTCATGTTCAATGCACTTGGCAATAGTAACACTGAGCAGTTGCCTTTATACCTAGATCATGGCTGCAGTATGGCACATACTTGGCCATCCTTATTCAGAATAGACGATTTGCAAAAGAAGGGAAAAGTGTATGACCTGGAGCAGATTAATATTTGTTGACCCCCTAAAATATTCCAAGAATAGTCTTTGTGATTTATATGCGCTAGAAGCCACTAAGGTATGTATTGTCAATTCAAGGTTAGCTATGGGAAAACTGAAGCTTAGAAAGTAAGGGAATTACCTAAGGTCATGGCTATAAGCAGGACAGCCAGCATTCAAGCTTGAATCTGTCTGACTCCACACTCAAGTGATTCCACTATATATATTTATATTTATGTAAAATGTGTGACTTGGCTTATATATACACATACATTTTACTTGTGGTTTATGGAGTACCATCTGAAGAAACAGCAACAACAAAGACAAAATGTTCATGAGTTTGTTCTGAGCTTAATTTGGGATATTAGAAGTTTGTGTAGCTAGGGGTGGTGAAAATAAGGTTGCTGCATTGAATGAAACCATGTTATATTCTAAGCATGCAACGTTTCCCGGAATAGTGCTGGAAGTGCTTAGAAGGTCAGTCTTCTAGTCTTGGAGGCTGCGTAAAGGTAGATGGAAATGAGGCAGGGAGGAGGCATTTGGGAGGGACATTTGTTTCAACTCCTGCCATTATTTCTTATGGGTGGGCCTGATGTGTCACTTAGCCAACATGCTATCACCTCTAGCGTTTGTTCAAGAGAAATATGTTTATAGAGTTTCTACCAGGAAAGAAACGCAGTCATTGTATACCTAAGTATAACATAGTGGGCTTAAACCCAGAAAGATCACTAGATACAGTGATATATCCTTTCTTTAACATTTCAACGTGTCTGACTTTACCCCATTACGAAGGAGACAAATTAAGGTTGGAAACCTCTGTAGTTGTAGTCTTTGTCTTTGTTTCTCTAGTTCTTCTACAAATTCTGGAATTATCTTGTAAACTAGGCACTGTGTTCAGTTGTGCATGTGTAGGAGGGAGGGTCTGGGAGGATTTGTAGAATCATTCTATCGCGGCTCTCCAAAGTCTGCAAATAACAGATGAATCAGAAATTTTGAACTCCTCAGTTACCTTCTTCAAAGGCAAATTATTTGCAGATGAAATATAGAATGAAAATTGGAAGGTGAATGCTATTGTCTTGGCTGCAGAGTTTAATGCTTCAAAAGAATAGCCAAGAACATCCAGGACTGCGATGACTGGTTTAAAAAATGTATTTGACAGATATGTTAATCAAACCACCAAATAAAGGAGACTGCCTGAAGATGGCACTGAGATTGGGCACTCTCAAAACTCTCCGTGGGCTTGGTAATTAAACACAGGTGCTTTCTTTTCTTGGCATCTCGTGCTAGGAAGGACTGACCTATCAGTGACTTAGTGTTCCCATCTGCCATCAGGTGGTACGTGAAATGTAAGAGCAGCCTCAGTTCCTTCCTAGAGAAAGACAGAGATGTGATTAACCCAATAACCCAGGAGGAGGAAGACTCAGAAATATGCACAGAGAAAAGGCGAATGAATCTCCTTGGGGTCAGTGTGGAGTGGTTCATGTTGCAGGGAAAAGTTGGGCTTCTCAATTACAGAGATTCTTCTTCATGTCTATTTGTGACAAGAGCATTCTAAAGATGAAAACTCCCTTAGCTGCTCAGCCATATTTTAGAAAGAAATATTGGGGTTAGGGTGGGGGGTGGGGGTAAGGAGAGGTGCAGGTGGAGAAGCATGGAGGAGCAGACTTGAAAGGGCAGAGGGAAAAGGGGAGAGAATGACAAATATACTTCCATTAACAGGAAAACAAATGCATTTCAGATGGCTTGAGGCACAAGTGACATTTATCTTTAGTGGGCAGCATATTTTGAATAAAATCAAGTCAGCATCATCCATCATCTTTCCT
Source organism: Pan paniscus (assembly GCF_029289425.2). Taxonomy (NCBI): domain Eukaryota; kingdom Metazoa; phylum Chordata; class Mammalia; order Primates; family Hominidae; genus Pan; species Pan paniscus. Next base: position 87,771,775 of record NC_073265.2, on the reverse strand, counting down.
CCTGACATGCACATGCCTTAACGTGCATCAGGGCATCTGTGACTCATGTGGGGATTGTGAGTGAGAGTTAAGTCAGGAAGCAGGGCTTGTCTGAGCTCTGGGAGCAAAGAGCTGTAACACAGTGACAACATGGCCAATGGTGCAGTCAAGGCAATGCTACAATGCACCACCAATGGTCTCCGTGGTGGACTAGTGCTTCCAGGGACAATCCATCTCTATCAAAGGCATGCCTATTGCTGATAAATTATTTTCACCCTAACAGGGAGCTGGTACAAAGGAAGGCAGAAGGAGAGCAGGGACTTGACTTTTCCTTCCAAAGGCTGTAAAAGTGGTGTACATATGCCCTGGCCCATTCTTTCCCTCCAGGGCCCAGAGCTTTTACTACCTCTGTCCTCTCCCTTATCAAAAGCATTATGCCCTGTTTCTCACTCTCAGCTCATCTGATGACCTCGACCACTCTGGCATGAGAATGCCTACCAATGGGTTCGCCTGTGGTTACCAGGTAAGAGGCTAAGACTTCAACAGAGTCTATTGGGAAACAGTACCCTGACCAAGGGATGGAGCAATTTCAGCCACCATTGTAGGCAAGGCAGGAATGACAAGGAGGTGAGTGAGGCACAAAAGTTAAGAGGGAGTAGAAATGAACACCTCACTGATTGACGTAAATAATATTTTATTATGGTATTTAAAGAAATAAAAATTAGGCCGGGCATGGTGGCTCATGCCTGTAATCCCAGCACTTTGGGAGGCTGAGGTGGGCAGATCACGAGGTCAAGAAATCAAGACCATCCTGGCCAACATGGTGAAATGAAACCTCATCTCTACTAAAAATACAAAAATTAGCTGGGAGTGGTGGCACGCTCCTGTAGTCCCAGCTACTTGGGAGGCTGAGGCAGGAGAATTGCTTGAATCAGGAGAATCACTTGAACCCGGGAGGTGGAGGTTGCAGTGAGTCAGATCACGCCACTGCACTCCAGCCTGGCGACAGAGCAAGACTCTGTCTCAATAAATAAAGAAATAAATGAATAAATAAATATTAATGCAAAAAATCCATGATGAACAAAATGTCAAAATTTTAAATACAGAATCCATGGGCCATGATTAGGGTGAGGAGAGTGAGGCTCTCACTCTCAGGGTCCTACAAGGGCCGAGTTGCACCTGGTCTTTATTTAAAATTGTCATAGTTTGTTCATTTGGTGTTGGGGCTGGTGAGATCATGATGGGCCAGTGTCTGCCTCTCCAGCTGTAGCCCCAACCCCGTGCTGCACACAGTAAGCTTCTCTTGCGGAATTCATATGGTATCTTTACAATAAATTCTATTTCACTGAAGCTGAGCTGAGTGGGGTTCTGTTGCTGGTGACCAACTAAAACAGAAATAAATATTTATTTATTTATCTTCCAACTTCACAGAGCCCTTTCAGAGAATCACAAAATCTTTTCTTCTAGATTCAGCCTTCTGTGTCAAATTATAAGGCTAAAATTTATAGCAATAATATAGGGTTTTCTTTTGAAATATATTACTTCCAATTCCATCAATATAACACAGTAGTTTCAGTTTTACATGTTCTTTTATAAGCTCTGATCATAGTTTTACATAGTCACAGTGAGCACAATTTTGTATTCTGCTTTTTTGGTGAACTTTGCACACCAAAGATTTTCCATGTTGTTACACGTTATGGCTGTAGGCTGTTTGTTGAGTTTTTTGTCCCATATTTTACTTATAAATTTTATTATTTTTAGGTGACTTAGAAATTGTCTTCAATTTTTTCATATAATAATGTGAAAATGAATATGTTTATTTCCATGAATCTTGTTTCTTCAGTTATTTCTTTAAATTATGGTCCCAGAAGTCTGATTTCTGAGCCAAGTCCATTGTTATCTTTCTTAGTGTATAATTTGTATTGCCATATAATTTTTCAACAGCATTTAGATTTTACAGGGGAAAACAAAGAAATTGGAGCCAAAATAATTCTTACATATAGGACACCTTATTTCAAATTTAAATGGCAGTAGGAGAAGTATTCATTTTTAAAATTTGATTTATTTATGAGATTGTTCATTTTCAAAATTGAGCCACAGATAGATTATTTTCTTTTCACTTGCAATAGAGCCCTGTGGTTACACCAACTACTTTTTCTCTCTGCAGTTTATTTTGCAAACCAGAGGAACAATTATACTTTATGAATTTTTTTTAACCAAGAGAATATTTTTGACACTTCTGATGATAACCCAATAGTCATGTCAGTTGCAAATTTAAATCGGAACCCACTATATACATAGCAAGTATTTGACACTAAAACATTATTTTTTAAAAAATTAATATCATACCTCTAAAAAAGAACTACAATCTTCTGTTTCAATTGTGGATATGTTTAACCATGCCCAGCACCTTCTAGACCACTCAGGAATTAAACAGATGCCAATGAAAATTCAAAGCCATACTTCACATTTCTGTGATGCATTTTCACTGAGACATTTAAGGCCATCTTTAAACAAATAGTAATGGCAAAAGAAGGACCTCAGGCCCCAAGAGGCTTATTTTTCCCAAATTGAGTCAATGACCGAACTAGTGATTAAACAGACGTTTCTTATACATGGGTCATTGTCTCTGAATAAAAGGATTCTATCAACATTTCCCCCCAAACCAACATTTTGAAACATGAAACTCACTCTCAATCCAGATAAATAAAATTGAGGTAAAAAGCCAAAATGTGACCATTGGGAGGTAAACATCTTAAAAGCAAATTTTATTCTGGTTACATTCATTAGCAGAAATACTTTCATCTGACACAGCATCAGGTCAACAACTTTAAACCCCAAACTACCTTGTTTTTTTTTTTTCTTTTTGAGATGGAGTCTACTTCTGTGACCCAGGCTGGAGTGCAGTGGCGCAATCTCAGTTCACTGCAAGCTCCACCTCCCGGGCTCTAGCGACTCTTGTGCCTCAGCCTGCTGAGTAGCTGGGACTAACAGGTGCCCAGCTGATTTTTTGTATTTTAGTAGAGATGGGGTTTCATCATGTTGCCCAGGGTGGTATCGAACTCCTGAGCTCAGGCGATCTGTCCACTTCAGCCTCCCAAAGTGCTGGGATTACAGGTGGTGTGAGCCACTGTGTCCAGCCCCAAACTACCTTTTAAAAGAAGGATTTTCTGGGGGTAGACGTGGAAATAGGAAGCAAATGAAAAGAAGGCATTTGGTGCATCACAGAGGTGAAGTCTCAACTAGCCGGAAGACCAGGGGAAATCTAACTCCTAAAAAAGGGTAACACTGGAGATGAACAGTGCCTTGAGATGAATCTATAAAATAACCCCTTCATCTTGCAAATAAAGAATCCAAGGCTCCATGACTGGTCCAAAATTAAATGGATGGATTGTCCTGGCACCAGGACTATAATTCAGCTTTTTTGAATGCAGTGTGCCATTACTTTATCTCACTGCCACGTCGCTGACAACGTGGTCTTCCCGGTGGCAGCCTCTGTCCCTGTCCCTCTTTGTCCTGTGTTACCCATAACTTGTTTCTGGGAACCAGCTGAAGGAGTCTCCACTCCAGGCAGCACCAAGCATATGAGCTACTAATACTGAACAACATGGTAGGACTGCTCTCAAATTATCTTCCTGTGTCCTATCAAGGTTGGACCCCTACCTTCATTCATCCACTCAGTCTCTGTTCCTCTAAGCTCGTATTCTCCAGAAAATATTTAGCGGGTTCCATACAGTCACTAAATTTTTTTTTAGTGGCTGTGTGGAGCCCACTACATATTTTTTTTTCTTTCGATTTGTATGCTGGTCCCTTTCAAAGGAGTTGAAGAGTAGTTCCAAAGAAGGGGCAGTTGTCTAGACAGGTAGTCTAGATAGAGGGCATCACTGAGCATCACTTTTGTGCCCTGTATTTTGAAACATACAGCATCCTGGCAGAAAACAGGATTGGGTTAGATGTTTCCATGAAGAGACTGCCAAGAAAGAACTACTTGCAGAGGAATGAGAGTGTTAAGGGACCAGACAAGGAATGTTGAGGCATCCTAAGACCAGTAACAATGGGGAGCTGTTGCCATTTGGGGCTGAGACAGAAAATGGCATAACATACTTTCATCTCTAAACAAGGGGTAAAGAAAAAAGAAAGACAGAGGCCCCAAAAGCCTTCATTTTCCTAAATTGAATCAATGACTGAATTAGTAATTAAGCAAATATTCCTTATATATGGGTCATTGTCTCTCTATAAAAGAATTCCATTAGCATTTCCCTCCAAACCAACATTTTGAAACACAAAACTCATTCTCAACCTAGATAAATAAAATGGAAGTAAAAAGCCAAAGTGTGACCATTGGGAGGTCAACATCTTAAAAGCAAATCTTAGCTATTATAGAGCCTGGTGGGAGCCGGAACCCTGACTGGGGGTGGGGGAGTTGACAATGCTGTGTCAAGGGAGGATGCTGACAGTCCTAGGGATGCTGTGCTGAATGAAGCAAGGAGGGCAAGAGAAAAAAGAACTACTCCTCTCCTGCCTTTCTTTCTTACCATTCTCCATTTCCCGCCAGCCTCCCATTGAAGGAAAACCAACCAAAGAGCTGGCTGTGGTTTGTGAGGCTCAGCCTTTCTGCGCAACAGAGCAGAACAGGGCATGGATTGGGGAGTAAAAGGAAACATGTCAGCAATGATTTTCCTGCATGTCTTCTTGTCTAATATACAAAACAGTCCCATTTTATCACTGAGAAAACCGAGGTAACTTCACAAGCTGCTTTGAATCCTTTCCAAAATAAGGCAGCTTATCGGTCAGTCAACTTGCTCATGGTCACGGTGCTAGTGTGTAACTGGGATCTGAACAGGTTTGTTTGGTCCCGCAGGGAACGACAGTCCTTTGCACGATGTGGTGCGGAAGTTGTTCAGGCGCTGTGGTGAGACATTCTCAATCGTCACCTCATTTAATCCTCACAGCAGCTCTGGAGAATGAGTAGCATTGTCCTCGTAATTTTTCCTTATGAGGAATGGAGTCTGAAAGAAGCTAAGTATCTCATTCCAGGTAATACCATAATGGGGCCAGAATTCAAATCCAAGAGTCTGAGATCTTAATCACGTCACCATTTTATACCTTTCCCAATGAATGTTTCACTGGTCCCTGAAGCTGTCTGTGGAGAGCAGAGTGACACTGTCTCATGTGGGTGTCTAGTCCCTGACCTGCAATCCAGTTTCCCTGGAAGGTGCCAAGTGTGGGGTGCCTGATCCATCTTTAGGAGCCTCCTGGTGGGTGCTAACAGTCATGAGAGGTCTCCTTCTGTGGGATAATAATGACTACACTTGGCATGTTCCCCAGTCTGTAGAATGAGCTCACCAGGTGACTGCTGTTCCTCCTTTACAGATGGCATAATTCAGGTTGTGACAGACATGTGGATCATGCAAGCTGGCGTGAATTGGCAGCCACGTTGGACTGACCATAACACCTGCCTTCTTCTCTTTAATTCATTTCTCACTTTCTAATCCACCTCAAATCAGTTAAACCCTTGAAAAGAAGCCTAGCAAGTTGAACCATGAATCATCATGGATCCAGAATGTTACCTCTTTGGCCATCCCTGTCTCCTCATGCGTGCAGGTAGATTCAAAACCTCCCACCTCTTTCTGCATTCTGTCAGAACTGTTTGAGTGGCAAAAGTGAATGAACCAGTGAATGGACAAATGAATGAATGAGTAAATAAGTAAGCATATACATGCTCATTCTGACTTTGAAATCCGTCATTTAAATTTTTTTTTATCATGTCATTAAAGCCCCAGAGTCAGTGGTTGCCCTTATTTTACTAAAAATAAGGTTGTTGGAAGATGAAAGCTGCATGATTTCAATTTAGTTTTCCTTGTGTTTTGGAAGTTGCCTCCAAGAGCTTTTCAGATGGTGGGGCTGAAAAAGCCTGCAGCAAGTATTTAATAAATTTTTTTTTCTTTTTTTCTTTCTTTTTTTCTTTGAGACAGGGTTTCACTCGTGTTGCCCAGGCTGGAGTGCAATGGCACGATCTCAGCTCACTGCAACCTCCGCCTCCTGGGTTCAAGCGATTCTCTTGCCTAAACCTCCTGAGTAGCTGGGATTACAGGTGCCTGCCACCATGCCCGGCTAATTTCTTTTTGTATTTTTAGTAGAGATGGGGTTTCACCATTTTGGTCAGGCTGGCCTCTAACTCCTGACCTCAGATGATTCACCCACCTTGGCCTCCCAAAGTGCTGGGATTACAGGTGTGAGTCACTGCGCCTGGCCTAATAGACATTTTTATTTGGTGTGCTGAACAGAATCTTTTGAGGGTTCATAATCTGAAAGACATTAAATTCTATAAATTAATGGAGCCATTCAACTCATCCATGACCAAGGAGCCAATCTAATGGCACTCGAGCCAATGAACGACAGCTTTTTTCCTGACAAAAGACTGGTCCACATTTGGCAGGGAGGCTGTCCTCTTACATAAGCATTCAGATTTAGGAGGGTATCCACGAAGCTGTGAGGGACGAACGGGAGACCTGCTCAGCCAACCACACCTGCTGAGCCAGTCCTGGTGGATGGGAGGAAGACTAATGGGCACCTTTGTTTGCCAGGCAGATATTATCACCAGAGTAGTGCTTCTTGAACTTAATGTGCATATGAATCACCTGGAGATCTTGTAAAAATGCAGATATTGATGAACTAAGTTGAGGATGGGGTTTGAAATTCTTCATTTGTAACAAGTTTCCAGGTGCAGCTGATGTTGCCAGTCCAAGGACCACATCTTGAGTAGCAAGGTCCTAGTGTTTATCTTATTGTTGTAGTGATATCCTGATTAGGTCGGTGATTTATCAGTAGCTTTATCTGGGGGTAGTGCTGATCTTACGCAAGAGCATTTGATGTCATGGAAGTCATTGTCATTGTCACTGGAGTCATCTTGGAGTCATCATTGCTACTCTTTGTTGAGAATCTCAACCACAGCAACATATTGGCAAGCATCAGAAACTCAATCAAAGAGGCTCTGATGAAAAACAAAATTTATAAGATATAAACAAAACCCTTAGGACTTAATTACAGCCCCATAGGGACTGGACCTAGAAAAAGCAATTCTTCTCTCTTTGCTCCCTGCTGCACATGTTCTCATTCAACTGCTCGCACACAGCCCCTCAAGGCTGCCAACTAGTGCTGGCCTTAGCAGCCTGTCTACATCACCTAGAAGCTCATTCACTTATAGCTAATGGACTGAAGTCTCAGTTCCAAATTCCCAGGTGCCCATCAGCCTAGATTCAGTCAGGGTCCGGCCTGGGTTCAATGCCAGAGAGGGGTGTAGGCAGGATGATATAACCCAGAGGCTGCCAGGACTGAGGGCCCCAAAGGCGGCCTGAGTGGGAAGGCTCAGAGATTTCCTAGCATGCATAGCCAGTAAGTGGGTGAACAGGGATTCACACCCACATCTTTCTCATGTCCCAGTCCAGGAACTTCCCATTCAGTTACACGTCTCTTTGTGATTTGATGGGGTCCAAGAAGAGACTCCTACAACCTATCTCCTCTCCACCCCTCCGAGCCTTAAGAAGTCTCCCTTGTTTGAGTACTTGTGTCCTCAGGAGAATTGCAACTGGGACGGAGATGGTGGCCCCTTCTCTCAGGCTCCTCACATCGAATTCATCGTATGTCCACCCTGCAGTGTCAGTTGCACAGCCAGTTCTGAAGGTTAATCATTTTCAGGAGCCCAGTCCTAGGCTGGTCTACCCATAAAGTCACAGCTTCCACAAGGGCACCAAGCATCAGCTCTTGATGGCCTTCAGGTCACACCAGGATGCCTCCCTCTGCTCTCTCTCAGGGACTGTGATCTGCTTTGTTCTGCACCATCCCCTGGCCTGGGCCTCTCCAGGCTGAGGGCAAATCTTAGGCCCATTAGGCCTCCTGGCCTGCTGCTGTGTCTAGTATCTTCACTGTATTTCTGTGGGATTGGAGGGGGGCGAAGTTGCCTGTCAGCCATGCAATAACAGACCTGGCTTGTTTGGGACTTCTGGATTCCCTCTGGTGCCCTGCCCGAGTCCCCAGTATATGTTCCACTCCAAAGGGTCAGTCAGTATTCCTGCCCTCCCCATTGGCTTCCTGCTGTCTGGTTAGGACATCTAGTTCTGGATATAGTTACATTTGCCTTTCAGCGACAAAATAGGGAAGCTGGGTGGGAGATAAAAAAATGAAATAGTTCCAAAGCCACTCTTCCCTGCACGGACAATGTGGCCTGAGGTCTTCCTGACCCAGGAGGATGCTGTCAGCCTCATGGCTCTTTCATGATCCATACCTGAAAACCAAATGCTCCACCTCCAAGTCGATGGTATTTTATTTGTTGACTGGAGCAGAATAGTGATGCTGTCACCTGTCGGGAGAGCAGCGAGCCTTCCCTGGGGTGGGGTGTGAAGGACACAGGGAGGAGACAGGGGTAGGCTGCTGATGGGAGATTGATATGCAGCCTGGGTGTGAGAGCCACAGGGTCTGTGACTCTGACAGGAGACAGTCAACTCCAGCCTGGGACAGGCATCATGTGATGGGCAGGCCAGGTGTAGAGTCAGCCTAGCAGGGCTCATGGTCAAAGTTAGACACATATGGCCATGGGGAGACAGACTTTCTTGTGGTGTTCGTAGTACATGGAACATAGTCTTCCAAGAGATGGTCTCCCTCTCTCAGCCTGGCCCAGGGCATGGACAACAGGAACTTCTCCTAAGAGGGCTAGTCTTGGGACATGGTCTTCCAGCCTTGGTTTCCCTACCCATGACATTTCTTTTTTTCTTTTTTCTTTTTTCTTTTCTTTCTTTCTTTCTTTCTTTTTTTTTTTTTTTTTGAGATGGAATCTCACTGTAATGCCCAGGCTGGAGTGCAGTGGTTGCAATCTCAGCTGACTGCAACCTCTGACTCCTGGGTTCAAGCGATTCTCCTGCCCCAGCCTCCTGAGTAGCTGGGATTATAGGCGCCTACCACCACGCCTGGCTAATTTTTGCATTTTTAGTAGAAACGGGGTTTCACCATATTGGCCAGGTTGGCCTCAAACTCCTGACCTCAAGTGATCTGACTGCCTTGGCCTCCCAAAGTGTTGGGATTACAGGCATGAGCCACTGTGCCTGGCTGCCATTTCTTTTCTATTGGTTTACCCTGCTCTTTTCTCTCATAGAACTCATCACAGCTTTAATCTGATATTTAATTGTTGATGTGTTTACTTTTTACAAGCCCACTGAGGGCAGGATTGGACCTGTGGGTGCTCCCAGGACCAACTGTGTGCCCTGCATGCAGTAAACACTCAGTTAATAGTCATCGAGTAAACAGTTAATAGTCATCGAATAAACATTCAGTTAATAGTCATCGAGGGTGTGGAAGCCTGGGCTGAAGGGCAGCACCTCTTGGATCATGGACTGGGGCAGCTGATTAAGGAATGCGGCACTTGGCCAGCAGGTAGATTTTGTCCCTGGTTGGGGGAAAGTCAAGAGAGTGATGCTTGTATGTAGACAAAAATATAGGAAGTAAAAAGATCATGGGGAATGTGCTGTGGAAATGTGTTGCCACCTCTGACCTGAACCTGGTAGCCTGCTGGTCAAGAGGCTAGACTCTGACCTTGGGTAGACTTGGTCCTGCCGTGTTGCTTTTCCTCTCCCAGTGTGAATGTCCTGTCTGTAACGGGAGGTAATCAGACCTGCTTGACAGAGACGTTGTGGGGATTAACCAAGATAATGCCAAGCATGGCACCTGGCACACACAGAGCTATTTGTATTATTTTATCACTAAACTAAAAAACTGCAAACCTGTAAAATTATTATCATTATTATAAGGCAGCACATTATAGTATCATGAAAAGGCCATGACATTTGGAATCTGAAAACCTTGGCTCTGGATCCCAGCTACATACTGACAGCTGTAACGACCTGCGTATCTTGTAACTTCTCTGGATCCCATTTAAAAAGTCAGTTCTTGCTACATGGTGATGGAAAGGATTATATGAGATAACGCATGAGAATATGTTGATTAGAAGTGAAAAGCACTATTCCAGGGTAAGTTTTTCCTCTTCTATAATGGCTGAGGAGATGGAACTAGTGTAGGCAAAAATTTCAGAGGAAAGATAATTGAAGAATCAAAAGATTGCAACCCTTCAGCAACATTATTACATTTTAAAGAACTGGAGATTTTGAAAATGAGACGAAGTAAAATTATGGTTAACAATCTTCCTAGTTTGCTCAGCGACCATCTTCATAAATATAAGTTCTGGTGCCTCCAGCGAAACATGGTACCCTTTGTTAATTGCAACTTCAGTGGTCTCCCAAGGGGCCGCTCCTCTCCTGCACCCCATAAAACAGCGTGTATGCCTGTGGCTGTCTCTACGTCCTTTGAAAAAGACTGTAAAAAACACCCACAAAAGGAAAATCGAGCACCTTCCACTTTTTTCCCCTTTCTACTTTTCATTGGACATTAAAAGTTTTTATGGCTATCAAGAAAAAGCATTTTGCCACTTGAAGTTAAGGTGTGATTCAAATTACAGGATGGCAGAGTCAATTCCTAAAGTGATATTTAACGAGTTTCACAGATATCTTTTTTTACAGGACATTTTTATTGGTGCAGAGAGGCGGAAAAAGCCACAGACTTAGAAACTCTCTGTAACTGCCCTGTGGCCCCTCTCTGCTTAAGGTGCAGCCTGGGCCATTCTTTCCTTTGATTCCTTTTCCTCCATGCTTCCCTGGGCAACGGCAGAACACTTTTCTGTGAATGGGCTCCAAGACACACGGACAGGTGATGAGGATTGGTGGGTGCCCAGCATATGAGTTTGTTTGTTT